>NC_090930.1:1114678585-1115928585 GCF_040938575.1 Ambystoma mexicanum
TGTTCAGCGACACGTTTTGACCTTCTGCGGTCTTTCTCAAGGCAAAAAAAATCTGGAATTCCATACACAAACAATACAATCAACCCCAATAAACCAAGACTTTTTTTTCATTGAAATAACCCAAAAATTGCATTTGAATTGTCACAGATACAAGCATGTGGATTCCAAAGGATGAATAAATGGGATAACAAACACAATCGTGAATAATATAAGATGGGAATACATACATTACCAAGGTGACATGATCGTAATACATGTTCCAGGACCATATCATCATGAAGAATATACAAAGGATCAAAGCAAATAAAAGGGAAGCACATAGGCCAGAGGCCAAATTAGCCTAATTTGTTAACAATGTAGATCAACCAATCAATCCCTGAAACCAAAAAATGTTTGGCTCAGCACCATTTAATCTGCAACTAGTATCACCCTGGTAAGTTTTTCAAAACTGCAGTAAAGACTAGACCTCTGAGGTTTTGCACACCTGACATGAGAAAGAGAGAGTGAAACACAGAGACGGAGTGGGACAGAGATGGAGAGACTGACAGACTTTAGGCCAGGCAACGCTTAATCATAAAACTCATGTGAATTGGAGGGCCATATATAATGTCTTGTAGGGCCAGATCTGGTGCGCGGGCCGTTTTTTGTACACCACTGCCCTATACCAATCCAAAGCCCTGTCCCCAAGTCCACCATCCCAGCACACTGCACATTCCTAAAGCTTCACTGAGCCTTTCTCCCAGTTAGTTCCTCTAGTTCTATGCTCTATGTCTTTTCATGTCCTTGTAAATCCGCCTTTTTCTCTTACTTTGCCTTTATCCTCGATGCCTCCCACTTGTCGCACCCTAAACCATCCAAAGTCTATTGCCGTCTCCGGTTTTGCCATACTCACCGCTCCTCTAAAGCCTCTTCCGTCTTTCTTTCCTGCTAGAGCCCATTTCACTCTTACATTTCTTTGTCATTTTCTCCATCTGCTAGAGTAGCATCCTCGATGAGTCTCTTAAATCCACCCACCCAAACGCTTTGGCATATCCAACTCTCTCCCATACCCAGTGCTGCTTCAATTTGACCTCAACAGTGAGCCTTGTCTCTGGTTGGATGCCAGACAGGTAGGTAGGAGGCTTGCTGCATACATAAGTGCTGGACTTGCATGTTAGCCTGTTGTTTCAAAGATGAGTTTCTCCATTACCCGTTATTCTTGAGAGCTAAGACCATTACGACAGGTCCCTGTGGAGGTAGGAAAGAATTGACCTCTTCAAGGTCACAGATAATCGCCTAAATGTCCCACTCCATCTCTGTGTTTCACTCTCTCTTTTGTGTCAGGTATCTGCTGTGAGGCGTGAAGCCCAGCAATTTGAAAGTAGGTGCTGCCGGTAGGAGGATCTGGTGGGTGCCTTGGTCCCGCTAGCCCTGCCTCTGATCCCTGCAAGGCGTGAAACCTGGCAACCACAGCCGAAGAGCTGTGAGAGGATCTCGTGGGCGCAGCGGTCCCGATGGCCCTTCTTCAACATCCGGGTGCCGAAAAAGGACGAGGAGGCCCAGGAGACATCCCGGCCACTGAGCCCAGGATGTGGAACGCGCATGTGTGCGCGCATCTGAGCTCAATCACAGGAACCCGTGTGCGAGGCACAGGAGAAACCATTACAGGACCCGGCACAATGCTAAAGGCGCGCACGACAGGATCTCCCAGCCACAACAAGCAAGTCAGCCAGCAACATCAAAGACTGTGCCCCACCAATTCACAGTCAGGGAAAGGGGAAAGCAACACGTGGCCCACCCCACATTCATAACTGCACATTTCTGAAGGACACATTTACAATCATCGACCGAAATGTTGGAAGAAGAGAACCTGACAGTCCCCATCACTCCAGCAGCAGCTCTACCCTCAAGACTGCAAGACAGTCTCATCACACAATTACGCGCACACTTTGTTTTGTAGGATGCCAGCAGCTTGGTTCCCAGGTGGAGAAGGTGGGTGAGGGATTTTGAGGTATACATAAAAGCCATCTGGCCTCTTGAAGAGGACAAGAAATGCAGCCTCCTCACATTATCCATAGGCTCCAACGTACGAGACATTTTAGATGAATTCCCAACAGGGACAACAGATACTTACACCAATCTCAAGACCGCTCTCACTGATTATTTCACGCCACACACCAACGTAGACTACGAAGGACATATTTTTTACACCACCAAACACATAAAAGTGCTATCAATGGACACCTATATCATGTGGCTACGCATGAAACTAAAATGTTGTGACTTTAACAATGACTCATATGACGAAGCCTTAAGATCGCAGATCATAGCTGGGTGTGAGTGCACCAACTTCAGAAAGATATTGTTACAGAAACCTCGATCTCATGAAGGAATATTACACCTAGCTCGGTCAGATCTGTCCTTGGCGTCTCAAGTGGAGGGTCTAAATTACATCAAAATCTCCCACGGAAAGACCAAGAACATCCACAAACTAGACATGACACAATCAAGCAAAGGAAATGGTGCACCCTTTTGCTACACGTGTGGTTATGAATTCCCCCATGATGGCACATGCCCAGCCATTGGGCAACAATGATTGGGGTGTGGTGGAGACAACCATTTCAAAGCAGTATGCTGCATTTCCCGCAGCCAAGCAAGAGGCGAAGGTGGTGGAGGAAGACCATCACTGGGCAGAAAGAGACAAACACAAAGTCCCCCACGACTCCAAGCCAACCCTATGAGCCACCGAAGGCACAGAGACAACAGAGAAGAAAGGAAACCACAAGATAGAATATCGGGACAATGGAGATCGAGCAAATCAATGACGTCTAGACCAGGAGAAGACCCAAGAGATACATTGATTACCTCGTCGAGCAATCACAAACTGACAGTAGATCCAGCGCATCTTCTGAAGAAGACACAAGGAGAAAGTAAAACCCCTGAGAAGAGCCACGGAAGAGAGGTTACCTCTGTGCACTGGGAAATACAACAGCAAAAGAACAGAGCACAGTCTTACTCCTCTAGATAAACAACATGGCGGCTGAATTCTTAGCAGACACAGGAGCCACGGTAAATGTTATAAGTGTAGAGGTTTACAACAACTTGCTTCATGCCCCCGTGCCTGCGACCAGCAGAGGTACACTTCTACCCATATGGGTCAAAGGTCCCATTGCCCTGCAAAGGCTACTTCATGACACAGCGCAGATACAAAGCACAAACGAAGAAAATACCTGTGCATGTCCTAGAAGCTGCAAAGGACAGTGGATGGACTTTAAGATTCAAAGCCGCAAAAGACCTCTCATACATGTGCCCTACAGACTCGTGGCCCACAGATATCTGTACCTATCCACAAAAATAGAACAACTCTTCTCATCACTGTTCAAGGGTTTGGGTAAACACAAGGACCAGCAGATCGCCCTACACATTGACCCACTGGTACCGCCTGTAGCTCAACACTACTGTGGGATTCCAATAAACATAGAAAGACCAGTGGAGGAGGAACTATACAAGCTACTAGATGCAGACATCATGGAGCCGGCAGAAGGCCCACACCGTGGGTATCACCCATTGTCCCAGTGCCAAAAAAGGACTTCTCTGATATCATAATAATTGTGGACATGCGACGACCAAACAAAGCCATACTGAGGGAACGTCATCAAGCTCCTTGCATTACCGACATGGTACACCTGCTAAATGGTGTCACAGTATTCTCAAAATTGGATCTCAACAAAGGATACCACCAACTTGAACTGAGCAAGGAGTCATGATGTATAAGCACATTTGTCACCCACCTAGGTCTCTACAGGTACAAACGTCTCCATTTTGGTGTGTGCCCGGCCACCGAGATTTTCCAGGTGGAGATGCATAATGTCATAAAGCATAATCCCAAATTGCTTAAATTACAGTGACGATATCCTGATTTTCTGACAGGATCAGGAACAGCATTACAACACCCTCACACAAGTATGCATGGCATCGGAAGAAGCTTGCATCACACTAAAGAAAGAGAAATGTGAATTCGGAAAACACACCCTTTGATTTTTCTGGCAATTATTTAGACGCAGGCCATGACTCCAGATCCTGAGAAAGTAACTGCTCTCAATGAGTTAGAATCACACACGAACATATCAGACTCACGATCCTTCCTAGGGCTTGCTAGATAGATTTGCATCAGTAAGTGAACCACTACAAGCACTAACGAACAAACAAACAATCTTTGAGTGGACAGGAGAGTGCCAACATGCCTTTTAAATAATTAGACAAAAGCTAGCTGATGCCAAAAACATGCCATACTTCAACACAGCACGGGAAACAGAACTGATCGTCGATGCAAGCCCCATAAGTTTGGGCGCCATCTTAATATAGATTGACCCAAAAGACAGCAGAATGCGTCACATTGTCTCCTATGCCAGCAGAAGCTTATCAAAGACGGGGCAAGCCTGCTCACAAGCAGAAAAAGGTGACCTTGCTGTGGTGTGGGCATGTGAGCATTTTCATCTTTTCCTATATGGGAAACCTTTCACAGTGGTCACAGACCACCAAGCATTACTTTTCATTTATGGAAACCCTCAATCTAAAATGCCCCCCAGAATTGCATGATGGGCATTAAGACTCCAAGATTACAGTTTTTGTAACATCCATCATCCAGGGAAGGACAACAAACCAGCAGACTTCCTCTCACAGTACCCTTGCAAGGAACCCCAGTTCACATCCTTGATAGCAGATCAATACATACGCTGCATAGTGCACAAGGCCACACCGAGAGGCATAAATACAACTCACATTGAACAATAAACCGTAAACGACCATGCCATACAAGCCATTTTCAGATGTATGGAGTCGGGACAATGGAAACAAGCCAAGCATGCAGGAGAAAACACAAATCCAGAAACCCAACAGGATATCAACAATCTGGTGGCTGCAAAGGAAGAGCTCGCCCGAACCTGAAGGACTACTACTAAAAGGGACCAAGATGGTGATCCCTCAGACCCTGCAAAGGAAAATTCTTGAACTAGCGCATGAAGGACACCGGGGCATTATGTCCACCAAAAGGATGCTACGTAAGAAGGTATGGTTTCCGCAATTAGACTCACAAATGGAAGAACTGCTCAACCAATGCCCCATGTGTGCAGTCATCAATCCCATCACCCGCCCTGAGCCACTGCACGTGACGGACATTCCAGCAAGACCTGGGATGAGATTGCAGTAGACATCTTTGGACCCCTGGAAGGAGGGGAATACATATTTGTGGCAATAGATGAATACTCCTGCTTCCCTGACATACAACTGGTACCTTCTACTTCGGCCTACCAGACCATACCTGCGCTAGACAGGATGTTTGAAGTAATGTTTGCCGAAACATACGCACACAAATCCCTCATGTCACTAATGAGATATATAAATGCGACGCCAAGATGAGAGAACGTGATACAAGAGCCAAGGAAGCCATGAAAAGGAGAGCGAATGAGAACAAAGGAGCCAGTGAATACGATTTCAAAGTAGGAGACATTGTGATAGTGCACCAGCCACAGACAAGGTAACAGACGACCGTGTTTGACAAAGAACCAATTACAGTAACTCAAGTGAAAGGATCTCTTGTCACAGCTGAAGGATAGAAAGAGGGATTATGCAAAATTCTTCACATTTCAAGATGATGCCTGGAATCATCACACCAAGTTTGTCAGCTGAAGAAGTTGAACCACAAGGGTGGGGGATCCTTCTTATGAAGGAGATGATGAGGACTCTAGTGAAGAGCAGACACCTTGTCTGTGAGAGAGAGAGACATGACCATCTCTCTGCACCTGATGGAGAGGCCTAGAGGGCCAGAAATCTGGCCCAGAGACTCATAGAAGAAATTAACTGAAATATAACATTGTGTTAAGAAAGGGGGGTGGGAAGTGACGTTGCATGAAGGCAGTGTCACGTGGAAGGGGACATGGGTATCATGGGAGAAGGGCAGGGGCAGGAAGGGGAGGGACAGTTATGTTGAAGAATGAGGATTGAATAAAGACGCATGTCGTAATCCTCCTCCTGTGCCAACCCTTTCCTTAATGGCATGCCGCATGAGGGAAGGCCGTGTGAACTTTTACTAGCGAGACCCAGAAAGGTCTAACGTTACAATCCCAAATTCATAAATGGGATGCATTCCCCTCCACATGTTCTGAATAGATGCAAGTGGAGGACCAAATTATGGCAGGATAATTTCTGATGCTTTCATGATTTTTATGTTCATCCACTGCTGTCAGCCTTGCATTTCCATCCCCGTTTGGGGGATGGAAATGCTTTTATTTATTTTAGCATTTTACAGAGTGAAGACCTTTAAGGTCTTGTCTCCGTGAAATGTGCTCTCAAACAATCATTGGAAGGGAAATGGCCAGCGCACCTTTGCGCTACAGTACAGCCCCTCCTGAATTGCGCAGCTCACCTTTTAGAATAAGGTGACTTGCATATTTTCTAAAAGTAGCACAAATTAAACAAGCGCATTTACTGCACTCCATTAATTTACACTACTATTCGTGAATCTGGCCCTCAGTCTGAAAACCATTTGTCAATTTCTGCAGTCATAACAGGGTGAGACAACAAAATGTAATAAAAATGGGTGATGCAGGAATACAGGAATCCTCATTTGCCCTCACACCGAGCACAGCACATCTGCATCAATACTATTGATTTCAGCGATTATAGAATGTATTTATAACAAAAACAGCAGAGGCACCAATACAAATGTTTGTCGGCCCCCTCTGAATGGGTTAGCTCCTAGAAGTCTCATACCTCGCCCCCTTAATTAACCAAAGCATAGTTCTTATACAGACTACAAATAGCAGAAAATAACCCTGAGGGAACCTTAAATTAATAAAGGTTTCCCAAAGTTTCTTTCAAGGGACAGGATTGCAGGCCTTTTAAAAATCTATGAATACAAAATGTAGGGCCTACTTCTGTTAAAAACAAACTTTTTGACAAACCAGTATATTTGAAACAATTGGTCCAAAGTGCCTTGTTCCAATTGGAAGCCTGTCTGTAGCCCAGGAATTGTCCCTCTATTCAAATCATATTAAAAAATAATCATCCGGTATATTATAACTAGTCTATCCAACAAAGAAATTTGATGATAATGAGTGTTCTTACCAATTGCCCTTTTTAAAGACTGGAATAATCTTATCCCCTCGTCAGCTGTTTAGTATACCAAAGTTCACAATATAATACTAAATAATGTCTCCAAAAAGGGAATTCAAAAGGTTAATTTTACCTTTAAAAAGATCAATTGGAACCTCATCAGGGTCAGGGGCTTTTCCCATTACCATACTACGACTCACAACAGCTCTTTGAATTTCTTATCAAAAACAGAGGGCCATCACCATCCCAAGATATTAGCGTGGCGCAACTCAAACTGTGTGTGAGCGTCCTACCTCTTGGTAAGTTGTGGTTTTATCTATTAAAACACTTAACTCGTTGACTTTAATTTGACTCCTGTTTTATGACATACGTACACACACACACATATATATATATTTCTGAGGCTTGTGGAATCTGCTTAGATCACATGCTGTGCATAGGCCGACATCTAGTGGAAGCTGCGGAGTATTACAGTTTGTTTTCCGAAACTCGAAAATTGGGCATCGACACAGGGCGTGCCAGTAATACTATCCCTAGTGTGACGTCCACTGTACCCATGATCCCTCACGCGTCTAGGACCCTCAGATTGTTTTTTTCCGCCATGCTGGTCGGAAGCACTGAGCGGAGTTCCCTGACTTAGTCAGATTTTGCTAATATTGTTATATATTTCCCCATTTATTCCACCTCCACGTCGAGTCTCCGAACATCGACACTCGACGCCGGATCGGAGAAAATTCAACCGTCGGACTACAGCGACGGATTTGGGCCTCGGAAGGCCTCTGGCCTCTGCCCGGGCCTCGGAAGTCCTCTGGACTCGGCCCTGCAAATAGGGAGAGTGGGGGGTGGCACATATCCTACACTCTGTTTAATATAGTTACATTACTTATATTCCTACACTCCCAGCCCGCTGCCATAGGGTGTGTATGGAGGGTACCCCCTTTCAATTTTGCCCCAAGTGCAACCGCAAGTATCCTTGGGTTGACAGACACGCCACGTGTAACC
Organism: Ambystoma mexicanum; assembly: GCF_040938575.1. Taxonomy (NCBI): domain Eukaryota; kingdom Metazoa; phylum Chordata; class Amphibia; order Caudata; family Ambystomatidae; genus Ambystoma; species Ambystoma mexicanum. The sequence continues at coordinate 1,114,686,680 of NC_090930.1, forward strand.
TCTGCTTGCCGAGGGACCAGCCTGAGGCGAATTGCAGAGCGTGCAGTCGGTTTAAACCGAAGACCCTTAAGGACCGTTCGACAAAGCGTTGGGCCCACCACGCCAGGCGACAAGAGGCCAAGTACGTTGTCGCTTCAGGGCAATGTGGCATCGATGGACAGCCAAGCGCAAGTCCCCGACCTCGGAAGGTTGTCCGGCAGGGCAGCTATGGGGAAGACCCCCGGCGACACGAGCGCTACCCACACCACTTCCAGCAAACAGAAGTCCAACCGAGACTCGACACGCACGTTGAGTTCTCGGAAAGAGGCACGTAGAGAACGGTCCACCGAGTCGGTGTCCTCTGGGCGTTCGCGTTCGAGATCGCCTCATGACACGAAGCAACCCTCCACTGATGCTAAAAGTGCCTCGCTCCCCTTAGTGACTGAGGTTCGGTCGTCGGAGGACGACGCCGACCTCTACCCCCAAGCCACACTCCAGGAGTCGGCGTCTGCAGGCAGCGGCAAGGCTGCTACCGAATCCCTTACACTCTCCAGAGACAGGGACTCTACCCCCGAATTTTAATGCCAGGCATCGAAAAGCTCTGATAGGGCCCAAAAGTCGGGGAAGCACTCTTCCACCCACGGGGAGGGGGGAAAACAACGAAGTAAGCAGTCCCAGCCTACTTCCACTCCTAAACTACATTCTACTCCACCTAAACAGACGGACAAGTCTCAGACCCCTGACCTTAAGGCCCCTGTTCAAACCAGTAGGTCTAGTCAGGATAAAACAGGGAAAGCACTCCAGGAAAGAGTTACTCCCAGTTCAAGGGAAAGGTCCAGTGAGGACATAGACAGAGTAATGTCAATGATGTCATCATTGGCAGATTTCTATGCCAAGAACCCGGAACACTTTCACTCTTATACACCAGAAGGGTCAACTCCCTCAGGCTCCAAGGATCCAATACCCCCAAGTAGGAAGTCCTGGGGTGAAGCACCAACTCTATCTTCAAACCCCTTCTATATAGCCCTATTCTCAATACCAGGAAGATCCATCCTTTGTTGAGGATCCAGACGTGGGCATGTTCGAAGAACAAACTGGGACAGGCTATTATGGGGATGATGAGGACCAAGAGGAGGAGGAGGAGGAGGAAGGGGACGACCCAGATACATACAGGGTAGATTCCCCAGTAGAGAAAGAGCCCGCGGTTACCGACTCCCCGGTCAACAACCAACCTCTCCTGAATGAGGTCCTGTCCAGAGCGGCACAGCACTTCCACATTGACACCCATGGTGCTCAGGAAGAGAGGGACTTTGCAGAGGAACTGGTGGGAGAAAGGAGACCTGTTGCTCTGGCCATCCCTATCCTTAAGTCAATACAAAGGAAGATAGACCCTTCCCTTGTTAACCCCAATCTCACTAGGGCAGTAAACCCCAGAATTGAAAAGCTTTTCAGGGCAGCCCAATCTGACCCACTATACATAAGGGAACATCTCAAACCGGACTCCCTGGTTGTTACAAACACCCATAAGAGGGCGGGAACACCCTTGTCGTCGTCCGAAGCTCCCCCCGACAAGGAGAGCAAAAAGATTTATGGCTTGGGCTGGAAAGTAGCCTCCACTTCCGCCTACCAGGCAAGAATTGCAAACTCCACCACCCTGCTGGCTAGTTACAACTGCCATCAATGGGAAGAAGTCACGGCTCTCGTAGACTCCGCCCCAGAACCTTTAAAAAGCCAATTGGCATGGGTTTCGGCAGAGGGGAGAGCCGTGTCAGGTTGCATTTTAAAATCAACCTTTGATGCCGCGGATAATGCCGGCAGATTAATTGCTGAAAGCGCGGTCATCAAGAGGCATGCTTGGCTACGGCAGTCTGGTTTCAAGGCCGAGACCCAAGCATCATTGATAGATAAGCCGGTGGAGCCGGATCTATTGTTTGGAAAGGCGATCGAGGACGCGCTAAAGAATGCCAAGGACGAATACGAGACACTCAAGTCCCTAGGGCAACTAACCAACAAACCCCCTAAGCAGAGAGGGAATGGCAATTTTCGTCGGCCTCGCGGACAAAACTCCCAAAGATGCTCAAACTATTCCCAAGGACAGGGTACTACATGGAACACTAACCAGCAGTCTACCCAGAGTTATGGCGGGGGTAACAAAAGAGGTTGTGGTAGGGGTAGAGGCAGTCCCAATAAAGGAGGGGGCACGCCTCCACCAAAACAGTGATGCTCCGTTCAGGGTCCCTTCTCACACATCCCCAGTAGGGGGGCGCATTTCCATCTTCACCCAAGCTTGGGAAGGGATCACATCAGACAGATGGGTGCTGTCCACAGTGTCTGCAGGATACTGCATAGAACTCCTAGAGCGTCCCCGAAACCACCCTCCACGTCAAAGAAAACACTCATTAGACCACCAGAAGATCCTACTCGAAGAGATCGAAATTCTTCTTGCAAAGGACGCGATAGAACTCGTCCCGGGACACCAGGTAAACAAGGGTATTTATTCAGCCTACTTCCTTGTGCCAAAAAAAGATTTGACAATGCGCCCAGTATTGGATTTACGGCCTGCAAACAAGTATGTCAAGCCCCAAAAATTTTGCATGACTACTCTCCAAGAGGTAATTCCCCTCCTAAAGAAGGGGGATTACATGGCAACATTGGATATGAAAGATGCTTATTTTCATATTTCCATGTTCCCAGCGCGCAGAAAATATCTGCGCTTCAAGGTGGACAGTCAGCACTACCAGTTCAAGGTACTGCCCTTCGGGAGAGCCTCGGCTCCTATGGTATTCACCAAGGTACTGGCGGTGGCGGCGGCACACCTACGCAGGGAGGCAATCCCAGTGTACCCTTATCTGGACGACTGGCTCATCACGGGGGAGACCCCAGTAATTTGCAGGACGAACATTCAAAGAACTATCGACCTCCTCTTCGAATTGGGCTTCTCCATAAACGAGAAAAAATCAAGTCTGGTGCCCAGCACCTCCAAGCAGTTCCTAGGAGCTGTTCTAAATACTCAAAAGGGATTGGCTTTTCCTTCAGAGCTAAGAATTCGGAATATACTACTGCAAATTCCGCAATATCAAACCGGTCAGCAGATAACAGTACGCAAAGCAATGCGTTTGCTGGGCATAATGGCGTCATGTATTTACCTGGTCCCCCACGTGCGCCTGCGCATGCGTCCCATGCAAGAATGGTTGGCGAAACTGTGGTCTCAGGCCAGTGCTCAGTGGGACGATCTAGTGGTCGTTTCGCCAACACTTGTACAAAGCCTCCACTGGTGGACAAGAGACAATCTATCCAAGGGGAAACCCTTTTACGATCCCGAGATACAGGCAGTAGTCACGACGGACGCATGCCTGACAGGATGGGGAGCTCACCATCTCCACCACACAGCTCAGGGTCTCTGGTCTCACACAGTGGCCAAGAATCACATCAACCTGCTGGAGCTTCTGGCAGTTTTCAGAACACTTCAAGCGTTTGAGCCCCACCTACTGAACCTGTCGGTGCAGATCCGGACGGACAGCACTACAGCCATGTTCTACCTGAACAAGCAAGGAGGGACTCGTTCGCCAAATCTGTCCAGACTTGCCCAGAAAATTTGGATATGGGCACTCAGATGGAACATCTTTCTGTCATATGAACATGTTCCAGGGGATCTCAATGCTCTAGCGGACGCTTTGAGCAGAGATCCCCTTCCAGAGGAACACGAATGGTGTCTACACAGAGATATCGTAGAAGATCTCTTCTCTCAGTGGGGTTTCCTCACTATAGACCTATTCGCCACAAGCTAAAACAGACAGTGCCCAGGATTCGCATCCAGGTTTCCCCAACCAGACTCCCTGGGCAACGCCCTGTGGATGAACTGGTCAGGGATGTTTGCGTACGCTTTTCCACCAACTCCTCTCATCAGGAAGGTGGTGAACAAGATGAACAGAGAGTCGATGATGCTCGTCCTAGTTGCTCCCATGTGGGTGAGACAACCGTGGTTTCCACACCTACGCAGACTCTCGGTGTACGATGCCATCAAACTCCTAGCTGGTAAAACCTTTTCTCCCAGCACCAAGTTCAGAAGGTGCATCCTCAACCCAACTCCATGAACCTAGCAGCATGGCTCCTGAGGTCATAGAGTTTGGACATCTCAATTTACCACAGAGGTGTATGGACATCCTAAAAGAGTCTAGGAAACCGAACAAGAGGCATTGCTACTTCGACAAATGGAAGAGATTCGTTATCTGGTGCCAGTATAAACAAATAAACCCAGTTGATTGCACTCCTTCCACTATCGTGACATACATGCTCCACCTGCTGGATGCAGGGTTGGTTTTCAACTCACTAAAGGTACACCTGGCAGCACTGTCAGCGTACACCACCTCACATAGCAAGGTGTCGTGGTGGAAGGTACCCGTGGTTAAAGCCTTCATGGAAGGAGTAAAGAGACTTCATCCTCCTATATCTAACCCACCACCGGGATGGGACCTGAACGTGGTGCTATCTAAACTCATGGGCCCCCCATTCGAGCCCATGCATAAGACAAGTCTCAAACACCTGACCTATAAGACTGCCTTCTTAGTAGCCATTACATCCATAAGAAGGGTCAGTGAAATTCAGGCTCTGTCAGTGCAGGATCCTTTCTTTACTATTCATAGGGATAAGCTGGTTTTACGGACACACCCTAGGTTCTCACCTAAGTTTATTTCAAAATTCCATGTAAACCAGTCCATCGAGCTTCCGGCTTTCTTCCAAAACCCACAAAGCTCGGCTGAGGTTAAACTACACACTCTAGATGTGCGTAAGGCGGTCCTTTACTACGTAAACAAGACCAGACCGCTTAGAAAGACAGATCAACTGTTTGTCTCCGTAGCCACAGGCAAAGAGGGAGATCGCGTCTCTAAGGGTGCCATCTCCAAGTGGATTGTCAACAGTATCCAGTTGTGTTACTCTCTTCCTGACAAAACTTTGCCTTTTACGCCCAGAGCCCACTCGACAAGAGGCATTGGGGCCACTCTGGCTTTCATTGCAAATGTTCCCCTTGACACCATTTGCAAAGCAGCTACTTGGAGCTCTATTCACACTTTTACTCAGCACTACTGCACTGACACCCATTCCAAGACAGATACTGAAGTGGGACAAGCGGTTCTAAGACATTTATTTGCTCATGACCCTTCTCACATCCCACCTCCTTCTTCTAACACTGCTCGCTAATCTATGAACAGCATGTGATCTAAGCAGATTCCACAAGCCTCAGAAGGGGTACATTACTCACCGTAATCGTTTTTCTGATGCTTGTATCTGCTTAGATTCACATGCGACCCACCCTTCCTCCCCTCTGAGAGAAGGCGCATGGATGCTTGTAGTCTTATCTTATCTATCTTCTATCTGCTTGGATCATCTGTACTCGCGGTACTCCTCATGCTACCTCATGTCAGGAAAAATACAATCTGAGGGTCCTAGACGCGTGAGGGATCATGGGTACAGTGGACGTCACACTAGGGATAGTATTACTGCCACGCCCTGTGTCGACGCCCAATTTTCGAGTTTCGAAAAACAAACTGTAATACTCTGCAGCTTCCACTAGATGTCGGCCTATGCACAGCATGTGAATCTAAGCAGATACAAGCATCAGAAATACGATTACGGTGAGTAATGTATCCCATATATATTATATTTCTGAGACTTGTGGAATCTGCTTAGATCACATGCTGTGCATAGGCCGACATATAAGGTCGTCGGATAAGGTGGCAGGCCCCAAAAAGTCTGTAAAACACTCCTCTGGGCCCCGGGATGTGGGGAAACATCACAAAAGACCTCAAAGACCCCTCATAGGGACAAGAGCCCTCCTAGGGAGAAGGCACAGCAGAAGGAAAAGCCTAAACAATCCACACCCATAGAAAAACCTAAGGATTCTAGACCTAAAGTGGTACCTCCCACTGATGAGGACTTAGGACTTTCCCCTCAGTCTGTGGTGATCCCAAGTTCCAAAGAATGGTCTTCCCAAGATATTGACAGAGTAATGACAAGAATGACCTTTATGGACCACTTTTATGAGAAAAACCCAGATTACCTTGAGTTTCCACTTCACTCCTCCCACCACAGTCCCTTCCGGCTCTCAAGCCTCTGCCTTACCTAATCAAGAGGTCTTGCTCAAATGTTCCCTTACAGAGTACAGTCATAGATATCTATGACCCTGAATCAGACCAAGAGAATCTCTCCTTGGTGGAGGTGTCTGACCCTCACCTTATTGAGGAGGATACATATGAACCTTATTATGGGGATGACGAGGACCCAGAGGCAGACCAAGAGGCAAACATGTACTCTATAGATTCCCCGCTTAACTAAGACACTCCAGTGGTCGATTCCCCCGTTGATAATCAACCCCTCCTCAATGAAGTATTAGCCAAGACGGCTAAACACTTTCAGATTGACACACAGGAGGTACAGGAGGATATAGACTTTGCAGAACAAATCCTTGGGGACAAAAGGACAGTGGGCCAGTTTATCCCGCTTCTAAAATCAGTACACCTCAGAATACAGCCATCCTTAGAAGCCCCTAATCTCACACGGGCAGTAAACCCACGTGTGGAGAGATGATTCAGGCCTGCCCTTGCAGACCCTTTATATATTAGAGGGCCACTAAAACCAGACTCCTTAGTTGTCACCACAACTAGAAAGAGAGCAGGCCCAACCCTTGCTTCCTCCGAGGCTCCACCTGATAAGGAGAGCAAAAAGATCTATGCCATGGGCAGAAAGATCGCCTCCTCTGAGGCCTATCAAACTAGGATAGGGAACAACGCAACCCTCTTGGCTAGTTGTAACTGCCGCAAGTGGGAAGAAATGTCTGCTTTACTTTCATCTGCCCAGAGCCACTAAGATCCCAACTAGCTCAGGTTGCAGCAGATGAAAGGGCCATATCTAGCTGTCTCCTTAAATCAAATTTTGATGCGGCGGACAATGCTGGAAGAGTCATTGCAGAAGGGACCGTTATTTATTTATTTTATTATATTATTTTTATTATTACTTGTGTTTAGCCAGAATTAGGCTTTTACAAGATCTGGAAGTGCTTCTTCAAGAACATTTTTAGAATTTTACGCTTGAATTTGGAAGGTCGAAATTTGGTGGACATTCACTTCTCCTGCACGGCTGCTTCACAATGAGTTTATTTTCTCGAAAGCAGCGTTTAAAATCTTAACCCCTGCGATTGTCCGTCTTGTGTTTTCTCCAGAGATAAGCCGGGCCGACCAAACTTCTTCTTCCTATAGGTCGTTGGCAGAAAACAGGGGGAGAAGGTAAGTACTCCTGACTCCTCGCATAGCAACATCAAGTGTCTTATAGATTTGAGTTGATGAGCCTCCGGGCATAGTCTGCATTCGTTAGAGTTGGACTGGGTTCTTCTTTCCAAAATTTCCGAGTCGGGAGGAGGTTGAGTCTCGCTCTCATAAATGTACCACATCGTTTTTTGTCGGGAAATTTCTTCATGTATTCCAGCAGGACTTCTCGTTTCCTTTGTGTGGGAGGCAGGTGGGCTAGAGACTTGCTGTTTGCCGTTTTATCCTGAGTCGTTAGCTCTCATCGGGTTTGAAATCAGAAGCTCATCTGAACATGTGATCGTCTTAAGGAGAGATTTTTTCTCCTTCACCCAGATATTTAGCATATAGCAGGATCCTTTTGCAATTTCTTCGGCGATCAGCCTGTACACTTGGGGACTTTCCGGCATGAGTGTTTTCCTGTAAAGCTGCATACTGATGTGGTCTACCATTGCCAATAGTGAGAGCAGCCCTAGCTCATGTCCGATTACTTCAATGGGCGTAGATTTCGGTAAATTCAGCACAGAGAGCCACAGAAAACCTTCCAACTTGTTCCATATTGTCTTGGGGATGGCCGGGCTTGCATCCATTCCGTATATCATTGCTGGAATCACTTTAGATTTGTAATATTGTATTGCGGGGACCAATGAGAATCTGCCGAATCTCCCGTCAATTAATCAAGTTTGTGTTGTTAAGTTGCGAACTTTGTCCCAGAGAACTTCCTTCGTTCGTGCGTCGACTTTCGAACAGTCATTCGTGACACCAAGGTATTTAAAGTGGGAAACTGGTTCTATTTTTTAGCCTTCTAGGAACCAGTTGGGCTTCGAGATTTTGTTTGTCGCTTTCTCCATGACCAAGATTTTGGTTTTGTCTTTGTTGATTTCTAAATGATGCTGTTCAATGTAAAGGACCAAGTTATTTAACTGTCTCTGAAGACCCACTGGGGTTTGGTCCAACAGAATAAGATCATCCAGGTATAGCAGACGTGGGACTTCAGAGCTCCCAAGTTTGGGGGGGAAAGATCGAACCGCTAAGGTGGTCTCTTGGTAGTCGCCCAGAAACACGATAAACAGTGCTTGAGCCACCGGACAGCCCTCCTTAACTCCTCGGTTCGACAGGATTTCTGCTGAAGGACTCCCTTGGCGGTTGAGCCGAACTCTCATACTCGTGCCTGAGTGGAGGGCGATGAGAGGGCCCAAAATTGATGCTGGGCAGTTTCAACCACATAGTTTCTTCCATAGCATCGCTCGGTCAACCCTGTCGAAGGCCTGGGTGAGATCGACGAAGGCCAGGTACACTCTCGGGGCACCTATCGTGATCTTGCTCTTGATGATGTTCAATACCATTAAGTTGACCGAGGTGCTGACATTCTTCAAAAAACCTGTTTGGAGGGACCGTTATTAAAAGGTAAGCATGGCTGCGCCAGCGCAGGTCACTCTAATAAACATGCCAGTGGAACCTAACGTGCCCTTCGGTAAGGCGGTTGAAGACGCACTTAAAACAGCAAAGGACCAGTATGACACTATAAAATCTTTAGGTCAAATCACTAATAAGGCTACTGGACAGAGAGGTTACTTTAATTTTGGCCGTTTTCGAGGCCAAAATTCCCAAAGAGGATCGAGCTACAATCAGGACCAGGGCTCCTCCTGGAGAAATAACCAAGGCCAATCCTTCCAAGGATATCCACAGAGGTCGTGGTTGGGGCAGAGGCCCTGCTCGAGGTGGCACTCTACCTCAGAGCAAGTGACATTCCGCTCCAGGTGCCCTCGCATGCTTCTCCAGTAGGAGGACGCATCTTCAACTTCATCCACACATGGGAGGGAATCACCTCAGACAGATGGGTGCTGTCCACCGTAGCAGGGGGCTACTGTATAGAACTACTTCAACGTCCTCACAACCACCCCCCAAGACAGAAAGTCCACTCGGAAGAACATCAGCTGATCCTTCTAGAAGAGATAACTACAGTTCTATTAAAGGACGGCATAGAAGTGGTCCCGGCCAACCAGGTAAACAGGGGTATTTATTCAACGTACTTCCTTGTGCCAAAGAAAGATCTAACAATGTGCCCAGTATTAGATTTGCGCCCTGCAAACAAGTATGTCAAGCCACAAAAGTTCAGCATGACTATGCTACAAGAGGTAATCCCTCTACTAAAAAAGGGGGATTACATGGCAACTTTGGATATGAAAGATGCCTATTTTCATATTTCAATGTTCCCAGTGCACAGAAGATTCTTGCATTTCAAGATAGCGAACAAGCACTACCAATTCAAGGTGCTGACATTTGCAATAGCCTTGGCTCCAAGGGTATTCACAAAGGTACTGGCGGTCGTGGCAGCGCACCTGCGCAGGGAGGCAATCCCAGTGTACCCTTACCTGGACGACTGGCTTATAACAGGGGAATCACCCCTGATTTGCAGACAAAACATTCAGAGACCAATCAACCTCCTCTTTCAATTGGGCTTCTTTATCAACAGGAAAAAGTCAAGCCTAGTGCCAAGCACTTCAAAACAGTTCCTAGGAGCTGTCCTAAACAGAGGAAGGATTGGTCTTTCCTTCAGAGGAAAGAGTAAAATATTTGTTACTGCAAATACCACATTATCGGGCCGGCTGCCAGAAGAGGGTGCGCAAAGCGATGCGTTTAATAGGCATGATGGCATCTTGCATTTACCTGGTTCCTCACACGCGCTTGTGCATACGTCCCATGCAGGAGTGGTTGGCGAAACAATGGTCTCAGGCAAACGGTCAGTGGGACGATCTAGTGGTTGTTTCACCAACACTTGTACAAAATCTTCGCTGGTGGACAAGAGAAAACCTAACGAAGGGTAAAACTCTTCTACAACCCAGAGGTACAGGCAGTTGTCACAACGGACGTCTCACTGGCAGGGTGTAGGGCTCACAACCTTCACCACTCAGCTCAGGGTCTGTGGTCTAACACTGCAGCTCAGAACCACATCAATCTGCTGGAACTTCTGGCAGTATTCAAAGCCTTTCAGGCATTCAAACCCAATCTAACAAACCTATATGTGCAGATCCTAACAGACAGAACTAGAGCGATGTTTTATATCAGCAATTAGGGGGGTACATGTTCTCCAAATCTGTCCAGACTTGCACAGAAAATCTGGACATGGGCACTCAAACGGAGAATGTTCCTGTCAGCACAACATGTTCCAGGGGAACTCAACACTCTAGCAGACTCGTTGAGCAGAGATCCTCTACCAGAGGAACACGAGTGGCATCTACACGAAGGAGTCGTAGAACACCTCTTCCCACTATGGGGTTTCCCAACTATAGACTTATTCGCCACAAGCGAAAACCGTCAATGCCCAGACTTCGCGTGCAGGTTCCCCCAGCCAGGCTCCAAGGGGAACGCCCTATGTATGAGCTGGTCAGGGAGATTTGCTTACGCTTTCCCCCCCAACTCCTCTCATGAGGAAATTGGTGAACAAGTTACAGAAGGAGCAGATGACGCTTATCCTAGTTGCTCCTATGTGGGTACGCGAACCATGGTATCCACAGCTGCGCAAACTGCTGATGTGCGATTCCCATCAAATTCCCGTGCCAGTACAACATACTCACCCAGCACGAGGGACTAACAGTGCACTCAAAGCTGCACTTAATGAACTTGGCAGCATGGCTTCTGAGGTCATAGAGTTCGGGCATCTCAATCTACCTCAGAGATGCGTGGATATCTTGAAAGAATCAAGAAAACCAAACACCTAGGTTCTCCAGCATGGGGTCTGGCATGGATTCACATGCTCATGAATATTCCCCGTCGTCAGGCTGGGAATCCTCGGTAAAGAAAAAATCAGTATCAGTTTCGTTTCTGATCTGTCTTTCGTAGTAGTAACCAATCACTGATCTCTCCGTCATACTGACCACAGCCAATGACTGCCCTCTCCCTAAGCCCCGCCTCTGGCAGCCATCTTCAGATTTTTACCGCACGTTCAAGTGTTGGGAGTCCTCGTGCTTAGCTCTCGATCTTTTACTGCCTGTTTCGCGCTTTTTCAGGTGAATTTTCACATTTTTTCAGTTAATCGAACCTCAAGCTCCACCGTTTCTACTCCCGTTAACGGTATTTTCCTACGCCCCTCAAGGGTGAAGATTTCGTCAAATCAACCTCTTGGAGGATTCCAGAAGATTTGCGGCCTACTTCGAGATGGCCCAGGACGCAAGTTCGTCACCCGGACCCAAGCTGTTTTGCAGCTGCCCTGGATGCGGGCTGCAGAATGTGTTTAAGGAGGACGAACATTCGCGATGCCTCTACTGTCTTCATGGGGACAAGACTCATGTAGAGAAGGACTACCAGTTCTGCAAGAACTTGTCGGAGCGGACCATGAGGGACCGTCAATCTCGTCTCGCCAGCTGGTTGGAGAAGGGCTCAACGGGTGAGAAGAAGAAGAAAGGGTCCGAGCGGGCTTCTAAATCCTGTGCGGGAGCCCCGGCGACGGGGGCCCAACACCAGGCCAAGCGCCGCAAGTCTGCTGGCTCCGGGAGCGCCGAAAGGTCGGGCTCTTCGGTCGCCAGGCAGGGCGCACCTTCCCCGGCACCGTCAACCACGAGCCAGCGCTCCGGTTCGGGGAAGAGGAAGTCCGAGACCCCGGGTAAGCTTCGGGAGAAGCCCCGTCCGATCTCGGGAGAGGGGGAGCGAGGCGTCGCCCCTCCCCCTAAGGAGAAGGCCCAGGACGCACCTAAGGTGGTGAAGGCCCCTACCCAGCAGGCAAAGGTCTCTATCGAGGCGATCGCGGGGACTCTGGCCAAACCGGCAGAGACCCCCCTGCCTCCGGGACTAGAGTTTCCCTGCCGCCAAGGAGGGAATCCTCTTTTCAGCCCATCGTCATGGCCCCCATGATGGAACAAGGGGGGGGGCACGGTAGCCTCCTCGAGCTCGGAGTCAGCCTCGGAGGGGGAACTGACCGAGGTCGCGAGGAATCTTGAAGTACAATTCGAGAAGGTTCGGTCCCGCAAGGAAGATCCTCGGGAGATAACCGAGGAAGACGACGATGGCGAGGAAGAGCAGCCTTCCCTTCCGGCGCAGCCGGAACCTAGGCCTCAGGATGGCTTGGTGGCCATTTTGTTTGCGATCCAGTCCTTATGCTCTGAGATAAGGACGAGATTACCACGGCCAAGGCCGGTGGACCCGCAACCTGGCCCGTCGGGAAGTCCTCAGAACAAACGACAGAGGACCCAACCCTCTCCTCCGCTCGCCCCGTAAGGCCTGCAGTTCCCTCCTCATCCTCCCACGAGTCGGGAGATGACGGTGCGGTGAGCTCGACGGCGGGTTCTGAGGGCGACGGCGACGATGACGGAATGGGTCTCCCGTCTCCGTCGCACGGGCATCTCCGCCCGACGAGATTGGCTCATTCCACGCCATGATCGCCAGGGCGTCCGAATTGTTCCAGCTCTGCCCGGAGGAGCAGAAAAAGGAAGGTTTCCTCTATCAGCGCCGGGAGGCCAAGAGGAAGACTGTCATCGCGGTGCCTCTAATCGATGACATCTGGGAGGAGGGCCTGTCGGTACTCAAGAACCCCTCCACGGCACCAGCCAAACGGGACCGGTACGAGAAGAAGTACCGGGTCCCCGAGACCGCTCCCCTGTGCCTCAGGGCCCAGCCAACGCCAGACTCGGTCGTCTCGGCGGCGGCGAAGAAGAAAGCGGCGGGGTCAGGAGCCTCAACGTCGAATTCCCCTCCAGACGGCGAGGGAAAGAAGTTGGACGCCATGGGGTGACGGGTCATTTCGTCGGCGGCGACGACGATCAAAGCGGCCAACGCCCTGGCGATCGTGGCACGTTACGACAGGGAGCTCTGGTTTAAGCTGGCCCCCATATGGACTTCCTACCAGACGACAAGAGGTCCGAGGCCCTGGAAATACTTCAAGAAGGCGAGGTGGCGTCGGACCATGCCATAACGGTGGCAACCGATATTGCCGATACCGGGTTCCGCCAGCTTGTCAACGGAGTTTGCCTACGACGACGGGGTTGGCTCCGGGCGACCGACTTCCATCAGCACGTCCAGACCCAGGGTGTTGGACATGCTGTTTGACGGCAGCAACTTGTTCGGGAAGGCGGTGGACAAATCCCTCCAAGCCATAAAGACAGACACGGAGACGGCCCGCGCCCTAGGAGCCCTTCAGCGACGACGGCCCTTTCGGAGCTCCGGAGGCAGACAGGGGGCCTCCAAGGGATCCAGCGGTGGCTCGTCGTCCTACCGCCAGGCGGCATGCTCCTCGTCTCAGGAGGCCTACAGGGGTCGCGGCAAGCAGGGAGCGCCTCGCCACCGTCGGCAAGGTGGCCAGGGCGGCAAGGCCACCACCTCCAAGCAGGACTGAACCAGCCATGGCCTTGGGCCCCCACCGAAGCACCCCGGTGGGAGGCCGGCTGACGAAGTTCGTCGGCGTGTGGAAGTCCATCTCCACCAATTGTTGGGTGCTGGATACCCTGGCAAGAGGACACTCTATTGAATTCCTGAAGAAGTGCCCTCACTTTCCACCTGTGGCCAGGAAGGAAAATCACGTCCCGCAACTGCTGTTGGAAGTACGGGCGATGCTCAGGAAAGGTGCCATGGAGCCCGTCCCGAAGAGGCTCCGGGGTGTACTCAAGGTATTTCCTCGTCAGGAAGAAGACGGGCGGCTGGCGCCCCATCCTGGACCTTCGTCGTTTGAACAAATACATCAGGTCACAAAAATTCAGGATGGTCACCCTCCAGCACGTGCTGGGACAGCTGGAGGAAGGCGACTTTCTATCATCGCTGGACCTGGAGGATGCATACTTCCACTTTCCCATCCTCAGAAGTCACCGAAAGTTCCTCAGGTTCGTCGTCCAGGAATGCCACTACCAATTCAGAGCACTGCCGTTCGGATTGAAGTCGGCCCCCAGGGTCTTTACCAAGTGCCTAGCACCTGTGGCGGCGCGGCTGCGCCTGCAGGGGATTCACGTCTACCCCTACCTGGACGACTGGCTCATCCGCTCAAGGATGAGGGAACTCGCCGTCGAACACACTGCGAGGACCGTCCAGCTACTCACAGACCTGGGATTCACCATAAATTACCCAAAGTCCCACCTGGTGCCGTCGCAGGTGGCCCTGTTTCTAGGAGCGAAGCTCAATACAGTGAGGCGCCTGGCGGCACCGTCGGAAGAACGGACGAAGACCATTCTGGGCAAAGTGCAGCGCCTGCTAGCCACGGACGTGGCCACGGTGAGGTCCATAGATTCTCTCCTGGGGATGATGTCCTCTTGCATCTACCTGGTGCGCCTATGCAGACTACGGATGCGCCCTCTTCAAGAATTTCTCGGCGCCCGTTGGACGCAGGCGAAGGGCACCTTCGAAGACAGGGTCCCCCTCAACGAGGTGTTCCGGCGGGCGATTCAGTGGTGGGGCGTTCGAGCGCACCTCACGGCGGGCAAGGACTTTCAGACGCCGGCGTACCAGGAGACGGTGACGACGGACACTTCCCTGGAAGGTTGGGGAGCCTACACCGGAGATCTCCATGCAAGAGGCCTCTGGCTCCCGGAGGAGAAGCTCCTGCACATCAACATCCTGGAACTCCGAGCCGTGTTCTGGGCTCTCAAATCGTTCCTCCCGTCGCTCAAGGGCAAGGTGGTGCGGATCTTCACGGACAACACCACGACAATGTTTTACATACGGAAGCAGGGAGGTACCAGATCACCAGCCCTATCCAAGGAGGCGCAGGATCTGTGGCACTGGGCGGTCGCCCAGGGGATGTTCCTGGTTCCCTTCCACCTGGCAGGAGAAAGAAACACCATCGCCGACTCGCTCAGCAGGGAGCTGCGCGCGTGTCACGAGTGGGAGCTGCGCCAGGATCAGGTGGATCAACTCTTCCGACGATGGGGCAAACCCCAAATCGACCTGTTCGCAACAGCGACAAACTCGAAGAGCCAGAGGTTCGCCAGCAGGTTTCCCCATCCAAGAAGCATGGGCGATGCGTTCTAGTTCCCCTGGGACGGCCTATGCCTGTATGCGTTCCCTCCGTTGCCGTTGCTGCTTCGACTCATCAACCAGCTCAAGAGGTCCCGGTGCAGGATGATCCTCGTCGCACCGGCGTGGCCGAGGCAGATCTGGTTCCCGGACCTTCTGGACTTGTCAACGTCCCCATCCATCAAGCTGTCGGCGGATGGGGGATCTTCTCTCCAGAGAAGGACGCGCCATCTTCCACCACGACCCGGCGTCGCTGAACCTGCAGGCTTTGCTCCTGCAGCGCTAGAGTTTGGAGGGTACGATATACCGGCCGACTGCAGAGAGGTTCTTGCAAAGGCCAGGGCGTCCTCGACTCTCAAATGCTACGGTCACAAGTGAAAGAGGTTCTCTATCTGGTGCCGAGCACAGAAGATCAACCCCCTACGGATTACGGCCCCTCAGGTGCTGCCGTACCTGCTATCGCTGGCAAAGGCTGGGCTTGCCCATGCCTCCATTAAGATTCATCTGGCAGCGATCTCCAGATATACCAGAACCACAGGACGGACGTCCCTGTGGTCCCATCAACTGGTGAAAGAGTTTATGAAACGACTGTTCCGGTCGTTCCCGCCGGTGAAGGCCCCGGCCCCGGCCCCGGCGTGGGAGCTTAACGTGGTGCTGACTAGGCTCATGGGGCCCCCATTCGAGCCGATGCACTCCGCACCGATGAAGTTTGTGTCGTGGAAGACTGCATTCCTGGTGGCCATTACCTCCGCACGACGAGTGGGAGAGATCCAGGCCCTATCCTGCAAAGCACTGTACTTGACTTTCCATGCCTTGAGGGTGGTGCTTAGGACGCACTCCTCCTTTATGCCCAAGGTGCCGTCGGACTTCCATCTTAACGAGCCCCTGGTGTTACCTGTTTTCTTCCCGTCTCCTTCGTCGCCGGCCGAGAGGACTTTGCACTTGCTGGATGTGGCTAGAGCGCTGAAGTTCTACGTGGACCGCACAAAGAGTTTTCGGAGGACATCACAGCTGTTTGTGAAATTTGGACATGTGAATCAAGGGAAGGCTCTCTCGAAGTCTTCTATTTCCAGATGGCTCTCCGGCTGTATGATGCACTGCCACCGGTTGGCTAAAAGACCGCTGCCAGGCCGTCCGAGAGCCCATTCGACCAGAGCGATCGCTGCTACTACGGCGTTCCTATCTGGTGTGCCCCTGCTCGACATCTGCAGGGCTGCTACGTGGAGGTCGACGCACACCTTCACGAGATTCTACTGCGTCGATCGGGATTCCACGGAGGAGTCCAGGGTCGGCCAAGCAGTGCTGCGCAACCTGTTCGCTTAAGGTGAGCCTGGTGAGGAGGTAAGAGATGCTTATTGTTGAGTTGTTGTATTGCTTAATGTTGAGCCTTTGCCACCTCCCGTGGTTGTGCATGTGTGTACTGCTATGTATTCTTATATTCATGAGCATGTGAATCCATGCCAGACCCAATGCCGGAGAAGGAACAAGTTACTTACCTGTAACTGTTGTTCTCCAACATGGGTCTGGCATGGATTCACATGCGAACCCTCCCGCCTACCCCTCTGCGGCTCTTCACTTGGTCATACTGCCACTTCACGTGCTATCAAATCTGAAGATGGCTGCCAGAGGCGGGGCTTAGGGAGATGGCAGTCATTGGCTGTGGTCAGTATGACGCATAGATAAGTGATTGGTTACTACTACGAAAGACAGATCAGAAACGAAACTGATACTGATTTTTTTCTTTACCGAGGCTTCCCAGCCTGACGACGGGGAATATTCATGAGCATGTGAATCCATGCCAGACCCATGCTGGAGAACAACAGTTACAGGTAAGTAACTTGTTCCCACTGTTACTTTGACAGATGGAGAAGATTCGTAAATTTGGTGCCAGACTAAGCAGATCAACCCCATAGAATGTACTCCATCCAACATTCTAACTTATATGCTCCACTTTCTAAATGCAGGGTTAGTGTTCAACTCCCTAAAAGTTCACCTGGAGGCTTTGTTAGCCTACACCACTTCCCATAACAAGGTCTCATTGTGGAAAGTACCGGTCATCAAAGCATTTATGGAAGGGGTAAAGAGACTCCACTCTTCAATTTCTAACCGACCGCCAGGTTGGGACCTCAGTGTGGCACTCGCTAAGCTCATGGGACCCCCTTTCGAGCCTATTCACAAGTCTAGTCTCAAACACCTGACTTATAAGACTGTCTTCTTAGTGGCCATCACTTCCATAAGAAGGGTTAGTGTAATCTAAGCATTGTCAGTGCAGCATCCTTTCTTTGATGTACACAAGGACAAGCTGGTTTTACGTACTCCCCCTAGGTTCTCAACTAAATTAATCTCCAAATTTCATGTAAACCAGTCAATTGAGCTTCCGGCTTTCTTCCAGAAACCCAGTAGCTCTGTTGAGTTAAAACTCCACACACTGGATGTGAGAAGAGCGGTCCTCTTCTACGCAGACAAGACCAGACCGCTAAGAAAAACAGATCAATTGTTTGTCTCCATAGCGCCAGGCAGAGAAGGGGATTGCATCTCTAAAAACGCTATCTCTAGGTGGATAGTCATCCAACTGTGCTATTCCCGATCAAATAAGACACTGACTTTTATGCCCAGGGCTCACTCCACGAAAGGTACTGTGGCCACTTTGGCATTCATTGCAAATGTTCCCTTAGACAGTATTTGCAAGGCAGCTACAAGGAGCTCTATTTATACTTAAACTCAGCACTACTGCATTGAAACCCATTCCAAGACAGATACACAATTGGGTCATGCGGTTCTAAGACATTTATTAGCTCATGAACCTTCTCACAACTCACCTCCTTCCTCCACTGCTCGCTAATCTATGCACAGCATGTGATCTAAGCAGATTCCACAAGCCTCAGAAGGGATACATTACTCACCGTAATCGTATTTCTTATGCTTGTATCTGCAGAGTCACATGCGGCCCACCCTTCCTCCACTCGGAGAGAAGGCGTATGGATGCTTATGAGCTTGTCTGATACATATCTGCTTTATACAACTGTACTCGCGTTACACCTCATGCTACCTCATGTCAGAAAAATAACAATCTGAGGGACCTCGACGCGTGAGGGATCACGGGTACAGTGGACGTCACACTAGGGATAGTATTACTGGCACGCCCTGTCGACGCCCCTTTTCGAGTTTCGAAAACAAAAACTGTAATACTCCGCAGCTTCCACTAGATGTCGGCCTATACACAGCACAGCATGTGAATCTAAGCAGATACAAGCATCAGAAATACGATTACGGTGAGTAATGCATCCTATATTGAAGAGGGATGGGAGAGTATGTGCAAAATACCAGGCAGTTGAAATATGTGAGAAGTCCTTTGAAAGCAAGACACCAGGCAATTGAAACCCAAAAGAAGTCCTGGCAGGGGAGTCTACCAGACAAGTGAGAACCACAAATGAAGACCTGGCATAGTAGACCAGGTAGCTGATGTTGCATGAAATGTCCGGGCAGGAGAGTACACCAGGCAGTTGGCATTGCATAAAGAAACCTCGCATGGTAGTGAGTTTTCCAGGTAATTTGCAAAGCTTCTAGGAATGTTAAAGAAAGACTGTGTTTCCTAAACCTAGGAGAGCGTTTTGTTAAAGAAAGACTGTTACAGCACTTTTTGCCTAAACAGGAACTTTGTGAATCAAGGCAAGATACAAAGGAACTGTTAGTTAAATAAACTATTGGCATCCTACTTAAGAATCCAGGGGAAGGTTTCCACCCTCTGCATCCAAGGACTTCCACCTTGGAGAACATTTTAGTTGCAACTATTCTTTGTTCAGTTGTGAATGGTTTTTGACTGTATCAAGTTGAAGAGATTTCCTTATCATTTTTATTATTTTTGTTTATAGTGCGAGGGTCAGGATAGGATGTTTTGGACACAAGGACAGCTTTTCAGTTATTGGCATCCTGACGCAGACAGACTCCTTAGTTTTGGTTTATAGGTAGGGAATCTCCTTTTTGGCATAGGGTCAGAGAGGCATTTGTCCAACCCATTTACATTGAATAAATATCTTTGACAAAAACATGACAACCTTGTGTCCGGCTCTCATTTCAGACCCCTCACAGTCATGAGGCGCTGTGGGGGCCGGGTGTGATCCGGAGTGCGATCCGGAGTGCGATTACCCAGGGGCAGCGCAGCTGCTCCGAAAGCAGACCAGCAGAGAAGTCCTTTGTCCTGGGCCACAGCTGTGAAATATACCTGCTGCTTCTGCAGGCCTTATGGGGCTTAGCAGGCCAGAAGAAGAGGCAGGACCAGCCAGGTATTTTGCAGTGGACCAAGTAGCCTTCAGTGGGCAAGGGCAAGGGCCTTCTGAATGGAGGGTCAGGGGTACAGCCTCACCGTGTATACTGTTGAAAAATCACAAGTGGCCCACAAGCCGCAGTGTCTAGACCATTTGTGGACTCTTGGCTTTACCATGGCTACAAAAAGATTCCTTATTTAAACATTATTATTATGCATTGTAAGGGTGTCAAAGAAAGAAGCTGACACAAAGGTGGAATGGTGGTGGCTATAGACTTTTATTATAGATTTAAAAAAAAGAACTTCATTATCCCTATCTTGTAAGAGGGTTTTCCCTGCCTCAAACTAATAATGAAGGATCCATCGGAATGTGAGTCAAAATCAAATTCCACCGTCCTATATTACAACCTACTTCTAACGGAAAGTTCCTTCTCCAGCAGAATTGACTCCCTTCTCCTGCTATTTCGGTGGGCTTCAAACAAGTGTTCCTTTTGCAAAAAGGGGACCAGGGGGAATTTCTTCCTTCCCCTGGTCTGCAGGTTTCACACAATCTTTGCCCAAGTCTACTTTCTGGACCAGGCAAATGACTCCCTTCTCCTGATACTGGTCTGTACAGGTCACAATTAGGCCAGGTGGAATTGACTCCTTGAGTATGCCCCAAGGATGTTAGTTTCTCCTCCAGCAGAATTACTCCCTCACCTAGTGTCGGCAAAGTTCCTTTTCGTATCTTTCAACTCAATCTATATCTTGCCACTCTCTCTTGGTATTAATACATTTCCAAACCCTTCTCTGGTTGTCAGTGGGCCTCTTGCTGCCACTGCAATGAGGAAGTTCTCCTTGGATCCTTTTTTCACTTTTGTTGGGGTCCCAGACCCTTCACTGGTGGTCAGTGGGCTTATTATAATTATAATTGGTTATTTATAACATCTTAATACCGAAGAGGTTTCTAAGCGCATACCCGGGATTCTAACCTGTGTTGCTCTGCGTCTTGCTTCCAAGGCGAGCGCATTGCCACTGAGCTATACTAACCGTGCCAAATTGCTGCCACTGCGACAAGGAAGTTCTCCTTGGATGCTTAGTTCACTATTCCATTGGCCAGTAGCTGCTTGGTTGCTACTGGGACGAGGGAGATCC
This sequence comes from Ambystoma mexicanum, assembly GCF_040938575.1. NCBI lineage: Eukaryota > Metazoa > Chordata > Amphibia > Caudata > Ambystomatidae > Ambystoma > Ambystoma mexicanum. The sequence goes on from NC_090930.1 coordinate 1,114,707,290, forward strand.
TCCTTGATGGACCCTACACAGTTCTGTTCCCTACAGCTGCCACTGGGGTTTGGGCCATTATGTTGTATCCCTCTCTCTGCCTCCCCCGTATCCCTACCTGGTCTCCCATGCCCCCCTTTACCTTCTCGTGGGATGCGGCACATCACTGGTTCTTCCTGGGATGGGGTTCCTTGTCAGCGGCTTACTCTGGTGGTCTTGTCCGCTTTGCCGGTCCATGTGCACCTCCGCGGTCCTCTGCTCTTTATGGTTTTGGCTTAATTCATGGACCCGACAGTCCTCTTTGCTGTGATCACGCCACTGTTTCTTCCGTTTGGCCTCGCAGTTGGGAATGCTTCGGTTAGACCCACGATGGTCTCTCGCAGCCTTCCGCTGGTGTCCTCGGCACAGCCTTTCTTCTGGCCCTCACTCGGAATTTGAAACTCCCGGGCTCCTGGCTTCCCCACGATCGGACACCCATTAGTCCATCTTCTCTTTCCTTTGTATCTCAGGGACTTCACCCCGGTGCTTGTAATCAATGTCTCTTTAGCATTTCTCATGCCTCCGGTGAGCCTCCTTGTAGCAGTATTTGTTGGGTATTCTTCATTTTTCTTGTGTTCTTCCTCGTCTCAGTATGTTCTGTTCTGGCTATCTCCCATATACTAGAAAAATACATGGGTTTACTTTCACTAACATGGCACGAAATGGGGGTGGCTGTGCTAGGGAATATTGGTGAGTGACATTTTTCAATGGGCTGTAAAATAGGTGGTCATCCTTGTCCCCAGAGGGGGAGATTCTGGGGGGGGGGTCCCTCCCCATGATGTCTTCCCGCATTAAACCACCCCTAGGTTGACTAATGGGTAGCGGCGGCACCTCCCTAGCCTCATGGGAAATGGCACTCCCCTCGGGGTAAGTGACGCTTCATGGCAAATCGTCACAGCATACACACATGTGCTTTATTAGTGAACCCCCTTTGATGGGAGGGGATTACAGTCTCTTCTGGTGGTGGTGTTTAATTCACAGCCTTCTTCCCACAGGCCTGGTGTGGAGCAGGGAGAGGTTAACTAGTGTCTTCCCTTTGTTCTCTTTTAGGCCTATCACCACCTTATTAACACACCTTTCGCTTGTGCCCACTAACCCATTCATTTTCCCCCTCGATGCCTCATCACATGGTCGAACCTGGGATCCTTAGCTCTCTGACTGCCTTCACCTGCACATACTTGACACCTCCCCATGTGCTCATTCCTACACCCATTTTGGGCTCACGCTGTAGAGCATATGGCTAGCCTCTTTTCCCAGATGCTGCTGCTGCTGTTCTCCTTCCTCAGCTCCTCATCCCCCAAACCTCCTCCTAATGTTTGTCTTTAGGTCTTCCCCAATTACCTCCTTTCACTGGTCCCGTTTCCTTCTCTTTCTTCCTGTTCCTGATTTGAGGTTCTTCGCCTGATCTTCTCCTTTCCCCTTATACTCTCTTCCTACATCCAGTAGGTGTACCTTGTTCCCCTTATCACCTTCTTCCTCTTCCTTTCTGCTTTTAATCACCTCTTCCCCCCTGGTCTTATTGTCCTCATCTCCTAAGCTTCACCTCTCTCTTATCTACCTGCTCCTTTCTCCAGTCTTCCACGCGCATTCCAACCACCTGACTTTCTCCTCCGGTGTGTCCATCGGCTTCTGCTCTGCAGACTCGCCTCTCCCTCTCCAAGCACCCACTCGTTTTCCTAAACCAGCCCCTTGAATCACTTGACTAGGCCTATTATTGGAGTACAAGGGGTTCACCTGTGAGGACCTCGCTAGAAGTGTCTGTTTGGTCATTGCATGTTGCAACTACATTCCTCCTGGTGATATAAACATGGCAGGCCTTCCTCCAGCAGACCACAGTATTAATATACCAGGCTACCATCTTGGTTTTCCACTTTGTCAGCACTTTTGTATGAAGAGGAGTGGACTTTTCTGTAACTGTCACACAGCAATTCTGGCAGATTCCTGGTTTCCCCTCCTCCTCTCTGCAGACAGCTCCCTCTCAGTGCAGATTGGTGTACACTAAGGGGGCAATTGGGGTATTGCTCCTGCTTGTGACTTTTGCATTTCAAATCAACTGCTAAAACGCTTCCCTCTAGGCTATGTGCTCCAGTGGCGGTGGGCGTTCTCATTGGCTTTGAGGCATTTCTCACTTCACAGATGACTGAAAACATACCTCCGTAGTATAGTTCCCATCCCTTAATGGGACAACAATAAATGACAGCCCCAAATGCTGATCCTCACGCTGCCCCAGGTTCAGAATCATTAGGTTTGTGTTAGCGCCCAACCCCCCTTGTAAGCCCCATTAATCTCTCCGTCCCTCTTGGGCTCAGGCAGGGGACACATTCAATTTAAATGCAAAATGGAGAAACCTAGTGCAAAATGATCAAGTTATGTCATGTTCCTGAAAAATGTCATGAGATGTTGGACAGGTCTTGTCTCTGATTTGTGTGTGTGGGGATGGGAATGTGATGCATATCTGGTGTTTGTACTCAAAACATTTTCTGTAAAGTGCTATGAAAACAATACCACGGTTCCTTATCTGAAGGATGCCACAATATTAATTCTGAGAGTTTGGAACCCAGCTGAACTGCGCAGCTGTGACTGGAGCAATAGTATCTCACTTGATGCTTGCTGTTAAATGTTAATTGCAGCTAACTGCAGGGAGTTGGATCCCTCAACCGTAATTACGTTGTTACACAGACTGTGGGGCATCCAAGTGTAGCCGGCCATTACTAACATTCTCGGCCAATTCGTGAATGCTTGGAAAGCTCTGCTGAATCATACGATAAGGGATTATACTCTCTTGTCCTGACCACGCAGGCCAACAATCTTGAATCGGTTTTTGCAATCTTAGGGGGTGTGAAGGGAAACAGGTTCCCAATTCCTCTTAATAATCAAGTAGCAGTCAAATGTATGTGCTGTTTCTGAGCTCATGTCTCAACTGCAACTATGCCCACAAACTAAAGTAGACTTATGTGATCTGCATAGGCACTAAACGGCAATCTGAAATATGCACCCATAGGTAATAAACGTTGCATTGGAGGGAACAATAGATATACAAAGTGTGAAGACCTTTAAAAACAAAACAATTGTGTTACAGGCCAGTTGTTAAGTCCTTTTTTATTATTTGTGTATCATAAGCATCGACTTCCTAAAAGGCACACATCCTGAAATAAAAGTTGGAGGATTAGCATACATAAATATTGGTCAACCCCATGGGAAATAAAGCCACGGTACATGAGTTTACAACTAGGCAATGCCATCTCCTTTTAGTAAATGGGGGTAGCCGACTTTTTGGGGTGCATTTTATTGATTGGTAGGATAGCACGTTTTCTCTTCTGCCACACAGTACTAATCTGCATGGAAAGTAACTGCTGTGGAAGAATGTTGATTTCCAGTAAACCTGCAAAAATTGCCACCCTACTGCCCATGTTTCTCCTGTGACATAATTACATGACCATTTACACCTATTTTAAAAAGTATGCAATTGATGCTCTGCATGTCATTAGTTGACGTTTTGAATTCCTCTTCTGTATTTGTACTGTTATTTAACCATTTATAGATCCTATTCTACAAGTACCAGAATAAAAAGCCAGAGAACCCATGGACAGAAGACACTGATTGGGCACGGGAGAGAACAATACATTTTAACTAAGTTATCAGAACTGTGATATATTTGTTCCCATAAATTGTCACATTATAACATTTTTAGCAAAGGGGGAATTAAAGGGGCTAGAGAAGAGCGCTTCGGGCAGGTGTTTAGAAATGAAAACAGGGACGCAGGAGAAATGGAAGAAAGACAAATGCGTTCTGACAGTTGACAGTCCAGAATAGTGCATTGGGGACATAGCATTGTGTAAATGGTTATGCAGAAACGTGCTGTTCCTCTCTTTCCTAATTGGCTATCTAAGGCTTTCCATTACCCATTTGGACTTTTGATCTTTTTCAGTTTCTTCCTCTGTCTCATAACAGAATTCCAATCACAATTTTTTAAACTCCCTTGCGTTCTTTGTACATTCGTTCACATCAATTTTTTTTTGCTTTGCTGTACATTTTCTTTCCCAAGTAATCTATTCACTCTCTCAATGTACTCAACAATTTCCTTACCCTGTTGCTCTTCTAAAATTCTAGAAGCATGCAAGGGTCTTTTAACATACCTTTGAAAAGCGAATGTTTACAAAAGTTAGTAGTACAATTAATGTCGCGTCTTTTGTCAAGAATACACACAATTTGGATTCAGAAATGTCGTTGATGGAAAGGGTCTCTCGCAGATTAAAACAAAAGATTTTATTTCTTCTTCGAGCACCAACACATTTTTTGATGTTGCTGGCTGTCCGCTGATTGGTTGCTAGTGCTGCTGTACCAGTGTATTAGTTGAAGTGTGCATAGAAACTAATAATCGACCAAAAAATAGAAAATTACAGACAGTTGTAGGACTGGCTTGCTGATCCCTTATTAGGTCGGCATAGGTCGAAATTGGAATTCATGGGGCAGGAGCTATTAGATTTTCCTCTGCCCAGGGGTTAGTCATCGTGACCCAGGAGCTATTAAAGTACAGCCTGATGAACGGAGTGCCTGAAACATGATGGGACCAGTTTTATTTTTGCCAATCTGCAGCATGCACCCAAAAATGCACATTCTTGAACCCCTCTTTCTATTACTGTGCAAGTATATCTTGTACTCTATTGCTGACTGTCTCTGTTGAATTCTGCCTCTTGCCATGTTGAGATCTCTTCACTTTTTACATTTTCTTTAAATTGCTTTCCCTTTTTATTTTTTACAGTTCTTCCTTCTTGCTGCTACCTCCCATTTAGTCTTTACCAATCTTTGCCCCAACTTTATACCTTTGCCACTACATCTCTTATTGTATTAATCTGTTACTTTCTCTTTACTACCACAACATTTTTATCTCTGATTGCATCTCTTTTTCTGTGATGTGGCCTTGCACACTTTTCTGCTGCTCCTGCAGAATGAGGCGTTAATACACCGTATGCAACAAATCTAACTCAGAAATTAGATGCAACTATGACTATATGAGCATTCATGCTTTACATGTCTTCTAGAAATGTATTATTCTGAGTTTTATGCAAATTCACAGACACATATTTAATGTAAGATGGGTATATATGTATGGCACCGGTTGGGTGGGGAGCCAACTGTAGCTCCTGGTAGCTTTTGATATCAAGCCGACACGGCTCTTCTAGGCCCTATCCAGAGCGTAAATGGCTCCCAGCAATTTCAAACCTTGGTCTGTCATAACCCGGCACCCCAAAACTTTAAATCATATGCATGAAGTGCTGCATGCATGTTATTTAAAGTTTTGGTTGTGTTAGAACCCTCATGTATATGGTTTAAAGTGACCATTAATGGCATAGATACAGTAATAGCAGCCTTGTGAAAATAATATGATGTGCTCCTATGTAGTGCACTGTTGGTGAGATGTCATTTCCTGGATTTTTTCATGTTTTACCCTAGAGCACCAAATGTAAATTGTATGGCTTTGTATGGCAAAGATTGTGGAGAAAAAATGCATTAAATCAGCAAATTACTTAAAAAAACGGACCCACTTAATTATTCTGGGCTTCCCGTTACGCTTGGTAGCTTGCACTAATATGTGTATGTAGGCTTCTCCACTCAAAATATTCACCATGCATGACTGCCTATCATTAATCATGAATTTGACTGGATATTTTTGTTTTTTCCGTAAAGAAGCAATAATACATTTTGTTCCTTTTCATCCCATTTTCTAAGGAGAGGCATTATTTCGTCATATTATTATTTTTTTAAATTTTCTATTTATTTATTCGCATTTGTTGAGCGCACAGCAGACCGAGGGCATTGTGGCGCTTGTTACAGTTGTGCTTATACAGACTATTGTATGTAACTAAGTATATGTTACATTGGACGAGCTGGCTTATTAACATACATACATTGAAAGGTAGGTATCTGAGAGCTAAAAAGTTAATTGAAGAGAACAGTTTTGAGTTTTTTGCGGAAGGTGTAGAGAGACGTGTCGGCTCTGAGATCAGTAGGGAGGGTATTCTATAGTTTAGGTGCGAGGTAGGGGAAACCTATTCCCCCTGCCTTGGTCCTGTTGACGCGAGGTATCGTTAGTTGATTGGTATATCGTAGTCTGGTCGGTCTGGTGGATTGAGATCTAGATATGGTGTCGGATAGGTATGAGGGTGCTGAGAGGTTAATGCATTTGTGTGTGGTTGTGAGAATTTTGAAGGAGATGCGGTCCTTGACTGGGAGCCAATGAGCAGTCTTTCTAGCTTGTGTAATATGGTCTCTTTTCGGTATGTGGAGGGCCGCTCTAAGACCATTGTTTTGAGTTGTTTGGAGTCTGGTTAGATTATATTTTGGAAGTGCCGGCTAAGAGCGCGTTGCAATAGTCGAGTTTGGCTCCTATAATTGCTCTAGCGATGGAGAGGCAGTTATCCTTAGTTAGGAACGGTTTTATCGCATTGATAAGTTTAGTACTCAGTGTGGAGGCCGAGACTATGGCGCTGACTTGTTTATCCATGGATAGGGTCGCGTCAATGTGGACACCAAGAGTTTTAACCGAAGATAATACTAGGATGACGCAGTTATCTATGCTGAAATTGAGGTACAGCGGGTTAAGCTTGGATAATTTTGATTTCTGGCCAAGAATGATGATTTCGGTCTTGTCCCTGTTCAGACAGAGGCCGTTAGTAGCCATGCATGCTTGTATGGTGGAGTAGATTTGCTGTAGTGTAGTAGCGTCTTGATGATAGTGCCATGTCAGGGGAAGGAGCACCTGGATGTCATCAGCATAATTTGTGTATGTGATCCCAAGTGCATCCAATGTATCAAAGAGAGGCTTGGTAAAAAGAGTATATAAGGTGGTGACCTCTGTAGGGCCCTTCCCCTCCCTGATTCCCTCTTAATTATTTAAGGCTCCCTCACTATGCTTGGTCACACGCAAGTTTGAGGAAAAGTTTTGGACCCTTCACTGAAACCATTCACCCACGTGAGGGCTCACCCATTGATCGTTTAGATTCTTGGGACCCCTTCACGAGCTACCCGCACCCCTTGGCACCAGAAGCTGCCTCTTCCACTACCTGATCCACAGATCGGAAGTGCTCAGACAGAATAAATGATTTTATCTGAGGGAGCAGAGAATAGTGATGCACTGTGATTTCTTTGCCACATGCAAGTTCATTGCAATTTATTGTCTAGCCAAAAGTTAAGACAAGGGGATTTTAAAAACGAATGATGGGAAAATACCATGCTTGCTGAAAATGGTTAAAGAGACTGTATCTCGTCGTGGACTGGCAAGGTGAACACAGGGGAAATCCAGTCTTGGCAGCTTTACATGTTAGCATCCAGGTCTCAACCCGGTCAGGGCAAATTTTCAGGTTTGAAACATCGTTTTTAGGTGTCATCTTGAAATAAGGTTTGGTATCAACAGAATACTGATTAACAAAAGGGACAGGAATGGATTTATTCTACAGAAATTTGGCAACTTTCTCTTCAAACTTTGCGCTTTGAGCATAAGGATATTTAATCAAGGACGTTTCACCTATTTATCAATAATATCTGAGGGGCTTTTCTTGCATTACTGTAAAAGGAATATACTTCGAATTCAAGCCCAGCCTTGAGAAAGACCGAAAGCAGGTCGAAACACAAGTTGGCACTTGGGCACTTGCTTAATTTATATATAAACACTTTTATTTCTCAACCATTGTCTTGCTCGGATTATTGATTGAAGCAATTTTAACCAACTGTATGAGTGGCTTCTTTCTAAGCTGCAAGATGCTATTTAGTATGACCAGGACTGCCAACTCACATGTAATTGTAGTATAGGAGCTAATGAGCAATTATTAGGTTAGGATGTGGCATGGGTTGAGGCGTATTACTTTTTCTATTAGAATACTGATTAATGCTGACCCCACACTCTACCATCAAACCCCCACATCACCTCCATATAAAATATTAAATAACTTGGGGACAAGATGGGCCACTGTGGCACTCCACAAAGCGTGGGAGGGGAGACAGTGTAAAGATCCAATCTGGACAAGTTGCACTCTGCAAGAGAGGAAAAAAACAATTCAAAACTTTCCCCTAAACCTATGCATGCAAATGGCATAGTAAAGAGTTTCAAATGGTCCATGGTATCGAAAGCCGCAAAGAGGTCAAGAGGCATGACTTAGCAGGAACTACCATTATCAGTAGCACTCAAGATGTCATCCAGAATCTAGACTAGTTGTTTCAGTACTATGTTGAGCCCTGAATCCAGACTGATGGAGCATAGGAGTTGATACTGCTCCATATGCTACAGCAATCGACAATGTGACTGCCTCCTTTTCCAGATTTTTCAGTTGAAAGGTAAACTTGTCATCAGGCAGTAATTACTTAAAACAGCAGAATTTTAGGAAACATTCTTCAGTAGAAATAAAATAAGGCTCTACTTTAAGGATTCAGCAAAAGTTGCATGAGACGTTCAAAATCTGCAATAAAAGACGTACAGCATCAGATAGTTCTGTAAATCATGATGTGGGGTACATTTACCAGCCCAGCAGAACCCCCCCTACCACACCAACTACACTTCAGCAGTTACTAGCAGAATGGCTGAGCTGGCTCTGTTGAGCACGATAGCCTTGCCTTAAAACTGTGTTTTGCAGTCACCAAAATAATGGCTGTGCTATCTCAGCCACATATGGGGCAAGAGGAAACACAGAACACCTTGAGAATTGCTGCCAGTAATTTCTTCATTTGCACCAGAGAAAAGAAGTCAAAGGCAGCGCTGCCAGTTCAGAATTTCCCATTGAAAAAGAAAGCGTCTTGCATTTAAAAATGACTGCGCACTGATGCCCTGTCCATCCTTTCAACTGTACACAATTTGGTTCCAGTAAGACCCAGTTATGTTCATCCATATTCCAGTTGTGCTCCAGCAAATGGGGGCACTCCTCATTGAATGACAGGCTGTGTCAGTCGAGATCTGTGAAATGGCAAAGAACTGCACTCCAAGCTGTGCAGCGAGCGTTTTACTATTTTGCAACAAAATATCACAGGCAAACTCTTCCAAAAAGCCCTCTCTCTCTCTCTCTCTTTCTCCTAGCTCAGTTTCAAAGGACCTTTATTTGAACAGATGCCTGTGCATTAGAAACATGACTAGGGCTTTGGAAAAGTTTAGAAAATGGATGCAGGAAAGGCCACATTGTAAAGTGACAGCCCAGGAACATTAACCCATGTGTAAAATGGTGCTTTTACAAACAAGACAATGTCATTTTAAAAGTGAAATGTTGATTTAAGGCTCCATCCTTGCATAGAAATGTGATTGTGCTTTGTTTTAAAACATATATAGGATATTTAATTCCAACAGACTTGGTTTCTGGTTCAGGAAAGAAAAATAAATACATTTCTGTGAGGCCAGCAGAACAGGTTTTTCGCAGGCCCTGGCGTTAAAGGACTTTGCTTACTGGGAACAGGATCTACCTCACCAAGTGGACCAGCCCCCGGGGCATATGAATAGACAAGGCTGGAGGATCTTGCACCCTCGTCAGACAAAGTAGCAGTGCTCCAGCCTGGGACAGTGGATTTCCAGGACACATAGGTGCGACTTTCTGGTGGCACCTCCCCTCAACTCAAAATGAAGAACTTCAAAGGCAAATCCATGGCAACACTGGACTAAGGATGATATTTGGCTGAGGGTTGGAAAGAATGCCTTTATTTGGGCGACAAAGCCAGCCCATCTGGGGCAAAAGACTTTTCTTATTTGATAAACTTAAAGACTTTTATTTCTGCAACCTGAAACTCAGTAATGCAAATTTTTAACAGTTCAAATGTAATTTTTGTGGCATTAAAATAAGACATTGTAACTTTCCCTAGCATATTGGGGATGCAAACGGCAGAACAATGTAATTCATGGGAAAAGTATACATGGTACAACTTTGGAAATTAATGCAAACATGATCCATGATAATATGTACACATAAATTGTAGAATTTTAGGTGAAACGGTTCCCACCAGAAATTGAGAAAGATATTTAGGACTAAACAACATCGTAAAAATTTGATCTGTGTAAAATGTGGCCTTTGCCTATGTGATTTGTAAAAGTGCCACAAATGTCAAAATATGCAATGTATGTCATAACTCATTTTGGCAGAAATAACTGTGGGAGGGCATTGTAAGCACACACCATAAAACTGATGTCATGTCCCTGAAGTCCGACCGGCTGACAGGATGGCGGTGACAGCCACCCCTGACTAAGCCAGTTGTTAGAGGCATGTCCAGCCAAAATCTGCCCCCGTAGTATAATCCTGTGATGTCATCCTCTTTATAAAATGTGGAGGCCCAGAGAGACAAAGGACTGACTCTTCTGATTTCCAGCTTCAGCATATCCAGAGATGCAGCCATTTCATACTCGCCTTGCAGATTCCAGATTCCACTGGAAAGGGATAGCTGATCCAGACCCTCCCATCCATGCAGAACCACCCACTAATTCAGTGAGAAAGGGGAAAGTGGCTGAATCCTCATTGGGATTATCCAGCACTACCTGCTTGCCCTGCTACCTGCTTTATCCAGCTGATGTGCCGCTGTGCCGTGAGCAGACCCTTACCCCACTGTTCAGATACCCGGTTGGCGGTCCAGACTTCCATATTCAAGTGCTTATTGTATCACCCCCTTCCATAGCAAAACGTAGGATATCCCATTCTGACACCTTGCTCTTCGTTCAAACCCTATAAGTAATCCTGAAAGTACACTAGTATTTGTTTAAAATGATCAGAACCCTCTGTGTATCCTGTTCCTTGATTTCCAAGTGTTAGCGTAATTTTTCCCCATCCTCATAGTCCATTGCATAAATACTTAGTAATATTTGGAATAAACGTATTAATTCCCCCATAAGGAGATGTGCGGCGTGAGGGGGGTCAAGACTGCAGCTTCACCTTTTCCCATGGGCAGTGTTTCTCCTCTTGATAATCTAGTTGCAGAATGTAGCTGTAATAACACTTGTCATTTCCTTTCCAAACCGATTTTCCCTGTCAACTGCTTTCACTTTCCAAAAACCGAATTTCCTTTCACGCTGAGAATCTCATATGTCATTCATTTAGAGTTCCCCTTTCGCTTTCTTATTATTCCTGTGATGTGTGCCTGTCCCTTAGCATAAAAACTGCATTCCGATTTTGTCTGTTGAACCCGTTTTTCAAGCTGCTTTGACATTGAAAATAAGAAAATGCAATTTCTCCACGTGTGATTTGGTTGCACTGTGTTTTTCCTTCTTAATTCGATTTCTGAACTTTATGCCTGTTGTTAGGACATTGCTTTGTAGTTTGCTATTCTTACATCTCTGATACTGTTATACTCCATTCTACCTCATCCATTCAACCACGCGTGTAAAATAGCAATTGCTGCGGGCTGTTTGGCTCCGTTTTCAGGGGAGCTCTCCTATTCAGTGGGGGTAAGTCGGATTTTAGTTCCAATTGTTGCATAGTGTACCTGACTCCTTGCTACATCTCCCATCCACGCAAAGTTTGATTAATAGGGTTTTGATGGAGTGTTGCAGCGGGAATGATCAAATGTGATACAATTTAAAAATCCACTCAAAAGTTATTTTTGCTTTCTTTCAATTGTGTAGTGTTTATCTTACATGAAAAGGCCTAACTAAGTTGCATTCCATTTATTTACCGTGTAATTATCGCCCCACTGGTGATGGCTGCCCACTATAAAATTTGCATGATTTCATTTGGATTTTAAAATAAATATTGAATTACCACCCACCGGCCTGGTTCATGGTCCATTTTGGCCCAGGGAATTTGTAAAAGGGGGTGTGAGACGGTTTTGGTGCCATCTCAATCTGAATTCTTAAAAATAAAGTAAAAGTGTTTTAATTGTGCGCTGCAGCCCAGGCCAATATCAAGAGTCCCGGTCTGGTGTGTGACGCCCCATTAGAATCCTTAACAATGAGGGAATGGGAACAACTGCACATGTAGGAGACTAGAATTGAAACATATTTAGATCTCGAGATGAGTAAAATCCTTCCAAACTGGGGATTTCTCTTTATTGTATAAACAGGGACATCAACAACAGACAAAGTATGGAAAAGAATAAACCAAACTGGGATTTTTTGTAGACACAAATGTAGGTTGAGATCTGTTGGCAAGTTCCTTCTGAATTGAATCAATTTATTTTTATCAAAGAAGAAATGTATGGATCTAGATTTCACTACAGAAGAACCAAACAGACGGTCAAGCAACTTATTAACACAGTGGCACACAGTTGCAAGGAGCTTTGGATTATATAGAATCAGAGGTCGTTTTGGTTGCATTATAAGTGGATGTGGCCTCTTCGATTTACTTTCTTATGGTGGTGGCAAGCAGAAAAAAGCGGTGAAAAAGCTGATTCTGTTGCATGATTGCATCAGACCTTTTTCAGTATACAATATCTACTTTTCTGCTGCTGTAGGCAGTGGGAATATCATGTGGGTAGAACAAGTAGTTTTCTTTACATTTTTTTAAGTTAGGTTTACCTCAGGATTCACCAATATAGAAAAAGTATTTGCATACTGATTGCTGGAAACAAGAACATTATTTTCATTAGAACTAGGCCAAACGCAGGAAACAAGAGTTTCATTCAACCAAGAGATGGAAAGTTGTGAGAATTAACTCTTACAATGTCCCTGCACTTTAGGTAGGCCATCTCAAAAAGTAGTTGCCTTGAGCTTAAATGGGAAGTGGTAAGACCAATCCACTGGAAAAGATGACTCGAGTAGAAAAAGAAAGACAATGAAGAAATTGTTAAATCTAAATTGTTTCCCTGGGCACAGGTAGGGATTTTGATGCATTTTAAGTAGCCAATGATAGATTACAAATATTAAAATCGACCAATATTAATGTAACAATCTTAATGTGTCTCATATAGATCTTAATAAAAACAATAACTTGATGGTTAATAGAAACTTAAGATCAATCAGAACATTGATCTAAAACCTGGGCAAGTGTTTAGGTGGTCAGTATGGCAAATGAAAAATTAGACTCTTGAATTGTGGACGAAATAGAAATAGGTAGAAAATAATCTAGCTAATGTAAAGGTAAAAACAATAATGTTCTTCTAAAATAGTGGCAGAACAGGCAGGTAAAAAAATAAAATAATGCCCTAAACCATCCACCCTTTACCGAGTAGGCCTTGCTGGGGAAATCCCCATTGGTACAGGTTCAATACTGCACTACGCACGAGATGAGGGAGAGGTCAGGTGACCAGGTCAGTTGATTGTGTGAGAGCATTACACATCTGATTACTAACGAACTGCGCTCTTTCATGTGACAAATCCCTATTTCAAAGTAACACAAACGACAAGGACTGCAATGCCCAGCAGTCTCTGAGAGCCTACATTGAAGTAGAAAAGCAGCTCAGAATGTTTTCAATGGCTCGAAAAGCATCACGAGACAGTCAAGCCAATTAATAGTGTGACGAATCCAGCAAACTCATTGCCTCTCTCCAAGGGGAAGCCACCTCTTTTGGGGCTGAGGAGGTGCGCCTGCGAATTTTAACTCCCCTAGGGGACAGGGCAAGCGGGATCCCAGGGCAAGCAATACTGAAACAGGGATTTATTTTATACTCCCATGTCTCAGGAACCTCCAGCACTGCCCACACCTCAGACGAGAAAGCAGAGAATAAGCTCAACCCCTTGTTGTATGGAAGATAATGATCCAATCAGCGTTGGACCTAGAGAGAAGAGAAGACTGAAGACAATCCTGTCGGCCCAGGACCGGAGAAGCCCAGTCCACGAGAATCTCCAGCAGTGCGGACCGCCTGAATGGTGAACACATGGTGCAAAGCAGACCGGATGCCAAAGCCCCACAGAAAGAAAGTAGGAGGGGGAGCCCCAGCTCCAGCAGAATGCGAGGAATCCCTTGAGGACGCCAGAAGAGAGAGCCAATGTTGGCCTACGTGTGCGCCTGCCCGGAGGAGAACTGCACAGAGACTGAAAGTATGCTGTCACTCCAGGGACCCGGAAGGAGGGCAGACAGTTCAATCCAGAAACCAAGGCAGAGTGACTGAAACAAGACTACAAGGTGGGATAAGAGAAACCCAACCCCAAGGTGGGGTGACAAAAACCAGACCCTAAGACGAAGCAACAGAAACCAAACCCCAAAGCACCACGAGATTCCTAGGTGGGGGAGTCCGGGGAGATTAGCTGTGTTGACTTACGAACCAGGGAGTTTTCAAGGGTGGACTGAGACCCGAGATTGAAAGTATCTGGCAACCCAGGGAGAGAGAGGCTAACGAAAGACAGATATGCTACCCCGAGGAGGGTGAAGTGGAAGAGAAATCTTTTGGTGCCTTTTCTTGAACTGTGCAACAGGGCAAGCAGCCCCTGTCTGATAAGAGACTTCATGGTGGGGCCAGAAACCAGCCACTGTTATTCTGTTTGGGCAGAATTGGGCTGTTGTTCTACCTTTTTTTTAGATTCAGGCTTTTCTGTTTACAGTGGTAGGGCCAGAACTCAGGCTAGATCAGGTTTCTGGATGGTGGACTTTATTATGTAGGCTATCCTGACGAGCACTCATTATAGAATCCTTTTCTGGGAAACGTAGGGACAGCTTAGGTTTTGGGTGTTCAAAATTAAAGAAACCTTTAAACCAAACTGCCATCTTGTCCGTCTTCTGATTGTGACCTACCACAATAAGCATTCCTTCATTGAATTATGAAGGATTGAAATAGTGATTGGGAAAAAGACTGAAGAAAAATCATAGGGATGTAGATATGGCCATATTTCTGTTGGTCTACAATGTATGTACTTGTGGCAATGTCCCGACTCAAAGGGATGATTAAATGTGGGAGATTAATGTTAATTTAAAGAAAGATTAAAAAAAACATTTGTTTCATAGTTATAATATTTTATGTACATGTATTATTAAAATAATGTACAGCTTTTAGATGCACAAGTAACTTGTTTCTCAGGGGGTATGAAGCATGGTTAGACAATAGGGGTTTAAGTAATAAAATGATGAAATAGGGAACCAGCCTGTCGAGTTTCTAGCCTATGACCTCTGAGTTGCACACGGATTGCTCTAGGAGTCCCGATAACCCACACTGCAATACTAATATATTTTAATTTGCAATGTTTGAACAGCTGGGATGACAAACTGAAATATTTGCTTCTAAGTCAGGTAGCACTGACTGAGTTATTGAAATATGTCAAAGGTGTTGCTGGTTTACAAGCTTGTGCTTTCCTGTTTCAGATGTTAATGCAGGATGTCAAAATGTCCTCGTAGGATTTTACCATTTATTTTTGCCAGTCGGTACTAAGAAACTGTGTGGCATAACTCGGCCCAAGATTTCCACGGCTAAGGTCATGGCCATGTGGCCCTGTGCATGAACATAGTGCCCTGAAAAGCTACAACTCTTCATTTTTGAGCTGGAGATCACACATTTGAAAGAGCTCTGATATTAAATGCTGTAAATGCTAGCTTGCATCAGACAATGTGCTATGTATTTAAAGACTTCTGGGAATTGGTGATCCATCATGTGACGCTATAAACGCCATCGATGTAGGCTATATAGCTGGCTACCATATAGCCGCTGGTCCTTACTGTCCGGTAAATGAAGTGTGGGATTCACCCTATTCTTCCCCATCCCGCCTGCTAAACATTGTCTCAATGTGTACTGTGACCCTATGAAGCCTCGCAGGATCAGAACTATGGGTAATTTAAGAGTGCTAATAACATAATGCCATGAACGCCTGTATGTTTAAAGAGGATTATATTGCAACCTCTGCCATGGAAGTGCAGAAATGTCCCAAAGAGAGTCCTTGCTTTTACACTATCTTGAATTTGCCCGTTGTAAGCATGTGTTAATGTACTTTAACGGTTTTGTGCTTTCTCATCCAGGTGTTTGCCTTTGATTACTGCTTTTGGTCCATGGATGAATCAAACACCGCTAAATACGCAGGTGAGTTCCTTATTTCAATCAGCGAGTCTGGAGGAGTTGTGTGGTTGCGATTAAATTGTCCAGCAATGTTTTTAGTCTGAAATTGCAGAGTCGCGTGCCTGACCAAGATTAAGACAAACTAATCTTAAAATCCCCCTTAATGCTGTTGTGGGATAATGTAATGCATGCATTTGTTGTCCCCATCACCAGGCTATTCGTGCCTCTCAGATAGCAATATTTTATGGGGCCATCAGTCACATAGTGATGAAGTGGATTGATTGTGTGGGACTTTGCTTTGAAGAAATAAATATCAAACGTATGTCTCATTTTGTTTAAGACCACAGGCGACTATAGACTCTGCTCAATTTATTGTATGTTTTGCTTATCTGTTAATGCCACTCGGTGGTTTCCTCTAATGTTGTTGTTGGTATTTCTGCTCAGCCCACTGGTGTTCAAAACCTCAATCACATCTTTGGACGACAGAGGGAGTACAATAAATGAGATAAAAGGCAACTGTTTTACATCTGCAGGGCTCCAAATGAAATTGTTTTATATTTAATCTATTATTTTGGATCTTGAAAGGAATTCCCCTTCGTCTCTGTTTGTCATTTTCCCCTCTGCCAGAATTCTCTTCCGTGTTTCTTTCAGAATCAAGTGAGTGCTTACAACAAACAATAGTTTTAAACTTTTTAAAATTTTTTTTATTCATTGATTTAATTGCATGGCAATTTTTACAATGAACATGTTTTAAAAACACATTTTACTGCGGATTAAGAGATTTTCTCATCTGCTTAAGCGATTCTGCTAGTGGTCTTTAGTTTGAGATCATTTTGTCTTTTTAGCCGCAATTTCACTTTTGAGGCGTTTTCCCCCCTTTTCTCTTTCCTGGTGCATAGATTACTGAAATCCGCTGAAGAAAGGCGATCAACCGTAAGGTTACCCAACTCGGTAAACAGCCCATCTCATTTAATGAAGTCTGGTTTGGATTTTTTTTTTACATTTCATTTCCGAGAAGCAAGGAGCAGGGTAACAGATGGGTGTATGTGATCCCCAGACTATTAATTCATGGCTTTGGCTAGTTCCATTCTGAAGCGCATCACAAATGTCAAACGTTCTGTGAAATAGATTCTAAAACAACATTGCATATTATGGGCCCATGAGAAGGATGAAGTGGTGGCACTTTTTTGGCCAATTAGTTAATGTTCATTGTTTGGATTGTTCACATTCTCGATTTGTGTTTTAGATGATACGTGTGCAAAAGATTCTGCTGGTGTGTTAAAGCTCTCTAGGTTTCTCTTGCAGCATGTGTCTTCCATGCATCCACGTTTCATGCACCTACATTTGCAAAAAAAGAAAAATCCAAGAGCCTAAGAACTGTATGAAAATTACACAAACCGAAAAAACAGTTATGCCAATACTCTTGCAGATTTGCACAATCTTTTGGGTAGGGAAGTGCGGCAGGTAAAGGCCTGCTCTCCCATTACTATAGTACCCGTTTGTAAATTGCGCTCTCGCATGTTATGACAATGGTGTCGTTAAATGTAGTAGCTAGTTGTAAGGTAGGGGAAAATGAACTCCTTTGTACTCAAAGTGTTGCAATGATCACCATCTTTACATTCTCCACCATAAATGGGATTTAAATTTGACCAAAGAAAATGGGACTGTTAATATTAAGGCTCGCAATTTGGAAGAATATAGAAGCAGAGATTGCCAACTCCTCCCCTCCCCACCCCCCGCCCACACCTTTAAGATCTATTTAAGGATCTGTGCCCAAGTTTGTCTGGCACAAATACGTAATGATCTGGAACCCATAAGCCTGGCAATGTGGTTTGCCACCCAAAGATAATTCCAAAAGGTGCTAGAAAACCATGCAAAAAACTCCTTTAGGTCAGCATCTGTTGATATAGGGAAAAAGTGTCAGAGAGTATGTTAGGTTAACTGGTATTGTACTGTGCACTGCTTACACTTATGTGGTCTCTTGGCGCTCTGCCAGTTCCGAAACGGAAGGAGGGCTTGTGGGGGGGGGGGGTTTGTTAGTGGGATAGAGAGGGAAAAGCGCAAGAGCTACAGTGCTGTTGTTAGCTCCACTTGGGAAAAAACGGTCACTGTGTGCTGGTTTGTGGTGTTTGGTGGTAGTTAAGTTGTGCTTGGTGTGGGTGTGTGTGTAGTTTTGCGGTTGTCTTGGTTTCTCATTAAGTGTTGTGTGGTGTGTGTAGTTAGTTGAAGTTTTTGATGGTCAGTGTTTTGTTGCGTCAGAGGTTTGTTGTATGTAGTATTTGGTTTTTAGGGTGAGTAAGTAGGAGTATTTTAGGGTTGTTAGTGGGTTTGTGGGTATCACGTTCTTCTAGGTTCGTTCCTTTGGCTACTCCAAAGTACATCTACTTCCAGGAATTGTCCATCTCAGAGGTGCATCCAAGCTCAGCACCTTGGCCATCCTCGTGTTACATTCAGATTCAGTACATAGGCTCCCCCTGTGTCAAGTCTCGATTCAACACTGTCCACCCTCCACCACATCCAAAATGAACACATCAGCCTGTCAATGGACACATCCACACACTGTACATTGGCCATCCTCAAATACATCCAAGATTGATATATCAGCCACCCACAGAATATTCAGCTTTCTGCTAGGCGTAGCCCAATGGTCCTTTCTGAGCTCAGCGGTATGCAGTGTAAGTTTGAGTTGTTGTGATGATGTGTTGCTTAGTCTTGTTCCTTTTGGATTCACCCATGGATTTTTGGCGGTCCATTTCTGTGTATTTTATTTGGTTTGGAGTGGTTGTATTTTGCTGCTCAGCTGTTTTTTCAGCTTGGGGTGTTAAAGAGCCATGTTTTTAACAGCTTCCTAAAATGTAGGTGATCCTCTTCGTATTGCCCTAGGGAGAGAGTCCAGAGTTTCGCTGCTATGCAGGAGAATGCTGATCCTTCAAA
This sequence comes from Ambystoma mexicanum, assembly GCF_040938575.1. Lineage (NCBI taxonomy): Eukaryota > Metazoa > Chordata > Amphibia > Caudata > Ambystomatidae > Ambystoma > Ambystoma mexicanum. Next base: position 1,114,726,115 of record NC_090930.1, read on the forward strand.
TTTTTGTTTTGTGTATTGTTTTGGTTTGAGGCGGATGTCATCGCTTGATCTTAGTGTTCGTGCTAGTTTGTGGATGGTGATTATTCTCCTGTATGAATTCCGCTCCTTGGCCGTGGATTTCTATTTGTGCTATGCAGAGTGTTTTTGAGTAGATTCTCTGGACCTGAGTCAGACCTTACTTTGGATCATGCTAAATGGGCCTGTTCTATGATTACCAAATGCCATTTGAACTATGCACTTTTGTATTAAGAGATTTACATGTGGATATTAGATTGCCTTTTAGGAACTGTTGGGGCTTGTTTGGCAAATGTTTGTGTCAGATTATTGTATTATAATAGGTGAATTTGTCATTTTTATGATAACTTTTTTAGATTTTCCGGAACACATTTTATAATTATTTGGACCTCCTTTATACTGGCATTCAATTAGGTTGACCCCTTTATGTTCTCAGTTAACAATATTCCGTCATTTACCTGTTGTCTTGCTTAGAGAGGGCTCTAAGGTGACTTTTGCAGAAGTGAATACATTCTGACAGTATTTTTGACATGTATTGTTTTTTGTCAAAGATCACATAAAATGCCACTTTCGTATGCATGTTACCTCCTTTCGTAGAACCACTCTCTGTGGGGTCTTAATTGGGTGAAGCACAGCTTTTTCAGTGAGCCTTTTGATTCCAGAAGTGCATGTGACACAAAACCTCTGAAGTGGCAATACCTTATTTAGCAACGGTCCCATTGGCTTGAAGCTCTGCTTTTTCAGAACAAAGGTGCTACTTCACACACTGTCTTCAAGTCACAACTCTTTGCTGTTGTGATAAAATGCCATTTTTGAGGGTTGAATAGCCAGAGCTTTTTTGATTTTTAGTAATAATGTTCGATGTTAAATAGCAGAGTGCAAGTATGTCATTCTGCCGGACCTGTATACAAACCTTGCTCAGCTGCTGCCTTGTAGTTATTTTGGCAATATGACAGTGCAAAATTACATGTGCATTCCTGCCAACAGACTGATGGAGACCAAAGCTCCAGCAGACAGGATCTGCCTTTAACAATGGGCAATCCTGAATCAAAATTACATCAGAGAATGGTGTGCTCACAGAACCTGGTCGCAGAAGAAACTCTAAGCCATGGCTGGTTTTGACATGGTGGTCTCTGGTCATCCACTGTCATACTGACAAACATTTTGGTGTTATTTTATTGCCAGCTGTTTTCCTGTGACCTTTCTTTCTGTCTCTTTTGTATTCACTGTCTTGGACTGAGTTTCACCCAAAAACAGACCATTTGGGTGCTGCTGCCTCAAAAGCCTTTGCCTTCCCTTGAAAAAGTGTCACCTTCCCGGAAGACAGAAACTGCCCCAGAGGTCAGGGAGTCATCCAGTGCTTCCAAGAAAAGGCTTATCAGGACAAAGGAAATCACAACAGGATGGTAATTAAGAGATTCAGTCGACGGAAGGATCCTGCCATCTTCGAATCTCCCTATGGCTTTCAAACGTCCTGTAACCCTCCCCGTACCCACTTCCTGCAACAAAGCACTGTGGTTATGACATCACCAGGTGATGGTTCTGAAACAGCAGCTAAGATTGGACCACTTATAGAAGACTAAAAGGTAACCAGTCCGCTGTAGAAGATTGCGTTAGACCATGCCCTTGTTGAATCGGCTTTGGACAGCCAAAAAATAATTTCATCTGGAACTTTGGAGTAGCTTGTGTTCCAAGGTCCTCTACCATAGTAATGAAGACAAGGACCTCAAAGAAAAGGGCAAGCAGTTTCCCTCAACTATCCCAGGAGAAGTTTTGAGGTGGCCCGTTGGCTGGACAAGGCCTACTGCAGGATGACAGAGGTGGGGTCTGGGAAACTCTCTACCTGCACGAACACAGCCCATTGACTTGTTCTTGGGTGGATGGCCCCTGGGAGAGTCTCAACCAAGTCTTTAGCTCACTGTTCTTTTCACAGAGAAGAAATGTCCCTGCATATCAGTCTTTGTTCTGCCCATGGGCAGTCCAGCACCGAAATGCTAGGCAATTCTCCTCTGAACAAGAGTGCCACAGCAACCCCATACACGTGTTTCAGCCTAGTTGGGCACCATCAGTGAGGTGAAGCTGTGCCTTTCTAAGAGCAGTGAGCAAGGGGTCCACATCTAGATTCCCCTGGTACGAAACACTGAGCATGTTGTGCCACGTCAATGCCATTGCCATTGTCTTAATCTGATTTAATGTAATATGAATGTCACCTGAATTCAGGATATAGGACTGTATTTAATGTGTATAGTGACATCTATACGCTAGATTGTTACATTTTAGCATTTGTAAAGGTTTTAATGAACCATAAACAAATTTAAAAGAAAAATGCTATTGCCTCCTCAGCCGTGTACTCCACAAAGCTCATCAATGCGAGCAGACCCTACTTATCCACGACAACTGCTTCAACATTGCCTGTTCCCTCATCGGCTCCAAATTGTACGAATGCACTGCTCTCCTTGGTGGCACCTCTAAAAAAGAAAAAAGAAAAAAAACCTTAAACTGAATCCATACAGAACAATGCTCTCAGCGCTGGCTTTGGCCTCCACAAGCATGACCATGTCTCGACTGCTAGAAAAGAGGAACACAGACTCCCTGTGTGATGAATCTGAGGGCATCCTCACTTCTTTCTACACAATATCCTCACCCCATGTGGCCAGGGAAAGGCCGTCACTTTCGTATCCTGACCCTGGGGGTCGATATCCGAGGGAGGGGAGGAGGAGCCTTGGGGAATGGGGCTGAGGCACCCTTGAGTGAGACATGTTATCCCCCATTTCCTTTTCATCAGGAATCAAATGTCCTCCAGGCTTTTATCGGATATTTCCAATATCTTCCCTATTGTGTTAGAAAACCATCTCCCAATGTATACCACTCTGGTACTGAGATGACGAAGAGACCACATAGGAACTTACATTCATCCTTTATTAACTCGGACATACACAAACACCACTCTGGTACTGGGACGAGGAAGAGGGATTCAGAGTACCAAGACCTTTGTGAAATCACTGTGAATGGCCAGCACCTGAAGCAAAAGGGGTGGTATAAATGGCCTGCTCAGGTAAGGCTAATGGGGAGAGCCAGATCGCCTGTGGAATGCTTGCAGATGGAGAAATCGGGGTGAAGGCACTGAGACGCGTGTCTCTGAAGCGCTGAGGTGCAGCAGAGTCGTTGAAGCAGAAGCAGATTGTGGCTGGCATTGTCAGAAGGTCTCTGGTGGCAGGGTCAGGCTGCCACCCTCCTGTAGTCGAGAGGACTCCCTCTCCGGTAGCCTGATGTGTCGGAGACTGTGGAGGAGGGGCTTGCCGAGCTGTCAACTGAGGCAGCCACGAAGGACTGACCAAAGGGAAGAACGTTGGTACGAAAACCGCTTACCCGCTGAGTCAAGTGAGGCTCAATGACTCCGGGAAGCTGTGTTGCAGGCCGCATTCTGAAGGAAGGAAGGTCGGCGTGCTCGCAAGTGAGCAAGTGGCAATGGGATTGCCGGTCCAAAAGTAAAACCCAGATGTTTGATGACTACGATAAGGTAAAAGCTTGATGAACAGAGTGCTTTGTGAAGTCCAGACTATGGAAATTGAGAAGGCAGCGGAAAGGCCAGAAAAGCATCAAACCTTATATTGAAAAAGAAGCCTGTGAGCAGGGTGCAAATTCCCAGCAGGAGAGTGAACTGGGAATTTGCAGTTACATTGTTTTGAGGTGAATGAACTGAAGTTTTGGTTACCGAACCAAAGGAAAGTAATAATGAGTGAATGCCACATGAATGGGAAGTAAAGAAAAGCGTCCCCTGATACAAAGGAACTGTGAATTATGGAAACTAAAGAAAGCAAACAATGGTAATAAATACAAAGACCTGTAATTTATCGAAGCTGAGAAAAGCAAACATTGGCAAGAGCCATAAGGAAAAGAGGAGCTGTACAAGTTTAAAGTTGAAACTGTTACCTTGAGAAGGTTGATAATCCAGCAAGTGAATGTTGGCACACAAGTGTTGACACGGACTGCAAGAATAGAAGTCCAATACCAGTGTTCAGCTGAAACAGTGGTGGTGTAACTGTAGAAAAGAAGCCAATCGGGTGTGTCGTTTGCGTGACATTTAATGGGTGGACTGTGTGGTCCGTCAACCGCTCCTAGACCGACTACACCCCACTAAAGAAAAGCCACTTAACTCATCTATAAGTTTATGGTTGAACATCGAGAGGAGCTGGTACATTCTGAGCTCAAAGAGTTGAACCTTAATGATAATGATGAAAGAGCCAAAAAGCCTGAAAGCTGGGAAGAATCCATAGGAATTGTGTTGTTGTGAATACAGTGAGAGACTTGAAAGCTTGGGGTAGGGAACCCTTTGTGTTTGAAAGTGAACTATTTGGATTGAAAGTGAAGTATTTGGAATCCTGGGGAAGGGAGAAGCCCTTTCCAACCAAGAGCTGAAGAAGCTGGGAACTTTTGTTTGAATGAACGCTTTTTCATTTGATGCTGACAACCTTGCACAGTTTGAACAAATAGATGTGAGAGCAATTATAGGTTTTGGACGCAGACAGACATTTACTTTGCACTTCCTGACACAGACAATCATTAGTTTGTTAGGTAGGGAAATCCCACCTTAGCATAGGTCAGTAAGGTTAGAACGCGACTATCTCTACTTACATACTGAGTTACTTATTTCGGTTTACCTGCAATTCTTGTTCATGTTGACCTTTATGTTGTATGTTTTTATCTGAGTGATACCTTCACTTGAATAACTGTGCACCTTGATTCCGACCAGCCATCATTGGCCACTACCGCACTGCATTACTCACTTCCCCCACTTGCACCTTAGATTTTATACGAAATTACTCATGCCTGTCACTACTTACTGCTGTCTTATTGACTACTAGAAGTACTTCTGCCATTCGTGTATTCTAGCAAAGCTGTGTTTGTAATACGCAATGCATCATTGACAGACTGCTATACTTGGTTATCGCGCCAATTTGTTCGCACTAGTACACTATTCCAGCCTACAAGAACCTCTCATACCTCCACTATGTACTGGTGCCTAACTACTCTCCTCCACTTATTGTTCATCTACACTAGACATTGGACATCCCAGTTTTACCCATATACTGGCTACCAAACTTCCACCGCCCCAACTGATGCAGTCAGCACTCACACCCTATGGACTAACAATATGGTCTGTGCTAACCCTTATCTGGATGATACTCCACTTTGCTACCAGACCAACTCCGAATCAAGCTTGCCCTACTGTTAGCAGAAACCTTAGATTGAACTCTAGAGCCACCCCATTAAAACAGTGCTCATACTCTAAGCTATATAGCAACTTACCTTCCAACAATATCTCTAGCAACGTTGGTCAAACCACACCACGCTCTTACCACCCGAGCACCACACTTAGAAATCTTAGATTAGGAGCTCGAATGCAGACCAAAATTTTGCTACCTCACCTATACAAGAGATATAAACATGTACACCAGAAAAACAACCTACCCAATCGGGCTAAGGTATCAGACACGAGCCTGGCCCCTAACAGTCTACCTGATACTACCTTACCACCACAGAAAACACCTGCAAAAGACATTTACATCAAGGCAGCCTTGGTGAATGCGAGGTCCCTCCCTGCCCATGCATTGGACATTGCCGACTTCATAACTTCTGAAAAGCTTGACCTCCTGGCGGTCACAGAAACATGGCAAAACACAGCCTCTGGACCCTCCTTGGCGTTAGCCATACCTAATGACTATGCTATCATTAGATGGGATAGAAATACTAACCAGGTGAAGGGAGGCGGTCTTGCTTTTATCTTCAAAAATACAATCGACATTAGAATTATTCAGGACCTACAAATCCCCTCTGCCGAATCCTTGTCTATCAAACTTCCATTATCGCCTAATCATAATTCAACAGTGCACCTCATTTACCGACCACATTTACTGAGGACATTGTGTCCCTCATATCTACGAATGCCAACCTAATTCTCAAAGTATCTTACTAGGTGACTTTAACCTTGGCTTCAATGACCATATGAACACTAATGCCCTTGACCTAGCCAACACCCTTTCAGACCTTGGTTACTCCCATATCATTCACGAGCCCACACACAATAAAGGAAGAACACTGGACTGGCTTACCAACTTCAATTGCACCATTGATCTTCTTTCCAACGTACCATGTATCTGGTCCGATCACCATAAAATAACCTTCTCCATTAAAGCCACTACACTAGGTACTGCACCAATCATTGCCCCAGCCACTTACACCAGGAACAAGAAGGACATTGCGCCCGATAAACTCCTCCCTCTAATACTCCCTCTCCTCAAAAATACATCCACCACTGACCCTACAGTCCTAGTGGACATATACAACCAGGCAATACTTAAAGCACTGAATACTATTGCTCCTTTAAAATTGCGGAAACCTAAACCTCAACGCCACCTGAATTCCTGGTTCACTCCACATTTAAGAGAGTTGCGGAAGACTAAGAGAACGACAGAAGCACACGGGAAAAAGTGTCCCTCAGCATCTAATAAAAATGCGCTAAGCCTAGCATCATCCAACTATAAAGAGGCTATTATACTTGTTAAAGAAGACACCTAAAACAAACGGATCATACAAGCTGAATCAAATACTAAAGAACTCTTTAAGACTCTAAAAGAATTGGAATCCCCTATTGCCCCAGTTGACAAATGTGTCACAGACGCATTATGGTGTACGAACATCCAGAAGGCTCTCCTGGATACAATCTAAAATTAACGCTAAAAAATGCATGCTACTATCTGACCCAGAATACAAACAATACCCTGTTAAGACCTCCACCTCTGAATCTACACACAAACCATTTAGCTTCTCACCTCTGTCAATCTGGGAAGTGGAAAGTATCATTAGGAAACTTAAGCCATCCAATTGCCAAGGCGACGCCTGCCCTGCCCCTATCATCAAAGCAGTTGCCCATGACCTGGCGCCATTTATCACCAACCTAATCAACACCTCTTTCAAATCTGGAATAGTGCCTGATAACTTAAAAGACGCTTGGGTCATTCCCCTAATCAAAAAACCTACCCTTGACCCAGCCAACCCGTCCAACTAAAGGCCTATCACGACGGTGCCCTTTTTACTAAAAGTTCTGGACAGAGCAGCTTACTTGCAAATACAGGCCTACCTAGAAACTAACAATCTACTGGGACTCAGGCAATCTGGCTTCCGACCAAGACACGGCACGGAAACTGCCTTGATTGATCTCACCACACAAATCCAATCACTAAAAGACCATGGTAAACTAGCACTCCTCCTCCTGCTTGATTTGTCGGCAGCTTTCGATTTGGTCAATCACCAAACGCTCTACCATCATCTGAAATCTGCAGCACATTTTTCGGACTCAGCCACTTCATGGGTCAGCTGCTTCCTGGCTAACAGAACTATGAGGGTCTTCTCTCCTACCGACGCTGGTGAACCTTCCCCGGTCCCCTGTGGGGTTCCGCAAGGCTCATGCCTTTCCCCCATGCTTTACAATGTCTTTACAAAGCCCCTGTTCAACATACTTGACTATCTGGGTGTTGCGTATACTAAATATGCGGATGACACCCAGATACTCATTCCCACCTCTGGAGACTATGTAAGTGACAGTAAAACCCTTAATGATATCTACTCAGTGATACAAGCTTGGATGGCAAACCACGGTCTGTGTCTAAACCACGAAAAAACTGAGCTGTTAATATTGGGCACACACACTAAACTGAAGAAGCTAAACACTGCATTCAAATCCTTTACCATAGATGGAAATTCCATTACCGTCTCCAACACCACCAAAACACTCGGCATTTATCTTGATGCCACATTATCCTTCTCCAGACAAACCAACGCGGTAGCTACATCATCTGCATACACCTGTAAACTAATCACCACCTGCAGGCCTTTCATCACTACATCTAACTGCATCACACTTGCAGGAACATTAGTTCTATCTAAAATCGATTACTGTAACGCCCTTTTAGTTAGGGACCAGCCAAAAAATATCAATAAATTACAAGTTATTCAAAATAACTCCCTCAGGGCAGCACTCAACATCCCAAAGAAGTCACATATTTCTGAGACCAGACGTAATTTAGGCTGGCTTCCGGTCGAGCATAGAATATCACTTAAAACTCTTGCCCTAATACACAAAGCTAGGGCCAACCTCGCTCCTGCCTACCTTACCAACCAACTCACCTCTCATACGTCCACAAGACCACTCAGAGCGGCACAAGAACACACAATGTCCATACCGAGATTCAAACTTAACAACTCGGGAGGTGCTAGCTTCCCAGTTCTGGCATCTAAGTTATGGAACACGCTCCCTGCCTCCCTCAGATCAGAATCCTCTTTCAATTTATTTAAGCGCAATACTAAACACTGGCTCCATGTAAAGGATGCACTGACTGCCCTACTTCCTTAGATCATTAGGCTCTTTTCTCATACCTTATGATCACTTTGTCGGACTGTATCTATTGTATATATTCTTTCTCTATTGACTCGCCTGTACACCACTGTAGGCTGCAGCCTGTACGGGATTACTGTTTCCCCCTTCTCTCTGCATAGGAGGAGAGCATAAGCCTCCTCCCAGACTATGACTGTAAATGATGATTGAATAATGTAATGTAACGCTCTTGTAACTTGTATGTAAGATTATGCACCCGGTTGCCCTCGGGCCTGATTGCGCTTTACAAATAAAGAAATACAAATACAAGATAGGCCTCATCCCAACCTCTTTGTGATTTTAAATAAACGTTTATAGCCCAAACTTTCCTCGGTTGTCTGTCTACTTCCTGATGCCTTCACACCTGTCGGAGAAAGAATGAAGTTTAAAATCATCACCATTACCCATCAATGACTCTCAAACACTGCCCCAACCTAGCCCAGAGACTCTCCAGACCATCCACTACCAGATGAACACATGCCGCCTCCTGCAACCACCTGACCATTTCTAGGTTCAAGAGATCAAAAGCCGGAGGCTCCAGCTTTCCGGTCTCTTGAGGCCATGCTCTGGAACTCGCTTCCACCTGCCCTGAGAGGAGCACCCTCCTACAGCAGGTTCCGAAAACACTTTTGAACTTACCGGTTCAACTAGTGTCCCGACCGTTTCCTATTTGCTTGTCTAGCGCTGAAACTCTATCTGCTTGTAACTAGCGCCTAGACACACTCAGGCTTAGTGTGTGCCTACAAATGTAATAATAAGTTAAATAAATGCCAACTCTAACCATTTAACGCACCTACAAACCTGGCCTGACACTGAACATCTCTCTGCAGACCAAGATCCTAGATTGCCCCCTTTATTACACGTCTGTATATTCTGCGTCTTCTCTGTTAAAAAGCAGGTTCCAGGCTCTTTAAGATATCTTCAAGTAAGTTCATTTCCAAGTTCTTAGTTACATATCCACATGAAGACATAAAGGATATAAACTGTGACAACACCGTCTCCCATCACCCAGGGCCAGCCAGTTGTAACCGCCTCTACACAAAACACTCAATCAGAATATTCCATCATCAACACATAAACATTCCACATGACATCTCAAGCTACCTCACCTCAGACAGGCACAATACAACACACCTCCCTCCTTTACTAAACCATACATGCACAGAACAAGTCACATACCAGAACAACACAACTACCACCTTCCAAGATATACGCACACGTAACACTCAACTGACAGACAGACACTTCCACGGCCAAACCCAACCATCAAAACATCACACCCTGTCAAACTACTTTCCATGTACCAATAACAAAAACACGGTCATCCATCTGCCTGTTCCTGCCACAAACAAGCAACTGGGCACTCACCCCAGGACCTGGCCAACCCTGAAACTGGGCTACTTCACCTACATTCCTGAACAACCACAAGACTGCTACATCTCCTACCACCTGCCCCCGCCTACAAAGACGGGGGTGTCCAGGCTGCCACCCTGGAACTCCAGGAGGCCTCTAGACTGCCACTCTAGAGAGCTGTGACCTCAAAGCCTCCAAAAAGACAACCACAACCTCACTCCAATAGGGATTCACAAAGTGGAAACACAAAACATAACTGAGACCACAAACACCCGTGGACTCAACGCCACGCGCATTACACCAGACCAGATTGTGCAAACCTTACAAACCCATTGGGAGCAGTGGCCACACACTTCCAATGCCAACATCAATGACTGGTAAAAACCCAACGGTCTTATAGCAAGGAAAACATCCTAACCCAAAACAAGCTGTTGAACCCATGGATACAACGAAATCCACAATAAATACCACAAGTAACATAGAAAATAATTTACTCATCATCTCAGGACTTACCACACTCAATACCGACGGGTCATTACCAGGCGTCCCCAGCTACCCCTTTACCACCAGCTACCTACTGTCCAATGTGATGAGAAGGATAAAAAAAATCCTAGAGGAGGCGCTACCTCCCTCACAGAACAACCTCATTGCTGTTCAACCTTTACCGGAATCAGGTAACCCCTATAACCAGACCAATCCCCTCACATGAAATTAGAAAATCCTAACATCCTTAATTGAAAGAGTCGAGGCGCTACCTCACTCTAGAACAATCGCATGGGTGTTCAACTTTTACCACAACAGGTAACTGCCCAAACCAAAACAATGTAAGGAAAACTATATACCCCACTGACATCACCCAAACAATTCAAACCATGCATTTCACACGGCAATACATTCAAATGCATGGTTTGAATTGTTTGGGTGATTTCAGTGGGGTATATAGTTTTCCTTACATTGTTTTGGTTTGGTTTGGGTAGTTACCTGTCGTGGTAAAGGTTGAACACCCATGCGATTGTTCTGTGAGGGAGGTAGCACCGCCTCTAGGTTTTTTTGTATCCTTCTCATCACATTGGACAGTAGGTAGCTGGTGGTAAAGGGGTAGCTGGGGACGCCTGGTAATGACCCGTCAGTATTGAGTGTGTTAAGTCCTCAGATGATGAGTAGATTGTTTTCTATGTTACTTGTGATATTTATTGTGGATTTCGTTGTATCCATGGGTTCAACAGCTTGTTTTGGGTTAGGATGTTTTGCTTGCTATAAGACCATTGAGTTTTTACCAGTCATTGATGTTGGCATTGGAAGTGCGTGGCCCCTGCTCCCAATGGGTTTGGAAGGTTTGCACAATCTGGTCTGGTGTAATGCGTGTGGCGTTGAGGTCATGGGTTTTGTGGTCTCAGTTATGTTTTGATGTTTTGTGTTTCCACTTTGTGAATCCCTATTGGAGTGAGGTTGTGGTTGTCTTTTTGGAGGCTTTGAGGTCAGAGCTCTCTAGAGTGGCAGTCTAGAGGCCTCCTGGAGTTCCAGGGTGGCAGCCTGGACACCCGTGTCATTGTAGGCGGGGGCAGGTGGTAGGAGGTGTAGCAGTCTTGTGGTTGTTCAGGAATGTAGGTGAAGTAGCCCAGTTTCAGGGTTGGCCAGGTCCTGGGATGAGAGCCCAGTTGCTTGTTTGTGGCAGGAACAGGCAGATGGATAACAGTATTTTTGTTTTTGGTACATGGAATGTAGTTTGTCAGGGTGTGATGTTTTGATGGTTGGGTTTGGCCGTGGAAGTGTCTGTCTGCCAGTTGAGTGTTACGTGTGCGTATATCTTGGAAGGTGGTAGTTGTGGTGTTCTGGTATGTGACTTGTTATGTGCATGTATGGTTTAGTAAAGGAGGGAGGTGTGTTGTATTGTACCTGTCTGAGGTGAGGTAGCTTGAGATGTCATGTGGAATGTTTATGTGTGGATGATGGAATATTCTGAGTGAGTGTTCTGTGTAGAGGCGGTTACAGCTGGCTGGCCCTGGGTGATGGGAGCCGGTGTTGTCACAACTTATGTCCTTTATGTCTTCATGTGGATATGTAACTAAGAACTTGGAAATAAACTTACCTGAAGAAATCTTAAAGAGCCTGGAACCTGCTTTTTAACATTCTCATTCAAGGGTGGGTTATAATAGTGTGTTTGATTAGTGTGTTTGTATTTTTTATTTAAGTATCCTGTATTAATAAAACCTTGGTTGGACATTCTTTTATTTTGGTACCAGAGTACTATTTTTGTTTAGTTTGCTTCTGTGCTAGTGCACTCTTCCCCTGATGTGTATAGCCTGACCATGCCACTTGAGAGGCGAAGGAGGTATATCTGTTGGGCTGTGCTTTTTTCACCTTCCTGGTTGGGATCATTGCTGGTTTAAGCAGTAGTAGAGTGCTGAGCAGTATTCCTTTCATCACTGCTATGCCCGATTTGTGGGAGCCCTTCTGCATTGTGGTGGGAACCAGCTAATATCTCTGTTTAACAGTTCTGCGCTCCCCGTCACCATGGTTACCTTCACCTGGGAACACATTTGCCCTTGATACACCCCTTTTTTCTGCCAGTTGATGGGAATCGAAATTGCTTTGCTTCCGCATTCATATTAGCCTGGTATTCGGGTTTGCCAAGCTTTGTTTTCACACCATGTTTTTTGTGCCAATGCCAATTTGTAGCAGCTGACGTTTATACTTACTTCTCTTGTCTGTGGCACAGTTACCTGTGCATGTGTGCACTAAATGTGCAAATAATGCATCTAGATCGGCCAAGAGCGTTCTCTCGCTTGTGCATTTAGAGGTCCTATTTGGCAGGCAATAATTCTGAAATAAGATGGACGGAGATAGATACTGGACATAAGAGTCAGCCTGGCTCTTGAAGCTGCGTAAAGAAATGAGACACCCTGCACAGGGTACCCATATACAGTCAGTACACAAGACCTTTGTTATGGCGAAAGTACACAGTTGCATGATCATTTTTCCATGGACCCTGGTGACCTTATCTGGCATGGTTTGTTCATTTAAGGGGAAGGGCGATTTCTGTCCAGAATTTAAAAGCCCCCAAGGGATGCACTTTCAGGCAAGGGATCTCTATTGCATGTCAGTTCATGCATTGCTCCATTTCTGGGCATGACAAATCAAACACTGTTTTCCCCTTGGGTCAAAAGTGGCTTCCCTTATGGGTGTATACCACAGGACAAATCTCCTCCTAGCCTAGGTGACTAGGGTAGATTTCAGTAGAAGACCCACCCCCCTCCCAGTAGGTGCTAGCCCTCAAAGTTTTGTGGGGACGGTCTCGCTTCTGATCCACTATTCCTATGCCGTAACAATTGACAAGTTCACTGTGTGATGGCTTTCACTCTGAATTTTTACATTATGTGTATTCTGTAGATGCTGTCCCCAAGATGCATAGCTCTTGCTCATTTGACAGGGAATTATTTGAAATTGATTTTCTTACGACGCTGTCTGCCTGTTGGTCCTGCATGTTTCCTCCTCACTTACTTATTCTGTTAGTACTGGGCATTCTTCCAACACATTAGCAATAGCAAGGACCCAGGCAAAGGACTAGGATAAAATTGCCTTTATTAAGGCCCATCACTCGTAATCCACAGCTCTTTCCAATTGCCAAAATCCACCTGCAAAGAGCAATCATGTGTTCCCCATGTAAGGAACTCATGGTGGCAACAGTAAAGACGTGCACAAGTGATCACAGTTCAAGGGTGTTTAATAAACTGTATGCAGGTTGGAAAAATGCCTAATCTACACCTAAATCTAAGATGGGAGCAGGTGTCGACCATCAAATGAAAATAAAGCAGTCCTATTGGTGTTGTCAAAATAAAAAGGGCCTATACTAAGAAACCTATTGCCAAACCTTACAACTACTACAAAAAGGGAGTGGGATGGTTTTCAAGAAAAGAAAGAAGTGTTCTCAAATAATATGTCGGGATGCGGTAGCTTGGTTCTTCCTTCCCCACGTTTTGAGCACAGGGTAAGGTGGGATCTTGGAGCACAGCACACCCTCAAGCTTCCCCAGCACGAGTCGACAGTTCAGTTCCAGTTTATCAGGTGCCTCGATGGCCAAGTATCGTTTCTCTTGAAAGTCTCTTGCCTTCGAGGGCCTGACGTCTTCAAATCGAAAAAACAAAAGTTCATTTAACAAAATGAAAGTTTGTTTCCTGGTTTCACTTAGGGTGAGATTCTTCACCCCTGGGTCCCCCTTCTGGGCGCTGATCCCTGTTCCTATTGATCTCAGGGCCTCAGTGGTTGTGTCCCCTGGTTCCGAGGGCCTGATAGATTTTCAAATAACCAAAACAGACAAACACAAAGTTCGATTGCACGTATTTATCAGGTGATGGCTTCAACCCTGGATCTCTCTGGTTCGGGCTCGGCCCCTTCTTAAATGTCAATGTCTTTTTAAACAGTTCATAGTGGGCATCTCTAGGCCAGGTTCACGTTTGTCAACACACTGTTTCTTTGGACTTTAGACTTGCTCCCTTCTTGTCAGCATCCCTCGGTCGGGTTCACTCTTGACAACTTCGCATTCACAATTATTTGCGGGATTCACTTCCCTTGTTTTCTCATAGTTCTTAGGCCAAAGGCTTTCGACTGTACATGGAGTTTGCTTGACTTCCTGTATGAACACTTTGAATGAAACTACAGGTACCAGAAGGCCATAATAGAGCCGCCAAGTTCGGTCAAACGGGGATCGGCCCTCTCGAGTTAGCACCCACGTGTTGCCGATTCCCTCTGCAACTGGTCTCCCCTCAACACTTTTTCAGTTCTTTGAACTTAATTCGATTTGCCATTTTGCATCTTTCATTCACCACAGCCCAGCTTTTATCGGCACTCCCCTCGACTCAATGGCTGTGATGAACCCCTTGGCGTCGGTCGTAACTGGAGTGAAGGCTGGTACCACGGTAGCCGGAGTTTCCCTCGCTCCCGCTTATCAGCGTTGCCATGCTCCGTGTACCGTTGACATCTGTTGCAGTACACTTGGGCCGTTGTCCTCCATCTTACGATTCCCTCTGTGGAGGTTTCACGGGTCTGCACCGGATAGGGCAAGGTCGTGGCTCTCCTCGTCAGCCTCTCGATATTCGCCGCCTTACCCCTCCTCTTGAACTGCCGGACCTGGATAGCTGTCTCATTGATCTGTCTGCCTTGCTCGTACCGTGCTCTCTTGCTCCACTTTTTTTCCCCGCAGGGAAAGGAAAGGGCCGTCGGGTGTGTGTGATTCAGGTTAATTGCCAGGCTTTGCCTGACACTGTGGTTGGGACATGTCCAGTAAACAGGTGGCATATGAGCCCGTTGTCTGGAAAAAGGGAGAGGGAACGTTTATGCGTGTTATCAGAGGGACGTGGTGAAGAATGATTGGGAGTAGTCGGGTAGAAAACAGGACGAAAGGAATTCTGAGAGAGATGGTTTCTGAATGTGACAGGGTTTGATATCCTAGGGGATTGGTTATATACAGCGGGGATGATAGATTTGGATAAGCTAGATTCAATGGGAGGAATGTTGGTAAATGTATCATAACCAACAAAGAAGCATGGAAACCACGCTCCTGAATATCTGTGAAGACCTGCTCTCCAACCTCGATTCTAATACCCCGTGTCTTCATCTTACTTGGTCTCTCTTCTGCCTTTGACACGGTCAACCATGCCATCCTGCTCAACTGTCTCCGTGATAACCTGGATATCACTGATCAGGCCCTGGCCGGCTAACCTCTTTCCTCTCTGATCGACCCTCCCAGGTCAAACTAGGGTTCTTCTTCTCCTCTCCTCTATCTCTCTCCCTACCTGTGGTGTTCCCCAGGGGTCTAACCTCTCTCCCTGACTGTTCAACCAATACCTGGCACTTCTTGCCCACCGCATTGCTGCTCTCTGCCCCAACTTTCAGTGCTATGCGGACGAGAGCTTGTTTTCAGGCTCCCTTCTGACACCTCTTCTCCTTCTCTCATTTCTGACTGTCGGTTTGCTATCCAGGAGTGGTGTGCCGCCAACAATCTTTGCCTTAAGGCCAGTAAGTTGGAGATTCTCCTCATCGGCACACCTGGTCCCTCCTTTCCTGTCACTCTCTGGCCGGCCTCTCTTGGCCTTCTTCCTGCTCCCACCTGTGAGGCTAAAAACCTCGGGGTCATCTTCGACTCCACTCTCCCCTTTTCTCCTCACATCTCTGATGTCTCTAAGAAGTCAAACTACCAACTGCACCTCCTCAGAGGTCGTCTTCCTTTCCTCTCCTTCCCCCAGAAGCTCACTGTCTCTAGAGCTCTGGTTATCTCTAGGCTGAACTACTGCAACAGCCTCTTTCTAAATCTGCCTGCTTCTACTCTCCGCCCTCTGCAGCTCATCCAAAACAGGACTGAGAGACTTGTCCTTGGCCTCAAGCCCAGAGATCGTATCTCTCCAGCACTGAAATCTCTAAACTGGCTCCCAGTGGCTGCGTGGATTAAGTTCAAAACCCTCTGTATTGTCCACAAAGCCTTCTGGGGCATAGGGCCTCAATCCCTCCACCTATCTCTTTGTAAATATCTTCCTTCTCGAGCGCTTTGCTCCCCCGCCTCCTGCTCCCTCAGGGTCAGTCACTTCTCCAAGCAACGAGTTGGTGGTAGATATCTTTCTTCGGCTGGGGCCTCACACTGGAACAGCCTCCCTGCCTCTCTGAAACTTGAGGAGAACCATTTCCGGTTCCGGAAGCACCTCAAGACCTTCCTCTTTGGTTCTGCATTCTCTCTTCATCTACCGTGCTGAACTCCTGGCTGAAACTGAAACTGCACTAGTCACCTGGCTACCCTCGGATCTCGGGCCCAGGTCCCCTCCCCGCCAGTTGCACACCTGCACTGACCCCCTGGCAACCCTTACACTTGAGGTTTGTTTTCTGTATCCCTACAGTCCCGCTACCAGCATTTGGACACTTGATGTCCACACTTCACTTGCACTTGCCACCAGTTGGCCGCACTTTTTGGTTGTTTTACTGTTTGATCCCATGTACTGCACTGCACCCTTCCTATCCCCTCACTTTTCTTCTCCTCCCTCCCTGCACTTGCGCAATCTCAATGTCACCTGGCTTAGTAAGATCGTTGTCTCTGTCTTCCCTTTGTTCGCCCTTCCTTGCCTCGTCACGCCTTGAAATACTTATGTATAGGCGCGTTATAAATGCCATATCAAATATCATATCAAAGGCCTTAGGTATGTATCGTCCTCCTTTCCTTCTCACCAGTACAATACTGCGTCTCACCTCGGGCAATTCCCAGAGCATAACCCCAGGCTCCCTACCCTCGCTCGTCCACCCCCATGGTTGGGATCCGAGAGCATCCACCCTTCCCTGGTCAACTGAATAAGGGATTTTCGAGGTCTACTTGTGAGAATACCCTCAGGTTTCTGACACCCAACAGAGGAACGGTGCATGATTATATGACCATGTATGCATGAATATACAATGGCATTGACCACATGTGTAGTGTGAGAAACCAGAAGGTGTCTCACCCGCTAGTCCCCGCTGATCTCTCTCTCAGGTGGCCAGGGTACAGCCATCGCCTTTGGAGCCCAGACCCTTGGGGTGGACTAGTGCGGAAGGATCACCTGGGTGAGGGGTCTTCCGGGAGTGGGAGTCAGACACCAGATGGTGAGACACGGTAACCCCGTCCCCTCCTGTAACACCTTAACCCCATCCTACCCAATGGGATATTCAGAAACTGAACCCCCCCAGACCATCCCTTTTCCTTCCCAAATATTTTCACACGGACAGCCCGCTCTTGAAGAAAACACTCACACCAGTACCTGGCATGTCCCAGTACTATGGTCAGGCGAGATCAGGCAATTATAGACAGTCCCACCTGACTTCCATTACACTTCCCCACATGGATAAAAGACGTAGCACGAGAGCTCAGGCAAAGCACACGATTCGAGTCAGAAGCTGAACGAGGGGAGAAAGACGGCAAGACACAAGAGGGTCGTGAGAAGGGCAACTCCCTTGGTTTTCTGCAGGAAGCTGTTACTTTCATGAAACCTTCAAGACAGAAAGAGTAAAACCAGGAAACCAGGCTGTAGAATCCTGCATCGTGTGTCTGAGATATCGAGGGCCCTCCCATGTAACTGACCAGGGCGGGGAGGAGCAACAGACGCCTTGGTACCGTCCTTGGCTCCAAGAACAAAGCAGCGGCAGAGAACAACACAGCCCGTGAGTTGGGGAGATCGATGCCAGACTGGTCTGTGTTGATGTCAAGGTTGCAAGCGGCAACATTGTATAACGAGCCCTGGAACAAACCTTGTTAAATACGTGTGATGAAAGACGCCAGCAAAGCTAAATTGCTGGTGAATGTGTGAACTTAAGATGGAAAGATACAATACCGTTGACAGTGATCCAGCACCGTGAGTTTGCTCAATGAAAGGTCTCTGTATGGTATCTTGACAATAGAAATAAAAGTAGAAGATTTGCTGTGAAGTGTAATTGTGTGAAGTGAATCGAAGTGGTCCTGCAACGGTTTAACCAAAACCCATCACACATTCGAAAGTCTTTGGTTCTGGTATCCAGGGATATGAGCCCGATCGAGGGGGATCCGTCGTCCAAGCCCGAAGGAGGGAGACCAAAATGTGAACATTGTAGAAAAGGGGTCTGAGCCCAGACGAAGTGGACCCGTGATCCGAACCCGAAGGAGGGAGACCAGTCTTGAACTTGTGAATGTGAAAACCCTGACAAAGGAAAGCAACCTTTGTGTTTTGTTTGTTACATCAGGTCCTCTGCAGTTTGAGACTTTTATTACGAGAGAGACTTTGGTGGAAGGCTCTGATGCCTAGGTGTTGAACTGTTACCTCATGGCCAAGAAGCCAGAGTGTGTGTGAAGCCTGCACGTGCTGCCTTGCTCCATGCTGAAAACGTGGGGAAGGGAAGCCAATTGCTAAACTATCCTGACATATTATTTCTTGAACACTTGTCTTTTGCATACATTATCCCACAACATTTGTATTTAGAAGTGAGGATTGGCAATAGGTTTATTAGTACAGGCCCTTTTATTTTGACAGACTCCACCAGGACTGCGTTATTATTATTTGATGGTCATAGTTTGCTCCCATTTTTAGATTTCGGTTTAGATAGGCGTTCTACC
This sequence comes from Ambystoma mexicanum, assembly GCF_040938575.1. Taxonomy (NCBI): domain Eukaryota; kingdom Metazoa; phylum Chordata; class Amphibia; order Caudata; family Ambystomatidae; genus Ambystoma; species Ambystoma mexicanum. The sequence continues at coordinate 1,114,745,014 of NC_090930.1, forward strand.
AAACCATTGAAGTTCAATAAACACCCTTGAACTGTGGTCACTTGTGTCTGTCTTCACTGTTTGATACCATGCCTTCCTTACAGTAGCCTCTGCTAAACAGCTATGTGAAGCAGTTTCCATTCTATAGCAATAGGCGGTAGGGCTTCCACAACTTGTAGTAAAGCCATGGACAAGCTATGTAGTAGAAGTCTCACCATTGTCACAAATACACTTGCACATCACACACCCAAGACGAAAGTGGTTTGGCTTCAAAATTTCTCTTGGTCGTGGTGTAGGTAAAATGAGTCTGTGTGAACGGGAAAAACGAAAACAGAGGCAATTTCTAAAGGGAGCATTGAGAATTGTTCTGTGTCCAATCCGTGATCTAAAAATAAGAATCTATAGTGCCGACCTAGGACAAGGTTCAATAAGCCACTCAGGCACAAGGAGGTTTAGAGTGCCCCAGTGCCCTTTCTTGATCTGGTTGACATCCTTATCCAGATGGAGACCTTTATCTGTGTTTTGCATGTTGACCCTGGTCTTAAGTGATGATCTGGCATTGGAGCACCCTTATTGTGATATCTCCTAGCAGGGAGCCTTGGCCACTAAGTTATTTTTTGTCAATACGTTTTTCCCATTACACTCCCCACACCCTCTTGCCCTAAGGGTATGTTGCACTCTGCTATGGGTAGGTATCCCCATCACCTTATTGGCCACTTGCAGTGGTACTTTCGACCCCACTGCCTGGGTCGTGTGTTTGCACTCTTTGCTTCATTAGCAGTGATAGTCTTGCAGGTCCCACCACCACCACCCGCAGCTAGTGGTTGGGACTAATCTCATTCACAGACTGGTTCTGCCAGCCTCTGGGCACAATGTTTTAGGAGGGTTTCAGACTGACCTCTTGCCTAAACCTGGCTGGTCTCGTGGCCCAGTTTGCTTAGCCATCTTAGGTTACACCGTTCTCTGGCTAGCTGGCCTAATCTGCTAGACCAGCACAGTCAGTTTCTCTGACTCCACCCTCTACTCCCTGAATTGCACAGTGGTATTTGGAATGGCGTCCTAACTCCTCCAGGGTTCAGAGGTTTCTGTCTTTTTTATGGAAGCTGTAATTGCTAGACTCCTGCACTGAGGCCTCTGAATTATGGGTCAGTGGAATGCTGCATTTACAACATGTTAACAAATTCCATTTTCAGAACGCATGTTCCTGAAAATGTAATTCATTAACCATAACAAAATACTCAGATGGCAAAGGGGAAAAGGAAATGTGTTGCATTGTAAGGGATAAGGGGAGGTAAGGGAAAAGACAGTAGAAAGGGACCCCTCCATAAAGGAGAATTCAATAAAAATAAGGGGGCATAATTATGCACCTGTTGGGGAATATGCAGGTGGTGAACTACAAGGTCAGCAAAGTTGCATAGATCTAGATCTCTTTCCCTATCTTAACTTTGGATAGGTTTGGTTACTAGTGATGCAGTCTACCTTTTATAATCCGTCGGAACGGGTGGTGAGGATTTGATTGACTAATTATTAAGATCGACCCAATGCCCTGTGACCTGATCAGATAGGTGTGTTTATTCGGCATCAGTTGACGTGGAGAACCAAACGTGGCTTGTGGTCGATGTTGGTGTCAAGCTAACCAGGCTCTTCTAAGCTACAAACAGTAGCAAAATAGCTCCCGCCTTCCAGGCTACAAGCAGTAGCAAAATAGCTCCCATCTCCCCTCAATTTTAAACCTGCATAGCGTAGGATATCAGAGAAATAATGTAAGCCTACATAGTAGCACTGCAAAGGAAGCACGTCTTGGATAAGATTTTAGTGACAACTGGAAGAAGACAACATGGGGTAAGTGCAGCATGACAGGGATAGAAACACCCAGCTGAACTATAGTTTTTCATCTGAACATGTGTTAATATATTCACCCTAAGGCTCCCATGTTATCACTCTACAATAGTTCTCTTCTCCTCGAGTCATGTCGGACTTTCTCCGCTTATTTTCCCTTTCTATAATTCTAATCTATGATCTATTTTGGCTAGATTGACAGGTATGTAAACTATCACAAATGCTATCTTTCTTGGTTTAACTTGCCCCTCCTTGGTTTGAACCCCTCTGTTTATTTTATATGTACTGTGGTGGGTCAGAAGAAGGATGCAGACTCTGCCAATCCATTTCACTTAAGTATTTATTGAAAGAAAAAGGTATACGCCTCTCTTTCCCTATATTATGAGGCGTCCCTACCTACCAAATCTAATGTGCTAGTCAGTGGACATCTTAACGGAATCGGTCCACCGTCCAAACTCATCCTTTCTGATCCTACCGCTAAGTTAATAACTAAAGACAGAAGAATGACTTCCTTCTCCTGGGGTTTTTGCTTCTTGCAAACTTCAGTTCAAAAATATATCTTCAAGTAGTCTATGGTGACTGTTTTATTAATTTGTGTAGTTCCTTTAATACTTAATGGGACTTTGATTCCTGCTTTCTTTAGCAATGGATTTCTGTTATTTTCCTATTTTCCTTTTGGCTTTCTATCTTCTTAATCATGCTTTTCTTTTACCATGTTGAAATTGTCCAATACTTATGATTCTCTACTTTGCCACCCTTTGTCCTCTAGTTTCTTTCTGAGACTTTCCTTGAACCTATTCTCTGTTCCAACCTTATCTTCAAACTTTTTTTTTTTTTATATCTGGGCTCTTTAAATAAACTTCCTTTGTCTTGACTGATATCAATATTGTCATTCCAGCAATGATTCTGATTCACTCTTCGATCTGATGAGCTTTTCTCATTGACTGGGAGGAGTATGAGGACTCCAGTAATGATTCTAATTCACTCTTTTACAGGTGAATAGTTTGTCTTGACTGGGATTCTCAATGGTTTCCCTGGACTTTAATAATGCAGCGTTTTTATCTTGACTGGGATGAGTATGAGCATTCAAATGTCCCCCTCTTGGGCCTACCGTTTTCCTTGTTGCTGTTTGGGATAACGTTACCGGGTTTCCTATTCGTTCAAGATCATCTCTACGTTTCGTCCGGTTGGCTTCTTGTGTTCGTCTAGGATGGCTCCTCAATACTTCGAGTACTGACTCTTTCTACTTTGGCAGGTGCAGTGTGGTATCGGTGTTGTTCTCGGGACACTGAGTCCAGCACAAGCCAGTGCAGTGTTGTGTTCCTTTTTCTCTTTCTCAAGCGGCTCTTCTGCATGTCATCCTCCTCATCTCAGTTAAGGGGGAGTTTTCACTTAAAGGAATATTCAGTTTCCTGTTGACAATAACATATGTTGGTATTTTCTTCATATACATCTTTGAGATGGGTTTACAGAGGTATTGTTGGAATGTTCTCTAGGGAGTTCCTCACAGCAACGGGACTCCTTGTCCCCAAAGGGGTACGCTCTCCCGGTGAGGTCCCACTTACTTCAACCCCTAAGGAGGGTGTTTGAGAGTGGGCTCACCTCCCTAGCTTCATAGGGGAGGGCGGGCGGGAGCTCCCCGTTGGGGAGAAGGGACAAATTCCTGTGATTCTTCACAGTACCATTTTACCTGACCCACTTCACCCTTTCTCCTTTCCTACAAAGACTGTGGTATCAATACCCCCAAAAGGGGCATAATATGTCAACTTCCATACAAGCAGTTGACTATGGTGATGATTTGGAACAAGAAAAGATTACTAACATAAAAATTCTACTCTTACATCCCGTCACCTTTGCTCCATACTGTATGGGCGTCCCTCGCGAGGGACAGGAGGCGGAACCTTTCTCACCAGAAAAAAATCTTTTTCCCCTTTAAATTTAGAGGTGCAGCCCTGGGAGCATGAGCTCGCCTGACTCCGCCCACTGGCGCCACTGCTCAGTCCCCTTTTCCGCATCGACGGGCACCAGCCAAATTCACCAGCACTCCTGGGTTTGGCTTCGGCCATGTAATACCACGCGATCTTCCTCAGATATTCTTCTATCTTGGTCTTTTTCTTTTAAATAGGTACTTGGTCCTCCGACACCACGCTCCTCCCTGGCGCATGTCGACTTCAGCAGGTGTCCAGCCTGCGAGGGTCTCTTCCCTACAACCAAACCCCATGCTCTTTGCCTCCACTGCCTTGGCCCCGACCATGGCTGGGAAGGTTGTTCCGTGTGCGACTCATTGACTCCACGGGCACTGAAGAACAGGCTAACTAGGCGGAGGGAGCTCTTCCAGAAGTCGCCTCCGGAGGTCCTTAAGGATTTCATCAAACATCACTCGAGGCCGAAGGAAAGGCCTCTATTCACCATTGCACCCCGTAAGGGCGACTCCTTCCCAAGGAAGCGCCCGACCGGGAGGAACCCATTGGGTTCTAGTACCAGCACACGTACCAAGGCTAGTCCAGCTACCGGCCTGACGGCCGAGGGGTCTCTGGATCCTTCTGGTGTCAGTGCTGAGGGACCGCAAGGTTCTTTTACCTGGGTTACTCCCGAGGGGCAACGCCCTAGTACCGGCATCATGTCCGAGGGGGTGCCATCACGCAGCACTACCGGCAGCTCTGTCGAGGGCAATACGCCTTACAGATCATGGCCCGAGTTGCAGGATAGGCCTTTCGTTCGAACACCAAGCGTCTTGGATAGGGCTAGTTCCAGCGAGCCAGGCACCACGACTTCGGGACGTAGCCCGACAAACATGGCCGCAGTGCCAGACAAGATGGCCGCTCATCCTATACCCCCTCTTGCGGAGCGGGTAGAGGAAAGAGTCACAAGGTGGGACTGGTGTCAACCAGGTGCATGGCCTACAGTTTATCCATCAGCAGTGCAGGGCAGGTTTCCACTGCACTCCAGGCAGAGTGTGCCCCGGCCCCAGCTGCCCTTGGGCAATCGGTCAATATCACCTGCCACCTCTACAGCCTCCGAAGACAGGTTCTTCGAAAGGTTCCTAGGGCTGATGCAAACTCCCCAGATGGGGGCCATTCTCCGGGATGCCATCAGGGTCATGCACGCCCAGGTCACCCCACCGGCACCCATAGTCATTCCTCCGATGGCTCCGGTGCCACAGGCCCCAGCGCAGACGCTGCTGCCCCAGCCGGCTCCTCCGATTCTGTCTTCCCTGCCTCCCACAGTACAGGCGGTTCCACGCCAGCCTCCGCAGCAGCCAATGGCTCCAGTCTCCGCTCCGCAGCCCATGGTACCCTGCACTCTTCCACCAGCTCTGGACTCCCCGAGCCTGTCGGACATGGACGAGGAGGAGGATCCTGACATGCCATCTTCAGTCAGGGCCTTGCAGGTTTGGCAGCCCGAGGTTAGAGCAGCCTGAGGAGGGGGTCTGAGCAGAAGTCGTCACCCTAAAACCCCTTACCCAAACGGGAACCCGATGCAGAAAGACGCAGTTGTCCTGGCCAAGAAGGGGTGGCTCAAGCCGTACTCGGCCCAGCCTGTCAATCAGCACCTCAAGTTTAATCCTGATGTCCAAGAACGCATATTGGACCTTCCCTTCGAGGGCAGTGACCTCTTCCACTCCATCACAGATGAGGAATTAGATAAAAAGAAAAACAGCTTGCAAACCGTAAAGATTTTATCTATTCTTACAAAGCCCATGCCCAAGGCCTACACCCAGTCGCAGCAACGCTCCGACAAGGGGCGGGCGTTTGGCGGGTTCCGAGGCTTCCAAGAACAGAGGTCCAGACAACCGGACCGTTCTCCGAGTCAGCATCGGAGGAAACAACAAAAGGGGGTGGGCGGGTGGGTGGGGGCAAGGGGTTTTTCCAATCCCCATTCTCTGCAACAGCGTCAGAGGGAAAAAGGCATGCTTGACTTCCACGTGCAATTTTGGCGCCAGAATGTTTCAGACCCCTGGATCCTCTCTGTAGTCTCCAAGGGGTACCGCCTACCGGTACCTTCCTCTCCTCCCTCCTCCCTCCTCCCCTCCTCTCTGTTAGGGAGAATTCTCTGTTTAGGCTGAATTTCCCTACCTAGTGAGTCCCCCAGCAGCTTTGCTGGATTTCTGGGGTTTCTTTTTTTTCTCCTGCCAAGAGTGAGACTCTTTTACCCTCACTCTTGGACATGTTGAAGTGTGTTTTCTTGGTTAAACCTTGTGTTGAATGGGCTATGGGGTCTTTTACCCCATAGGGCCTCATGTATTTTTGTGATGTGGGTTACACAGCACCCTCTGTGCCGTGACCCAGGGGTGTCCTAGGGACTCCCCAACATAGACTCCATACCCTGGGACTGACTACTGTCTCCCAGGGCATGTAAAGTCACCAAAGACTTTGCTAGTCTTGAGTCCTGAACAGAACCGGTACAAACCATCATATTGTGGACGTACTGGCTGGGGCAATTCGATTGCCCCAGGGTCTGTTAGTCGAGGGGGCACGTCTCCGTCCCCCCTGATCGAGTTTTGGCTGGTGGCAGTGGAAACTACGTTTTATATTCGACCGCGAATATTTTCCTATGGGATTTCCCATTGTTTTAGGCTAACACATTTAATTATTTATTTACGGTAGCCTTAAACATACCGCCGGTTTATATATTTATTTTTATAACTCCGGTTGGGACTTTTTGCCAAAACTTGATTCTAAAATGGCGTTGGTGTTCGCCTCTGTAACTCTGACCCAAAGTGGAGCCCTTTGTTCCACTTTTGGCGGGCTTCTCCACAGAAGCCCTCCAAAGTGGTGCCACTCTGTCTGGGGTACTTAGGAGGGGTGGAGGGGGATTTAGGCACCCTGGACTGAGTTACCTTGGTAACTCAAGTCGCACTCCGTCCTGATTGGCCCAAGTGGTGAGCCGGCCGGCTCACCACTTAGCATGTTTGAGTGACAGCTAGGCTGGGTGAATGGGGGTTTGCTGCATAAAAGCAGGGCTTTGGGGACTGGAACTTCAGAAGTCGCCACAGGACCAAGAATCCGACGAGGGAAGAGCTGAGCCGACCTGCTTCGACGACACCACCCGGTGGAGCCCTGCTGAACCGTCTCACCACTTTTCCCGACGACCGAGGAGAACTCTTAACGGAGTGGCTCCTTCCCTTGACTGGTGGGGACAACCAGTTTTCGCCTTCTTTTCGCTTCTCGAGGTATCTCGTGGCCGCCTTGCCAGTGCCAAGCACCCCGGCAACCGGAACCCCACCACTTTTACCCCAACCACGAAAGTCGGTACAACCCTTTAACCGGAGGACTCCGCGGCTGGTTTCTTCCCGGGCAGTGCAACGACCTTCTTCTTCTGCTCTTCAGCGAGAACTTCTTCTCCCCTGACCGACGTCGAGCCTTGCTGCCACTGCCTGGAACAACTGCCACCGCTGGAGGATCCTTTCCGCTTAAGGTACCGTGTTCCGCCTGGCTTCCCTTGCTACCGACTGTACGGGGTAGATTTAGCCCCCGGCTTTCGACCCTGGGAGTGCCTGGGACACCCTGGCTAAACTTTCTAAACCACTCTAAACTCTTTCTAACTCTTTGCAAGACTTTGAATCCCTAATAACAGTGTGATCTTGGGCACATTTTCGCTCCGGCTACTCTAAGAGTGGGCCCTGCCTAGTGACTTTTGCTCACCTGTGACTTTGTGCTTCTTTGAGCCTATTGCAAGTGTTCTGGACCTTAGAGTGGTGTGTTTAACCTATTTCTGTTTCTTTTTTATCCCTTTCTTGAACCTACTAGAGTGTCATCTAACGTTAAGCACTCACCTCTGTTTTAATTATGTGATGTTAACTTAGAGTTGGCTAGATAGGAGTAAGGGTTGAAACTGCTTTTATTATAACTGTGTTTGAAGTGTTTTTACTATACTTTGCTAGAGTGTTTTCAACTTATGTGTTCTTAAAAATAAATAACTATATACCTTTGAAACCAAGCTCTGGTCAGTGTTTGCTTGTGCTATTGTGTCTGAGTACATATTGTGTATACTTTGCATACTGCCTAACTCTTCTTGAGGGAAGTCTGACTGCTCAGCCACAGCTACCAGGTAAATCTGGGTGGTGCAGACTGCTACCAAGTGGGTTTACTGCTATACCTGTAGTCTTAAATCTTTTGCAGTGTTCCCCAAGGGAACTGCACAGGTTTCTGCCTAACACTCTCCCACAGATTGTGACAGCAACTCTGCTGGCGGAGATCCTCTAGTCGCTCGTCGAAAGCCAGGCTGTGGAAGAAGTCCCAACCTCCCTGCGAGGCTTGGGCTTTTAATCCAGGATTTTCACCATACAGTAGAAGAACCAGGCTGGCCTGAGAGTTGTGTTGAACCTTTCCACCCTCAATCTCTCCCTCCCTCGGCAAAACTTCAAGATGGTTACGCCAGCTCCTATTGCGGAAACACTGGACATGGGAGACTGGAAGTGCTCCCTGGATCTGAAGGACGCTTAACTACACGTACCGATTTGGCAACTACATCGTTTCTAACTACATTTCAGGATCATGGGCTTCCATTTCCAATACAAGGTGCTACCCTTCGGCCTCAGCTCGGCTCCCAGAGTATTTACTAGGTTGACAAATGCAGTGGCAGCCCTCCTGAGGGCCCAGGGCCACCACCTCTACCCATACCTGAACGACTGGCTCCTCCGGGCCACCTCTCCGGAAGCACGCAACATATTGCCTCCGCACTGATTAACACACTCCACGACCTGGGGTTCACTATCAATCTCAAGAAGTCTCAGGTGCAGCCCATGCAGCCTGACCTCCTTGGGCCCCATCTGGGATACAAGTTCTGTGAGAGTCTTTCCCTCGGAGGACAGAATTGCGGCCATCAAGAGAGCTACAGCTCACTTCCTCTCGAGGCCCGTGACCTCTGCCTGGTGGTACCAACACCTACTGGGGCTTATGGCAGCGGTCCTCTTGGCCATGCCCCACACAAGACTCAGGATGCAGAGATTACAGCTGCACTTTGCAGCCTCATGGAATCAGGAGAAGGGCTCCCAACAGGAGCTAGTCAACATTCCTCCCTTTCTTCTCTCGGATCTCCACTGGTGGTTAGCGGACTTCAACCTGAGGCAGGGTAAGCCCTTCCGGCAGCCGGCCCCTCAGGTCACAGTTACTACGGACTCTTCCATAGAGGGCTGGGGAGCCACCCTGGACAACCACAGCGTCCATGGAGTCTGGACTCGGCAGGAGTCCCACATCAATTGGCTGGAATTGAAGGCCATATGGTTGGCTCTCAAGGCCTTTCTCCCTCTTATCGAGCATAAGACAGTTCTTATCCAGACAGGCAACTCCACCAGCATGTACTATGTCAACAAGCAGGAGGGCACCAAATCCCCTCTGCTGTGCAACCTAGCAGTAGGCATGTGGGAATGGGCTCTGGAGAACGACATTTACCTCATGGCTGTCCACCTCCTGGGGGAATCCAATCTGGAAGCGGACATGCTCAGTAGACTGAGGGCCGACAATTACAAGTGGCAATTGAACAACCTGGTACTGAAGAAGATTCCTCAGGTGGGGGCATCCTCAGGTGGATCTTTTTGCTTCCCGGGACAACAGAAAATGACAACAGTTCGCCTCCTGGCAGGGGCAGGGTTCTAGCTCCCTGGGCGACGCATTCCAGATCCAATGGAGCGACATGACGGCATATGCCTTCCAGCTCACACCCCTGGTCCAGAGGGTGATCTGCATGATAAAGGAATCCCGGCACCTCGGCATCATTTTGATAGCTCCCTGGTGGCCGGCCAGACCGTGGTTCTCCGAGCTTCTCAGCCTATCGGACAGACCACCCATTCACCTATAGCTGGGTCCAGCTCCTCTCCTGGCCCAGCAGGGGGGCAGGGTACTCCACCCTGCTACTCAAAAACTAGCCCTGGCAGCGTGGTTCCTGAGCAGGTCACGCTGAAACACTTAAGCCTATCTCAGGCTAGCCTAGAGATCATCCAGGGTCGCTAGAAGCAAGGCTACTAGGAGCCAATATAAGAGTAAATGGTCTATATTCTGTAATTGTGCCGACTCTAGGGAGGTCGACCCTCTTAAGTGCACCTTGGACGACGTGCTCTCCTTTTCAGCGCACCTCGCCCACTCCGGTGTTCAGGTGGATACATGCAGCACCTATCTGGCAGCCATAGGGATTTACAGGAACTCTGAGGAGGGCCTCTTCTCCTCCTTCAACCCGGTGGTCAAGTGACACGTGGCGGCCTCCACAGGCTTTACAAGCCTATAAAGAATCCACACCCGGTGTGGGACCTTAATGCTGTGTTGGGTGCCTTGGATCACAAACCTTCTGAGCCTATGGCGTCCGTGGACATCAGGCTGGTCACCATAAAGACAGCTCTGCTCGTGGGCCTCATCTCAGCTCGCACGATCCAGGCTCTGGTGGCATCAGAACCCTACATCACTTTTCACAGGGACAAGGTCGTCCTGCGGACACACCCTGCGTTCCTACCCAAGGTGACCTCCTCCTTCCATCTCAACGAGGAAATAGTCTTACCCACTTTCTTTGCCGACCCAAAGGACGAGCCTCAGAGGGTCTTGCACCGTCTGGATGTCAGACACGTGCTGAAATACTACCTGGACAGAACCAAGGACTTTCACAAGTCAGATGCTTTGTTTGTCACTATCGGTGGGTCAAGGCCCGGTTATCAGGCCTCCAAGGCCTCCATAGCAAGGTGGATGGGCGCGACCATCAAGAAGGCCTATGAGGGGCAGCACAAACCAGCGCCAGCTAACTTACATGCCCATGTGGGCAGAGCCAAGGCCCCGGCCATCGCGTTCCAACGGCATGTGCCTTGGCAGGTCATCAGCAGGGCCGCTACCTGGGTCACCCATTTGGCTTTCTGTAAACACTACTGTTTGGACGCCGCCACTAGGTCAGATGCAGCATTCGGGCAGGCGGTTCTAAGATACCTGTTTTCTTAAGGAGGGGCTCCTCTCCACCCTGGGGCTACATTCATTTGTAATCGCCCATACAGTATGGAGGAAAGGGGATGGGACGTAAGAGTAATTAATAGTTTCTCACCATAGTGACTAACATACTCTTAGTCCATAGTCCCCTTTCCTCCATACGTCCCACCATCCTCCCTCCTTAATAATACTGGTGTCCTTAGGTAATGCTGATCATTGTCAACGCGTCAATGGGGACTGAGGAGTGCCGCTGGAGGGCGGAGTCAGGCGAGCGCATGCTCCCAGGGCCATGCCCCTAAATTTAAAGGGGAAGAACATTGTTTGTGGTGAAAAAGGTTCCATCTCCCGTCCCTCGCGAGGGATGCCCATACAGTATGGAGGAAAGGGATCTATGGACTAAGAGTTCATTAGTCACTACAGTGAGTAACTATTAATATCATGGTGGCTCCGAGAGAAGTCTCAGCATGTCCATTCTTAGTGTTGCTCTACATTCTATTTATAGATGGACTGCTTTATCCATGTCTAGTGCATGCTACGATCAAGCTGTACTATATGACCGGTTTCATTGAACCTGCCTTGACCCTCTGCTGCCTCCACATATTGCCATTTAGTCTTCATGGTAATTTGTTCCTGTAATCAAAAAGAGCAAGATTGAAGAGTTATGTGAATTACATTCATAGTGACAACAATACCCTCTGTCACAAACTTGGTTCTTTCACCAGTAGCACTTTCAATTTCCTTCCCAACTTCAGGTTGGTGAATAAACTAAAACGTAGATATGGCATCTAAGAGGTGTGGTGAAGCGGCAGTGTGGTTGAGGGTGGGGTACGAGGGGGGGATACGATTGACTCAACAAACTGACCTACTATTGTCATGGGTCAGGGCTGTTAGCTGCCCAAAGTGATATGGGTTATGTACTGGACCCTCCCTTTTGGTCCCAGCCCCTTGCACAGTTTTGTGTTAGCACCCCCTGTGACAAACCTGATGGTGTTTTCACTCCTGTTCCCCATGAATATTCTGCGCAGGTGGCCAGGGAAAGGCCATCACTCTTGGTTCTTGACCCTGGGGTGGACAAGCGAGAGAGGTCACCTGGCTGGAGGGTCTGTGGGGGCTAGGAGTGAGATGCCCCTGGGAGAGACATGGTATCCCCCTTACCCTAATAAAGACCAAGCCTATGCATCCGCATCTTTATGCGCGTACCAAGCAAGTACCCGAAGTACCGCTTTGCCACGCGACTTTGTTGCTCCAGTTGGACTGCTGCCTGCTGAAACATTTACTCTCCTGCATTACGTTCACAAAGGCCCTTTGGAGGTGTGTTTCAACAAACATTTTATATATGCTTTAGTGGACATTGGTTCAGGATATTTACACTCTTTTCTGTTTGTTTTAGGCATATTTTGAGCTTGTGAGCTTTGAACACGCCCTTTTTTGGGCTGTGCCTATAAACCAAGAGCGTGAGCGCACCAGCACGCGCGCACCAAGCAAATACCGGAAGTACTGCTTTGCTGCTTCGCTGCGGCGCAGCGGTCCAGCGGTACAGGTACTGGGCAGACTAACGAGCCGGGGGCTGGCGGGGCGAAAAATTGCATTGATTAGTGCTGCACAACTTGGTTGCTTGCCTCGTTGTCATTGGAAAGTATTTTGCTAACATTGTTGTATAAGCTTATATGTCAAGATTCACATACACGCTAAAGACAAGCATGACAAATAATCCAAGCAACTTAAGCACACCAGCAAAACAACACGTAAAAATGGCTGATCGTGTTAAACACATTTTTTAAAAAGTCGTCATGCTCTCTCCAGCTTCGCGGACGCCAGTGCTCAACCGAGACATTCGAACATTCTGTGCCGTCCGAAATGAGAATAATACTAACAAAGACTGTATTAAGTCTAGAAGCGTGTCATGCCTATTAGAATTGGCAGACACTCTTATGGTAGCAACTACTGCCTTGGAGACAGTAATATCACAGCAAGGTAAAGAAATGACATCTAAGACACAAACAATGTCAGATGCTACGATACTGAATGTAACAAAGACCCCCAAGAAACTGCCAATTACATCTAATGTGCTGCTAGACACTATCACGACAGACCTGTCGGATGTGAGTGCAGTACTCTCAGACATCTCGATCCACATGAGTGTGGGCGAACTGAGCCTATGCAATGAACCGAACACGCCGAACTATCGAGCTCAGTGCTCAATGGATTCATCCATTCACTCGGTCTCAGTAACGTATGCACAACCAACTCCTTGCCGAGGCCGGCCGTCTGAAGTCTCAGCAATAAAAACGGAACACTCCTCACTGATAGAGATCACCCTCACATCAGTGAATACCACCATCAACAGCTTGTTAAAGCTGTTCTCTTCATTAGAAGAAAAAATCACACCTCAATCAATTCAAATCCAGCAGCTGGTGACATGGATGGTAGCCTTAGCTGAAACCAAAGGACGCTTGACGAACTCTGATGACTCTGTAATTTGTTCAGACCCCATGGATGGATGTGATGCACCATAAATCAAGAGTCCTTTCAATTTTGCCCCTGCAGCGCTTGCAGCTTTTCAACACATTATACGCCCACTTGAACAGGACAAGGGACCGCCTCGGGCAAATAACGACTCCTGGATCAGCATAGATCCGTCCGATCCTTCTAATGCACCAGAGCAACAACAAGATAACCTACTGTATCTTTATAATTAACAGGACTAAGTAAACACTGCGCCCAGTATTGCTTCTTCAATCACACGACCTAGGGGCATACATGCCGCCAATACAGGAAAAAAAAGAGGAGTGTCCAAGACCAAATTACCAGGTAGAAAACGCAACAGACTAATAATAAATCTCAAGAGACACGAAGTACCAACTCTTAGACACTGGAGAAAAGGCATGAAACGTTGCCATCCAAGTTCGCTGAGTCCCGTGGCAGTAGCAATAAGTGCAGACGCCGGCCTAAATGCTCCAGCAAGTCATCCACCATTGGACGCATTAGTGGCCCTCATTCACCCATCAGCAGTGAACTCGGCCCCAGGGGACCAAGACAAGATCCAAGTGGCCCTCATTGACTCGCTAGCAGAGAATTTGGTGCCGGCTGACCAAGTTGTCACCCAAGCGCAAAAAAAAATAAATAAATAATGGAGGCAGATAATAGCACCCACCTGTTGGACATTGAATTGAGAACTTCACTGATTAGAGCAGCGGTAGAGGAATTTCTTTCTTCACGCCTCCTTAACAACCCTTCGCTATCATCCGAAGGGAGCGTGGCGCTGGTGAATGCTCCCTTAATCGCCCAGCGAACAACAGCTGAGCAAGCAGCGGGCCCGATTCTAAAGTCATTTCAAGTGGCTCCAACGATGATATGACCAAACTCACTGGATCAGTGCCAAACATCACAATCTGAGCACAATTTTAATGGATCAGCATCTCAAACTAAGATGTCGACAAGTAATGTTCCAAGAAATGCAGCGACCATATCCATGTTGACACAACATAATCAACTCACATCTGAACAAGGCAACATGAGAAACAGTCACCTGGCCATCAGAGGCACACATGGAGTGTAATACCAAATCATGGACTATGGTACACAACAGAAAACAGGATTCAAAGCAAGGGGACTCGAGAGCACAAAGAAACATCCAACATAAGACAATGCAAAATCACCACACTTTGATCATGAAATGTCGAGATGCCCCGTTTCCAAAATATGATCTGTGTCGCTCGAGTGTACTCAATGTATTTGGAGAAATTAATTAATTAGAAGACATCTCTTCGAGTGACATAGACCAGGTGGAATTCGTTCGTGAACATAACCTGTCGATTGTCAGACTCTGGATCAAATCAGGCCTAGTGCTTCAGGCCTAGTGCTAAACTCCATTTGGAATGCCAAAATGGATATTTTCAAACTTGGCTTCCTAATAGCACAAGCCCCCAGAGGTGCCACGATCAACAAAGTGAAGCAGAGGATAATAATCAAGACAAACGACAAAGTAAGATTCAGACACCAGTATGTCACTGTGCTTATTGTGACAATACTAGTCCCACAGTAGAACAACCTCAATGTTTCCGATCTGCATAACCACTGTTGAATGAGACGGTAAAACAGATTTCCTTAGCAAGTTGAAATTGTCAGGGCCACACACATCTTCATCAAGCAATAAAGAATCACCTAAATGACGTTTAATATCATTGCCCTTCAAGAGACGTGGTTATCCACGCCGTCATGGGATGATCACGATGCACTCTTGGTCTCTGCTGTGGCGTCTACTCGAGGTAGACCAACCTCTGGCCTCTTAGTATCTGTAAAAACAAGTTCTGAGATCACACTCCATTCTTGGGCTGTACCAAATAATTTTCTTCAACTCGTGCGAGTGTCAACAGTGAAAGAGGATATAGCATTAATCAACATATATCGGAATCCGGCTGGCATCTCAGATAAAGTCTTTTATAACGCTCTAACAAGCTTACCAAAACTAATAGCGAAAGCACCTGCCATACAACAAACAATCGTAGTTGGCGATCTAAATTTAAAATGTTTAACATCCTCTGAGAAGCCCAAAGATAATGATGCGAGAAGATGGGAAATGTACATGAGAGATTACAACTTTAGATTGGCCAATGGAGCTTTACCTGGTGACATTCCGCCCCAACAAACATGGAAGAGAGGATCATCTTCGAGCATTATTGATTATATCTTCATGAACATCCTATTTAACTGTGCAATGAGGTGTGAGATAATGCACCAAGACAACAGTGATCATCAACTCCTTGCTCTATACTGGCATGAAGAAGAAGTTGTAAGATCTACTCATCCTGATTGGTCAAAACAGATCCTGACCGTTAACAACGCTAAAACGCAGTTTCGATAGTTTGACAAGGCACTCCATTCGCTATGTAAACAATTAACCATGTATCAAGCACTCAATAACTCTGATTCCTACTTGCACCTGTTGCAGACTCATATAATTCCTGATAGAAACATGGGTCCGCGTGTCATAAGGCACCGCCATTCATATGATCAAGAATTACGAATGGTAAGAGCAAATTACCGAAAGTTAAGGAAAAACATCCGACTCTTACCATTCGAGGAACAAGAACGAGCCTTCAAAACAGCCAAATGCAAATATAAAAACTGGATATAGCAAGAAAAGCAAACGCCTTCCAAGCTGATGGAGAGTGCTTTCTTGAATCTATTTAAAATAAGAACTCAGCCCAAACATGGAACCTGCTCAATGCAATGAACTCGCATCAACAGCTCTCTGCACAAGTAAATGGAGTCTTGGAATCTCAATGGCTCAAGCATTTTAGCAAACTATACACGGATAAAAGCTTTGAAAAATATCAATATACAAAAGGAACTCCACAGTCCTGGTAGCTGGACTGTAATGTCGAAATAGTAGCTGAATTAATTCGAAAAGCTACAAAATCCCGAGCGGCAGGTCCAGATGGATTGAGCAACTTTATGTTCAAGGCGCACCCAAAACAATGGGCGGTCATACTGAATGGCATCTTTCAGGACATATTAAGAACCACCATACTCCCAGCATACTGCCGTAAGTCATTAATTGTCCCTATTTTTAAAAAGGGTGACCGTTCAATACCAAATAACTCTCGGCCCATCGCACTTCTTGATGCCCCCGCAAAACTATTTACAAACCTGGTTTTGAGAGACTTTAATGTCTGGACACAAAAGTTCCAACAGAGAGATCCGTAACAATCGGGCTTTGTAGCTGGAAAGGGCATGTCAATTAATTTGCTTACTCTACATGCACTCAAAGCCCAAGCCCAGTCCACAAAGAAACCAATATTCTTTGCATTTATTGATCAAATTAATTAATGCCTCAACGATGACAAGACTGAGCTCCTACTACTAGGATCTACTCAACGTCTGAACAAATTAGACCTAGCCTACAAGTCCTTCGTCATGGACGGCAACAACATCAAGGTCTCTAAAGACACTAAAACTCTAGACGTCTATCTGGACTCCACCCTCTCCCTGAACAGACAAAATGCAGTAAGGTCGGCATCAGCCTATACTTGCAAACTTATCACCGCCTGCAGACCTTTTCTGAACCCTCAGAACTGTATTACTCTTGCAAGAACACTCATTATGTCCAAAATCGACTACTGTTGTGCCCTCTACTTGGGGACTAGCCAGTCTAACCTTAACAAACCTTAACAAACTGCAAACTATCCAAAATAACGCCATAAGGGTAGCTCTTAATATCCCTAGACAGTCCCATATCTCCAATGTCAGATCTGATCTACGTTGGCTCCCGGTAAAACAAAGAATTGCCTTACAAACATTAACCTTGACTCATAAATGCTTGGACAATAATGCCCCACCTTACCTCTCCTCTCGCCTCACACTCCACACTTCCTCTCGACCTACCAGATCAGCTCAAACTCACAGCCTTATCCTGCCCAGATTTAAACTCCATAAAGCGGGTGGTGTGAGCTTCCTTGTCCTAGCCTCAAAACTCTGGAACTCACTGCCTACTCAAATCAGAACTGAGCCTTCGTTCCTAACTTTGAAGAAAATACCAAATCTTGGTTGTTTACGCAGAACCTATGAAGCTCCTTCATTTAAAACTTGCTACTGACCTGTAACATATCTCAACTGTGTATATACGTTTTAAATGTACTTGTATTATAATTTGTAAATTCTAAATTGCTTTATTGTATGCATGCAATTTGCTTACTTTGTTATATTGTAACCTGTATTCAATAATATGCGCCCGTTTGCCCATGGGCCTGATTGCGCTTTACAAATAAAATAAAATAAACTAAACTTCAAACTTCATCTACATTCAGCATTTGACTTGGTGTCCAGAGTCAAACTAATGAATAAACGGAGGCTAGCTGAATGTCTACCCACTTTGTGTGAAATTATATATGCTCTACATTCTGACACTTCAATTCAAAACAGATTTAACTTGACAGGTCGGCTCTCAACAACGATCGCAACAGCAAAGAGCCTCAAACAAGGGTGTACACTTGCGTCAGCGATATTTAATTTCTTCATTCAAGATATTAAACACATCTTTTTTTTTTTAACCTTTTGTTTATTGGCAGAAAGTTAAGACAGGAGTAACACATTTGCACAGAGATGCACAAAAATCACAACAGCACAGTTGGGAATTATACCATACATTTTGAGAGGGCTCCAGAGTGGGGGGGGGGGCATTGACAACTCGAGAGTAGGCGAGATGTTTAGTATTTACGGTAGTGTGTCAGGCTGATCCGGCGGGGGAGCGGGCCCCCACTCAACCTCATCTTTATTGTTCAGATAGGTGCAGAATTCCGTCCACACATTCTTTGGACGAGAGGGCATGGGCAAGGATCCGATGTACTCCTCCTCACAGGTTTTTACCCAGGTGAGGGCCTTCAACCACATTCCGAAGGTGGGGGGAGAGCAGCGTTTCCAACCTTGCAAGATACATCTTTTATCAACAATAGCCCACACATTTAAGAATTTAGACATTTTTTTAGCATTTTCTCCAGACCATATTCCAAACAGGACCAGCAGGTCGAGGTCTACTGTGGACTCAATTATCTCTGTGAGCGGTCTCATTACTTCCACCCAGAACACCCTCAGCGCAGTGCAGGACCAAAACATGTGCATATTATCTGCCTCTTCAGAGTTGCATTTCGGGCACTTGTGGGTAGTGGAGCGTGTGAAGTTTGCTACTCTGAGCGGTGTGTAATAAAGTCTATTGAGTAATTTATATTGTATCAGTGGAATCTAGCACTTAGGGAGACTCCACATGCCATCAGTGATTTCCATTCCCAGCTCTCTGGCCCAGGCTTCCCGTGGTTTGAGGGACGTGTTCTCTCGCTTTGTTAGCTGCATTTTATACAGGGAGGACACTATACCCCTACTACCTGTGGAGTTTGCTGTGTATTGGAGTGAGTTCGGACGAATCTGGGGGCTCGTCTGGGTATGACGGCCATATTGCCCTGACCGCCGCCCTTAGCCTAAAGTATTGTAGTAGCTCAAGCGTTGAGTTAGAGTGCCCGGGTCTCCATGTTTGGGGGATGATGAATTTACCATCTGGGTATAGGTCTGCGAGTGCTCGGTATCCCAGGGCTTCCCAGTGTTGGATGAAATGATGATCGTGCATGGGGGAGAGACCAGGGAATTGACGTAAGGGTAGCCATTTATAGTATGGGTGGTGCCCTTGTGCTGGGTTCAAAATCATATTCCATGCTCTAATCGTAGTGGCCACGGGGTCTGCAGGTGCTTCGGTCTGGAACGTATGGTGTAAGAGGGTCATAATGTTAGTCCCGTCCCCCGCCAGTTCCTCCAATTTGACGTGTGGAGGTGGGTTCAGGTTTGCATACCAATGTGTGACGTGATGGGCCTGTGCCGCAATCCAATATAGGGTTAGATCTGGGGCTGAGAAACCCCCTTTATCATAGGGAGGGGTCATGTGTAACCACTTTTTGCGGACTGCCCCAGAATGACAGAGGAACTGGGCTCGCGCAGCGTGGAGTCTCTTAAAATATTGCTTCCCGGGCCAGACTGGAACATTAGCAAAGATGTAAAGGAGCTTAGGGACCGCAATCATTTTGACTAGTGACAGTCTGCCCGCCTGAGACAGACAGAGGGAGGTTGCGCCATTTGAGCATTTTAGATTCAATGTGCTGTGCCGTTGCCTCATAATTATCAGCCAGTAAGGAGGCTTTGGTCACTGAAACTTGTAGCCCTAAGTACCTAATGCCTCCCAGGGACCATCGTAGGGGAAATTCACATGTTGGCTGCTGGGTTGCCGCAGTAAGGGGGAATATCTCGGATTTAGAATAATTGATGGTAAAGCCAGAGTACGTTCCTATTTTGGTTATCTCTCGGATAATCGGGTCAAGATGTGTGGAGGGGTCTCTGATATATAGAAGTACGTCATCGGCATACAATGAGATAATTTCCGGCGTGCCCTGTAGGCGAATACCCTTGCAAGTATGTCTGTCCCTGACGTGATCTGCCATGGGTTCGATGGCGAGCGCAAAAAGGATGGGGGAGAACGGGCATCCCTGACGGGTGCCCCTGTGTAACGCAAAGGGGGAGGAGACGATGGAGTTAACAAGCATCTTGGCCCTCAGGTTAGTGTATAGCAATTTTATGTAGGAAAGCATGTTCAGACCTATTCCCATTTTTTCCAGGACGGCCCATAGGTATTTCCAGGAAACCATGTCAAATGCCTTCTGGGCGTCTAGTGTTACCGCCACTGCGTCCGCCTTTGGGTCAATTCTGGACATGATATTGAATAGTCGGCGGATGTTGAGAGCAGTGGATCGGCCTGGAACAAATCCACTTTGGTCTGCATGGATGAGATGGGGCATAAATGGGAGGAATCTATTCGCAATTATTTTGGCAAAAATGTTCATGTCCGTGTTGATAAGTGATAGGGGCCTATACGATGCACATTCATCTGGGGGTTTCCCAGGTTTGGGGAGAACAGTGATTAGGGCTTCCCTTAGAGAGGGGGGGAGAGTGGCCAATCGAAGGGATTCGGTCCAGACCCTGTGCAATATGGGGGCTAGGATAGCGACGTGTTCACGGTAGAACTCAGATGTGAGCCCATCGGGACCCAGAGCCTTATTTTTCGGAAGATCAGAGATCACCTGGACTATCTCCTCCAGGGTGAACAGGATGTCAAGTTGTTCCCTGGTACTCTGGGAGATGAGGGTCATAGGAATGTGTTCTAACATGTCGTCTAGATCTTGAGCGTTGTGTTCTGGTTGGGGGGCCATTGAGCCTGGCATAGAAGCCAGCAAAGATGTCAATTATGGCCTGGTCGAACCAATGTCGTTTGCCTTGTTCATCTAGAATGCTATCTATCCGGGATCTGCCACCCTCCGCACGCACCAGTTTGGCCAGGGTTCTTCCAGGTTTGTCACCCTCGCCGTACCGTCGGGCGGCCACAGGGCGAGCAAAATAACGCACCTCGCTCAAGGCTTGGGATTCAAACCTTTCTGGTTCTGTTCTAATTTTTGCAAAGGTGGCCGGGGTTGGGGCGGAAGCATGTTGTTGTTCTAGGATTTTGAGCTTCGTTTCGGAGCAGTGTAGGGCAGGGCTTGCCTTATGGTTCTAGGAACCCCAGCCTCCCTCGAGATACACATCCCTCTGATGTAAACTTTAAAAGCTTCCCAGCGGGTCCCCTCGGGTGTGTCTTGCGTGTTATTGTTTTCAAAAAAGGTGTTTATGTCCGATAATATCTCAGCTTTGAAGACGATGTCAGATAAGGCCTCCGACTTAAAGCGCCAGGCTGAGCGGGCGGCTGGAGTGTTAACCAGTTGGATCTGTAGCAGCACGGTGGAGTGATCAGAGAGCGTGCAGGGGAGAATCTTAACATCTGACACCCTACCCACTTGGCACCCCGACAATAAGAACAAATCTATTCGTGAAGAGCTATCGTGCACCGAGGAATAGAAGGTGTAATCTCTGTCCTGGGGATGAAGCGTTCTCCACACATCATGTAAGTTCAGGGAATTCATATGTGTGAGGAGCTGTTTGGCGGCTCGGGACACGCTCCTACGGGTCGAGGTTGTCCTGTCCATGTCATTGTCAAGTATAAGATTCATATCCCCACCACAAATAATGGGAACTTCCACATATGTCATGATAATGGCGGTCACAGCATCTATAAATTCCGGGGAGTCGGTGTTAGGGGCATAAGAATTCACGAGTAGGCATTCATCGATAGCCAGGGTGCAATGAAGGATCACATACCTACCCTCGGTGTCAATGTGGGATGCATGGAGTTTAAATTTCACCGATTTGTGAATGAGTGTTAGGACTCCTCTGGATTGAGTGGAGAATTGGGTATAAAATCTATTGGGGCCCCAGGATAGTGCAAGATTGGATGCTAGGAGTTTCTGAGCGTGTGTCTCCTGCAGCAGGTGTACCTTAATCCCGTGTCTTTGTGCATAGGCTGTGATCCTACGGGACTTTGTAAAATTTGTCATTCCCCGGATATTCCATGTTAACATTTTAATAGCCATGTTGGCATTTTATGGGACATCCCAACTGTGAGAGCTTAAGAATCTGTGTCTGTTTCCCAAAAGATGTGCAGCTGTGGCGTTGTTGCGCCTCCTTTTGATCCTAGTCCTCACTTTCTTGCCGATTTTCTTACAACGTCCCACAACTTTCCCGCCACCCACCCTCACCGCCCGGAAGGAACTAGCAGTGTGATAATACCCTCCCCCAATACAACCAACCGCGTGCCGTTCCCAATTTGGCAACGCTTTACTAACAGCCCAGCGGGGGCTCAACAATAAACACTTTGCCTCAGCAGGCATTGCAGCTGCAGTGGGGGCTACCGCTGCCGAAGACCCACATTTGTTAACACATGTTATGATGATACATCATAAGTATTGTACACGGCTAATGAAACATAGGGTTACAAGGAAGACAAGTAAGTACTTGGGTCATGAGAACCAAGCCATTGTTGGAGTGGTCCGGTCCCCAACTGATATGCTGAGGTGACGAGGTTTGAGGCCAGTTGGAGGAGGCATAGCTGATGAAGTCCATTGGAAGGTCATGCAGCCTTGGGTGTCAGTTATCATTCATTGGTTCCTCCATTTGGTCAGCTAACGGGATTTGCGCCTCGATAAATTTAACTGCCTCGTCTGGAACAGTAAAGAAGTATATCTTGTTACAATGGGTAAACTTTAGGCGAGCCGTGAAGAGCATCGCATACTCTATTTTCCTCTCTCTCAGCATCTTTTTGACTCCTCCAAATTGACGACGTTCCATCTGCACTCCCACAGAAAAGTCAGGGAAGATTCTAATTGTTTGAGAGTCCAGCCTTCGTTCCCCTTTCTCTCTGGCTAAGCGGAGTATATGGTCTCTGTCTTTGTAGCTTAGCAGTTTTGCAATTATTGGTCTGGGAAAGTCGCCATGTTTAGGTCGGGGTGCCAGGGAGCGATGTGCTCTTTCCACGGTGAAGAATGGCGATATCTCTGGGTTGCCAAGTAGGTCCTTGAGGAGTTGTTCGACTGCCAGTTCCATGCAACCCTTTAGAGCCGTTTCGGGAAACCCCACTATGCATATATTGTTTCTCCTTGACCTCGATTCGAGGTCATCACACTTGGCTTTGACCTGTTTCATATCTCGGACGAGCTCTGCGACGGTGCCCTGTAAGATGTGAACATTATCCTCGTTGGCTCCTATTCATTGCTCTGCCACTGTGATTTTTGCACCATGTTGGTCCAGTTTGGCTCTGAGGGAGGCTACGTTAGCGTTTATATCGTCCAGATTTTCATGGAAGGCTGCAAAGTTTTTGTCCATAGAATCCATCATTACAGTTAAGTCATGCAGAGGTGGATCCGGCGGGGCATCACCGTCTTCTTGCACCATGGAGGAGGACACCTGGTCTGACCTGGGTGCTGCCTTGGTGAACTTGTCCATGGCGCCTACCTTGTTCGCTCCTCTTGCTCTGTTCGACATTGCTGTCTCAGATGGGCAGATTGGTAGTGAACTCAGTACAGGAGTGCAGTAGTGGAGGCGGCAGCTGACCAGTAGTTTTGGCGTGTAAAGTGAGGTTAGCAGGATCACCGTGACCGCCGCAGGTACAGTCGGCGGAGAGAGGTTCAATGGGCTCCAGAGTAGCCAGAAATGTGTTTGGTGGTGTTGAGGCTCACTTGGGTAAGGTCGATGAATGTGGGGCCCTCCTGGGCTTAGTGTCGTTCTTGCTACCAGTTGTAGCCACTAATAGTGAAGGGTGCCCTCCCCCCTCGTAGTTTATAGTGCTGTTTCAGCTCCCTGGTTGCATGTGTCCAGTAGGTGGATTAAAGGAATTGCACGCCGTAAGGAGCAGCCGCGTGATTGTTCAAGTGGTGCTCCAAACCCGCGAGTGAGGAACTTTCATGCGGCCTCCGATGGCGTTGGGGTCGGGGAGCAGCCACCGCTGCAGTGAGCAGGCCCAGAATACGGCAAACCGCCGCCGCGCTCAGAGGGGAAACAGCAGGTAATGTCAATGTGGAGGGGGGAGACGGGAGCGAGCCGCCGCAGCCGCCTCGGCGATGAAGCCGGGCCCGCGGGAGCTCTGGCGAGGCAGCGGATGGTTGGCAGCGCTGCCCTCCCCCCAGGCACTCGCCGCCTCTGCCCGTGATCGGCAGGCCTTTCTGCAGCAGACCAGAAGAAGCACCCGTCGCTGTCCCAGGGTGGGAGCGCGGTCTCCAGCCCGGCGGCGGCGCACACGGATGCCACAGCGCCCTGCTCTCCGAGGTCCAGGAGGCGGGCCCAACGGCCGCACGGGGCCGTTCGGCGCAGTCGGTCGTATCTCGGCAGCAGGTAAGTCCCAGGCAGCAGATTTTTCACAGTATGTGCCTCGCAGCTCGGGGAGTTATCCGGTGCGGTTATCTGGGTTGGAGATGTACGGATTCCGCCGTTGTCCGCCGATGTAGATCTGTGGGTCTCGGAGCTCCGTAGCTAGGCGGCCATCTTGTCGGCTGCTCAACAGCGCCCCCATTAAACACATCTTTGAAGACATTTCTCAGACTCACCGAAAATGGCTGGCGTCCTAATTCAGGCATTATGGTATGCAGATGACCTTGTACTTATAGCAAAGACACCAATAGGACTGTATTAACTATTATCTGCTCTTTCATTGTACTTGGATTATAATGAATTGGTAATTAGTCATAAGAAAACACAGATTCTGAGATATGCTCCTAACAATTCTAATATACGTCATATGTACTGGAACATCAATAACGTTAAAGTGGAAATTGCAACAGAGTATCCATATTTAGGATTGCAATTTTGCGGTTTACCCCCGAAGAATCCACACTGGGAAACCATACAGCATAAATTGGTCTCCGCCATCTCGCAGACCAGGCTGATCCTATACAGATTTGGGAAATTCTCAATTAATTCGGCAGTAATTGTTTGGAATCAAAAAATCATTCCTACACTTGTGTATGGCTTAGAAACTACATCCATCATCTCCATCACAGCCTTCAACAAACTCGAGGCCAAATATTGGTGTAAAGTTCTACACCTCCACAATCTGCACCGCGTCCATGGCTGAGATATGAACTGGGATTAATTTCTTTAACTGCCCTGTATAACTGGCGTCTGCGTGCCTTGTTCCGAAAATGTTTGATCTCAACAAATGCAGACAATGTTCTAAGAAAGATTTCAGTGTACATGTTTTTTCTGAACACAAATTTGCCCATGAATGGACAAGTTACATCATAAAAATGTTGGCGACTGCAGATATTTCCATCAAAGTTCTTCTCACCAATCCAGACAGAGCGAAATGCAAGGTGTACTAACATGACTGGATTGAAACCAGGAGACATTGCTCAGCGTATAAACACTTCAACACGGACTGTTATCGTGAGAAGTTTCAGATTTGCCCATGAATGGACAAGTTACATCATAAAAATGTTGGCGACTGCAGATATTTCCATCAAAGTTCTTCTCACCAATCCAGACAGAGCGAAATGCAAGGTGTACTAACATGACTGGATTGAAACCAGGAGACATTGCTCAGCGTATAAACACTTCAACACGGACTGTTATCGTGAGAAGTTTCAGAACTGTGGAACCCTATTTGTGTAGGTCACCTTCTCCTGAATTAAGACCATGCATAATGCGACTGCGTTTCAGTTTATGGCCAACGCGAGATCTTTTTGCCGAACGCAGAATGATCCGCACGTCTCAAAACTTTTGTAGGTTTTGTATGATTCGAACAGAAAAAGAAACAATGGAACACTTACTAGTGAAATGTCCGGCATTCATTCAATTGAGTCATGCATTTTCATAAGCACTTGGCATATTTTGGGACTATGGTGTTAGAATGTAGATGGCCTATAATTTTATCTACCAAATCAATGAGCATTCGTATTGCCACTTTTCAGTTGATCAAAGCCCTAAATCTGTGCAACTGAAAAAATGTGTGAACCCATCCACGCACTATAGTAGTCAGCAGCAGGGTAATGTGAAAGATGTGAACATTGTGAAAAACAAGACTTAGTCTCTCATTTAAACATCTAGTTATCTGTGTCTTGTGTAATCGTGATCACATTATTTCCTTTTTAATATCAAAGTAGGATCATTTACATGATGACTATCGACTGACTAATGGTGATGGAATTTTATTCATATTTTCTTTTTTTTCTTTTCTGAAAACTGATAATGAAATGATTGAAAATTAATGTAAGGTTGTTTTTTCATTTTGTGTTTTGTATAAAAATATTGAAAGGTTGATGTATTTCAGCTAAATCAATAAAAAAAACAGAATTACAAAACAACTCCCCTGGACTATTCACACATGACCACTAAAAGTTCTGAGATGAGGAAGAAGCAACTGAGAGCAGTGGCGACTAGTTGCTTTCACCACTTAGGTACTGGGACGAAGAAGAGGCCTGCTGAGAGCAATAGAGGTCAGGCATGTCCCTTTAATGATGGTCAGGCAGGGCTAATTGTGAACTCGCACCTTCAGCCTATTACAGGGCTGCAGGTGTATAAAAGGTCCCACCTAATGAGTGTGAGAGAAGAATGGGGACGGTTGCAGCGGCAGTGAATTTGTAGCAGCAGAGAGGCTAAGAAGTCCAGTGAGGTGCTGTTTGTGCGCAACAGAACTATGGTTCCGGAAGGAGCGACCTCTGAGCAGGGCCTCAGTGGAACCAACAGAAGCGTGAATGGGGAGCCGTACTGGAAGTAAGCCTCTTTTTCGGTTATTCAAGTTGCTCATTCTCTTGGGGCCAGAAGCTGACCCAGGAGTGCCTGAGGGGCAGGGGTGGAGCCCTGAAGTGAAGACAAGAATGCCAGAAGATCTGCGCTGCTGGCATCAAAGCATCTGGTGAGTTTCTAGACAGACAGAAACCCGGCATGCAAGTGTTTGATGCTGCGCGTAAGGATATTTCGTTACGGAGCGGTCATGTGGATTGAAAGACACGTTGTCGAAGGTCTCTGAAAAGAATCCTTACAAACCAACAAACATTAAAGACTTGTCAACTCATGAAAGCCGAATTAATACTTTCTTACGGAGTGGTCACATGTAAATGAAAGCATGTTGTCGAAAGTGTCTGAATGATGAGAACAATTTAAAGGCACATGGGAATTACAATACCTAACGAATTGAACGAGAATATTCAAACCAGAATATCTACACAATTTTTTAATGTCGCATTGAATACCGAATTGAATGAAAATAACCAAGTTACTTACCCTAAAAGCTTTACATGTTACGAAGATGCCGAACAGCAGAGACCATTCCAATTATAAAACTGCACCATTTTGAATACTGCATTAAAAGAAAACCTTTGCTTATGAAGAAACCAAGAGAAGGAAAGCTTTCTCAATATAATTACTCATCGGATGATAATTCCTAAAGTTAAAGACACTTTATATTGCAAACCTTTTTCAACTATGTTATCTCTACAGACCAATTGAATATAACCAAAAAGAGATCACGAATAATGAACTACAAAGTGAATACAAGGGCCTGCAAACCTAATGTGTGTTATTTTTTCAAAGTGAAGGGAAGGAACTTTGGGAAATTAACTTTTAAAGAGGTGAATTCAAATGATTTTTCAATTGCAATTAAAACCTTTTTGTGATACAAAGACCAGCAATATACAGAGGGACCGAGTGTGGCAAAGAACAATAAAGAAATTTGGAAACACCCTCATATGAATACATCACTGGAGTTGGAATTGTTTTTGTCTTGAGGACAGAGCCGCAGGACCTTTTGTGTTTTTAACTGTGCTTTAGAACTTGGGCAACAGAACCTTGAGTTTTGCTCAAACTTATATTATTTTGAACTCAAGGCAATCTTAAGACGTGTTAAAAAACTGCTTTATACTTGGAGAAGTGGGCTGAAAGACCAAGCTCTGAACTTCATGCTGAACACTATTTTGTTGATTGTGTAGAGAAACCCCTCAATGCTCACACCAGAAAAAATACAACCCACTAGGGAAAAAAAAACTCAGCACACCTTTTGCAAAGAGAACAAAGTTTATTTCCATAAAGAATAGAAAATGCACAGCAAAGCACACTCCTGCGATGGAACGTTCTGGCAAAATTGGTGCAACCAACGCTTTAAGAAGCCACACAGCGTCACCAGTGACGTAAATTACATAATGTACAAATCCAAATGGTTGGTTGGTTGGTAGAGACCCTATACATAGGCTACCTGCTCCATAGCGGATGCCAGGCCATTGGCCTCTCCACCACACTCAATGGCTTAATCCTTTATCACTCTAAAAGATCTAAGTGCACATATCTTTGGCCAACAACAAAAAAAGAGAAAAATTTTGAACTTGTGTATGAATGACCATACTTTGCCAGTCTAAAAAAAAAGTGTTTGTGTTTCCATCTCAGAACAATACAGTCGGTGAAAGATCTGACAAATGATCTAGAACAAAAAATCATCTAATACATAAGCCAACAAAAAAAGCTCCTGAAAACCCTATGCAGATTTTCATTGCTACCTCTGCAAAATAAATTACAAAGGCATGGTGATGAAAAAATTCAGTGTTTCCGAAAAATCAAGCAAATACACATTACAATATTTAAGATGATTTCCTAACCCCTCCATGGCGTGCCAAATTATTACAGTTTTGTCTAAATTTTGTGAAAACAAAAAGAAACCATGAGAATACGGCATAAATTAGATTATAAAGAAGATGAATGTGACCTATGTGGTGAAGGGCATGTTCAAGATAGTAGACACCTCTTAATAGCCTGTCCCACCGCTTTCTAAATAAGAGTAAAATACCTAGCAAGATTTGTGCATAACACAGAGTGGCTTAACTCTCAAGATGTTTGGCACAGACTTTCGGCTGGAAAGGAAATCTTATGATCAATTGAATAATTGAAATTGCTGAATGAATTAATAATACCTTCAAGACTGTGTCCCGCAACATGCATCCACTCAAAATGAATCACAAGGAGGGTGAGTGGTGGATCGAAAACAAGGGTCCGTTCCAGCAATAAGTGAAGGCGGCGTATATTAATTCTTTTTGACCTGTGCGGCATAATGCCACACTGATCGGGATGAACTAGGGAGGGTATAACTGATTGAAGTCTGGTGGCTAGTAGTTTGGCCTCTCCATTAATAAGCGATATCGGCGTATATGAAGTACATAATTCAGGGGATTTGCCCGGTTTAGGAATGACCACGATGCTGGCTTTTCGTAAATCTGGCGGGAGGGTGCCCTGTTCTTTTGCTGCGAGAAACATTTTATGGAGGGGCGTTGCCATCTTGTCGCTGCCGAGCTTCTTCCAAGTCACAACCCAGGAATCCGTTGGGACCCAGTGTTTTCCCGGATTGCAGCTGGACCAGGGCTGCAGCGATTTCAGTTTCGTCTAAATCTCGATCAAGCTTTGTTATCTGCTGCTCCGACAATTGCGGAAGCGCGATCACATCTGAGAAAGTCAGATCTGTTGGGGATGCTGGGGCTCGATAAAGGGTAGCATAAAAGTTAGCAAACGTCTCTCCTATATCCAGGTCTGTTTGGGCCAGCCCATTTTGGCTGTCAATGACCTGTCTGACGTGTCGATGCTTCTCCTCGCGTTTCTCCAACCAAGCCAGCAACTTGCATGCCTTATCACCACATTCATAGATCCTAGTCTTTGATTCTCTGTGTGCCTGTTTAGCATTATCTAGTGCTGTATTGTGGAGGGTTTCTCTAGCTTTCAAAAGGGAGCAATGTGTCTCTGAGGAAACATCCAGTATATATTTAGTTTCCCATTTCCCTACTTCTTCCTGTGCCTCTATCACTTTCCTATGTTGCTCCTTTCTTTTGTTAGTGGTCCAGGAAATAATTTCCCTCCTAAGCACTGCTTTATGTGCCTCCCAGCATGACGGGGTCATCTACTATGCCAGCATTTATTTCAAAGTATTCATTGGATTTCTCTGTGATGTGTTCTACGAATTCGAGGAAGCCCAAATAGTAATTATTCAACCTCCAAGTCTTGGTGGGCATCGGCCGATCAGTGCGGACCACCACCTCCATAGGTGAGTGATCTGAGATATCTTGGTGGGTGGGGGTGAGCAGTTATGCAGTGGTTACTGTGTATGCTTCGGGGGTCGGGAGGAAGAAGTAATCTAACCTAGACAGGGAAGCGTGGGCACCCGAGTGAAAAGAATAACCTCTATCCGTGGGGTGAAGTTCTCTCCAAACGTCACAGAAGCCTAACGCGGATATAAAAGTCGCCAGTTTTGTGGTTGTGTCCGGGTTGCGGTTCCAGATATGAGTCCGGTCTCGAGTATTACACATCGCATAGTTGAAGTCCCCCCTAGGATCCACATATCTGGTTGTTGTTTCGCTAGTAAGGTGGTTATTTCTTCTAGAAGATTCTCCCCAAGCCCGGACGGGGAGTATATCGCTAGTATGGCTAACGTCTCCCCCCAAAGCGTGCCCTGCAACATCACAAAATGACCGCAAGGGTCCTGTTCCACTACACGCAATTTGACCGGGAGACGTTTATGCAACAGGATCAGGACTCCTGGGATCCCATGGTTTTCCCTGCATGGAACGCCAGGCGGTAATTTGTTCTACGAAAATAATTGCAGGTCGGGCCTGCTAAGTGGGTCTCAGTAAGAAGGGCCATGTCAGGGGAATGCCTGTTAAGGAATTGGACAATAGAACAGCGCTTGATTCCAGAGCCCATACCGTTCACGTTCCAGGTGAGAAGTTTGAGGGATTTACAGCGGTCGGTAGCTATCGTTCGAGTTAGTTTATCTGCCCTGGAGGGTCCATAGTGGTTGTGTGATAGCAGTTATGCAGGAGAGGATCATGTGTCGTGAATGGTGAGCGAGTGGGGAGTTTGCAATTGGAAACATAGCGGTTGTGCGAGATAGGAGCATGAGTCGCAAGTGAGAAGTGAGTGGTGGCATTGTGGTTGGCATCAAACTGGTGTAACATCCTAAGAAATAAACGGTGAACAACAACTTATCTCCCCCCCTCCCCATACTCCTCCCCAACATGAAGTAACTGTCGCCTGAACTCTACTGGCGACCCAAAAAAAAAAAAGAGGTCGGCAGCGCAACTTAATTAGTATAAACTGTTCCTGACTCCCAACACACCTACTGCTCTTAATGAGTCAAGTGTCGTGGGTAGGGGGTCATGGTGGCCGCCGATGGCGTATCGTCTTGACAAAGATGAAGTGCAACAACATTCTCCATTGCTCCAGAGCCGGTGCCTTGTCATTTAAGGTTCTTTATAGTTCCTTTGTTTTCAGGTGAGTTGCTGTGAGAGAATCTATCTCGGGAGTGCGCTGTTAGCTCATATCTGGTCTTGCGCCTATAGGGTGCCGATCTTGAAGGTGCTAGGGGTCTGCGCCTTCACCCAGGTCATCCTGGGCCTCCGGTATGGGCTGTTGAGCAGGTCTATCTCGGTTCGGACCGGGTCGTGGTCTTCCCCTGGGGATCAGGCCTTTCCTTGTCCAGTCCCCATCAATGTGGTTTTCGGCCCATTTCCAGGCTTCCTGCGGATCAGTGAAGTGCACTGTAGTACCACCATGCTGGATCCTCAACTGAGGCTGGAAGAGTAGTCCATATTTTACATTCATGGAATTAAGCTTCTTTAAATGTTCGAAGGCTCTCTGGTCTTCTGGACCTCAAGGGTGTAATCCGGAAAGAAGGCGATTCTAGCGCTGTTGTATGGGACAGTTCCCTTTGTTCGGGCCATTTGCAGAATTGCATCCCTATCGCGATAATTGAGAAGTTTGGCAATGACTGTTCTTGAGATGCACCTGGAATTGGTCTTCCTGCTGGTATTCGATGTGCGCGTTCTATCGAAAAGAAATTTGAGAAGGACTTTGGCGCAAAGACATCGGCCAGCCACTGCTCCAAAAAGAATTCCATACTAGGCTCCTCAGTTTGCTCCGGTAGGCCGACAATACGGATGTTATTCCGACGTGACCTACCCTCACCCTCATCGACTCGTGCCTCCAGGGTCTTCAGTCGGGTCAGCGTTTGTTACAGTTGTTGGCGTACTCCTGCGAGGTCGTCCTCCACCCCGGGTACTCGTTGTTCTATTTCCCCAGTTCGAGACGAGAGTTTTTGAAGATCATGGCAGAGGAAGGATACATCAGCGGAGATGCCCTCCATTTTTTTCTCCATAGAGGAGCGAGAGTTGGCAATAGCAGCCATCACGTCCTTCAGCATTAATGGTTCTACTGATGAGGAGGAGGTCGTTTCCGGCTCCGTATCCGCCGGTACATTCGGTGCACTTTTGGCATATTGGTCCATGGTGCTCTGCGTAGATGTTTTCTTGCTCTTGTCTTTACCCATGTTGCCGCACAGTCTAAGGTGTAATGGAAGTTTGGGAGGTGTTGCCTGCCTCCGTCCCAGGGTCTAAGCGCCTGTAGTGGCTCCGTAGAGAGACGCCCGATGCAGCGTCGTGTTAATGGACACGTCTCCACCGCTCCTACAGTGCGTGCCCGGGTGTGGCTCAGCCTCCCCGGGGTGTTCCTGTATTATGTGAATCTCAGCCGGTGTTGCAACAGTACCACCCGTGTCCCCAAGCAACTCCGGGTTCCTTTCACTGTTCAGCGGAGTCAGGGAGGGGGGCTGTCCCCTTCCATGGAAGTGCTTCCTGCTTGGATCAACCCCCCCGAGTAGTTACGATTACAATGTTCTGGGAAACTCGGGTAGAAAAGTGTGACAGGGAAGGGCCCACGGTGCTCATCTGGCGTAACTCATGGCGTGTTGCAGTGCCCAAGGGTGCGTCTTTATTATGTTAGTCTTATTTTACTGCAGCAGCCCCTCTCGGTTCCCCGGGTCCCTCTCAGGTCCTCCCCATCACAGAGGAGGGCTAGGATGGGGTGGGGTTTGTCCGTGATTTAGCTTCTGTTTCAGACTCTGATGCCCACCGTGGGGCCAGACCAAAGAGTCACAGTATGGCGTTATGGCTGATGGTTGGCAGAGAACAGTGTCTTGTTTGCACTGCTGCTGTTTCTCCTCTTGCTCGGTGGCTGGGGGGAGATCGCTTAGCTTCAGGCACCAGTATTTCAGAGGCAGGATGGGAATTCCGTATGGTGGCGGCCCCACTGCAGCTGCCAGTGTTTGTTGCACTCCAGTATGTTTCTCTGCCTAGTGCACATCCCCATATCCACCATCAGAATGCCCCTTTAGGGTTCCAGAGTAAGGGCGTCGGGGCCAAAGGGAAAGAGACTTGTGCCGCCCACCGTAGGTAGTATTGCCACTGTGGGATGGTCTATGAATAGTTTCTGCCCGTGTATCAGTGGTCGCTATTGCACTAGCCTTGTACGTTGTTAGCACTATGACATTCTAATTCCCCCGGGCTGCGCTACCTGAGGCGGTTACCTGGGCAAAATAGCAGATTTGTCCATGTCCCAGCGGCGAGGTTGGGTTAGACCGTGTTACGGTGGGAGAGTCCGAGCCAACCACGCACTGTGATACGCGGTGTGCAAACAATGCAAGCAAGAAGGGCTGTGGGTGGAGTTCTCAGTTGTTCCCCCAGTCCGCCTTCTCGTCTTGACGGGTTGAGGAGGGTCTTGTCTCCGCCACGTTGGCTCAGCGGGCAGTGCAAGGGGTCACAGCAGCCTTCCAGGGAGAGGCGGCACTAAGAGTCTCAGCGACCGAGTGCCTCAGGCGCCGTCACAGCAGACCGTGCAATGTGTAGACCTCCAACGGTGCGCAGCGGAATCTGAGCTGGGGGTCGCGTCAGACCTTTGAGTTGCAGTGCTGGGGGCAGCCCTGGATATCAGCCGTCCGCACCCCAGCCCTGACCCTGTCAGCACAGACTCTAGTCCCTGAACACCGCTGCATAGGCGACCTACTCGGAGCCAGACGCTGGGTCCAGAGGATCGGGGTGGCTCACACACCGATCAGCAGGCACGGTGTGCAGGCTCCCAGTGTTCAGATGCTTGGCACCAAGGTCAGGGTGTCTTGTTGCCTCGATCTCACTCCAGGCAGTGCCACATCCCTCCTCCACTCTGTCCGAGCACGGCAGCCATGTTTCTGGAGCAGCTCACAGCGCAGGGTCCCACCGCTCCGTTGCCAATATGTCGGTAAGGAAGCAGGTGTCGTGGATCGTACTTTGTCCAGGTATACCTTACATATTCATGTCAAGACAGGTAGTTTCTGAGTTCTTTTGCATCACGACGTCCGGATATTTCCACAGGATACTGTAGGCGGCCGCGGGAGCCACACGGGACTCACGTCCACATAGCTTGCCCGTTGGCCATGCCCCCGCGGTCTCACGTTTGACCGTACTCAGACATCCTGTCCACGGGTACTCAACCAAGATACAAGCACAGACCAGAATAACCAAAAGAACAGCAACCAGACTGGTCATGTGTGAGTGACTCGCGGCCCTGCCTCCGGTCTTGCTCTGCCGGGACACGATCTGCGGCTGGAGCCAACAAGACCATGTACCCCATAATTTCCCCAACAATAGCCACAAAGGCTCGACAAACCCTTCAGGCACCCCCATAAAAAGTCAGTGCCCACACCGCATGGTTCCAACAGAACCAAGAGTAACCCCCCCCCACCCCTGGGTCCACCACCCAGACGCCCCTTCATTACCAGCAGAAGCTTAATATGGGAAAATCCGACAAATCTCAGCGCAAACTGAACTTTGAACCAGGAACCATCGTGAAGACCCCCAAAGCCCATCCACAGTTGGAGTCCCCGGATCCGACTATGGAGCCAGAGGATGAGTGCCTACAGATACCAGTGACTGACATCAGAGAGATCCTACTCAACCTTAAAGCCGGCGTTGGCAACCTTGACGCCAAGGTTGATGCACTCTCAGACCTACTACAACACCGTCTGGACAAACGTGGAGACTGACTGGACTCGGCGGAACAAACGGTATCAAGCTTGGAAGACAGTAGCACTTCTCTGGCAACTAGGCTGTCAGCGCTGGAAACGCAAATGAAAGCGGTATCTGCCAAAAACGAAGAACTGGAAGGGAGGGCCCACCGTAACAACATCAGGCTGGTCGGAAAAAGGGAGAGGCAAATCCCTATGAAAATGGAAGACTTTGTGGAGACAGTATGCAAAGAACTGTTTGGAAGCTCATCGCTGTCTCCACTGTTTGTTTTCGAGAGGGCCCATCGGATTCCCTCTAACCGCCCACTTCCAGGAGCTGTCCCACGCCCAATCATCGCACGACTGCTTAACTTCAAAGACCGGGACACAATTCTGAGACTTGCCAGGGAGAAAGGCGAGCTACAATAGGACAGGGATAAAATTCAAACCTACCCGGACTTCTCACCAGCGGTCCAGGCCTCAAGGAGATCCTTCACAGGCGTAAAGTAGCGACTTTGAGACAACCAATTGCAATACTGTTTTTCCCAGCAAAGCTGCGAGTTCAACATGCGGGGAAAACGCAATTCTTCAACACACTAGAGGAAGCAAATGTCTGTCTTGATTACTTGGGCTGCAGGCTGGTAGACAACGTCCCGAGACCGGCGAGGAGAGACCGCGACAGACGGAACCCATCCTGAAAGAGACTGGTATGTGGTTGACCCCGATTTAGGGAACAACTTCAGTGCTGTATACCTGGGTGCACCTACGAACACTTATTAATGGGAGCTATCGAACCGGGACGGGCACTAGCGCCCTGCGCATGGCACAACATGTTAGTTATTTGTTGGGGGGGGGCAATTGACGGGCGGGTGGGGGGTTGCCCGTGGGGGAAGGGAAGGGGAAACGATCTGGAAACCGGTTAGAGAATGCGCCATGTGGGAACCCGACCACTACCGAATTACTCAGCCACACACAGACTACACGTAAACACAAGGTCAACCGATACTGCCACCGAAGAGGGCTCCTATATCCGACTAAGACACAGAGGGTATCTCAGTATCTTCATAGGCACAATATTGATGTTGCACTTATTCAGGAGACACACCTCCTCCCAGCCTCTGAAAATCGCTGGGCGTCAGATTGGGGATGCCACAGGTACTTCTCTTCCTACTCATCATACACTCGAGGGGTGGCTATACTAATTTATAAAAGATCGAAGTTCAGGCTCATATCAACGGAAAGCGACAGTGAAGGCAGATCACTCCTGGTACGAGGGGATGGACAGGAGGGTAACAAAATTGTCCTGTTGAACTCTTATGGTCCGAATATAGACGGGGCGAACAACCTCAACTGGGTAATGTCACATCTGGTGGGAAAGGACCCGGCCGCGATCATATGGGGCAGGGATCTGAACACCACACTGAATCCCAGTAAAGACAAATCGCATCCATCCACCACCACTCCCTCTTAAGCATGTCTTCAGAGCCTACGACCTCGTGGATGCGTGGAGACTGTCACCACGACTCCCGACACTACACCTTTCACTCCTGGGTCCACAACACCAGTTCACGACTCGACTACCTCTTGGTGTCCAAACATGGACGCCTTCAATGGGGAACCTGCCAGATTCTTCAGAGGACACTCTCCGATCACTCCCCCGTCACTCTTGAATGTATCCCCGCAGACAACAAGAAAGGTAGACCCCATTGGAGATTCAAACCCGAGACACTTCAGGACCAGGTATTCGCCCAAGAACTCTGTTCCTAGATCACCTCCTTCTTCGCCACCAACCAAGACTCAGTAACATCTGCCAGGACCCTTTGGGAAACACTGAAGTGCTATGTCAGAGGGATATGCATGGCTAAAGAGAACGGAATCCTAAAACTAATCAGAAGTGAACTCGCCGCCAGTGAGACATGGCTGAAAGCACTTGAACGCTCATAAGCGGCCCTACAAGACCCCCAAACCCTTGCCTCTCTTAAAGAGGAACTAGATAAGTTTAGGTTTACCGCCGACCATGAAACCAGATTTCTGACTCAGGGCCACCACAGGGCCAAAAACCGGGAGCACTACTGGCACGGCTACTGGCTGCCGACAGGAAACCTCCACAGATTGAGTGCATACGTAACACCCAAGGCACCCTAGTATACACAGAAGACGATATAGCGGAGTCCTTCCGCGCCTTCTATCAAGACCTCTACAGTTCTAAACATACAAGCAGTCCAGACACCCTCCAACATTACCTAGACGAAATAAAACTCTTCTGGGTCAACGACGCGCTGAGGGAACCCCTGAATAAATCCCTAATAGTAGAGGAGATCCTTGGAGCGATAAAAGAACTCCCGGGCACTAAAGCCCCGGGCCCTGACGGGCTGACAGGCGAATTTTATAAGAAGTTCGCCCCACTCCTAGCACCAATGCTATTGCAAGTATTTGATGAGGCACTAGAAAAAGGTTGCTTGCCCCCAACACTCTGCGAGGCAAACGTAAGCCTTCTCCATAAAACAGGTAAACCCCCAGAAGAGTGTGCCTCATATAGGGTAATTTCATTAATCGATGTTGACAACAAAATTCCTTGCACAGATCCTAGATTACTCCCCCTGATGCCAGGCCTAGAGCTCGCTGATCACGCGGGCTTCATCCCTGGCCACAACACGACGTTCGGTATCGGGCGTCTATTTAGTGTCATTGAGGCACTCGACTCATCAACCCAAGCCATAGCGGTCCTAGTAGACGCAGAAAGGGCCTTCGACTCCGTCGAATGGCCATACCTTTTTGCAGTCCTGAGGCAGCTGGGCCTGGGTAACTACTTCCTGAACCTAGTTCCTCTCCTCTATAAACACCCCCTGTCCAACATTGTCCTGGGGAAAGTAAAGTCTGCGAGCATAGAACCACAGAGAGAGACCAGACAGGGTTGCCCCCTATCAGCCCTTCTTTTCGCGCTGGCAATGGAACCCCTAGCCGCCGGCCTTCGGACCAGACAGAATGGGGCCTCTCACTAGGTCCCCATAAACTAATATTATCACTATACGCCGATGACGTAGCCCTTTTCATCAGCGACCCAAAGGAGAACCGAAACCCTATCATGCGGGAAGTCTTCAGATTCGGCACCTTCTCGGGCCAAAGTCAATCACACAAACTCAGTCATGTTCCCCCTAACCCTCGAAACCAGTGAATTTAAAGATGATTACGGGCTTAAATATGAACACTCTGGAGTCAGGTACCTGGGAATCCAGATGTCCAGGAACCACCAAGACCTCTTTCGTGATAATTATGGGAGGGCAATAGAACTCCCTGACCTAGAGCGCTACTACTGGGCCGCCCAAGCCCAATTCCTTGGCCACTGGTACGCCACTAATTTTATAAGACCCCACGTCCAGATCGAGCAAGCCCTGATAACCCCCAACCTGCTACGAGCAGTGATCATAGGCACCATACAGGTACTGCCCACAACCCTAAATGTAGTATATTCCACTTACACAATATGGAAGAAAATCGCACAGAAGTGTGATATCCCAGTCAGATTCTCCCCTCTTATACCAGCAATATTCATTCCAGGGATACCGCTAACCGCAGAAAAGGTGTACCTCCAATGGGCCAGCAAGCTCCGAATTGACACACCAAGCGATCTATTCATAGATGGGACCTTCCTATCACCCCAACAAACAAGAGAACGAGGAGCTGATTCGGTATTGGACACATTCATTTACTTCCGGCTCCGCCATGCACTCCGATCACGGTTTCCCATATTTCCGCTGCAACCACCCAAGTGGCAACTCTTACACAGGGTGATCCAATCCCAATGGGAGGGAAGGCTGGTTTCCATGATCTACAAAAACCTCCTGTCAGACACTACCATCCAACCAACAGCTCCGAAAACGAGATGGGAGAGATCACTAGGGGGCCACAATCCCTGACGAGGACTGGTCGTACGTCCTGGGACAGACCCAGAGGGTGTCCTTAAATTCATGCTTTAAGCTGATAGACTCGAATTGTGTACACCAGGTGTACCACACCCCGGTTAAGCTCTACAATCAACGATATCGGCAGCCTGTGATCGATGCAGTGCCCCTGCAGCTGACTTTTTACACCTAGCCTGGGAATGCCCACCAATACGTAGCTTTTGGAAGGAGGCACTGGAACGGACTTCCACCATAGTGGGCAAACAGATTGAACATAACCCCAAAGTTGCAATGCTAGGCCTCACCAGGTGCATTCTGACCTCAGTGAGGAAGCTAACTGGCCTACAGCTAGTTCTGGCAAGAAGGAGAGTCTCCATGAAATGGGGGCGAGGCCATCCTCCCTCCCCACGACTGTGGTTACAAGACATAGCTTTCTGCCAAGATACTGAATCGAACTTGATTCTTCACTCTAGGCCCCCAGACATATGGGGACTCTACATCAACTACTTGTTAGGGAGAATTCTCTCTTTAGGCTGAATTTCCTAACCTAGTGAGTCCCCCAGCAGCTTTGCTGGATTTCTGGAGTTTTTTTTTTCTCCTGCCAAGAGTGATACTCTTTTTCTCCCACTCTTGGACATGATTTATGGTGTTCCTTTGACTGTTAATGTGTTTTATGGGCTATGGGGTCCTTTACTCCATAGGGTCTCATTTGTTTTTATTATGTGTGTTACACAGCACACTCCGTGCAGTAACACAGAGGTGTCATAGTGACCCCCCACCATAGACTCCATACCCTGGGACTGACTACTGTCTCCCAGGGCATGTAAAGTCACCATTGGCTTTAGTAGTCCCGAATTAACAGAAACCAGTACAAACCATCATATTGTGGACGTACTGGTCGGGGCAGTTCGATTGCCCCGGGGTCTGTTAGTCGAGGGGGTACGTCTCCGTCCCCCCTGATCGAGGTTTGGCTGGTGGCAGTGGAAACTATTTTTTATATTCGACCGCAAATATTTTCCTATGGGATTTTCCCATTGATCGAGGCTACCAACTTTAATTATTTAATTCTCATAGCCTCGAACATACCGCCGGTTTATTTAATTAATATTAATTCGCTGGTTGGTATTTTTTGCCAGGACTCGATTCTAAAATGGCGTTTGTGTTCTCTTCTGTGACTCCAACCCAAGTCGAGCCCTTTGTTCCACTTTTTGGCGGGCTTCTCCACAGAAGCCTCCAAAAGTGGTGCCACTCTGTCTGGGTACCACAGGGGGTGTGGGAGGGGGTTTAGGCACCCTGGACTGAGTTACCTTGGTAACTCAAGTCGCACTCTGGTGTGATTGGCCCAAGTGGTGAGCCAGCCGGCTCACCACTTAGCATGTTTGATTGACAGCTAGGCTGAGTGAATGGGGGTATGCTGCATAATAGCAGGGCTTTGGGGACTGGAACTTCAGAAGTCGCCACAGGACCTGAGAATCCGACGAGGGAGAAGCTGAGCCGTCCTACCATGACGACACCACCGGTGGAGCCTTGCAGAACCGACTCACCACTTCCCGATGACAGAGATCATCTCCCGGCTGGAGAGGCTTCTTCCCCTGACTGGTGGGCACAACCAGTTTTTCCTTTCTTTTTCGCACCCCAGATCGGTTTGTGGTCGCACTGCCCGTGCCAAGCACCCCGGCGGCTGGATAACCACTTACCACTGAACCGCGAATCAACGGACCGCTCCTTGTACCTGAGAAACTCCACGGCTGGTTTCTTCCCTGGCAGTGCAACAGACTCCTGTCTTCCTCCACGGCGAGATCCTCTCTTCCCCCGTAAGAAGCACCAACTTGCACCCGCTGCCAGGAACAACTGCCCCTGCTGGAGTCTTCTCACCACTTTAAGGTACTGTGTCCGCCAGGCCTCCCTTTCTAAAGATTGCTACAAGGTAATAATAACTCCTTAACCTTCTGGACTGGGCTGGCCGCCTTGACCCTCTAACTGGTCCCCTTTCTTTGGTCCAACTCCTTTTTGAACCTTTTCAAGACTTTTGTGCACTGCAACCGTGTGACCTTGGACACATTTCGTTTCCATCCTCTTAAAGCGGATCCAGCCTATTGACTCTGAACTCACGGTTTTACTTTGCCTTCCTCCCTTGTTATGTTCTCGTAAAAGTGTTGGGATCTGTTTCAAGTTGTTCTCTGCTTTTCTCTCCCTTTAAAAAACAAACTATTAGAGTGCCATCTACATTAAGCACTCACCGCTGTCTGAAAATAAGTGGGGCTTTACTTAAGACTTGTCTAATATTCTTTTAAGGGAGTGTATATCTTTTAGTGACCGTGTTTTTGAATTACTTACTATTAGTGCCTGTGTGTTTTTCTAGATGTGGTTTTAAATAAATAATTATATCTCTTTTACACCAAGCCCTGGTCATTGTTTACTTATTCTATTGTGTTCTCTTGACCTATTGTGAATACTCTGTATACTGCCTAACTCTTCTTGAGGGAAGTCTGACTGCTCAGCCACAGCTACCAAGTGAATCAGTGTGGTACAGACTGCTACCAAGTGGGTTTACTGCCAAACACCTGTAGTCTTAAATCTTTTGCAGTGGTCCCAGAGGGAACTGCACAGGTTTCTGCCTAACACTACTTAATGTCCGCCCCGGACAGTGACCCCCCGAACAGTCCACCACAATAACCAACACCTCACTGGCGTTGAATCCTCCTTGGTCTGTGTCGTACATTAAATTTCATGCATGAGTGTACGACTGCGTTATATATGTTTCTGATACCATCGGGGGGAGGGAAGAGGGGAACACGTGGCGCATAGTTGGAAGTTGTTTGTTATGATTTACACAAAAAAAAAATAAAGTTCTAAAAAGAAAAATTAACAGTATTCATGCTGAGTTGACTGTGTAATTTGAAACGTGTAGGAGTGTAATGCCAGTTCAGTGCACAGAATAGAGATAAGACGTTGGGTTCACAGTCATATCAAAGCTACTTAAGAAACTGGAAACAAAGGGTAAGTGCTGGAGGGACAGTCCTGCCGGCCCAAGTGCTATGCCCCTTAAGGAGAAAGTCGCTTCAGTTGCTGACAGTCCAGCGTGAGCACTTGAGAGTTCAGGATTTATTCCTCTGCATACATACATCAAAGAGCAGAGCCTTTCTTTCCTCAAACAGCTAGCCATTCCTGAGGAGGCACTGAGAGGATGCAGCCCGTACACCAGGTCAATATGACTTCAATATGGTGGACAATCGATCAAAAACCCTCGGCCACCACATAACACCACCACTAATAGAGTGCAGTTACCAACAGGGACGTATTAACTGGCAAACACCAAAAACAGTCCAATTGGCAAAAGCTGCCGAAGCGGCTTGAAGGTAGAAAACACATGTTGGAAGACACGCAAGTAACAAAACCCATTCGGGGAACACTGGATGACCTGGGAATAAACAATTAAAGCAGTTCTTATATAACCCTATTTATCAGGAGGCCTTTCAAAGAGCTTGGGGGTCTGCAATAGATGACTCAGACCTGCTCAAGGTCGAGAGAGGAAAGGAGTGTGAGCTGCAGATCAGAAAAGAGGAGAAGGAAGAGAATGATGAGTAGAAGACACTGAGTCTTAGAGTTGGTGCAGGGAAAAATCAGACCAGACCCGTTGTCCACTTATGATAGGGGATGGAAAATTGTTTCATCTAAGTATGGGAGTATACTAGGATGAAACAGTGGGAAAGACCCAGGAGGGCAAACGTTTCAGAGGATGAAGGGTAACACAGCCGTTCAGAATTACCGTATTTCTCAGGAAGTATCGCATGTGATCCACGCCGCTACCCACGGAAAGAGGCAGATAATATGTATGCCTGACAAATACCCTAGGTGGGGAGACATGCTTGCTGGTGGTACTTGCGCAAGAAGACAAACAGGATGCTATATCCCAGGGAATGAAGAGTGTTAAGGAATCATCTGGATTCCTGGGGAAGATCAGTATATTCCATAGTTAGGCCCCCAGAGACACTTTGTGTGGACTCACCCCAACCCTGATGATAGTAGTATACTCCCTATAGAACCTAGAGGTGTTTAACTCAACAACTTACTATAGTAGAACGAAGGCTAAGGAGGGCGCTGCACACTTTATCCCAGAGACTGTACAATAGAAGTAGTCTGACAGAGATCATTTTACCCATCAGTTTATGAAACCTGTCAGTTTATAGTTTACCCTGTCATGATACATTAGTTTAAATCATTTACAAGGTTTTTGCAGAAGATTATGGTGTTTTGTTGTGGAAACACTCTTACCTCATAGGCATTTATCCCAATCCTGACAAAGATGATTAAATATCTTGTAATCTATCTCTGACTTGGTTTTGTGATGTTGATCCTGCGCCACAGGGGGCTGTGTTACAGTATAGATGGGGGAGTTCAACGCAGGGCGTGCAGAGAAGCATTTGTTTTTGCCATACCAAGTGTGGTGAATTTTCTAAAATAAAGAATTTCAAGAGGTCGGTTTACAGTGAATCCCTCAAATGTATAACTGTTGCCCTTGTGGCCTGAAGTAACCGTAACGAAAACTTTCCCTGCTAAAGAAACCGGGAGTCTTCAAGTAATAGAATGTGTTGTTGGCTTTAGAAATAATATGCTGAATGGAAAGGATCCTTAATATGTGTGTGTAACAGGGTGCATTGCATGACGTTAGTGAAGTACAGAAAACCACTTCAAGCGTAGGGTCTGTGATTGGATATTGGTTTTTGGGATGCAGAATGATTCGAGACGCTTTAAGGAAATATGAGCACAGCAAATGCTTCCTGATAGGGGGCAGCCCTGAGCCTATTTTTTCCATATGTCTCCTGCATTGGCGGTTCTGCACGTGAAATCCGTTTTAGAGGTGCTGTACTTGCCAAAAATGTCCCTGAGATCATTGATTGTAGACGAGGCCCTTTACCCAAGCTTCTTGATCACTTGGCCAATTTATGTCTAATAGTGGCGACTTGGCTATGGTCAGGAGTCTTGGCAGGCATTTGTTACAAATTGGTGATATCAGATTGGTCAGAGTGCATTGGTTGATTTGACGGAATCCTTGGTGGCGCCATATGCGTCAATCTTTCAGCCCTGGCATATGCTAACCCAGGCAACACACTGCATAGGATGTTAAAAACAAATGCATAGCTCATCTTGTTTGCTTTCATTTAATCCAAGCTTGAATCGTGCAAGACAACGTATTGATCATTGTCAATTTACCACATAGCATACTCTGTCATCTGAAAACAAAAATTGTTTAAAAAATAGGTAAGTGGATTTCAGACTTCTCTGTGATAGCCTTATTAGAAACATTGCAAAAAATGGGAGAACTGAAGCAAATCTGTAAGAAAATATGGAGAAACTGATTGGACTTCTGTTCTGTCCTCTTAGACACCAGGACATCTTGTTAATTTGTAGAAATGCCCATAAAACTATCTGACTTTCTCTGATGGTTATGGAGTTGCTATGAGATTGGTGGTATTAGTGAGCATTAATGCAATGGCTCAGAATGTGCACTCGCCACTAGCCATTGGCTAGTGATAATGGATTCTTGGCTGGCTATCTTACAACTTGAAATTTCTACTTCTGTTAATGCTAATATTTTAGACTGTAATTTTATTCTAGAACTGTAATGTTACCGTGTGGCTGCTAACATGGCATTCTTGTGTTTTTTGGGGGTTTGGGC
Source organism: Ambystoma mexicanum (assembly GCF_040938575.1). Classification (NCBI taxonomy): domain Eukaryota; kingdom Metazoa; phylum Chordata; class Amphibia; order Caudata; family Ambystomatidae; genus Ambystoma; species Ambystoma mexicanum. The sequence goes on from NC_090930.1 coordinate 1,114,789,054, forward strand.
GGCGAAAGGAAACAAGCTTTGGCAATGCCAACAGCTGCAGCATGCTGTGATTACCTGGGTAATATAATAGCAGTGCCTGGCAGTTGCTCAACTAACACCTATACACTAACCAAAACTGTTGGATTTACCAATGCTTGTTTTTAATAGGGCTTCAGTGAAGGACACGCATGCTGCTTATATATATATAGAGTGGCTGAAGGCAGATCTGGTGAAGACATCTATTTTACACCAGTAGCACGTTTACAGCTCCAAATAAGTTATTAACTATCAGAAGACTGCTTTGAAATAATACTGTCAAGCACTTTGGTGCAAAGTTTAATGTTAAGGCTTGATAAACCTTGATCAAAGAGATCCCAGAAGCATGTGTTTGGGGCAGGTAGAGGCAGGAAGTAGGTGTGAATGGCCATATGGATTATCACGGCCATGGGAAGTTTGAGTGGGTGAATAACCAAACAAGACCTATAAGCTTTGTGTCCACCCTCATATACCATCGCCTTCTAGCTGTACTCCAATGCAATAGTTATGGCTTATAGGTGGTGTTTTAGTGCCACCCGATAGTTAAAACTAAAAAGTAATCTAACTTAAGTAGCTCATATTTGTTAGTAAAATGTACATATCATCTGATGAATTGGTTACGCCATAATGATAATATCTATATTGAAAGAAAATAAATTCCTTTGAGATACTAAATAAAACCAAAGGAGGGTGCAGGTGGGTCGTAATATGGACCAGTCTGTTGTGATAAATCTGTATATCAAACATATTTCAGCCGACAGTTGAAAGTGAATAATTCATTAGCTGTACAGTTTGCTTGATAATGCACAAAATATATCCCACCATACTGGCTTCTTATTCTTCTGTGCTAGTTTGAGTGCTAAATTTGGCGGTTTGTGTGCTCACCCAGTGAATTTTACGTACAAGAGCATGAAAGTATTTCCAGAGTGTGTCTGCCTGCATGATAATGACACACAAGAGTCTTGTTAATTCTCTATTGCTTTGCACCATTATAACTTTGAGAGCTAAACCTATCCAACCAGATATGAGACAAAACCCTGGCAAAGAGGTACGTTGGGTCAACGCACCTGTGACTTGCATCTCATTTGGTTATTGTAGTGATTTTGGAGCAGAGGCCGTACAATGCTAAGTAGATTTACTATATGGACAGGTCCACAATGATTAGTTTTGTTTGTAATTTGGGAAATTGATCTAGAAGCCTTTTGTAGTCTTATAATGCGTGTTGTTTGTTTTGCCCTATGTCTGCTGATTGTATAACGTGTATCATTTATTGAGCCACGTCACGGAATGTCCCTAATTGCAAGAACGTCATTCAGGTTCATTAGAGCTTGTTTTCCTGTGCAATGTTACTGAACATTTCCTTTTTTGCTTGAGCCAGCATGTATTTACTGCTTGGAGGTCATAAGCTACAAATAGCAATATTAATTCTTGGTGGAATAAAAGGGTCTCTTTGTTGCATTGGCTTTTCTCCTCATTTACTTTCCAGAGAAATTATTTAACTTTGCAACCAGGTACTCCTATTTCCAAGCCATACTTTGGTAGCACTTCATGCTCATTTTGAGACAGCTTTGCCTTTTACAAAGAAAATATGATTCATGGGGCCTAATTTTGAGTTTGCCTCCAATGCCTTTTAATTCCTGGTGAATTACCTCCAAACTTGATTACTGTTACCGCCTCTTGTAATGGGACTAATTGTGCCCGATTACAAGGGAAAGAATGGTGGAGTGAATCCTTTGAGTCCATAGAACTCTTTAGGGCTTTTGGATGACTCACTGCCGGGTGGTATTTCTGCCCATGATGATGGGTGTCGATTTGACTAGTTGCAATCTCTGGCAAAATGCTGGAGATATTTCCTCCACTTTACTTCCAAAATGGCAGTAATGTAATTGCCATCATTGTATTGCCGTTTTTTTACTACGCTGCCAAAATGGTAATGATGCTCATGGTCTGCACCTGGTTTCCATTGCAGCTTTGTGATCCAGTTCAATTAATTCTGTCGCGCACTCAGTTGTTTTTCCCGCTAAGTGTTGTATGAAATCTATGTATTTACCTAGATTCGCTCACTAGTGTTCCTTGCAGGGTTACAAAACTGGCTCAGATTGATCACTGGTGGCTTAAACTCTTTCGCGCCAGTGGCATGGACTAAATGTACATTTTATTGCAATGTAAGCACTGACTTCCGTTGTATCTGGTCAAGTGCAATGGCCTATACCATAAGATAGTGTAGCTTCTGTTCATAACTTCAAGATGTCCATAGCGACTTCGCAAGCACCACCCCCAACTTGCCAGTCTGCAATGTATCCTACACATGCATCAAGCCTAGAATATAGTAATTCTACTGATCGGCTCCGGCCGATCAGTGAGAGAGCGCAACTGAAACTGATCCATCTAGCCACAAATCTGTTCATGGAAAAGGGCATGGTTATGACAATAATAAATGCCCCACGCCACGCTTCACTCCACAATCCTAGCCTGTTTCATGCCAACTCACCAGTTCTTCTAGAGAGTTTGTCTTGCCTCTCAAGTTCTTTCTCTACTAGCCCCTCAGTTCGGGTTCTGAGTTCTTGTGAGCTTCAGATACTCGACTTAGCCTTAGACCAGCTTCAAGTGTGTGCTTGCTTAAAGCCCTGTGGTGGGTAAATTTGCACTTTATAAACTTTAGTATGAATTAGTATAAGTGTACTTGCTCTTTTTTGTTTTGCTCTGCCTCTTGTAAAGCACCACGAAATTGCTCCTGGTGGCTTGTTGGCACTATACAAAATATTAACAAATAACATTCTATAATGTAACATCTGGTCGCAGTGGCTGAATTGTGGTCATGGTAAAATGATTGTGCCAATCACCGGTGTATGGTAGCCATCATCTTCAGTGCCAAGTCAGAATTGTCGCCTTTCAGCATCTGTCAATATGGGAAAGTGTTCTTACAGGAACCTTGGTGGACATCATTGTTTTGAGTAGTGCATTTGAATGGTTTCCAAATAATTTAAAACATAAACAAACATATTTCTACATGCTTAAATTGTTTAGTGTATTTTTTGGAAAGGGGTAAGCAGTAATTTTGCTGTCCAATAGTACAGTGTAGTCCCACGTTGGCGTGTCATCAAATAGTATGCATTTTTTCTGTGGGATGCATTTGTTCTGTAAAATATGTTTTATCTGGGCCTGTCAGTTGTTGAGTCAAGTATCTGGGCTAAAGAGTGAAAGAGGTTTCTGCTGACTATAATACAAAAGTAATAATTCATTCTTGTAAATCTTTGTTTTAGGACAAGAAGTTGTGTTCAAGTCCCTCGGAGAAGGAATTCTCGATAATGCCTTTCAGGGATATAATGCGTGCATTTTTGCTTATGGCCAAACTGGTGAGAAGACTTTTTCTTCAACCTTGTTTCTGAAAGTATTTGGATGCAGTAAGACTCTATATATGCTGAATAGTAGTAATTGTATGTTTTGATCCACCAGGTTCTGGGAAATCCTTTTCGATGATGGGAAACGCCGACCAGCCCGGGCTGATCCCACGGCTCTGCTGTGCCCTGTTTCAGAGGGTCTCAAAAGAAGAGAATGACTCGCAAACCTTCAAGGTAGAAGTATCCTACATGGAAATATACAACGAAAAGGTCCGGGATCTCCTTGACCCCAAAGGGTGAGTTCTTTATTTGTTGGTAAAATACAAAAGCATTTGATGCATATTGTAGTCACTTTGTGATTAAGTTAGTTCTGCCAAGGGGAAGAGATGGTGCATTTCTAAGCCTATTTTGCAACCATTAAAACATAATGGGCCTTAAAGAAAGGGCACTTTCTCCACCAAAACTACCAAGGCACCTTCCTCACTCAGTGCTACTGACGGTCACATATATGCTGGCAGACTAAAAATGTTGCACTATTGGAGGTAGTCACTTGAATATGTGGTGGATGTGTAAAGAATATTTTAGTTAGTACATGTTATCCGTGGTTGTGCTAAAAATGAATAGGATAAAGATAACCTGAAAGACATGTTTGAGGAGTTATTTCAACTCACATTTGGAGAATGTGGATCACACATGTCCATTTTAAAGTATGTTGGGACAGTAACATTGAATTATCGGAAGCTACACTGCGATGCAATAATGGCTATAAAGCGAGGAAGAGTAACGTAGGAGAAGTTGGTGGGTGAAGGATAGTAATAAAAAACATAGTCCCCACTGCAGATGCTGACGGTGAAGGGGAAAGAAAGACAGAAAGGGCAGGTAAGATGTCATCTGACGACATTCACAGCTAAACCCAGTAGATCCCAATAGAAAAGATGAGTAGATATGATATGAAAAAGCGAATATGAGGGAGAAGAAAGTAGGGTGGGACTGCATGTGTCCATTCAGTTTAGGGTGAAAGGGTTGGGAGCATCAAGAATACATCATTATGCATTGAAGAACAGTAATAATAGCAGGCATTGTGTGAACAGAGGTACAATCTAAAGGAACAAATAACGGCTTAGAGAGGGAAAGTACAGACCTACACGTTGCTACATAGGTGGGCTTGATCATTGCACTTACGCACTTGTTTTGTATGAGCTCTGGAGATGAAGACGCTTTTCCTACCCAGACTTGAAGGTTGCGCCATCCTACAGGTCCATTTCTATAAAGTAAGCACATTGTACCATGAGCGAAAAAAAGGGCAATGGGCATTACCCCCTCAAACCACCTAATAAGAACTTAATTAAGGCACATGCTCTGTGTTGGCTCTGGTTACCGTGTTCCACCGTTCTTCTGTTCCTCCATTCTCCCTTTGCTTCTACTCTTACTAACTCACCTTTTCTTGATTTTCCCCTTTCTTTCCCTTTACTGTCTCTCCTTCATCCACTGTCTTTTCAAGTCTCTTTTTTATGTATTTAGATTATTTTTTTTAGTGATGTACACAGGAGAGCGTAACAAGATACACATACACTTTATTACATTCTCGTAGACCTTTTCTAAGTAATAGTGGCAACTATGTAAATTACATGCATTACCAAATAGGTGAGCATCATTAGACTGGCTTTTTATTGTTGATCTAGCACAATTAAGTCTAACTTGAACATTCCCCCATATAAATGTCATTAGTCCTATTGATCCAAGTATTTTTTGCATATTCTAAAAACGACGTACCTCTTTCTTGACTAAAGCATGAGCCTTCCCATTGTGGCAAGAGCTGACACACCCTCCTTCCATTCACATCTCTCAAGCGTTTCCTCGATTTCCCAAACCTCTTCTTCTATTTTCCAATTTCTCTATTGCATTCTTCCTACTTTAATTTAATCTTACTCTTCTCCATCTAGCTGCTTTTTTCTCTACTTTTTCCTTTTATCTTTTTTTTCTTTTCTTGCTTATTATTTACCGTTCTATATCCATACCTTCACATTCACTTTCGCCCTTTTGTTCTCTTCCATTTTATCCTCTTGCCCTCCTCTTCTTTCCCCTACTCTCTCCCCTGCTTTCTTGCTTCTTTCTTAGCAGTGAGTAAGGATGCTGAACAATGGCCTCCTGTCACAAGGGCTTGTGCACTCTTGCACTACATTGGGCTTGCAATAGAGAATAAATACACTCTAGGTGTGTGGACTTGGATATGACTGGTACATGTCTATGAGTTAGCTTTGTTTTTCTCTGGGGACAAGTGATCCAGATATGGTGCATTCAAGATATGCTGATCCCCATATTAGCCAGCAGTGAATGGAGGAAACTTAAAAAAAGATACCATTGTGGAAGAAGCCCCATTCCCCACTAAATGATGCTTTGTATGCTCTTGCAGCCTAGGCCGCCTCAAAGTTTTGTCTGAACTAGTGATAAAGTCTAGTTACATTATTTTCATAGACAAGGTTCCCCTTTGAGTCCAAGACTTATAGGGCAGATAAAGATGCGGAAAGTAATTTGTGTCATGAGGAGCCTAAATAGTTCAACACTAAACTGTGACTGTGTCATTTCTTCTATTACCATGCTGTTAGAACCAGTCCTGCTTGGCCTGGCTCACTATAAAGCACAGAAATGGTATTGGCACAGCTGCTTAATTAATTGGAATGTATTGGCACCCCACTGAATTCTGTGACTACAGCTCGATTTGATTGCCACTATTTATTATTTGGGTACAGTTAATACTCCCACACCCATGATTACACCGCAGTTGCCATATATGTTAATATAAGAAATGCTTAGAAGTTTACCATTGCCTATTGAAGCACTATACATATAACGGACCTGTTTAACTAACTGTAAGGAAGGCATGGTATCAACAGTAAGACAGACGCCAGTGACCACAGTTCAAGGGTGTTTATTGAACTTCAAAAAGGGTATGATAAAAACCTATCTAATCCTAAATCTACAGATAGGAGCAAGCTATGACTATCAAATATTAATAACGCAGTCCTAGTACTATCTTTTCAAAATAAAAGGGCCTATACTAAAAAAAAAAAAAAATCTTTTGCCAGTCCTTATCTCTAAATACAAATAGGGAAGGGAATAATGTTATGAAAAGAAAGAAGTGTTCAAAATAATATGTCAGGATGTTCAGGCCGTTGGCCTCCCTTCCCCACATTTTCAGCACGGGACGAGGCAGTTCACTCGAGCGTAGCACACTCTTTGGCTTCTTCGGCTCGAGGACACAGTTCAATAACCAGCATCAGGGCATTCTGTGGCCAAATCTCTTTACTTATCAAAGTCTCTTGATCCAGAGGGACTGATCTACAAAAACAAACAAAAATGTGTTTTCCTCTCACAAGTACTCAATTCAGAGGATATACTCTTCACCCTCGATTCCCCTCAGCCGGGCGTGGATACCTTTTATACAGTGATTGGTTCTTTGTATTTCCCTCTTCCGGGCTCATATCCCCCTCTACAATGTACAGAGAATATTATTTCTCGCTGACTCACTGTTCACCCCGGATCCCCCTCAGCCAGGCTCAGATCCTTCCTCTTACACAATTAAGCCGAGCTCGGACCAATTTCAGTTCGTATTAGCTACTGAAGAGACTCAATGTGCACAGGTTTAGCTTGACCTGTTGCAGATGCACATCAATCTCACAATTCCTTTTTACATTTGCCAACCAGTTGGATACCTAATAGAGAACTTTGAATGAGCACCCGCGTGGCGCCGGAGCACTCTGTTTACGGTATCTTTCTTTTTTTTTTCCACTTTGTATTTATTGAAACATTTTCAATGACGACAGAAGTATCATAAAAAAACGAGACCAACACAGCCAAGTCAATTTACAATAAGAACCCCACACCCCCAATACACCCAACCCACCCCATATCTCCCCCTGTCCCCAACAATTGAGCTACAGAGGAATCAACAAACCAGTAAAGGAAAGGTTTCGAAATTAACACAGTGCACAAGAGGAAGAGCCACAGCATCATACCAAAAAAGAAAGCGCAACAAAAATCCCTTTCAATCAGTGAAGTCCCCAAGAACTGCGGAAACCCATAGTCCAACCACATATTCAACCCCATCTTTGCATTTATCCACTCCAAATAACAGCTAGAGCGTTAATGCTACACAGTCCTCATTCAATAATACCATTGTCCAGTCCTGTAAGAAGGAAGCCATATTATCGTTGGCGATAGCGATTAGCTTCTCATATGTAAAGATAGTTAAGAGCTTATTATACCATTCCGCTTTCGAAGGGGCCTGAGGGCACTTCCATTTCTGAGCCAGGGCCATTCTCCCAGCCCTCAGCATCGCCCCCTCCACTCTGGAAAAAGACAGTTCATCACTCTCTGGTAGGAGAGTACCCAAAAGGATCTCCAGAGGGTGGAGGGAGGGACATGTTCCCTGGATGCCCTTAATCCAACTAAGTACCTCTGTCCAATAGACTTGTATGACCGGGCACTCCCACCACATATGGAACCATGTTCCTCTACTAGCACAGGCTCTGGGACACATCGCAGACACGTTAGGATACATCTTGAACAGTGTGACAGGAGAGCGATGCCAGGAGTGGAGAATTTTAAAGTTGTGTTCCATCGCCGCTGTGTAGAGCCCTCCTTTAAAGACAGACCCAAAAACAGAGCCCCACGTAGACTCCTCGATGGGCATCCCCATTCTCTCCTCCCACACCTGTCTAAATGATTGTCTGCCCTCTGGATTAGCTGCAAACAGCACCCCATATATCTTAGCGAGAGATCTCCTCCTAGACTGTGCCTCCACGAACACCGATTCAAATAGAGTCAGTGGACGGGAAAGGGACATTCCCCCATCAGCCTTAGTAAGTATGCCCTTAATCCGTAAATAATCTAAAATGGAAGGGGGATTTTCCGGCAGCATTCCCACCAGTTGATCAAAATCAATAAACTTCCCCTGGGGAAACAATTGGGCGGCCCTCTCCATCCCCTGATCCGACCACGACTGTGTCCCTCGAAAACCCTTGTTCCCTAAGGTAAGCGGAGGACCCCACAAGGAGGAGAGGGGGGAAGGCCAGGATGAGAGCATGTTGTTCTCCCTGCCCGGCCTCCACAAAGCCCAAAGAACCGATAGAATCGGATGGGTTCGTACAGCTACTGGACGCGAGCGCGGAAGGGACCAGAGCAAGTCCCTGACCTTATAAGGGTGAACCTGTACATCATCTATATAGGACCAGTATGTCTGAAGGTCCTCTCGTAAATGCTCTAACATAATCCGCAACTGAGCAGCCTTATAACACAACTTGAAGTCAGGGAAGCCAAACCCTCCGAGTGCTTTAGGAAGGGTTAAGGTACCCAACTTGACTCTAGCTCTCTTACCACCCCATACAAAGCGGAGAATCAGCGCTCGAAGAGACACAAAAAAGGAATAAGACAAGGGAGAGAGGTGAAAAGGTAGAGAAGCCTGGGGAGAACATTCATCTTGATAGAGACCATACGTCCAAACCAAGACAGAGTGAGGGGAGCCCATCTCTCCAGATCTTCAGAAATCTTAGCCTGCAGGGGAAGAAAATTAAACTCATAAATCGTCCTCAAATCCCTCGGTAAGTTAGTGCCCAGATATCTAATACTGACCCTCTCTGCTCGCATACCAAGTACTTCCTTCTCACCCATAATATTTAGGTCCCTCTCACCCATAGGCATAATGCAAGACTTGGAGATGTTAACTTTAAGCCCAGAGAACGTCCCAAAGCAGCAAATCAATTCCAATAACCGCGGGAGGGAAGCGTAGACATCAGTCAAGTAGACCAGAATATCATCCGCAAAGAGGGATAATTTGAACTCATAGTCCCCACAGTGCACCCCCGACACTCCCTCATCCACCCTGACTGCCGTGGCAAAAGGCTCCATAGCCAGTGCATACAACAGGGGGAGAGAGGACACCCCTGACGCGTTCTTCTAAATAGCGAAAAACTCGATGACATACAGCCATTCACTGACACCCGAGCCATGGGACCGTTGTATAGAGCTGACACCCATCCACAGAAGTTCTCCCCAAAACCCAACCTCCTTAGCACGTTCACCATATATAACCACTCAACACGAACAAAAGCTTTCTCGGAGTCCAGCGAGAGGAGGTATGCCTCTGACTCTCGCTTAGACACCTCAAACATCAAGCCCAGTGTTTTCCTGATATTATTGGAACCCTGTCGCCCAGGAAAAAAGTCTACTTGGTCCCGATGAACCAAAGTGGGGAGAAAACCGGATACTCTGTTCGCCAGAAGCTTAGCAAGAATTTTTACATCTACGTTTAAGAGAGAGATGGGCCTGTACGATGGACAAAGTGATGGGTCTTTCCCCTCCTTAGGGATAACTACAATGAGGGCCGACATCATAGAGGGGGGGAGACAGCCGGAATCCAACGCATTGTTGTACACCCTAGCTAGAAACGGGGCTAAAGTGGACCGAAACGTCTTATAAAAATGAACAGTAAACCCATCATCCCCTGGAGCGGTGCCATTCTTCAGAGAAGCAATGGCGTCCATCACCTCCTGTGGGGTGATGAGCAACTCCAGGGAGGCAGCGTTCTCTCGGGAGAGACCTGGAAGGCGGATAGAGTGCATAAATCGGTCCACATCGTAGCCATCACCCAAATACTCGGAGGCATAAAGCTCTTCATAGTACATTTTGAACTGCTCTGCAATTTGGCCATCTTCCAGCCATTTTACCCCTCGCTGATCGACGATGCGGGAGACTCTCCTGCTTTTGCGAAGTTCCCTCAACTTCCAGGCTAAAATCTTGTCCGCCCTCTCCCCCTTTTCCATGTAACGTTGTTTCAAAAACGCCAATTTTTTCTCTGTCTGACCGACGAGAAGCGCAGACAGTTTCGCCCTAAGTCTTTGGAGGCGTTCGCGCTGAGCAGGACTTATCTGCGATTTTAACTTCCCTCCCGGCTGAATGGCAAGAATTTGTTCCCTCAATTTACGCTCCTCACTAGACCGGATCCTCTTTCTTCTTGCCCCCATTTCCATTAGAACCCCTCTGGTGGTAGCCTTAAAAGCGTCCCACACCCCTCTAGCATCAACCTCACCAGAATCGTTAAAAGTGAAGTATTCATCAATGGAAGCTAGGAGAGATTTCCGCAGCTCTTTGTCCAATAACAGTCATTGCATACCCATCGCGACACTCTTTGAGCATTCAACGGGACTCCCAAAGTGACTCTAACTAGGTCATGGTTAGTCCATGGGACTGTCTCTACCGCAAAGTCTGTGATGTACTCCCTAACTGAGGAGTCTACTAGGACATAATCAATCCTGGAAAAGGACTGATGCACAGAGGAGTAATAAGTGTAGAGAGGGTCCAAAGAGCCCCAACAGGATGAGTGTCGACCAATCCCAACTCCTCATTCACCTGGGAAAACGTATCCGCTAACTTCTGTTGAGCTCTAAAGTCTGGGCAGGGCCTAGTCGATTTCCTGTCCCTGTCTGGGGATAGCACCATGTTAAAATCTCCCCCCACTATTATCGTTCCCTTGGCAAAATCTCTGATTCCCCGCCCCAACCCCCGCTAGAACACGTCTTGGGCCTCATTAGGAGCATAAACTCCCACAAAAGTGTACAAACAACCCTTCACCTCCCCTTTAACCATGATGAAACGCCCCTCTGGATCCCACCTGTGTGTCTTGGGAGTGAAATGTGCATCTGGGGAAACCAAAAGAACCACCCCTCTCCTCTTTGTTTCGTAGGAAGCTCGGAACATATACTGAATTGCCCTAGCTTTGAAGACAGGTTCCCTCCCCTTAATCTAGTGTGATTCCTGAATAAAGAAAAAGTGCAGCTTGAGCCTGATAAACTCCCTCAAAATCAATGACTTCTTTGTTGGGGAGTTCAAACCTCACCCGTTTAGGGACCCCACCGACAGGGAGTGGAAAGAATCACCCATAAAAGCAGCCAAATACTTCACCCACCTCCTGTTGGAGGCCGAGTTTTATGCCTGGCTGAGGAACCCCTGTGCACAGCTTCCAAACCAAGTGAAACCGGATCAACTTCATAACCTCAGTAGCTCGAACATTTCCCTTTTAACCCCACCCCACCCCCCCTAACCCCAACACCCCAACCTATGAGCGCCTGAAAGGGCTGCGACATCTCCTCGTCGAGCCTTCAGGTCACCTCTGACCGCCCCCACCAGGGTGAAAAAACCTCAGAGAAATCTTGTCCAGAGCCCCCCAGCTTGAGAAAAAAAAACACTCCAATCCGCACTCAAGATCCGTGTAACAACCTCAGACACAGCGACACGGCCCTCCAAAGAGGAACTAGAAAACACAGAAATAGCAGGACCCCCCCAATCAGGTCCCCGAAAGTCCCGGAGAGGGAGGTGTCATTTTTCTATATTTCCTGTGTCCCCGGACCCGTCTCTGCCCCTGGAATCCCGATGATTCTTTACGAAGACCTTCGCTGGATCCTTCCCCGACTGCCCCCTGCTCCATAGGGAGGTCGCTCAACAGTTCACCCATCGCCCTCTGGATGTCTGCTTCTGATACAAGAGCATATTTCTCGCCATTAAACTCAAAGGAGAGTGAAAAGGGGTGCCCCCATCTATAACCCACCCCTTTACCCTGCAATCACTTTGTTAAGGGGCCACACAGTCTCCGCGGTGCCAAAGTGAAAGCAGACAAATCCTGATATATGGAAATCTTGGCACCCTTCCAGTCAATCGGACCCCCCTTACGAGCCAGCTCCAGTATTTTGGATTTCTCAACAAAGTAATGGAACTTCACCAGAATCGACCGAGGGTCGCCCCTGCGGCCTCCAGCTCTGTGAGCTCTATTGATGGTAGGTACATCAATATTTTCACCCCCAAATAAAGAGCTTATTATTTCCTTGACCTTTTGTTTGATGTCGGCCTGTGTTTCCCCCTCCTGTTCCGGCACCCCAAAGAATCTGAGATTGGAGTGCCGCTCTCGATTTTCTAGATCATCCAGTTTGAGAAATATCTTTTCCTCCCTTCTCTCCAAATCCACAAGACGCAGGTCAAATTGCGTCTCAAAAAGGTCGGCAGCAGTTTGATTAGCCTCGAGAGCCTGAACGCGGTCCTCAACATCATCCACTTTCTTGTCTAGGGTGTCCAGTCTCTTACTTATATCTGCGCGAAAACCCCGGATCTCCTCCAACAAAGCCACCATGTTATGACTCATGTCTGAAGTGTCCATTGTACCAGGTTGGCTAGCCTCCTGCATGGTGGGAATAGTATCTTGGGGAGAGGAACGCCTCAACCTCTGCAGCGCTTGCACCCCAAGCATCTAACTCCAGTGCATCCTCCGATCTAACAGGCACTAGCCCCTGGGGTTCCCTGCAGGAGCGAGCCCGGGATCAGTCACTCACCCTCTGCACCTCTGATCAAAAGGCCCACCTCGAGCCACCACCCTCCAAGGCTTAGTACTCAATACCCTACAGGGGCCCCCACAGCCAACAGAGGGCGAGTGAACACTCAGTTACAGCCACTGGATGGGCAATCCCAGGGGGCCAAGGAGGAGCTCTAGGCCCCCCCCCACCCAGCAGGGAGTACGGACCTGCGTCAGCGATGCACTCACAGCCAGGAAGGACACCAGCCCGGCCAGTCCCTGCGATCTCCCCAGGGGCACAGTATATCAATGGGAGGGCGGGCGCTGCAGAAGCAACCTTCAGTATATATCCAACTTCCAAGTAAATAACAGTCTCAAGGCGCCCTATAGACCCAGATAGTAATCACCCGCAGATGGCGACGCTGGTCCGCTCCACTCGGCCTGGGCCCTTTAGAATAAATGGACGAGCACCTCAAGGAAGAAGCAACACTTGTCCACCGCTAAGCAGCCACTTCATAAGTCTCTTGGTGTCTTTCAATGGGGGGGGGGACAACAGCACGCCGCCACCAGCAAGGCCGCACGCCTTCAGCCAGAGCGTCCCCCGCAGGGCGCAACCTCCGCCTGCCAGCGCAAAGCCCGAAAACTTCTTTCCCAGGGGCCCACAAGAACACAAAGTTCGCAATCCACAATCCAGGGGTCCCCCGCTATCACACGGCCACACGCCCCGCAGGGCCACCCCCACAGAAGGCAGCAGCGGAATGCAGCTAACCACAGGGGGGGGGGTTTGTAAGTGAGGGCCAGCACCGAACCCACTGCAAGCCGGCCCTGGGCGCAGCTGCGCAGCTCCCCACACCGGTCCCCGGGCCCAAACACCACCAGCAGCTCTGGGATCCTCAGCTCCAGAAACAAGAAAAAGTCCAACACCCACCCTGTCGCCGCCGAACTCCCAGCGGTCAAGGAGGCCGATTCCACTAACGGCAGGCGACAGGCAGGGGCCTCCGAGGATCGAACTCCCCCAGGCTCCTCCCGCGCCTGGCCACCTCGTAGCCTCCAACTCCTGCAATGCGGGTGTCCTCCCGCTACGGAACACAACTTCGCTCGGTGGGAATCTCCATTGACGCTGTACGCGTCCACAGCATTCAGCAGGTCTCTGCTCCTCCCCACCGCGCGGCAGGCCAGGCTCGCGCGGGTCTTCCAACGGGGGATGCTCACCAGGCTCCGAGCGTCCCCAAACACGGACCTGCAATCCTCATGAATTCTGCACCAAAAATCGTTGGGTTTTCGCTCAGACGTTTCCTGACACCATCAGATGCCTCCAGAGGGGGTCCGGGCAAACAACGGAAAAGCTGGGGGGGCTCTTGGCACATAAATACAGCGCCCTGGGGAGGGGATCCGCTGAGAAGCGTCAGCATCGCTCAGCGCCCCCTGGTGGCTCCCTACGGTATCTTTCTTGGCTTCAAAAGTTCAGTCACTCCTCTGGTTTTCAATTATATTTGCGTTGCTCGTCACATACGATTCACACACTGTTCTCTTGATGACACAGACCTGTGTGCCAGTTTCAGCAAAAGTGTGTCCCGCGCCATTGGTGATGAGGGAAGGAGTTGAAATAGAATTAAAGAAATTGAGAGTGTCTGGTGTGATGGAGAGTGCTGGGAGTGGGTATCCCTGTTGTTGGTTGTGAAGAAGCCAAGCAGGGAATTGAGATTGTGTGTGGACTTGAGGGAGCTCCATAAGTATCTTGTTGCAGAGAGGCACCCACTTCCCAATATGACGGAGATGTTAACTATGATTGAAAAGGTGAAGTTTTACTGAAAACTTGATATGGCTTCGGCGTATCACCAGATTGAGTTAGATGAGCAATCACGGAAGTTAACTGCTTTTATTACCCATGAGAGAATATTTCAGTTCTGAAGGATGCCTTTTGGGTTGGTTTCTGCCTCGTCAGTCTTTGAGAAGATGATGGACATATTGCTGAAGGATGTGCTGGATGTGCACTGCTTTCAGGACAATGGGCCTCATTCCGAGTTTGGAGGCAACCATGGTGCTACTCTGGTCCGGGTTCCCTGAATGGGGACTTACCGGGCCTTGGAGGAACAGTATTTCCCCATTCAGGGAAGCCATCCCCAGCCCCATTCGAGCCCCCATAGGGCTCAATGGGAATGGGGAGGAAGCTAATAACGGGCCTGTTAACAACAGGCCCGTTATTAGCTCCCTGGTCCCCTAGCGGGACCCACTAAGGATGTCTGGTCTGACCAGACGTTCTGAGCGGGTCCCGCTAGGGAACCTCGTAATAGGGCAGTAAGGGGTTAACGGCACCGGAATCCTTACCAGCGCTGTTAACCCCTTACCGCCAGGGTCGGAATGAGGCCCAATATCTTGTTTTGTGGAGAGACATGGGAGAAGCATGCAGAGAATGTCAGGAAGGTTCTGTAGATATTAGAGAACAGAGCTATTACGTTGAGAGCAGAGAAATGTGTAGTTTGGAAAGAGACGGTTGAGTATTTGGGTCATGAAATTTCGATTGATGGCTTAAAACCCAAATGTGAAATGGTGGATTCGATAAGGAAGATGACGTCTCCGAAGGATAAAGTGGAGTTGAGGTCCTTTCTTGGTATGATCGAGTTTTGCCAAAAATGTGTGCAGTTTTGCTGATACAATTGTGGAAATGAGGGCCCTATTAAAGGAGGGTGTGGTATTATGTTGGGATGCAGAGTGTGAGGAAGAATTTGTCCAGATAAAGAGTGAAATTGATTTGGCGAGACCACTATCCGTGTTCAACACCAGAAGAAAAAGTGTGATTTCTGTGGATGCCAGTGATACAGGTATTGGAGCTGTATTAACCCAGATTCGTGAAAATGGATGTGGGCACATCATCACGCATGTGTCGAGGATGTTGAGAGGTGTGAAAAGGAATTATTCTGTATTGGAGTAGGGAAGCCCTTGCATGTCATTGGGCAGTTGAAAAATATCGCAATTTTGTGTGGGGGCGGAATGTACCTTAAGAACTGACCACAAAACATTGAAAGTGATTTTTGAACAGAAGGGCCGGGACAAAGTGTCAAGGAGGGTTGCCGGATGGGTGACCAGGATGCAAGGACATACATTTGTCATGGTCGTAATTCCTGGGAAAGAGAATTTTTTTACTGATCATTTGTCAAGGCTACGTGGGGGCTGTGGAACATGCTGTTGGGGAATTGACAGAAATGGTCGTAAATGAAACGGTTTTTGTGACGCATGATGGCATTGTTTTTCGTGAAGGTTGGCAAGGAGATATGTGAGAGGAAGTAGTGTTGTGGAGAGTAATTGCAAAAAGATTATTCTATGATGGGGAGAAGTGTTTCTGGGAAGTTAGATCGGAATTGAGTGTCAAGGGTGGTATTTTGTACAGGTGGGATTGGACGGTGGTCCCTAAGTGCTTGAGAAGGAAGATGGTGGAGATTGTCCATGACGGTTATATTGCGATTACCAAGACGAAAGCAATTCTGAGGAATGAGTATTGGTGGCCCGGGTTTGCCCGATATGTGGAGAGAGCATTGGGAAAGTGTATTGAGTGTGAAACGTCAGGTGAAGGGTTGTGGCACCTCTGCAACCAGTGATAAGAGTGAATGTTCCAGATATGGTGTGGTGCGATTTGGCGCTGGACAGTCTGGGTCCCCTTGATCTAGGAGGGGGACGTGGAAGGTCGGTTTTAATTGTTGTGGATTTGCTGTCACATTGGACAGAGCTCAAAATTGTATGGGATATTACTGGATCCACTGTGGTGGATTTTCTACAGTGTGTGTTTGAGAGAGTTCTATTTTGACAGATAATGGGGAACAATTTGTGGGAGGATGTTTTGAGGAATATCTGAGGCGTAGTGGTGTGAAGCATAAGAGAACTGTGGCTTATCATCCGGTGGGCAATGGTGCTGTGAAAAAGGTTAATAGGTGTGTGATGGAAGTTGTGAGCATGGCAGATTTGTGTGGTAAATACAAGGGATAGACTATGCTTTGCGTATGGTGCACCATGCTGCCACGGGTGTAAACCATTTGTATTGATGAGGGGAAGGTAGCCTAATACCAAAGTGTCGCCTCCCTGGCTGGGAAGGGCATGGGCAAGTGACTGTGTGGTGGAGGAGTTGAAAGTGAGGCTTGACAGAAAGAGACAGGAATGTGTGGAGAAGGTGAATGAGAAATCAGGTAGGGCATTACGGTGGTGTTGGTAGGTGATTTGGTACGCATAAAGAAAGGGGTTGTGAAGAAGAAGGGTGATTTGTTGTATTCAGATCCTGCTGGAGGTGTTGAGGGTGCAGTGAGGGTGCGTGGAGGTCAAGTGTGGAACTTGTCAAGGGTGGCCCGCATTAAGTGTGGGTAATTGTAGAATAACGCTGCATTAAGTACTGTTGTTGTGTAAAGTGTTATAAGAGAAAGTGTACAAAGTTACTGTATATTGTGAAATATGTAGTTCTAAAGGCAAATGTTATTTATTGGTTTGGGGGATATGTGTTATATTGCGTCCTTCTTTATTGTTGTGTAATGTGCTATGGTCATAGAACCCTTGCGTGGAACACTGTCATGCTTTCCAGGCTGGAGTGTTGGGGGAAGGAAAGTATCAGTTGGACATTGAAGAGGTGGCTACCACCTGTGCTGGGGGTTGCTGTGTAGCATGATCTTAATAAAGATCCCTGATGACACAGACCTGTGTGTGTAAAGGACTTCATTGCAATACCCAATACCCTCATGGCTTACTGCCATGCATCAATTCCCCCATTTAGGGAAAATAGAAAAACCTTTTCCCAAAACCTTTTGGGCCAAATTTCCATCCCTGGTCTAAAAAGTCAAAGCTGCAAGTATAGCTTTTCCAGTTCGCATTCCACTTCATATAGAATGGGCTTATCATATGGAACCATTGATAGTGATTTCCCAAATAATCTGCATCAGTTAATATCAATGGACTCCAATTCCCACAACCACCCAAGTACCATGATGAGGAGGAAGAAGGGAACGGTGCAGAGCAGAAGGAGCCTCAAGCTCAATGAGCGTGCTGGTTGTTTTCAGAAGGCACCTGTGCACAGGACATTTAAAGATGAAAAAGATATGATTGGAAGCTGCTGTTTGGGAGACAATGTTGCATCTCTCTGAGGCATGTGGAAGCTGGAAGCACAGACCAGTATGGTGGACCCAAGGGGCTCTCCAGCGAAGAGGGACGTTGCGCGAGCAGGATATGCTACAGAGACGCCAGGAACTAAGGGAAGATTCATGAACATTCACAGAGAAAACAACGTTGCGCTTACTGGGACCTGAGGGAAGGCAGGCGTGCAGAAGCGGAGCCACGAGAGAAACTGGAAAGACATGGAAGCAGTCCAGAGTGGAAAGCAGGCAGCAAAGCTATGCCACGAAAGCACGAACGGGACCAAAGATGCTACACAGAGTTGGGGAGTCAACCCAAGCAAAGTGGTGACCCCAAGGCGTTTCAGCGACCGTACCAAACACAGTTTGTAAACTTTAAAGCCACAGAGATTGAAACAGTAATAAGATTGTTTTCAAATCAAGAAGGCATATTGCAACAAAAAAAACCCCTAGCAATATATGAGTGCCTGGGATGCAGATATGGGGGAAACTTAAAGCGAATGTTCAAACCCACAGAAATGCAGAACCAATGAAGATATATGCAAATGTGGAGGTAAAAGAGGAATTATTTCTTATGGAAATAAGACGTCCTAGCAGGCAAGTAAACCAGGCAGCTGCAAGTACATAATAAGTCCTGGCAGGGGGAGTATTCTAGGCAGTTGCAAACCTACAGGAAGTCACAAGAAAGGACTGTTTGTTGACCAAAGAAGGAACTTTTGAAAGAAGGAACTACAAGTCTAAGGAGCTTCGTAACTAAGAGGATTGTTGTGCGCCCAGAAAGACACAATTAACTTTTAGACCAAGAATCGTTGGCATAGTTTTGAAGAATTCAGAGGAAGGAAATTACCCTCTGGAATCGAGGTTCTTTTTCCTTGGAGAGCGTTTATGTTGGAGCTGTTCTATTTTTTCTTTATGAACTCTTTTTGCAATCACCAGGTTAAAGACATTTCCATTTTCACCTTATAATTTGGTTTGTAGTGAGAGGGTCAGGATAGAACGTTTAAACACAAGGATAGTTTTGATTTTGACATCCTGACAGACAGATCCTTGGTTTTTGGTTTTAGGTAGGGAAATTCCTCTTAGAGCAGAGTCAGAAAGGCTTTTTCCCAACCACATTTATGTTAATTAAAGAATGTAACCAAAAACATGGCAACTTTGTGTCTGACTTTCATTACTGACGTCTAATATAGGGTGTCAGATGTGGGATCAGGCTCAATTCACATGAACTGGAGGACCCTTAGATTTGAGAAACTCAGCAACTGAGCTTCCGATCCATCAGTTGCCACAGAGCACTCTATCTGGTTGGATGTATGCAGTAGCAGGGGATAATTGATCCAACCTGCAGACTGAATTTTAATACCCACAGACTTAGACCTCATTTCCCTACCCGGAACCTACATTAGACTGGTCTCTAAGTCGGGTCTAGCTTGGCGACATGGCCTGGACGTCTTGCCAGGCGTTATAGACCCTGACTATAGAGGTGACAAAGATCTTGATGCAAAATAACAGAAAAGAGTCATATCAAGTAAAGACTGGAGAGAGAATAGTGCAGGGGATTCTGGAAAAGGCTCCATTTCCTAAACCCAGGGAAGTTAAAAGCTCTAACAAAACTGAAAGGGGAACCAAGGGTTTTGGGGAGGCAGACCTAGATTCTCACACCACATCAGAGGCAGTCCCACTTCAGATGCGGCAGAAGTTATTCCCGACCTAGCCTTTGCTCGAAGGAATGATCCCCTAATTGCTGAGCCTTTCCTTCAGGTCTTGCCTGAAGAGGAGGGTAGGAAAAATGGGCGGGGGATTTTTCTTCCTAAAAGCTTGACTATTATACAGGGGAGATAGTGGGCTGGATGGCACCCCTAGATCACAAATAATGGTGCCCAATAGTAACACAAAAATAGTACTGGAAATTGCCCATCCCCACTTGAAAGGAGGTCATCTAGGAACAACCAAATTTCAAGCACAGATTCTGAACCGATTCTATTGTCCTGGGATCTATGCAGATGTGAAAAATGTGTACTTGTGCTCCCTATGTCAGAAGACCAGTCTTCAAATTCCCCCTCCAGCTCCCTTACAGCCTTTGCCAATCATTGATATACCTATATCGCGCATAGGAATGTATATGTTACATTATGTAATGTTATGTTACTTTGCATTTATATAGCGCCTTATGTACCATTGGTATGATCTGAAGGCGCTGGTAGGTTGAACGCCTTTGGGAACCGGAGTTCAAGTCAGTAGAGAGAGTAGAGCGAGTCAAAGGTGCGTGTGAGCACTGGATATGTGTGCAGCTGGTGTGGCATTCGTGTAATAGCCGCTTCTTAGCGGTAGCTGTGGTGGTTGAGAGATCAGGAGTATGTGTTAATTCTGGCAGGATTTATCCAGACCGAATGTGGCTGCGTTAGGCCTGAGGAGAACGCCTGGCTGGGGGGGTGTGTAGCCAGCAGTGTTTACTTAGAGTGATGGGGAATATGGGCAGATGTTGGTATGAGAACAGTTATACCGAATGGTGTCATAGTATCTCTGTGTTCTAGTTGAGTGGTGATGTGATATGATGGGTTACATGCTCTTTCAAACGTTCCATGCACCCCAAACCATTCCATGTAAGTCACGTAATTCTATGCGCTCCAATCCGTTCCATGCACTCCAGTCTGCTCTATGCACTCCAGTCTGCTCCATGCGCTCCAGTCTGCGCCATGCGCTGCAGTCCGCTCCATGCGCTGCAGTCCGCTCCATGCGCTGCAGTCCGCTCCATGCGCTGCAGTCCGCTCCATGCGCTGCAATCCGCTCCATGCGCTCGAGTCTGGCCCACGCGCTCGAGTCTGGCCCACGCGCTCGAGTCTGGCCCACGCGCTCGAGTCTGGCCCACGCGCTCGAGTCTGGCCCACGCGCTCGAGTCTGGCCCATGCGCTCGAGTCTGGCCCATGCGCTCTAGTCTGGCCCACGCGATCGAGTCTGGCCCACGCGCTCGAGTCTGCCCCACGCACTCAAATCTATTCTATTTACTCCAATCCGTTCCGTGTATTCTGAGTTGTTTTATGCACTTCATCCACGTATTTCACCCGTACCATCTACATACGTCGCCCGTACCATCTACATACGTCGCCCGTACCATCTACATACGTCGCCCGTACCATCTACATACGTCGCCTGTTCCATCCACATACGTCACCCGTTCTATCCATATATGTCACCCGTTCCGTCTGCTCTACGCATTCAGCGGCTCTACGTACTCATCTGCTCTACGCAATCATCCGCTCTATACACTCTTTCGCTTTAGGCGCGCTTCCGCTCTACATGCACTCCGCACTCATCGCGCCCGTCCGCTCTAGGCGCCCGTCCGCTCTAGGCGCTCGTCTGCTCTAGGCGCTCGTCTGCTTTATGCCCTCGCACCCTCTACGCGCTCGCCTGCTCTACACGCTCGCCTGCTCTACACGCTCGCCTGCTCTACACGCTCGCCTGCTCTACGTGCTCGCCTGCTCTACGTGCTCGCCTGCTCTACGTGCTCGCCTGCTCTACGTGCTCGCCTGCTCTATGCGCTCACCCGCTCTACGCACCCCTCCTCTCTTACGCACCCCTCCTCTTACGCACTCGTCTGCTCCATAAACTCGTCGGCTCTACACACTAGTCTGTTCTACGCAATCATCCACTCTACGCACTCCTCTGTTCTTACACACTCCTCTGTTCTTACACACTCCTCTGTTCTTACACACCCCTCTGTTCTTACACACCCCTCTGTTCTTACACACCCCTCTGTTCTTACACACTCCTCTGTTCTTACACACTCCTCTGTTCTTAAACACTCCTCCACTCTGCACGCTCCACATGCTCCAGTCCGCTCCACGCGCTCCAGTCCGCTCCACGTGCTCCACTCTGCTCCACGTGCTCCACGCGCTCCAGTCCGCTCCACGCGCTCCAGTCCGCTCCACGCACTCCAGTCTGGCCCACGCACTCCAATCCGTTTCATGCATTCAAATCTATTCTATTTACTCCGTTCCGTGTAATCTGAGTTGTTTTATGCACTTCCTCCACGTATTTCACCCGTGCCATCTACAAACTTCATCCGTTCCATCCACATATGTTGCCCGTTCCATCCACATACGTCGCCCGTTCCATCCACATACGTCGCCCGTTCCATCCACATACGTCGCCCGTTCCATCCACATACGTCGCCCGTTCCATCCACATACGTCGCCCGTTCCATCCACATACGTCGCCCGTTCCATCCACATACGTCGCCCGTTCCATCCACATACGTCGCCCGTTCCATCCACATACGTCGCCCGTTCCATCCACATACATCGCCCGTTCCACCCACATACGTCGCCCGTTCCACCCACATACGTCGCCCGTTCCATCCACATACGTCGCCCGTTCCATCCACATACGTCGCCCGTTCCATCCACATACGTCGCCCGTTCCATCCACATACGTCGCCCGTTCCATCCACATACGTCGCCCGTTCCATCCACATACGTCGCCCGTTCCATCCACATACGTCGCCCGTTCCATCCACATACGTCGCCCATTCCATCCGCTCTATGCATTCAGCAGCTCTACGTACTCATCTGCTCTACGTACTCATCTGCTCTACGTACTCATCTGCTCTACGTACTCATCTGCTCTACGTACTCATCTGCTCTACGTACTCATCTGCTCTACGTACTCATCTGCTCTACGTACTCATCTGCTCTACGTACTCATCTGCTCTACGTACTCATCTGCTCTACGTACTCATCTGCTCTACGTACTCATCTGCTCTACGTACTCATCTGCTCTACGTACTCATCTTCTCTACGCAATCATCCGCTCTACGCAATCATCCGCTCTACGCACTCTTTCACTCTAGGCACTCATCCACTCTACATGCACCCCGCACTCATCCGCTCTACGCGCTCGTCTGCTCTAGGCACTCGTCTGCTTTATGCCCTTGCACGCTATTCGCATTCGCCTGCTTTACGCGCTCACCCGCTCTACGCACTCGCCCGCTCTACGCACCCCTCCTTTCTTACGCACCCCTCCTCTCTTACGCACCCCTCCTCTCTTACGCACTTGTCTGCTCCATACACTCATCGGCTCTACACACTCGTCTGTTCTACGCAATCGTCTGTTCTACGCAATCATCCACTCTACACACTCCTCCGTTCTGACACACTCCTCCGTTCTGACACACTCCTCCGTTCTGACACACTCCTCCGTTCTTACACACTCCTCCGCTCTGCGCGCCCTTCCGCTCTGCTCGCCCTTCCGCTCTGCTCACCCATTCATCTGCTATAAGCACTCATCAGCTCTACAAAGTCGTTCGCTCATCCGCTCTATACACGCATCCGCTCTGTGCACTCATCCGGTCTGCACATTCATCTGCTCCAGCGTTCTACACACTCTTCCGCACTCATCCGCTCTACACCCTTGTCCGCTTTATACGCTCATCCGCTCTACACGCTCATCCGCTCTACACGCTCATCCGCTCTACACGCTCATCCGCTCTACACGCTCATCCGCTCTACACGCTCATCCGATCTACACGCTCCTCTGCTCAACGCATTCATCCGCTCAGCACATTCATCCGTTCCACACGCTTCATCCATTCTAACGATTTCATCCACTCCATTCACTTCGTTCATTCATCATGCATTACATCCATTTCATTAATTTAAATCTAGTTACTGTTTTCGTACGATATATTCTTATTATCTACTTCATTTGATCTACTTTACTCGTTCTATTCTGTTTGTCCTTTTAGTTTATATTAGCAGTTATTAGATGTCGATTTCTTGCATGGATCTTGATGTTTTATTGTTATTTCTCTTATTGTTAATCAAGATCTAGTAGTTTGTTGGATTGGTGTCATTGAGATGCTGTTATTCTGTTTGGATTAATTTGCATCCTGGTTGGTTTTAGGGGAAGGGCCAGGTTTTCAGTAGTTTGCGGAAAGACATTAGATTTTCAGTTAGGCGGATGTGGGGTGGGAGTGCGTTCCACAGCCAGGGGGCCAAGGCTGAGAGTGATGATTCGCCTAATAGTTGGGCCCCATGAGCCATCAAAATTGGGAAACCGATACACACTGTTGATATTGGATTATGCATAATAGGACACAACACATTTTCAAACATTTCATTCCATTCTTCTCGAGAGCTGGGTTTCCAACGAAGATCTTGACAGACCAAGGATCCACCTTTATGAGTAAACTCATGTCAGAAGTAAAGGAAATTCTTCAGATAAAAATACTCAAAACATCCATCTATCGCCTTTAAAGTGATGGCTTAGTGGAATGGTGCAACAAGACTTTGAAACACATTTTGAAGAAATTAGTTGAAGCCGATGGCAAAAACTGGGATGTTATGACACTATGGGCCCTTATTGCCATTTAGAAAGACCCCACAGTCCTCAACAGGATTCTCCCCATTTGAGCTTTTATATGGTATGAGCACCACAAGATGTCCTTGATATGCTGCAAGAGACCCTGGAGGAACAGGAAAAAGCTGTTTACCATTTTCTCAAACAGCCCAAAGATTAAAAGAGCATATGGCCATGGCTGGAACAATAGTACAAGCTAACACGATTAAAACCCAAGAACACCAGAAAGGCTATCATGATAAAAAAAGCTGTATTGAGATCTGTTTCTATTGGACAAAAGGTTCTAGTTCTCCTTACCTCAACCGAGAACAACATGCTCTCCAAATGGCATGGGCCCTATAAAATAATGGAACAGATGGGGACTCATGATTACTGGGTCTCACAACCTGACAGAAAAATCAAGGCTCATATTTACCATGTAAATCTTCTTAAAGAATGGAGAGAAAATCCAATCGAAGTTACTACAGTGGTACTAACCAGTTTGTTATCTGATGAATCAAGTAGAAATAATTTGATTTCTTCTGACCTGCCTCAAAACCAAAATGAGGATTTAATGGACCTGGTAGAGCAGTTAACTGATGTCTTCAGAACTGAACCCGGCTGTGTAATGGGAATGTGCCATATTATATCCGTACAACCCCAGGGAAGGTAGTCCATTTAAAATCGTATCAGATACCCAAATCTAGAAAACACATCATTATAGAGGAGGTGGAGAATATGCTAAGGGCCGATATCACCGAACCCTCTTAGAGACCTTGGTCTCCTCCAACAGTACGTGTTGCCAAATCAGAACAATCGTGGAGGTCCTGTATTGATTTTCGAAAGGTGGGAGATTTCAACAGGAAATTCATTCTACAGAAAGATGCATCAAACATTGGGTTGGGGGCAGTTCTTTCACAAGATCATGAGGCATTGAACACCCTATTCTCTGCACCAGTAGGGCATTTTTCCCACGAGACACAAACTATGCCACTATTGAATTAGAGGGCCTAGCGATAAAGGAGGCTATAACCGACCTCAAATACTGAAAAAATAGTCCATAGGCGCCCCTCTGCGAGAACGAACATGGCTAAATGATCTGTTCTTTGGGAAGGTACCCACTTGAGAGTCCACAGCCACCCTTTAGCTCACTGTACCTTTCACAGAAGGGAAATATCCATTTGCGTATCAGTCTTTGTCCTGCCCACATGGACAGTCCAGCATCGAAATGCTATGGCAATTCTCGTCTGAACAAGAGTACCAACAGCAACCCCATACACGTGTTTCAGCCTTGTTGGGGCTCATCACTGAAGTGGAGCTGTGCCTCTCTGAGCACAGTGAGCAAGGGGTCTACGTCTAAACTTAGGGTGACTAAACCGAAGTCCCTTAAACAATGAAAAAATAGTCCATAGGCGTCCCTCTGCGACAACGAGCATGGCTAAATGACCTGTTCTTTGGGAAGGTACCCACAGCCATACTTTAGCTCACTGTACCTTTCACAGAAGGAAAGTATCTATTTGCATATCAGTCTTGCATACCCCTTGCTCACTGTGCTTAGAGAGGCACAGCTCCACCTCGCTGATGATGCCCAACAAGGCTGAAACACGTGTACGGGGTTGCTGTTGGTACTCTTGTTCAGAAGGGAATTGCCATAGCATTTCGGTGCTGGACTGCCCATGTGGGCAGGACAAAGACTGATATGCAAATGGTATTTCCCATCTGTGAAAGGTACAGTGAGCTAAAGTGTGGCTGCGGAATCTCGAGTGGGTACCTTCCCAAGGAACAGGTCAATGGGCCATGTTCGTTCTGGCATCCCAAAGAACAGGTCAATAGGCCATGTTCGTTCTGGCAGAGGGGCGCCTATGGACTATTTTTTCATTCTACCTCAAATACTATCTAACAGGTAGAATGTTTAGGACTGATCACGCTCCATTAATATGGATGAGCCTACGTAATAGGGAGAATGCAAGAAAGCTGGTTCTTAGATGTACAGCCCTATTGTTTTACAGTGAAACACAGAAAAGGAGGGAGGATCACATGGGAGAAGACCGCTTCATTGGATGAGACATAGTATCTACCATTTGCCCATGAAGTAAACCCCTTAATACCCAATACCCTAATGGCCTACTGCCATGCATCTATACCCCCCAGGCCCCTTAGGGAAAATAGAGTAACCAAACTTCCATCCCTAGTCTAAAAAGTAAAAGCTCCCAGAATACCTTTTTACAGTTCTATTTCCCCTTCAAATGGAACGGTCTTGTCATATGGAACAGTTTAATGTGATTTCCCAAGTAATCTGCCCAAGTTAACATCAGTGTACTCCAATTCCCACAACCATCCAAGTACTGGGACGAGGAGGAAGAAGGGAACCATGCAGAATAGGAGGAGCCTCAAGCTCAATGAGCGTGCTAGTTTTCAGAAGGCACCTGTGCACAGGACATTTACAGATGGAAAACAAACTATTGGAAGATGCTGTTTAGGAGGCAATGTTGCATCTCTTTGAGGCGTGTGGAAGCTGGAAGCACGAATCGGTGTGGCAGAGCCAAGGGGCTCGCCAGCAAAGAAGAACCTTGCGCGAGCAGGACGTGCCGCAGACGCCAGGAACCAAGGGAAGATTCCTGGGAATTGGCCAGCTGGAGAAAGCAACGTTACGCTTACTGGGACCTAAAGAAAAGCAGGCATGCAGAAGTGGAGTCGTGAGTGAAACCGGAAGGACGTGGAAGCAGTCCAGAGTGGAAAGCAGGCGGCAGAGCTACGGCACGTAAACGTGAACCGGACCGAAGATGCCACACAGAGCTGGTGAGTCAACCTAAGCAAAGTGGGGACCCTAGGGCGTTTCAACGACCACGCCGAACACAGAAGGTACAGAATCTAAGGGCCGATATCCTCGAACCCTCTCATAGGCCATGGTCTTCTCCAATACTACTCGTTGCCAAACAAGATCAATCGTGGAGGTTCTGCATTGACTTTATAAAGGTCAACGCAGTCTCCCAATTTGACAGCTACCCAATTCCTAGTATCGATGATCTAATTGATCGGTTGGGGGCCGCCGTTTTCCTCTACACGAATGATCTGACAAAAGGATACTAGCAAGTCACTGTTAATCCAGAGGACAAGGAGAAAACGGCATTATCCACTCCCATTGGTATTTTTTAGTTTAAGGTGTTACCTATTGGTTTGTATGGGGCACCGGCTACCTTTCAAAGGTTAATGGACCAAATCCTCCGTCCCTATGCGTCTTTGTAGCGTACATTGATGCATCCACAGTAGATCCTGGAAAGAGCATTTACACCATCTGTACTTAGATACCAGAGTATTAAGAAAAGCTGGGCTCAAAGCAAACCCAAAGAAATATCACTTGGCATGATCAGCAGTCAAGTATCTTGGATTTTTCGTAGTCAATGAGTTGATTCAACCCCAAACTGAGAAAGTCAAAGCAGTTGAAGAAAGCCTAATACCCGCCTAATACCCAAGACAAGGAGCACAGACCAGTGTGGCGGAGCCAAGGGGCTCACCAGCAAGGAGGCAGAGAAATGTTGAGCGAGCAGGGCATGCCACATGCATGCCATGAACCAAGGGACTATTCTTGGACATTCGGCAAACAGAGAGCAAAGCTTCACCTAGGAAGGAAGGAAGGAAGGAAGGAAGGAAGGAAGGAAGGAAGGAAGGAAGGAAGGAAGGAAGGAAGGAAGGAAGGAAGGAAGGAAGGAAGGAAGGAAGGAAGGAAGGAAGGAAGGAAGGAAGGAAGGAAGGAAGGAAGGAAGGAAGGAAGGAAGGAAGGAAGGAAGGAAGGAAGGAAGGAAGGAAGGAAGGAAGGAAGGAAGGAAGGAAGGAAGGAAGGAAGGAAGGAAGGAAGGAAGGAAGGAAGGAAGGAAGGAAGGAAGGAAGGAAGGAAGGAAGGAAGGAAGGAAGGAAGGAAGGAAGGAAGGAAGGAAGGAAGGAAGGAAGGAAGACATATATGATTGTATGGAATGCAGCTATAGGGGAAACCCAGGGCGAATGTTGAAACAACGTGATATATAAAGTATTGTGGAATTAACAGAGGAACTTCTAGCTACGAAATGAAGAAGTCCTGGCAGGTGAGTAAACCAGGCAGCTACTAGAGTAGGAGGAGCAGGAGCTGTGGAACGCAGCGCAAGATCGAGCTGCCACACAGACTGGGGTGGGGCGGAACCATAAACACTCCGGTATGCCAGGTCTGACAATCGACCTCCTTATCCTCTTCTAACAAATGTGTTTCTTGCAGGAATCCTATATTCACCCATTCTTCCCAGTCTGCTAAGTTCCTTCTGCCTTACGAAGGCGGTTAAGGCCTTAGACATTGCAACTTGTGAACTCTCACAGATTAGTCAGCTTATCCTGCTAACTCTAAAAGGAATAACATTGTCTTTTAACCAGGCACTGTATCTCATTAACACGATTAGTTTACATCACCCTCGTCTCGTTCTAAAATGGCAAACCATGAATAGCATCTTCAGGCGACCCTCCAGCTGTTTCCAAGAACATTAGATATTGCACTGGCTCTATACCTTACCGAGACGCATGCATTTAGGCACAGGCCCGCACAATGCTGCTACCGCTAATTACTTCCTTATACCTCATCAGATATTCAAGGAACAGATCTCCTGTTCTAAGTACATTACTCTGCAAGGGGCTACAACCATGACTATCCTAGACTGTACTTTGCAAAATCTCACACTTGTCTCAACCCCCACTTTAGAGATTCCACTTAATAAAACTAAGTCACATCACATGTTTGTCTCTGTCAGCAGCATTGCAGGACTTCAAAGGCTATAATAATGCATGACATGGCTAATACTCATACTAGCCAACGTAACAGTAAAATGTATATTTTCTTTGGCTAGGTTGAAAGAGGCCAAAAGCTATACATGTGCACAAGAAGATAAGCTGAAACTATATTCACACTCTATATTAATTATAATAACAATGTGAAAAAGACACCAGGAGCTTATTTTGTTGGCTAGGTTGCCATGGCATCACCAGTACATCCATTGGAGTGCAATACATTGCACTCTGCCTCCTGGGATACACATCACCGCACAACAGCCCCACCTCGCCATGCCTAGCTACCAGACCAGTGGCATGCTCTGTATGGCCACAGCATCTGATATTGGCACCAAAAGGAGAAAACTCGAGGGGTGTGACCAGGGTCTCACTGACTCATTCAGTTCATCCTCTGACACCAAATAGCTATTCTGCAGTAGCATGCAGCTCTCACACCATGCATTTGCTTTTCATCATGCTTTCTTCCCTGCAAAGGATCTCATTGTGGTGCGCCCCATGGCACCGTGCCTGATATTGTGGCCACTGCTAAAGGCCAAGAATCACCAAGGCAGAGTGGGAGCCATAGCAGCTGTCCCCTGCTGCCATATGCCATCAGTGCAGATGAGAAGATGTAGCACCAAGCTGCGCTTATGCATTCCACTGCATCCTTTTTTCCCAAAGTTTCTTCAGCCTTGCTGTAGTTGTGAGGAAAATTTACATTGACTTGACCACACGGGGGTGTCGAACCTCCTTTGAATATTGGGTCACATTGTCTTTGGTAACCGCTTGTGAGAATTCACTGTGGCCCTACAGGCAACATACACAATAACTAGGGGAACAAAATGGCCAGGCCGTCAAACCCACAGACCCTGCCAGGTACAGCTCCTGTGACCAAAGGCAGCAGAAAATGCACAGTAGTACACTATATTATCTCTGCCTCTGCATGCCAAAAGAGGGGGATGCAAGGAAGAGAAAGGCATGGAGCTCAAAAAGTCCATATGTACTATGTCTTACACAATGCACATTTGTTCCCAAAATGGCTGACCACCACATACTGTTGGCATGTGCAAGTGTACTTTGCTTTGAAGAGCCCACAACTTGATTATGTATGGCGCTTTATGGGGTTTGTCTCGGTAGGGGAAAGAAGTAGAGATAGGCAGTGTCTTCCGGAAGGGGTCTGGAAGATGGTTTCAGGGCAGTCAGGCAGCGGGATATTGTGAAGTTCCGTTTTCAAATCCCAAATATGGTCCTCGTCTTTTAAATGTGAACACATGTTTAACTTGGGAGAAGATGCAGACATTGCTCCTAGCTGCACATTTTTTATTTGATAGGAAAAAAAACATTTAAGTGCTGTAAGGACCTGCGGTTAAAAATAATGGAGACACGCACGCACTCACACACATCCTCCTGAACGAAAAAAAGAAACAGACCCTTGAATGAACAAAGACACACACCCATCACTGAACAAACAAAGACACACACTCGTCACTAAGTGAACAAAGGCATGCGCAGCACTGAACACTGACGCATGCTGCACCGAACGCATGCACGCACACACACACACACCACCGAACACACGCACGCACACACACACACACCACCGAACGCACACACACACACACACACACCACTGAACATGCACACACATTAGACAGCAGGCTTGCAAGTTGTGTACATTGAGAGAGAACACCAGAATGGAGGCAGATGAAGTAGGAACCTGGAGCATAAGTGGGTGATATGTATACCAAACATGGGATTGAAGTGGTATTGGATACTTCTCTATTATCTTGCAATTGTGTCATAGAGCAAGTTCATGCAAGCGGGTTGCTTGGCTTTTGAAATTGATTAATCCCACAGAGACAAATAGAAGATGTGAAGCTAATGATAGTTTGAGTGGGTTTGTGGTGCTAAACTACGTCTATTTCATGTCCCAATTTCATTCTTACCTATTGTCAGTCACCTATGCATAAAACATAATGAATAGGGTGTTATATAATATATGTATGAAGGGGAAATGGGAACATATTAAGGCAAGTTTTGTTTGACCATCAATTAACTCCAGCCACTTTCAATAGGAATCGACAACCTCTTAAGGTTCGAGAGCACAAGGTATTGGGACCATATGTGGATGGATTGTCTCAGCTGGCGGTGACTAACTTTGAGGTGAGTCTGTCAACACAATTTTGGAATGTACACCTTTATACAGTTTTCTAGCCCTGTTGGAGCTGTTAATCTACAAATGCTGATACTAGTTTTGACACTTCTGCATACATTTACACACTCAAACATGCAGAACAGTATTTGTATAAAAACTATCCAGTGACCTTGTCTGTGCTTTTTCACAGGTTTTGTTGTTTTATTTATGTGAGGAAAGAGGGTAGAGTATGTGAGCCTGGGATTGAGGCAGATGTCTTGCAGTATCACCAACCGCGATTGTGAGGTGTCTTTGAAGCATTTGGTTTTTATGTTTTGTGAAAGTATTACAAAGAAGTATTACGAAAGAAGCCGTTTTTGATGATGGCCACAATAGAGGGGGCTGAGAATTATTTAAAATCCCAACTGCGTCAAACTATTTGTATTAGTAGAGAGTAATCATAGTAGTAGAAATTGACATTTTAACTTGAAATTGAGCAGGGATAAGTTGGGGAGTTTGCAAGGGGTACCTAAATCAGATAATACTTAAAGGGCTTGCATGTACACCTAATCAAAATGGTTAATTTGACATGGCTGGGTGAGAGACCGAATGGGAAGTATGATGTGGTTGAATGCTCGCAGAGGTCTGCAGATGGAGGCGGCCGTCCATGTGGTGTGGCATGTTGCAGCTCTGTACTGTGTTAACTTTATAGCCGCTCCAGCCAAATGCGTTATATTTACTTGCACTTTTACACGCCAAGAGGTTATGCCAAGACCATAAAGTAAGTGCACCGGGGGGTGGTGGGGGCAGTGGAGGGGTCCCAGAAGAAAACACTTGTTTCCTCTGCATGAAAAATGACCCCATCTGCTACGGGCTCCCACAGAAACTGCACAAGAGAGTGGTAGAGTATTATATATGTTTAAGGGCTGTTAATGTGACAATGCATGTTAATGCAACCTTAATGACTCTAATGCTATCCTACTGTTAGACATATTGATTATACAAAGTTCTGTTATCCTTTTTATACTAACATGATCATGGACCTTCGGCTTTGATCCAACCCGTCACTGGGCTTTCTTTACTTGGTAACAGCATATATGAATAGTTCAGGCACACCTGTGGCAATTAACATGATGCACTTAATATGTAAGGTATGAAAGATATATATATTTCTGAGGCTTGTGGAATCTGCTTAGATCACATGCTGTGCATAGGCCGACATCTAGTGGAAGCTGCAGAGTATTACAGTTTGTTTTTCAAAACTCGAAAATGGGCGTCGACACAGGGCGTGCCAGTAATACTGTCCCTAGTGTGACGTCCACTGTACCCAAGATCCCTCACGCGTCTAGGATTCTCAGATAGTTTTTTTCCGCCATACTGGTCGGAAGCATTTCGCGGAGTCCCCTGGCCTTAGCCATACTTTTGCTAAATATTGATTAATTACATCCTTTCCCCATCCCAACGTCGAACTTCGACACTCGACGCGGCTTGGAGAAGAAATCGACCGTCGGCTGCTGCACAACGGATTTGGGCCTCGGAAGGCCTCTGGCCTCGGCCCAGGCCTCGGAAGGCCTCTGGCCTCGGCCCTGCAAGTAGGGAGAGTGGGGGGTTGCACATACTCTACACTCTTGGTATATAGGTACACCTTATACATTTCCTACACTTACCAGCCCGCTGCCTCAAGGTGCGTATGGAGGGTACCCCTTTTCAATTCTGCCCCAAGTGCAATCGCAAATACCCTTGGGTCAACAGGCACGCTACGTGCAATCTCTGCTTGCCGAGGGACCATCCCGAAGCGAACTGCAGAGCGTGTAGTAGGTTTAAACCTAAGACACTTAAGGACCGTTCGACGAAGCGTTGGGCCCACCACGCCATGTAGGCAGCCATTGCAGCGGAGGGCGTCTTCAGCAATGGCAGCGACGCCGTGCTTTCGGACGGCGAGGGCATTACGCTGTCGAAAGACAGCCGAGCGCAGGTCCCCGATCTCGGAAGGTCGTCCGACAGGGCGGCTATGGGGAAGACCCCCGGCGACACAAGCGCTTCACACACCACTCACACAAAACACACGAAGTCCAACTGAGACTCGACGATGTTGAGTTCTCGGAAAGAGGTACAAACAGAATGGTCTGAATCGGTGTCCTCTGGGCGTTCTCGATCGAGATCGCCGCATGACTCCAGGCAATCATCCACTCTTGCCAAGTGTGCCTCGCTCCCTAGGCTAACAGAAGTTCGATCGTCGGAGGACGAAGATGACTTCCACCCCCAGGCTACTCTCCAGGAGTCGGAGCCCGCAGACAAGATCAGCGCGGCCCCACGTTCGAAGGACAGGGACTCTACCCCCGATCCTCGACGCCAGGCGTCGAAAACCTCCGGAACCACAAAAGGACAGGGAAAACACTTTTCCACTCTCGGGGAGGGGGGAAAACAGCAGAAGCAGCAGCCCCTGCACTCTTCCACACCTGTGAAAATACTCCTCTCCTCTCCTAAACAAACAGACAAGACCAGGTCTGCTGATATTTCTAAAACCAGCAAATCTACTCAAGATAAATCTCCTAGACTTTCTGAGAGAGTCATTCCCAGTTTCCAAAAAATGGTCGAGTGATGACATAGATAGGGTCATGTCAAGGATGTCTTCTTTGGCAGATTTTTACGATAAAAATCCAGACCATTTCCTTTCATATAATCCACAAGGGGCTACACCCTCAGGCTCTAATGATCCTATCCCCCCCCCGAGTAAGAAGCCCCGGTTTGAGACACTGATGAGGTCTACAGACCCCTTCGAGGTGCAACCATACTCACAGCCATACTCACTGTATCAAAGAGAGACTTCCTTTGGTGAGGACCAAGACTTTTGCATGATAGAAGAGCAAACCGGGACGGGCTACTATGGGGATGATGAGGACCAAGAAGAGGAAGAGGAAGACCCTGAAACCTACAGAGTAGATTCCCCGGTAGAGAAGGAAGCCCCGGTTACCGACTCCCCTGTCGATAACCAACCCCTCCTGAACGAGGTTCTCGCACGAGCAGCAGAACATTTCCATATTGACACCCACGGTGTCCAGGAAGAGAGGGACTTCGCCGAGAAGTTAGTGGGAGAAAGGAGGCCTGTTGCACAGAACATCCCTATCCTTAAGTCTATTCAGCGAAGAATAGACCCGTCCCTGGTGACCCGAACCTCACCAGAGCAGTCAATCCCAGAGTTGAAAAACTTTTCAGGGTAGCCCAGTCTGACCCTCTCTATATAAGAGGACATCTGAAGCCAGACTCCCTAGTTGTCACTAACACTCGTAAGAGGGCTGGAACACCCTTGTCATCGTCCGAAGCTCCTCCAGACAAGGAGAGCAAAAAACTATATGGTTTCGGCAGGAAGGTAGCCTCAACGTCCGCCTATCAGGCAAGGATTGCAAACTCCACCCTGTTGGCCAGCTACAACTGCCATCAGTGGGAAGAAGTCGCGGCACTCATAGCCTCTGCACCAGAACCCTTAAAGGGCCAGTTAGCATGAATTTCCACAGAGGGTAGAGCCGTGTCTGTTTTTTTAAAAGCAACTTTTGACGCCGCGGACAACGCAGGCAGATTGATAGCAGAAGGTACTGTTATCAAGAGACATGCGTGGTTACGGCAGTCTGATTTTAAGGCAGAAACCCAGGCATCATTGTTGGACAAACCGGTGGAAGCCGATCTGTTGTTTGGTAAGGCGGTCGAGGACGCACTGAAGAATGCCAAGGACGAATATGAGACACTCAAGTCCCTTGGCCAGTTAACCAATAAACCCCCTAACCAGAGAGGGAATAGTAATTTTCCTCGCCCACGCGGCCAAAATTCCCAGAGAGGATCAAACTATTCCCAGGGGCAGGGTACACAGTGGAACAACAGCCAACAGTGTACCCAGGGTTACGGCAGGGGTAATAGGAGGGGACGTGGCAAAGGCAGAGGCAGCGCCAGTAAAGGAGGCGGCACGCCTCCACCAAAGCAGTGACGTTCAGTTCAGGGTCCCTTCTCACGCAACCCTAGTAGGGGGACGCATTTCCAACTTCACCCAGGCTTGGGAAGAGATCACATCAGACAGATGGGTGCCGTCAGCAGTATCCGCAGGGTACTGTATAGAACTACTGCAGCATCCCCGGAACCATCCTCCACGACAAAGAGTACACTCTTTAGAACATCAGAAGATTCTCCTCGAGGAGATCGCCAATCTGCTAGCAAAGGACGCGATAGAACTCGTCCCGGGACACCAGGTAAACAAGGGTATTTATTCAACTTACTTCATTGTGCCAAAAAAAGATTTGACAATGCGCCCAGTATTGGACTTACGGCCTGCCAACAAGTATGTCAAGCCCCAAAAGTTTCGTATGACTACGCTGCAAGAGGTAATCCCCCTCCTAAAAAAGGGGGATTACATGGCAACCTTGGATATGAAAGATGCCTATTTTCATATTTCTATGTTCCCAGCGCACAGTACTT
Organism: Ambystoma mexicanum; assembly: GCF_040938575.1. Classification (NCBI taxonomy): domain Eukaryota; kingdom Metazoa; phylum Chordata; class Amphibia; order Caudata; family Ambystomatidae; genus Ambystoma; species Ambystoma mexicanum. The sequence continues at coordinate 1,114,824,571 of NC_090930.1, forward strand.
GCGCTTCAAGGTGGACAGTCAGCACTACCAGTTCAAGGTACTGCCCTTCGGGATAGCTTCGGCACCAAGGGTATTCACCAAGGTACTGCCGCTGGCGGCGGCACACCTACGCAGGGAGGAAATCCCGGTGTACCCTTATCTGGACGACTGGCTCATAACGGGGGAAACCCCAGTAATTTGCAGAACAAACATTCAAAGGACTATCGACCTCCTCCACGAGTTAGGTTTCTCAATCAACGAGAAAAAGTCAAGCCTGGTGCCAAGCACCTCCAAACAGTTCATAGGAGCAATCCTAGATGTTCAAGAGGGGTTGACATTTCCTTCAGAGGAAAGAATTCGGAATATACTACTGCAAATTCCGCAATATCAGTCCGGTCACCAAATAACGGTACGCAAAGCAATGCGTTTGCTGGGCATGATGGTGTCCTGTATTTACCTGGTCCCCCACGTGCGCCTGCGCATGCGTCCCATGCAGGAATGGTTGGCGAAACAGTGGTCTCAGACAAGTGGTCAGTGGGACGATCCAGTGGTCGTTTCGCCAACACTAGTACAAAGCCTTCACTGGTGGACAAGAGAGAATTTATCTTGCACAGGGAAAGCCCTTTTACGATCCTGAAGTACAGGCAGTAGTCCCTACCGATGCATGTCTGACGGGGTGGGGAGCTCACCATCTCCACCACACAGCTCAGGGTCTCAGGTCTCCCTCAGTGGCCAAGAACCACATCAACCTGCTAGAGCTTCTGGCAGTATTCAGAGCGCTTCAAGCGTTTGAGCCCCACCTACTAAACCTGTCAGTGCAAATCCGGACGGACAGCACAACAGCCATTCTTCTACCTGAACAAGCAAGGAGGGACTTGTTCGCCAAATCTGTCCAAGCTTGCCCAGAAAATCTGGATATGGGCACTCAGACGGAACATCTTCCTGTCATCACAACATGTTCCAGGGGAGCTCAATTCCCTAGCGGATGCTCTAAGCAGAGACTCCCTCCCAGAGGAACACGAATGGGTTCTACACAGAGAGGTCGTAGAAGATATCTTCTCTCAGTGGGGTTTCCCCACTATAAATTTATTCGCCACAAGCGAAAACAGACAATGCCCAGGATTTGCATCCAGGTTCCCCCAACCAGACTCCCAGGGGAACGCCCTGTGGATGAACTGGTCAGGGATGTTTGCGTACTCTTTTCCACCAACTCCTCTCATCAGGAAGGTGGTCAACAAGATGAACAGAGAGTCGATGATGTTCGTCCTAGTTGCTCCCATGTGGGCAAGACAACCGTGGTTCCCACACCTACGCAGGATGGCGGTGTGCGAGCCCATCAAACTTCCAGCCTGTTACAACCTACTGTCCCAGCACCAAGGTCAAACAGTGCATCAGCAACCCAACTCAATGAACCTGGCAGCATGGCTCCTGAGGTCATAGAGTTTGGACATCTCAATTTACCACAGAGATGTATGGACATCCTAAAGGAATCTAGGAAACCAAACACAAGGCACTGTTACTTTGACAAGTGGAAGAGATTTGTTATCTGGTGCCAGAGTAGACAAATCAACCCAGTTGATTGCACTCCGTCCACTATTGTTACATACATGCTCCATCTGCTAGATGCTGGGTTGGTTTTTAACTCACTGAAAGTACACCTGGCAGCCCTGTCGGCATACACCACTTCCCATAACAAGGTCTCGTGGTGGAAAGTACCAGTAGTTAAAGCCTTCATGGAAGGAGTAAAGAGACTTCACCCTCCTATTTCAAACCCACCACCAGGGTGGGACCTTAATGTGGTGCTATCTAAGCTCATGGGCCCCCCTTTCGAGCCCATGCATAAAAGCAGTCTCAAACACCTGACTTATAAAACAGCCTTCTTAGTAGCTATTACTTCTATAAGAAGGGTCAGTGAAATTCAGGCTCTGTCAGTGCAGGATCCCTTCTTTACTGTCCATAAAGACAAACTGGTTTTACACACACACCCTAGGTTCTCACCTAAGTTTATATCTAAATTCCACATAAACCAGTCCATCGAGCTTCCGGCTTTCTTCCAGGACCCTCAAAGCTCGGCTGAGGTGAAACTAAACACCCTAGATGTGCGTAGGGCAGTCCTCTACTATGAAAATAAAACCAGACCGCTAAGGAAAACAGATCAACTGTTTGTCTCCGTAGCTACAGGCAGAGAGGGGGATCGCGTCTCTAAAGGTGCCATCTCGAAGTGGATTATTAACTGTATCCAGCTGTGTTACTCACGCTCTGAAAAAACTCTGCCTTTCACGCCAAGAACCCACTCTACTAGAGGCATTGGGGCCACTCTGGCTTTCATTGCAAATGTACCCCTTGACACCATTTGCAAAGCAGCTACTTGGAGCTCTATTCACACTTTTACTCAGCATTACTGCATTGACACCCATTCCAAGGCAGATACACAAGTGGGACAAGCGGTTCTAAGACACTTATTTGCTCATGACCCTTCTCACATCCCACCTCCTTCTTCAGGTACTGCTCGCTAAACTATGCACAGCATGTGATCTAAGCAGATTCCACAAGCCTCAGAAGGGATACATTACTCACCGTAATCGTATTTCTGATGCTTGTATCTGCTTGGATTCACATGCGACCCACCCTTCCTCCCCTCTGAGAGAAGGCGCATGGTTGCTTGTAGTCTTATCTTTCTATCTATCTGCTTGGATTATCTGTACTCCCGCTACTCCTCATGCTACCTCATGTCAGAAAAAATACAATCTGAGGATCCTAGACGTGTGAGGGATCTTGGGTACAGTGGACGTCACACTAGGGATAGTATTACTGGCACGCCCTGTGTCGACGGCCATTTTCGAGTTTCGAAAAACTAACTGTAATACTCTGCACCTTCCACTAGATGTCGGCCTATGCACAGCATGTGAATCTAAGCAGATACAAGCATCAGAAATACGATTACGGTGAGTAATGTATCCCATATATATACATCTTCCATTTTTATTGTTTTTCTCATAACACAATACAAGTAAAACATTGACTCCGAAGGAGTCCACCAATCTTAACATTCAAACAACCCTTGGGCCCTGGTTCGGCGACACACAGTAATAACAGTATTACATATCCACGACTTTGAAGCAGTTTGTATAAAGTATGCAGTATACGGTTTACAGCAGCTTAATGAGCATTCTCCCACTTTCCCCAGACCTTATTGGCTTTCTCCGGGCAACCTCTGGCCATATATACTCGCTGTTCCATTGCTATGCATGAGTCCACATCATTAAGCCATTGTGCATGTTCCAGAGTTATGTTAGATCCCTACAGTTTGGCAATGTTAAGTTTAATCAGTGCTGTGGAGGTTGAGAACAGCAATTTATCATAGCGCGACATTGATCCCTCGTCTTCCACACCCAACAGCATTAGTTTAGGATCTCTAGGCACAGTACAACCCAGGACCCGCGATAGTGTATCACAGCATTGATGCCAATATCGTTTTATGTGAGAGCAGTCCCACAGTATGTGGAAGAAGATGCCCTCTTCCTGGTGACAGCATAGGCAATTAGGGTCTGTGATTCTGCCCCAACGATAGAGTGCTACCCTTGGGTAGTATATTGTATTTAATATTTTGAGCTGTATGAGGCGTAGTCTGGATGATATGGCTGTCTCCCTTGGGTACATCAGTATTGTTATCCAGTCTTCCGGCAGGATCGCTCCCACATCCCTTTCCCACTTGGACTTCAAACTCACTAAATCAGGTGTAGCGAAGGGGGTAATGACATTGTACATCACAGAGGTAATTTTGACATCTATTTGTTCTAAAACTAGGTTTCGCTCTATGGGAGTGCAGTTTGCCATGTTACTAAGATCGGGGAGGTGACGTTGTGGTGCATGATTTAACTGAGTATGACGGTACTGCTTCGTATTGAGGAGGTTAAATTTGGCAACCAGGTCGTCGAAGGGTACAAACCTCCCATCCATAATCACATCGCCCACTTTTGTTATCCTTGCTGCTATCCAGCTCTGTCATTTTGGGAGCTTATCCAACACAGATAGGTTCTTGTTTGTACATGATGGTTGCGCTGGGGTGATATTCCCTTCCCAATTAATGTATTTGTGTTTTTCTGCCCATATCGTCAGGTGGGACGACATAGTTCTGGTGATATTAGTGTTAGTTTTCTGGTATAGATACTCCAGTGGGGCTGTTTTCGCGATGCATCTCCATGTAGCATGTCATGTATTACTGCCATTTGGCTTGCCCAACAATATGTCTGCAGGCGTGGTAGCCCAATGCCCCCCTCCCAAATGGACCGCTGCAGGGTATAAAGTGCTAGCCATCGGGCGTCCATTGCCCCACAGGAGCTTCCTAAGGATCCTGTCAATCCTGTGAAATTCACATGTGGGGACATATAGTGGGGCATTTTGAAGGATGTACAAGAATCGTGGCAAGGTCCTCATCTTGAATAATAATTTGGCATTTATATAGCACTACGAACCCTCGGGTATCTGAGCGCTGCTTATTATTACCCACGGTGTGTGGTGCTCATTTATCGACCTCGGAAGGATGAAAGGCTGAGTTTGGCCCCACCGGGATTCGAACCGGCGTTAGCAGGCTCTGCACGGATGTCAAAGCGAGCGCTCTACTCGCTGTGCCACTTGACCAGCTAGCGCTGCTCTCCCTAATAGGGTCATTGGTAGGGCGATCCAATGTTTAACATCTTCTGTAAATCGGTCTATGATTGGGTGTAGATTTCTGGCCACATATTCATTCAGGTCTGTTGTGATTTGCACCCCCAGGTATTGAAAGTGGCTTCTTTCAACACGAAAAGGGCAGTTATGCGGAACAGCATCCTCCACTCATTTGATTGGGAATAATATTGATTTCGATCAGTTTACCCTCAGACCACTGAAAGATTCATATCTTTTCAGCAGTCGCACTACTACTGGACAGGAGATTGCAGGATCAAACAGGTATAGGAGCAGATCGTCTGCGTATAACGAGATCTTGTCCTCCCAATCATCTGTCCATCGAAATCCGTTCCACGTCTGCATGTCCCTTAAAAATATAGCTAGAGGCTCTATTGCCAGTGCAAAGAGCATTGCAGATAGGGGGCAACCCTGTCTCGTCCCTTTGCCTAGTTTAAAGGGTTTAGATGGCCACCCATTCACCCTGGTCTCGGCCTCGGGCGAGTTATATAGAAGTTGTACCCATCCCATAAATTGTTCCCCAAAGCCCATTCGGCGCATTATTTCCCACAGTGCTTCCCAGTAGACCGAATGGAAAGCTTTTTAGAAGTCTATCGCCAACAGTGCCAGGGGACCTTGGAGAGTAAGGATTCTTTCTAGTGCCATGTGTAGCCTATGTATGTTCATGCGTGTGGATCTTTTGGGCATGAAGTCACATTGATCCGGATGTATCAGTGATGTGATGACTTTCTGTAGTCGATTCGCCAGTGCCTTTGCTAAAAATTTTGTTTCGCTGTTTGTTAGTGAGATTGGCCTATACGAACTACATTTATCTGGGGGTTTGTCGGGTTTAGATATCATAATTATGGTGGCTTTCCTCAGGTCTGTGGGTAGTTAGCCTAGTGCCTTCAAGTGTGTATACACACGCAGAAGATGCAGCAGTATCTCGCTTGATTCTATTCTCTTCCATATTTCTACCGGGAAGCTATTTGGTCCTGGTGTTTTCCCAGACTGGAGCTGTGATATGGCCAGCACCAGCTCTGCTGTGATATTTGTTTCGAGCAGGCCTTTTTGATCAACAGTCAGGTTTGGGAGGCTAATCTCGTCTAGCACGGAGGTGTTTACTGGGGCCTCAGGAGACTTGTATAGATCAGCATAGTAAGTTGTGAAACCTTCCGCAATGTCTTCGTCGGTTAACAAAGGCTCTGCATTATCAGGTTTAATCATTCTAACTTGCCTATGTGCCTCATCTCTGCGTTCCAGCCACGCTAACATTTTACCTGCCTTGTCGCCGGTCTCATAAATTCTGGCACGCACCGCTCTGTGTGCTTGCTTGGCGTTATCTAGGGCTATATTCAGAATTTTTTTGGGGTCAAGCACTAATGAGCGGTTTGTCTCGGGCAGGTCTAGTGCCAGGTGCGATTGTTCTGCCTTTTCCACTTGCACCTCTGCTTCCTTCACCTTTTCTAAGTGTGCTTTCTTATGTGCTGCTGTCCAGGAACGAATCTCTCCTCGCAGCACCGGTTTGTACGCCTCCCATAGTACCCCTGGGTCCTCAACTGACCATGTGTTCAGTTCGAAGTAGGTTTTTGTAGTTTTTTGGATATGCTCTACAAATTAGGGAAAGCCCATATAGTAATTAAGGTGCCAGGAGGGCGGGGGAAGCGGCCTAGTTGTTGTCAATTCCATTAGCAGGGGAGAGTGGTCAGAGATTCCGCGTGGGAGTAGGCTCGCACTGGTCGCTCTATGTATATCTGTTGTTGGCAAGAAATACTCGTCCAACCTTGAGAGGGAAGCATGAACCCCTGAGTGGAATGAGTATTCTCGGACTGCGGGATGGAGATCATGCCACACATCTCTCAGTCCTAATGCCTCAGTGAAAGTGGCCAGTTTTGTGTGAATATCAGGATTTCTGCCATTCAGGTGCTTGCGGTCCATTCCTATATTCATGACTTCATTGAAATCACCCCCCAGGATCAGTATGTCTGAGATATCTTCGACAATCAAAGGGGTAACATCCTCTATGAATGTAGACATCATTGCAGGTGGTGAGTACACACCTAATATTGTATGGTTTGATTCCACAGTGTTCCGGTTACATAAACCTATCTACCCCCCGTGTCCTGTGTTACCTTGGAGAGTGTGAAAGGGAGCCTTTTGTGAACCAAGATGAGCACCCCTCTTGAGCCCGTGGTGAATCCAGCATGCAGTGCCGTATGGTAGTCGGTTCTCTTAAATAGATTGCAGGTTCTACCTGCCAGATGGGTCTCTGTAAGTAACACCATATCCGGTGAGTGCCTATTCAGCACTTGGGTGACAAGCTTCCGCTTGATACCACTACCTAGCCCATTAACGTTCCATGTCAGGAACCGTAAGGTTTGTGTATCACTGCCAAACGTCGCCATCAGAGGTAAAGTATCTGCTAGTGAATATCATGTGTAATGTTCTGGGGAGGTGCTCGTACTACTGTCCCGGAGTGTAATGCATTTGTGTAGGAGTATGTGTGCTGTGTAACTTGGACCCTTGGAAAACCATCATAAATAACTTCCCCATCCCCCTCCCTATACTCCAGCCAACTTGAAGCATCTGTCGCCCGAATAACAACTGACAGCTCGAGAAAAAGAGAAGAAAGAATGGAGAAGAAACAATCAGCTGTCAATTCGACAACTCAAACTTGGTCAAACTTCGCACTCTTCGGGGTGGCATTCCAGGGGGCCGCTTCCGTATTGGATATCCTTATTCAACTCGTGGCTTGCGGATTACAGAGGGTGTTTTCTTCCTGCCTCTCGCAGCTGAGAAGGGACATGTTGCGTGCTAAACTGTCTCGCCAAGTGTTCATCCCTCTGGGTCCCCCGGCGGGTGTACTGCCGGCAGGTGCGGTGAAGGCGGTCTCCTTTCCAGTCTGGCACGCGGGTTCCCATTTCTGTTATTGCTCAGAGTTCTCCAGTCTCCCTCTATATGTTGTTCTGCCCATCTCCAGGCCTCCTTCGGGTCAGTAAAATGGGCTGTCACTCCGTTATGCTATATTTTGAGTTGGGTCGGGGACAAAAGACCATATTTGACATTGAGGGCTTGCAATTGCCTCTTGAGCTGGTCGAATGATTGCCTGGCTTTCTGTACTTCTCTGGTGTTGTCCGTGAAGAATGCAATTTTCGAACCGTTGTGAGTCAGTGTGCTTTTAGCACGTGCTCTCTGCAGCAGTGCACCCCGGTCCCTGTAGTTGAGAAGTTTTGCAATCCCTGTTCGTGGTGGAGCCCTGGGCACTGGCCTCCCGGTCGGCATACAGTGAGCCCTTTCGACCGAAAAGAACTTGGAGAAGGAGTCTGGTTCGAACATATCTGTGGGTCACTCCTCCAGGAAAAGTTCCATTCTTGGGCCTTCCGAATGTTCAGGCAGGCCGGGGATTTGTATGTTGTTGCTCCTCGATCTTCCTTCACCCTCGTCCACTCTGTCTGCTAGCGCTTTCAATTTCGATTTAACACTGTGCAGTTGCTGTTGGAGCTCTCTTATTCCGTCTTCAGTGCCGGAAATACGCATGCTCCACCTCACCGGTGCGAGAGGTTAGCTTCTGTAGGTCATGCCGGAGTGACAGATCCATGCTTATTCCGTCCATTTTTTGTTCCATGGAGGCACGCGAGTCTGCGATATCGGCCATAACGTCTTTTAAGGACAGCGTGTTCTCTGAGCCGGGAGCAATGTTTATTGGGTCATGCTCGTTTTGGTTTTGCTAGTTCTGGTTTTGTACAGATGTCGTGTATTGGTCCATTTTGTTCTGTACAGAGTGTTTCTTAGCCTTGTCTCCGCCCATGGTTGATGTGGGCATCACTTTGCCAGGTGCGGTCACTGCACAAGTGGGTCAGATGCGGACTGGATCGTTCGCCGAGGGAGAGGTCGACGGTCGCGGCAGGACAGCGCGGGCTGGTCACTTCGGCTGTAAGTTTAGGGTCTTTACCAACTATCTCAGCAATGCAGATGAATCTTCTGTGTCTTCTGTCCAGATCCCGGCTCATCCTGCGTCTGGGGTCCTTGGATTGTCACCAGTGGCATCCGTCCTGTCAGCCCTGCGTCACTACTCGGACGGGGCATGTAGAGGAGGTGTTGCAATGCTCTGTGGTGTGTTCTAGCTGATGCAGAAGGTCCCTTTCTATGATAGTTCGGTCCGCAGGCTTCAACCCCCGCCTCCGACGTCTCCACCTGCACAGCCCAAATAGACCCTCATCCACCTTCCCGGCAGTGGTGTTCCCCTAGAGAATCCCCGAGTTACTGTACTCATCCAAACGGTGGTCCTTGCAACCACTGCCAGTATGTTGTGTGTTTCACTGAAAAGAGTTCGCCTCACTTGGGCTAAAGTGTCCTGTACGAGTCTGCCGGATTGATAGGTTGCATGGCTCAAATTGTTCGTAGTACTGTGGGGATGGGTTTCAGGTGCTCTTGTAGTTGTAGTAAAATGCCACAAGTTCAACCATGCGCATCAGGCGGGGTTGCTATGTATACCCACTCCTCAGGGGTCACAATGTTCGCTGGCCACCACACTTATTCCCGCTCCCTTCCTCCTCACCTGAGATAGTTGGCGCTCCACACCGTGTTTGCTTTGTACATACCCAGCCGACGTATTTCCCGTCGGGGGAGGGTGGGGAGTGGGGGACTCGCCGCACTCTCCCGTAGACTGCCCTCAGTGGCGTGGTGAGATTTCCGTGGCTCATTTTCCTGTTGCCACCTCTGTCATTCACCGTGGTCCAGGATACAGCACTGACAGCCCTTCAGCTACAGTGATGTGGCCCAACTGCTTATGTGAGGGCGTCGCTGGGAGAGGGGTTTAGGCAGAGTTTGCGTGTCGTGTAGCAGCAGGCGCTGGGCCAGGGTTCATAAATCTCCCTTATGCCATGCGTATCGGCAGACCAACGGTGGCACACACCTTGTTAAGTTTCTTCAAGCCCGTGGGGCTGCAGGATGCTCTTACTTTGTCCTTGGTATTTTGTGGGTTATGTATCAGGTCTGTGTCCACCTAGTTCTTGGCCTCTTTCTTCTGTATTCCGTTTTTCATTTGTGTGCCGGGCCCTGCCAGGTCCTGCGAGTGCATGACTCCCTCTGCTCCGTTAGTCACAGGAGCACCCAGGGGGCGGTGCAAGCCTTCAAGAGGTCGGGGCCCACGGCTGCACCGCCGGGCACCGATGGGGATCAGCTTTCCTTTCGTGAACCAGGCAGTCTCGGCAGGGCAATACCCCCGTTCTTATCCCAACAGGGAGGGGTGGCATCCCCGGTCTCCCCGGCCGGTCTCCTCGGGCCAGGGTCAGAGAGGAGCCTCAACAGCACCCTCGGGCCATACGCATCTCCGGAGGAATAGAGTATTGCAACACTCACGGATGTTGTGGCAGAAGTTTGTGAATGGGACCTGTGTTGTCCCAGCCATAAGTAGGCTCTGCGCTTCAGTGCGCCACAAAAACCGGTCTGTCCTGGGGATGGGGTGAGGCTCCTGCCCCCGGGCTGTTGCGGGCCGAGCTGGGCGTGAGGTCATAGATCCAGGGGGCGCCCTCCGGCCCTCAGCCCACGTCGGAGCACGGGTGTCTGGCAAACCGGCGCAGGAGGAGGTGTGTAGCGCAGCTGGAGGCTTTGTTTCAGGGTATGGGGGTGGGGTTCACCGGAGATCAGCTGTTTCAGGTCCCGTTGGCCACCAGCTCCCCTGTGGCTCTCCTATCTAGTCAGCAGCTGCAGCACCCAGCACATCGATGGGCTTCGGTTTCACACTCCGGCTGCCATTTTGCTGGGAGTTGTGTGCTGGGTCTTGGCGGAGCTTCCCTCAGTGGGATCTCTCAGGGCTGTCAGATCTAAGCCACTCCACTCTGCACAAGCGGTGCACTGTTCATTCCTATATCTTCTGGTGTGTTTTCCATCCAGGTTTGTCACGAATTAAAGGATACTTAGCAGGATGTTTTTTGGCAGCCACGGGAGCTTTGGGACCTCACGTCTCCATAGCTCGCCTGTTGGCCACACCCCCGAAAGACATATTTTGATTGCAAGGTGGGACTGGACAAGGTGAGAGGGTGAACAAAATGACCAGGGCTCATTGAGCCATTGAATTGTAGTATTGTTATGTCGTTACCACAATGTCAGACAGGCTTCCAATGTACAGACCCTCTTATAGCTGAAAATATTTCTTACGCATTTGTGCTTGTATTTGAATTTTAAAGGTTACTCTCCAAATTAGCTATTAATATTCAGGTAGGCTTCTGTCTTGAGAAGGGAATAAGTAAAAGATGTGGAGTTGCCTGGAAACACAAATAAAATTTCAAACTGGTTTCATAATGATGATTATATGCAGCACTGTGGCAGCTATCAAAGGCGAAGAAAAATGTCTAACCTGTTTTATGCTACTTGTATTCCAAAACCTCACAATTCAACATGAAGATAAATACATCAGAGCTCGAGAGAAGGTTATTGTGTCAGTACCACCACCAACTTCTGGATGGGCAATGAGGAAGGCCCGGCTCTAGGAACTTTTATCTGGGTGGTGTGAGGGGTCAGGAATGAGAGACGTGCACAAAGTTGTAGGGTTCTCCACATTCTGCATGTTTATTAAAGTAAAAAAGGTGGTATGAAGGCCTCTCTGTCCCTGTCCTAATAAGAAAGTCCCTACCCATGAAAATTAAGCAAAAGCAGGCTGACCTTGTGCCCAAATTGTATTTGACCCTCACACTAACATATACAAAAATGTGTAGGGTAGATGTATCTAGTTCCAACTTAACAAAAATAGTGTGAAAGTTCAAATGGGTAATTCCAATAAAGGCAATCCTTGTATTCAGGAGTTGGCCCCTTCCCCTGAATCAATCCAGGAAGCGTGTAGGAAATATGTTGTTCCAATAATGTTCTGTCAAATAAATGAAAAATGACTTTTCCACCAAGCACCCTCTTTGTCGAAGCAAAATGTCCCTTCCATGGAATATTGTTGGTAGAATAACCAAATACTTATCTTTCCCACAAAACACTTTTCTTCGGATGACAAAACCAAATGTCTCTTTCACCGAACACCATTCTCAGGTTAGCAAAGCCAAAGGTCTCTTTCATAGAACACTGTTCTCTGTATGGCCAAACTGTAGATATCTCTTTAACTGCACAAAGAAAACTTCCTGATATCCTGGTTTACTCTCTTGCCAGAAATCTCTTTAACTGACTGTGAACATCCTTCCACTTTAGTTATCATACAACCACACTTCTTCAATTACACAACCTGCTGACTTCAGTGGTTACTTGCACCAAATTCCCCCATGCAGACCTCTCATAAATGAGGATGTGTTCAAGTTCTGTCTTTCAACCTTCTTTCAATGTCTCTTGACTTCTGGCAATGCTGGCTCCAGGTTTCGCCCAACCTACATGTCATGTCAGGAGAATTGCACCATGTCTGCCTTTCACTCACAATGTCTGTTGGCTTATGGCAATGTTGGTTTCAAATGTCCCCCAACTGACATCTCATGCCAGGAGAATTGTACCATGTTTGCCTTTTAATTAATTTTGTTCAGTATTCAGAACTATCCTAGAAATATCTCATCAATCTCGCAAGTCCTGGGGCCTGTCTTCCTTATAGGCTGACTAACTGGTATGGCGTGCTGCTGCCAGAGTTTGTTGCGGGCCAGTTTTCCCCTCTGAGCAGAGGCTCCTCTGGTTCCTGTGTCAATGTTTGCTTTCCTCGCCGATGGAACCCTGCGTGGCTTTGCAGGGCCTCTTCTCCTCAGCCTCTTCTGCGCTTCATCCACAGTTTTTGTACCAGCATCTCTCCTCTCCGTTTGAGAATGCTGCCACTCTGTTGCAGGTGAACGTTTTTCACTCGCTCTGCAGTTGCTCTCCTCTGGACTGCCACTACTCCTGGTATCGCTTCCCGCTCTGCGTACTCTGCAGCGTCTCTCCTTCTTGCCTCCTTCTTGCTCCTCTGGCTGCAAGCAACGTTCAGGTTTAAATGGCCCGCATAGCTGAGGTAGCCTTGGACAACTAGACCACGCGTTACGTTCAACGTCACATTTCCTCCAGATTAGCTCTCTTCTTCGTCTCAGTATTTATTCATTGTATGTATTCATTTTGTAGAGCGCACAAAAACCCAAAGGCGTGAAGGCGCTGTGAGCATAGAGGCATGGTTACAGATACATACAAGTCAGGTATGCACATGGGGTTCCAAGTCAGATCAGTTCAGTTAAACAGAAATGTTTTGTGTTTTTTTCTGAAGATAGGGAGTTGTCCATTCTGTGATGGGGTGGGAGGAAGTTCCAAAGTGCGGTGGCTTGGGTGGGAAAGCTGGATCCTCCTGCTCTGCTTCTTCTGAACTTAGGTGTGTGCAGGAGGTTGGGATAGGCAGTTCTGGTGGGTCTAGAAGAAGTTGGTTTGGTGCTCTGAGAGGTATTGGGGAGCAGTGTTATTGAGGCAGCAGTGGGTCAAGATAAGAATTTAGAAGGAAATACCTTCACTGGCAGCCAGTGTGCGTCTTTCCTGGCTTGAGAGATGTGGTCTGATTTCTATTTAGGCCCAGGGGAGTGCAGAGGGCGTTGTTTTGACCAGTTTGTAATTTATGAAGGTTACTTTTGGAGGTGCCAGCGAGGAGAGATTTGCAGTAATCCAACTTGGAGCAGATGGTGGCTTAGGCGATGTTGATGCAATTGTCGGTGGAGAGGTACGGGCGGCAGCTGTTGATGAGTTTGGCAGTATATGCTGATGAGGAGGCGATGGAGTTCACATGCTTGGTGAGTGAGGGAGTCGAGTCCAAGTTGACCCCCAAGGTTTTGACTTCCAGGGAGACTGTAACAGTGTTGTCAATGGTGAAGTGGGAATATTTGGGTTCTAGGTTGGCTAGGTGGGCTGGGTTGCAGACAAGAAGCAGCTCAGTTTTATCGTCATTCAGACAAAGCCCTTGGGTCGCCATTCGGGATTGGACAGATTCACAGATGCAGTTAATTTTGGCAGTGTCTTGATGATGGATGCCGGTGAGAGGGATGAGGATCTGGGTGTCGTCGGCGTAGTTGGTATATTTGATTTGGCAGGAGTCGAGGAGGTCAAAGAGGAGCTTGGTAAAGATGTTGTGGAGGGTGGGGGAGATGCATGAGCCTTGAGGGACCCCATAGGTGATGGCAGTGGGGATGGAGGACTGGTTGCCGGTGAAGACACATGAGGTGCGGTCGGGCAAAAAAGATGAGATCCATTGGCAGGCGTCGGGGGAGAATAAGGCGGCTGTGGAGAGGAGGTTGCAGAGTATGGTATGGTCAACCAAGTCAAAGGCCGCAGATGGGTGTAGTAGCATGTGAGAGAGGTTACCAGTCACATGCATCATCTAGTTGATTGTTTAGGTCCGGGAGGGCGGAATCATGTCGTGACCGGTATCCCAGTGGTTATGGAAATTGAGTCCATATTTTTTCTAGGCTTCTTAGGTCAAAGTGGTTTAAATACTGGTTGGAATATGGATCGTTAGGGTCAGTAGAAGTTATGTAGTTATGTGAGCATTATGTGTAGAAAGGTTTTGTCCAGAACTCCTATCCAGATATAACTTTTTATGATCAGGAGATGTTGAATGTAAACTATGCATACCTGAGGGTAAAGGTTATTCCACTGAAGAGGTTTTCCATACACAAGGGCTCAGGCTTTAACATGAGAAGGACTATCAGGTATTTAAGGATTATGGGGTTTTCCTCTTCACCTAGAGTAGAACACTGCGCGTCTCCTACAGAGGTCATCACATTCCCCCGGCAGCCTTCTGCTCCCATGTGATCCTCCCTCATAATGCCACCCCTAGGGCTAGGATCAGATAGTGGCTGCCTTCCCCTGGCCACATGGGAGGAGGTTTTGGCTTGGGGTCAGTGATGACTCCACAGGATTCATCACAGTGGGCCAGGTTTGTGGGGGGGGGACAACTTCCATTGTGTGTAAGAGTACCCTAAACAAAGTGCTGCCAGATTTCTCAGATCTGAAACAATCTCTTTCCAGATCTGGAAAAATCCATTTGCACCCTTCAATTCATCTGGCCTTCTGGTATCACTCCCAGGTAGGGGTAGGGGTGGGGGGGGTGGTATATTGAGAGGGGGTGTGTCAGTCAATCAGTCAGTCACCTTAGCGGGTCCTGACCCATGCTCTTCCCATCTATTAAAGCACAGTTAAAATGATTTGCCAGGATTACACACTTTGGTTAAGTGGTAAAGCCAGAATGTGAGCATAGCCTGAAATTTAGGTACATGACCACACATCTTTCCAGCTCAAATTGGTACAAATATGTATTGAAGCGTGGTTTTAAATACCTAAAAGGATGCTCGATTTTATACAGATTCCTTAAAATACACATGATAAACCAACCTGACAATGTATACATCATTGTCGAAAAGTGTTCAAAAAGAGTGATGGGGTCATTTTGTTTGAATCCTAAATTGCATGGAGGAGACCTCTCCTGTGTGCACATTTTTGCAAAAGGGCCCCACCAGGCAATTTTAATTGTTTCCACAAAATACCGGAAAAGTAAATGGTAAAATATAGGCAAAATCACCCTTTTTCTTCACTTTTACACTACGTCTGGAAAAGTGTAAATCTCCTACAAGTAACTATTTGGAATCTGCCTGCTTTTACCAATAAAGCTACAGTGATAGGGGGTCATTTTCCAAGTCATGAAAAGTGGAGATATTGGCAGTAAAAGCCTTTTACTGCCACTTTATCAACTCTGCAGCACTTGGAAATGTACCCCATATGAGTGTCGCTTTATTTCCCCCATCGTGAATGGAAGCTCACAAGCACCAGAAGGAAAATTGAGGATTCACAAAAAAACCCGAGACACAAATTGAAATGAAATGCATAACAAAGTCATTGTTTTACACATTTTGTTCTGTCCCCTGAGGGGTCAGAAATTAAAGCCGGACACAAAGTTGTTATGTTTTTGGTTAAAGACTTAACAGTTGGGAAAATGCCTCTCTGACCCAGTTCTAAGAGGAATTTATCTACCAAAAACTAAGGATCTTTTTGTCAGGATGCCAGAAATCAAAAGCCGACCTTGTTTCCAAAACGTTCTATCCTGACCCTCACACTACAAACTAAATAATATGGTAAGAAGGGAAATGTCTTTTACCTGGTATTTGCAAAAAGTGTTCATAAATGAAAATATAACTGCTCCAACATTAACATTCTCCAAGGTAACAGAACCTTCATTCCAGAGGGTGATTCCCTTCCCCTAGATTCTTCAATGGCATGGCAATATCTCTTGGTCAAACAGTTCTGTGTCTTTCCTTGGCCCACAAAAATCCTGTTAGGTGCAAAGCTGTTTAGCCTTGTAATTACCTTCTTTTAAAAAGTGGCTTCTTTGTTCAATCAAACACTGTCCTTTTTTGGGACTTCTTTGTAGGTTTGCAGTTGCCCGGTATACTCTCCTGCCAGGACTTCTCATGTACATGTGGCTGCCTACTTTACTCGCCTTCCAGGACTTCTTATTTCCATATGTTTGTAACAGTTTCTCTTTAAATTCACAATTGTGTGTCTTTTCAAGAATTCGGTATTTCTAGTTCTTTCAATGTACACTTTCAGTTTTCCCCATATAGGCATTTCATGCACTCATATGTTGTTAGGGGTTGTATTTGTATTCTGCCTTTTTGACTCACAATCTTATTAGCGTTTGTCTCTCCGGCTTTACAATGTTCAAACTGTGTTTGGTGCGGACGCTGAAATGCCCCGGGGTCCCCACTTCACTTGGGCTGAGTTACCGGCTCTGTGTGGCTTCTTCTGTCCCATTCGCGCTTATGCGGCATAGCTCTGCCACTTGTCTTCTACTCTGGACCGCTATGATGTCTATTTGGCTTCTCCCGCAGCTCCACTCCTGCACATCTGCTCGCTCTCAGGTCCCGGTGAGGGTAGCGCTGCTTCCTCCCAACTGCCGAACGCCCAGGAATCGTTTCGTGGTTCCTGACATTTTTGCGACCCTACTTGCTTGCGCAACAATTCTTTCCCTTTTTGCTGGTGGGTTCCTTGGCTCCACCACGTCGGCTCGTTCCGCCAGCTTCCACACACCTCCAAGGGAGATGCAACGTCTTCTCCTGAGCTGCCTCTCACAGTTTGGTTTCCATTTTTAAATGTCCCGCGCACTTGTGCTTTCTCAAAACAACTAGCACACTCATTGAGCTCGAGGCTCCTGCTGCTCTGCATCATTTCCTTTATCCTCCTCATCTCAGTACTTTGGTGGTTGTGGGAATTTAAGTCCATTGATATCAACTGATTCATAGTACTTGGAGAATCTTTCTCAATGATTCCAGATGAAGGATCAGTTCTATATGAAGGGCAATTAGAACTGAAAAAGGTTTTCTTGGATCTTTTACTTTTCAGCCCATGGATGGGAGTTTGGCCTAAAGGGTGTTGGGAAAAGGTTTCTCTATTTTCTCTAAATGGGGGAACAGATGCATGGCAATAGGCCGTTAGGATATTGGGTATCACATGGTCTTTCCCATGGGCAAGCAGGGCATACCATGTCTTATCCAATGAAGTAATGTCACCCCCGGTAGTTGTCACCTCCCATGTGATCCTCCCTCATATAGCCGCCCCCAGGGTCAGGATCAGGTAGCGGCTGCCGTCCTCTGTCCACATGGGAGGTTGTTACTGCCGGGGGATCGTCATCAGACCTCATAATTTCTAATCGCCTAACAATCACACTTAAATAGATTATGAAACCCTTATATATTTTAAAGAAAATAATGCCAGTTACCTTTTCCCTTTTCTAACCACTTCCTATTTTAAATAATCCGCTGCTGACACATATTAAAATGATAATGCCTCACTGGGCAGGGACTGTGCAGCCCTGGCTGACCTGGAGAGCAGAAAGGCAGAGCAAGGGTTACCCATGGGCATTTATGCCTTGTCTGACTTTTAAGTCCACCTCTGATTGCACTCTGCAGGAAATGTTTGAATACAAAGATGTTCACCATTTATACTTTGCCAGCAACATAATAGATATGCTCTTTTCTTGTGATTTTCCAGGTTTTCATGATTAATCTTCTGAGAGGCAAATGTTTATTGGGAGGGGGCACTCCTCCAGTCCCGCTCCTCACCCCTGTCCCTGGTGGGATCCCTCAGTAAATGTCAATTTCCAGCACTGCTTAAACACCCAGCATTAATATCATATTTTCCAAACAAGATCCACAATCAATACACATGATGTATTCTGTTTGATGCAAACACTGTTAATAGTTACTCAAACAGTGTGATGTCATCAAGCAAGTACTAATTTGTTGATATCATGAAAAGTTCTGGCCAGGCAGGCTAGGTTGAAAAACACAGACAAATATAAATACTATTTAGGTCAGAACCACACTGGTATGTATGCATGAGAAGACGATCTGAAGCTGGTCCATACTTGCCATCCTAGCCTTGACATGTTGAGCTAGGACCTTTTTGGAGCAACATTGTGAGGTGCAGCTACATTACCTAGCTGTAACAAGCAACACACCCACATCTGAGTGTTTACACTTTCACTTAGAGCAGGGGTCTGCAACCTATGGCTTTCCAGATGTTTTGGACTACAACTCCCATTATCCCTAGCCAGCATAGTCAAGGGTGGGGAATCATGGGAGTCGTAGTCCAAAACATCAGGAGAGCTGCAGGTTGCAGACTTCTGAGTTGGTGAGACAAAGTGAAACCAAAATGCATTGTCAAAGCCAACATCTTGTGCTTTTCAGAAATGTGGTGGACCAGAAAGAGGACTCGGACGATTGGAGTCATCTTTCAAGGGATTTATTTTTTTAAAAAAGAAGAATTAAATGCCCAACTTGCCCTATTTCTATGTGGCAAGTTCCCAACCTAACAAAACAAAAACTAAGGATGGATGTTAAAGTCCAAATTAAAGCTCTTGAGTCTGAATCCTATCCAGCTAACAGGCCCTACAACTATAGAAAAACCTAACCAAAAACGGGAGGCTTTGTAGTTTGCACACTAGCCCTAGCAAGGCTTCTGCTGGCTCAGTTTATACGTGAATTGTTTTCAGTCTTCCGAAGTTCCTTTACCCTAGCAGAATATTTTTTCCAGTCTTGGTATCAAATTAAGCTTTACAGTCTCTCCTTTTAATAAAGAAAATAGTTTCTTGATGCAAACAATGCCATTCTCCCCCTGTCCCCCCCCCGCTCCACCGCACCACCTCCTTCGAGACTCTGGGACTCCCCAAAGTCCTGTAGTCCTCAGATGGGTTCTTTTCTTTCATACAAGTTATTTTGGTTAGGGTGGTTGTCCTCACTGGTTGTTCAAAGTCGTGCAGCCATTCTGGCTTTCTTAGCGTCAATTCACTTATTCATTTCGAGGGGATTGGGTCCTCCGACGTATTCCATATCTATGACCGGTAATGTCCACAGCTGTGTTGCTTCGGAAAATCTTCGGCGTCTGTGTCCTGCGTCGATGACGTCAATGCGCCGTCCCCGAGGACCTCCTCTGACGGCCGACGTCACCCGATGTGATAAGTAGGACACACGACGCCCGTAGCCTCAGTTCTGTTTTTTCCACAAACGTGGTCGCTTCGTGAATCTCGGTACACCTCGACTCTTTGGAGTTTGCTGTATTCTTCTCGGTTCGTTGAACCTGTTTGGTTTTTGTGAAAACCTGTTTGTGACGATGCCTACTTCGTCTTCAACCCCGCGTACGGGCTTCAAGAAATGCGGGGTCTGTGGGTCCAAGATGTCGGTCACGGACTCTCACAACGCCTGCCTCTTGTGCCTCGGGGAGGCCCACGATACGGACGACTGTGTCGACTGCCAGTCGCTCACGGCCAAGGCCTTGCGGGAGCGCAAGAAGAAGCTGTCGGTAGGTCGGGTGTCTAAGCCCTGGAAGTCGAGATCTACGGGGCTTGCGACGGATGACTCGAGAGGCGACTCTGCGCGTCATCATCGGAAGTCCAGTGGGTCTCCTTCCAGGAGTCGGTCTCGCCACTCCTCTGCCTCTTCGAGACATTCCCGGAAGCGCCGGCATCGGTCGCCTTCCCCGTCCTCTTCCGAGTACTCCGCCCATCGGCGGGTCGCTTATCCCATCATGCAAGCGAGACCGGAGGAATGGGCTTCCTTCAGGAAGCAGATGTTAGCGATTCTTGAATCGCAGGGCACCGGTCCTTCCGCGCCTCCGAGTGGGGTCGGTCGGCACCGGTCGAGAGACACCGCTCGTTCTCCTTCGGGCTCGGGTGGTCGGCATGGCTCGCGGAAAAGGTCCCGCTCGGACAAGGGTAGCCGTTCTCGCCAAGCCCTTTCCACGTCCCGGTCCTCGATGCGCTCGAGACCGCGTGATCCTGTGCCGTCTTCGAGGAAGACGTCGACGCCTGTGGTGCCGAGGTCGTCGACGATTTCTCTAGGCTCCGCCTCCGAGGGGGTCGTCGATGCTATCGGCGCCTAGGTCATCGAGAGACACGCTCAGAGCTCCGGCTTCGAGGCCTGTGTCGACGCCGTCGATGATGGCGGCGCTGCAGCTGACATCTCGTTCAGCGCCCTCGACGCCTTTCGAGGCGGTGGTGTCGGAGGGGCCCCGTGGCACGGGGTTAGCCCCTAGGAAGGCTCTGGCTAAGGTCAGGCTTGGCTTTGGTCCCCAGGTGTCTTCCTCTCACCGCCTGGAGTACATTTCAGAGGGTAATGATGGCTCTGATGAAGGCTTGGTTCCGGTTACTGTACCAGATGAGCTTCTCTCGGGCCATAGCCAGTTTGATGACCTGAGGCAGTCACTGTATGATGCCAGTGGACTGGACACATCTCCGGAGGTGGAGTTTTGTAGGCCGGAGCCTGGCACTCATGCCGATTCTTCATACCGGTGCCTTATGTCTCGGGTCACCGAGTACTTGGGATGGTCGGCTCCCCCAGGGGAGTTCGTTCAGGATGATCTCACGGACATCCTTGATCTTGGTCCCCCCACTGACCCGGTGCTGCTGTTTCATATGGCTCTGCAGACAAGGGTGGCAGCGGCTTGGACTGCTCCGGAGAGTCTCCCGGCAGTGGGCAAGTTTTTGTCGCGAAAATACCATCCAGCCAGTAGCGACCCCTGCTACTTGTCCAGGCACCCCACTCCGGAGAGTTTGGTGGTGCAGGCGGCTACGGTCCCGGCAAAGCAGGCGTCGTATCCTACCATCCCTCCAGATAGGGACGACAAACGTTTTGACGGCTGGGCGAAGAAAGTGTTTTCTTCAGGGGGTATGGCGCTTCAGGCGGCCAACTCCATATGTGCCTTGTCTCGTTTCACACACACTCTGTGGTGGAACTGTGTTGCATTAGCGGCTGAACATATTCCCGAAGGGGACGAACGGGATGGTTTTCTTGCTATGTTTCAGGATGGCAAGGATGTCACGTGTGAGGCCGTTCAGTCGGGTTTGGACATGGCAGATTGAGTCAGCCGGTCCATGGCGGCGAGCACCATAATACGCAGGTTTGAGTGGTTGCGGAAGTCTGGGTTCGCTCCTGATGTGCAGTCCCGGCTCCTCAACCCGCCCTTTGACGGTGAACATCTTTTTAGCAGCAAGGCTGACGAGAGCCTTGAGAGGTTGCAGACCTCCAAAGCTGCAGCGGTTGGGCGCTGCAATTCGACAACCTCCGCCTTTTCGTCCTAGGGGACAACAATGGAGGGAGGTTCCTTTCGCTATTACTCGTCCTTCAGTAAAGCAAAAGGAGCTGTCAGTCAAAGAGGCCACCGTAAGAGTGCCAGAGGTGGAAAACAAGGTACTCGAGGTGCCAAGGCCGCTCGGGCAGTTGCCTCTTTGCCCTCAGGCAACGCCACAGCCGCTACCACTCAGTCATGAGGCCAGGTCCCATGGTTTGCCGGTTGGGGGAAGGCTGGCGCAGCATCTTGTAGAGTGGCGTGCCATTACTTCAGATGTGTGGTTCTGGAGTTCATAACCCACGGCTACTGTCTTCCTTTTCGGCAGAGGCCTCACGACAATCCACCTGGGAACCTCTCTTTGAAGAGTCCGGATCCGCTCCTTGCGCAGGAAATTCAAGCCCTGCTGGAGAAAGGCGCCATAGAACTGGTGCCTGTAGCGGAGAGGATCAAGGGATGGTATTCCCCTTATTTTTTGATTTCGAAGAAAGACGGGGGATTGAGACCCATCATGGACTTGCGCGGTTTGAACAAACTCCTCAGGAAGGACAAGTTCAAGATAGTTACTCTCTCTCAAGTCCTCCAGGCCCTTCAACTTGAGGACTGGTTGGTGTCTCTCGACCTCAAGGACGCTTACTTCCATGTGCCGATCCATCCCAAGCACAAGAAGTACCTGAGGTTCGCGGTTGGCGACTCGCACTTTCAGTTTCGGGTCCTGCCGTTCGGATTGACCTCCGCCCGAGGGTTTTCAACAAGCTCATGGTGGTGGTGACAGCACATCTCAGGAAAGGGGGGATTCACGTCTACCCCTACCTGGACGATTGGTTGATCAGGGGGAGCTCTCCCCGAGCAAGTCCCGGATCATCTGTCCGTGACCTGCCACTCCCTTCACAAGCTGGGCTTCTCCCTCAATTTAAAGAAGTTCCATTTGACGCCAACGCAGCGGCTCCAGTACATCGGAGCAGTGCTCGACACATCCCTGGGGCTGTGTTTCCCTCCCCAGGTGAGGGCTCTTCACATTCAGCAGATGGTGCACAAGTTTCAGCTTGCCCAGACTCTCCCAGCGTCCAAGTTCTTGAGACTGCTCGGCCTCATGGCATCCTGCATTCTTCTGGCACCACAGGCCAGGTTGCGTATGAGAGCCTTGCAATGGGCACTCAAGCTCCAGTGGTCTCAGTCCTCCAGCAGGTTGTCGGAACCTGTTCAGGTGCCGCCCTCGGTCGCCCAGGACCTTCTGTGGTGGGCCGTCGAAGGCAATCTGATGAAGGGGGCCCCATTTTGGCTGCCCTGGCCGGAGGTGACGATAGTGACGGACGCATCCCTCACGGGTTGGGGAGCTCATGCCAATGAGTTGACAGTCAGCGGTCGTTGGTCTCCGTCGGAGTCCAGACTCCATATCAATCTGTTGGAGCTGAGGGCCGTCAGGCTAGCCCTGAAGGCTTTTCTGCTGACTGTGCGAGGAAAGAGTGTCCTGATTCTAACGGACAATACGGTGGCCATGCACTACCTCAACAAAAAGGTGGGGGGCAGGGTCACTTCCTCTGTGCAGGGAGGCGATGCAGCTCGAGTTCTGGGCCATACAGCAGGAAGTTTCGATCTCGGCTGTTCATCTGGACGGAGACGACAACGAGACGGCGGATTCTCTGAGCAGGCAGAGCGCGATCTCTCATGAGTGGGAGCTGGCTCAGGAGATTCTCCTGGAGATCTTTGCCCTTTGGGGGACCCCTCAAGTGGATCTCTTCGCCTCCAGTGTCAACCGGAAGTGCGAAAGGTTCTGCTTGCGGGAATTTCCTCCAAAAGGAGCCTTAGGAGACGCGTTTGTGGTGGAGTGGTCATTCCCAC
Organism: Ambystoma mexicanum; assembly: GCF_040938575.1. Taxonomy (NCBI): domain Eukaryota; kingdom Metazoa; phylum Chordata; class Amphibia; order Caudata; family Ambystomatidae; genus Ambystoma; species Ambystoma mexicanum. The sequence continues at coordinate 1,114,847,602 of NC_090930.1, forward strand.
TGCTGTACACGTTTCCTCCAGTCCCCGTCATCCCACAAGTACTGCGGAGGTTACAGAGGTTCTGTTCCGGGATGATCCTCATTGCTCCGGCGTGGGCCCGGAGGACGTGGTACCCGGACCTTCTCGACTTGTCCATCTGCCCTCCACGTCGTCTTCCCTACCGAGACGATCTGATCTCACGGGAGGGGGGTCAGGTTCTCCATCCAGAGGTCAGATCCCTCAACCTTCACGCTTGGCTTCTGAAAGGTTGAGGTATAAGGATTGGGACCTCCCTGAAGACGTGATTGGTACGCTCACCTGGACCCCACAGGGTCGTCGATCGGATCCCGGACAGCTGTGGTCTCCTTCAACGTGATGCGTAGTGCAGATATGACTGTCTGGACTGGCCCACCTAGTCTTGTCTGCTGGACCCGAAGAAGTATTTTCCTGCAAGTGGAGACAGGGATTAACCACCTGTGGGTTTTAGTGATGGCCTCCCAACTGTTCTCGCTCTCCCCCACTAATCACCTCCGATATCCCCTTAGTAACCTCACCTTATGTTCGTAAAAGATGAGCTCTCCATCCTGCGTGTCTTGCAGGGGCGCGTAGATACCAGTTACTTCACTGGTTTGAAGGCGTTGGGAGAGTTCCAGTAAGTATTGACTCTGAAGTCCCTGGCGGGATTGGTAAGTATCAAGTTCAAAGAGTTCAATGTGCCCGATGTTCACTCTTGTCTCTTTCCTTCCTTAAGTTGCAACTGGGTTCGTGAGAAGGTCTCGTAGCTGCTGCTGGCGTTCAGGTAAGAGTCTGTGTTACCCAACGCTGTCCGGTAACTATTGCATGCGTTAACGTGTTTTTCGCCCTCTTTACAGATGAAAATGTGGAGAGTTATTAAATAATACCGCCGGTGGTAAATCAGGTAAGTCTATGGTGGTAAGAGGTTGTATTTGTTGATTCCTTTGTCTGACCTTGTTTTTTCTTGTGTCCCCTAGGTGCCAGATTACGGCGAAGAAATGATGGAGACAGTGCCAGATCGAAAGATGCTGTGAGAACTGGCGAGTATGGCGCCGTGCTGGAGCTGTCGAAGCGACGCGTGCAGGACTGATGTACTTTCCAGGTCCGGAGATGAAATGGTTCCGGAATTAGGTGAGGAATTTGAAATAAGTTTGTTTTCTAACCTTGTCCTTTTCTTCTTCTTTATTCTAGGAGCTCCGGATTCGAGGCGGGTCTGGCAGAAGACTGGATGCTGGCTGCAGGCACGTGGGCGTGGCAGAAGACTGGATGCTGGCTGCAGGCACGGTGAGCATCACGCTGCTGGATGCAGAATAACGCGAAGCATGTGCTGCTGATCGGGTGTGGTTTAAATAGCCTCCAAAGTAGTTCCAGGTAAGAAGTTCCCTAGAAGCAAATATACAATTAGAAAATGGGGTGGGCACTGCTTTGTTTCTACTTATTCACTTTTCTGCAATCAATTGTGGGGGCTCACCCTTGAGCCTAGGCACTAGGTTCTGAAACAATATCCATACAATAGGGCTGAACTTGTCGATGAAAAATATTGATAGATGGTACATTTATGGGTGGCATAAAATTACTTTTCTTTCTGAACTCTTGTAGTTCCTCTGGGTCTTGTTCTTTAAGTTGTGATGTATCGAGTTCATCAAAAAACACTTAATTTTAATTTTCTCACCAATTTGAATAAGTCAATCTTAGTCTCAAATAAAGTTGTGCTATGCGTAGGTACATAACTGAGCCCTTTCTGAAGTAACATTTCTTCACTTTTGGTTAGTATTCTGGACGATGATGGACGGATGTCCGAAATGCATTGGCAATAATTTTGAAACACTGATTGGTTAGGAATAAACAATTGAAATATTGGAAATATTATAACAAAAATGGTGATTACTTAATGAAGAAATATCAATTACTAATGAGAATGAATTGAAACCCGTTGAGGGGAGTGAGAGCGAGCTCACCCAGGGTTGGAAGTTGTTCAGCCCTATTGTATGGAAGAAGTTCCCTAGAGCCACGCCCGATTAAAAAATAGTCCCTGTAACAAAATAGTCCCATCCAGGCCTCATGTAGGCTTGGACGCTTTTGCAGCATGGTCTGCATCAGGTAAGTAAAGTCTATGAGCCTGGCGCCTAACGCGCCAGTACTGATTTCTATGATGAGCCTGGCGCCTACGGCGCCAGGACTGAACCCAGACAGCCCCTAGCCGGGGTTGCTGAGGTTTAAACAAATGTCTGGATGCCTGCTCCCGGAGCTGAGGGCCTTGGTCCTGATGCCCGGGGGTAGGCATCATGACAGTGATGGAGGTGTTGCTCTCGGCCAGGCGGCCGGCAACAAATTCTCTGTACCGTTGCCGTTGGAGAAAGTTCTGCGACTGGTGCATAGTTAAGAATGTGGATCCTTTTGAGTGTGACATTCCCATGGTTCTGTCTTTTTTGCTTTCCTTGGCCCACAGGGGCTTGCAAGTGGGGACCATTAAAGGTTACCTGGCGGCGCTGTCCATATTTAAGCGCTCGTCTGAAGAATGTTCCCATTTTAAGATTCCTTTACTTTCTCAGTTTTTGAAAGGGCTCACTAATGTGTTCCCTCTGTCACCTTTCCTGGTGCCCGGTTGGTTTTTGAACCTTGTTCTTAAGTTTCTTATGGATGCTCTGTTTGAGCCTTTGCAGTCTTGCCCTTTGAGACTGTTAACTCTGAAAACTGTGTTTTTGGTTGCTGTTACTTCCGCTCACAGAGTGAGTGAGTTACAGGCACTTTCAGTTAAGCCACCCTTCACTGTGTTTCATAAGAACAGGGTTGTACTTAGAGTTCGTCCTTCCTTTCTTCCGAAGGTGTTTTCGGAATTTCATTTGAGCCAGAAGGTTGTTCTTCCGGCGTTCTATCCTCCTCCACATCCTGGTAAGGAAGAGGAGAGGCTCCATAGGCTTGATCCTAGGAGAGCGTTGAGCTTTTATCGTTCGCGCATGTCCCGGGTCAGAGTGGACGATCAACTTTTCATTGGTTATGCTGGAAAGCATTTTGGACAAGCTGTGACGAAACAGACTTTGTCTCGTTGGATTATTTTAGCTATCTCCGAGTGTTACCGCTTGGCGGGTAAGGACTCTCCGGCTGGCTTGCGGGCCCATTCTACCAGGGGAGTGGTTGCGTCTACTGCCCTGCAGAGGGGTGTTCCTATTCATCACATCTGTGATGAAGCCACCTGGGCATCGGTACATACTTTTGTACGTCACTACTCCCTCGATTCCATCTGAGGGCAGGATCTGGCCTTTGGCAAGGCAGTCCTTTATTCCACAATTTGATTGGGCATGCTAAATTTGTGTTCTAAATTCTTTTCCCAACTCCTTGCTTGGTACTGCTTTGGGAGGACCCAATCCCCTCGAAGAACAAGTTACTTTCTTACCTGGTAACGTTATTTCGATGGGATGGTCCGACGACGTATTCCATATCGCTCCCTCCCTACCTTCCCCGCTGCAGAATTTCTTTTGCGTTCCGCAAGGCCTTGTGTGTCTGAGTGACAGAAAACTGGTGTGACATGTTCTGGGGGAAAAAAACTACAACTGAGGCTACGTGCGTCCTACTTATCATCGGTGATGTCGGCCGTCGGAGGAGGTCCTGGGGGACGGCGCATCAACGTCATCGACGCAGGACGCAGATGCCGAAGATTTACCGAAGCAGCACAGCTGTGGACATTACCTGTCATAGATATGGAATACGTCGTCGGACCATCCCATCGAAAGAACGTTACCAGGTAAGAAAGTAACTTGTTCATCTCCTTCTTTCCCCTTTAATGTATTAGTTGCATACTTGGATTTATCAGGCTCGCGCAACCTATACAGCTTTTTCCTGCCGTTTGTCACAGTGTTAGTAGTTTTCTCAGCCCCCCTTTCAAAGGTTTTTTTTACTCTCGGGTTTCTCTGGCTCCCATAACCAGGAAAGCTTTTCCAGCGATTTTTCACAACGTTCGTATTACTCTCACTCCCCCTTTTATAAAGTATTTACACACTTGGCTTTCTCAGGCTCTCATAACCCGAATAGGTTCTACAGCTATTATTCACAATGTTTGTACCTTGTCGCGGTATGTCTTTCGTCTGGTTTCTCAGGTGCCCCGTCCTTTCGTGGTCGGGCCAACAGATGAGACAGGTGTCTTTCTGTCTCTGCTCCCGTTCCTTCCCATTCTTGTACAGTTACAGGAACAATTCGAACAGTGTCCTTTTTTGTTGACAAGGGCATTCTGGTTATGCTCAGCATTACCTGCAGTCAAGAGAGGTAAAGAATGATCTTTTAAAATACCGCGGTTGCAGGAGATATAGAAGTCTTTTCCATATTCATATATGCAGACAAGGTGGTTTGGACGGGGAGTTCCATTCTGAAATGGGAGTCCTTGTCCCCAAGAGTGGAGTCACTCCCCATTGAGATCTTACTTGCCCAGTCCCCTAGGTAGGATCTTGCGTAGTGGGCTCACCTCCCTAGCCTTAAATGGGGTGGCTCCCCTCTGGGAAGAAGGGATGAATTGTCCAGATTCGTCACAGTACACATGGGAAAGACATTTGCCAGGCACTGCCAAAAGGGTACCACTTGGCCACAAGATGGGAACATCTGAAAAATGGTGCGAGTATCTAGGCATATGATGTAATTGTCTGGCAAATGTCTGTCTAATACCTATACACAAGTCAAAATTGTCTTTGCATTGCTTGTTTTAGAAAGGACTCCAGTGCAATGAACAGATCCGAGGAAACACACACTGCTTTTAAATCTACTAGCTGAAAACACACATTACAAGATTTTTATTGTAACAGGAGTTCATTTACCGAGACAATTAAGTCATTAAACACTGAAAATACTGCTTAGATATAACACAAGCGGGCCTTATACAGCACACAGCTTGCTGTTACTTTGTGACGGAGCTAGCTGAAAGAGTATGTATCAGCAAGGAGTGGCAAGTAGTTGGTTGGCATACCATAGGGATTAAAATGGCAATGGATTGGTAAATGACCAAATGTGTCCTAGGAATGTGTGAACCTCTTTAACCCTCTTAACGTCCTATCTCCATCCTAATTGTGGTCCAACGAAATTGTTCTGGCTTACACCTGATCGCCTAATTCAAAGCCTTACATCAAATCACGTTTTGATTTGACTTCACTTTCCCCACCATAATTATAATTTCTCTTACTATCAACCTTATTGTTTCACTTATACGCAAGTAGTTAATGAAGTGGAATATATGATTTTAATTTTAATATGTAAGGGCCCTCAGTTTGTTGGATGTATGTCTCTGAATCAAACATAACCATTGGTATTGCTTTCCATACCATTGTTAGCAAATCAGCCATGGCCCTGCAATTAATGTGACCAGCTTTGCCCAAATTTCTACAACTCAAGGACTAGAAATGCTTGCAGTGGCTTGCGTTACAGTGCAGAGGGGACATGGCCTAGTAATTGAGATTGAACTGCACTGTTTGGTGGCAGAACCAAGACTCTATGACTTTTCCCCTTCTGTAATGGCAGAGACAAACTGAAGAAATATGGAATGCAAGACTGCCCAGAGAAATTATAGTGGTAATGTTTAATTCAAAGCCTTGCGTCAAATCACTTTGATTTTACTACACTCTCCTCTCCAAAATTACATTTTACTTACTACCAACATAATTTTTCCACTTTTACATAAGTAGTTAATGCAGCAGAAAATATACTTCATTGTAATTTGTCAGGGTCTTCAGCTGTTTAAGCACCTGCTGCAGACAGCTGTGTCCAAGCATCATCTCCTGTCATTTATTGTTTGATACAGTTAACCATCTTATTAAGCAGTATGGACCCAGAAGTACAGAGAAGTACACTGTTTGCTGTGGGAGACTCGCCGTGCCGAAAGCTGAAGGACGGTCTTTTTCGCAACTGAACACGAGGAGGAAGTCTTTGAAGGCAACATGGAAGTTGCCTGGACAAAGTTTCGCCTGATTGGTTACATCAATAAGGGACCGCCCCGCCTCTGTATTGAAATTCCGTGTGTGTAGCGCACCCGCGCGCGCACCCGGAAGTACAGAGAAGTACACTGTTTGCTGTGGGAGACTCACCGTGCCGAGCGCTGAAGGACTGTCTTTTTCGCAACTGAACACGAGGAGGAAGTCTTTGAAGCAACTCGGAAGTTGCCTGGACAAAGTAGTTACAATATTTATTTGCTTGAAATCTATCTGTGGATTTGTTGAAACACTGTATACACGGACTAACCGTGCTTCCTACTCCCTCTTGTTTCCCCTATATTAAGGTTTTGCCTGATTGGTTACATCAATAAGGGACCGCCCCGCCTCTGTATTGAAATTTGTGTGCGTAGCGCACCTGTGCGCGCACCCGGAAGTACAGAGAAGTACACTGTTTGCTGTTTACAGCTTTGAGCGGTGAGCTGACATACCTACTGCTTCAATCGGTAGTATCCCCAAGTTCATAAACAAAGTTATATACAAACAAGCGTCAGTTTGGGCTTCAATAGTGAGAGCACTATAATCAGTGAGTCAGTGATTTCCATTTAAAGCGTGTTTCCCGTTGCTTTTATGCAGCAGTTATGTGGTCTCTCTAGTGACTGGTGTGTTCAGTGAAAACAGTGCACCCTTTTCTTTGTTGTGTACTGTTGCTTGCATTGTGGCGCAATGAAAAGAAAGATCTTAGGTACTAAACGCGATTTTGCAATGTCTATTAATAGTATAAAAACAAGGAGAATGAGTATTGCGCATGTGGCTGAACTACCACTCACGGACTCCTCTGACACGGATGAGGAACCAGTGGAGTGTGCCAAACCCCTCAAAGTCAACCTTAGAAGATGCTTGTGTGAATGAGTTGCCGGAATCCTCACAATCATTATTTAATGAGGAAAGAAGACAGGCGGAGATACCTTGTGCTTTCAACAAAGCAAATCTCGGCTTGTCATTTATGGACACACCACAAATTTTTCTATCAGGTGAAATAACTATGTTCGGCTTATCCAAGCATTTTGATACTTCAACCCAGATTTCTACCACTATGGGTGTAAATAAGCCTGTTACAGTCATGGAGGAAGCAAATATAAAATCTAGCCTAGGTGACTTAAAAGAAATGGAGCTAGACAATCTACAGTTATTCAAAGAAGTGAAAGCGCAGACTAGAATCTTAAAGGAAATTCTGCATGCACTAACTGCGTGGCCCGAGATGTTTGCTGAAAAGATCTTCAAAATGATCGCCCCTTTAAGCGGGGTTTGTGACAAAGAACAGAAGTCATCTCTGATAGTCAATCCAAATGAGAAACAGTCGATATTGAATGACAATGTACCAAAGCAATGTCTAATCGAAAAACTTTGCGCGCACCATGAGATCAATAAAGATATTACTCCTTGTAGATCAACGACTAGCTCTAGTGAGAAGGATCGTAGTGCTGTGCTAGTAGCCGATGCAAATGCACCAGGAAACCTCCCTGATGATCTATTGATACCCACTGTAGCTAATCCCTCCATAAAGGTTGCTGAGATATTTAATGTAAACATCTCCCAAAAAAAAATAATGTGAAAAAAATTAGGAGGAAACAAGCTCAGGCACAGAAGGCTTTGAATGTATCATCACGTAAGTTCCTGAGGGAGCCCAGCTTACGTGAGGTAGAAATTGGTCTCTCAGAGGTGGAAGAAGCTATCTCGGTTACAGAGTCTCCTATAAAGCAGCAAGCAAGTAGTTACTCCGATCGAGTACACTTGATGACTGCAAAAGAGACTAATCGAAATGAAGTAATGCTGTCTGGTTATTACGATGCGGAAACAAATCTAGCGGACGCTCTGAAAAATGAAATAGTAACAAACAGAATCGATACCAATTTAAAGAATCTAGAAATGGGTATGTTGGACATATTTGATTTATTTAAGAACCTTAATGCCCCTTTACGCATAAAGATTCAGTTAAGGGATGAAATGGGGCAGCACACTGGCCCATCTCTGGCAGAAGGGTCTTGTCTGCCAGAAAGAACGCATGTGATGTCCAAAGACCCACACCAGGAAGGCTATGCAAATATTGTACAAAATGAAGGATCCAGTACCAATGTAGAGGTAAGGGAGGTAAATGTCCCCCCTGGGATAGCAAGTCCAAGTAAAGATGTCCCGTATGAACACACCAAGAACAGGGTGATAACTCTGACTTGCCCTTATACTAATGGTTTGAAGTCTGACTCTAGAAAAGAACCAGAACCTGTATTATCAGGCAATTATTTAACTGAGGATTCTGTGCAGAGGATCATAAAGGATTTACTTAATAAGAAAGATGAAGCAATACCTAAACATGAAGGCGCAGTCTGTGGAATATCCAGAATACCATCTGAGCAGGCTATGTCTGAGCGTGAGTTAGGAACTGAAATAGGCTCACAGGCTGAAATTGACAGACAGGGGGGTGGAAATATGCAAGCCAAAGTTGGAGAGAGCGAGTGGTGGAGTCCCCAAAATGTCACTGGTGACAGGAGTGTTAAAGAAAATATTGAGCAAAAGGTCCAGCTCACGGGTACCGCAAGGGGCACTGTGTGCTGCGTTGCCCGCATTTGCCTGATGCTCCAAGTCTTACATTATATTATGTATTTGATGATCGTTACCCGCCAACTCTGAATAGACCCTACATATTGAGTCTGTTTTGTGATATCCCAGAACTGTCACTAATAGCTTCCTCAGATATACAACTGGTGGATTATATTAATCCGCATAGGTATGACTTTGTGCGTCTGGTGATTCAGTCGCCCCTAGTACGTACCTTGATTTTAAAGGAAGCGGGTTCACTGCAGAAGAGGGGTTTTGACATTTATAATTATCTAGAACAAGTTTGTGTGGAGTTTGTGAATAAGAATGAGCATGTGGCACAAAATATCTTACCATCTGATAAAAGGGATGACAGTGCTCGTAGTCACATGGACGCTATGTACCTAACCGAAATGAGGGAATGGATAACTCTGGCAGTGTCTCTTAAAGATTCATTAGAGCAACTGAAAAACATGGATAACCCCCTTTAGCGAAGGTGGCCAATATAAGTTGGTTTCGTGGAATTCTAGAGGACATACGCATTTAGCACAGAATAAAAAAGTATGCAAAGTACTAGAGAACTTTGATTTTGTGCTCATACAGGAATCATGGGCGTGTGGGCAACTGATATGGGACGGATACGTTGTATTGTGCCTTCCTGGTTCTTGTGGGCCAAGAGGTCACCCTAAGAGTGGCCTAGCACTTGCTTTTCGTAATTCCCACGATATTGAAAAGTTATCTGAAAAACATCTGTACACCTCATGTTTAGTTGCAACCTTTCATCTAAACACACAAAATGGGAGGGTGGATCTAATGGCCATTAACGTATATTGGAATAATGCTGAGTATGATGATCAAATGTTGGAGAAGTTGTTAGACGAAGTAAATGTCTTAATTGATGAATGGTTAGTTTTTAAACCTGACGGTTTCATCGTCATAGCTGGCGACATGAATGCAGATTGCAATTTATCAAATATAGAGATGGAATGGTGTTTAGTGGACAAGGGCATTACTGGTTCAAAAAAGGGCTGTAAACGTTATAGAGGTGCTCTTTGGCTTAATTTTATAAGATCATGGGGAATGGAAATGGTTTTTAACGATAAATGTACATGGAATGCCTGGGGTGAGTCTACAATTATAGTCTACATATTTGTTAGTGATACGTTGATTAAGGATTCTGAAAACATGCTTGTACAACCCAAGTCTGAAAGTGACCATGCTATGATATCAATAATCTGAATCTAAAGAAAAAATCTACTTACAGAAATGTGAATTGTGTACCAATAATTGTCAATGTGAGGGGAAATAGGGTCAAATGGAATACTTTCAAGTCAATCAAATGTAATAATATGATGTGGCACGACTATGAGATAAGATCCTTGGAACAAAAAAAAGAAACGTACTCGATTGCAGCATTTGATGAGTGATTGGTTGCTAGTTTAGATCAGTTTCAAAGACCAAGCTCTGGTCTAGTGCCCAATAAAAGGACTCACAAGCACGTTTTTGACCTTGAGGTTAAGCAACATAGAGCTTTTTTGCACAAGCAATTACGTGCTAAAAGGAAACTTAATTTGTTACCGGCTAATTACAAAGAACAAGCTAAAATGTGTCAACAAGCTTACAAGAATTGGAGGATTCATCATTGTGCCTCCCTTGAACAGAAAGATGCTGAGTCTATGCTCAGGGCTATGAAGGAGACTAATTCCAGAAATTATTGGTCACTTATTAATAGCACTGAAGCATCGCAATTGCAGTTAACTACGAATCATATTGGTGAATTAGTATGGCGCAACGTTTTTGAGAACCTATATGCCCCTTCCAGTGACGGTATATTAGCAGTAGAATGCAAGGAATATAAATAGGTATTAGATGCTTTGGTGGAGAAAATAATGTTAATGATTCAAAAGTTGAAACCTTCTGCCACTCCTGGCCCCAATAATTTAACATGTACCATACTTAAATAGAATGCCCACCTATGGGCCGGAATATTGCACTTTATATTTAGTGATGTAATCCAGACCCATACGATGCCAGACTTGTGGAAAGTCTCGTACGTGATACTTCTATTTAAAAAAGGCAATCACTTGTGTCCTAACAACTATAGACCTATGTCATTAATTAACATAGAGGCTAAGATATTCTCATCCTTGATATTGAAAAATCTGTTGAGATGGATGGAGGAGAAAGAAATCCTTGATGTAAGGCGGTTTGGGTTTCGGAAAGGCCTGGGGACAGATGCAGGTGGCCTTTTAGTATCCGTTCTGCAAAGCCAAGCAAAGAAATTCGAGCACGTCCCTTTGTATACCGCCTCAATGGATCTGTCTGCAGCATTTGACATGGTTTATAGACCGATATTATGGCAAAAGCTTGTTACATTGAATATTGAAAGAGGCCTATTAGCCATGATTACCCATCTTTATTCGAATACAGTTTTGAAGGTTAGGCTCAACAATGAAGGCTTGATGTCCAGAGAAATAAGAGCTAGGAATGGTTTGAAGCAAGGCTGCGCCTTGGCAGCGATCTTGTTCAATCTTTGTTTCTGGAGCTAATGACAAATTTTAATCTTCTGGGTTGTTACCTCCCAGGATTGGGGGGGATTGTTGTGGATTGGGTTGCCTATGCTGACAACTTTTTGCTACTGGATCGCACAAAGATAGGCCTGCAAAGGCTAATCAATGTGTTTTCTGATTTTGTTAAAGAACTAAAATTGAACATTAACCCTACAAAAACTGTTATAAATTTGGGACAAAGTAACAGGCCAAGTTCTAATCCAGTGTGGTGTCTTGAAGGAACCAAGTTAAGATTACAGAAAGGCTTTAAATACATTGGTTATACATTCGCAAGTAACGTGACGCTAAACTTTGTAATAAAATGCTTAGAATCTAAGGCGGAAGAGTCTGGAAATCAGTTGAAGGCAATTGAAAGGAAATTTGGTAAATTTACAATGATGGGATGTAGAGACTTTTATTTGTTAAAGGTTATTCCGAGTTTAATTTATGGCATGGATTTCTACCCGGTGAAACTGTCTCCTCACCTAAAAATCATAGACGCTATAATCTGGAAAAAAGTATTATTCTTTCTACCTAAATGCATACCATTAGAAATCATAAGGTATGAGTTTGGTCTCTGTTCACTAAAAAGCATAATGGAAAGTAAAAGAGCTATGCTGTATAGAAAATGCATTTTGGCAGGGTCAAATTCATTGTACAAAATTCTAAAGGATGGTGTAACGGAGAAATACATGATGGATTTACAAATTGAGGTGGAAAACATATTGTTGAATCTTGGCGTTTCAATGAAGTGTCTCATAGAGAAACCAGCAAAGATTAAAACATTGATTAAAGCATTTGACTGGGTTGCTAACAATGCAGTGATCATGAATTCAAAGCTATATTACCAAGTAGTTTCTGTCTGGAAATGGTTCCCTGAACTTGAGCCATATCTGGCGAAATATCCTTCAAGGAAACTTCGTAATAGTGTGATGCGATTCAGGTTCAATGTCTTAAATACTAATGAAATCTGTTACATCAGAAAATTATTTCCTAAGAATAAGAAACTATGTAGATTTTGTGAAAAAGTTGACGCTGTTGAAACATTAGTACATCTGCTGTTAGTGTGTCCTATGCTGTCTAACGAAAGGTTTGTTTTCTTTTATGAATTCGTATTTGACACTTCAAACGTATCCAGGGAGCAATTGTGGTTTGAAATGATGCATAGTACCAATATTATATTGAAGTGCAAAGTTATTGATTTCCTAATAACCATATGTAAGGTGCATTAAATAAGGGTCACTTAAGATCTAATGACCAAAGGTCCCGTAAGCATAAATCCTGTGTTCTAGATGGTCAATGAAGTACAGCATTGCAGGTATCACTTCATCTGACAGTATGTGAAGGTCTTAGTTGTGTTTTAGATTGTGCTGTGATGTCTAAAATGTATATCTAGGAGAATCTGCTCTTAGATTACGACACATGATCTTAATTTCGATGTAATTGAGAATATGTTATCGGTATTCGGATAATGAAATTAGAAGTGAATTTTGGAATTAATTTGTTTCAAGATGATTATATAGTTGTAAAGCGATATATTGATTTTAAAGTTTGTTTTATGAGCTTTTATATGTATTGTTTTGTAAAGGTCTATATAAACCAAAATACAATAAAATAAAAAATAAAAATTAAGCAGTATGGGAACAGTTATATTTCCACACTGAAAATATACATTAAATTACAGAAATAAACTTGATAGGTTTGAAAAAAATGCTATCTTGTAACTGAGAGGTTTGAAATGTAAGATAGCTGAACAGTGCAGTTAAACAAAGCAACACAGGATCTTGCTAGATAGTTGCAGGCAGTCTGCTTGAGCAAGTGTGCTACCTCACTTAGAGGTGTGAGTGGGCCTCCATCTGCCTGGTCATTTCTGCTTTCATGGCTGTGAGGCATAAATCATTGTCCAAGGCAATCAAATTCAGGCCGGAGCCTCCTGCAGTGCAGCCCATCTGAATGCTAAACGCTAAATCCCCCCTGCCTGCAACCCATGCTAACCCCCCCACCCCCCTTGATGGGTCCCAGTGGTTAAGACAAGGCCAGAAGGTGGCCTTGGGGGGAGGTGAAGGGGGAAACAGAATGATGTGTCGGGATCTGGAATGAGATGCAGGAGGAGAAGGGGGGGAGAAGGAATGAAGCACAAGAAAGATGTAATCGAGGAAAGAGAGGAGGAGGAATAGGAATAACCCTGTTAATGGAAACTCTAAATACCCAAATGTAAGGGAGGTAAAACAAGCATTTAAATGATCAGGGAGATTTTTAGATCCTTGACAAGGCAAGAAGACAAATGCCACCCAATGTCAAGACAAGAGAATCAACAGGGAAGAGATGTCTGTTTTACAGTTGCAAAAACAGTAAGGCACTGAGCAGGGACATCCTTCAAAGTCTTGATATTGCAAAAGTATCCATCCTAATTGTAAGCATGGTGGTAGGTAGTGGTTTATTTGTTAGAAGAATGTGTGGTACAGCCAGATGATTCTGTACATATTTACTAGGTTACAGAAAGGCAATTTCGCCTTAGAAATGTGGGAGATGGCCTTGTAGGAGAATGGGATTCTATAGGTGATTGGAAAAAGGCCTACGAAAGGGTGGATTTTTAATGAAGAAGAACATTGAAGGTTAAAAAGATTTTAAGGGTTAATATTGAACTAAGGATGATGGGAGATGTACTGTGCCATAAGATTGTTCCACTAGAAGGCAAGGGATTAATGTTGCTCATGATGATCATTTTGGGATGGCCAAGACCAAAGGAAGCATAAGGGTTGACTGATAATGGTAGATATAGAGGTTGTAGTGGAGAGTACGGTGCTACACAGCAGAGATTGTAATGCTGGTGATAATATACTGAAAGTCAATATTCCTTATTTGACCCAATTGGACTGCCATGGTATTGTCTCTACTTTGCCATTTTGTGACCTGTGGAAGGACCTCTTTGTGTTGAGCTGCAACCCTCTCTGGAATTGGCTGTGCTGAAATAAAGGAGATTTCTCCCTGTGGATCAGCTCATGGTGGTAGAGGCCTTGTTAGTCTGCCTTGGATGCCTTTTATTGCAGCTTTTCTCTGCTACATAAAAAACCTGAACCGTGTGATACCATGGGGTCGGAGTGGATGGAGATGTGCAGCAATGTGAGACTGCGTTCAATGAATTTGAGTGAAAGACCTACACAGATCAAGTTATTGAACAGGGTATACTAGAGTCTGGAAAGGATGATGAGACGTGGAATGTCGGAGTCTGATGATTGTTGGAAGTGTTTATGTGAGGTTGGTACTTTGGAGCACATGATGTGGCATTGTTCAAAGATTCGTGGATTTTGGTCTGATGTATGTGGAATGTGTTTGTGTGATAGGATCTGATATTGCACTTGATTTGATTTTGGGAGGAAATGCTTTTTTGGATGATCTCTCACAATCACAAAAAAAGTTTTTGTTCACGGGGGGCATTAGTTGGTAAAAAGTTGATATTGAGAGTGTGGAAATCGGACAATTCCGTTGTCATCAGATTGGATATCTGAAATGCATTCTTTGTCGAGTGTTGAAAGGGTAATATTTAGGAGACAAAAGAACCTGAAAATATTTAAGAGAATTTGGGGGACATTTTGGGATATTTATTGAATATTAGGCTTTTTCATTGTTATCTAATATGTACAAAGTTGATTAATTTGAAGTTCTATTGGTAGACAATGTAGACTCTTATCTGTTATGTAAAAAGTTATGAATTGTTTGTTTCTTTTTATATTTACTGTTGAATAAAGACATTTCTGTTTTTTTGCTTTTTAAAAAAAAAACAGAGATTCAATGCCAGAAGTCTCAGTCAAGGCTGAGTAATGAGCGATTGACACCAGGAAGGAGCTGCAAAAATTGAAGTTGTATGATGGTCACTACTTATAGAGGCATACAATAGGGGAGAGTGGGGGGCCCCCTTTTACTATTGCTTGGCCCCTACGAATGCCCTGTTCCCTTCCATCTCCTTTCCACGGGCTTTGCTCAATTCATGACACCGTAATGGAGAACACCCTGTTTGAATTCTGTCCCAGGTGCAACGTCAAATTGCCTTGGAATGATGCACGCAAAGTGTGTAACAATGGTCTTGCCATGCATTATGCTGAAGATTGGTGCCAGGTGTGCCAGAAATTCATACCCATGAATGACTTTTTAGGAGCACAGGAAAAGCACTGTGCGGCATGCGCTATTTCATAATAATTGTCTCAGAGCGTGACCACTGCTTTGTTGTATATATTCTCAACAGTGGGATTTCCGCTGTCTGGATAGATAGCAGCACTGAAGAGCAGCGCTTAGAGGCCACCAGCAGGCAAGACCTCTCAGCCTCCCCCAGATCCGAAGGCCTGACGTCATGTCGCCCTGTGGACGACGATGATCCGATTGGAAAAAGAAGTCGGTGAGAAAGAGCAGATTCTTAAAAAGAAGTTCTCTATAGAATCTCAACGTTAGTGTCACTTGGCAAGGTCCAAATTGGAATAGTTAGAGACTCATTACATAGCACACGACTGCTTGAAATCAAAGCAACATTAATACTGAAAAGGGAGCAAAACCAATTGCTTCCTGGCCTACAAACATAAACTCTTTAAAATGAGAAATATCATTGCTAGTTTGATCAAGAGGGCAAGCTACAATATGGGAAAGAACAAAATCTCAACATTCTCTAATAATTTGTGCAATATTATGTTGTGGAAAACTAGATCCTATCATCCAGAAAACATTAATTTACTCAGTGTCCTTGCTGAAGCAGTGTCAGATTGCCAGATGTTGAAGGGACCAATTTTGATGGGTTTAACCCTTTCTTGTAAAGGACATTTAAGCTGGTTTTACCAGATAAGCTTACAGTTCTCTTCAATCAATTCCTCAAGTCCGGTACCATCACCCCCTTGATCGCAAAATCACTTTCTATGCAAGTCTTCCACCGCATCACTCCAACTCATTGTGGATGTGAAACATTGTTTGACAATTGTCTGATAGTCCTCTCCACCTTTGTGGGGTATAGTCCAACAGGCTTTATCTACAATCGCAATACAGACATCATCTTTAGAAGGGTTGTTAAATTAATTTGCATGGGGTGGAAACTTGGTTGGGAGGTCCATGGGGGGTTTTGGCTTTAGATGCCAAGAAGGCCTTCAACATGGTGGACAGGCATAATATTCAAACGCCTTCAGGCCTTTGGGCAGTTACTTTGAAGCTTTGTTCGAGAACATTGTTACGTCCCCGCCAAAGAGACCCAAGTCACATATTGTATAGCTATCTGTAGGGGGACTCAGCAGGGTTGTAGTTGCTCTACCCTGAATCTTTCCTTATCAGTGGAACCCTTTGCTCTCAGAATAAGGCTAAAATGTGACTTTGAGGAGATTTCAGGTTCTGGGGAGCATTACTGGATAGCCATTCATGTTGGTAATGCATTATTTTGTTTGACTAATTCAAAAGGCTCCCTTCCTATTCTATTGGAAGAACTTTTCACATTTGACTCTGCATCATGATTTCAGATTAATTGGGGTTCCCTCAAAAATGTCATATTCAAAACATTTCATATTCTTTTGGGCTGGCGGAAGCCTTGGATTATTTAGGAGTCAAGATGACCTCCTCTAGAGATCTCTTTAGGCTTAATAGTTCCATCTTCGATCTGTAGCATGATACCAAACCTCAAAAGCCACCACCAGCAAATTACAAATCCTCCAGAATAATGCACTCAGAGCGGCCCTGGGCATCTCCAGAAGAGACCACATCACAGTACACCGTCAACAGAACAACTGGACCCCTATCACAGACAAAATCTCCCTAAAAACTGCTTCACTCACCCACAAGTCCCTCAATAACGCAGCCCCTATCTGCCTGATCGACAGATTTCACAGACCGACATCCTTGCGACCAACAAGGACAGCATACAGAGACTGCCTCTCCGTCCCTAACTACAAACGCTCTACCATAGGAGGTAACAGCTTCCCAGTGAAAGCGGCTAAACTGTGGAACTCCCTACCACCCACTCTTAGAATGGACTTACCCTACCAAAACTTACGTTCCAAGATGATGTCTTGGCTGAAGGCAGCCGTTGTATAACCATACTGAGCCATGATCTGCTTCTCCCTCGTGCCACTTGGATATACCGTACACACAATTGGTAACTGTATATATGTATATACTCCTTGCTTTTCTTTTATTATTATTGTGTATATGCCATGTATATATTTTATTGTCTGCAACTAAGCTTCGCAAATTCCTGTATCTGCTGCGCCTTGTTACCCTAGGGTATTCTGGCGCATTACAAATAAACAAACAAAACAAACAAATGTGGAATGACTAAGAGATTTCCTAGCGTGGATGAATAACCCCATTCAAGATTAACATAGTCCTTAGACTAATTTACTCCATCCTTAGCTCACCCCCATCAAAATCATTGATTTTCCCCATTGTTATTGTAGAGGAAAATGTTTATTTGGACTAAAGGGATCCATAGGGTCCCTTGAAAGGCTCTCATGAGAGGGTTGTATGCTGGGGATTGGGAGTCCCTCCATTTAGGGAATATATGTTTGCAGATCAGCTGTGTTTGATTGGTTTGGCCATCAGTGCAGGTTTAATGGGTGGACCTCGATCAGGGAACTACCTTAACCTCCCTTATTGCAAATACTATTCTTGTACTGTTCAGACAGATTATCAGGGAGGGCTCTTCTTCCCACCCATACCACCCTGTGCTGCTGGTATAGGGCGTTCAAAAATGAGCAGTTAAAATCCGAGCTAGTCCCCATTTCTCCCGTTTCTGGTAATCCTGCTTTTCACCACGGTTGGTCAAGGGGCTATTTGGGAAATGGGTGTAGGGTGGCAACACAACTCTATCCCAGCTGTGTAATCTGGCTCCCAGTTGAGAAGTGTGAGGCAAACTGCGCTGCAGTTTGGCAGCAGACTGTTTTTTGTTTTACCTTCAGTGGTTTTGGTGTTGGAGACACTGCAAATCTTTGGGAGAGCTGCTTTATTGCTTTTCCCTGTTGGAGCTAAGAACCGAGTAAGATTAGCCTTGCCTGGAAAAGTTCAAAAATGCCACGCTGCCCGAGCATGCCCATGTAGAAGTGCAAGGCAAAGTGCACTGCAGTTTAGCGTTAGGGCGATCCAGCAGGTGAATCTCAGTGCCCTATATGAAAGCAAACTTCAGAGGAAAACTGTGAGTAAACATTTGATTTGACAAATTGTAGAATATGACATTGGAAGTTTGTGATTCTTGGAGCTAATATATCCCCTTTCTGTACAACATAAAAATATTATCAGACCTTGACAAACTATTTAAGGAGTTTTGCTTTACAAGACGACTATCATGCTACAGAAGTGGATGGTGTAGAAAACAAATTTGTGCCTCCTCAAATACCCAGATCCATAATTTTTGACCGCCCTGAGCATGTTTCAGATAGCAGCATGATGATGGCAGCAAGAGAAAATTTTATGTTGGTGGCCTCTCAAATGCAGTTTGACTATACTCTTCCATCTGCTACTATAAAAACGAAAATTGCGGACCTCTTCCAGCAGGGAAGAAGCACAAGTTTGGGAGACATGCAGATAATTTGCCTATCAGACTTCCCAGGCATTAAAGACAATATGCAGGGGAATTAACAACAAAGGGTAACCAGTAATGAAGTGTAGGAAAGGGTGCCACAGCAAATCACAGACCCAGAATTGAGAGCCAAAGTCCTTTGATGTCTGAGTGCTCGATCAGATACCCCAGCCCTATTTGCATCACAAAGTCCTATACGGCCAGGAAATGGAGTTAGACGTATCATCTTCTTCATGTTCCTCAGAGACGTCGAACAATCATTCTCGGGCATCAGAAAATAAAGAGGGAACTCATCTGCATTGAATTATGTTCTAAACTCCTTATTGAGAGTTTTTGAGATTATTAAAATAAATGTTGCTTTAACTTCTGTTTTAATAATCTCCAATACTCTCCACTACACAGCAGAAATGGTAATGCTGGTGATAAGATATGGAAAGTGAAAATGCCGCATCTGACACCAGTAGAATCTGTGATGCTGCCATGGTATTGTCTCTACTTTGACATTTTGGAATATTTTATTTTAGGGGCTTGGTCAGCGCAAGGTTTAAGACTTCTATCCCAAGAAGAGTTCCATAGTAAAATATTAATTAACAATGGGATATGTTTAGTTTCCTGGGAAACAGAAATGTATTAGAGGGTAATGAGCGACAACTTGAAATATCATCCATGTGTCACGATGAAGTGACTGGATGTGTAGAAGATTTAATACATCACTCACTGCGAGAGTGAGATTGGTGGTAGCTGGGAAATGTAATTAACCTCCATTAAGACCAAACTAGACTCTTTTGATTCACATTTGGAAGACAGGGTGAAGGGGCTTATTAAGGAAGAGAGTACAACACATACACAAATGCTTGCCGACATCAAAGATAAATCCGAATCCCTTGACATGAAACTTGAAGGCCAAAAGATCAGCTGCTATAATTGTGGTACTTAGGATATTCAGTGGAACCTGACTTTAATACTGGAACCTGACCTAATACTGGAATTTCACACACCATCCTCGAAAGGGATTCTGGATGAAACTCCTTTGTGAAAATGAGTAGGACTATGAATTAGTACCATCAGGGCATGAGGAAATAACACAGAGGAGGAAAAAAGGTCGTAAGTGTAAAGGTAAAGCAAGAGGTAATCATGGTAAAGAGACCAAGAAATAAACGGCCGAATAAGAGCTCTGCAACCAAATTCTTCAGAGCCCTTAATATTCCAGAGTCTCTGGTAATAAGAATATCTGAACAAGAATCCTCCCTTGTGGATGTAAGTGTCGGTAGAACAGATAACATTGCACCCATTTTTGCCAAATCTAAAAAATCAAAGAAGCCTATAAACAACCTGTGAACAATAAGTGAGAAGAGGACTTGAATGATAGATCAGGTGATCATCATCATTGGAAAATAATCCCCTCACAAGAATAAGAAGGTTGGCGTGCATGCAGCGGGCCAAACGTATCCAACAGTCTTGGCTCACGATATGGAATAACCCAGGGCAATAGGAGTCCTGCAAAAATCTTTTCATTCCGTCACGGCAGATTCAGGAAGGTCTGATGGCGCTACAGGGAACTATTGATATAAATGAACACAACATGGGGTTTTATTGCCTGGAAGATCTGATCCATGACTTTTCTCGACTTTAAAGTAAACGATGTGCCAGCCTTGGAAGACAGCGCAAAAAACAAAATTGGTTAATTTTGGAACCAGTGTTCCCTGTCGATAGAGACGTGGTTATGAACCGTAATAAATGTATGGACTTCTTTCATGACATTTGAACTTTAAGCAACATCTTGTCAAGAGATATAGCCTGGGTAGAACTTACATTAGATAATAAAATAAGCTTAACGTGGCAGTTCTGGACATACCATCACCGTTAGTGAAGGAATATCTCTTTTCATCAATAGATGAAATAAGATCAAGATGCTCGGATCTGCGTCCTTATGTCCCTAAAATACCTGACTGCAGAGCCAGTATGATATGATATGAGATTTTATTTGTATCGCGCTCGTACACAAGTGCAAACAAGAGAACTTTCGACCCAGATTGGGTCTGGGTCCATCTAGAAGAGTCATCATGACGAATGAAAACTTGCAAACGGAACCAAATGTTGAAGATTGGTATTGGGTTACAATGCCCTAACGGCTGCTAACCCGGATACAAGAATAAAGAGACCAGGTTTTTAACCTCCTTAGTTGGGCCATCTTTCCCAGTCGAATAATACTATTGTAAAAGCAGGTGGAGCGGACTTGATTAGGATGCGAGAGACTTTTTTGCTGAAACCAACAATGCTAGACGGGTACATCGTCACTCAACAACTAGCACTGGGAGGGTTATTTGGGAGACCACGAGACAACCTAATGGTGGCCGTAAATTCAAAATTAGCCAAGAATGCTGAGGTTGTAATAAGCTTTCCACCATGTACACAGGCTGCACGAATATCCACATGATGGGACAATATTGAACTCCTGATCATAAATGTTTATTGCAATTATATGGAAATGGCCTGATAAGTTAAATAGAGAGACTAGACAATAATTTATGGATTTGTATGGAGGACAGCAAGTAAATGTCATCATCATGGCAGGCAATTTAAATGCAGATTGCCTGAGAGTGACGATATGCCCCACATTGTTGGAGGTAATGCCAATAAATGCAAAAAAGGGTTAGCTTGGGCCACACATTTTAAACAATGGGACTTATTTCCCTGAATGGTCAGATTGAAGGTGATTTGGAGGGCAACAGTAATTGGCATCGTGGCACACAATCCTCATGGTGCCCATTTATCGATTATTGAAAGGAAAATAGCCACTGCATGTTCAAACTGACCTGGCATTCTTGTTTTTCTTTGATTTGATGAATGTGATATAAGTGGGGTTGCTTAGGGTGGGGAATTGTTTTCAGTACAATTGCTTGGCTCAAATGGTTTTCTGTAGCCCTGTCTAAAATGTTATCAAAGCTGGGTGTGACATGCCTGTTTTGCATTTCTCTTTGCCTTCAAATCTTGGATAATAAATACAATTGTCAAGCTGGATTGAGCGCTGACGTGTACCTGATCCTAAGGTCCGCTGGGTAGGGTCCGCCACGATGCTACTAGACTCGGGAACTGTAAGGGGGCAGAGTAGAAGCACCTCCGTGTAACCGCCTACCCAGTGAAATACCTAGGTGGCAGGATGCAGGGAAAGTCCCTGAGATTAACGTGATGCAAACACAGTGCAAGGCACTGAGCAGGGAAATCCAGATGGTAACCGCAGAGGGGCTGGCCAAAGGCAGGAGCGAAGGAACTTGACTAAGTACTCGGAGCAATGAGTCAAGGAAGGGAAAACGAGCAGAGCAAGGAGAGCAGGCAAGGAGGAAAAGGTCAAAGAACAAACAGAGAAACGCCCAGAAAGGATGCACAGAGAAAAGTGGAGCGGGAAACAGGAGTGGGACAAAAAGGCTGTTGATGCACACACAGCAGCATACTCTTCCTTCTTTTATGGCCGGTTTTAGGAGTTGCTAGGCATCGCTGCGTGGGACGAGAGCGAGCGTATGCCTGACCCGGACGCAACGTGCAGGCTATGGCCAGGCAAACATGGCCACCTCCGTCAGCCTCGAAACCCTCCAGGAGAGGGTGCTCCAACATGCCAACAAGGAGCTGGTGGAAACCGCTGCAACACGGATGGGGGCCAGGCCACAAGGACCGAGGTAAGAGGCGCAGTGCAGTGCAAGCCGATTCTGCGAGCACCAGCGGTTATACAGCCGCCAAGTTCCCCGGCCTCAACCGAGGACCCGGGAATTACGCAGCGGCTAACAACAATTTTGGGGGGAAAAGTTCAAACTGAGAGAGAAAGCTATTGAGCGATACTGTAGGGCAGTGTTTTGTTTACTATTAACTTACTACATTGTTGCACTTTATTTGTTGGTTGCTTTTCTTTTACCCCTTTAAAGTAAGTTATGGTTTTGTTTTGAATTTCAAATTTAGAGAAATCAGGTTTGACGTACTTTGTTGTGTCGCTCAGCCTATGGGTAGGAGAATCGTTTGCACTCAAAGCAAGTGGGCCATTGATGATTTCCTTCTAATGTCTTCTTTTCAAAAGTTGTATGTAAGATTCTAGGCAACCTCGAATGAATACTGCGAGTTCAACCAGATTAGCATATAACGCATAAACTGACTCCCTGTTGCATGAATGGTATGACATTTATTATTAGCAGTAGTTTTAAACTTCGCGAGGTTGGGAGAAGTGTGGTTAGGCAATGCGAATCGATTTGCAGATTGCAACAGGTAGGAAAAAATCTTGCAGTGTTTTCTAGGGTGTCTTTTCATAATTGTATACTGTTGCACTGGAGTGAATGTGCATCTTCGACCTCGTTCTTGGCAGCTTCTCATTGTTTTACTGTAGAGCACATAGCTTCTATGTAATAATGTGGAGCTGATCCTCTGAGCAAATAGCCTTGGCTGGACATGGTACTTCGTGTTCCTTTTATAAGCCCTGATATGTAAACTCAAGGAATCTTATTTCCCTTCCCTTATCACCAGTACAGCAAACAAACCAAAATAATAAAAGTGCAATTGTGAAGTAACTTTCTGATGCTCGCTCACTGACCCCTTGTATGCCACACCCAGCCCATGGATTGTGTGACTCTCCTTGCCCATGGAAGGTTGCAACAGTCAGTAATGTGCCTAGCTCTTCCTTTCTCCCTGTTCTCAAATCGTTTTACAGATTCCATTCCTCTGTCTTTTACTAACATAGTTACATTGAATAAGCAAGTGCAATCCTGCTCCACAAACAACTTAACTGCTCGCCTTCTTCCTCGTATCCCAATATTTTCTTTGGTGTAGTCGCTCCATCGATGAGAAAGATCATTGGCGTTCCTCTGTCAAAGAATCCAACACTGGACTTTGATGTATCCTGTATCCGCAAATGATAGACCCAATTGTCATCAACCAGTGGTAGTGAAGTTGATCAGTAACCTCCTAGTTTAGACTTGTTAGATTTGTCTATTAATGTCACCTATAAGACTAAACTATTGTATTGGCGTACACCTGGAGGGCGGGGCAGTTTACGAAGAAGAACTTGCAGCTTGTAGGTTGTTTGGTTATCTACCCACCCATTGATTGCCCATGGCCATGCTAATCCCTGCAGCCATTCCCACATACTTCATGCACCCCCCCAATCCCCTGTGCTCAGAACACATCTCTCTGAGATCTTTTTAAGCTGGTTTTATGTTATTTGAAAGTTGTATAGCGCCTATGGTATCGAAGCACTGTGACTTGGAAGACCCTACGGTTCGCTGTAGTTTGAGAAAACACGAAAATAAAAAGAGCATTACATTACATTCAAATAGTAATTCATGCAGTAACATCAAACTTTGTGCTTGATCTGCCTGCCTGTGCTATTTCAAAGCAGCAGGCAGAGAGTTCATGGCTTAATTGAAGCTGTAAATGAAGTACTGGTGTTATAAAACTGTCACCTGATTTATAAGAATTATGCATTTCATTAGCTGCGAGCCTGTCCGAAACAAGCAGTGGCAAAGCCAGCAGTTTTGGCTGTGTATAGGTATAAGAAAGGCATTTGTCAGACATTGTTAATATATGCCCAGATATTCGCACCGTTTTTGCAACTACTGCCCTTAATGGGCAGTTAATACCATTTTGGGAGTGCCTGGCAAACACCTATACCAGGCCATTACAAAAGCCAAAACTGTTGGCATTGCCAATGCTTGTTTTTTAAGGTATGGCATTATTGATGATTACCAGAAGGCAGCAGCTCATCCAATGAAATGGAGTCAGATCTTTATGGTATTGGACGCCCTGCGTCAGGCAGTTGATGACACCACTCAAAGACCGTGATCATGCTTGATCTTTCTGCAGCTTTCAGAATAGTTTATTAAAGTCGGTACTTCAAAACAATTTCTATGGGATTGGTATCCAAGTATCTTGGTCAGATTGTTTCCGTTTGGTTCATTACCAGGCAGTGTTCTTCCTGGTATTAGGTGATTTGCCTGCGATCTATTGATTGTGGGGAAAAAAAGACAGTCGTCCTGCCTGCCCAGCCACACCTTTGCCACACACGACTGCGCGCAGGATATATTGGTGCAGCCAGGCCGGAAGATAGAAGTCGTGAACATACAAGGTAAGGGTAAATGTGTGTCTGTGTGGTGGTTGAGAGGCAATGTTTGTAGTGAGGAAGAGAGGTGGTTGGGGAGTGAAGGCATGTTCGACCGCATGGAGGAGCAGATAAGTGTGTATGTGTATTCCTGTTGAAGGTCTAGACTGGAAGTTAGGATCTACACAAAAGAGGGTAGCAATGGGGATTTCTTATGTCTGCATTATGAATAAAATTGATGAAATTGAATGCATATTCTCCAACTTAAAAAATGTTAAATAAGTGGAGTAATAATGGTGTTCTTAAAGAATGGCGAAATTATGTATTTTTGTTCTTTGATGAAATAGGATTCTCCTACGGAGATGACATGCATGTGACAACTATGGAAAAGCGCAAAAAAGGCCAAGAGCTGGGATAGAAATGCCAATGTTACTTATCTTGGAAAATATAAAAAATATGAAGAATATGTGAAACAGGTTTTTCCTGTCGTCTCCCTGTAGTCATCTCATAAATCATCACCATGTGAAAGTAAGAAGTTTTATCATGTCCCTAAGACTGAAGTTACTTCCTTCTTTTTCTAGCATCAGGGCATGGCAAAATGTATCTTATTCTCAACGACTTTGTGGACTATGCAACTATGAGATTGAAACTCCAAGGCACCTCTTAACCAAATGCGCGAAAATGAAGGAGATCAATAAAAAAGGGTTATTTCAATATAAGATATGAATTGGAAAATGATCATAGTGATCAAACATGGAGATTATTGTATTCAGGAAATTGTACGATTCTGAATTTTACAATGTACCATATGTGGCTGGAAATTTTGGAATGTATTAAGAAAATGGAATAGGGTTCATTTTAATGTTGTGATGTACGAGTGTTTTAACATTGTTATCGAATCATGATTTTAATATCTTTTATGGATGTATTAATTGGTTTTAATGATTGTACTTTTTGATTCGATATGCATTTTGGTTGTTATATGTCATGATTGATTTGTATGTGTCTAGCTGTGTTAAAAGGTTTACTAAACCATAATAACACAATAAAAAATAAAACATTT
The DNA here is from genome assembly GCF_040938575.1 of Ambystoma mexicanum. Lineage (NCBI taxonomy): Eukaryota > Metazoa > Chordata > Amphibia > Caudata > Ambystomatidae > Ambystoma > Ambystoma mexicanum. The sequence continues at coordinate 1,114,873,325 of NC_090930.1, forward strand.
AAAAGGTGCGTTTGTGTGTGCTTGCCTGCGGGGGTGTCAAAGGGGACCATTTTTGGTGGGGAGATTGGGGGGGGGGTAGGGTAGCAAAGATCACTCCCCCTGATTTAAAGGAAATCCGCCAGCACGAGAAAGGGTGGTAGCGGCTGGAGGATCAGCTGCCAGGTTGGGGGGGAATGAGCCAGCAGTTGAAGGCCACAAAAAATTGGGCGGAAAATGTTTTTCTTTTTTGTGTGCAGCCTTCAATAGGCAGAATTGTTGCTCAGAAACGTATCGTCATCCCATGCATTTGACTTGGGGCAGCTGTTGGGAAGCGGGGACCATCGTCCCAGGCCCCCAAGAGGTATCGAATGCGGCAAAGGCCTAAGACTGTGTTGTAGCTGCTATGGAAGGTTATAGGAGGAGGGGGATCCAATAGAAGCTGCATTAGGGGTAGCTGATAGTGAGACTGGGTGTAGACTGTGTCAGACATACAACATCATCTTAGAAAACAGTAGCCATCTTTAAGTTGTGGCCTGGCGCTGCACTGCAGCATGACAGCAGGCCCAAGCGCAGAACATAGAAATACTTATGTGAATGCGGGTACGGGTTGCAGCTTGGGCGGTAGTGGGGTAGGCCAAATGCAGGAGGATCCATAAACCTCACATTGTAGCATAATGTTAGCACATTTAACCTAGAAAGAATGTGCCCTGCAAGGCCATGAGAGGAGGCGAGAGCTCCCTGAGCGAAGTTATCCCACGAGGAGGAGGGCAGGAGCCTCTGACCTATTTCAGCCCAAACCCTAAATTATAGTGACAAGATGGATGCCCTTGTCCCAAGACCCTAACATTCCAGAGTACCTGCCAGCCCAACACCCCAGACCATAAAACTGTTGAACACCCATTTGTTATAAAGATCACAGTAGAATATCCAAGGCCCCTGTGATTCGTGCTGCAACATTCCAGGGAGGGAAACTAAAAAATGTAAAGCCCAGGGTGAGAATACCTGGAACGGCACCAATGCGTCTGGGATCGACCTGGGGTTTATAAGATAAGATGACCTCGAATGTAGCCTCTGTCTGCAGTACCAGATGCACATTAGGCTGCAGATAGGGCATGTTATGAGTTGTGCAATTAATTGCCAATTATTGAGCCCTACACCTGATGACGCAGTGAGAAGAACCCCACTTGGAAGGAGAAGCTGGGACCAATGACCTGGAATTCTATACGGAGCAGGCTGCCTATGTATAGGGTCACACCAACCAGCTACGTGGATTTGTACTGTATGTGATGTACGTCAGTAATGACGCTTTGCTTATTTATAAGCCATTGTCGATGTTGTTTTTGTCAGAGAGCTCTGTGGCAGCAGAGTTCTTTGCCATTACATACTTGTTTTTTTATGAGAATAAACCTTGTTCTCCTTGCAAGAGGTGTGCTGGGCCTTTTTCCCTAGTGGGTTATATTTTTTATGGTGTGAGCGTTGAAGGGCTTCTCTACAAAGCTTACATATGAAGTGCAACAATGGTCATCCTTTTCACCCCAACTATGTGGTAGCATTTGAGCAGCTCGTCAACTTTTTTAAAAAAAAAAATCTTTTTCTGCCTTTTATACCCACACAGACCAACACCCAAGGTTTTACCTAACTTTCATCACTCACAAGTATCTACACTCTGCCAGTTTCTAGGGTGTTTGGCAGTCATCAATACGTGAGGGGCATGAATTTTCAGAATCTAAATCCTGGGAAAACACTGGTAATGGTAGTGGGTGGTGGTCATTGTTGGGTTCTGGGACTCAACTCCAGTAGATATGAGCAACTTGTCAGCAGTGGCAGCCATCGTATACAGCAGATTCAATTATAGGAATGCTCTCTTTTAAGGCTTCCTTAAATATTTCTCGTCTAATCTGTTGAAGCGGACACTTTGCTACTTAATGGATCATGTTGAAATGCCCATATTAGTCATTTGTCTTTGCATTGGTTCTTTCTCTCCACCAGCAATATAATTACCTTTGTGTTGTTAACTGGTGTTTTACTTAGAAGGGTCTGTCTTTCCTTCCTACAAACGTCTTGCATCACCAAATTTCTCATATCTTGCATTCATCTGCCTTCAATTACTTTCTTGCACCATGGCTTTGCAGATATAGCAGGAAAGCAAGTCCAAGGCCTACTCCAAACTCCTCATGCATAAGCATAGTGTTCTGTGAACCAGTCTTAATTTGGTTGTTTTCTTTGGTTAAACCCTTGTTAAGAAAATCTTTTTAGCATTAGATGTCAAGCACCTACCACCATCGGTGCATAAATGATTTCAAATATTGCCATGAGTCTGGAGGTCTGGCCTTATTAACAAATATAGGTAACTAAACTATAAGTGGTTTTGTTCTGTTAGTCCTCCTTGGTCTCCATTCCAACAGACAGTGTGTGCATAGCTACCTCTCAGTCTGTATCCTTTATATACGTGGAAGCAAACAACCTCCAGAGTTAGACTTACAGCATTAGACTGGTTTTATGCTTTTCTTTCTTCTCTGCCTCAATCTGTTTCGCTGCCTCCTTTTATATCTTTTGCAGTCTCTATTGCGTGCAGGTTTCCTCAAGGCTCCGCACTCTCTCCACTGCTTTTTTATTAATATTTATAAGCAGCCTTTAGCCAGCCTCATCCATTCCCATGGCTTCCGTTTCTACTTGTGCTGTTGATACTCCGCTTCCTTTTGCCTTCCGTCTCACGTCCTGCCTTGAGACCATTGGTAAGCGGATGAGTCTGAACTGGCTTAAACTAAATTGCACCAAAATAGAGGTGCTGGTGGTTGGCTCTTCCTCCTCAGCTGAGCCTCTGCGGACTTCGGATTTCTGGCCATCTTCACTATGTAACGTCCCTATTCCAGTTCAAATGGTAATACATCTTGGTATTACACTAACATCATTGCTCTCGCCAGAGGCACATGGTACTGCCATCTGTAGTGCTGGGTTCTTTAAACTGAAACGACTTAAGGTACTCCGATATATTGCACCTATATACTATGTGCCGGTTATTACGACCACAATCAATAGCAGTCTTGATTACTGGAATGCCACGTTATTTGTTCAGCCTTCTTACCATCTTAACCGGCTACAGGTCCTGCAGAATACTGCAGTACGCTTAGCCACAGGGATTCCCTATGGCCAGCCCATAAAAAACTTAATTGGCTCCCTGTCTGGGTACGAGATCAGTTCAAAACACTTTGCTTAATACACAGGCCTTTTATAATCAAGGCTGTCTTTCTCCACAAGAGATCTTTCTCCAAAAGAGAAGTGTTCCTCTGGCTTGTTTCTTCTCAGGATTCCCTTTTAGTATCTGACCCACTGTGTTGGACAGGGTTGTTCTGTAGCGGGTCCTAAGCTCACGACTTCACTTCTCACTTTTCTGAGGGAGCCATCTTAGATTTTAAACTTTTGAAATCTAAACTTAAAACGTATCTTTACAATGTATCTTTTCTGTTGATGTCCTGCTTTTCTTCCTTTTTAGTGCCATGATGCCACCGGAGATAGCTACAGTATACACATTCTCTATAGGTGTTGTGATTTTGATTTTGCAATAGGGTACGCAGTTAGTTTATTCATTGCAATTCAATAAATATTCCAACAGAGTATCAATGTCGGACTGAATGAACCAACGACAGATAAAGCATTCCCTTTTCATATACTCTTTATTACAATAATGAAGGAGTAATTCCTTACAGAAGTATGATAGTGGTTCTAATGACCTCGTACAAGTAACATTTAATCAAAGTACCATCTCCTGTTGTACATCTCCACCTCTTTTGGTCACGTCTATCCTCTCTCGCGTACACATCTTTGCTCCAACTATTTGCATGCTAGTAATCCTTCTAAAGTCATGTTCCCACAATGCCTTAAGGGCCCTGCTGGTTTCTCATCGTATTGCATTGTGGTTTTTCCCACTTTCTCGCGCCAACAAACATGGCTCCCCTTCGGACAACTTAATTTCACGGCGGTTTAGATGTACATGCTGCTTTTACATAATTAAATCACATGGAAAGGACTGAGGTGGTGGGAGTCACTGGATGCTTAAAGAGTTGAGCTAAGCTTAATTTCAGCAAAAACACTGGGCTGCACTTGCAGTTTTTATCTATATGTTATGCCGAAGATGTTTGGGAGCCTCTGGCATGCAGCCAGATCATATAATATGGTTTAGGGGTTAAGGTGGGCTAAAGTATAGCAATGGAAAAGTCGTTATTGAAGAAAATGTGAACTTGGCAAAATAAAATATTCCAGTAACCAAAGACATGAACTTTGGAAAAGCAGTTGATTCACGCCTTGTTGAACCTCACTGGCCCCATGAGAGGCGCAAGGCTTCCCATCATTTCTGCCAAGCCCTCACATTGAATAACTTCCAATTTTCTTTTAAACAATAATAGCTCTGAAATGCAGCTGCATCACTGATAGAGAGCAATTGTGTGGTGGTAAATCCCATGAAGTGTGAAATCTGCATCTGGAATGTCAACATTCTCCAATACAATTTCCTTCTGTTCGGATTAATCACTGCAACCTTACTGCACATGCTGCTTTTTGAGTGCTTCCTCGTCTACTAGAAAAAGGTGTCCATGGGGACAAGAACACCTAAATTGTCTGAACCAGCTTTGTGAGCAAAAAAGGCTTGCTCCTTGATTAACCAACATGCCAGCTTTGCTTAAATTGTAATTTTTTAGTATATTACACAAGATTTAGAATCTGATATTTTGCAGCTCACATTGTAAACGGACATAAGTGTTGTGTTCACGTTGTGATAAGATCTTCCCAAACACACTAGATTACAACTCCATTTCATAAATTGACCACCCACTCAAAAGACACCTTCCCCGCTATCTGGTGTTTTCCCACAGGGTATCAGTGTGTGAAGATCGTTTGACAATGCTAGTGAGGGCTGCATACTCTTGCATTAAAGAGGCAACTATGCTTTTTAGGGACATTTTGAGTTTCAGAATGATTTTGTGTGGCATTTATTTATTTGGAACATTGACTAGGTTCATGAAAGTTCAACATATTATCAGTATGTAAAGATTCCATCCATCACTGCCATGCTTTCTTCCATTCCGAGTTTTTCAGTTCCATGTGTTATCCATGCCCTTTTTTGAAGGTGACTTCTTTCTTGCCTTCACTGCGTCATTGCCTGTTTGCTTGGGGCTTTATTATTACACATTAATTGTGTATTTCATCAGCAGTTTCACACCAACTAAGGCTGAAATAGCAGGAAATATGCCCCATATGCTTCTTTTCCCCCGGCTGCGCCCTTTGTAATGCGGGCGTGGTCCCCCCATGGGACTCCTCTCAGCTTCCTCCCCATACCCATTGTGCCCAGTTCCATCTGCCCACCTGGTCTAGCTCCATACCATTAATTCCATTCAGCCTCTTTCTAGTCCCTGCTGTCACCCTGCACACCCTCTCTCTGACCCTCCTTGTTCCCTCAGCTATCCCCCTTCTTTTCTGTTCACATGGCCTGGAAACAACTCTGCATGGTGCAATGTGCAGGTCATGGCATGGACATCTGACATGATGCTGTGTCCTTGGTTTTTTTTTTTTTAAGTGCCTGCGGTGGCAAGCTGCAATAGGTGGCGAGTCATCACATTTGTCAGTGGTTCAATACCTTAGAAAGGTCTCGTAATGGAACTATATCATTTTGTAATAGTTCCCAGTAGTGTTTTTCATGATAAAGTGGTCACTTTAATTATTGGGTTTGTAAAACCACTGAATGCTAAATGTTTCAAACCTAGAACAGGTGTACTGGAACATGTAGGACTTGAGCCTCCTGACGTTCTAAAGTGTCACATTCTCAATATGGCTTCAGTCATCAGAATCTACTAGCACTGAGTTATTCGAGGCTTTGATTCAACTTGATATTTGGACGCAGACCACCTGTGTATTGGCTATCAAGCTGAAGAAGTCTTTAACCGCACTGACAAAGTTTGTGGCCTGAAGAAAAACTGGGGATGTCTTTTACATATCTGAGATGCTCTTGTTTGAATGGAATTCAGAAGCACTTGCTTCTTGAAGATGCTCCTTCTGCCAAGAGAAAACTCCTGGGGCCAGTGTGCTAGCCACAGAGTCCCCACCCTGAACCAACCAAAGTCACAGTATTTTCCAATTGTCCTTAGGCCACGCAGGTCAAGCCAAAAAGGTTACACTTCTGCAGAAGAATGCAGGTCAACAGAAACGTAGTATAGCAAGCTTTTAGTTCAAATAAAGGAATTTCCACACAATGTTACATTTATCTATGTACTTTATCTACTATTACAGGTAAGTCATAACATTTCTGTAAACATAGCAGGTATTTATACCTTTACAAGTCTCCGTCACAGTTATAAGGTAGTTCCCGGGCATAGCACGGTGTTGCTAATGTTGAACCGAGAAGTTTAGCCCCACCTGCGATAGTGTTTAAAAGTCAAGCCTGTTGGCTCTAGGCAAGTCTTAAGACATGTTTCCCCGCAACTACAACTGTTACTTCTAATGAGAAACAAAGCTTGCAGCAAATTGGTGGTGAAGGGCAATGTTCCATATGCGTTCATCCCAGCATTAACTATAGGCCAATGTTAACCCATGGAAACCTTGCAATCAGGAAATTATTTTTCTGTCTCGAGTTCTGTCAGCTTCTGACGCTCAGAAGTCCTCATTACTGAAGGGCACTGCTTCGGTTCTCTGGATTCCTGTGATGGCCCAGGGGATGCAGAGGCGCGACTGAGGAAAGTTGAAGAAAGAAAGGAGTTTGCTGTTACGCATTTAGACCCTTTCAATCTCAGTGAAACAGCAGTTCCAGTGCTGGGGAAGGACAGTAACAAGTGTTTGAGCGGATCACCATAGGACCTTTAACACAGAATGTTAAGGGTCAGGGATACTATGTTCTTTTAGCGAAGAATACTGCTGCAAATATACATACTGAAATCGGTCATAACTTTGTAATTAAGGATAACACGTTCCTGAACATACCCGTGCAGGAGCTTCACACTAAATTAGAAGGGCCAAGTACAATGTGTTTTTTTAGAGCAACGTTGATCATGCAGCATGTGTCACAATTAGTAGGTTTTTAACACACTTTAATGAGAAACGGCAGAATGTTTCCCTGATGATGGACAATGTCCGAAAGGCATTCTCACCTGTGTTATTGAAAAACTGTACATGTTTTTTGGCTTATGATTTACGATGCATAAAATATGGTGATTCAAAATAATGTTGAGTAAAAGTTTATTTACCTTATTTGAAGATTTATAAAGTTTATTCTTGGAGCGTCCAACAGGGGTCCTTCCAATTCCTAACCGAGGTGTTAGGATCTTCATAGTAGTTTAATTTCCCCCCAGGGCAAAGGGGGCTTCCTGTGCACGAACACACACTTTTGAGAAACATTCAAATTAGGTAAATCTGTGGTGCTCACCTCATTCCCTTTACTTGAAGTACAATAAAGGGCCAGCAATGGCAGCAGGTAAGGGGAGGATTGCAATGCTGTTGCATAATAATGCCAGACTTTTTTATTTTCCCAGTTACTGATGCTCTTGTGTCTCAGTGTGCTCACCTGTGTCTTGGAGTCTGTATGGCCTCTCAAACTATAGGCTCTCAAAGTGTGCTGAATAGTTACAGCAGGACCCACTGAGTGACGGGTGCAAGGCACAGAGCCAAGATCCTTGACTGGTTCAGAAGTTCAGGTATATGCAGATACTGACAGTGCTTCACAGTCAGGCCTGGTATTGGATGGGCTGCAAATCCAGCAGAAGGTCCACACAGTCCTCCTTCACTTGAGACATCCTATTGGTACTTTCGGTACTCCATTCCTGCCTTGAGCCGATGGTGGACTGGCCTACAGGCAACTCTGGAAATGTCCCTGTAGGCCTGTACACCATGGGTCTCTTTTGTTTGATGAGCCCTGGTTTTCTGCTCCTGTTATCCCCACTCTCCCATGCACCCATCCCCCTACCTGCCATCTTATCTTATCCTCCATATCATTTGAAGCAAATAATTTGTTCTATAACTTCCAGTATGTTATTCCTCGCTCTTAACAAATATTGTTTTTTCTCATGTTTAACTACTTTTTGATCCCCATATTTCCATAAATGTGCTTTAAAATTCACTATTTGGACCAATGTTCCCAAATGTTCCTGCACTGAGAACCCCCAAACCCTGTTTAGAAGGGTTGGGCATACTCATGTGGTGTAATATGAGGCCTGTAAGGTTAAAGAAGTAAGCGACAGACACGAAAGGTGGTATGATTTTTGCCAAAGACTTTTATTAAAAGTAAATAGGGGAAAACATACATAGCCCTATTACTAAGAGGGGTTTCCCTACCTCAAACCAAACACTAAAGACTGTCAGGATGTCTTTCAAGAGTATATAGTCAACCGTCTTGTGTCATAAACCTATTTCCATCCCTTAAACTTGAAGTTGACCTAAAGAAACTGGTGATCTTCTTGACTCGGGATTGTCTTGGCAGATCACAAAGGTGGGGGAATGACTCCCTTCCCTTGGCCATTCTCGGGCTCTCTTGACAGTTCTCAACTTCAGGCTTCTTAACGCGATGCACAACATCAGGCTTCGTAATACAGTTCACAATGCCAGGGTAATGACTCCCTTGCCCTGGGATTTCCTTCCCAATCATAGTCTTTTGTAGGTCCCAGATTTCTGCTTCTCTCTCTTTCAGCTTGGGCTAACTTGGTTCACTTCCATGGCAAGTATGGTGCTTAGTAATTTGCTCTGTGGTTTCCTTTCTTCTCATGGCAGTGGGTCCCAGGCCCCTCTTCATGTTCGGGTACTTGGAGCCATTTCTCCTAAGTACCACCACGAGGAAGATGACCTGTTCGGTTCTCATATAGTGGATTTGAGACCCCTCTTATTTGCGTGCAGGTACTTGTGGCCCTTTCCACCCAAGTACCACCACAAGGAAGATGACTTGTGTTACTCTCACATAGTGGTGGGTCCCAGACCCCTCTCCTTTGTGTTCAGCTAATTGGGGCCCTTTCCTCCCAAGTACCGCCACAAGGAAGATGACTCGTGTTACTTTCATTTGGTGGGTCCCAGACCCCTAAGGTTCTCTTGTTGCGGGACAGACCTGGTTCACTAACCTGCCAGGTACTGTGACTATGAAGATGCAAACTGCCCCTTCTTTGTTTCCCACCAGCCAGCCTGAATGTTCCCCCTACCTCCAGGGAGCATTGCTGTGGGCTCTGGTCAATCCGGGAACCCTACAGTCTCAATCTTCCTCTGGGCAACACTGCCTTTCCTTCATGCGCTTCCCAGGCTTCATGAACGCCAGGAATATTTTTCTGCCAGCTCATCTTCTGGTCCTTCCACTCTGGACTGGCCCTGGTACTTCCAGCTCCCTTCCTGGCGTCCTGGTCTGCTTCCTGCCACGGTCCGGCAGCGCGCCGGCTCCTGCAGCTCTTCCAGGGAGGACTGAACAACTGCTTCCTGGGTCTTTCCTCCTTTTCTACTCTCCTTGAACCAATAAGCATCCGGCAACCATTAGACCGATGATTATGGTTCTTTAGAGTAATCTTCATGGTTCTGTTCCTCCTCCTCATCTCACTATCCATCTTAGAACTCTCCCTTAGGTAGCGTAGGATCGTCTTCGTCTCAGTACTTGGTAATGAGGCTCTATCTAGGTAGTTTGTTCTTCTTCGTCCCAGTTCTTTTACAGGGTACCTAGTTCTCAACACCACCTAGATACATAGGGGAGTCTGGTAGAAAGGCAGAGCCGACAGGGGAGGAGTGGATGTGGGATAGTGAGGTGTTATCAAAATACTGCATTCCCCCAGGATAGTCGTTGTTCTCATGCAGAAGGGCTCTCTTTAGTGAAAAAGGGACGACATCCACGCATTCGTCAGTCCACTTAAAATATTTGCAGGGCCACTTTTGTATCCCAGTCTATCTCTGTATTGAACAAGGAAATGGAGTTGACCCTTGCCCTTTATGGGAGATTTGGAGCAAAGATGCATAGTAGCCGTCTAATCACTGGAGTTTGCCAAATTCATACTTTGCTTTGTCTGACTGGGTTACACATTCCAGTCCAAATCTGAGGAACAAAGGTCCAAACTCTGTTTCACAACAATCTAATTCAGGTAGATTGCGATCTGACTCGCCAACATCGCTCACTAAGGCTACATCTATGTCATTCTTTTTGTCAATGTGAAGCTGGTTTCATTGCCTACGTGACAGCAATAAGGTGACATGCGCAAAGTTCTCTGAATGTCATCATGCTATGTCAATCAGGTGTTACTTTAGGACACTGTACTGGATTTTAATAGTGTTCTCTACTTGTACCCTCACCACAATTGGGTACTCTGCCACCAACCAGTAGGGCACTTGCAGCCACCTGTTTCAGATTTCTTACACAGGACAAAATGGGGTCTTTGATATACCCTGACCCTGAAAAGTTTTTCGGGTGCACATCAGGAATATTTGCATCGATGATGAAGCCTGATATTTTTACTTTTCAGGGAAAAGACAAATGTCCAGCCAGGAGAACTACACAAATCACAAGGAATCCCCTGGCAGGCACGGTTTAGGGCTGTTGACCTCACACTCACCGTGAGCAGATTTTCTCAACTGCAACGGTTTGTGAATGGAATAAAAAAGTATTGTGCAAAAATTAGATGATATGAGGCTCCCAATTCAGAGCAAAGCAGTGGTGAATCAGGTGGTGGGAAGCAGCTGGGTTCTTAGAAACTCCCTGATGGTTTTCTGGATGAATGGGATGTGACTAAGTCTGGCTGCAGACCCCGCCCCATATGCTGGAGAGGATACTGTGGAACAGGAAGCTGGTCTACCAAAGCCCTTATGCCAGGGCCTTGAGTTATGGATCAGATCTCCCGAGTCCTACTTTTGTAGTTTGGGAGTCGTCATCTTCATACCTCAAGCAGTTCCCCTTTGCCTTGTAGACCATGGAGATGAGCTCTATAGTCCAGTGAAAACACCTACCCATGCTTAAGACACAAGCACTCAGGATGATTATAGCATTCTCTCTGACTTGCGCTACTTCTCCTTTATGGAAACAGGGGCCTAGACTGCTGTGGCATAAGAGAAGCACACCACAGGCATCCACAGACCTATAACATTACATACACACAGAGAAAAACTAGCAGCAAGCTCTCTGCTTGGACTTCGCCATCCCCAGAGGTCCGTGATATAGCATCAATGAAGTCCAATGAGATGATGGGCAGCAGACAAGCAGCTGCTTATGACGGGCATGACGTCTGCCTGATTTCAAGAAGGTTGCTAGACCATTCCAACCCTCAAGTACATTGAGTGTAGAAGTGATTCTAATCAGGTAACTGTACTAGAAAAGGAATCCAGCATATTAGAAGATACTAGCAATAGGGAATGACCAACTGCAGGGCAGTTTACAGACATTTTAGCGACCTGAGATGCATGAAAGGCTGAGAGAAACTAGTTTGTTCAGACATTTGATTTCTGCAGCAGCAGGGACACCAATGAGGAGTTAGAGGAACACGCTGAATAACTTGGGGATGTTGAGTGGTCAATTCTAGTAGTGCCGATAGCCTAAAGGAGCTGGGGGGTCCTAGAAAGCTTGAGCCACAGAGTGCTGCACGAGCCACGAGAACATAATTACCCTAACTCTTTAGAAGCTTGAAAGAACAGAGAAGTGGGAGAAGCCTTAAAGAGTGAAGATAGACGATCTGCCTGGGATCTCTGAACAGCCTGAGATCCCAAAGATATGTGGATCCCAGAGAAAGTCACAGAGACATGTTCTTGAGTATTCCTAGAAGAGAAGATCATGTTCCGGAGCAGAGGCTGAGCATATCTGGCATTGGTCCAGAAGGGTGACCTAATTAGAGGTGAAGAATAATGATATTGCCTAAAAGAGCAATTGGGACATTATATTCCTGATTGACAAACCATGAGCCTGGTATTATATCCTTGGTGGAGAGCTGGGCACTATATACCTCAGAGTGATGAGAAGCATGCTGAGCACCATTATCCTGAGACTGTATTTAGAGCAGAGAACCAGTCTCTCCACCCAACAGGAATGCCCTGATGCACTTTAGTGTATCCCTTATCTGCACATTTTGTGTAGATTGTTCCAGAAGAGCATCCTTTTACTTTACAGAGCTATCCATAGAACTTAGTGTTTCTCAATACCCAGCCTGACAAGCAGAACATTGTTTGTTTTGAATCACACATAGTTTGTTGTGTATTATTTTGGAATCCCCACACTGAACAACAAACTATGTATCAAGGAGTTAGTGCAAAAATGCGTTGCTCAGGACTTTAAGAAAAACATAATGGCGTCAATGGGCCTGATTCAAAGAAGCATTTTATAATGGCGCATTCCATTAAAAAACGCTCTGTGAATCAGGCCCAATATGTCAAGAAAGCTTGACAAAAGTTCATTAAATTATCTTGTTATTCAAATATGGAGCACAGCATGATTAAAAGAAGGAACACATACTTATTAAAGTCAATACATGATAATACAAAAGGCTATTGTTGAGGAATGGAAACAGATTCACGCTATAAAACCTAGTAGACATTGATTTCTAGAGCAGTCTGTCATGCGAGTTGGCTGGAAGTCCATCACAGTGAGGCTTTCAATCTCACTTTTTTTAAAGTACTGAATGTTCCAGAGGCGTACATTTCACTTTACCATAAAAAAACATACATTACTATCTGGAGCCTCATAAAGCATAGGTGCATGGGCTGGAACATGATCCAAGAGAGTGCATCACGACACAGGAGAACAAGGGCTGTGAGCACAGGTTGGTGAAAAGGAAGCAACAACTGAAGTTGTCTGCTTGTTGTCACAGATGGCACAGAAATCATACCTAATCTCAAGGATGCTTCAAGGATTTGTATTAGAATATTTTAGGCCACTATGGCCTCCCTCTTTTTCTCTCGTTTAGTCTCAAACCTCCTCACTAACCAGGCATCTGTAACCCAATGTTAGTACTACGGAAGGTTGACCCACCTACTGTCTGAAGCTAACTTGTACTAACACTGATGACCTAAAGCCGTCTGTCTAAACTCCCTCAGGGTATTCCTAATTGTCTCTACTCTAGTTGTTTGTAGTTTAATGGGGTTGTAGATGGTACCTTAGAGGTACTTTGATGCATCCACTCTTTGATACCCTCAATCTCACCTTTCCCTTTACTACTCTTTCTGCTGGTTTACTCTCTCACTCCTTCCACCCCACTACTCTCCCTCTGATCTCACTCCTCCAAGATACTGCCCCCACCTTGTGGTGATACTCCTTCCTACACTCCTATTCTCATCCCTCTCCTACTCTACGACTCCATCCACCCACTACTCCCTGCTCCATACTACTACTCCCTCCACAATACTTTCTCCTTCACACTGCTACTCCACTTCCACACTATTGCTACTCCCTCTTCTCCTCTGCTACGATTCTTCCCTCCCCCACTCTAGTACTCCTCCCCCCCACTACTCACTCATCCTTCTTTCACACAGTCCCGGTTGCTTGCCTATCAATCCTTACACTAGCTTATCTACACACTCGCTGCACAAACATTCACACTCAAACTACAGAACCGCATTCACTCCTTAACCAATGCCTCCCCTGCTCCACTAATCTTCTCCAAAAGCCACCGCTCCCTCCTTCCTACTGGTCTCTTGGGGGTTCTGTACCCTCTCTCAAAAACCTCACACTTCCTGTTATTTGATTAAATCTCTCTCCTCCTGTGAGGATTTGTCACCATTTCCTGGCCAATGTGGCCCTGGCCTTCCCGGTCGGATGTGTATGTGCGGGCAAAAACTTTGAAAAGGGGGCTAAGCCCACCCACTTTCTCCACGTGGACTTGCCATATCCTGGGGATAGTGACCCGGGACAGTGAGTGTCCCTGCTCGGGAGGCTCAAAACCCTCCGGTTTTGGGTCTTCCTATAAGTCTTAGTGGCAAACGGTTCTGTTTCTCTTTTCTTCACCGTGGTCTAGGGGTGGCTACCTGTTCTAGTGTAACTTCCCTATTGCATCCGGGCGGTGCTGTATAGCTCTGTGGTCCACCACTTGAGACGCTGTCCTCTCTGAGGCTTGTTGTCTCTTTGCTGCCTGCCGCTGCCAGTGGTGCTGATCTTGATGTGCCTTTGAGGTGATTCTCTGGTGTGTTGCAGGCTGATCCGGTTGTCTGCATGTATGTTATGGGTTCAAGACTGGCAGGTATCTGCATGCTAACATTTCGCCACAAGAGGGAGGACAGAAATTGAGACCCTTTCTGTTGCTACCGTCCACCTCAGGGGTAGGACTAGCCCTTGATGGCTCAGTGGTAGGCCTCACACCCCCGGCTGAGAGAGATACTCCTCCGCTCTCAGGGGTCAAAATTAAGATTGCAAAAGCAGGAGCTATACGCAGCTCCTGGGTATTCAATATTAACCAGTGACCAGGAGCTACCAATGGGGAACGAGGAGCTAGTGCATAACATTCCGCAAATCTAGCTTCCTCATAAGATACAACCATAACATTTTGACTGTTAATTATGACCCCTTATGTGCATTTATAAATTGTCCCAAACGCGGAGAGTTAAATTCACATAGATGTGTGTGTTTGGCATCAGTTGGCACTATGAGCCAAATGTAGCTCCTGGTAGTTGTTGGTTTCAAGTTAACCAGGCTCTTGTAGTATACAAGCAGGAGCTGAATAGCTCCCAGCTCTCCAGAATTACGAACTCTGCCTCTTTATGAGGCCAGATTATTGGACTTGTAACAGTGTCTTCAGAGGCCAGGTAGGAGGTTGGCATAAAATAACCTAAGCTGACAAACGTTTTCATGACATTGTGCATCCTGTGTGTTGCTGTATTTACGTGGGTGAGATGGAGAAACAACATTAATTGCATGCAGTTTTGATGTTTTTTTTAACCCTGTTTCTTCTCCATCTCCCCTCTAGGATATTGAATCCTTAATGTCAGAGGGAAACAAATCTCGAACTGTTGCTGCAACGAACATGAATGAGGAAAGCAGTCGATCGCATGCTGTGTTCAGCATCATTGTGACTCAGACTCTCTTCGATCATCAGTCTGGTGTAAGTAGGAGACTTAACGAACATGGGAGTAGTGCAATAACTGTTGATAGTCAAACGTCCCGTCCCCTTTCCTCCATCACTGTGGGTGTCGCCCCAACATGGGGACGGTACCGGAACCTTTGGCAGTGGAGAAATTAGCTTCCCCTTAAAATTTAGTATAGCGCGCCAGGGCGTCGCCTTGGGCATTGGTACGTTTCGCCGCCTCACCTCATTCCCTTTTTCTGCACGGACGGTGTCTGATCTGGCAGCCAGCGCAGATACTTTTTTAGCTTTCCGCTTGCTCCCAGTTTTGTTTTCCAATTCTTATTTTACTTCCCATCGGTGCCTCGCCTCACCCGGCGCATGTTGGCCGCAAGAGAATTTAAGAGATGTGCCTCTTGCGACTGCTCGTTCCTGGCCTCGGTCCTCCATGCACTCTGTATTGAGTGTTTGGGGCCCGACAACCACTGGGACTCCTGTGCGGCCTGCAGCTCTCTCGGTCACAGGTAATTGAAGAATAGTTTGTTTCAGTGGAGGGAGATCTTCCACACTTCTCCTCCGCCCACCTTAAGGACTTCGTCTGCAGGACCTCTCATCAGGACAAGGTAGGCCCTCTGTTGAGCACGACTCCACAGTGCAGCTACTCCTTCCCCAGGGTTCCCCCGGATCATGGTTACTCGGATTCAGGTTCTGGCAGCCCCATGGCCTAGGCTACAGCTCCCAAGCCGAGGGGCCCAGGGGCTCTTCCGGGGGGCAGTCTGGGCACAGACCTCAGGCCTTCTAGGCTACCGGCTCCCAAGCTGAGGGGTCAGGGACCCTACCGGGCTGCACTCGGAAGGACGAGCAGGCTCATCCTCTTCTTCTACCCTAGGGGTTAAGGGATCATTGAGTACCACCTCCAAGAGCCGGTGCTCGACTAGATCCGGCACGGCTACCGGTGCAGGTGCCAAGGGCTCCCAGCCTACCAGAGCTCACTCAGAGGCCGTGAACCAGGGTATTACGACTACCAGCCGTCTGGCTGAGGGCTCAGCGCCAACCAGCCGTCTGGCTGAGGGCTCAGCGCCTACTAGAGGGATCTCTGAGGTCGACTCCTCTGCTTCGGGTGCAAGACACAAGCTGTATCATCTCGTGTCTGAGGCTACTCTTGTCTCAGGTCCTCCATGCCCTCCCTCCCAGGGCATGGCACAAGGCTTCAAAATGTGGGAGAGGCATGTGGCACAGACTCCCAGGAATGCAGCCATCTTGGATCAGGCTCAGGGCCCGCCAGTGCTTTCGCCCATTGAGTGGGCTTTGCTGGATTATCCCAGCCCCTTTCCCTCAGGAAGTGGCAGCGTATCCTACAGTGCAAGGTTTTGGTCCCCTCAGGGGTACATCTACCCATCACAGCGGGTACAGCTACACTCACCAGGCGCCTCAGCATTTTGACTACCGACCTGGTGGCTAGTGATGAGCGCTTCTTCAAGCGATTCCTCCTGCTTAGGCCCTCCCCTCAAATGAAGGGGCTCCTGAAGGACATTGTGAAGGAAGCCATCCCCCAGGAGGCGCGCCCCGGCTCCTCCTCTGGGTACTTCCCCTGTGCCTGCAGCGCTCCTGGTGCTGGCCCCTCCACTGGTTCAGGCCTACCGGTCGTACTGACCCCTCCTCCTCCTCCTCCTGTACCACCAATGCCTCCCCCTCAACAGCTGTTGGAACTGTCTGCGGCTCCGGACCTGGGGTGTTGGACCCCTCTGGCACCTGGGTACCAGGGCCCGAATTACCCTCGGCCTGTGAAAAAGAGGGGGGACGATGGCGACGAGGATGGCGATGATGCCCAGGGCGATGAGCCCTCTTCAGCTGTTAAGGCCTTTCATGACCACCTCCAGGGCTTAGCAGAGGTCTTGGCGGTTCATCTTCCTGAGGAAGCCCCTCAGGAGTTGAGTGTGCTAGCAGAGGTCTTGGGGAAACGCACCACGTTCTGGTCTGGCATTCCCCTCCAGAAGGATGTTCTGCAGGTGAGGCAGAGGCTCTGGGAGAAGCCCATGGCCGACGCCCAGATGAACAAGAAGTTGGACAACAGGTTTAGGCTGACGGACGGGGAGCTAATCCTCCGTGCCTCCCACTCGCAGCCCTATTCATAAGTAGTGGCCGCGGCATCTTTGTATTGAAACCATCATCTTCGTCGTCTTCCTCCACAGGAGCCACCTACAGTTGCCTCTCCAAGGAGGACAAGTCCTTGAGTCCTTGGGAAAGTGCTGTTACTCCATCTCAGGACTGCATATGCGGCAGGCCAACGCGGACGCCTTCTTGGCTGCAGCTAACCAGAAGCTGTGGCAGGAGCTCTGGGAATTTCTACCTGACCTCCCTTCGGACAAACAAGCCTCCTTCAAGGCCGGTCTGGCAGATGCCTGGGACATTGTACAGGACCTCATGGAGCCTTCGGTCTCCCACATCGACACAGCCAGCAGAGGGCTGTGCCTTGGGGCCGAGATGAGAAGGACGGCATGGATGCACACCACAAAGTTTTCCTCTGACATGCAGGAGCGAATCCTGGATCTGCCCTTTGAGTGTGCTGACCTTTTTCATTTGTCCCCGATGACGAATTGACAAAGAAGAAAACCTCCACTCGAACCGCAAAGTCTTTGGCCATCCTGACAAAACCAGGTCAGAAATCCTTCAATCGATCCCAAGGTAGGACCGAGTTCAAACCCTGCGCTTTCTCCAGCTTCAAGGGGTTCAGGGACCCGTGGTACACGGAGGCCAGACAGGTTGCCCAGCAACAACAGAAGGAAGCAGCAGAGGACGTTGCATGGGTTTTTCCGCTCCCCCTCCTCTGTCTCCTCCTCTGACGCCTAGAAGCTGTGACGTCAGGGTCGGGGAACACCGCTCGCCTGGGGGGGGCCGTTTGGCTTTATTCCAGGACACCGGAAAGTGTCTTTTCAGCATCCTATGGATCCTATCCGTAGTGTCCATAGGCTTCAGTCTTTCTCTTCCTCTTCCCCTGCCTCTACCATCCTCTCTCCCTCTGCGTCAAATCAGGTACCCAGCTCTTTTGTTGGAGGTACTTTTGCTCTTGAAGGTGCAGTGGGCCTAGCCCTCAATTCTACTACAATATTTTACCTGAACAAGCAGGAGGGGGGGGGGGTTCACGCGTCCCCCCCCCTCCTCTGCATGGAGGCGGTTTCAATATTGGAATGGGCCCTTACAGAAAGGATTTGGATTTCAGCAGTCCACCTTCCAGGGGACAGCAATGCAGAAGCGTATTGGTCAAGTCGCTTGGGGTTCAACACCTATGAGTGGGAGTTGCATGATGACTCCTTGTTGCCCCTGTTCCAGCATTGGGGGTTCACAGACCTGGACTTGTTTGCATCTCCCCTGAATGCCAGGTGCCCCCGGTTTGCCTCCTGGGCAGGTCAGGGATCACTGGGAGACCCCTTCCAGGTCTGCTGGCACGGCTTCAGGCGTTACGCGTTGCCGCCCATCCAACTGTGCCAGCGGACCCTCCGCAAGTTCCGGGCTTCCATGGGTTGCAGCCTCATCCTGGTTGCCCCCCACTGGCCTCTGAAGCCCTGGTTTTCAGATCTGCTGCAGTTGTGCTCCTAGGGTCCCGTCCATCTTCCGAACCTCACCAGGGTTTTCCTGACTCAGCAGGGCGGGGCAGTGGAGCATTCAGACCCGGATAAACTGGCCGGGGCGGCCTAGTTCCTGATCAGCTGAGGCTTCAGCATGCTCAATTTTCAGATGACAACTGGGACATCATTCAGCAGGCCAGGAGGCTCGGTCCCAGTATAAAAGCAAAAGGACTAGGTTCTATGATTGGGCTTGTGACAAGGGTCTGGAGCCAGTCACCTGTCCCCTGGATGATGTACTGGCTTTTTCAGCACACGTCTCGTTCTGGAATTCAGATGCATACTTGCTGCATGTATTTGGCGGCCATCGGGGCTTAGAAGAATTCCCCTGAGCATGTTTTTTCAGCAGCCAACCCGGGGGTGTAGGCACACCTTAAAGGTTTGTCTAGGCTTTTTCCTCCAGTGCATAGGCTGCATCCGGTCTGGGACCTCAATCTGGTTCTTGCAGCTTTGCAGCGCAAACCTTTCGAGCTGATGGCCTCTGTGGACATCCGCTTTGTGACGCTAAAGATGGTTTTATTGGTGGCTCTTACCTCTGCACGCAGGGTTAGTGAGCTGCAGGTATTGTCTTCGTGCGAGCCCTTCACCACGATTCACGACGACAAGCTCATCTTGCGCACTCACCCAAACATCTTGCCCAAGGTGGTCTCGCTGTTCCATCTGAATCAAGAGATCTGCCTGCCAGTGTTCTTCCCAAACCCACGGTCAGAGGCAGAGAGGGCTCTACATTCCTTGGACCTCAAGAGGGTTCTCAAGTGTTCTCTTCTGGATGAAATCCTTCAGGAATTCTGAGGTATTGTGCGTGACTTTTGGGTTCTCCCCGGCTCTCGGGCTTCCAAGGCTTCCATCACCCTTTGGATTCTCCAGGCCATTTCGGAGGCCTACACTGCCATAGGCAAACCTGTTCCTGAGGAGATTCATGCCGGTGCGGTCTGAGCTAAGGCCACGGCCATCACGTTTCAGAGACCTGCTTCTTGTGATGTCAACAGCAAGGCGGCTCCTTGGACCATTTCGTCGGCCTTCTGTAAGCACTATTCGCTGGATACCAGCTCCAGCCGCGATGCAGAGTTTGGAGGTTCTGAAGAACCTTTTCGCTTCATCCTAGATATGAGGCAGGTTGTCACAGCTTCACCCTATGTTCTTGTTCGGTGGAATCATCCACAAGGATGGAGGAAAGGGGATGGGACGTATGAGTAATTAAAGTTACTCACTGTAGTGACTAGAGTACTCGTAGTCCATAGACCCTTTCCTCCATATGTCCCACCCACCTTCCCTCGCTAGTAGGCCATTGGTTTCTAGGTAATATGACTAGCCAGGTATCTAAGCGTCCGATGTTTTCAAAGGGGACTGAGGTGAGGCGCTGGAGGGCGGGCCCTCAGCGGGGATTCCCACACCGAGGCTGAGCACCCACGCGCCAAACTAAATTTGAAGGGGAAGCTCATTTTTTCACTGCCAAAGGTTCCGGTACCGTCCTCATGTTGGGGGACGCCCACAAGGATGGAGGAAAGGGGACTATGGCCTATGAGTACTCTAGTCACTATAGTGAGTAACTTTAATTTCACAGTGGAAATCAGCTTGGAAAGAGTGGACAAACTTTATTCCAGTTGTGAGTTTTTATATGTACTCAATGTATATAAAAACTCATCACGAGTCTGGCGGTAACCCTTAAATGCGGCGGTAGCGCTATTACCGCTGCATTTAAGGGTACGCCAGATCATGGCAAAATCCGCCGGCGGTAATAGCGTGAATTTTCCCCATTGGGCCCAATGGGAATGAGGAATTACTGAATGGGTCCAATGGGGAATGGGCAATAACCCTTCTGCCAAACCCGTGATCCAGCGCTAATAGCGCCGGGGGGGTTGGCGATAGGGTTATTCGCGCCAGCGCCAATAGCGCCGGCGTTACCGCCCAACTCGTGATGAGGCCCCAAGTCAGTGAAAATTCATTTTTAATTCATTTATTTCATTGAATCATGAGTTTGACAAAGGCTATCGGAATATATAAATGTTGTCCTAAAGTTTGAGCAGCAAATAAAAGTGTGGAATTGTTGCTGTGATATGAAGGAGATTGCCCTGATAATGCTATGTTTCACTTGGGTCTCAACCATTGCTGGTTTGAAAAGGGAAATTGCAATTCTTTTTTTTAATCCATTGTGTAATTTGCTCATACAAACCTATGCCTACAGTATTACCAAAACTATTCTGTGTGTTAGAGTAAATACTACTTGAAACCTTTCTGTGGCTACCACACCATGGGCTTTAAAGGCATACGTGTTCCAGGACCATGTTTACATGTTTGAGTGCACGGTACATAAAGCAGGTGCAGTTTCTGGTACAAATATTTCTTATGAGCCCGTCTTCTGGGGAGGAACTAAATGGAAAATGGTTCTACTTTTTCTTAGTAAGCAGAACTATTCCCTTACCGTTTATGTCATTAAAATACTGTTTCAGTATTGGGGGTGAATGGCCCTTTTTTCTTAAATTTTCCGTTTTTTTCTTCCTCAGTCTATTGCACACTTTTCCCTAGGGAGCTTCAGTTTGTCATGTTGCCCTGTGTTCCACCAACACACTCTGTGCCCGATTCTGAGCTTGTGATAAGTCGTGTGGAAAGCAGACATTCTTCCCTCCAGTTTCCAGCACCACCATTCTGATGTGGTTGGCAGGCTTGGAGGGGCAGTGTTGTGCTTTCCTGCAGCAAAAGCTGCGAAACTCTCATGTTGTGGGAGAAACATGTGCACCGGCAGCACTACAAGCATTTATTTAAAGACTGCCACTTTTCTAATTTGCGAAAGGTTCCTTAAGTTTCCAGCAATTTACAAAAGTGGTGCAGCAGTCTGGGAAATGCTGTTTCTAGAAAGGGAAAACATGTGCAGTGGAGGTGAATGGCACCTAAGAGGAGTCATATATTAATTCCTATCTTTTGACATGCAAAAGCAAGGCTTTGCCAGAAGAATCACATTGCAGTCTCCGTCTTGCATTCAGGATGGTTACCAGGGTCCTTGTCAAGCTGTAAATCGGGCATATGCAAAAGCCGAAGCGTTCATGTCCCTGCACCACATTTTTTCTTTAACAAAATATGTTGCTTTTAAGGAAAGTTTTCTTCCTTCGGGGAAGAACACTTTCCGATGTTTGCATGCACCTCAGAATCGGGCCCTCTGTGGGATACTGTAAGATGAAGAAAAATGTGTCCAGACTTTCATCTCTAGCTCAATTGGCTTTTGTACAGGTGTCTCTTTGATTGGACCACAGATACAAGGAGTAAATGGGGTAATTACTGTCACTAAAGTCTTCTGTACTTGCACAATTTATTTATAGACTCCTGGCAGGATATTAATGGCTGTAATTGACAGCTATCTCTCACTCGTCTTATTTGTAGGAGGATTCCCTGCTGTGAGAAACCTGATGGTATCCTCACACCTACTCCCGTTTGATCCTTTTCTCAGGTGCTCAGGGAAAGGCCATTGCTTTTGAATCCTTACCCTTGTGACGGAGATGCAAAGGAGGAACACCTGGGTGTAGGGTCCTTGGGAATTGGAGAGAGGCTATTTTCAGGTGAGTCATGGTATCCCCACTTTTCTAATGAGCACCAACCTTACCCCCGCCTTTTATAGGCTGTCGTAAACCACCTCCCCTCATTTTCCTACATTCAAATCACTATAGTACTGGGACGAGGAAGAGGTGACTAAGAGTAGTGAACACTAACATGTCATTTCACCACTCCTGTACCGAGAAAAGGGAGAGGCCTCAGAATTGTGTGGGCCAGGCAGGTCCCAATAACTATGCCCAGGCAGTTGAAATTGAGTCTTCACATCTGCAACCTGTTAACTGGTTGCAGGTGTGTAAAGGGAGACAAACAGCAACGAGAGGTAGCAGCTGGGCTGGAAAGAGCGCCCATCCAATGTGGAGCAGGCAACATATGGGCTGGTGAAAAGGATGCTATGGGAAGGGAAGCCAGCAGGATGCCGTGGCCATTGCAGGCTGCGAGAGGTTCTGAGGCTGAGCGAGGCCCATTGATGTGTGTTCCCCGTTGGGATTGGGGGATCAGAAAGACGCCGCTGACCGGTGCCGGAAAGATTGAAGAGAGCGAGCGCTGCTGCCCGGATCTCCTCCGGAGTAAGGGAGGAGCGAGCGAGAACCCAAGAGTGAAGCAGTGTACTCAGAGGAGCAGCTGCATAGCGGTGAGTGTCGCTCAGGCTGGGGCGCTCCAGGGGCAGAGAAGGACAGAAGACAAAAAATTGTAAATTGGAATGGACTGAACAAATGACTAAACAATTTGAGGACTTGAAAGAAGTTATTTTTACAGCCCCTGTTTTAGCAACTCAGAATTATACACAGAAGTTGTATTTATTTTCCCACTCTCATGGACGGCTCATGACAGCTGTATTGACCCAAAAGAGCACAATGGGCCACAAGCCATTGGCTTATTATATTGGGAAGCTTGATTCAGTCATGCAGGGACAGTTCGCGTGCGAACAAGCACTTGCAGCGGCTGCTTTTGCAATAGAGAAAAGTTCGACCATTGTCCTGGGGTGCTCCGTTGCCTTGTTTGTGGAACATTCACTATTCACCATTTTGGAAAGATCTAAATCGACTTTGACAACTCAGAGATCTGCATATGAGATTATAATATCCAAACCTCATATTCATATAGTCAGGTGTAGGACAGTGAATCCCAACACATTTTTGACAGAGGCTTCCACTGATGGTGACCTGGAAATGCCTGACTGTGCTACAAACGAGGGTGAAGAGCAGGGTAAATCTTAAGTTGGTGACAGTGCATTGACAGAAGGAGAGACACTATGGGCCTCATTACACGGTAGGCGGTGAGCCATGGCGCTATTAGCGCCATGGCTCATGCCAGTAAAATACCGGCACCGCCTTGGTGGAAAGGGGATTTACCGCCCCATTCCAAGGTTGGAGGGGCGATAAATCCCCCTTCCACCATTGTTTGGAGCTGTCGGAGGGGAAATGGAGTTACTCAAATGCCACAGAGTAATTCTTGGGGCCTCACCACCTTCACAGAGTTCTCCTGCCTCCGCAATATATCAGTTGGACTTGACGACTGCCACAGCAGAAGGCCATGATAAGGCTTCAATGAGTTCATCCAACAGCCTTGCATTCTGCTCTCCAAAACCCTCTTCTCTTCCACCAAGACAGACCCTCATGCATTGTTGTCGTGACATATGCTGAGTCTGAGTAGATGGTGACACACTGCCCTTCATAGGCCCTCAATGCCTCAATGGGAGCGACAAGTTCCACTGCCTGAGCTGAATAGTGCACAGGTAATCTTTTAATGTTCAGAACTTCATGCCCCCCCCCTTTACTGCGCAACACTGCCGCCCCTGTGTGCCTCCATCCCGTCTCCGGGTCAATGGCCGATGACCCATCAACATATAGGGCCTCATTACACGGATGGCGGAAAGGATTTACCGGTACCGGTAAAATACCGGTACGGTAAATCCTTACCGCCTTACTACGAGGTCCCTTTGCGGGTTGGGGGATTTAACGCCTGCTTTTTGCAGGCATTAAAATCCAACCCGCAAAGGGAACTCGGAGCTAATTACGGCACCGCAATTTGCGGTGCCGTAATTAGCACCTTCCCCATTCCCATTATGTCCTATGGGGCAAAAATGGGAATGGGGAAGGGCAATGAGGGAAGGGGGAATTACCGCCCCACCAACCTTGGAATAGGGTGGTAATTCCCCTTTCCTCCAAGGTGGTGCTGGTATTTTACTGGCATGGACCAAGGTGCTAATAGCACCTTGGTCCACCGCCGTCCATGAAATGAGGCCCTTTGTGTGCGCAAATAGGGTTCCAATACATCACAAGGCTGACATGGATTGCAACAATGGAGAAGCCATTGCGAATACATGGAGACATAGACTATGAACTTTGTTTTAGCAATGAAGGAACAGTTCCTGTTGGCGCAAATACACAATGCAACCACACTCTTTTGATCCCTGATATGCCGAAAGGTACGGCAGCGGTGATGGATTACTACGGGGTTTGTGGCCGACAAGCCTACTTGCACCTCCCATCCTCCTGGAGGGGCAAATGTTCACTGGCTACCCTGCACTCAGTGCTACTAGTAATCCCGGAAGAACACCTAAAGTACGAAGAAATGCCCATCAAGGTGCTAACAGTTACTCCAGCAACTAAAAAAGCAGAGCGAAACTTGCAGATCACACAAGAATTTGGTATGCTGCCAGAAAAAGGACGATGTCAAAAGCTGGGAAGAAAGAAAAGATCAAACTATGTCTCAAAGGACACTTCCGCGCTGCTCAGAGGAATACCTGATGAGTATCTACTTATTCGCTCAGCAGAGACTTTCTTTTCATCTTTTTTGGCTGCTGGGGTATAAGCAGCTGCCAACGCCAATTTGGTGCAGATGGTCCGATGGGAGCTAATCCAGCTGGCCAATGACACAGAAAATGGGTTCAATGCCATCAAAGTAGAGCTTCGTGCATTGAGACTCATGATGATGCAGAATCGCTACATGCTGGATTTGCTAACAGCCATGGAAGGAGGAGTGCGCACAAAATTGGGAAGCAGCTGCTGCGCATTTATACCCCCAGAGGATGCTTAGAATGGGTCACTATCCCACGTCATCGAGGCAGTGCACAATTTAGGTGTACAAATGAAGAAAGAAGATGGAGTTCAGAACACGGATTGGCTATTGCTTGCCTTTAATTGGGTCCCTTCATGGCTGGGGCAGCAGTAAAAAATACTGGTGCCTGTTATATTCTTCTTGGTCCTCTTCTGCACGTGCCAATTGGATCTCTGATGTTGTGTCAATATATGTCTGAATAGTGCAAAGATGATGGTATCAATTGGGGAATCTAAAACACCCTGCCATACAATAAACCGCGAAACTCAAACTAATATTTCTGGGGTTGTAGATATGTCGGGAGGGGATGAGTTAGTTAATGTAGAAGTAACGAAAGGAGGGAATGTTCAGAAGGAACTAGCGCCTTCCTTGATTCCCAGGCACTTTAGAATGAGGCAAGACTTATGTTGACTGCTTCTAGGCACTACAAGAGACCAGGGGGGAGGAAGGACACTGAGGAAGCTTTTACATGCAAATATAATCATGTATACACAGACATGGGTAGGCACTAAAAGAAGGAAGTTATTTAAATATAAGGTGCAAATAACTATTAGCTGAATACATTTGTAAATTTTAAATCCTATTTAGTTTTTGTCAAAGCAGGCTCTCTGCCAAAAGGAATGTGGCCTGCGCTAAAAATGGATCGCAGAGCTCATGCAGTGTAGCGTCACTGAGGATAGCTGTGGAGGAGCACACGAAGTAACTCAGCAGCAGTTTGCTGTCTGTCAAAGGTCCCAGGCAGGGTAAGGCTCATGCACACAATACAGAATTGTGTAAAACAAGGTTTTGAGGAGATTATAAGACCAAAAATAAATATCAGTTGAATTAATGAAATATGGGGAGGAGGAGGGGAACATTTTCTTATATATAAATGTTCATAATGTAGCCAAATGATGAAAAACATAAGCTACAGTGTATTATTGCATAGGCTAGCAATATATAAAGTAGCATGTCCTAAATCGCTGACACTGAAGACAGGAAGACTTTGGAGCATCGCTTGTATGGAAGCAGGATGATGTGGGATGGAGCCATGCCCATATCCACAGCTGCCACTCCAGCATGTTAAGAGTATATAAGGTACTGTCTGGCTCTAGTTTGGAGGAGTAAGGAACGGTGGAGGGACAGAAGGCCGTTCACGGAGCAGAGTTCTTTGCCCCATCCTCATTTCTGTAAAGAATACATTTGTTATCCTTGGAAGTTAGACTCCTGGCCGTAAATCCCTAGAGGGGTGTTCTTTACTCTTGTGTGAGCCTGATTAAGGGCACCCGTATAATTACGGATACCCCGGTAAATTGGGCTACCCTTACAAAATGTACTTTGTTCATCTGCTTTGTTTAACGGATCAACGTTCAAATGTTTCTAACTTTGTGGGACTCAAGTTCCTTTCTAAAACCCAGTACTACAAATATCAGTTGGATTTCTTGTTCCCCGATATTAGCCATGCATGGTCAATCAAACAGATGTCAATGGACAATGCTCTCGCTGCAAACGTCATAATGCAACTGTCTGAATGTCCATCTTCTGTTGCCATGAAAACATAAGGTTTCATAAAATCCATTGAAATTCTGAATAGACCTGATAGCCACTGACAGGCATGCATCAATAGCTGCCAACCTCCTTGGAATCGTCTTCCAACTTGGATTCCCGTTCCTCCTCCTCCTCACCTGAAATGCTGGTGCCACTGTGTGT
Organism: Ambystoma mexicanum; assembly: GCF_040938575.1. NCBI lineage: Eukaryota > Metazoa > Chordata > Amphibia > Caudata > Ambystomatidae > Ambystoma > Ambystoma mexicanum. The sequence continues at coordinate 1,114,900,194 of NC_090930.1, forward strand.
TTCCTTCCTTCTTCCCCGTCTGCAGAAGTCCTTTTTTTTTTGTAGAGGTATGGTCTACCTTGGAGGGAAGCCACTATGCCTGCTTATGCCGACAGAGAGCATGTGGCCTCTTCCCCGAATCAACCAAGAGAGGGGAAAAAACCAGGAAAGGCATAAAAATAAATATATATCCGAGCGGTGCTGGTTTGTCCTTATCTTGATTGAAGATGCGAGAAGATATTCCCAGAAGATTCCTGAAGTAAGGCCAACACCTGAATAATCCTGGATGACAGTGTTCCGAATCAGATACTGAGCTGACAAGAGGAGATGCCAGGAACGTGCAGCAAAGGATATACTCCAGAGGGGAGATCTTGGTACCAGAGACAAAGCAAGTGACTGCCGGGAAGGATCTTGAGAAGCAGGTAAGTCCAGGTGGAGGCACAGGAGAGTACCAAGGGGAGTTGGAGCAGGAACGAAGGGGGGAAATAGAGAGCATGGTGACGGGAGAGTGAAAGAGCACACCTCTGGGAGCGAAACCAGGAAGCAGCAAAAAATCACGGGGAGAGGGGCGAAGAGAGAAATAAGGGCGCGCAGCGGCTCCGAGAGAGGAGGCGGAGCCCATCGCGAAGCGAGCAATGACAGCAGGTACAAGACCCTGGGGAGTAAAGCGAAGTACAGAGGAAATTGTTCGGAACGCCGAACACACGGAAAGCAAAACTTGCACCACACAATCAAGAAGGCAATGGGGTGCAATGCAAGGGCTGATGGATGGAAGCTGGCTAAGTAGCTTCGGCTTCCACCCGGGGGTAAAAGAGCTAGACCGCTGAAGGCGGTTCAGTGGAAAACATGGTGGCCGTTAATGGGAACGCAGCCTCCACCTTTTCTACAGGCACCAGTATGACAGTATGCCCTCTACCATCCAGGGGGCTACCCGGCTTACCCAGGTGCAACTGATGTAATCTTTTCACCAGCCTGGGAGCATGAACATGTGACCAAGGTGCCCACGAATTCTCAGCGCAGGGGGTAACCTTTCCAGCTCACCAGATATTCCAATCGTCCCCTCCTATAGCGGGAGTCGCAGATCTGGGACAGTTCATACTCGGCTGGGAGATTGAACCCCCGTCCGATGTCTGGGTATGGGTCGTGCTGCCTTGTCGAATACAACCGGGCAAAGGAGAGAGGCATGGAACACCGGATGAATTCGTCTCAAGGACTGGGGAAGCCTGAGTTTAAAGGCCACCGGGTTAATCTTGGACAGAACCGTAAAAGGTCCCAAAAACCTAGGGGACAACTTGGAGGGGCACACCCATCTAGGTAGAAATGTTGTGGAAAGCCAGACCTTAGACCCTGCTTCCCCGGGCATTCTTGGTGATGCCGATCAGCCTCGGTCTTGTATGTTCTTTGGCTGTCTCGAAGGAGCTGCTGGGTGATCCTATGAGCTGCAGAGCGGTTGGTAAGAGTGTATTCAATCGATGGTAGGTTAGAAGACACCTGTGGAACGGGAAGCAAGTTGCGGAGAAGTACAATAGAACAGGCTGATTTCTGTGGCAGAATGCTTGGTGTTATTGTAAGAGAATTCTGCTGTGGGTAGCAGAGTGAAAACAAGGGGGGGGGGTTTCTAGGTGTTTCTCTACTACTGACCTATATCCCGGGTTAGAGTCTCAACCAGAGTCTTATTTTTTTTTTAACATGTTTATTTTAAACCAGCACACAGATGACATTAACAACAGCCAATACAAGACAAAGCATTACCTCCAGTTCAAATTATGAGCATTCCCTAGGATCCTCCCCATACCTCACCAGCCCAGCCTTCAATAGGGTCTGGCTGGGAATAGGCAGGCACCAGGCGTTCGCAGTTTGTCTGAAGGGCCCTTGTGACCAGGGGCGTTTTGTGGGTTAGCACCGGGAAGTTCTGGCCATAGTCAAGAAATGGCGCCCAAATGTTCGAGAAGCGGTGAAGGCAGCCGGCTTTAGCTACAGTGATTTTCTCTGCTATCAGAATGTCCCATAGTTTTAGCCACCAAAGAGTTATCAAGGAGCCCTGAGCTGTCTTCCAGGTGCACGCTACCGTAATCTTTGCCGCCAGCAGGAGTTGTGTTAGGAGGGCAGCCATTCTGCCAGTTCTCGGGTAGATGCCCGGAATCGGGGCTCCCAAGACTACAGATTCGGGGGCTCTGGTTTTGAGACTCTTAATGGCCGCGTCAACCTTCTCGCCCGAGATTGGGGTCTCAAGGCTCTCCCTCACTGAGTCCATGATGCGGGGGAGATCAGCACTTCGTAGGTACTCCTGTTGTTGTTCTTCATTTCTCTGGGATGCCGACATTATTTCCATGAGGTGGGCGACTGCCAGTCGTAGCTTGTCTTGTTCTGCCAATTGGACTTTGCCTTGGGGGTCACGTAGGCCCAGGATGGTGTTCCTTTTCTTTGGCAAGCTTGTCAATTGACAGCTTGTTTGCCTTGTTACTTTTGGCATAGTATCCTTGCTTTGTTTTAGCAAGTAGATGCGCAGTGTCCTCTGCATAATGTGCCTCCAGCATTTTTCGGGCAACCTGTTGGGCCCGTTGGGATTTCGGGGACCAACCTTTGCATTTGTGGTCTGCATCAGCTTCATGGACCTTGTTCTAAAGGTCTGTGTGGAGTTGCTGCCTGCGTTTGTGGAAGGCAGCTCCGTGAGCGATCAGTTCTTCTCACACCACCGCCTTCATTACATCCCAGGTGTTAGCTGGGGACGTATCCTTGTTTAGCTTCTCCTTAAAGAAGTTCCTAATTGTCTTGGCTATGGAGTCTCTTAAAGACATGTCATTTAGAACAGGGTCATATAGGTTCCAGGGGGTCGGGGTGGAGGGTCGGGGGTCATGAGCTCTAAGCGTCAGGACCACTGGAGCGTGATTGGAAAGCACCCTGGGGCCAATGATGACGTCATTGGTGAAAGCCAAGATTTGAGGGGAGGCTAGAAGGAGGTCAACCTGGGAGAGTTCTTTGCACATACAAGTATAAGGAGAAGTCTCTTTCATTAGGGTGAATCACTCTCCATGTGTCCACCACATCCAGGGTTCAGAATAGGTGGAGAAGGGCTGCCGCCTTCCTAAAGTCTCTGGGGGTCGGAGAATGCGATCTGTCCTTGAGCGGGTCAGGGACCCCGTTAAAGTCTCCACCAATGATGATTTGGCCCTTGATGAATGGGAGGAGAGACTCTTCCAAGTCTCTGTAGAACCCCTCCTGTTTGTCATTTGGGGCGTAGATGGAAATGAGGGAGTAAAGCTGTCCAAAAATAAGGCATTTGACTGCCATAAAGCAGCCCTCGGGCAGCGCATGGTCTCCAGAACCTGCGGTCTTAACTCCTGCTCCTGTGAAGAGCATCATGGTGCCCACTTTCTTAGTACCATTGGAAGCCAGGAATTGCTGAGGGAAAAGTCTGCTGCGAAGGCTGGTAAAATCCATTGGGAGTGAGTCTCTTGCAGGAAAACCACAGAGGATTCCCCATCATGTAAGCGTTATAGCGTAGATTTCCTTTTTGCGGGGGAATTCAAACCTCTGACATTTAGCGTGACAAATTTCAGTTTCTGGTGTGGAGGGGGAGCATCCCGGGGCTCCACGGAACCCGGGTGTGGGGACTGGGCAGTGTGGAGTTCAGTCCTTGTCCGGGTCATCATCTCCTGGGGGTTCAGTTAGCATAATGTCACCTTGTGGCTGGGGTTTAAACATTGACCTCCAACGGGAGGCCGAACCTATAAAAGTTTGTGAAGCTGGTTCTTTTGGACCAACATGTCCCATGGCCAACAGGGCCAAACCTGTCCGTCCAGTCAACCAGGCTAGGACAGTTAACCAAGTCTGAAATCCACTCCTAGGGGGTTTCGATGGCATACACCTTGGAGTTGGGCATGGGCCATGTGAAGCCCGCAGCGTTGTTCTTGTAGCTCTGTGTTCCAGGTCCGTCCATTCTCTTCCAGGGCCGCAGATGGTCATTTTACATTTTGGTTCCTCTGTATCCTTGTCTTGGATGGTCGTGTCGGTTTGGGGAGCGAAGTGTCCACTTCTTCAAACCAGTGCAGTCTATTGAGGGGTCCTTTGCCCCCCCCCCCCCCTCCCCGATGAGTCAGGGTGTAGGATTGTCGCAGCATTGTCTAGGTGGCTGATCCTCCGAAGCGTTCCTTTATATGAAATATGTAGGGCCGTGGGGAACAGCCACCGGTATCGGACTTTGTGCTCCTGGACGAAGAGAGTGAGGGGCCGGAGAGCTCTCCTTTTTTGCATCATCAAGAGAGAGAGAGCTTGATATATTTGGAGAGGGGAGTCTTGGAATGACAGTTCGGCTCGGGACCGCCCTATTGCTGAAATGGCTTCTTTGGTGGTGTACAAGTGTATCCTGGTTATCACATCTGGGGGGGGAATCCAAGATCACTCCTCTACGAAGGCAGAGCCTGTGGGTGCGATCCAGCATAAGGTGCGATTTGTCCAGGTGTGGAAGTACTGATTGGAAAAAATCGCCTACTTTTGATGCTTGTTAATCTGCTTAGAATCACATGCTGTGCAAATGGTCTGACATCCAGTGGTAACCGCGGAGTATTGCATCTTGTCTTTCGGGGACTGAAAGGGGACGCCGGCATAGGCGTGTCTGTAACACTATCCCTATTGTGACGTGTAGTGTACTGAAAATTCCTCACGCGCTGAGGTCCCTCAGATTGTTTTTTTCCGCCCAGATAACTGGTCGCCCTATAGCGGAGCTCTTACATAAGAGACATTGTTTATCATATACTGACTTTTCGGTCATTCCCCGTTACGTCACTTCGGTCACTACAACAACTTCAACGAAGACTGCGGGGGATTTGTTTACGGCGGTGGATTTCTGCACCTAAGATCCGGCGGCTGAAGCTTCCACGTGGTCGGGCCCTCTGGCCGACCTTTACAGTAGGGAGAGTGGGGTTGGGGTGGCCATATTTTTATGTCTTTCCTCTTTCCCCCTCTTTACCCTTTAGGCCTGGTCATCTTCCCCTTTTGCTATGGAAAGGACTCCTTTTACGTTCTGCCCTAAGTGTAGGGTCAGATATCCTTGGAAGGACAAACACAGGACGTGCAACGCCTGTCTTCACTTAGATCACGACGAGAAGCGGTGTGTGGCTTGTAATCTCCTTCGGCCTTAGACTCTTAAGGAGCGCTGTGTAAAGTGGTGTGCCGCGTATGGTATGTCACGGGTGGAATCCCCTTCCCCCACCACCACACCTGCCGAAAGTGACAGGGGCACCTTCGATGACCAAACATCCATTGCGGATGTGATAGACCTCGAGGCGGACACTTCTAGGTCCGCCACGCCCGTCCCCGACCCTTTAAGGCCTGACTCTGGTCTCGCTTCAGGGACAACACCCGGGGACAGAGGCGTACAAGCACATTTCACTACGCACACAACCCCTACACCTATTTCGACGAGTGCATCGAAGAAGGTAAAAGCACCAGCATGGCCGTCGAACATTTCGACGGATTCCTCGGATCACTCAGTTCCAAAGCCTTCCCTGCATCTGCAGCAGCGTCTTGCCACTAGGCATTCAAAAACAAATAAGGGCGCGACCCCTAAAGGCTTACATGTCGCAGCGCGGAAATCCGATGCTACGACGGTCCCGAAGGCCGCTGTAGGCCCAAAAATCACGACTAAGCCTCGAGTCGAAAAACCGACCGCTAAGCCCTCTAACGCTGCAGAAGGCAACAAACCTACCGATAGACCATCGGAACCACTATCTCAGGCCGATTCCGCGATTATCGAAGACAGCATCGAGAGAATTACTTTGGCGGTTGGACTTATTCCTGTTCCGCCGAAAAGCATGGGGCAGGCCGCAGACAAATCTTTGGATACGCCATGGCGCCCAGATTCTCACGATACTTATGAGGAGAGTCAAGAGACTCTTTCCAACACCCTGAGAGACAATTTCCGGCGCCGGAGAGAGGACGACGTTTTTCCACCCGTAGGCCCTTTTGGGTCCTCTAAATGGACAAGGGAGAAATTTGAAGGGTGTATGGACCGTCTGGAAAGAATTATTAGTTTTTCTGAAACTCCTTCCCCGAAAAGGTCTCGTGGAGAGCCTAACCTTAAATCTACTTCACATTTTCAAGAAGATCAGCCTTCTGTCCCCGTCCAGCATGAATACATCGTCCAGATGGACACTTATAGGGACATTTATGATGAAGATGAAGAACCCTCCTTTGAACAGAATTACGAAGAGGAACAGGCGGATGCCACGGACAATTGGGAATAAACCCAGCAAGAGGGAACGGACGCATGGCGCTTCCCCATCAAGATCAGGACCCTGATGTATTGTGCCTGGATTCCCCTCCGTCCACCCCGTCTCGCCAGGCCTCGACTGTAGACGACCAGATGGCCTTCAATTCCATGTTAAAGAAGGCAGCTGAGCATTTTCAGATCTATACTCAAGAGGCAGTGCCTGAGCAGAACTTTGTAGAGGATATTCTTAAGGAGAAACCTCCCTCTAGCCAGGCCATTCCCCTCCTTAATTCCATCAAGAGAAGATTGGCCCCCTCCCTGGTATCACCAGCTCAAACCCGGGCAGTGAACCCAAGAGTTGAAAAGTTATTTTGGCCATCTCCTTCGGGGCCACAATACATTAAAGGACACACCACCCCCGATTCTCTGGTAGTGACTACCATCCGAAAAGGGCAGGAGTACCCCTTGCCACGGGGGAGGCACCTCTGGATATGAAATCCAAGAGGCTGTATGCCTTGGGGAAGCTAGTCACCTCGGCTGCCGCATATATACCACACGTATAGCGAATAATACTACACTGCTGGCGAGTTATGCTGATGCTCAGTGGAACCTACTTCAAGAAGGCCTCCAGGAAGTCCCAGAACCTGTCAAGTCCAAGCTTCTCTCCATTGTGGCCGAAGGAAGGCAGGTGAACCAAAATGTGATAAAGAACACTCTGGACACGGCTGAAACAGCAGGCAGGTCTCTGGCCCAAGGGACCCTACTCAAAAGGCACGCTTGGTTGCGCTCCTCAGGGTTTAAGCCCGTAACACAGGCTTCGCTCATCAATAAACCAATTGAAGAAGCTAACCTCCTTGGAAAGGCGATCGATGAGGCCTTAGAAACAGCCAAAAAAGAGCATGATACTCTTAAGTCTCTGCAACAAATCACTCAAATACCTTCCCCCCAGAGAGGAAGTAGCTCTTGGCGGTCCTTTCGAGGGCAGTCCTGTGCAAAGCCCCGCATACTACCCTCCAAGGGGTCAGCGATGCGGCAAAGCCAGAGGTAGAGGCCCCAATCCTAGAGGAGCCCCAGCCTCCGGTCAGAAATGACCATCAGATCCGGGTCCCCTCTCATGTCGCCCCGGTCGGGGGGCGCTTAACATCTTTCCTCACGGCATGGGGAGGGGATAACTTCAGACCAGTGGGTCATGAAGACGGTTTCCCACGGGGGCGTGGCTAGGTGGCCATGCGTTAGGACACGTTCACAGGGAGCTCCTACACAATCCTATCTATGATCCTTAAAAACTGACTTCACTCAGCTCAAACTTTACTCAAAGGCGTCGGAACATCCACTGACCACTCGACCCGATCCTGGCGAGAAATCGGACCGTGGATCGAGGCGAAAACGATCATAGAATTCACTGATCGTGGAAAGCAAGATGGCGGCCCACTGAGAGGACCTTTGGCGGCCTAAACGGGAGGCGAAGGAGGGAGTCGCTGGACGGAGCCACAGACCCAGCCAAAGAGAGGGAGGCAGACGACACCTGCAGTAGTGAGCGGATACGGGAGAGGGGACGTGACGACAAGGCCAGGACTTGGAGGACCGCCGTGGGACCCGCGGCGCAGGAGGCATCCAGAGAGGACCCGCACGGAGCCCGCACGCACGAAGGCAAGACACCCCTGATCCGCATCGTGGACAGTGAGCCGTCGGGGAGGACCCGGGACACCCCGCCGCCCCCCTCCCTGCCCCACATACAGGGCAGGACGTCCCTGATGCGTGCCATAGACAAGAGCCGGTGGGGAGGGGCTGGGGTGCCCCTGCGCTCCTTCCCTGCCTTGAAGCAGCTGTGGACCGGCAAGCGGAGCGGCCCCATAAGGGCACGGAAGGCGGGACACAGAAGGAGGCAGCCGAGGTAGAGCGGGTCCCGCTCCAGAGGAACATCATAGCCCAGTAGCACGGGAGGTGAGGAGATTGCCAGGAAGTGCACACCCCACCCGAGGCATATAGAACATCCAGAAACAAAGGGACCCCAGGCGAGCACGGTGAACTGGAGGAGCAGGGTGAACAGAGAGGGAGAAGCACAAAAACACAGCAAACTAGGCTGAGGCCCTCCGCATCAGAGAAACAACATAGCCCAGCAGCACAGGAGGTGAGCAGATTGCCGGGAAGTGCCCACTCCATCCTGAGCCACACAGAAACATCCAGGAACAAAGAGAACCCCCGGGGGAGCACTGAGGATTGGAGGAGAGGGGGGAACAGAGAGTGAGAACCACCAAAGACACGGCAAACTAGGCTGGGGCCCCCCACACTAGAGAAACAATCATATCCCAGCAGCACAGGAGGTGAGGAGACTGCCGGGAAGTGCCCACTTCACCCTGAGGCACACAGGAACATCCAGGAACAAAGAGAACCCCCAGGGGTGCACCGGTGACCGGAGGAGTGGGGCAAACAGAGAGTGAGTACCACCATAAAAACGCGGCAAACCAAGCCGAGGCCCTCCGCCCCAGAGAAGCGATCAACTCAGCAGCACAGGAGGCGAAGAGATTGCCAGGAAGTGCCCACTTCACCCTGAGATACACAGAAACATCGAGCAATAAAGGGAACCCCCAGTGGAGTACTGTTGATTGGAGGAGTAGGGTGAACCGAGAGTGGAAACCACCATTAAAAATATGGCAGACTAAGCTGAGACCCTCCACAGATATCGCAGAAGAAGCGGGTTCCTGACACACAAGCCCAAAGAGACCACAACAAGACGTGGGGAGTGAAGGCATCAGTAGCCCATATTCAAGCAGGACCCGACCCCACACCGATCCTGACAGGCCACACGTGAAAGGAACAGGAGCGGATTTGTACCTCACGCTTATACAGTAACAATGTCTAACAAGAAAGCAGAAGGGAAAACCAAAAAAAGCCAGTATGGACACTTTCGCCAAGGCATCCGGGAACAAGCAGCCAAACTCACCGGACACAGCAATGGCGGAGACGAACACCCCACACCAACTAGAAAATGGAAAGGATGGACAGATCCTGGAGGCGATTGCCTCCCTAAAGACGTCCCTCGAAAACAAGATGGACACAGCTATAGGTGCCCTGAAAGCATCCTTAGAACATAATCTAGATACAGTCATGGTGGACGTGGGCCTCCTTCGCCAGGAAGCAAGGAACAACAACGGAGCAGCAGGTACAACAAAACACTGCAGACTTTGCCGTCACGCGAACACAAATGTCAGAAGTGCTGCAGAAAGTCAAGATCCTAGAACGAATAGTGGAAGATGCGGAGGGCAGGGCAAGGAGGAACAATGTCTGCATAATTGGAGTTCCGGAATGTGAGGAATGAAATTACCCTACAGAATATGTCGAAAACATGCTTCTTCAGGAGATCGCAGCCGGGACACTGTCCCAGAGCTTTGTGGTGGAACGGGCGCATAGAGCTCTAACTAGGAGACCCCAGCCGGGAGGGCGATGATCGACAAGATTATGAACTCTAAAGACAGAGAAAGGATACTGGCATTTTCAAGGGGAGGGGGAGTCATCACTAGGAAGTCCTCCAGGATCACCATATACCCGGACTATATGGCCACGGTCCAAAAACAAAGAGCACAGTTTGGCCCCACAAAAGAATGTCTCAGAAGAGCGGGGATACGATATATGCTCCTCTTCCCGGCCAAGCTGAAGGTGATACACAAAGGGAAATCATGCTTCTTTGAGTCCACGGAGGAGGCCCACTCATGGATGGATGCACAAGGAATCCCCCAGCTAGGGCAGAGAAATGGCAATAACGAAAGGGACCAGCCCCGGTGAAGGGACCCGCAGCTAGCCAAGAGTAATGACGCCAAGCATCTAAATAAATAAATAAAGTCAGGAAAAGAAAAGAAAATCTAAAGGAGCGACCAGTCCTACCCAGTCGCGCCAGCCGAGAAGAACCAAGCCCCCAGGAAAGAGCTTAATGCTAGTATAGAGGAGCACGACAAGAGAACCAGCTAGCCCCGAGCAGGGGGAGGCTGGCTGGGCGTTCGTTTTTCAGTTCTGGTTTGGGTTATTGACTTGAGTGAATGGTTGGTAAAAGGCATTGGCAGCATAGGGAACAACAAAGACTATAATGGGGAAACCCCAGTACGAAGTGACTGGTACAGCATACAGCAACAATCCTGGAGACACGACCGCCGAGGTACAGGGAAAGGGAGCCCTGCAGAGCCGACACCAAGCAGCACCAGAAAGAGCAAAAGCAAGAGAAAGTGGACAAGCATTAGGATATGGGACAAAGGAGCCGGAAACAATAAGCGCGCATGGGTCTGGATGAGCTAACAATAGCAACCTGGAACGTGAGAGGACTCAACGCATACGTCAAGAGGCTGCGAGTCTACACCTGGCTGAATAAGATGAAGGTCAAGATAGCAATGCTCCAGGAGACGCATCTGACACCAGCGAAACAGACCAAAGTCGACCAGAAATGGGGAGGGCAGGTATACAGTGCCACATACTCAAACTACGCATGAGGAGTATTAATATGGATCGCCCCAGGTGTGCCATTCCAGTTCATAAAGCAGGAAACTGACTCAGAATGGAGGCTAGTGTTAGTGCATGGCATGCTGGAGAACAGAGGTGTGCCTAGTCCACACCTACGCTCCGAACCACGATGCAACAACATTTTTCAAGAAATTAACACCTAAACTGGCCCACTACAGAGAGGCAACGTTTATCTGGCCCGGAGACTTCAATTGTACCTTGGACCCACTCCTTGATAGGTCGGACGACAAGCACAAAAAACCAGCACACCTACCAAGGAACTGCATAAAGCCCTCGACCGTCTACAGCTGATGGTCATCTGGAGACAGGTACATGGAAGGAGGAGAGGGTACACACATTATAGCGCACCCCACAGAACATTTACACAAATAGACTATATATTCACGGGCACTGAGACACTGCAGGACTTTACAGGGATTAACATCAAGAGCCGCACACTCTCAGACCACGTCCCGATACTAACAACATGGGCACATACACATGGGAAAGCCCCGATACCAACATGGCGACTCTGGGCAGAGGCTCTGGGAGAAGGAGAGTTAGAGGAACACCTCCAAGAGGTGATAGAAGATTACTTTGAACATAATGAGGGAAGTGTAGGAAGCAATGCCACACTCTGGGACGCATTTAAAGTTGTGATTAGAGGGGCGGCGATTGGCAGAATGGGGGGACTGAAAGGTGCATCCATAGAAGAACTTAATAAACTGGAGAGTCAGATAGGAACGCAGGGCGGAGGCGGCGGGGGCGGGGGGGACTAAGGAACGGATGGAATTGAGAACGAGATGTGTAGAGCTATGGGAAAAACTGGGAAGGTTGAACTACGGGAGGTATCTACAAAGATTGCATGCGGAAGGGGACAAACCTAGTAGGCCCCTGGCATGGCTCACTAAGCAAGAAAATAAGAGAACCCATAACAGTGCTAGAAGACGAAACAGGGAGGGAGATTATCAACCAGTTATTTGCCTGATTCTATGAGCAGCTGTACGCCTCTAACCCGGAGGTTGAACCGGGGGACATAACAGATGCGCTAGCAAAGATAAGACTGCCAAAATTAGCAGAGGAGCAAGCCCAAATACTCGATGCCCCACTCACGCAAGTCCCCGGGTCCGGACGGACTCCTTGGAGAGTTCTATAAAACATTTAAAAGTACCATCACCGCAAAACTATTAGAGACATACCAGGACGCATATGAAAGTGCACAATTACCAACTAGCATGTCAGAATCAATAATTGTACCGGTCCTTAAACCAGCAAAACCACCCACGAATTGTGCCGCATACAGGCCGATTTCCCTCATCAACCCGAGACGCCAAAATACTCACGGCGGTTTTAGCTAACCGCCTGAAATAAGTAATTCCCACATTGATACACTCAGATCAAACAGGCTATGTTCCGGGACAGAATACGTCATGGAATCTCGGTAGGCTACACCATGTGATAGACAGGACAAAGCAAAGACGGGGGGGGGAGTGAGCGATAGTGTCCCTGGACGCTGTCAAAGCATTTGATTCGGTGAACTGGTTCCTCAGATGGATTAGGCTACTGTATAGGGACACTAGAGCCAGGGTGAAGACAGGGGATACATCTCGGAAGACTGGAGAATACACAGGGGAAGTAAACAGGGGTGCCCACTGTCACCAATGTTATATATCTTGGCTCTCGAACCGCTGGCGGTTTTCCTTAGAGCAGAATACAGAGATACAGGGATAGAGATAGATGGAGTGCTGCACCAAATTTCGTTGTACACAGACGACATGCTGCTTTTTGTGGGAAACCCGCGCACTAGCCTGCCCTGCCTCCTGGAAGCAATTGGGGCATATACCAGACTCTCCGGTATAGCAATCAACAAAGAGAAGTCCCTGATTTTCCCCCTGGCCGGACTGAAGCAGGTCCCCCAAGCAGACCTCCCAGACCTAGGCCTAACGTGGGCACCACACTCCTTCCGATATCTGGAAATAGAGATACACCATGACACCGCAGATTCTCATCAACACAATACGCAGGCAGCCCTTGATAAAACACAAAGTGTATGACTTTCTGGGGAACACTACCACTGGGGATGATGGGTAGGGCAGCCCTCCTGAAAATGGTGGTACTCCCACATCTGCTATACTATTTCACAAATATCCCACACAGTATTCCCAGTGCTTTTTTCACCAAACTAAATACAATAGCAAGGAACTTCCAATGAGCAGGGGGGAGAAGCAGGATCGCAATGAAGACACTGCAGAGAGACTATGAAGAAGGGGGCATTAGGCTTCCGGACTTTGAAAAGTACTACCTAGCGGGGTAGCTGCAATTCGCAGTCAAGTGGCTGGGTAAGGAAGAGACAATCGACACAACCATTTTTCAGCCAGCATTAAAAACATACTACCTAAGAGAAATACCATGGCTGGACAAACCCCTGCTCAAGACCCTACCGTACTTGCTTAACCTCACAGTGGGACTGTGGAACAGAGCATGGCAACTACAGGGGACATAAGACCCCTGTTCGGCACAAATCCCTCTTGCGGGCCTTGTGGGCATGGACACAAATACACTAGCAATATACCAAACCCAGTGGAAAGCCAAAGGCGTAGGACAAATCGGGTACCTGAGAAGAGAGGGGAGGTGGGCAGACTTCCAAGAGTTGGTGGAGGAATGTGATATACACGAAGGCCAATTCATCCTTTATAATAGAATAATCCTTATAATCAAGAAGAGATGGCCAGATTGGGAGGACCAGGAGGACGTAACAGGAGCATTAGATATATGGTACGATATATCCGAGGGAACACACACAACCTCTAGGTTATATGAACAGATGTTGAGAGCCAACAAGGCACAAGAGCTACATATAAAATAGCGTTGGGAAGAAGAACTCCAAAGGCCCTTCAGTGATCAAGAATGGAGCAGTGTGTTAAGATATCCGAAGAAAGTGTCCAGGAACTCAAGGTACAGGCAAGCACAGTTGTACGTAACACACAGGGCGTACCTCACACCAAAGAGGATGAATACGATGTACGAGGGAGATCTTAACAAATGCCCCCGATGCTCAGCCGACGAAGCAGGCATGGTGCACGTGTTTTGGACCGGCTCGGTCGTACAGAACTTTTGGGAGAGAATCAGTGTAAAAATAACAGAGAGCGGACTCCAAATACAGGCGGAGTACCCAGAGAGGTACTTGTTGGGCCTCTTCCCGAGAGGAGGTAGACATAAGGCGCATCTAGCAGAGATGAAAGACTTGATATGCATACTAGCCAAAAGAAGGATAGCAATGTCTTGGAAATCAAAAGAAGGCCCGACCATAGAATCATGGTGGTCGGACCTCCGGAAGTGAACAATAGCGGAAACCGCAGTCTGGATATGAGCAGTGCAAAGGGGGGGGGGGGGAGAAACAGCACAGAAAATAATTGCATGGAACTCCCTGGTACAGGACCTGTTCGGACAAGAGTGGGAGGAAGAAGAAGGAGATGGCCCAGAGGAGGCACGGGAATAATGACGGATTCAAGACAGCGGTGCACAAGCAACTAAACAAAAGACAGTATGAGAGGGGATGCCGAAACTGCCCACACGAGCAGCTATAGATGGACGGCAAGGTCGCTAAGTATCTCCAGGACATAGTACCCATAGCGGAATCCGAGGAAATGCCAATATGCCAGTTATGTTGTGTGTTATATTTGTAATTTATTCAAAATAAAAGACATTTTTTTTAAAAAGACGGTCGCCCACGGGTACTGCGTGGAATTCGCCCGACCTCCACAATTCAGACCACCACGCGCACGGTGCCTTTCACTGGACCACCTGGAGATCCTGAATCAAGAGGTGGAAGAGTTGCTGGGAAAGGAAGCCATAGAAGCCGCCCCTATTCTTCAAGTAAACGAGGGTATTTATTCAGTGTACTTCCTTGTACCCAAAAAGGACCTCACCATGCGCCCTGTTCTAGACCTGCGACCAGTGAACAAATTCATAAAACCTCAGAAGTTTCACATGGTAACGCTACAGGAGGTGATCCCACTGTTGAAACAGGGGGACTACATTGCAACATTGGACATGAAAGATGTATACTTTCATATTTCAATGTTGCCAGCGCACAGAAAATATCTAAGGTTCATGATAGAGGACAGGCACTACAAATTCAAGGTACTCCCCTTTGGCATCTCCCCAGCGCCAAGGGTGTTTATGAAGGTCCTGGCAGTAGCTGCAGCACACCTGCACAGGTTATCCATCCCGGTTTACCCTTACCTCGACAACTGGCTCATAACAGGGGACTCGTACGACACTTGTTTTTTTAACACCCAAAAACCGTAGACCTTCTCTTCAGTCTGGGTTTCTCTATCAACGAAAAGAAATCCAGTCTAGTCCCCAGTCAAACAAAACAATTTCTGGGAGCTCTAATCCAGACGAAAGACGGTCTTGTCTTCCCCTCCAATGAGAGGGTTCAGAACATGCTTTTCCAGATCCCTCAATATGTAGCCATTTGGGAGGTGACGGTGCGCAAAGCCATGCGCTTGCTAGGAATGATGGCGTCGTACATATACTTGGTTCCCCACGCGCGGCTGCGCATGCGTCCCATGCAAGAGTGGCTCAACAGCCAGTGGTGTCAGGCAGCGGACAATGGAAGATCTGGTAGTTGTCTTGCCAGCCCTCGTTCTCTCTCTGCAGTGGTGGTCAAGAGAAAACCTCTTGAAGGGGAAGACCTTCACCACCCCTGCAGTGGAAGCCACTTTCACGACAGACACATCTCTAACAGGGTGGGGGGGCTCACCAGCTTCAGCAGACAGCACATGGAGTGTGGTCCCCTCAAGTAGCGTCCAATCATATAATTTTACTGGAGCTATTAGCAGTGTTCAAGGCATTAAAGGCCTTTCAGATGCAACTGCAAGGGAAGACAGTGCTGATTCTAACGGACAGCACTACAGCCATGTATTACCTGAACAAACAGGGAGGCACTCACTGTCCAAGGCTATCCAAGCTGTCCCAAAACATTTGGATATGGGCTTTGACACAAGATGTTTCTGTTGTCCCAACATGTTCCAGGGGAACTCAATCTTCTGGCAGACGTGCTCAGCAGAGATTTTCCTCTGCCCGAAGAATACAAATGGCGTCTGCATGAAGACATTGTGTCCAACGTCTTCGCAGAATGGGGCTTCCCAGAGATCTACCTGTTCGCAATGCCCAATGCCAAGACTACGCCTCCAGGTACCCCCAGAACCGCTCCAAGGGGAACGGTTTCTGGATAACATGGTCAGGGAAATTTTTCTACGCTCCTCCCCTCCCCCCCCCCCGACTTCCCTGCTCAACAAGATAGTGCACAAGATGCACCAGGAACCAGTGACCATGATACTGGTGGCCCCATGTGGGCGCGCCAACCCTGGTTCGCTCATCTGATGGAAATGTCCTTCTCCCCACCAATAAAACTACCCTGCCCGTACAATATGTTGTCTCAGGACGGGGGGAGACCCTACACCCATGCCCACAAACTCTGAATTTAGCAGCCTGGCTCCTGAGGTCATAGAGTTTGGACCACCTACAGCTCCCTCAGAGGTGCATGGACATACTCAGGGAAGCTAGAAAGCAGAACACACGTTATTGCTATGACAGCAAATGGAAACGTTTTGTCATCTGGTCTAATTCCAAGGGCGTCAATCACATCGATTGCTCACCCACACACATTGTGCTGTACCTTACTCATCTGTTAGATACTGGGTTGGCCTTCAATTCCCTAAAGGTTCATCTGGCTGCACTCTCAGCCTACAAAGGTCTGGTGGAAGATACCGGTGATCAAGGCCTTTATGGGAAGGGGTTAAGAGGATTTATCCTCCTATTTCTCACCCAGCTCTTGGGTGGGACCTAAATGTGGTTTTGACCAGGCTCATGGGAGCTCCCTTTGAGCCAATGCATAAAGCAAGTCCAAAAGACCTGACTTATAAAACGGCCTTCCTAGTGGCTATCACTTCTATTAGAAGGGATAGCGAACTACAGGCTCTTTCTGTTCTAGACCCCTTTGTTACAGTCCACAGGGATAAGGTAGTTCTGCACACTCACCCCAGATTTGCACCTAAATTCATCTCGAAATTCCACGTGAACCAATCGATTGAACTACCTACTTTTTCCAGAATCCTACTAGCATGGCCGAAAGAAGCCTACGCACACTAGATGTGCGCAGGGCAGTCATGTTCTATCTGGTAAGAACTAAACCACTGAGGAAAACAAACCAATTTTTCGTTTCAGTGGCAGCTGGTAGAGAAGGGGATCCTGTCTCTAAATCAGCTATCTCAAGGTGGATTGTCAAATGCATCACACTATGTCACACTCTTGCTAAGAGAGAACTGCCCTTCAAGCCTAGAGAACATTCTACTCGAGGCACTGGGGCATCCATAGCATTCATTGCAAATGTTCCCCTTGAGTCCATTTGCAAAGCGGCAACCTGCAGTTCTGTACCCACCTTTACAAAACAGTATTGCCTAGACACTCATTCTAGGTCTGATTCTCAGGTGGGACAATTAGTACGAAGACATCTTTTCTCTACTCTTCCTTCTCACAACCCACCTCCAACTCCGGGTACTGCTCGCTAGTTTATGCACAGCATGTGATTTTAAGCAGATTTTCAAGCATCAGAAGACATGCATTACTTACTGTAATAGCATTTCTGATGATTGTATCTGCTTAGATTCACATGCGCCGTCCCTACCTCCCCGTTCGGGGTGGAAGGAACATAGACATCTTACTACTTCTCTCACTTCATGTACTCACTCACAATAGCCTTGGGCTCCGTCATGGCAGAAAAAATAAGAGGGACCTCAGCACGTGAGGGATTTTGGGTACACTATACGTCACGATAGGGATAGTGTTACAGACATTCCTATGCCGACGTCCCCTTTTGGTCCTCGAAACACAAGATGGAATACTCTGCGGTTACCACTGGATGTCGGACCATATGCACAGCATGCGAATCTAAGCAGATACAATCATCAGAAATGCTATTACGGTAAGTAATGCATGTCATACTCAGCCAGGTCTCCGTCTGGGATCGGGGAGGGGATCCCCCCATATCCGCAGGTTGTAACGTCGGGCCCTGTTTTCGAGATCCCCCTGTTTGAACTCAAGAATTTTGCTTCTGTCAAGCAGCGCCTGGAGCGAGCGTTGTACTTCCGCGAGAGTTGTGGAGTATTCTTGGATCAGATCCTCGATCTCCCCCAACGTCTGTTCCGCATCTGTGACCCTCTGATCTGTCCCCTCTAGTTTGGTGGATAGCTCCGACATACATGATCTGATTTCCGCCTTGATATCTGCCATTAAAGCTTGGATGTCCTCTTTGGTTGCCAGCAACCTGCTATTCTCTGGGATTTTTTGAGGCGTGAGTTTCAGGGGGTCGGATTTCCCCCCCTCTGTCTCCTGAGAGCAGCATGGCGGCGATGTCAGAGTTTTTGGTGGGTTTCAGATGCCTGGCCATTACCTCAGGACCCTGTCGGGTGCTTCTCTTATATTTTCCAAATTAGAAAAATTGAGGCAGGGGGCATTCCGTGCTGTCCGTTGCTGCAGGCGATGGGGAGAGGGTCGTCGGATCTCCCTCAGCACTATATGGAGAGTGGAGCCGCCTGAAGCATGGTTTGGGTCCGTGGGGGAAGGTTTGAGGGTGAGTTCAGTTCTTGGGTGGGCGGCAGAGCCACCTGGTAGGATCCCTGTCGAAGTGAGCCTGAAGCGGGTGGCGGGCTATTTTGCTGTTGGAGGATTGAGGCCCCAGGGCCTCAGCAGGGGGGGGTGAAGAGGGTTCCATGTGTTAAAATCGTGGCAAAAATGGCCATGAACACAAAATATCGCGGTAAAAAGGCAGTGGTTTTGTCGCTGCAATCCATGTAAAGGATGCCGGGGGCATCCCCGCAACCCTCGCTCCCCTTAAATGGTGTAATGGGATACACCTTTAACGGGTCAAACCACTGCATTTTTGCGACAGTTTTTTGTACATGCGACATTTTTGCAGCGATTTTATCACTGCATACCGTGAAGAGCCTGTAAAGTGTTAAGCGCGGAGTGCGGTGCAGGCCCTCATCCCCAGTCTGCCTCTGTGGTCAATGGCGGCAAATGCTGGATAAACCTATTCCGGGGGAGACCAGCCAGCCACACCCGATGAGCACCGCCAGGATCCGCAGTTTCTGGGAAGGAGTAGAGCCGTGGGCCGGGACGCCCCAGGAGGTAGCCGCAGGTTCAGAAGTTGGCAAGGCCAGGGCCAAGGATGCCAGGCGGGAGTGGGTTAGGGGGGTGAAAAAGAGTATCCCCCAGGAGTGGCTGAGCTCTTGATTTGTCCTCCCCCCACCGCTTTAGGTCCCTATGGGATGAGGCTGTCCAGTTCCTCTGTATTGGTCACCCCTCCTGCGGGGCCCAGATTGATCCCGGGGGCAAGCGAGTACAGTGCCCGGCCACGGAAGCCCCGGCCAGTCTTTTTAGGGGTGGGCCTTAGATGGACTTCAGCCCCCCGCAGTGGAGCGAGGCGAGCCAAGCTGCAGGTCGCCCCCAGTGGTGCAGTCTAAGTACCTTTGTTTCTGGAGATGGCCGCGGCAGCCTGGCCGACCAAGATTCCGCTCTCCCCACTCTGGCCGGGAGCCCAGCAGGCCGAGGGGGGTGGAGGGAGCACGGGGCGCACGTAGAAGGCAGGACAGCCTGGAGGGCTGGGATGCCGGCTGTTGATTCTGTTTGCCGGTGGTGGATGACAGGATCCGCAGCGCCCTTTGCCACCGTACAGTTGTCAGTCGTGGCCCTTCCCTTGGCGGTCGCTGTCACAGGGATCCACGGCTCCACCTGGGGCAGGGTCCTCACAGACCGGAGCTGAGGGTCCTTCCCTCATCACGGACGTAGGTGGTCTGGGGTCATCTGGTGCCTTCTGCTGCTGAGTGTCGGTAGGGCGGGGGGTGCTCAGAGGGCAGGGCCCCTCACTTAGTGGGTCGCAAGGGCAAGGGTCTGTTGCTCGCCCCAATCGAGACGCTCTGGCTTTCCGCCTGCAGCAGGAATCTTTTTCCTACTCAATAGGGCAGCTGGAACATTTTAGAACCGTGAAGGCTGTGGGCTCCCTACGGAGGCCATCAGAGGAGCTGCCACATTGATGGCGCTCCATGCCACGCCCCTTTCCCAACCAGAGTCTTTAGCTCCCCATCCTTTCACAGAAGAGAAATTTCCACTATATATCAATGTTTGTCCTGCCCAAAGGCAGTCCATCACCGAAATGCCTGGCAATCCTCTTCTGAACAAGAGTACCAACAGCAACCCCAGACACATGTTTCGGCCTGGTTGGGCCTGTGGAGCTGTGCCTCTCTAAGAACAGTGAGCAAGGGTAGCAAAGTGACCCAATTGTCTTGTTGATAGTTGGTATAATAACGTAAGTATTGTTTTAATGTTCTGTTCAAACATTCTGTCTGGCCGTTGGTTTGGGGATGAAAACCAGAGGAAAGAGCCCTTTTTATGCCCAGATGGTTACATAATGCCTCGCAAAATTTTGAAGTTTATTGGCTCCCTTGGTCGGACACCATCTTTTTTGGCAGCCCATGTATACGAAATATGTCCTTAACAAAAACCATTGCTATCTCGGAAGCTGAAGGACCATCAGGTAAGGGAGAAAAATTAGCCATTTTTGAGAATGAGCCCACTGTGACCATGATGCAAGTACAGCCTTGTGATGGAGTAAGATCCACAATAAAGTCTGTGGATATGTGACTCCAGGGTCTCTGGGGTATGGGTCCTTGTCCTAGTAAACATACAGGGTACAAGTCCTTCCCCCATGTCCTGCGGTCTTACTATCATGACACCACCTGCTGTCTAAGTCTTCCTTCTGGTATGAACAAACGGTGATTGGTAAAAAGAAGACCATTCTTCTTCTTCACTTTGTCGTGTCTCTGGGTTGAAAAACGTGTGGATTCCTGATGGTGGCTTACTTGACTCCCTGGAGGAAAGTGGAAACCTGGGAGAGTGGCAGGTTTCTTGGGAAGAGGCGATTTGGTCTAGTTTCCAAAGATTCCTCAATATTATCACGGCGTGAAAGGGCATCCGCCAGGGTGTTGTGGCTGCCGGGAAGGTAAGTTATAGTAAATTCGTATTGGGCGAAGAAATGGGCCCATCTTGCCTGGTGGGAATTAACACACTCCATCTGCTGAAGCACTCGCAGGTTCTTGTGATCCGTACAGATAAGGAAAGGATGGGCGCTGTTAGGCAGAAACCTGTGCAGTTCCCTTGGGGACCACTGCAAAAGATTTAGGACTACAGGTGTTGGCAGTAAACCCACTTGGTAGCAGTCTGTACCACACAGATTTACCTGGTAGCTGTGGCTGAGCAGTCAGACTTCCCTCAAGAAGAGTTAGGCAGTATGCAAAGTATACACAATAGGCACTCAGATACAATAGCACAAGCAAACACTGACCAGAGCTTTGGTATCAAGGTATATAATTATTTATTTAAAAACACATGAAGCCCTATGGAGTAAAAGACCCCATAGCCTATTAAACACATCTAGAGTCAAAGAGACACACTCAAATCATCTCCAAGAGTGAGGGTAAAAGAGTCTCACTCTTGGCAGGAGAAAAAAATAAACCCCAAAAAATCCAGCAAAGCTGCTGGGGGACTCACTAGGTTAGGAAATTCAGCCTAAACAGAGAATTCTCCCTAACACTGCCCCCCCCCACCAGACTAAGGGACAGGAGGATTTAATCCACTCCTGGATGAACCTCATACCTCTAGTCGATGACATACATCCTAGAGAGTCCATCAGCATTTTGATGGTGACACCTTGACCTATGTTCTATGGTCAAATCAAAGGTTTTCCTTTGAAAGCTATATGTCCTACAAATCCTTTGAGGAACATCAGTCTTTTTGAAACTATATGGGATCTGGTTAACCAGTCCCTCAGAAGTTGGTACAACTTCTGAACCTGTGTTAGGCTTTTTCAAGGGGTCCTTATAAAGGATTCCCTTAGATCTAGAGGGGCCTCCAAGGTTCCTCACCACCTCTCTTGTGGGAGCAGGTTGGGTCTTAGGCCTCTTGGTTGGAGGGGTTAGGGTTAGGCAATGTACCTGCTCCCCCTTCCTCTTAGATCTAACCTTACCTACTTTAGGAGTTTCCCCCTTAAGTCTAGGATCTGGGTTGGGGTCTTCAGTAGAAGGTCCAACAGTCTGAAGGTTTTTGGCCTTAGACTTTTCTTTCCTGGTTTTCCACCAGCATTGAGAATTACCAGTTCTCTCAGGCCTAGGTAAGGGTCCAGTAGGTCTATCCTCCTCTTCCTCAGAAGCAGGGGGGGTCACAGACTCTGAAACTGGGGGAACAATGATGGAGCTTGGTTAGGGCTCCCATTTCCCTAATGTACTAGCCTGAAATGTGCCTGGGTTAGAGGTCAACTTAATAACACCAGGGCTTGTAGTGGGGGTCTCAGTAGAGGTTCCCACTGGTTTAGAGTGGTCCCTTAAGGTGGCTTCTCTAGCCAATTTGGGTAGGTTCTGGTTCTCCATACTGGGAGGCCTGGGAGTATGTGACACTACTCCTAGAGTTCTCAGGTCATTCCCCAACATGACTTTCCCAGGCAACTCAGCCTGAACACTGACAGGGATCCTCACTGTCATGTTGTTACACTGAATGAGGGCTGGTAGAATAGGAACCATTGGGACAGGGCCTCCAGACATCTTAGTGGGACCTTTGGGTGCTTTTGCCACATCCTCGGGTTGAAAGAAGCTTTCATCCACTACTGTTCTGCTGGCCCCAGTGTCTCTCCTGGCAGGTGTATCCTGGCCATTGACAAGAACACTGTCCATATAATACACTTTAGAGTTTGCAGGTAGGGAGTTATACACAACCCTATTCTGGGACTTAACCAGATCCATGGACTCTATAGACACAGCGGCTTGAAGACCCAAGGGTTCTTCAGCAAAAGCTTCAAAGTAAGTGAGCACTAGCAATCTATACTTCATCCTCAGGAGTGAAGGCTAAGGAGACTGTGCTGATCCCTGCAGGTTTACCCTTGCATCTGGGATCCCCTTTGATATGGTCAGTAGCCTTACAGTTATAGCATTGTCCAAATGTTCTTTGAAAGGGTGGCTTGTTCTGACCTCCTTCTGGTTGTTGACCAGAAGGTACACCTGCCTGATTCGGTTTACCCTGGGGCTTACCCTGGTTATTTTGTTGTTTGTGGCCCTCTTTGGTATGTGAGGTATTAG
Source organism: Ambystoma mexicanum (assembly GCF_040938575.1). Taxonomy (NCBI): domain Eukaryota; kingdom Metazoa; phylum Chordata; class Amphibia; order Caudata; family Ambystomatidae; genus Ambystoma; species Ambystoma mexicanum. Next base: position 1,114,923,063 of record NC_090930.1, read on the forward strand.
AATTCTCTGGATTCACTTTAGGTGGCTGCTTTCCCTTATCCTTTTTCTGAGTGACCCCTGAATCCTGTGAGTGGCCCTGTTGGCAACCCACAAGTCAGCAGCCTTAGCTAGTCTTCTGGAATCTAATTCCTTTGAATCAGCCACGTGCTGTCTGAGCTCAGGAGAGCAGGCATCATAAATTGACTCCAACATAAACAGATTTCTCATACCTTCATAAGTGTTCCCTTTGTAACCCTTAATCCATCACTCTAAGTTTTTCAAACCTTCACTCACCCAGGTAGCCCAAGGGGTACCATCATTCTTTTTGAGGTTTCTAAACCTCCTAAGATACTGGGAAGGGGTCTTCCCAAATCTAGCTATCAAAGCTAGTTCACACATTCATACTCCTTCCTATCCTCCTCCCCCAATTCCATTACCACATCAGTTGCAACAGGGGGAAGCCTAGAGAACAACCAGGTGAGTAAGTCATTTCCTGTGATGCTCTGGAGCCCATGATTATATTCAAACAGAGACAACCAATCCAACACATCCAATTTAGGCTCATACATACCAATCAATTCCTTAGGCATCCGGGGTCTTTTAGGACTGGAACTTCTAGAGGAGTGTTAGGGAGAATTCTCTGTTTAGGCTGAATTTCCTAACCTTGTGAGTCCCCCAGCAGCTTTGCTGGATTTTGGGGGTTTGTTTTTTTTCTCCTGCCAAGAGTGAGACTCTTTTACCCTCACTCTTGGGCATGATTTGAGTGTGTTTCTTTGACTCTAGATGTGTTTAATGGGCTATGGGGTCTTTTACTCAATAGGGCTTCCTGTGTTTTTGTGATGTGTGTTACACAGCACCCTTGGTGCAGTAACACAGGGGTGTCATAGTGACCCCCCAGTATAGACTCCATACCCTGGGACTGACTACTGTCTCCCAGGGCATGTAAAGTCACCATTGACTTTACTAGTCTTAAATTCTGAACAGAACCAGTACAAACCATCATATTGTGGACATACTGGCTGGGGCAATTCGATTGCCCCGGGGTCTGTTAGTCGAGGGGGCACGTCTCCGTCCCCCTTGATCGAGTTTTGGCTGGTGGCAGTTGATACTATTTTTTATATTCAACCGCGAATATTTCTCTATGGCATTTTCCCATTGTTCGAGGCTACTATCTTTATTTATTTTATTAGGGTAGCCTCGAACATACCGCCGGTTTAGTTAATTATTATTAATTCTCCGGTTGGTATTTTTTGCCAAAACTCGGTTCTAAAATGTCATTTGTGTTCTCTTCTGTGACTCCAACCCAAGTCGAGCCCTTTTTTCCACTTTTTGGCGGGCTTCTCCACAGAAGCCCTCCAAAGTGGTGCCACTCTGTCTGGGGTACTTAGGAGGGGTGGAGGGGGATTTAGGCACCCTGGACTGCGTTGCTTAGGCAACTCAAGTCGCACTCCGTCCTGATTGGCCCAAGTGGTGAGCCGACTCACCACTTAGCATGTTTGAGTGACAGCTAGGCTGAGTGAATGGGGGTTTTCTGCATAAAAGCAGGGCTTTGGGAACTGGAACTTCAGAAGTCGCCACAGGACCTAAGAATCCGAAGAGGGAGAAGCTGAGCCAACCTGCCACAACGACACCACCGGTGGAGCCCTGCTGGACCGTCTCACCACTTTTCCCCAATGACAGAGGAGATCTCCCGCCGGAGAGTCTTCTTCCTTTGACTGGTGGGGATAACCAGTTTCACCGTCTTTTCGCCTTCCCGACGCATCTCGTGGCCACCTTGCCTGTGCCAAGCACCCCGGCAACCGGAATACCACGTTTTACCACGACCGCGAAATAAAGGGTAATACCTTTAACCGGAAAACTCTGCGGCTGGTTTCTTCCCTGGCAGTGCAACGACCTTCATCTTTCCTCCAAGTCGAGATCTTCTCTTCCCCTGGACGACGACGAGACTTGCACCCGCTGCCAGGAACAACTGCCACCGCTGGAGGATCCTTCGCACTTAAGGTACCGTGTCCTGCCTGGCTTCCCTTGCCACCGACTGTACGGGGTAGATTTAGCCTGTTGTCATTGTGTGATCTTGGGTGCATTTGTGCCCTGCTCTCTCCAAGAGTGGACCCGACCGATGGACTTTGGCTCACAAGTAACTTTTGACTTTCCTGCCTTGCTTAAGAGTTCCTAAGTATTAGTGTGGTGTATTTTCCTACATTCTGCCTTTTTCCCTCCCTTTTTCGTTAATTTATTTGAGTGCCATCTATAGTTAAGCGCTCACCTCTGTGTGGAAATAAGTGGTGTTAACTAAGACTGGTCTGATAAGGAATAAGGAATGTATATATAATAATAGTAACTGTGTTTAGAGTGATTTACAATAATAGTGCTGGAGTGTTTCAATAAGTGCACAGGCAAGGCGGCCACAAGATGCTCCAGGACGCGAAAAAGGAAGCAGACTGGTTATCCCCACCAGTCGAAGGAAGAAGACTCTCCGGGCTGGAGATCTCCTCTGTCGTTGGGAAAAGTGGTGAGACGGTTCAGCAGGGCTCCACCGGTGGTGTCGTTGTAGCAGGTCGGCTCAGCTTCTCCCTCGTCGGATTCTTAGGTCCTGTGGCGACTTCTGAAGTTCCAGTCCCCAAAGCCCTGCTTTTATGCAGAAAACCCCCATTCACTCAGCCTAGCTGTCACTCAAACATGCTGGGCCAATCGGGACGGAGTGCGACTTGAGTTGCCTAGGCAACTCAGTCCAGGGTGCCTAAATCCCCCTCCACCCCTCCTAAGTACCCCAGACAGAGTGGTACCAGTTTGGAGGGCTTCTGTGGAGAAGCCCGCCAAAAAGTGGAACAAAGAGCTCAACTTGGGTTGGAGTCACAGAAACTAACACAAACGCCATTTTAGAACAGAGTTCTGGCAAAAAATACCAACCGGAGAATTAATATTAAATAAATAAACCGGCGGTATGTTCGAGGCTATAGGAATTAAATAATTAAAGTTGGTAGCCTCGAACAATGGGAAATCCCATAGGGATATATTCGCGGTCGAATATAAAAAGTAGTATCCACTGCCACCAGCCAAAACTCGATCAGGGGAGACGGAGACGTGCCCCCTCGACTAACAGACCCCAGGGCAATCGAATTGCCCCGGCCAGTACGTCCACAATAAGATGGTTTGTACTGGTTCTGTTCAGAATTTGAGACTAGTAAAGTCAATGGCGACTTTACATGCCTTGGGAGACAGTAGTCAGTCCCAGGGTCTGCAGTCTATACTGGGGGGTCACTATGACACCCCTGTGTTACTGCACTGAGTGTGCTGTGTAACACACATCACAAAAACACATGAAGCCCTATGGAGTAAAAGACCCCATAGCCCATTAAACACGTCTAGAATCAAAGAGACACACTCAAATCATGTCCAAGAGTGAGGGTAAAAGAGTCTCACTCTTGGCAGGAGAAACAAAGAAACCCCCAAAAATCCAGCAAAGCTGCTGGGGGACTCACTAGGTTAGGAAATTCAGCCTTAACAGAGAATCCTCCCTAACGGGTGCTTCCTTGAAGCAAATGTCTCCATTCTTCACAAGCAACCTTCATTGCCAGCAACTCCTTTTCTATAACTGAGTAGTTCTTTTGACTGGGCCTGAGAGTCTTGGATAGGTAGGCAACTGGGTGCTCGAGCCCATCATGTTCTTGAAGTAAGGCAGTGTCTATGGCAGCAGATGATGCATCAGCTTCGATAATAAATGGACGGACTTGGTCCGCTTGTCGCAAAACTGGGGCTGAGAAAAACAATTCCTTAAGGTGTCGAAATCCTCTGTCAGCAGCTTCTGACCACAGGAATGGCACCGCAGTTTTCTTTAGGAGACTCGTAATGGGCAACACCACCTCTATTGGAAATTCATTCTGGACTTTTCAGAAGTTGGTAAAACCCAGGAATCTCTGGATGTCCTTGACAGATGCCGGGGTCAGCCATTCCAATAAAGCTGAAACTTTTTCGGGGTCCATCATCATCCTTTTTTTGTAGAGTGAACCCCAAATTGGGAATGGAATTCACCTTAAATAGGCATTTTTCCGGTTTGACGAGAAGTTGGGAGGACTGCAAAAGCTGTAGGACTTCCCTCAGATGTGCCTGGTGTTCTTGTGGGGTTGTAGAGAATACTAAGATGTCGTAAATATGAGAATAACCAGTCCATGAACCGCTGAAATATTGCAGGGGCATTCACTAACCCAAAAGGTATTACTTTGTATTCAAAATGGCCAAATGGGGTCCTGAATGCCGTTTTCCACTCATCACCCTCACATATTCTGAGAAGATGGTAAGCGCTTCTCCAACCCGGTTTGGAGAATATGGTAGCTCCTTGAACCGCCTCCAGAATATCCTTAATGAGAGGCATTGGATATCGGTCTCAGACAGTGACCTTATTGAGGCCTCTATAGTCAGTACAAGGTTGGAGTTACCGGAAACCTCGTTTGGGGATGAAAAATAGCGAAGCTCCTGCCGGGGAACGTGAAGCCTGGATGAGACCATTTTGCAAGTTTGCATCTAGGTAATCTGGAAGCGCCTTCTTCTCAACCAGGGAGAGTGAGAACATCCGTCCGAATAGGATCAGTGCTCCTGGTATCAGATCTATGGTGCAGAGGTAGGTCTTGAGGGATCTTTTCCACAAATACCTCACTAAATTCAGTGACTTCCGAGGGCAAACATTTTATTCCAATAGACTCTGCAGTAGATGCAGGGCCTGTCCTTGCCGTGTCATAACTGTCCCTTGGTAGGCAAGTCCGCTTGCAGAAGGCTGAGTTGAACTACAGTATGTTTTTTGTCCAGTCAATGGTCGGGTTTTTTTTGCACAACCATGAGATGCCCAGGATAACTGGAAAATGTGCTGCATGGATGATATCAAAGCTAATCACTTCTGAATGCTGGAGAATGGATACTGGAATGTCATCAGTGGTGTGAGTGATTAGACCGGCGCTCAGGGGTTGGCCATCCACTCCTTCCACGTTCTGGTCCTCTGTTCTCCCTGGGCGCCTTTTATCCACCTTCTCAGCCCAGATGGCATCCACGAAGTTGCATGCTGCCCCACAGTCAATCAGCGCCAAAGTGTCAACCTTTTGTTGGTTAATTAGTAGTTGTATTGCTAGTACCTTGAGGCGAGAATCTTCAAGAGAGGCTATAGATGAGATCATCAAGGTAGCATATGGACTGAGAATCGAACCTCGGTAACACATCCCTCCCAAGGTCACCCGTTTCCCGAGCGACGAGGTGGAACCTCGGGGCAGTCACGGAGAAGATGTACATCCGAGCCGCAATACATACATAAGCCCTTATCTTTCCGACGCTTTCGTTCTTCCGGAGTTAGGGGTGCCCTGGCTGATCCAACTTGCATGGGTTCCTTTTTGGGGAGCCGGGACATCGAAGTGAGAGTGGGAGCCGACTGGTCTGCTGGATAGGAGATGCCCCAATATCTCCTTCTCTCCGTCTTGCGTTCCATGAGGCGGTATTCAATCTGAAGTGCGGTGGAAAGCAACTCTGAGAAAGCGTTAGGACGGGGAGTTCTGGCTAACTCTTCCTTTATCTCCTCCTTCAGCAAAAAATGGCATATTGTGCTGCCTCTGGCCATTCGGCGTGAGAAGCAAGTTTCTTGAAGGTCGTAATGTACATGAGAGTTCCATACTGCCCTGACATATATCCAGTAATTCCTCACATGCAACATATGTGGTCTCGGTTCGTTCAAAGATCTGCTTCAACAGGTTCAAAAATCCCCCAAAACCATGGAGGACCGGACCAGACCCAGGCGACAGCGTTTCAGACCATGTTTGAGATTATGGATCCCACTCGGGCGTGCTCTGAGGAGTACTTGCCCTGAAATTGAAATGCACCATGCATGCCTCCACAAACTCCTTTAACTTTTTTGGGGAGCCATCAAACTTCCCAGAAGCAAGAGCCATTGGGGGTAATTCTGCTGGATGTTGCTCTCTGGCAGAGACAAGCTGCCTCAATACTGTATTTTCTGTCTTTAAGTTCTGGATCTCTTGAGTCAGACCCTGAACTGCTGCCACCAACTCCTGAACCTGCTCCATGGTGGCCATGGGAAGAATCGAGCGTTACAAACTGTCAACCTCCTTGAAATCTTCTTCCAACTCGGATTCCCGTTCCTCCTCCTCACTTGAAGTGCTGGTCCCGCTGTGTGTTTCCTTCCTTCTTCCCCGTTTGCGGTAGTCCTTTTTTTTTTTGTAGAGGTATGGTCTACCTTCAGAGGGAAGCCACTATGCCTGCCTATGCCGACAGAGAGCACATAGCCTCTTCCCCCGAAACAACCAAGAGAGGGGGAAAAAGGCAGGAAAGGTATAAAAAAAGAACTATGACAGAGCGGTGGTTTGTCCTTATCTTGATTGAAGATGCGAGAAGATATTCCCAGAAGATTCCTGAAGTAAGGTGAACACCTGAATAATCCTAGATGACAGTGTTCCCAATCAGAGATTGAGCTGACAAGAGGAGACTCCAGGAAGGTGTGGCAAAGGATATACTCCAGAGGGGAGATCCGGGTACCAGAGACGAAGCAAGCGACTGCTGGGAGCTGGGAAGGATCATGAGAAGCAGGTAAGTCCAAGTGGAGGCACAGGAGAGTGCCGGGGAGAGTGGGAGCAGGAGCAAAGGGGGGAAATAGAATGGTGACTGGAGAGTGAGAGAGCGTGCTGCCGGGAGCAAAACCAGGAATCAGCAAAAAATCAATGAAGGAGTGGCGAAGAGAGAAATCAAGGCGAGCGGCGGCTCCGAGAGAGGAGGCGGAGCCCGTCGCAGAGAGAGCAATGACAGCGGGTACGAAACCCTGGGGAGTAAAGCGAAGGACAGAGGAAATTGTTCGGAAACATTGAACACACAGGAAAGCAAAACCTGTGCCACACAACCAAGAAGGCAATGGGTTGCAACGCAAGGGCTGATGGGTGGAAGCTGGCTTAGTACCTCCGGCTTCCACGTGGGGGGAAAAAGAACTAGACCGCTGAAGGCGGTGCAGTGGAAAACGACATGGTGGCCGTTAATGGGAGCGCAGCCTCCACCTTTTCCACAGGTGCCACCTCAGGTGCGTGACAATAGCCAAGGCCATACAAGATCAGTTCCCAGACATAAAGCATCAATATGATGTATGGCACGTCAAATCAATTTCGAATTGCAGCTGCTAGAAAAAAGACTCCAGAAAACATTTTGAATTGGTCACAGTTTATCAGCAACCATCTTTCGTGGAGCTCGAAAACTTGTGATGGATCTGTAGATATTCTGCTTGAAAAATGGTGTCTTTGGTGCACCATTGTTCTAACATACACTCTGGGAAAGAAAACGCACATTTCCACGAATGTGCCCATGGAATAATTGAGCAAGGAGCGTAAGGAAAAGGTGGTTGGTTGCAGGCTCCCCTCCTCACACAGCACTTGAGAAGATTGTGTTCGACAAAACGCTTTCAAGAGACACGAGCGGACTCTCCGAGTTCTGCCACACTGAAGATTTGGAGGTGTTCCATAACATGTACCTAAATATAGGCCTAAAAGGTTGCATTTTGGCATAGGAGGTATGGAGGCCAGAACAAGAATGGCTGTACTTGCACACAACAAGAACGTTTGGAAGGGAACATGCAAAAACTACATGAATATTCTGGATGCCTCGTTACAACAAGGAATTCACCAAAACAGGCAAACAGTGGGTGGCAAAGCCAATCTTCCAGCAGGTGGATTTTGAATTTGTGAAAGATTTGACATTGAATGTGCTGGCCATGCAAACGCATGGTATTCATCCAGAATTTGTTTCCAGGGTCCAATCTATGCAATGGAACATTACAAAAGAGGTTTGCCCTCCAAACTTGAACTTCTCGAAAGGTTGACTACAAGATTCAATTGATGTGTGGCTCTCTTCAAAATGTTTAATAATGACCGTTTTGAGCTTTTGCCCAGTTTTTGGAAACTCTTTTCATTGTACAATAAATGGAATAGTATGTTGCTTGAGATGTAATTGTTAAATCCTTTATTTTTAATTAATTACTATTTGTGAAGTAATGTCACTAGATGGGCCTTAACATTTCTAATTCTCTTTGATTTTTTTATTTTATTTATTACCATCAATATAATTGATTTATATTGCAACAATAAATGTCAGTCAGATTATTGCAAGTATGTGACTCAAAGTTTAGAAGAGACTGGTGAGCTTAAAACCAACAGTTAGATGGGGCTAGTTTTAACGCTATAAACTAGCACCTTGTTCCCTAGTGGTAGCTCCTGGTGACCGATTACTGCTGGATACCCGGGCATTGCTTGCAATTCCTGCTTATCCAATTGTATTTTCAATTTCTGTTCGGTGGTCTTCTCCAGGCTGGACTACTGCAACAGCCTCTTCCTCAGTCTGCCCAAATCCTCCCTTCAACTGATAGAGAATACGACTGCAAGACTTACCCTTGGCCTCAAGGCCAGGGACTGCATCTCTCAAGGGCAAAAATATCACCACTGGCCCCCGGGGGTTGCAAGGATCAAATGCAAGACCCTCTGCATCATCCACAAGGGTTTCTGGGGCTCAGAACCATACTTCATCTGACTCTTTCCGTAAATGCCTCCCGCTTACAGACCTTCGGCCATCTAGCTGTAATTCTCAGCAGATAAGACGATATTCCAAGCAGTGTGTGTGGGGGTAGATCTCTTTCCTTAGCAGTAGCCTCCCTCTGTAATGGACTCCCTGCCCCTCTCAGGCTTATTCCTGATCTCCTAAAGTTCGGAAGCTTTTCATGACCCATTTTTTCTCTTCTTCATTGCCCTACTCCCCCATCTGTCACATTGACTGGCTGCCTGGTCCCTTCTGAGCTCCACAAGGAACCAGGTCCTCACCACCCAGTATACTCCTGCACACCGTCTTCCTGTTTTCACCCCCCACAACCTGCACTTGCCTTTCCGCGCCCCTTTATCCTTACAAGCCTGGCAGGGTGTGTATACCAACTGACCCTGGTCCACCCCCGTGCTCACGCTTAGCATGTTATCCTCACAACCTGCGTCCCCTGGTACTTGCCCACCTGGCCTCCCCTTAGCACTTGCTTAGCCCATTGGCCCTCTTCTCCCCTCTGCATTGGTATGCCCCCTCTTACCCTGCACCTCACTTCCACTCAAGCATTTTCCCTTCTGCCCTGACCTACACCCCCGCCTTCAAACTCCCTCCCCCTCCACTTCTTGTTATTGAACTCGCACGATCCGAATGACACCAGCCCTAGTAGGACAGTTATTGTTATTTTCTTCCCTGCCCCACCATTTTTTGTCGTGCGACACCTTGAAACACCATTTGTTGTATAGGCGCTTTACAAAAGATCAATAAATAATTAATATAAATGAAGGCTAACCTCGCTGGAAAGTTGGAATCATAATTAAGTGGCTGTAGATTGCAACATTTAAATAACGGGCATAGGAATATGTCTTTCCAATGTGCAATATCAACATGCGCCTTTGGCCTTTGCACGTTTACATCTTACATGTGGAGGACAACCAGGCGCACCTGCATCAATGCAGAAATTAATGTGACTGCTGGAATAGATGTACACAGAAGCTGTTAAAGCCTTTAAAAACTGCACTCATTCGAGGCATGCTTGAAATTTTGTGATGTATAATTTCTTTTTATTGTTGCTCATTGCACGTGTTGCCCTAGATGCAAAATCGCCCCTTGTGGGACAAGCGCGTTGATACCGTTAAAACGGAACTGAATATTTCCTCATGTGTGATATCTAAAATATTTAATTGTTTTTCACTACACCGATTGTGCATTTTTGTGGCATGTGTTTCCAAAAAGGAAACTCACTCTGGAACGTAGTGAATGCTGGATGAAGGGTCCCATTGTTACTTGTGAATAACTTGTCCTTGAATCCACCACACTAACAATTTGAAGGACATATACACAAAGAGTTGATAAGATTCACTATATTGAAAGCTAACGTCTGAAGTTTAAGTTACAATTACTGACATCTGTCTTTAGAAGCGGTTGGCCGTCCGTCATATGTGGAGAATGGAAACACAACAAACCATGTAAGGAAAGATTTAAATAATATGTATGCAAGTGAGGATGGCAAGTGTGCTGTATGCTACATGATTAACGTTGTGACGATGAATGTTCAATTTGACGCAAAGAATAGCCATTGTATGTGTTCATTGTAACTTAATTTGATAGTTCACATACATTTGTACTGTGTTTATTCAATTATGAACTGGGTACTGAAATATATTTGTACATTCTCGTTTTTACACAGCTATTTTGTATCAGCCTGGCCTGTCATGGGTATAGTCTACCGCTCGACGGGTTCTTCAACCATAGTTTGACAATAATCATCAACAGCTTATCAGTTATAACCTTTTTCTTGTTACGATCGCCAGACACCAATATGATATTTTGCGCTTCCATCAATGAGCAGCAACATGGTAGCCTATTGGTTCTGAAAACGTGCTGATGTGAAAGTGTTGCATTAGTAATTTAAACTATTGGTTTGATCTCTGTAATGGAACGCCATGTGCGACTAATGAAATTCGCTGATAAAGCATAATAACTTTCTGTGAAGAATGGAAAGACTGGGATCAATAGATCGATGAACATAATAGGCATTATAAGATTGAGAAACATGCAACGTTTATTAGCTCTAACCTCTAATGGAAAAAGTTACCCATGTTTCCATGGAAATTACCTCTTTTCAGTGTCATGTCAAAAATAAAAGTACTTTATACGAACATAACTACTGCTGTTTTCTTCAAAATAAATGTTTTTTATAATTTTTGTGAAAAGCGACAAATGTTTAGCGTCTGTTGCGGATGTGTGCGTTTAGGTCCCTGGTTCAACATTAGATAACGTTATGACGTTGATGATGGCAGGGTATGCTTGGCTACGCTGCCCACTCACGTTATTAAAATAGGTGGAGCTCATCGTGAGCTTCTAGTGATGTCAGTGTTGGGGGCGGGTGATCTGAATTAGTGCCATTACTGTCACACTAGGCATCGTGGACACCAGCTTTTGCCAAATGTGAAACAGAGTGTTGCTCATGCGCCAGGGATGGTTGTAGGTGACCAATTCTTGTCCTGAGGTGCAATGCAAGGTTGTGGATATGCCGTTCGATGGGGTGGACCTCTCTGGAAAGAAGATGGAGGAGACCTTACAGGTAGTCATGGCTGATAAGGATACCGCACAATCCCTAGGCACTCTGCAGCAGTGGAGGCAGCCCTTTTCTTCCGGTAAGGGACGCTTCTCCAGAACCTCCAGAGACTACAGGCACTTCTACCGTCGGCTGCCTCGCAACAGCTCGCAGGAGGCGTACTGGGGAAGGTCGCAGCTATACAGGGATACCCAGCAAAGGCACAGATCTTCCTTCAGACTGCAAACCCCCAAGCAGGCCTGACCAGCCTCAGGACCCGCGCCCCCTCTTCAGCACCCCAGAAGGAGGCCGGTTGTTACAATTTGTCAAGCAGTGGAAAGACATCTCTGCAGACAAATAATTGCTCAACATCATTAAATAGGGTTATACCCTCAAGTTTCTTGCCAAATTCCCCTCCATTCCTCCCGTAAAGAAAAGAGTTACATCTGCCACTTCTCCTGCAAGAGGTAAAGTCCCTTCTAAAGAGGGGAGCTATAGAAGCCGTACCATCGCACCGCCGGGGTTCCGGAGTGTACTCCAAATACCTCACGGTGAGAAAAAAGTCTTGTGTGTGGAGACCCATCATAGACCTCAGGCAGCTCAACAAATTCCTGTAATCACAAAAGTTCTGCATGGCCACGCAGGTTCTCGACCAACAAGAACAGGGAGACTTCCTTTCTTCTCTGGACTTGGAGAATGCTTAGTTCCACATTCCAATAAATGGCAAGCACAGATCTGGTACTGGGCGTACTCTTACGTCCCGTCCCCTTTCTTCAATACTGCATGGGTGTCCCTCCTAGGGACAGGAGACGGAACCTCTTTCACCAGAAAAAACCTTCTACCCCTTTAAATTTAGAATCGCATGGGGGTGCAGCCCGTGAGCATGCGCTCCCCTGACTCCACCCCCCACCGCCACTCCTCAGTCCTCTTTTCCGCGTCGACAGGAACGGACCGCTTTTACCAGCACTCCTGGGTTTGGCTTCGGTCTTGTAATTCCACACGCTCTTCCCCAACTATTGTCTTTTTGTCTTTTCTTCTAATCTTTAATCAGGTACTCGGTCCTCTGGCGCCACGCTCCTCCCCGGCGCATGTCAACGTCCTTGGGCTTCAGCAGGTGTCCTGCCTGCGAGGGGCTCTTCCCTACGTCCGACCTCCACGCTCTGTGCCTCCCTTGCCTTGGCAGCGACCGGGGCTGGTACGGCTGTTCGGCGTGCAACATGCTTACACTGCGAGCTCTGAAGAACAGGTTAGCAAGGTGGAGGGAGTTCTTCGAGAAGTTGCCTCCAAAGGACTTGAAGAACTTTGTCAAGCAAAAGTCAAGGCCTCGGGTCAGGGCTGCTCTTTTCCATCGCATCCCGCAAAGGCGACTCCTTTCCTAGGAAACATCTGAGCGGGAGGGACTGTCCAGGTCCTCTCACCAACGCAGGTAGCAAAGTTCAATCAGCTACTGGCCACCAGGCCAAGGGGTCGCCAGATCCTTCCGGAGACAGCGTTGAGGGACGGCAGGTTTCTGTTACCAGGTGTACATTCATGAGGCTACGCCCTAGTACCAGACAAATGTCTGAGGGGGCGCCTGTACGCAGCACTACCGGTCACTCAGCTGAGGGTTCTACGCCTACCCTGTCTCGTCCTGAGGTGCAGGGTAGGCCGCAAGATCCATCTCCAAGAGTTCTGGTTGCGGTCGGTCCCAGCGAGCCAGGCACCTCGACGCAGGCACGTGGCATGCAGCTCGACAAGATGGCTGCCGCGCCAGTCAAGATGGCCTCTCGTCTGACACCTCCACCATTCGAGGAGCGGGTACCAGATTGAGTGTCCAGGTGGGACTGGTTTTCACCAGGTACGTGGCCTACAGCTTCTCCTTCTGTGTCGCAGGGCAGATACCCCCTGCAAGTAATGAGACCGAGTATGCAAAGGCCCCAGCAGCTACCCACTACTACGTCAATATCACCTACCACCCCACCAGCCTGTGAGGACAGGTTTTTTGAGAAGTTCCTCACCCTGAGGAGGTCCCCTCAGATGGCTGCCAGCCTTCGGGATGTGATCAGGGACATGCTTCCTCCAGTCCCTCCGCCAGCACCCATAGTCATTCCTCCCATGGCTCCGGAGCCACAGGCCCCTGTGCAGTCCCAGCTGCCCCCGCCAGCTCCCCTGCCTCCTACAGTTCAGGCGGTTCCACACCAGCCTTCACAGCAGGCTCCGGTCCCCACCCCTCAGCCTACAGCTCCCAGCACACCCCCCCCCCCGAGGCAGACAAATCAGACACCCTGGTGTACACCAATGAGGAGAAGGACCCTGACAAGCCATCTTCAGCCAAGGCCTTCCATGATCGACTTGCAGGTTTAGCTGAGTACTTGGGCCTTCCACACCCCGAGGTTGAACAACCTGAGACGGGGGTCCTGGCCAAAGTCCTCACTCTACGCCCCGAAGCTAGAACAGGGATTCCGATGTAGAAGGACGCTGTTGCTTTGGGCAAGAAGGGATGGCTGGAACCCCATTCCGCTCAACCCACCAACAGGCGCCTCGACGCCAAGTACAGGCAGGTGGTGGGAGATGCACTCTTGTTGGCGGCACATCCTCAGCCACACTCCTCACTGATTGCCGCAGCTTCCATGTACCCGATGCCTTAGTCTTCAACAGCCAGCTCGTCTTCGGCCCTGCTAGGCAAGGAGGAGATGATCTTGGAGGCGTACGGGAAGAAGGTCTACTCAAAGCCTCCCTGCACCTTTGTAAGTCTAGCGCGGATGCCATGCTCGCCGCCGTTAAACAGAGGCTTTGGCGGGAAATAGCAGACTTCCTTCTGGAACTTCTGGTGCACAGTCGGGCATGCTTCAAGGTGGGGCGGGCTGAAGCCAAGATGGTGGCTCAGGACGTCATGGAGTTCAGTCATGCACATCGATACCTCAGGCAGGGCCATCTGCATCGCCACGGACATGAGGAGAACGGCCTGCCTCTGGGCTACCAAGTTTAACCCCGACATCCAGGAATGCATGATGGACCTTCCATTTAAGGACATCAACCGCTTTCCTGCCTGCAAAACATTCATTCACTTCAAAACCTACACCTCAACAAGAGATCGACCAGGAGGGAAAACCCAACACCGATCAAAAGACGACCTCAACAAGAAAGTCCAAACCAAACAACACCTCCAAACTCCACTGCAATCTTATAAATGCAAGATCTATGTCAAAACACGCAACAGAGATCTTCGACCTACTCGATGACAACGGCATTGACATCTTGTTCATCACAGAAACATGGCTGGACGACAACTACGAAATCACACTCCAACGCTGCCTTCCAACCAACTTCAAATGCCTTCAAATAAACTGGAAAAACAAAAAAGGAGGAGCCATCGCAATAGCATTCAAAGGACACCTCAAAATAAAAAGACAAACCGCTCAACATCCTCAACTGCGAAACCATGGTAATACACCTAACAGCAAGCCCAAAAACCAACGTCACATTCATCCTGGTTTACAGACCACCGACATATGATGCAACCTTTGTCGACCACTTCATAGAAGCCATCACCAACATAGCCATGAACCACGAACACCTAATCATCCTTGAGGACTTCAACATCTGGTTTGAAGACAGTCACTCCAACTCCCAAAACTCACTGATTTGAACAACTCACTACCATGAAACTACGACAACTAGTCAAAGGGGCAACACACTCGGCAGGACACACCCTCGACGTAATCTTCGCCAAGGAAAAACTCATCACCACGGCACCGCGCCGATACTAATACTGGGGAGCGACCATCTCATCATCCCATTCGTGATCACTTTGCCTACTCAAGTCTGCATCCAAGCTCCTAAACTCACAACCACCACAAAAAGAAACTGCAAACACGTCAAAGAAAGCAACCTATTCGAACAACTGGAGTTAACCAAACCCTCAACTACAGAACTAGAGCTAGCTGACCTAGACGGGAAAGCAGAGCTACTACACAAATGGATTGCGGATACAATTGACAAGATCGCCCCAGAAAAACCATTCACCCCATCAAAAAAAGAGCAATGGCAAAATGGTTCACCCCACTATTACCATGAAAAAGAAAACAAAAGGATGGAACTGGAATGGAGGAAAGAATACAACCCAGACAAAAAAAAACGGTTCCAGAGACAAATCCGCGCATACAAGAAGGAAATTCAAAAGGTGAAGAGAAGGCATTATGATGACAGAATCACAAATGCCACCAACCCACAAAAAGAAATGTTTAACATTATTAAAGAGATGAGAAATCCACCAGGCTGCGACAACACCCCAACTGCCTCAGAGAAACTATGCACCGACCTGGCAGACCACTTCAAGAAAAAAAATCAATGACATCCGACAAACCATACAAAACATACCAACCGACCACAACATACTACCAAGCAAACCTATCACAGAACCTCAGCACAAACTCAAAAACTTTCCTGAAATATCAGCAGGGGCATTCGCAATGCTCGTAAAACACAGCAAAAAAGCTGGATCCCCCATGGATCCCTGTCCCCCAGACATCTACAAATCAATCCTTGCTCAAGGAACGCCAGCAGAATACTACAGAAACCTTCTGAACCTATCACTAGCAACAGGAACTGTAGCTAGGACCTTCGAATCAGCATATATCAAACCACTTCTGAAAAACACAAGTGGCGACAAAGAAGACCTCTCCAACTACAGGCCGATTTTAAACATTCCCTACCCGGCAAAACTTCTGGAAACCTACTTATATAAACTAACCCAAGAACACGTAGAAAAACACCACCTGCTAGACCAAGCTCAAGTCTGTTTCAGACCTGCAAGAGGAACGGAAGCAGCACTACTATCCATCTGGGACAACCTAAAAATTAACGCAGACTCAAAGACAACCTCAGCCCTTATTCTACTCGACCTCTGTGCAGCCTCCGACACAGTTAGTCATGACACCCTAACCAAAAGACTAGAAGGCATAGGCATAACAGACACCTCACTACTCTGGACTAAATCATAACTAGCAGACAGAATAGAAACCGTATGGATTAAACCCTTGAAATCCACTCCATGAGTTAACGACTGTGGACTACCACAAGGATACTCACTATCACCACTGTACTTCAACATCTACCAGACTCCGGTTATCAGAATCTTCAAAAAATACAACATTACATGCTACAACTACACAGATGATACTCAAATCATCTACAAAATCAAAGACACCCAAGCCAATCATTCAACCCTAATCGAGTGTCTAAAAGAAGTCTTCAACTGGATGAATGCCAACAACCTGAAAATCAACCCAGGAAAGACAGAAATCATGATCATATCCAAAGACCAAGAGAACGAAACCGCCATCCCGTGGCCAACAGAAACGGGAATCGCACCATCACCATCTAAGGTAGTAAAAAAATCTGGGAGTCCTGATGGACAACACCCTAGCCTTAGAACCACAAATAAATGCAACAGTCAAGAAATGCTTTTTCCTCCTCCACATGGCAAGAAGAATCCTACCTTTCCTCTCCTTCACGCACAAAACACTCACTATCGTCGCCCTCATGTCAAGAATCGACTATGTAAACAGCCTCTACCTCGGAATACCAGAATACCTCCTGAAGAAACTACAACAGATCCAAAATACAGCAGCCAGACTACTCCTCAAACTATCAAGAAGAGAACACATCACTCCTGCCCTAAAAACACTACACTGGCTCCCAGTAAAACATTGCATCACCTTCAAAACAATGTGCATAACGCACGGGCAATCAGTGGACAAGGAGCAGAATTCCTACAAAAGAAAATAACAACCTACAAGCCAACAAGACTCCTCGGGTCAAGCAACAAAATCTGCCCGGAACTAAAACCATACCTCAAGAAAAAACTTGGAGGCACCTCCTTCTACCACTTAGCCGCAAAAACCTGGAACAACATCCAAAAAGAAATAAGAAACACCAAAGATCACCTAAAATTTAGGAAATTACTAAAAACCTGGCTCTTCAACACCACAGACTCAAACTGAAAACCGAAACAACAGAAAGGTAAGGGGATGACTAAACTGGAGTGGACATGGACAACTCCCAGAACTGACTGGGAAGCTCCCACGGCACCTGGACGGGTGACGCCGGGTAGAGTGGAACACAGGCGACACCCATGGAGATGGTGTCAATAACCCCACCCTAATCCCACCCAACACCGCACTCGCCCCTTAGTTGCCACCAGGTACCACAGTGTTGTCGAATTGTCGGGATATTGGCAATCGCCACACTAGCTGAGTTGTGGACATTGGCAGGTGCACTGGCCGTATGAGTGGGAAGGGAAGACAGGGCTGCGATGGAGTGTTGTGGAGGAGGGGGCCAGATGTCAAAGGGACCTTTTTAAGGCCGGTCGGACCCAGATCAGGACAGAGGCGCAGGGTGCTCCCGAACCCCATCTGGGGAGATTACACAAGCCCAGCGCCTCAATTCAGGATAGAGATGCCAACTAACCAATTGCACTAACAATTTCCCCCTCTGCACACACCTCTCAAATTCCAAACCAAACACAACCACAAACCTACAGCACAACAAACCGCACAAACTTCACTACATTGCAACAACAAAACAAAAACACACATAGACTCGCACAACAGTACACAATGACTACCGGCGCAAACACCCCAGGCCCAGCCAACTGACCCACCGGGCTGAGGCCGCCAACAACACATCACTGCTCTCTTGCACTTTTCCAGCTTCCTCCCACTAATCCCCCTCCCTTCCTCTTTCAGAACTGCCAAAGCGCCAGGGGACCATTCCGGTGGTGATCGTGCACGGTACAAATGTCCTTTAACATTAACATAAGAAGAAGAACAGTTCACAAACTGCAGAGTCATTATCCATTCTTAAGAAGTCCATGCCCAAGACTTTCAGTCAAACGCACCATTGTTCTGACAAGGGTCGTGCCTTCGGTGGGTTCCAGGGCTTCCAAGACCGACGGTCCAGGCAACCTGCCGCTCACCGAGCCAACACTGCCGAAAACAGCACAAGGCTGGGAATAAGGGCTTCTTTCAGTCCCCCTCCTCAGCCTTAGAGGTAAAGAAGGAGCATGACGCTCCCCTCTGCGTCCACGTGTCTCCAGTGGGGGGCAGGCTTCCTCTCCACGCTCACAATTGGGGAACCCAGTTTGCGGATCCCTGGGTCCTATCGGTAGTTTCCACGGGCTACTGCCTCCCGGTCCCTCCCTCTCCTCTCTCCTACCCTCCTACAGATTGGGACGACAACTCTGTTGGCGGAAATTTGGTCGCTTGTAGAGAGCCAGGCAGTGGAAGAAGTCCTAGCCTCCCCACGGGGTATGGGCTTCTGCTCCAGGATTTTCACCATACACAAGAACCAGTCTGGCCTGAGAGTTGTGTTGGACCTTTCCACCTGAACCTTTCCCTCTCTCTTCAAAAGTTCAAGATGGTTACCCCAGCGCTTACTGCAGAGACAATGTGCAAGGGAGACTGGATGTTCTCCCTGGATCTGAAAGACGCGTACCTACAGGTCCCGATTTGGCAGCCCCAACAGTCCTTCCTGCAGTTCAGGATCATGGGCTTCCATTTCCAATACAAGGTTCTACCGTTTTGTCTCAATTCAGCCAGGGGGTCTTTACCAAGATTATAAATGCAGTGGCAGCTCTTCTCAGGACCCAAGGTCATCATGTCTATCCATACCTAAACGACTGGTTCGTCAGAGAGAGATCCCCAGAGGCGGTTCCTCATACCTCCTCCGCCCTCATGAGCACTCTAAACGACTTGGAATTCTCCATCAATCTCAAGAAGTCTCAGCTGGAACCGACTCAGTCTCACATTCCTGGGCCTCATTTGGGACACGAGGTCCGAGAGAGTCTTTCCATCGGAGGACAACATTGCAGCCATCAAGAACGCTGCAAGTCACTTTCTCAACAGAGAGACTACCTCAGGCTAGTGCTACCAGCACATCCTCAGTATTATGGCAGCATGTCTTCTGGCAGTGCCCTACACAAGACTGAAAATGAGGAGATTACAGCTGCACTTCGCAGCCTCGTGGAATCAGGGGCGAGGATCTCATGCGGAAATAGCCAGCATTCCTCACTTCCTACACCAGGACCTTGTCTGGTGGAACACGGACCGCAATCTGAGGATAGGCAGACCCTTCCGACAACCAGCACCGCAGGAAACAATCGTCACGGATTCATCCTTGGATGGCTTGGGAGCTCCCCTGGACAACCACAGCGTCCACAGAGTTTGGTCCATTCAGGAACAGGAGGCCCATATCAATTGGCTGGAACTGAAGGCCATCGAGCTGGCCCTCAAAGCTTTTCTGCCGCTCATCGTCAGCAAACCAATCCTCATTCAGACTGACAATTCTACCAGCATGTACTACCTCAACAAGCAGGGTGGCACCAGGTCCCCTCCGTTATGCACTCTGGCGGTCATCATCTGGTAATGGGCCCTGGTAAACGGCATTCACCTGACAGCGATCCGCCTCCCAGGGGAGTCGAACCTGGAGGCGGACAGGCTCAGCAGGCTGGGGGCAGACAATTACGAATGGCAGTTAAACGATCAGGTCCTTCAGGAGATCTTCAACAGATGGGCCATCCGCAGGTGGACTTCTTCGCCACCTGGTTCAATAGGAAGTGCCCTCAGTTCGTATCCTGGCAGGGACAGGGTGTAGGCTCTCTGGGTGATGCATTGCAGATACAGTGGAACAGCATGAACGCCTATGCCTTCCCGCCCACACCACTGGTACACAAGGTGATCTGCAAGATAAGAGAGTCCCAGCACCTCAGCATCATTCTGATAGCTCTGTGGTGGCCGGAGAGGCCATGGTTCTCGGAGCTACTCAGTCTGTCGGATCAGCCTCCCATGCAACTTCTGCTGGGCCCAGCTCATCTGCTGTCGCAGCAGGGGGGCACGGTGATCGACCCTGCCCCGTAGAAGTTATCCCTCGCAGCGTGGTTACTGACAGGTCACAGTGAAGCATCTGTGGCTCTCGCAGGCTAATATAGAAATCATTCAGGGGGCTAGGAGCGACGCTACCAGGAGCCAGTACAAAAGCAAGTGGACTAGATTTTGCCACTGGGTGGAGTCTAAAAAGGTCGATCCTCTCACTTGCGCACTGGATGATGTCCTTTCTTTCTCAGCACACCTCGCACACTCGGGCTGAAGATAGACACGTGCCGCACTTAACTGGCGGCCATTGGAGCATACCGAAACTCGGAGGGGGACATTTTCACGCCCGCCAATCCGGTGGTTAAACAACATCTGACAGGCCTCACTAGGCTCTACCCGCCCATTAAGAAGCCCCACCCTGTGTAAAACCTCAATATAGTGTTGGGCGCCGTAGCGCGTAAGTCGTTTGAGCCAACGGCGTCCGCAGACATCAGGCTGGTCGCCATTATGCCAGCCCCTTTGGTGGGTCTTACGTTGGCACGGCGTGTCAGGGAGATCCAAGCTCTGGTTGCCTCTGAACAATACACTACCTTTCATAGGGACAATGGTGGTCCTCCGAAAGCACCCCGCGGTCTTACCTAAGGTATCCCCGGCTTTCCACCTGAACGAGGAGATGGTACGCCCGAGGTTCTTCGCAGACCCCAAAGACGATGCTCAGAGGGTGCTGCACTGCTGCACTGCTTAGATGTCAGGTGAGCGCTAAAGTTCTACCTGGACAAGACCAAGGGCTTCCTCAAGTCAGACGGTCTATTTGTCACCTTCGCCGGGGCAAGGCCAGGTTATCAGGCTTCCAAGGGCTCCATAGCAAGGGGGATGGTCGCAGCCATTAAGGAGGCCTACGAGGGGCAGCACAGGCCACTTCTGGCTAACATGCATGCCCACGCTATCAGAGCCAAGGTCACGGTGATCGCATTCCAGAGACATATCCCGTGGCAGGTCATCAGCAAGACGGCCATGTGGGCCACGTGCTCGGCCTTCTGCAAGCATTACTGTTTGGATGCCGGTTCCAGGTCGGACGCGGCATTCGGATAGGCAGTTTTAAGGAACTTGTTTTCTTAAGGAGGGTCACCCCTCCAACCTGGGGCTACATTCAGTTGTAATCGCCCATGCAGTATGGAGGAAAGGGGATTGGACGTAAGAGTAATAAGTTACTCACCGTAGGACTAACGAACTCTTATTCCATAGTCCCCTTTCCTCCATACTGCATTAGGCAATGGTAATATTGTCGACACGTCAATGAGGAATGAGCAGTGGTGCCTGTGGGTGTAGTCGGGAGCGCATGCTCCCGGGGCCGTACCCCCGCGTGCCTCTAAATTTAAAGGGGCTGAAGGTTTTTTCTGGTGAAAAAGGTTCAGTCTCCCGTACCTAGGAGGGACGCCCGTGCAGTATGGAGGAAAGAGGACTATGGACTAAGAGTACGGTAGTCACTACGGTGAGTAATTTATCATTTATTCTAGAACATGTATCGCCTTGTTTTTCATCTACTGGGCATCCACAACACCATTGCAGACTCCCTCAGCAGGGAGCTAGGATCATGCCACGAATGGGAGCTCCACCAGAGCCAAGTTCTTCTCATTTTTTCCCGGTGGGGTCGCCCTGAAATTGAATTGTTTGCCACGGCATAGAACTCCAGTGCCCCCATTTTGCCAACTGCTATCCACAAGAAGGGAGTCTGGGGGACACCTTCTCCATTCCATGGGAAGGTCAGTTCCTCTATGCGTTTCCTCCACTTCTACTTCAAGTGCTACACTCGCTCAAATGAAGCAACTGCAAGATGATCTTAATTGCTCCAGCATGGCCACACCGAATGTGATACTCAGACCTACTTCATATGTTGGTCACTCCTTGCATCAAGCTACCCCCTCTGTCGGACCTCCTCTCCAGAGACGGAGGATCAGTACTGCATTACAATCCAGTTTCCCTAACGCTGAGGGCTTAGCACCGGCAGCCCAAGAATTCAGACACTTCGCTTTGCCTCTAGAAGGCACAGCCATTCTTGCAAAAGCTAGGCCGCCCTCTACATTGTCATGCTACAAGCACACATTGAGATTTTTTACCATATGGTGTCCATGGCAAAAGCTGAAACCTTGTCGGATCAAAGCTTCTCAGGTCTTGCCGTATCTCCTGTCAATGGCAGAAGTGGGACTAGCACATACATCCGTTAAGGTACATTTAGCGCACACGTGGGAACTCAATGATGTTCTTTCCAAGTTAATGGGCCCTCTGTTTGAAGCTCTTCACCGGGCTCTGTTGAAGTTTCTATCATGGGAGACCACCTTATTGGTGACCATTACGTCTGCCAGGCATGTAGAAGGAACTGCAAACCCTCTCCTGTAAACCACTTCACCTGTTTTTTCACCAATCCAAGGTACTGCTCTGCACAAATTCTTCCTTCATGCCAAAAGTTCCCTCAGCGTCCCACCTGAACAAATCTTTGCTTCTGCCCATTTTCTTTGGTGCTCCCACTTCTCCAGCGGAGAGAGCCTTACACTCGCTGGATGTCATGCAGGCCTTGAAATATTAGATCGCACGCACAAAGGAGTTCCGTAAGACATCACAACTGTTTGTTTCATTCGGACATTTGGGAAAAGGCAAAGCACTAGCTAAGTTTTCAATTTCCATGTGTCTCTCTAGATGTATTTCGCATTTCCACCAACTTGCAAGAAGGTCCCTGCCAGAAAGACCAATGGCACATTCCACCAAAGATGTAGCTTCTACCACTGCGTTCTTATCTGGTGTTCCTCAGCTCAACATCTGCAGGGCTGCTACATGGAGTTCTGTCCACACCTTTATGAGAATCTACTGCATTGACCGGGATTGCATGGAGGAGTCCCGTGTCAGCCAGGTGGTGCTCAACAACCTATTTGCATGCAGTGAGTGTTCCAGAAGTGAATTCAATTGCTTCTGTAAAGCTATACCGCTTCCCATTGGTTGTGTGTATGTACTGCTGTCTAATCCTATTCATGGGCATGTGAATCCATGAAAGATCCAATGCTGGAGAAGGAACAAGTTACTTACTTGTAACTCCTGTTCTCCATCATTGGTGTGTTTCATTGATTCCCAAGCGACCCACCATCCTACCCCTCTGACTCTTCTGGGTTCCTGCTGCACATTACGTGCGCTTCCAAATCTAAGAATGCCCACCCGGGGTGGTGCTAAGGAGGACTAATGTCATTGGCTGGGGTAGTATGACTCATAGTGACAGCAATAGGCTATATAAGTGACAACCAGTTTTAAGCTTTAAAGCGAAATTGCTTTAATATTCCCAAGGATTTACAGCCTGACGACTGGGAATATTCATGAGCATGCCAAAAGATACCAATGCTGGAGAACAGGGGTTTGTTAGGCAGTATACAGAGTATTCACAATAGGTCAGAAGAACACAGTAGAAAAAGTAAACACTGACCAGAGCTTGGTGTAAAAGAGATATAATTATTTATTTAAAACCACATCTAGAAAAACACACAGGCACTAATAGTAAGCAATTCAAAAACACGGTCATTAAAAGATATACACTACCTTAAAAGTATATTAGACAATTCTTTAGTAAAGCTCCCCTTATTTTCAGACAGCGGTGAGCGCTTAAACCAGATGGCACTCTAATAATTTGTTTTAAAAGGGAGAGAACAGCAGAGTATAAATTGAAACAGATCCCAACACTTTCATAAGAACAAAACAAGGGAGGAAGGCAAGTAAAACTGTGACGTTAGAGTTCAGTAGGCTGGATCCACTTTAAGAGGATCAAACGAAATGTGTCCAAGGTCACACGGTTGCAGTGCACAAAAGTCTTGAAAAGGTTCAAAAAGAGTTGGACCAAAGAAAGGGACCAGTTAGAAGGTCAAGGCGGCCAGCCCAGTCCAGAAGGTTAAGGGGTTGTTATTACCTTGTAGCAATCTTTAGAAAGGGAGGCCTGGCGGACACGGTACCTTAAAGTGGTGAGAATACTCCAGCGGGGGCAGTTGTTCCTGGCAGCGGATGCAAGTCGGTGCTACGTCCGGGAGAAGAGAGGATCTCGTCGGGGGGGAAGACAGGAGTCCGACAGGAGGTCCTACCAGTCTTCTCAGCGGATCAAGGGACTGAAGAGAAGGAGCGCGGGGGGTGGAGCTATGGGCATGGTTGCGCCATGCCCACTTTCTCTAAAATTCAAAGGGGAAAGCAAGCTGTTCTTGCTAAAGGTTCCGATCCCATAAACCCTTCATGGGACCGCCCATAAGTATGGAGGAAATGACTAGGACTTAGGAGTACAGTAGTCACTACGGTGAGAGGAAAATTAATAGAAGAGAAAGAAAACCGATAAAAAGAAAGAGGACATATTAGAAAGAATGAAAAGAGAGGCCACATTTTGAAGATAATGGAAATGTATGAGAGAAGAGAATAAACCCTCAATGCCCTTCTACATTGTGCCTTGGCCAGAATTTACCATCACCTTTGTGCCATACCAAAATACTCTCAGCAATTCTATGACAATAAGGGAGATAGCACATGTTATGGCGCAGTGGACTATTGGAGTACCCTTCACAAAAATCTCAACATCTTCTCGGAAAACTTAAAATATTAAATATACCCTTGAAATAGATCATCTTCTAGTCGTAATGGTGTGCATTTATTTCAAGAATTGCTGAAATACTAAATACTTTAAAGATATGTCAAAACCCCACACATCTACCATTCTAGTAATTTTATGTCCTCAGGATTTTCTATTTTACTATGTCTTCTTCATCTGCAAGCTTTGCCCTTTTAGTCCTATTTCTGTGCGGTCTGCTTTTGTCTTTAAGCTTAGCTTAATTTTAGTCCACCCAGAAAGTAGTGCCTGCATTGTATATCTTAATGCATGTAAATTACAGCCTCTCAAAATGCTGCTGGGCATACTAGCTGGAAGCATTGTGCAACACTAAGTTGAAAAATTTGTTTTGACACTTTGAGTTAATTGAATGTGCATCTTTCTCTTCCCATACACTTCATATTCCACCTGTTTAGAACTCTGGAGAGAAGGTCAGCAAGGTCAGCTTGGTGGACCTGGCTGGAAGTGAACGAGTGTCAAAAACGGGAGCTGCAGGAGAGCGTTTAAAGGAGGGCAGCAACATCAACAAGTAAGACTTTTGGACACATCTTGTAAATAATATCCTCACAAGCAAACCTGCACATTTTCAGATCTATTATCATACAATTCTACTAAGCAACCATTTCTCAAAATCATACATTCTGTGCTCAAGAAATGTTTTTTTGTTCGGCTTGATGTCCTCTTTCTTTAGTCTGTACAAAGGAAAGCATATATTTATATTGGCACAATGATCAAGATTCAATTTTAAATAATCAAGTATTTGCAATTTATCTGGTAAAAAGACTTGAATGAGATTGTGCATTGATGCATTACAAGTTCTTTTATCTGAAATGCTGAAGTAAATTTTCTTCTGTGCTTTGCCACTTGAACTTTATGCTGTTTGGAATTCCTGATATTAAAGAATCCGATGTATTGTTATACACAAAAAGCATTTCACGATGAATGTGCCTGGTGAGGTCTCCTCCTCTTTCTAGAGCCTTCTTTGAAGAGGAGAATGTGTATCTATCATGGCAATTAAAACCTACCCCTTTTGGTGCAAAATAAATAGTCCTTCTATGATGCAATTCCAGGGATTGATAAAAAGACCCATTGGACCATAAGCAAGCAAACTATTTGCATGTAACATAGAAGCTTGACTAACGTCAGGTTTTTTTAAAACATGCGTTACCTCCCTTATTGTCATAGAATTGCTGATTGTATTTTTTCTTGGTGTATAGACATCTTTAATGTTCTGTTTATCAACATGATTTGGTCTGAACCGAGACATGTTTCAACCAGAACAGTCTTTCTCAAGGCACCAACAGTTGCTGTAGAAGTGATCAAATATTATGTTTTGTAAAATCATAAAGAATCACATTTCAGTACCAAAATAAGAACATTCAACAGTGTCAATACGATATATACAGTATACACTTGGATCGAAAAGTCCAATAATGCTCACCACCACTACCAGCTGCACCTCCTCAGAGGTATTCTACCTTTTCTCCCCTTCCCCCAGAGGCTCACTGTCTCAATTGCCCTGGTTCCCTTCAGACTGGACTACTGCAACAGTCTCTTTCTCAATCTTCCCACCTCTACTCTTCAACCTCTTCAACTTATCAGAACAGAACCTCAAGACTTATCCTTGGCCTCAAGCCCAGGGACCGCATCTTTCTCCGGCGCTGACATCCCTCCAATGGCTCCCCGTGGCTGCAAGGATCAAGTTCAAGTCCCTCTGCATAGTCCACAAGGCTTGCCGGGGACCCTACTATCTACAACGCTCTCTTTCTAAATACTGTCCTTCCAGAGCCCTCCGCTCTGCCTCCTCCAACTCTCTGCGGGCGAGCCTCATTTCCAACCAGAGATTTGGGGGGTAGATCCTTACCCTCTGCAGGTGTCTCTGTCTGGAACAGCCTTCCTGCCTCTCTCCGTCTGGAGCCGGACCTCCTTATGTTGCGCATACTCCTCAAGACATTCCTCTTCTCTTCCTCTTTCTCTCTCTCCCTTAAAACCTCCTTTCACTTCTCTCCTGTGTCCCTCCATTGTTCTCTTCCCCAACCTCTTCAGTCAGCTGACTGGCACCTCCAGAGCCTCATAGTTCCCAGGGTCCCCCGCCAGTCCTGTACTTGCCTCTGTGCCTCCGCACTCTGCCTTGCATTATTGCACTCAGAATAATTTCCATGAGAGTGGTACCCACTCTGCACTTAACACTGGCCACTGCTGGTCCGGGCGCACTTGTCACTCCCCCTGCCCCCCCTGCACTTCTGTCTGCACCCTTGCACAACCTTCAGTGTACCAGGCTTAGGATGTTTGTCTTCCCTTGTCACATCTTGGGGTAACTGGCGGCTTTGGTACAGATGGAAACGGCGCCCTCCATTGCCGTTTCCATCACGTCCTGTAAAGCGTGTGCTGGTCTAGTCTTTTTGCGGCGTGTTCCGACGCTGGTTGTTATCTTTCGCGACTTCTGGCTTCGGACGTGTTGCAACGTCCTGCTTTCCAGTTCATCTGCGCTGCCCCTTTCTTCCCGTTGTATTTTGCAGTCTTCGGCTGTATTTTTCCCTTTTGCATAATTTGCCTCTGTCTTCACTCTGCTGTTACTTTCTGTTCTTTCCTTGTCTTTCCACCCTTCGCTGAACCCTTTCCCGCTTGCCTTCCTACCCTTTCCGTCCGCCTTTGTGAGCTCCTGTACTCCTCCCTCTTCCCCTTGTTTTTCCTCCTATATTTTTCCTACTGACTCCCAGTGTACCGGACCGGCTTGCCTTTTTGGACCTGCTTTGCTTATCCCCATTTTACTGCTGTCTCCTGTTTACTCGACCCTGCCTGTCCCCGGACTGCTTGCATTTTTTCTGCACGGAGTTACTTGTACTTCATGTGTATTCTCCTGCAGTCTACCTTTTACTCTTTCGTGGCCAGAACCTCCTCCACTCCTCGTTCCGCAACCGGACCCACCATTACAGCTATCCTCGGATATATTCAAGTTCAGCAGGGATCCAGTCACTCGACCAACGTTAAAGAACCATCTTGGCGTTTTTTGTGCCACTGGCTTTTTCCCCACATTCAGGTGGCGCGGAGGATAGCCACAGCTTACCTTCTAGGTGACACTGTGGCGTCCTTCCACGGTCGCCCTTATCTGCATAAATAAAGGAGAGATCCCAACCCAAAAGAAATCGAAGCCGACACTTTGTTGGAAACACAGAGGTGAGGTGGAAGGGGAGGTGGGGGAAACGGATTCTTCCCGAGGGAGGAAGACATTACGGACCCATCTGACATCCCTGTCTTCCTCTATCTCCCCTCCCTAGCTTGCTGTGCCTGCATGCAGAGGTGCATAGATGATCAACCTTTTGTCTTGTATGTTCCTCTCCCCCATTTCTCCCCCCACTCTTTGTCATGCACTTATACTAGTAGAAATGCCCCAGCCTAGTATGCTAGTTAATGCTGTTAGATCATTGGGAATCTTCAAGGCCCAAGAATGAGGATGATATCCCCTTGTGCCCTTCACGCCTTGAAGCACTTTGAAGCACTTCACTTGTGTATAAGCGCTTTACAAATAAACAATTACAATATAGCAAAAATTGAAATTAAGACCATAACATCCACACAAGCATATTGAGATGGAGATGAGAGATGGGGAGGGGTGAAACAATGAAAGTGGTGGTTAGCAGAGTGGCTCCATGAGGAATATGTATACATTTGTCTGTTCTTGTGGGGATGGGCCTTTAATCACCTTAACACAAAATAGGCCCACCACTTAAGAAGTGAGTACACGGTTGTACATAAAGCAAGTTTATTGTACAAAGCTCTGGGGAGCGGTTAGATGGTGCTGCGTGACCAAACTAACCCAACTCTCAACAATACAACATCAGTTGGCAGTTAATATACTTTTTGCAACAATTTAAAACCCTCCGAAATATATTTAGTACCCTACATCCCCAAGTATGAGTGGGCAAAACCTCTTCAAAGAAATCCCATCTTTCCCCAATCCTTCCATTTTCATTGGTCAGGCTTATCTTCATTATTATCTTCAGATCATATTCAAACCCCACCTCTTCTTGGGATTCGTAGCAGTCGGTCCTGACGTCAGTGCATGGTTAAACATTTAGTATTGAAAACATAATTAATTGCTAGCAATAACTGGCCTAAGACTTTTAACTTTAAGCAGGATTGCACATGGTCCTCGTATGGACATTTACCAGGATTTGAGGAAGCTCGGTAAATGATTTGCCTTCGTTCGTGATGCTATCTCATTTTCCCATGTCACTGTTCCCTTGAAAATATCCAATCTCTAAGGCTCCCATTTTATTGCATGATTGAAAACTCCTAAATCGCTTTAGGCACTTAGCTTACCCCATTTTATACTACTGACAAGAATGAGAATAAATAACAAAACTCTATTGGTCATGCTCTTAAACAGACAGATTACATCTGCTATCTACGAGACGTAACAGACCACAAAGCGTATGTTAAATCGACTCGATGTTAACTGCAACAACTGGAACAAATTGATCTTTGAATTTGAATGCCTACTTGCTGTAGCATGTAAAATGAAGGACGTAAGAATTATTTGGACTTGAATATGGTGTAGATGTAAGGAAAGCTTAAGTTGACAGTGATGATGATGGCTAACTTGACATTGATGGTTTTCTTCCCTTTTTCTTACTTCATTTTGATCTACTGGTTTTGGTATGTCTTTTTTTGTAAGTTTATAATACACTATAAAAAAATTTAAAAAATACAAATAAAAAAAACAAGGCTATTTCTGCAGCTTCTAACCGCAAAGGTTGAGATTACTCATTTATCTGCCTTCTACCATCTCAAAAATCAGTTTAGAACTCAAAGTACATTTTGCAAGAAAGCCTTAACGACTGAGTTCTGATTTATTGTGAATAGGCACTTATTGTGATTCATGAATTCCACATGTATGTATATTAATGTGCATACATGTTTTTACATTTGGTGGATTTAATACTTTATCTTTCTGTGCACGTGCAAGCTAATATGTATCAGTTCTGAACAAAAGTAGCACTTGCGCTTAGTTCGCCTCACCCTCAGTCATGAATATGGTGCATGCAACATGAATCCCTCGTAATGATGGGGACCCTCCTTGACCACCCCGACATTTAGTAAGTGAAAGCTTAATATGTCTTACCTAAATTGAGTCATTGAGCATACGAGTTAGAATTCTAATGTCTCGGATATGGTGTTGGTCCCATGGTTAATCTTGTTGCTCCTTATCATGTGGTCTGCGAACAATATTAAATATCAGTAAGTGATTTAGAAAGTAGCCTAATGCTAGAGAATATTAATGGCGATGATCACTTTGAGATCAATTATACTTACCCCTGGTACCTTGATCATTTTTATCGAATTCTTGGGGCTTCTTTGTATACGCCCTATATTTGTAGATTCGTTTGTATATCTTATGTAAAAAAGCATGCATCAGAACTGTTCTGGTTACAGATGTTGTCCAAAGAGTTGGAGCTACATAAGGAGTATCGGTTACTCTAAGTGGGAACTGCAAAGTTGAAATTATTCTATAGTCCATGTGACAAATATTTCTGTGCCCTTTGTAAAGAAGGCATGGTATCAAACAGTAAGACAGACACAATTGATCACAGAGAGCATGCTACGACCATCAAATCATAATAACACAGTCCTAATAATGTCTGGTCAAAATAAAAAAGGGCCTATACCAATAAAACTAATGCCAATCCTTACTTCTAAATACAAGTAGTGTGGGGAAACTATAAATAATTTAGCATTTATATAGCGCTACGAACCTTCAGGTATCTGAGCGCTGCTTATTCTTACCCACGCTGTCTGGTGCTCCTTTATCGACCTCTGAAGGATGAAAGGCTGAGTTTGGCCTTGTCAGGTTTCGAACCTGCGTTGGCAGACTCTGCACAGATGTTGAAGCAAGCCCTCTACTCGGACCGACCATGTTATGCAAAAGAAAAGTGTTCAAGAAATGATATGTTAGGAGGCATAGTAGGTTTGGCCTGTTTTCATTTTACCCCGCCCACTGCTCTTATATATTGTGTTTTTAATGTATTTTAATGTATTTCCCACTCCTGCTCCCTCCCTTGCCCTGTGGGCGCTTTGAAACAGTATCTTTTTATTGTATAAGCACAAAACAAGCAAACACGTTTTCAGCACGGGACACAGCGGCATACTCGAGCTTAGCACAGTCTCTGGCTTCTCTAGCATGAGTGTGCAGTTCAATTCATAGTATCAGGGCTTTCTGTACAAAAGTCTGTTTGCCATTCAAAGTCTCTTTTTCAGATGGCCTGATGCAACACGACAAACATCAAAGTTCCTTTCTAGTTAAGATTTCACATGTACAATTTATTGGGTGATTTTCACTTCACCCAATCTCGAGGGTTCATGAAAGCAATGGTTCCTGGTCAAGGGAACGTCCCTCCTTGCGGTCCCCTTCTTCTTAGCCGTCTTCATGCTCTCGTTCAACTGCCATCTTGGAACTGCTGTTTACACGTGTGTTTTGCCTCCGAGTGTGCGCTCGTGCTCAGCCTTTTATCCGTGTGCGGAAGTGTAATGGAAGTTAGGTGTCAGTGATTGTCGATAATTGCCGGACCATAGTATTTTGACATGTCGGGTACACGGCTATGGTTGTTAATCTGTTTTCCCTTATAGGGGGCTGTCCCTGAGAAAGTGTTTGTGTTGTAAAAGTGGGGGGGTGGAGTTCCTAAATATCCTACCAGGGAGGATGGGGTAAAGGTGTTACAGGGAAGGGGATACCGCATCTCACCATCAGGTGTCCTACTCCCCAAAGATCTCTCACCCAGGTGATCCTCCCACACTGGTCCTCTCTCAGGAACTGGATCCAAAAGTGATGGTCGTGTCCTGCCCACCTGGATGACAGATCCCCGGGGACTAGTGGTGAGACACCTTTTGGTTTCTCACACCTTACAAATGTGGATTATCCAGGTTGCCTTACCTTGAGTTATATAAAGAAAGCTGTTTCAGCTGTGTCATCCCGTGTTCAACATCATATTGGCTAATGTTTATATATCCTGTGACATCACATGTAATGCGTGTGACATCACAATCTGTGACATGGAAAATCACACGCTGTGCGAATGATGCAGATATGCGCCCCAAACCCTCAGGGCTTGTTACACTCACCTGGTCTATGCGGAGGTGTTGGGCACAGTTGCAGCCCTCCCTGGAATTAGATCACCCACTTCAGGTTTCGTCCCCTCCGAAACAGCTGTGGGCGGCGACAATCAGTGGCATTGCTCCTGTGTGGATATGGGGAAACGTGAGTGCGCTGATAGGTGACTATGGTATCTCCCTAACCCTTCGACCCAAGGTGCGATTTCAGTGGGCACGTACCGGCCCATAAGGCTCACCTGGTAAATGTGAATGAGGAGCTCTCCGTCCTGCTGCTTCTGGCAGGGGCGCTTGTTAATGGAATCGAGTTCCTTCACTGATTCCTGAGTATTAGTCCAGTCCTGCTGCGACTAAGCTCCTCTTTCTGCTTTCTTGCAACGTCTCTTGTCTTTTCCCCTTTTTCTGCTTTCTCTCAATGTCTCTTGATGTTTTTTGCTCTTAACGTTGTCATTTTCCCCTGAATAACGCTCTTCTCTGTTTTCTCCCAATAGATGAAAATGCGGCCTTACTGCGGCGGTGGAGGCACGGAACGTGGCTGAGCGGAAGATGGATGCGACCGCAATATCTGGCAGCAGGTGAGTGATGGCTTTTGTAAGGCACGAAGTTAAATGGCAGTGCACCTTTAACAAATCTCTGTTATGTGTCTAACCTTATCTTTTGCCTTTCTGTTGCAGATGCTCCGAGTTCAGATGATGCGCGTCGTGCCGCAGTGCCCAGATGATGCTGTCTGCGTTCCGAAATGCTTTCAGGTGAGTCGCTGGGCCAGGAAGAAGATGACTGAGCTCCAAGATGTTTGCAGGTGAGCCGCAGTGCCAGGAAGAAGATGACTGCACTGCAAGATGTTTGCAGGTGAGCCACAGTACCAGAAGGAAGTGTTCAGGTGAGAGCAGAATCCGCCGGATGGTGAGTATGATTGTGGATGGCAGGATCTCTTCAGGTAAGTTGAATCCCAGGCGACGGTGAGCGTTACGCTGCACAGAGGTGCAGAATAACACGAAGCGTCTGTCTTGAGGATCGGGGCAGTTTATATAGCTGAGATCGTGGGCATGCCCATTAGAGCCGGCTTACCAGCCACACCCTGCCACTCCTAGAGAGTGAGCACGTGCAAAGGCAATCCATTAGCAGCCACACCCAAGAATACACTGGGGGTTGCTTAATGGATGGAATGTTCAAGGTTAATTCATCCTACTTAATGGATGGAATGTTCAAGGTTAATACATCTGAAGTGCTATGTCCATAATAAAAGATTCTTGGTGTTAAATGGATGTTCTTGTTTACTTTTGTTAATGAGCCTGCTGCCAAAGGCCCAGGACAGTGTCCACCCAAGTCTGCTGTGCATGCAACCCCTGCATGCCTGTGCCCCTAACTTCATGACCATGACAGGGTTGCAGATGCCCTGATGGCTTTTATCTGTGAATTCTGCTGTGGCAACATCATGATTGATGATCATAAGTACCCATACCGTGTGTTCGTAATGAGAGATTCCTGTATAGATTGTATTGAGAAACTTAGTGCATAAATACATGTGTGTCAGTGTCATGTCTGTATGATTTTGGTCTGAAAGGGAATGATGCTACAAGATGACTTGCGTCTGCCTAAGTGCGTATGAAACAATTAGAATGATTGCGCAAAAGTGTGTCTGTCTAATGTAAGTGGGTGCAAGATGTTAGAAGTCTAGAAGAAGTTGGAATGAATACCACATCTTTGTAGCCACATCCTAAAGATCATTAGCATGTACATTGCAGGTAATCAGATCAATGTGCTATTACATCTCTGTGTCTTGGCAGAGAAAATGCTATTGTACATATGTAAACTAAGTTTCTAAATAGTAAATATGAATAGTTTTAAGAAACCTTGAAGTGGCAATATTTCTCATAATTGCATTGGCATAGACCCCCTAGTTAAAATATATTCTGGCATAAGGATCCACTATGCTATAATTGTATCAATTTATAAACAATTGCAACTTAATGTACACACACAATAAAGTCATAATTAGTATCATGTGTAGCATGACCGTTATTACAGTAAAACATGCATCTCATGATCCATGTTCAAACCACTGGTTATAGTTCTCAATGTGCAGATCAGCCTGACTTCCATTCAATTTGAGCTCCCTGTCACTATCTCACTTCCCACTCAGCATTCTTAGTACTTCTACAAATCCAATTTGTTTTTTATCGTCCAATTGGTGGTGCTCCTGCCAATGAGTTGCAAGAGGCAGCTATGGGTCCTGACTCCACAAGATGTTCAAATGCTCCCTTGTCATGCTTCCAATGTAGAGCTTGTGGCAAGCACATACTATATAAACAACAAGTTTGGTTCTGCTATTGATGAATTCACTGGTTTTTACTCTGGCGTATTGGCACATCGAACATGTTGCACATTTCTAAAAGCCTTTCCTGTCCCGCCTTCTCCACCAGTCTGGCATCCATGTTGGGTTCCTTGTTAATCATACACTAGGGACCGACTCTAGTTCGTAGGGCCAATGCTTTGGTATATATAATGCTGAGTTTATTCCCTAGAAATGGTTTGAGGTCAATCCTGCTGATCATCCTAATCTTGGTTGCCTCATTGCTTTCTGTTTCAGGTTTAGGTCTGAGTAAATTCTTCCTTTGCTGTCTTGATCGCTTTAGTCAGACATGAGGTTATATATCCACGTTCCTGTAATCTTTGCCTCTATAATTCACATTCCTGTGGCAAACACTGTCTCGATACAGTTCCTTCGTGCCCTGATATCCCCCTGTAGGACTGCTATCCAATGTGTGCCTGCGATGACAACTTGTAGCAAGACGAGTGGAGTTGACTGCTGTGCTTTTCCTTAATGTTTTGGTCTGTATATGATTGTCTTGAATATAGATCTCGAGGTCTAGAAAATCGATTTCTGATGCACTGGCTGTGTATGTGAATTGCAGCCCAACATCATTCTTATTTAGCATTGCTACATAGTCTCGTAACTGGCAAGGTAGGTCAATATATAAAATATAAGTAAGGGACAAGGCTGGGGCGTGGCTTGCCATGGAGCTGTGAGTGAACGTTTGGGGAGCACGCCTATGTCGTTTAGCATGGCCTGATGCCCCCAGCTGGTCGCTGCTTGACAGAGTTTGAGAGTGTTGAGGAGGCAAGATGACGACTGGCACTGGGCTGGCGCGGATCCAAACACTGTGAAGGACGCTGAGTGGAGGAGGAGCTTGGTACTCTGCACGGCGGCAGTGACTTCCATGCAACTGCCTGGCTCACCTTGCAGCAGAACAGCAGAGCCCCAAGATCAGACCGTGAAGGAAACAAGTGACTCCGACGGCGTGCTACTGAGCAGATATTGCAGACCTTGCTCCGTGGGACAGGCGGGCCCAGAGTGTGGTGCCGTGCACAGCATAACTCGCGGGCAGCGGCACCTGTTTTCGCTGAAGGGGCAGCACCATGCGTGCACTTAGACAACAAACAGCTGACGGCCTGTACGGAGTGGGCGAAAGTCGTGGTGCGGGCCTGGTGGAGGAGGACTTGACTAGTGAGGGACAGCGAGGATCGAAGCCGGCGGAGAAGGATCCCAAAGGCCCCCAGTTGCTGTGCAACTGCACAGGCAAAGTTGGGAGAGGGGAGCACAGCCCACACCCTGCTTCACAGGCTACTTCAACTGATGCGCACCTGAGTACCAATTTTGTTTGCAGATGCTGGGGCGGCGATAGGCCGCGGTCCACGCTATTGCCAACACAAAGTGGATGCCTGGCCCTCTGTGAAAAGGCTGCATGGGAGATCAACTAAGGGCCTGACTAACAGCTGGGCTGCCTGTTATGGCCTGCTAACAGTGTGCAGCGGATCCGGCGGGGTCTGCGTGTTGGGCCACCCTGGCAGTTCAGAGAAAGCGCCTGACAAAAGGGGAGTGGATCGGTGCCCGAGCCTCCCTGTACTGGGAGGTTGTACATCTGTTGTGAGGGACGCCTGGGGCCTTCAAGAGTGGTGGCTGGGAGGTAGGTGTGGGTCCTTGGGGTATACATTGACTTGGGCGGTACTTCAG
Organism: Ambystoma mexicanum; assembly: GCF_040938575.1. Taxonomy (NCBI): domain Eukaryota; kingdom Metazoa; phylum Chordata; class Amphibia; order Caudata; family Ambystomatidae; genus Ambystoma; species Ambystoma mexicanum. Next base: position 1,114,958,750 of record NC_090930.1, read on the forward strand.
GACAACCCCACTTGGCTGACGAAAAGTAGCTTTGCAGCCCGGTGGAATAACGGAGGGTGGGCACTGTACCCTACAGCTCCAAAGAAGACTGTGGTGCCACTGCCGATTACCGGTGGGTTAGGACTAACAGCCCCAGGGAGGACAAGTGCGCTCATTGCTGAAATCTGTAACAGTGCAACACAGCGATACCTGCGGTGTAGATGGAAGGGAAAAAGACACTGGGTTCTTCTGAGAGACTCACAGCACATCAGAAGCAGCCCCACAGATACAGGGTTACCTTGTGGGTCAAATCATTAGAAGGGCTGAGTCTTGGCATATCTTTGAGTACCTCGGAGTGGGATGCAAGGCTCATAACACTTGTTTCTTCTACTGGACCACATAAGAAAGCCTGGATGCCTTCGAAAGCTGTCAAATTGAGAGCCACCCAGAAGACACTGGACGCTTTTGCTAGAAGCCCACGGCTAACGCCTGCTGGGCACATGCCGTCATCACAAGAGAAGGAGTGGGAGGCCATAGAGATGCACAATCAAGTGATGTTGGCTATTGCAGACCTAAAAGTCACACTGGGCACTCAAATAGAAGCTGTCAAGATAGACGTGGTTCGGTTACGTCAGGATGTTAGAAACCTGGTGGAGCGGACCAGAAATCTGGAAACCCAACTGAAAGAAAACACAGAGGGGCACCAGAAAACAAGCACTGATGTCCATATCCTAATGCAGAAAGTCATCTTACTTGAAAACAGAATGGAGGATGCAGAAACAATGTGCGTATGATTGGCCTGCCAGAGGGCGAGGAAGGCAGCGACCCCACTATGTACGTGGAGAACTTGTTCCTACAAGAAATTGGACCAGGAAACCTCACTCAAGGCTTCACCATTGAACTTGCTTACAACGCCCTCACCAGAAGGCCGCCTCCGGAAACACCCCACGCTCCCACCTCCCCCCAAGGCCCATAATGGCAAGGGTTCTGAACTACAAGGACCGAGAAAAGATCAGTTCTTACTCCAGACAAGGAGGTACACTACGCAGAGCCTCCACAGACCTAGCGGTGTACCCCGACTATACCTTCCATGTACAGAAGAGCCGAGGTCAATTTTCAGTGGCCAAAAGTGGGAAAGTTACTGTCGTTCATGGTTCGCCTGTACGAATGCCCAGTGGAGAATCTAGATAAAGTTTTTGTTCTGTATACGCAGGACGCCTATTTGGTCTATGGTGGGGGGTCCATTCCAAAGTACACAAATGTGAATGGCTAGTACTGTAAACGTGCTTACCTGGAATGTCAGGGGCTTGAACAATTATGTGAAAAGAAATTGAGTTTTTTCCTACCTGAGGAGTTGTAAAATTGAATTTGCGTTGCTGCAGGAGACACACTAAACGGCAGATAAACGAGCTCTGTTGTCCAGTAGATGGAGTGGGCGGGTGTTCGGTTCCTCATACTCTGCATACGCCAGAGGGGTCCTGATCTGGATAGTGTCCACGGTACCCTTTAGGGTCACACAGGTTAAGACTGACAACAAAGGCAGAATGGTGCTGGTACAAGGGCTCCTGGAACACCTAGATATGTTTGTTTAATACATACGCCCCCAACCATAATGCTGCAGGGATTTTCCAAACGCTATACCCAAGGCTTAGCCCCTACAGGAACAGCAATGTTATATGGGGGTGCGATTTTAATTGTACTCTAAACCCAGTATTGGATAGATCTGACACCAGACATTGTAGACCTGCCCCAACGGCTAAGCCTCTACAGACGCTCCTGACAATATTTAGCCTGGTAGACATCTAGAGAACACTGCACCCAGACACCAAGCACTTTTCCCATCTCTACGCTCCACATGCTGTCCACGCTAGGATTGATTACTTTTTTATTGGTCAGGAGATTGCTGATAGATTCACACTCGCCAGGTACAGAGGCAGGGTACTGTCAGATCATGTGCCCCTCTGACTGCAATGGCAGTACGTGCCCCCTAGGCCCCGAATTTCCACGTGGAGACTTAGAAGTGAATCTTGACACGACATCCCCATCCGTGACCACATTAAAAAAAAAAGCATTGCTGAGTATGTCGAGCATAACTTGGGCAGAGTCCAAGACTCTGAAAGGTTCTTCTGAGGTGGTGATGGTGTTTGATGTATAGATAGGGTCCCTGTTGTGCATTTGACTGGAAGAGTGTAGCCTTAAGAACCCTGTGGCTAATGTGCCAGGGGGTGCAGCATTGAGCATCTCCCAGCTGGGAGATGTCATGACGTAGCTTAAATTCTAGAGAAGGTTGCATTAGTTCGAGCTGGCATGGTGTCTCTAGATGGGGCTATGACTGGTTTTAAGTTAGAGGTTTGCGGACTTCTTGGAATGTGTTATTGGGTTTGGAGTCATGGAGGAACTTTCATAAGTAATTCTCTAGAGGATTCCAGATGTCTGGCGGGTCATTATTCTTCCATATAGCGGTGATGCATTGAATGGCTGCTGCTAGAAGAGAATCTAGTAGAGAGATTTGCTTAGTATTAAGAGTCTTGCTTTAACATTGGTAATTAATGATTTGTTACAAAGGTCTTTCAATGAATGGATAGAACCAATTTGAAGAATATTTAAAAATATTTTTAGTAACCTTCTCCCAGAATACAGAAAGTTGAGAACATGAGAAAAGCATATGCTCCATTGAGCCTAGTAGTTGTGTATCTTTGCATCTCCAGCATGGTGGACTGTCCCACATTTTGGCCTTGTGTAATTTTTGTGGGGTCCATAGTGCCCTTTGAAAGACAAAGAAATGGGCTTGTTTTACTGGCTGATCTGGAAGCTTTCCCTAGCCTTCTGAAAATGTGTTGCCATTGGTTTATTTCCAGTTCAGTGCCCAGAGCTTCTTCCCGTTTCCTAGTGACTTCCGGATTCAGGTTAATGTGATTGTAATTAAGAGAGTGTTCCTTTTGTAAAAAAAAAAAAAAACAACACTGACCTTGTTAAGTGAGCTGGACAATTTAATGTTGTCTCTATTGTATCTGTCTGCTTTTTGAGAGTTTGTTTTGTATTTTGAGCTTATTTTACAGAGCTTCATATAGTTGCTAAGTTCAGTTGGAGGGAGACCATATTTGTCCTGATGTTCTGCAAATCCGAGGAGATTGATCGGGCCATGCACGAAAAGGTCTGTTTGTTAATTGATAATGAGGGATTGTTCCAAACTGAGGTAAAACGGGAGTCTACCTGTGTTATCTCAGATGCTATATTGGACCCTTTCATTATTTTGCTAGCAGAGGTCAAGCTAGGGATTAGAGTGTGCGATAAGCACACTCGCCCACAAGGACAATTAGCACTTTTTCTAACATCAAGACTTTACCATCTTACCCCTCTTGGCCTGATTGCCGGTTACATCCTCAGATGTTCTCTTCTCCATTGTTCCATCTGTTCCTCCTGAATGTTCTTGCTTTTAATGTATGGTTTTCGTTTTTATTCAATTGTCTTGCAAATTTCTCTATTTTTCAGGCCTCATATTTACTGTTTATTCTTCTTCTGGCTTATTTTGTCGTTTCTATTACTTACTATTCTATACTGCCTTGTATTTGTCATAATTTCAAATATTGTACCATCTCATTAATTTATTTACAGTGCTTTACCAATAACAAAAAAACTGTTATTAATGTTAGCACCTGCAATAGGACAAGTCATCTAAGATGAGTGACTGATGTAAGGAACTCATGGTGGCAACAGTAAAGACAGACACAAGTGATCACAGTTCAAGTGTGTTTATTAAACTGTAAATGCCGGGTGCAAAAATGCCTAATCTAAACCTACATCTTAGATGGGAGCAAGCTTCGACCATCAAATGAAAAATAAGGCAGTCCTTGTGGCGTTGTAAAAATAAAAGGGCCTATACTAAAGAAAAATCTATTGCCAACAGGATTATGCCCACATTATTTGAGCCTAGTATTCATATTGCAATTAAATCCTGCGGCGATTACACTTCATTGTTCCTGCGTTCATGCTACCTACTCCTTTGTTCACCTTTTCACTCCTCTCTTTCCCTACTGTAATTCAGAACAATGCGCTACACACCATCATTTGTGCCCAGATTTGATTTGCTCCTAGATATCCAAATGTGATGCCTGCCCTAATGTAATTTTGCCCAAGGTGACCCAATGTATTTTGTGCCCTATGCTGATTTTGCTCCTAGCTGTCCCAATGCATTTCATACCCTACTGTGATTTGGCTACAGGTGACCAACTTCAATTGGTGTAATTTGCTCCTAAATATCACACACTGAACTTTTAGGTTGCTCCTAAATACCCCACTAGAACTCTGCCCTCAGTGACAGATTTCTGGGATCTCCCTATTGTGTGTGCTCCTCTGTCACCCTCTATTCACTTAGTATTCTCGTCAGGCAGCTCCTTATGTCTTCCCTATTTCCATGTATTGCTACAGTCTGATACAGGACCATTCTCGGTACATTGTCTCCCTTTGCCATAGACACCAGCGTGCCTCAAGACGTCTCACAATTAGTCTACTGAAACGGCGCGACTCCCAAGGCTTCGCCTCAGCACTACATCGACTGAAATGTCCCTGCCACCACCACGCTGGATTGATTCGCAAAGTCCCCCATTGAAATATCCTCTATGCCCCACCCCTGCACCAAGATTCTCAGCCGCTATGTTCAAACAAACTGCACCCATTACAATTAAGTCACTCCGAGCAATTCAATAACTTCCCTACAGACATCGCACATCAGAAAAGTACATTCTGGAACCAAATTCACAGTCCCAGATGCCATGCATTTTAGCACCACAGGCATAAATGCTCCAGGCTGGACACACATGCCTCAACTCAAAATACACAGAAATAGACCTGCACACCAGGTTCTTACCAACTGCACTAATTGATAAATGAGCAAAGCTATATTGCCTTTTTTCTCCCCTCCCCACTAACTAAGCCTACGCCCCTCTTTCAAATCCTGTAGACGTGAAACCCTGTGACATAAGCAAATATTGGGGCATTGCTGAGGTTTGCAATTGGCTATTGTGTATTTATTGTATGGCATTTATTAATTGAGAGTACAGGGTGTTTCGCCCAGAAACACCTACAGAAGTACAGACCTGAATTTGTAGCAATTCTTAGAAAGGGGTGCTGTGCAAAGAGGGAAAGATGATGTTAATTTGACCGTTTGGCTATGAACAATGGCGCAGTACACAAACCAGTGGACAAGATAAGGCACATGATGGAGAGCAGTCCGAGGGGCAGGGCATGTATAGATGCCTGTATTCAGAGGTGTTTTCTGTGCAGTAGCTAGGGGGATAAATGTTCTGGTAGGTTAAGGGGTCTCCTTTCTAGTTTACGAGGTATAACTCAAGTAAACAATTTGAAGGAATGGATGGCAGTTGTGTTTTTGGCATTGGGACACAGGGAGTTACAGTGGTATGGGGGAAGGAGAAAGAAGAAACGAAAGTGAAAGGATGTAGAGAGTAGAAAGGGGAAAAGACTACAATGGGCTCTATGCTGTCTTGCAGTTTGCCGGCTGAGGAGTCCCCAGATCACATCATTCAGGTTCTCCAGAGGGAGTTCACTTTTCTGCAGTTGCTACTGATTTCCATTAATAATTCTGCTGATCAAGGAAGTCCATCCCTTCTCCTTCTGAAGCAAAATGTAGATGGAGTGCAGAGCAAACAAATATTCTGTCTTCTTGACGGCCTGGCCTCGCCTTGTATTGTAGGCTTGTAAATCAGTTTTGGGCAGTGTTTTAATCCAAAAATTAACTTGCTCAGGAAACACGAGCCAGAGGAACCCCCCAGCTGCGCTCGCTTGCCATCCTTCAATTTGTGATTTGTTCTGTGAGCAAAGGACCCTGTTGCGCTGCAGTAAGGAGGCGTTTAAATGAAGCATGTTCTGAAAAATTGGCATTTTATAAATTAATGCACTGAGGCCTCCCTTGCTGCCTCATATGTTAAACTGACTGCTTATCCCCTTATTGTCTATGCGGCAGGTGTTTTGGATATAGAACCTTATAAGGAACCTGCTGTTTCTTGCATGTTAATTGTGGTGGTTGAAGGCAATATAGTTTCAAAATTAGTACTTTCGTTCGGCAATTGTGAATTGTTTTGTAAAGTGTGGCTATCTTGTCTTCCATCCGTTTTGCTGAGCTTTTATGTTTACCTAGGCGGGCAGCGGAGCTTCTATAGCTATAATGATCATTGTGGCAGCCACTTTGTATAGACCAGTTGGCAAGGATCTTGTGAGACTGCACCCGGGCAAAGCCACCAGTAAAGAATGAAAACTCTGAAGGTTGTGAATGGTGGATCCAACAGAATCCCCACAGTCCTCAATCTACTCAGAGGTCAGGTCTTTCTAGCCCATGCAACCAATATATAGACCGGGGACGCAACCAAGAGATGTTAGTACATACAGTCATAGTCAAGTGCCCTGAGATGCTGATCCAGGAATATGGGACTCCCAAACTTTGGGGAGACTCACTCAAGATTCCAGCCCGACTCATTGCCCAGACTAGCCTGAAATCTGCAGGGAAAGTTGTCTGGTGTACTAGTCCCATCGACCTACATGGAAACTAAGACACCAGGAGGCGGTATATCAGGGTTGCCCCAGAGTACTCCCACACATCCTTACACCTATCCAAGCTGCAGAGAACCCCCTTCCCCTCAGCTCCAGTATTCAACAAAGAATCCCTCCATTACTTTTGAAAGATCCTCTGCTTCCCGCTCTCTGGAAAAAGAGGCGAGATACACCCAGTACCAATCAGGGGGGAAAGGAAAATAACTACCGCAGACAATTGAGGGGGGGCAGCATCTGGTTTTGGCAGCATAATGGGGACTCTTTTCTCTTATTCTGACAGATGGGAAGCAATAGTAGTAAGTGCAGAGATTAGTCAAAGAGTCCAGGGGCCTAGACAGACTGATGATTCAAGGGCACCACTATCTCTTTATCATGAGAAGGTTACACTATCCCTTGAAAAGTGAGAGAGCCACATTTCTGGAAGAGAACCAAACACTGTGATCACTGAGAGGGAGACATACCTATGGAGAGAACCAGACTGAAGGGAAGAGCAAGAACCCCTGAGAGAAATCTGAAGTTTTTCTGGGGGCGATCATCAGCTGTTGTGGAGGTATTAAAAAGAAAAAGAGAGAGAGCTTATCAGCCTGCTGAATGCAGTAACTTGTACCCTGACCAATATCGGAGAGTAACGGGATTTGATTGCTCTTAGCTTAGTAAGGGCTATATCCCAGTCCTTCGCCTCAGCCAGACTAGGGGAGTGATTGAGCCTGTTGTGGGTTCACAGCATGGCATAGCGAAAGACTGAATCTATTGTGAACTCAAGCCCTGGAAGGTGACCCTTTGCTGGTGGGTGAGAATAACTTTAGTTTAACAAGCACCCGGCAGGGTGGGAAACATTCCATAAAAGATCACATATCCAAGCAGCATTGGAAGGCGATCCAGGAAAAGACGGTAACGACTGTGCCACTTCAAAAAAAAGAAGATGCAGCGAAAGACACATGCTTTAAACAGCCTGGGGTGATGAATGACTTGAAGAGAACCAAGAAGAGGGTTCTGTGGTCCTGAGCTCTATTTTGCTTAGACTAGAAAAACTGATCCTGACACTAAGGTCCTATTAGAGTTCTGCTTTACACTCTTTTCTTTATCCCCTCCATCCTGACACTATCAACCAGAGAATACGATAGTATTCCCCTTGGTACGGTAGATATTCACCCAACCCATGTTCCCTGAAACATAGCAGTTAGATTGACTTGGACAAGGTTGAAGGTCCTTTGTAGGAAGGGTCTGGATCAGTTTACAGATTTGTAGACATAATTCCCCCACTAGACTGGTGTTCTGTCCCCTCTTGTTCTTTTCATAGCTGAACCAAGTAGGCCATTCTGTTCCATTATTCTCTCAATTATGCTTAGGTGTTTACCCATCCGGTCCTACCCCGTAAAAAGCTTTTGAACCTTACATTGTGTGTAGTAAATGTTCTGATGCTTCCCAGACCACAACATTAATTACTGTTGAATGCTTTGTAGAATGTGCATAGGATTTTGAACTTCATTACTTGCTCTACTGTGAACAAGTGGAGCTCTTGCAGGTCTGCTGTGATGTGGTCTGGCTTTTTAGGGTCATATATACTCTTCAGTGTCGATGCTGCATAGTTTTAAATTTCGGTTTATTTGCCACTAAATATTTTACATTGCACCAATCTACCCAAGGAAGCATCATGGCCTTCATGAGCTTGATCTGATTCTTCACATCGAGTATTCAAAGGATCATTCTGAGCATCCTGATCTGCAATGCCTGCCCTCAATTCTTGGCTCCAAGAGAGGAGTGTTTTTTCACATGATCTGCCTGGGATCTAAAAGATAATTAGATCTTGCTTGTAGTATATAAAATGCTGATTAAGTTAACATAAGCATGACAGGACCTACTCTTCAGTTCCCAGTTCAACTATTGCTATACACATACGTCTGCGTGACATTAACGGAGTGTTTGTGTGCAAGGGCACATTAGTTGGCGTCATTTCAAACATAATAGGAATATATACCAAACAAATGTTATAGTTTTCAGCTCCCTTAGCTGTGAGATTTGCAGCACACCACGCACTGTACCAGCTCCTTATTCTCCAGAGGAAGCTCCCACTTATTGGGTGACTATTGATGCAAATGTGCTGCTGCCAGCTCCTGCGCATCATGCTTTGTTACCTTTTAACCAATGAACATAAGACTGCAGCATGTCAGGATTGGATAGAAACCTGCATATACTGTTGCAGTATATACTATAGGTATACTGGATTTGTGTGTGCTGGAATACTGTGGCAAAGTGTTTGACATTCCCAGAATCTTTAGTTTTATAATCCCAGCACAGTTGCAGTTTGAGAATTCCAGTATATTCCAAGGTTTCCATTCCAAATACAATCCCAGTTTTTATAGCCTTAATATTTTCATCAATGTCTCATTGTTCTACTCCCTGGGTAAGCTTCCAATTTTCAGATCTTGGGGGGGTCATAGGGATACCCAGTTCATGGTGGTATACTGTGGTGATCTGAAAGGCATACAAAGAAACTAGCCAGCAATGTGTTCAGGAGGTATCGGGTGATCCACAGTGGTAGTGTTTCTACACATACAGGCACTTGGGGAAGGACAGGAATGGAGTCCCTTTCAGCTGCCACCTTCTGCCCCATGGGTAGGAATGGCTCAGGCTTAAGCCCTTGTGGGCCTCCCATCCCAGGCTGAGAGCGTTCCCTCCCTTCTCTTGACAATGTCAGATTACTGACCTTGTCACATATGCTAGCAAAGCATACCAGAAATTGACAATGATGTGCTAAGTGGGTATAATGCAAATTAACAATCATGTATAAAGTGGGTATGCTGCAAACTGGTCATGGTGTACCAGCTCAGCATTATGGAAACTTGAAATGATCTGCTAAGTGAGAACAATGTACTTTTTAGTTGGCCATTGCATAAACGGGTAATGATGTGCACAATATTTTCAAATATGTCAACATACAAGTCAGAGTCAATATTTGGCATTTTATAGTTGCTTCATCTATATGAGCATGCTCTTGATGGCTTTATGCTTTGCAAATGTAACACTGCTGCTCACTGGTTATAGGTTTCCTTTGCTATCCTTCACCCCTCTTTGATTTATATTCTCTGCCATTTGAAATAGATGTGATAGTAATGGCTTTTAAATCTCAGCTTCTCTAGTTTCACTATTTCCCGGCCCCTGAGTTAATGCTTTATCTGTCTTCTCTGACATAATTATGTTAATTTAATTTGAATCATACTTTGTTTCTACGTTGCTGTGTATCACTCCCTCTCAGATGTAATAAAACGTGCTGGTGATAGGCTTCAGGTTTCATCCTTCACACACCTTTTTTTGTTCTTATTCATAGGTCCCTCACAACACTGGGCTTGGTCATTTCATCACTGGCGGACCAATGTGCTGGAAAGGGAAAAAACAAATTTGTGCCTTACAGGGATTCTGTGCTCACATGGCTGCTCAAGGTAAAACATTGGTCTGTGCTTAGGAGTCGTGATATTTTAGTTTTGAGTTTTGCATTCACAAACTATTGCTTTACGTGCTTGTAGGTAAGATTACCCGTTTACATTAATGTGCTTGTTTTTATTTTATGCTGGGATCTTTTATTATGAATGTGTTTTTTTAATTATGGCAAACCGTGTACATCGCCATGTATTTGAGTTTTTTAGCATTGTCTTTTTACTGTAAATGTACCTGCTTCAGTTTATCTTTATGCAGTCTTTTACAGCTGGGCAGAGCCAGGAAACAGACAAAAAGGCACTGTACTGCATTGCTTTTATTATGGATAGACGATCAAAAAAGATCCAGTAGATATTTGTCCAGAGGTTATGTATGCAGCTGCAAAGATACATGAATGGAAATCTGTTAAATTGTTAATACATTTAATACTCCAGGAACTGTTTCAATTTCAGCAACTCATTTTAGAAATAGAATATTGAAAACCGAACCGCTTGCTAGAAGCCTCCATTCATATGCAGCCTGCATGTTTGATACATATCCTCCACTGAGGTGCATAAACATGTTGTGTTCTTTGAATGTTAATGTAGGTTGCAGTTGGCCTAGCAGCTTGAACTCTGTTGCTGGGTTAGATAGTGGGGCTGCTGAACAAGGAGGGCCATATACTCCTCATAATGTCAAACACAGGCCAGGTCCTCCAGCATCTGTCTAGGTTGGTTCAGTTTGTTGGGATGGGTCAGTAAAATGCTGCTGGCAAGAAAGTGGTGAGGGCGGACAGTAAGCGCAAATCATACCTGTTGCAACTGTGACATCTCATTTCCTTTTACAGCTTTGTGGTGGAGCCCTCCCAGTCAGGTAAGAGGCATTTCTGGCAGGGCCATCTCAACAGTGGCAATTCAGTGATCATGTTCATCAAATCTCTGATCTCCGCTGAGAGTTCAAGCAGGACCTTCCAATTGAGAACCATAGATAATGGACAAAATACAACTGCCCAGAGAATGAAACAACTAGATTTCTCAATGTCCACATTTTTGTTTCGTTTGCATAAATCAGGGGTCAGTCTTGCTTTGACTTTGTACCTATTCTTTTCTCACACATTCTGACAATTGGGTTTACAGGACAACTTGGGAGGCAACAGCAAAACTGCAATGATCGCCACTATCAGCCCAGCTGCTGACAACTATGAGGAAACACTGTCCACCTTAAGGTATGCTGACCGTGCCAAGAGGATTGTGAATCATGCAGTGGTAAACGAAGACCCAAATGCCAGAGTGATCAGAGAGCTACGGGAAGAAGTAGAAAAATTGAAGGAACAGCTTTCGCAGGCTGAGGTAAACACAGAGAGGGCAGTTGTGGCATACTTGCCTGATGTAACACATAGGAATTGGTGTGTGTTTTTATACATTTCCAGAGAGGAGGGCTGTCCCCAATACAGACCTTGATTCAATGGCATGTGTGCCTTCGTGTGAAAGCGTTCATTTTCATAATTCCTTCTGCAGGTGTATTAATTAATGTTTTTATTACACACCTAATAGCAGAGACCAGGCCCTAAGCACGGGACCGGGATTCAAACCTGTACTGCTCCTGCTTCCAAGACAAATGTGTTGCCTCTGAACCATCTTCCCGGCCCAGTTTTATCTCATTAATCATCAGTGTCCGACAAGGGTCTCTATGACTTTTAAAAAAAAATGCAATTACTGTGAAAATAAAATTGAAGTTATTAAGGAGAACTCTGTGGACCTCCTCCTTACGGTCACACACACTACAGTTATCTGAATGCCAGGTCAGCAGCCAATTTCCTGCACTTTGTCACCTATGACACCTGGAATCAAGAAGGATGCCAAGGTTTCACCTACCAGCCTCCTCTGGCGTTGTAGCTCATGGGGTTCCCAAACCCCGTCTTTGCTATTGCTCTAGGTGCAGGCTTATTGAGGCCCCCTATCCCATGACTAAATCAGTCTTAAAAGCTTGCAGGATTCTCTGCGTCTTTTTGATGATAACATGGGGGTCAGCCAGGAAAGGGACAGAAGGATCACTCCCTACTTAGTTTCTTTCTAGTAGTCCCTGCCTGCTTCCTCTGTAAGCTAATGCTACGCTCATGGACCCCAGCCAGAAACTCCTCCCCACAACTGCCTAGGGACTCCTAAAGCAATACTTTCATTGCACTCTGGAACATCCCCTCCCTGGCTGGCTTGTTTTATTTCCATACTCTGGCTCACAGATGAGCTCTTAAATAAAGCCCTGTGTTTCTGGTCAGTTGCCCTCTCCTACCACCTCCACCTCTCATTCACCAAATGTTATTTGCTCTGCATTTCCTCACTCCAAAACTCCTTGCCCACCTCACATTGTGGTGTCTCTATTCCAATCTCCTCACCACCTCCTTTATTTCTGTGGTTAACTCCTCCTCAGCCGTCACTGTCTTCTCACAACCACTCTGGCCAGTACATATGACAACCACATCCTGGCTACCACCTTGGTTGTTCTTCCCTCCTCTCTACCCTCTCAGGTTGCTCTTGTTGCTACCACCTCCCAGTGGTCGCAGTGGGCGGGAGCGATGCTCCTCTACTTCTTTTAATTACGTTTTACCGTTCCTATACTTTTTTTTTTTTTTAAAAACGTTCCGGAACGGTTTCGTTTTAAAATAAAAGTGTAGGAAGAAGTTGAAACTTGCATTTTCATTGCACTGCACTGGACGTTCCCTTAAACATCAGGTGCATGTCTTTTGGGTTTTTTATTCTGCATCGGAGGGGGCGTGGCAGAGCTGTGCAGGCCAGTAGGGAACATAGTTCCACTACTTCTTTTCGTACACTTCGACCACTGCCACCTCCTCATTACCATCTAGCATTGTTCTCAACACCACCTCGTCTACTAAGTTGAACTTCTCTTTTTGTTTTTTTCTACCTCACCCTACCTCAACAGGCTTTTCTTTTCACTCCCACCTCTTCTTTACCAAGTAGACCCTTCTCTAACTCTCCCACTACCGCCTCCTTAGCCAAGTCGTCCTTTGCAGTTAACAACTATGCCAATCCTGTTACTACCGCCACCATCCTCCATTCTGATCTCACCACTCCCCCTTGTGGCGCCCTCTCTCTCTGTATGTCCATTCACCCCCTTCTCCATTGCTCTCCAGGCTTCAGCTTTCTCCGAACACGAGCCTCTTGCTCCACAACCCACAGTCTGCAAACTGGGCTGGTTGCATTTATAGCCTGTTTCTCCTCCCCTTAAGTGTGCTTTTAACTGAGGGTTGTCACATGTGAGTGGCGATTTTATGAGGTCTGGGATTGGCTGACTTCCCAGCGTGCACATGGAGTTGTTTTGGGTTCATGGTGTGGGACCAAGCTTATATCTAGCCTGTCCATCAGTTTGGATTTTAGAATCCTCCCTGAGGCTCCTTGCACTGAGCGGAGAGTGTTTGCTTTCCCTGTGTATGAATTTAACACTGAAAACAGATGGGATAATCTCTCTACACCCCTTAGTGCATGAATAGCCTTTGTGCTTGGGAAGCCTGTAAAATAGTTTCAAATGAATTTTGTCCTCCCTCCTATTCATCATCTTTGATATACTTTGATATCCTGCTTGCAGCTCGGAAAGTTTTCTCAGCAGAGGGTGCTGTGCGTCATCGTCTACCTTGTGTCCTTTGAGGGCCTCCGACCTCCTCAAGTATGACTTTGACACTGGTATAAAAAAGCATGCACCGTGCCCGTTGCCTCGGTTACGTTTTTCCGCAAAGCTGCTCAAAACGGTTCTTCGCCTCGACGTGTTCAATAACTGCGTAGTTTGCGAGTTTATCTAAAAAATGTCAACTCATACCCTGAAAACGCGCTTCAAGAGATGTGCCAAGTGATCGGCTAAGATGTCTATAACCAATCCTCATCGGTATGTCTCTGGGGCCCGGGGCCGGGGCACATCGTCGACGATTGTGGCTTGTGCCAGTATATGACTGGAAAAGCTTTAAAGGAGAGGAAAGGGAAACTTGGTTTGGGAAAAACGTCCCCAAAGTGGTCTTCTGTATCCTGCACAAAAAAAATCATCCGAAGCTAAGGGCCAAAGGGAGAGATCGCCACACCAGGCAAAGAGGCATGGTAAGCACGCTAAGCGTTTGTGTCATTCCTCTTCATCATCATTGAGCAGATCTAGGAAAAGGCTTCATCGCTCCAGATCATCCTCTACGGATTCCTCTCCGGATGGAAAACAGCTAAGCTTTCCAAAGAAGGGACCTAGTAAAGCAGAGCTGGAAAACTTCTGCCTGCAACTGTTGGAAGTTTTTGAGAAGGCAGCGACGTCAGCCACTTTGGATGAGTCGTTAGAGACTCCCAACTCCATCGTGCCAAAGGCCGACAGGGCGTTGATGAAAAGCGCTGATCGCACGCCCAACAGCCCGGACAGTAGGTTGTTGAAGGATTCGAAGACCTCGAAAGTAGCTTGTGCTCCTCTCACGGCCTCAACGCTTCAAAAGGATACTTCTCCTATGACCCACTCGACACTGTCGAAGACATCGAAGTTGAGCTCATTGACGTCGGAGTCGGGGTCCTCAACCTTCTTTTCTGAACCATCGAAGGTTTACAAACCACCAGACAAAAGACTTTTTTAAGTCTATGGCCTCTATTTATGAGGAGGAGAAAAGCACTAATTATGGTTTTGGCCAGCAATACATCACTCCTGGTGTTCCAGAAGAGCTGACATCCCAGGAATCAAGAATGAGGGACCTTGTGGACACCCTTAAGGATGCCAGTGGTCTGGATACTTCCCCAGAAGTCGATTTTGGCAGCCTGAAGGCTCAGGACATGCTAGATCAGTAATGGCAAAGGTTATAGAAGACCTGGGCTTGGGGATAGATCTGTTGAGTATGAACAAGATGACTTGACTGATATCTAGGATAAGAGGCCACCTAAGGACCCAGTCCTTCTTTTTCTTACTGCAGTCAAGAATAGGGTCTTGGAGAATTGGAAAAGTCCAGACACCGTTCCTGCAGTCCACAAGGACTTCACTAAGAAATACAGACACTCATCAATGTATCCAGAGTTTCTTTCGAAATATTGAAGTCCTCAAAGCCTTGTTGTTCAAGCAGCCACTGCTGCTTTTAAGGGAGCAGCCTATCCCACGATTCCTCCAAACAGGGAGGATAAAAGACTTGATGCTATTGGAAAGAAAATGTTTTCTTCAGGGAGTATGGCACTGAAGGCAGCCAATGCAACTTGTGCACTGGCAAAGTTTACCTACACTTTGTGGGAGTTAATTGTCATGGCATCGGAACACATCCCAGAGGGTGATGAAAGGGATGGTTTTATGAGCATTGTTCAGGACGAGAAGGATGCCACGTGCCAGATCCGCTCCACCTACAGGAAGTTCAGACACTGTTGGAGAATGGTGCAATCAAACAGGTACCTGTAGCGGAAAGAAATCAGGGCTGGTACTCTCCTTATTTTCTGATCCCGAAAAAGGATGGAGAGTTGTAACCCATCCTGGACTGGAGATGCTTGAACAAGTTCCTCAGGAAGGACAAGTTCAAAATGGTCACTCTTTTGCAGATTCTCCAGGCCTTTGAGCTCCAGTATTGTATGGCGTCATTGGATCTTCAGGATGCTTATTTTCATGTGCTGATACATCTCAAGCACAGAAAATACCTGAGATTCGCTGTTGGCAGTTTTCACTATCTCTTTCGAGTACTGCCATTCAGGCTGAACTTCACCACAAGGGTATTCACCAATCTGATGGCGGTGGTGGCAGCAAATCTATGGAGGGGGGAGGGAAATCACAATTTAGGCGTGGTACGCGGTGTAAGGACCTCGCTTCACATGGTGTCTTACGTGCTCATTATTGAGACATGAGGAACGCTCGGGGAATGGCTTGCTTTTTTTCCCTTGTATCTACAGCGTTCACAAGCTGATTGTGTAGGGCTGCCTCAGCACCGTGCAGTAAGTCTGTTGCTGGGAGTTCCAGCCACAGACTTACTACACAGTGCTGAGAAAGCCCTACACAATAATGCGCACGCAAGATAACACGTGAAGCAAGGTCCCTGCACCGCGTACCACGCCTAAATTGAGATTTCCACCACCCAGAGTCCTTTACTAGCTCTAGCTCTGAGGAAGGAGTGTGCACCAGACCTGCTCCCGTGGACCTTGCATGCTTGCATGGAATGATTCCCAAGACAAATCTGGTCCTGAAGATGATGACCCCAACAAAAATGGTCATCGAAACCGGTCGACCATAGGCTCATGGGACATCTCATGACCAGATTGATGTTCTAATAAGCTAATGTGAACACAATTTGAATTATTAATAGCCCCTATTCGGCACAATGGAATCATGAGGTCCCACATGTTCTGTATGTTTGGGACTTTGTTTTCAGTTATCCAGCACTAGGTTTGTTACTGTAGGAGCACCTCACGGATTTGGTGATTAAACCACCATTCTTCCTAGGGACAGCTTGTCTTGACAGGGTCAGGGTTTGTGTCACGACCCTCGCCCAAAACCCCCTCTGGCAAACCCATTGGCCAGGTGGAGTCAGGACTCGGGCCTCTAGAGCCAGGCATCCTCTTCAAAAGCCCTCATGGGGCCAGGCTCATACACCATGAAAAACAATGTGCTTGGGAACTACTTTATTGTATTGTCAGCCAACATGGAGGCATTCACATAGCTTGGTTCCTAAGAACCAAGCTATGCGGTCTAGTGTTTTGGGTGTGGTAGCCTAGGGACTACTTTACCTGGACTATTTTGTTGGGGCTATTTAAACCACACCCGAGCAAGACAACACGCTTCGCGTTACTTTGCAGCTTGCAATGTGAAGCTCAACATGTCCAGCTATTCCCTCGAACCTCGGAGAAGCAGAACCTGCAAGGAGACAAAAGGAGACAAAAGGAACATCATTAGCAGCAGCATCTTAGCAGCATCTTAGCTGCAGTCTTCATCTTTAAACACTTGCAGCTACTGAGAACAGCTTCCTCGAATTTGCACGCCTCCCGGACAGAACGACCTGAAAGAGGAAGATGGAGGCAACATTAAAGAAAGCAGTAGAGACATTTACAAATTACGAACTGCTCAAAAGACTTACCTGGCTGGTCGCCTCTCAGCTGGCACCACTCCGGACATTCCACTCGTGCTGAAGAACACCGCAACCTACAAGGAAGGAAAACACAGGTTAGCAGAGGCAAGACTTCGCAGCGCTGCGCATAGCGCTTACTTACCGCATCATAGCGCTCTTAATGCGCCGTCATTTACCAGTGGGGCTCAACCAAGCCAGTTCGCCGCGCTGAAGCTCCGCATACCTAAGGGAGAAAAAAGATACATTTTAAACAGAGAAAGGCATGCAGGATGGCAACAAAACTAAAGAACAGCAATAAGACCTACCTGAACAATATCAAACGGGCCGGCGTCAGTGAAGTAACTGGACCACACTCGCCCATGAAAGACAACGCGCCCCTGCAAAGAAGGCAGGACGGAGAGCACGCCTAATTCTACCACAAGGTGAGGAGAGGGCGCCAGAGGGACTGAAATCATACGGGGGTGGAGGGAGGATACTTACCCCAGTCGGTCAGTCTTGAACACAGTCCCCCTGTATTTTCAGGCAGAACCTTCCCCGCCGACCACATCAGGGCAAAGCTGAGAAGCATACCAGCGAGTAACCCGGTTGGCTGGCGTCCCTGTGGATACCAGGTGAGCGTAACAGTTTGCTTCCGACAAGCAACAGTTCTTATCTGTTTGTCTTTATGACAGTAGTTGGGTGAGGATCACTCACCAGTGATACATACTCCTATACCCGTTCTTTTGTGATACAATATACCGACCATAACAGGAAGAATGAAATAACTTGATATTACAATTTGTTGTGCCCCAGGTGCTTTTGACACTAGAAGAGCCTTGAACTTCTATATTAACAGGGTTTCTAAGATAAGGGCCACATAATGGGACAGGCAGTTACTAAACAAACACTGTCTTGGTGGATTATACTGTGTATATATAAATGTTACAACTTGGCTGGGAAAGAGGTTCCCGAAACTTTAAGGGCCCACTCAACAAGAGGTGTAGCCACTTCTTCAGCCCTCCAGAGAGCGGTACCTCTGCAGACATCTGCAATGCTGCCACATGGTCTTCTGTGCTTACATTTGCAAAGCACTACTGTTTAGATTACCTTTCGGGCTGAAAATCCAAATTGAACTCTTCTTTCCCACCTCCTGCAAAACACTGTATGGGACACAAACCTACCCCTGGTAATGTTCTTTCAACTGGATGTTGCTCCCACGTATTCCTCATCGACCCTCCCAACCATCCCCTCTGTCAAGAAGGTGTTTCCATGATTTGCACCTTCCTCTCTGTTAACGCTCAAGTATTTCTCATGTTCGAGACTGCTGTGCTGGTGAGAGGAAAAACACGAACTGAGGCAACGGTTGTGGTGCGTGCCTTTTATACCATTGTCAACGTCATACTCTAAGAGGGCGCAGGTCCTTGAAGGACACACGGTCGAGGATGACGCACAGCACCCTCTGCTGAGAAAGTTTCCGATCTGAAAGCAGAATATCGGAGTATATCAAAGAGGAGGAATACGTGTGAGGAACATCCAGTCGAAAGAACATTACCAGGGGTAAGGAATTTGTTCTTTTTTAGCAGGATGTTTTTTTGCCAACAGAAGATGTCCTGTTGGATAGCGGGTCTGGGTCTGAAAATGCGTATCTGTGGTACTGCCTGATTCAGCAAAGTTCTCTTTCAGTGGTTAAAATAACTTCCCTGATGTTCTGAACAATGTATTAACAATGTTACCATGCAGGGGGCATGGCCAGCATGCGAGCAGAGGACGTGAACCTTGTGAGCTCTGCAGGCCCCCGATGAAAATCCTGAAAGCAATCCTGTTTTGGCGGTACGATTTTAGCTGTCTTTGCATCCACAGAAGGGTGAGTGCCCGCGGCTAACCGTGATAAAATCCAAGGTCTGAACGGCCATTCCTTCGGGTAGAACAGATGAAAACTACGAGGCCGTGGGGAAGGAAGGCCGCCTGAAATGGCCACTGAGTCGGACCGGCGGAGCTAATGATCGGAGAAAGAAGGCGCGGCAAGTAACACACCTGTGACCCTGCGCACACAGCGAGACCCGAAGACACAACGGAGGGCTGAGATCCTGATCCCAAGCAGCACTGCCATGGGACACGAGCGGGAGGAAGCAGCCCGGAGGATCGAGGCAGAGACTGCCCCCAGACACTCCGAGCACCGGTGGAGGGGTGTTCCACCTCCCGCGCAACACTGTGAGGCCGTGGGGGCCAACCACACGGCCAGACCAAGGGAACCAGGAACTGGTGAGCACTCTCGGACTGCGCCAGCGGCGCACTACCTGCGCCAGGGATCCGGAGAATGGAGCAGACAATGCGGCCTCCCTGCAAGCCGCAGCTGGATCCGCCAGGGAGGGCGTGAGTGTGTGGAAGGATCCCGGGATTGTGCCTCCGGCGCTGCAGTGCTGGTCATCATCACCCTATTGCAGGGGAAAGCGTTGGTAGGAGGAAGCAACGCTGAGGCAGTCATCTTCTAGAACATACCGCCCGGGGTCGCCTTGGGACACCGACGGTGCGGAGGGTGTACTCCACCCGTGAGGCACCGTCCCATATTGAGCTTAAAAAAGAAGTGAGGGCCCTGAAACACAGCAACGCGCCCAAGAGACAAAGAGACATGGGGAGCACATGCCTGAAGAACATCAACCTGAAACCTGCAGTACAGCCTCCAGTGGCACCCGCTATAAAGCACACCAGCACATCCAGGAGGCCCAGAGACATGAGGTGCGCACATCAGGTACACAGTACCCTGCACAGTGACAGCACAGTTTAAAGGCGCAACCCACACAGAGGCAAACCACTACCCAGCCATTGCCTATTAGGTACGCTCACCAGGCGGTATTGTTGAACACCCTGGTTAAAACCCTGCTCTTGCCCACATCCTCCCAATGGGCCGCACAACAGCCAGCGACACAGCAAAGAGCAGCCCGATGGAACACGGGTAGTCTGCCCCTCTCTGCAGAACACCACTGGGCGGCTGGAAGAATCAAAATAGCCTGGGAGCCTCCCCCCCCATAGAGATGTTAAAGAATGGCGGTTGATTACCAAGGAGGAACCCCTGTGACTTCTCGTGCCCTCTCACCGCGCCTTACCACACTATACCTGGTGTGCTATTGTTGGGGACGATGGACAAGGATAAAAATAAGAGAACCACCATGCAGAGTACCATGGACCAATTCGCCACAAGCTCCTTGACCGCAACTCCTGATACGGGGCCACAACCGCCCCCAGAGCCGCCGTGATGGCGGCCTTCACCAACTCCCGCTCCTCAATGGGAAAAAAAGATGGACGGCATTTCGGCGGAGGTGTCCCTTCTCCGGCACGACCTCCAGAAACTCTCAGCTCGAACTGGAGAAGTAGAAAATCGTGTGTCTGGAGTGGAGGACGGCCTTAGCGGGGTGCAGCAACAACTATCCCAGGCACTAACACGCCTGAAAACGCTGGAAGCGCGTGTGGATGAGAGTGAGGGCCGATCGCGCAGAAGTAATAACTGCATACTGGGCCTTCCGGAAAACACGGATGGGCCCAGCATGGAACTCTTCCTTGAACAATAGTTAGCAGATCTTTTTGCGCCCAAAACCCAAGTTCTTCACCATTGAGTGGGCCCACAGGATCCCAGGGGGCAGACCAATTCCTGGATCGTCCCGAGAACGGTTATCGCCAAACTTTTAAATTACTGTGATAGGGATGCAATATTGCAGATGGCCCGGACCAAGGGGTGGATCACGTATAATGGCAGCAGGATCGCCTTTTTTCCAGACTACACCCGAGAAGTGCAGCGGGCCAGACGGTCATTTGAACACCTAAAGAGGAAGCTGCACACGAAGAATGTGAAATATGGCCTATTATTCCCAGCCCACCTAAGGATACAAAATCAGGGTACCACTATCCATTTCAGTGACCCGCAAGAAGTCTGTAAATGGGCGGAAACACATATTGACGGAGACTGGTCAGCGCCAGAGCCTGGGAACAGACCACGTCAGGAAAGACCCCCCAGACAACCCATTCCCCAGGAAATGCTGGAACCAGGAAGAAACACGGAACACTGAAGACAGCTGAATACGAAGGCTTACGGAGGCAAGGCAGCCACTTCCATCTAGACCAGGGTGGTCACTATCCCATCCTCCACTGGCCTCACCAACGCCTCAACTGCCTTTACACGCTGATGTCAGCGGCCAGGCTGGCTACCAACAAGCCCCCCTACACCCCTGCGAGGATAGTAAGTACCGGGAGTGACAGTGTTTGGAAAGTTAACTTAGTTAATTAAGCTGTTGCGCTAGTTCCCCAGCGCCAGCCATGTTCGGCCGACAGATACTTCAGGTTGGGGTGGAGTATAGAGTTGGGGGGAAGGGGAAATGTTTTTAGATGCATTCACAAGGGAGTTACACCAGTTTTACCGCCACTTAAGAGACCGCCAATCGCCCTTTCCTGGACACACCCAAGGTTGCCCTATGTGAACTCTATGTCCCTAACTGCAATCTTACCACTGCTCACCGTGCACGCCACCACATCCCTCACAACAGAGCATCCACGTAGATCACCACTGACCATATGACGGAGGTACACACCCCGCCAACAACCGCAGACTGCCTCAAACCCCTCATATTCCTCACTTGAAATGTAAATGGCATGGGATCGAGCATTAAGGGATGCCTGGTTGTTCAACTACTGAACAGACGTTCCCCCGACGTGGCCCTCCTCGCTGAGGCCTACCTATTTGGCACGACCTGCCAATTGTTGCGCAGAACCAATTACTGCCAGGCGTTCCACTCGGGATATACAGTGGGGTCTCAATGGGGGGGTGGGGGGAGGGGTCCTGATACTCCTACATAAGCGACTCCCATTCGAGTTGAGTGAGGTGGAGCAGGATCCCAGCGGCCAGTTTGTGCTGGTGTGCGGCACGCTCTGGGGGGGAAACACTTGCAAAACGGGCAATATACTCCCCACCCGGATTAGGGGAAGGGCTGCTGAGGGAAGTGACCGCCATGCTGGCTCGTCACCAGCTGGATTTGTGGATGCTGGGGGGAGATTTCAACGACGTGTTATGCAACACTCGTGATCGAACCCACATTCGGAACCGTAACCCCAACATACCTACCAGACTGGCTACCTTCTCATCCGCGCTGGGCCTATGTGACGTGTGGCGGGAACTCCATCCCGCAGAACACGTGGTTTCCTTCCACTCGGGCGCTCACTCATCCCTGTCCAGAATTGACTACTTCTTCCTCCCAACCTCCGAAGCGGGTAGAGTTATCAGTGCAGAACTTCTCCCCCGAGGCATCTCGGATCACCCCCCCCCCCCCCCAGAGAGGACGATTCGCACGAATCGGCCACTGCCCCCCAAGACGTGGAGACTAAACAGCTATTATCTGGGCCTTCCCGAAGTTGTGGAGTTTGTCACGGAGAAATCCGATGAATACTTTGAAATTAACGCAGGCTCTGTAGAGAACCCAGTTGTACTATGGGAGGCACACAAGGCAGCGCTCAGGGGGGAGATGATCGCTTGGACAAGTAATAGAAGGAAAGAGCATCACAGGAAAGTGACTGAGGCAGAAAGGGAAGTGGAAAAATGGGAAACTAGATACATATGAGATACCTCCCCAGAAACACACCGCTCTCTGATAAAAGCCAGGGAATCCCTTCACAATACAGCACTAGACAATGCAAAACAGGCGCATAGTGACTCTAGGACCAGACTAAACCAGTGCAGGGATAAGGCGGGCAAGTTGCTGGCCTGGCTGGAGAAACGCGAGGAGAGACACAGATACGTTCGGTGGATCCTCAATGATGGGAATAGACCGGCCCAAACAGACTCCGATATAGCAGAGGCATTCGCTGAATTCTATGCAAATCTATATAGGGCTCCAGCCGCCCCAACAGATCCATCCCTCCTGGACGAAATTGTGCTCCCATAATTATCGGAGCAGCAACGAACAAATCTCGATAGGGAGCTGGAAGAAACCGAGATAGCGGCGGCCATGGCCCAGTTACAATCAGGGAAGACGCCGGGCCCCAACGGGTTCCCGGTTGAGACGTGGAAAAGGCTGGGATGCGACAAGATGGCAACACCCCTTCATAAAATGTTTTGAGGGGATTGGGTCCTCCGACCTATTCCATATATATGACAGTAATCACCACAGCTGTGCTGCTTTGGAAAAGGAGATGTTGGCGATTTTTCAATCGCGGGGCTCCGGTCCGTCCACGCCCTCTGAGGACGCCGGACGTGGCCGTACTAGAGACACCGCTCGTCCGCCTTCGGGCTCGAGCAGTCGTCACGATCACCAGGCGCCTTCGAGGTCCCGGTCGGACAAGGATGGTCGCTCTAGGCATGCCCGTTCCAGGTCCCAGTCCTCGACGCCCTCGAGACCGCGAGAACCTGTGAAGTCTTTAAAGAAGACATCGACGCCGGCGGCACCGAGGTCGTCGACAGACTCTCTGGAGGCTCTGCCTCTGAGGAAGTCGTTGACGCCGGCGGTGCCCAGGCTCTCGAGAGACATGCTCGAGGCTCCGCCCTCAATGCCTGTGTTGATGCCGCCAAAGCTGTCGGCGCCGCGCTCGACGCCGATTCCGTCGACGCCTTTCGAGACGGCTTTGTCGGGGGTACCCCGTGGCACGGTGGAACCCCCCAGAAAGGCTCTGGCCAAGGCTAAACATGTCTTTGTTCCTTTTTCTGTACCCTCTTTCTAGCCTTTGGATTATATTTCTGAGGTGGATGAGGGGTCTGAGGAAGGTGAGGTTCCTGCAGAGGTTCCTGATGGCCACCTTTCTGGTCATAGCCAACTTGAGGACCTTCGCCAGTCGTTGCACGACGCCAGTGGGCTGGACACCTGTCCGGAGGTGGAGTCTGGTAGGCCTGAGCCTGGCACGCATGCCGACTCCTCTTACCGGCGCCTGATGTCGAGGGTCACGGATTACCTGGGGTAGTCTGCCCCCCCTGGGGATTTTCAGCAGGATGATCTGACTGATATCCTCAACCAAGGTCCACCAATTGACCCGGTACTGCCATTCCATGTGGCCTTGCAGAAAAGGGTGGCTGCGGCTTGCACTTCTCTGGAGAGTATTCTGGCAGTGAGCAAGTCCTTGCCGAAGAAATATTGCCCAGCCAGTGGCGACCCCTTCTACTTGACCACGCACCCCACTTCGGAGAGTTTGGTGGTGCAGGCGGCTACGCCCCCCGCAAAGCAGCTGTCGTACACTACCATGCCTCCTGATAGGGACGACAAACGTTTTGATGGCTGGGCGAAGAAGGGGTTTTCTTCTGGGGGTATGGTGCTTCAGGCTGCCAACTCCGTTTGTGCCTTGTCTCGTTTCACGCACACTCTGTGGAACTGTATCTCCTTAGCGGCTGATCATATTCCTGAAGAGTAGGAACGGGATGGTTTTCTTGCCATCGTGCAGGTTGGCAAGGACGCCATGTGTGAGTCCGTTCAGTCGGGTCTGGACATGGTTGATTGCGTCAGCCGGTCCATGGCGGCGAGCGCCGTAATACGCAGGTTTGCGTGGTTGCGGAATTCGGGGTTTGCTCCTGATGTGCAAGCTCGGCTCCTCAACATGCCCTTTGATGGTGGACATCTTTCTGGCAGCAAGGCTGACGAGTGCCTTGAGAGGTTGCAGACCTCCAAAGCTGCAGCAAAGTCGTTGGGCGCTGCAATTCGCCAACCTCTGCCTTTTCGTCCTAGGGGGACAACAATGGAGGGGAGGTTCCTTTCGATATTACTCATCCTTTAGTAAATCGAGAAGAGCTGCTAGTCAAAGGGGCCACCGTAGGAGAGCCAGAGGTGGAAAACGGGGTACTCGAGGTGCCAAGGCTGCTCGGGCAGTTGCCTCTTTGCCCTCAGGCACTGCTGCAGCCGCTTCAGCTCAGTCATGAGGCCATGTCCCATGGTTCGCTGGTTGGGGGAAGGCTGGCGCAGCATCTTGTAGAGTGGCGTGCCATAACTTCAGATGTGTGGGTTCTGGAGATCATAGCCCACGGCTACTGTCTTCCTTTCTGGCAGAGGCCTCACGACAATCCACCAGGGAATCTCTCTTTGAAGAGTCCGGATCCGCTCCTTGCGCAGGAAATTCAATCCCTGCTGGAGAAAGGCGCCATAGAACTTGTGCCTGTAGCGGAGAGGAACAAGGGATGGTGTATTCCCCTTATTTTTTGATTTAGAAGAAAGACTGGGGATTGAGACCCATCATGGACTTGCGTGGTTTGAACAAACTCCTCAGGAAGGACAAGTTCAAGATGGTTACTCTTTCTCAAGTCCTCCAGGCCCTTCAACTTCAGGACTGGTTGGTGTCTCTCGACCTCAATTTTCATGTGCCGATCCATCCAAAGCACAAGAAATACCTGAGGTTCGCGGTTGGCGACTCACACTTTCAGTTTCAGGTCCTGCCGTTCGGATTGACCTCCGCCCGAGGGTCTTCACCAAGCTCATGGTGGTGGTGGCAGCATATCTCAGGAAAGGGGGGATTCACATCTACCCCTACCTGGAGGATTGGTTGATCAGGGCGCGCTCACCCGAGCAAGTGCTGGATCATCTGTCAGTCACCTGCCACTCCCTTCACAAGCTGGGCTTCTCCCTCAACTTAAAGAAGTCCCACTTGACGCCAACCCAGCGGCTCCAGTACATTGGAGCAGTTCTCGACACATCCCTGGGGCAGTGTTTCCCTCCCCAGGTGAGGGCTCTTCACATTCAGCAGATGGTGCACAAGTTTCAGCTTGCCCAGACGCTCCCGGCATTCAAGTTCTTGAGGTTGCTCTGCCTCATGGCATCCTGCATTCTTCTGGTGCCAGAGGCCAGGTTGCGGACGAGATGTCTGCAATAGGCCCTCAAGCTCCAGCGGTCAGTCCTCCGGCAGGAAGTCAGACCCCGTGCAGGTGCCGCCCTCGGTCGCCCAGGACTTTCTGTGGTGGGCTGTCGAAGACCATCTGATGAGGGGGGGCTCCATTTTGACTGCCCTGGCCGGAGGTGACGATCGTGACGGACGCATCCCTCACGGGATGGGGAGCTCTTGCCAACGAGTTGACAGTCAGCGGTCGTTGGTCTCCGTCGGAGTCCAGACTCAATATCAATCTGTTGCAGCTGCGGGCTGTCAGGCTTGCCCTGAAGGCTTTTCTGCCGACTGTGCGAGGGAAGAATGTCCTGATTCTGACGGACAACACAGTGGCCATGCACTACCTCAACAAAAGGGGGGGGCAGGGCCACTTCCTCTGTGCATGGAGGCGATGCAGCTCGGGTTCCGGGCCATCCAGCAGGAAGGTTTGATCTCGGCAGTTCATCTGGCCGGAGACGAAAACGAGACGGTGGACGCTCTGAGCAGGCAGAGCGCAATCTCTCACGAGTGGGAGCTGGCTCAGGAGATTCTCCTGGAGATCTTTGCCCTTTGGTGGACCCTCAAGTGGATCTCTTCGCCTCCAGTGTCAACTGGAAGTGCGAAAGGTTCTTCTCGCAGGAATTTCCTCCAAAAGGACCCTTAGGAGACGCATTCGTGGTGGAGTGGTCCTTCCCACTGCTGTACGCGTTTCTTCCAGTCCCCGTCATCCTGCATTTGCTGTGGAGGCTACAGAGGTTCGGTTCCTGGATGATCCTCATTGCTCCAGCATGGGCCCGGAGGACGTGGTACCTGGACCTTCTCAACTTGTCCATCTGCCCTCCACGTCGTCTTCCCTACCGAGACGATCTGCTCTCACGGGAGGGGAGGGTCAGGTTCTCCATCCAGAGGTCAGGTCCCTCAACCTTCACGCTTGGCTTCTGAAAGGTTGAGGTACAAGGATTGGGACCTCCCTGAAGACGTGATGGAGGTGTTGCTTTCGGCCAGACGGCCGGCGACTAACTCCCTGTACCGTGTCTGTTGGAGAAAGTTATGCGACTGATGCAGAGTTCAGAATGTGAATCCTTTTTCATGTGACATTCCTGTGGTTCTGTCTTTTTAAAAAAAAAAAAAAATGTAAACAATTTTTATTATTTTTGTAACAAACACATCAAACATGGTAACTTTTTAGGACATACATAATCAATATCCATCCCCACAAACTCGAGCCATCTCAGCCACATCATCTAAATGAGCATTTTCAAGAATCTCTGTGTTTGTTGACTCATCTGAGTCTTCTGTATCATGATTGACCTGGTGGGGGTTTGCCATTGATGTCACCAGCTGCCTCCAGGCTATCAGGGGGCCCACTTCCTCCTCTCCCCCCTTGGTGACAGCTTCAAACCATACCGCAGTTTCTGCTTCCGTCCATCTCAAGAGGTCCGCCCACCATATCTCCACTCTGGGCCTGTGGGCCGCTTTCCAACACTGCGATTCTGCGTTTAGCCAGAATATAGGCCAGGTCCTTCATTTTACTGATATGCTTTGAATGACGTGGCCTGGGAAAGTTCCCAAGCATGCAAGCTCAAGCAGACCCTACGTCCAGTACCACTCCCCCTCCCCCAGCCATTTTCATCTTTTTTCCTCCCAGAATCTGTGCACCTCAGGGCAAGCCCAGAACATGTGCAGTAGTCCTGCCTCCACCTCCCCGCACATGGGGCATTTTTGTACAGCCGAGCCTCCAAACCTAGCTATTCTACGGGCAGTCAGATAAGCTCTATGGGTAACATACAACTGAATCTGCTGGAGTCTCGCATTCCGGGACACCTTTTTATGGTACCTTTGGGCTCTATCCCACTGTCCCTCTGTCATGGGTTCCCCCACCTCCTCCTCCCAGTCCTGCTTCAGTTGGAGCAGCTCCGTCCCCACCTTCACCCTCAGGAGCTCATATATCCTAGATATTTTGTGCACACCCTCCGAGACATCAGACATCGTTTCTAGGGAGGCATCGGGTTCTTCCACTAGCACAGTCTGAGGCCACCTCTCTCTCACCCGTTTCATGAGCCTGGTATAAGTAATGAATTGGCCTCTATGCACCCCTGTCTCCTCCTGCAGCCTCTGGAATCCCAACGCCTCCCCTTCCTGCCATATGTCTCCAAGGGTGGCCAATCCCACTGGTTCCCAGTATCTACGGACCGCTTCAAACAATTGGGAGTCGTCCCCGCATAGCACTGCCAGCGGGACCTGCTGAGAAAGGGGATCTGGGTCACCCACCGTTCTCCATGTCCTGCGCCAGACTTCCCAGCCCAGCTTCAATAATCTCCCCATCCTCGCTATTTTAGTTTTTTGCAGCCATACTGTCTCCCTCAAAAAGTAAGGAGCTGATTCACCTTGCAAAAGCCTAGCTTCTGCCCAGTCTTCCGCAGACAACCACCTAGCCACATACAACAGCTGTCCCGCTAGGTAATGCAGCTCGAAATTCGGCAGGTTTATGCCCCCTTTAACACATGTGTTCTGTAGTTTCCACAGGGCCACCCTATTCCTGGAGTTGCCCCATATGAAGCCCCTGCACATGCCATGAAGTTTCACAAAAAAGCATCTAGGGATCGAGTACGGGACATTCACAAAAAAGTGCAAGAGTCTGGGAAAGACCACCATTTTGAGTAGAGCTGCTCTCCCCATCATGGCTAGGGATAATCTAGACCAGAACACCATGCTATTCTTAACGCCCTCCATCTCTTTCTCTGTAGTATGTTTGTGCTCTGTCTCTATTTTGTGGTAAACATTTACGCCCAGATACCTGAATGTCACGGTCTGCCAGGGTATCTGCAAGACGGGCAGCCTCTCCAGTGGGGTACTCTTATACCTTCCCAGGGGGAACAAACTAGACTTCCCGGGGTTCACTGACATGCCCGAGAGGGTGGCGTAAGGATCCATCACCTCCAACACATATTGCAGGTTCTCCTCCTGGTAGTGCAAGTAGAGGAGCACATCATCTGCATACAATGATATCAGGTGTGCCCCCTGTCGAGTGGTTCTGTCTTTTTTGCTTTCTTTGGCCCACAGGGGCCTGCAAGTGGGTACTGTTAAAGGTTACCTGGTGGCGCTGTCTATATTTAAGTGCTCGTTTGAGGAGTGTTCCGATTTCCAAATTCCTTTAATTTCTGAGTTTCACAAAGGACTCACTAATGTGTTTCCGCCGTCACCTTTCCAGGTGCCTGGTTGGCATTTGAACCTTGCTCTGAAATTCCTTATGGGTGCCCCGTTTGAGCCTTTACATTCTTGTCATTTGAGGCTGTTAACCCTTAAAACTGTGTTTTTAGTTGCGGTCACTTCCGCTCGCAGAGTGAGTTGCAGGCACTTTCAGTTAAGCCACCCTTCACTGTGTTTCATAAGGACAGGGTTGTCCTTAGAGTTCGTCCTTCCTTTCTTTCCGAAGGTGGTGTCGGAATTTCATTTAAGCCAGAAGTTTGTTCTTCCGGCTTTTTATCCTCCCCCATATCCTGTTAAGGAAGAGGAGAGGCTCCATAGGTTGGATCCTAGGAGAGCTTTAAGTTTCTACATTTCACGCATGTTCCGGGTCAGAGTGGACGATCAGCTTTTTATTGGTTACGCTGGAAGGCGTTTGGGACAAGCTGTGACTAAGCAGACTTTGTCTAGATGGATTATCTTGGCAATTTCTGAATGTTACCGCCTGGCGGGTAAGGACCCTCCGGTAGGCTTACGGGCCCATTCTACTAGGGTTATGGCTGCCTCTACTGCCCGGCAGATGGGTGTTCCTATTCGTAACATCTGTAAAGCAGCCACATGGGCTTCGGTCCATACTTTTGTACGACACTACTCCCTAGATTCTATCCATGGGCAGGATCTAGCCTTTGGCAAGGCGGTCCTTTACTCTGCAATTTGATTGGCCATTCTAAATTTCTATATTCTAAATTCTTTTTCCCCTCCTCCATACGTTGGTACTGCTTTGGGAGTCTGTCATAGATATGGAATACGTCGGAGGACCCAATCCCCTCGAAGAACAAGTTACTCTCTTACCTGGTAACGTTCTTTCGATGGGATGGTCCGACAACGTATTCCATAACTCTCCCTCCCTACCTGCCCCGCTACAGAATTTCTTATGCGATTGCAGTTTACGTTTCCGCAAGGCTTTCTGTGGTCATACTGGCAGTGGTTTGGTGCCACACGTTCTGGGGAAAAAACTACAACTGAGGCTACGGGCGTCGTACGTCCTACTTATAACATCCGGTGACGTCGGCTCTACGGAAGCCCTTGAGGATGGCGTATCAACATCATTGACGCAGGATGCAGACGCCGAAAGATTTTCCGAAGCAGCACAGCTGTGGTGATTACTGTCATAGATATGGAATACGTCGTCGGACCATCCCATCGAAAGAATGTTACCAGATAAGAGAGTAACTTGTTCTTCACGCTGCTAAGGAGCAGAGCACTCTTCCCAGGTACCTTAGAAGGGCCAGCATCGTGGTAATCCCTAAACAGGGGAAACCCCTTGAATCATGCTCATCATACAGATCAATATCACTTATTAATGGCAAGGCCAAAATTCTTGCCAAGGTATTAGCCACCAGACTGCAAACTGTCATATCCACTCTGGTTCATCCAGACTAGTGCGGCTTCATGCCGCACAGGTTGACTAGAATGAATCTACGCCGCCTCCACCTGTTACTGGAGCGTGCCCCAATTCTTGAACCACCGCTTGCTTTTCTAGCAATCGATTACGAGAAGGCGTTTGACTCCGTGACATGGGGGAAGTCTGTGGGCAACGATGCAGCGTATGGGGATCAGAGAAACCTTTATTGAATGGGTTCAGCTTCTATATGAGGGACCACAAGCAGAGATCAGGGTGAACGCTTGGTCTTCCAGAACCTTCCCATTGGGCAGGGGCACAAGGCAGGGTTGCCCGCTATCCCCCCTGCTCGTCGCACTGGCAATCAAACCACTAGCACAATGGCTTCAACAGGTCTCTACATGGTGCGGGTTTCGATGGCCAGAAGGACGAGAGGATAAGGTCTCCCTCTATGTGGATGACCTGCTACTCTACCTGAGTGACCCAAACCATGTTGCCCCGATAGTGACTCGGATGTTGACGGCCTTTGGGGACTTTAGCGATCTAAAAGTAAACTGGGGCAAATCGATCCCGTTTCCAGTTAAAGGAGGAAACCGGGCGATTCCACGGGACGTCCCTTACCGAGTGGAGAGGGAGGGCTTTCGCTACTTGGGTATATGGATCTCTAGGAACCCCTCGACCTACGTACCCCGAAATTTAGTAACGGATCAATTCGCCGAAGATGTGAAGCACTAGATGCTTCTCCCCCTCACGATAATGGGCAGAGCAGCACTTTTCAAGATGCTGGCACTTCCACGCTTTGTATATCTGTTGCAGAATGCCCCACATGCGGTACCGGATGCAGAATTTGTCCGAGTGGAACGCCTCCTTAGGAAGCTGGTATGGAAGGGCGGGCAACCCCGGATCGCGTTAACGCTGCAGAAGTCCATTTGGGAGGGGGGCATTGGGGTACCACACCTCCGATCCTATTACTGGGCCGCCGAGCTGGCAGTGTTCAGTGACCTGCTTCATGGGGACCAGGAACTCCCACATATTAGAGCAGAGATGTCCGTCATACAAAACACCCACCACTCGCCATACTATACCAGAACCTTCCCAGACCACCCCCGCAGACTACACCCGCACATATTGCAGTCATGCACACACATATAGGCTGGCACACACACATATAGGCTGGGGGAATAGACTAAGCTTAGAGCAACCGCTATGGCACAACTACATGTTTATTGAAGTGCGGAAACGTGCGACAGTGACCCGGTGGGTGGGGTCTGGAATGACCACAGTCGGGGATGTAATGACAGATGGCTCCATTCTCCCATTTGAAATGCTGCAACAAAATACGGAATACTCGAGAACGAGCACTACCACTACTTGCAACTGAGGCACACCCTCAGCAGTCACCGGCAGGCACTCACCAACGAACCAGAATGTTCTCCCCTGGAGCGTAACCTATTTCCACAACTTATCCCCACCAAAGTCACATCAATTCTATACAAGGCTATAACTGCTTTCGCTACACCGGAACTGGCCGGCCTCAAAACTAATTGGGAAAGGGACGTGGGCCCAATAGAACCGGAAGACTGGATCCAAGTACTCATGCACCCACGTGAGATCGCCATAGACTCCAAGATCCGACAGGTATACTCAAGATACTCCACCGAATCTACTACCCCCGAGTTGCCCTGTTCAGATGGGGGCGGGCCGCTGATCCCAACTGTTTGAGGTGCTGGGGTGAGGAAGGCACCATTTTCCTTTTGATCTGGGAATGCCCCCGGATAAAAACCTTTTGGTCGCAATGCTGCCAAAGACTGTCTGGGGTCCTGGGCCGCACACTGGCAATGGAACCCGCAAAACTGCAGTTGGGGGGTCCCAGAGGAAAACGAATCGAACAAGTGGGAGGGTATCTTCCTGTCCAATGCAATGGGCCTAATAAAGCGGGATATAGCACAAAAATGGAGAGCCCCGAACTGCCTAACCCTAGCCCAATGGTCCGCCGAAATGGACTCCTGTGCAATAAAAGAACACAGAATATACACTGCATGGGGATGCCCAGCTAAGGCCACCAGGATCTGGGGGAAATGGGAGGAGGGTGCGGACTGAGGACTGGGGTGTGGAGGCGGGCGGACGGTTGGGAGAGTACTCAACGATGTAGCAGTGGGGCACACTGCCGTAGAGGCTAATAAGATGCGGCACAACAAAACCTCATGGACCCGACAAGGCGGCTGGAGGCGGCGGGGGGTGGGGGAGTGTTTGTAGTTTGTATGTTGTACAACTTTATTAAAACTAATAAAATGTGATATATTAAAAAAAAACAATGTTAGCATGCACACTAGCACTTTGTTGTGAAGGACAGCAGTTAAGGTAGCAATGTTTTTTTGATCACTGGATCTGGAGGTCTGTTTGGAAGGACGGAAGGCTAACTAGTTGGGAGGGGATCCCTTATTACCCCTGAGTGTTCCCCATAGGTTTGGGCAGGTGTAGAGTTTTTGGTATTAAGCGGCTCTAATGAACTGATATATTGAGGAATATATTCTCCCAGGACTGGCCTGGGCTGAGACAGGGTGACTTGCACCAGCTAATCAACGCGGACCGTGGTAGCGTGACTCGGGGACTCTTCCCATTCTGCACCTGAGTCCATCATTCATTGGAGTGGCACCAAGTGGCAAATATTGTCCAGATGTTAACAACGATGGAACCAGCAGGTAAACATATAGTCCACCCAGTACGCTTGGACACTGCTCTGGTCAGTGGCGTAGCACAAAACTTGGGATCCCCCTGTGAGCCTTGCTGAGCCCACGCTCAGCAACAAATCACAGGTGGCACCACACACTGGGCAGGCCTAGACTGCGACCCCAACTACCAAAATCAGCTACTCGGCCCAGAATTACCTCCACATCCCACTTCCTCTTCCTGATACTTACTTTAATTTTTTTTTTATTATTATTATTTGTGTTTGGTACACATGTACCTTTACAAATATGTTTCACATCACGAAGAAAAACAACATAGGAAATGTAACACATGAGTACAACACTTCATAAAAACATAAAAGACAAAAACATATTGAAAAAGGAAATATAAACAAGGAGCGAAAAAATGAAGAAAAACTCAAAAACAATTACTAAGTGATGCACAAATGTGAAGGAACGCCAAAAACGAGCTATACAATTTTGCAAAATGCGCATGAGTGATGCTTATTGCCATTTGTGAAACCTTTAAAACTGAAGCACAAACATGAGATCTGAAGAATGTGATGTCTAAGGCGGGTTACAAAGCACAATAATATACAAAAGACGCTTAACAATCAGAAAAGTAAAAAGGGAAAAGAGGGAAAGGAGAGAAAAGGAAATCAATCCGCAAAAACAAACATAGCAATAGCAAAGCATATTTAAGATAACAAAGTTTGCAGGTCCTGTGATTAACACTGACGACAAAAGGAAAGCAGACTAAAAAGTACAAGCAAAACAAAAATGAAATAGAAATGAAAATGAATATTACATTAGGATGAAAATCATTCTATAGAATAAAAACAGACACAATTTTTTGCGCATTGCAATCATGCAAACAGAAAATTTGGAACTAACTTTTCACACTTTTCATGTAGTTGCCCCTCAATATCGCGTGACATACGAGTGAGAATAAAGACTCTGCTAACACATTACGAACATGCAAAGAGAAAATTTGGAACAAACTTTTCATTCTTTTTCATTCAGTTGCCCCTCAATATAGCGTACCATATGCACTGTCGCGAATATTATGGGGATACTAAGAACCCACATGCACCACATCCAAGTGATATCACGAGGATCTATGGATATGTCATGAATATGGGGACCAAGAATTAGACTTTGCCGTGGTTCAAAAAATGGACAGAAGAGCATAAGATGTTTAAGGGTTTCCTGGACATCCTGGATGCAGCAGAAGCGGCACAACCCGTCTGTGGTAATAGAATTTGTGTTCCAATATTTAGTACGATGGCCCTTGTGAATCAGGTCCATTCGAAATCTCGTGTATACACTCCTAATTTTGCAGCAGGGATACTGTGTAATGTAGGGCTGATTTACACAGGTAATCGGGGCACGTTCCCACGGGTCTCACGTCAATCAGCAAGGCAGCGTATAGATGGTATGCTCTGACCTTGCTGATCGTGTCGATCCAGTCCCATTCCTCAAGTCTTCTTTTAAAAACTGCTGGACTGTGGAGAGCTAATGGGTTCTTAAGTTGATTAATGGATAGTTGATGGCAAGTACATTCCTATGCACACAATAATTTTGTGACAAATAAATTGCATTTTTCCCTTGCTAGAAGCAAGAAATATAAAGGTGGGCCAGGCTTTGTTTTCACTGTCCAGCAGAGAGAATACCTAAACATGCATTAACATGCTGTCAGTGATTATAGCTTTTTGGGATACGGTATTGAAAACATTACAGGAGATATGCGAGTTGGGTGATAGAACTAATGTGGGGGCTTGGATTGTTTGGTTGGAATTAGCAAGTGGTACCTTCTACACCAAACAACAACTATGGCACAAATTATTATAAGAAAGAGACAGGAAACAAGACACACCAAGATCTGCGGTGGGAGGAACTTATCTTATCTGAGCATGTCTGAAATTGGCATATTCCTGAAAAGAAGAATAGTGCAGTATTAGGTCCGATGTGGCAGCCCAGGCATTTAAAAAATGTGGTTTTTTTTTACTGTGGCCGGATGGTCCTTTAAATCGTGCGTCGTCATGTTTAATGACTCCAAGATGCGCTTCATGCGTTCGTGGAAGAGTGAAATCGAGGCAGGGAAGGACTTGGGCAGCACTGCATGAAGGTCGTCACAAAGAGGATTGTCAGGCGGATGGGCTATTTCGTTGAAATTGTTTAACATTCTCCATGCAAATTTAGAAGCAAGTGAATGTAGCCCCAATTCGTGTATCAGAATAGCATTAGGTAGATACAGCGGCAGACAGAGCACTGATTTCTGTATTTTCCCCTGACTTTTGTTCAGGATGGGGCCAATCTCCAATAGGCACCGGTCCACGCCATATAAAATGATAGCTTTAGAAGTCAATAATGGGTTGAAGAGAGAATTTGCAATGGCGATGGAATATTAATTTCATCTGAGCAGTGAGATGGAGGATTTTGGTGTTCAAAAAGGACTGCCACTTGCCTAGGGAATTGTAATTTGATTGATATTACCCCAAGTACATCTTGCCCTTGGCAAGAGGAATCGGATTGTGGTTATGTGCCACTTGAAGGTGCAGAGTTTTTTCTTGACAGTGAAAACAAGAATGTTAGATTTTGCAGAATTTATAGTTAAGTTATTTACTCGACAATAATCATCAAAACAGTTCAGCTCGTTTTTTAGGCCAAATGGTGTCCTATCAAATAAAATTACATCATCTGCGAAGGCTAGCTAATTGAGACGAAGACCGCCCAAAATCACTGGAAAGGTAACAGAAGCATCCCATATGGAGTCGATGTCTGCAAGGTATAAAATAAAAAGGGTTGAAGCAAGATTAACCCCTTGCTTGACACCGATCTCAGTAGGGATGCTATCAGAAAGAAGGCCCGTATGGTTGATACAAACCCTGTATGTGTTTTTTTGGTGCAGTAAGGCGATGATCACGACGCTGTGGGGAGGAATGCCATATGCTAACATTTTATTCCAAAGGCGGCTTCTGATGACGCTGTCAAAAGCAGAGGATAGGTCGAGGGCCCATTGTGTATATGGCAAGTGGATACAAGTAGATGTGACAGTATCGTGGCGTTAAGTTGTGTGCCCATCGATTTTCTAAACCCTACCTGTGCTCTGCAGAGAAGATGATTCTTTGCGATAAGTGCCTCTAATTCATTAAGAATGAGAAGTGCAAAGATTTTGGCTGCAACGTCTATTAACGCTATGGGCCTGAAGTTGACGGGATCATTAATGGGACCCTTTTTGTGTAGAGGGGGATTATAATTGATCTGAACCAGGATGGTGTAATCGTTTTTGACCAAAAGATGTGAAATCTTGTGAGCAAAAATGTTGCCCAAATAATAGGGTCATCTTTGATGACGCAGGGAGGTAAGCCATCCGGCCCAGCTGATTTGGAAAATTTAAGTTTAGTGATGGGCCAGACAATATCATCTAACGACCATGGACACTGAGATGGAATGTTATTGATTATTGGATGTATGGCATTGAAATTATAATCGGAAGATAAAGTGTATTTGAGTTTGAAAAAATGATGCCAGGTTGCTCCATCGATGGAAGACGAGGAGCTAACGTACCAGTGGGATTTCTCAACATATTCCAAATGTCCTTAGTCTTCCGTTTACAAAGAAGCAGCACCATGTTTTGATTGTCGACAAGATGGCGATTAAAACTAATTTTTTTAAGATTAATTTTGTATATCGCTATGAGGTTTTTTCTAATACAATTAGTGGACAAAGGATCTGTCGACTGAGCGATGGCGACTTTGAGCTCTCGGTTCTTTACACGCTTAAAACGCGCTATTTCTGAAACACATTTACTGGAATGGGGAGCAGCAAGTAATTTAGCCTGAGAGGAAGCAAGATGGAGAAGATGAGAGTTGATCATAGAGAGATTCCACACCATGACCTTCTCTTAATGGCAAGTTGGAACTATACTGTCACAAACCACCCATGGGTCACGATTGACCAAGGCTATCAATTTCCTGCATACACGAGGGGACCAGTGCACAGAATGAGCGAATCTATCGATCTGGACCAAGGAAAGAGTGGGAGAGGTTTGAAACTCTTTCAGGGTGAGATGTAAAACAGAGGTGAGAATACAATGATCACCCAAAAAAGGATTGCGGATGGAGACTGAATCAATGTGTCCTGACAAAAAGCAGGACACAGCTATGCAATCAATGCAGGAACTGACTGAGTCTCTTTGCCATGTCAATTTTGGTTCCTGGGTAGCAAAGGGTACAATGTGGATGTCCCAATCCTTCAAGAAGTTCACCCAAGTAGATCCACATATAGAAGATTGGAAGCAATAGGAAGATTGTTCTTGCTTTGAACAGAAAGAGGATGACTGGGACAGAGAAGAATTGAAGTCCCCACCAATTAAAATGTCAAAATCCAGATTGTGTGAAAAAGAATCCGTAAGAACTGTATTTAGATGAGAGAGAATCGCATCCAGAGATAAGACCTGAGGATTCCAGTAGAGTGAAACTAGGACAAGATTAGTACAGGCAAGTCCCTCTAGTTTAATATCAATGATGAGAAAATAATCAGATGAATGGAAGCATTTGGCAGTAAATCTTAGACTATTATGGATCATGATAGATAACCCACCGAAAGGTCGATCCAATGCGCCACACTTGGCGTGTTGAAAAAAGGCTGAAAATCTCTGAAGATGCAAGTCAGTCATGCACATGGATTCCTGTAGGAAAATAATAGAGGGTAATTTGTCCTGCGATAGCGAATTTTGCCAAGACAAAGTTTTTTAGACCGCAACAATTCCAAGAGCAGATGGATAGACTGCAATCTTCTCCAGAGGCTGTAGAATTGATGAGAGGTTTCAGCTAAGCTAATCCTTTCAGTGCAATGGAAAGTGTCATTAGTTGTGCAAGTATTTCATTATTGCAGACAGATACAGATTGTGCAGGTGGGCCAGAGGTGCCTCGCTCCTGTTGAGGGGGGAATGACAAATTCAAGAAATTCCCATGCATCTTCCATATGAGGGAAGACCTGTAGATGCAATCCTAGGAGCGCTCTGTCGGCTCTATGCTCCCAAATTAGTTTGGTAATTATTTGTGTTTGCAAGCTGCATAACATGCAATGGTTATTGTGATTGGGCAGTTTCAGCCAGTCCACATCATTAGTAACAAGATTGCATAGAGTTGGAATTTGGTAAAACACGTTTATGAGATAAGACCGATTGATCCGAGCTGCCCCATTAACTGATGGATCACTTGACCAGCCAAGAATGAACTTCATGTCACCAGGAACTTCCATAAATGTGGGAATAAATGCCTCAGTACGAGGCAATGATGGAATAGGCGAAGCGCTGGAAGACTTATTGTCAATGATGTTAGCAGAGGGTGCCCCTGTGGCCCTCTGAATGAGCGCAACTTGGGGAGTAATTTGCGGATCCTTCCCAGGCAATGTCCCTGTTGTTTGGGGGCTGGTTGCTCCTGATGAAGGGATAATGGGAACTACACATGTGACATGCTGAACAGGACCTTCGGTTTGTGCATCCGTAATAACCTTCTTGTTTGCCGATAGAGGAAAGAAGTTGTGAAGTTGAGATTGAATGCGAGTTGTTTGAGATTCACAATTACATGAGCAGGCTGAAGTGAGATGAGACAGAAGAGTCTGCTTGGGACATGAAGAAGCAATCTGTGGGTTTGTGCATTGTGGAGAGGCACTGGGTGCCAAGGGAATTCCTCCAGACACGGCTGTAGGAATGATTTGCAATACTATTTTGTTCTCATCATTGAGTTGGTTAAGATCCAATGCTTGTTCATCTGAAGATATAGGGCACAATGATGTATTGACATTCGGAAAGTCACTCTCAATTTTAGTTGAAGCAGAATTTTTTAAATTTCTCTGTGGGAGTGTTGGAAGCACTCCTACAGTTAGTCTTGTTTTTGGAGCGGCAGAGTCTTTTCTGAGCTCTCAATATCTTGAAGAATTGCCTTTCCAAGAGATTGCTCATTTTTTTGAGAGTTGTGCAATTGTTCTACTAGCTCAATAATGGCAAAAGGGCTATCAGGTGATTCAATTGTGTTGTCACTTAAAGCACACGCAGTATCAGTGCCTAATATGTCTTGCAGAATTAGCTTGGCTCTATAGAGAATGTGTTCAACTTGCAGCAGTCTATCATGCTGCAGCTTAGCAACATCCATTAGATCAATTGGATTATTTTCAGGAAGCCTGCTTGATAGAATGCGAG
Source organism: Ambystoma mexicanum (assembly GCF_040938575.1). Taxonomy (NCBI): domain Eukaryota; kingdom Metazoa; phylum Chordata; class Amphibia; order Caudata; family Ambystomatidae; genus Ambystoma; species Ambystoma mexicanum. The sequence goes on from NC_090930.1 coordinate 1,114,998,046, forward strand.
TTCCCTGAAGTGTATGCACGTAAGATTTGGACTGCACATTTTCCTGTACTATGTCATCATTGGTTTGTGTTGACTGCAAGACTTTTGTGACTTCATTCCGTTGCTTTTGTAGTTTCGATTGACAGGCCAATAGAGTTCTTTCTGGGCATGATACGTGAAATGAGTGACATGATTTCTGAGACAAGATAAAGCCTTCTATTTTGGTCATTTTGTTGTGAGAACTGAAAGTGATTCTTTAAACTCTCTAAGGGCATAGTGAGTGAACGCATGTCCTTTGTCCAGGAGATTGAGAATCCTGATCATCACAGGAAGGTTTTGTAAGTCCTGTGCATTGAGCTCTATAAGAGAGTCATCCGGAGTGGAAGAGGGCATTACAGGCAGAGTGAGCTGTCGAGAAAAGAAAGGAGCCTTTGAAGGGGCCCTTGTAGGAGACAAGAGATTATTTGCAAGGGGATGGGAATCAAGTTTTGCAGAGGACGTTTCAATTGGACCAGAATTGCCTGTTGTGACAACAGATAGGGCATAGTCAGAAAGAGACTCTGAAGCAGGGAATGAAAAATCAGAGTGTGTGTCGGAAAATCCTTTTTCTGAAAGTGAACCTGTTCACGATGTGCGGAAGACTTGGACACGGGAGTTGATGGTCCAAGCGACAGACGCACACGCTTGTCAAGTTCGTTCATGATGGCAGGGGCGAGCATGGAAGTGTTGGAAATGGGCACAGAACATATTTCTGCAGCCTTGTCTGACTCACTGCACCCTAATTTCTGAGGATCCTCTATTGCAAAAATGGCGTCGCTATCAATGACGTCTTTGATTGAGAAAATGGAAGGAGTAATAGCAGGCATTGCAACCATATTATGCAGAACACCCATTACTGCACTGGAGTTAAGAGCGAACGAAGGCAATTCAACGCTCAAGGGTGCACGGGTGCTCAGTGAGGTGTGGATAGCAGACATGGATAATAAGGAACGTTTGCTAGCAGAAAGGACGGGCAGGCTCAAATTGCTAGGTGAAGTCGCAGTCGAGATAAATGGCTTTTTGGGAAGTTTGTTGGTGTGTTTCCCACTCCTGAGATTTATACTCATAATGAGTGCGTACAAATTGACACTTACCAGTAAACGTGCACACTGTACTGGGACTAGAAAGACGTGACATGAAAATTACACCCACAGTATCAGAAGTAGTGTGCACATAAGGAATGAAACAAAGCACAATACGTTAAAGTATACAACAACACCTTAACACCTTACACCCTAACAGCCAAATAGCACACTTGCACGCACTTAGAATGCGTGCACGGAATGCGTGTGCACCCTGCTACTAGTAAGGCTTCCGGGTGCTCATGGGGCGGTGCTTCACCACGCAGAGGATCTGAGGGGCGGAAAAGAGAACAAGTGTTAGTGACGTTGAACACGCTTGCTTTGTGGGCATAACTTTAGATGATTTAACAACAGCAGCCAGCCCACACCCTCCGACCGCCACCACTATGGTACAATGCAATAGAAATTCAACCAAGTAATTACTTTGGCCTTTGAAGTCCAAGTAAGTATTTTTGTTGCGTTTAGCCTGGAGAATTGTGACGGCTCTTCCTCTTGAGCATACAGCCTCTCCTATAAGGTAGATGGTCAGCAGTGAGCAGTCCAGGGTCTGTGGTCCGTGATCCCCAGCCAAACAGCACACTTGCACACACTTGGAATGCACGCGCGGAATGCGCGTGCACCCTGCTACTAGTAAGTCTTCCTGGTGCCCAGGGGACGGAGCTTCAACAGACAGAGGATTTTGGCCTTTGAAGTCCAAGAAAGTCTTTTCTGTGCATTTCGCCTGGAGAGTTGTGACAGCTCTTCCTCTTGAGCATACAGCCTCTCCTATAAGGTAGATGGTCAGCAGTGAGCAGTCCAGGGTCCGTGGTCCATGATCCCCAGCCAAACAGCAAACTTGCACACAGTTGGAATTCCCAGTACTTGCCTATGAGGCCTCCAGTGCAGCAGTAACCGTTGTTCCTCTAATGGAACTGGAGGCCTCCATGTCCCGGTGTGTAAGGGACCCCTACGACTTCAAAAAGAAATAGTTTATTTTTTAAGTCACTCTCCCTTCACAAAGAAATTATTTTCATTACTCCAAGAATAAACTATTTCTTTTTCAAAGTCATATGGGTCCCTCCACTCTGTGACACGGAGGCCTCCAACCCGGAAGCCTCCATGACATGGGTTGGGGGAGGGAAGGCTATGACTGCAAAAGAAATAATTTCTTTTAAACTTCTTTCTGCCTTCATAAAAAAAATATTTCCGTTACAGGACTGTATCGGAAATAATTTCTTTATGAAGTCAGAGTAACTTCAAAAATAACCTTTTTCTTTTTGTATTCTGAGGGGTCCCCCCCACCCGGACATATGACAGCAAGCCCCCCCCCCTCTGCACTGCAGGGGCTGCGTAGGCCTCTGCTACTCCACTGGCTCTGGTCTCTTCATTTAATCAAGGCATGGTTCTATTTAGTTCCATTCTGTAACTACACATGAATGCCAGGATGGTCATATGATTTCGTCATCTCGCTCCACAGGACTCACATGGGATCTGAAGATTCCAGCTGGTCAAGAGTTTGAGAAAATTGACAGTTTTGTTAAAATAGTGTGCCCATCAACTTTGTCCAAAGTCCATAAAGTTAGGCCCCGACACATAAACAATAGAATACAGCCACATCATGTACTGTAAAAGTATATATGCAATTTATTTAGATTTGCAATAAAGCAATACGTTTCAAACAAGTTACTTGCATACTTTGGAAAAATATGCTAATGAACAAAACAGTGTATAATAAATATGGTACTGGGTTTAGCATTGAGGCCCACTCAGTTCACAAAACCCATGTAGCTAATAAACCCCAACAGCGAAGTACTAAAATTGTATGATTTTAGAAAGGAAGGAGGAAAAGGGCCACAGTGCTAACATTTAGAAATATAAAAAGTGCAGTACTAGTCCTGAAGCGGTCATAGTTCAACCAACAAAACCAGTAGAAAACTTAAGCTGCACCTACTACAATGACACCAGTATTTTCAATTTAGAAGAGACAACTGCAGTGAAGTGTTCTTCTAAAAGCTATATTTAAACACTGGTAACTTTTTTTGTATTTATTTTTATTGGCATTTTGTGAATAAGAAACATTAACATACCCTGTTCTTCCCTCAGCCCTCCCCACCCACCCTCATTCCCGCTCCCCTGCCCCTCCCCACCCCTGCTGCATGGTCCATATTGCAATAATCACAAAGTCACGGAGTACCAAGAATTCGAAAATGTTGAGGGCAATATCGAATATGATAGTCATTCTGTAAAAAGGTTAGCACCTTGGTCCAGTCTTGTGTGAATGGCGCTTGATCCCCCTGCATAGAATAAGTAATCCATTCAAGGGCGACAAAGTTCCAGACTCTGGAGAACCAGTCACTGAGCTGTGGTGGATCTTTAGATTTCCATTTTTGAGCTATTCCCAATAGTGCCGCCAGTTGCAATATTACAAAAGCTTTACATTTTTGTTTAGAACTGTGTCTCAAATTCGCCTCCAACATTAACAGAACACTAGACTTGAGAGTACTAGTCTTTAACAAACCAAACATTTGCGCCATATGCCCTTTGATCTCTGTCCAGTATCCCGTCAGAATCGGGAAGCCCCATCATATATGCCCCTAATCCCCAAGCGAACCACACTCTCTCCAGCATTGGTCCGAAATGGACGGTCACATTTTATGGAAGCGAACAGGAGTATAATGCCATTAATTTAAGCACTTATACTAAAATTCTCTTATTTGGATTGAACGGGTTAGTCTTGGGATATGTTTCCACAGCCCCTCCCACTCTGCTTCCGGAATCTGTTCCCCCAGCGATAGTTGCCATCGTTGTTTATAATACATTGAGATTTGGGGGAAGCTTCAGAGATAATTTTATATACGTTTAAGATAAGAGCCTTATTCTCCGGGTTGGACATAGCTAATTTCTCAAACAATGTAAACTCTCTGGTTGCTGCCTGTTTGTTCGGCGGAGCCAACATCCAATGCTAGACCTGGAAATATTGGAAATGCGCTAAATTCATTCAACCCCAGTTCTAGTTTGTATTGGATGAAAGTTTTAGGGTCTTTGCCTTCAAACATTTCTCGTAGTTTTGTACAGCCTGCCTGCTTCCATCTAGTGAATGAGTGTTAGGCAAGATTGTATGCAGTACCCTGTGGGAGACTGCACCAGCCGTGTACTCTTGCCAATAGTTAACCCAACCTTTGGTATAAGCATGTACTACACAAGTTGGTAGAGTGACTTAGCTTCCAGGCCTATCTGAAGAGGGGTCAATGTGAGCTGTAGGGTTATAACGTAGAGATTCACAGTGACAGGTATTCAAATAAACACTTACACTCTTGATTAAACAATTATTTATTAATTTAACAGTCAGTTGTATAAGCCTGGGAGCAAAACATATAACACAAATATATACTTCAAAAATACACCCTCAGTTTCAATAAATCAGTAAATACCCTTTTGGGATGGTACACAGACACTTCCTACACCCTCAGGTGACTTTAGTAACTAGGACACTGTGGGCATTCATATATCACTGGTACATTTAGAGCAATACTGAGTTTGGTGTCAAAAGGAAAAGGTTAGAGGGAGAAAACAATGGTGAACACGTTTCTGAAACTGGTAAGTACTTTAGAACCCCCCAATGTAATGCAGATTAACCCTTTCCCAGCTATACAAGTAAATAATGTATGACTTTTTGGAGGGACAGATCAAAACACAAAGTCAGAGGTTAGAAGAGTCTATCAGGGAGCCAGGACAGCCAATGTCACTTGAGCCAAGTCTAGGGGAGCTGAAGTTCTTCTTGAAGGTTGGTAAAAAAGTCTTGCACAATGTTATAGAGAGTTTTTGTTGCAAAATAAATCACTGTTGGCCCACAAGCTGGCATGCTTGTGAAAGGCAGAACTGCAAGCAACTCTAGAAAATGCGTTAAGGCAGGTCTCAATTGAGAGAAAGCAAATTTCCCAGCAAGAGGTAAGTACCCCTTAATTCACAGTACCTTAGATCTGAAGAAATTGGTTACAGCTAGCTTCTTTTCGTGTTGTAATATGGCAGATCCTGTTGTTCTTGTGCCTCAGTCGTGGGGACAAGAGGGAGGACGTCTGAACGACTCCTGTGCTACGGTTCGAAAGTCATCGGCAGCAATGGACAAAGTTCAGATCAGCGGCACTTCGCGGTTTCAGCTTCTCGCGAATAGCACCACCGCAGTTCTTGGACACCGTTTGGACTTTTCTTGCTTCTGGGGTCCTGCACTCTGTTGTGGTGGCTCAGGCCTGGTCAACCCTGCTTCTAGGGAGTCTGGAGGATCTTTCTTGGACTCGTGTCCAGTTTAAAAACGATGCACTCGGTCTGGTGTTCCTCTCCCTAGCAATCGGTTCCTGCAACATCAATGGAAGTACAACCAGCTCTGAGAGGATGTCCAGATGAGTTCGTCTTGGGGTCGATTGGTCCCAACCAACCCAAGGGGAGAAGTCGTACTTTGCAGGGCTTCTCTAGTCGAGGCGAATTCGGAGCTTCAGCACTGCAGTAGGGCTTCACCAGGCAAACTAACGGTCCAGGAGTTGCAGCAGGCGTCTCTTCCAAGTTCTTCTTCAGATTCCTTCGTCCAGTAGTCGACTCTGCCTTCCAAGCAAAAGACCTCACCTTTTATGCAGGTTTCTCACATTCTTTCGCAGCCTAGCTGTCACTCACACAGCACGGTGGCTGTCCTCCAAGGACAGCAAGCCGGCCAATCACATTTGGGTGCATTTCTGTAACTAAGAACGCAGCGTGGCCTTCACCATGGCTGCGTTCTGGCTCCTTTCCTTTTTAATATATATATTGGTGATATGGATACCTCGCTAGGACAAGTTGAAGCTAATCCACCTAAATAAGAAGTCTTCCACTTCAATTTTTTGGCATATGCAGATGATATTGTCCTGTGTGATCTTGCCCCATTCCGACTTCAAAGATCCTTGTCAACCCTTTTTTTTTTTTTTTTTAAATATATTTTTATTTTATCTCAACCAAACAACATTACAACAAAACATAAATTAAACACTTCAAACAACAAAACCAAACAAACAAAAAGTAAGGCACTGCAATCCCCGTCCCTCCCCCCTATGAGCCTGTAGAGTGTCTGCCCTCAGTGTCCGTTCCGTGCGGTGGGGCCTCATCGTTCTCAAGTCCAGCCGAGGCTGATCCCGCACCAAACAGCTCAGCTAACAACAACTTCCATGCCGTGAGAGAGCCTATTTCTTCCCCATCCCCTGCCATACTGCCATCTTGCCACGCTGTCGTTTCGGCATCTGCCCATTTTTGGAGATCCCGCCACCAGACCTCCACTCGCGGCTTGTGACATTTCTTCCACTCCGTGGCTATCCTACGTTTGACAAGCACATAGGCCAGATCTTTAAGTTTCTCAACATGTCGAAGCTTACGCGCCCTGGGATACCCTCCCAGCAGACAAGCCCAAGCCGAATCCACCTTAAGTGTAATACCCCTCCCTGTCAGCCTCCGCGCCACTTCACCCCAGTAAGTTGCAATCACTGGGCACGCCCAGAACATATGTATCATGTCAGCATTCTCTTCGTTACACTTGGGGCACGCCTGGCGCCCACTACCTGGGAATTTCGAAATTCTAAGGGGGGTCATATATGCCCTGTGCGTAATATAGAGCTGTATCTGCTTGAACCTGGCGTTCCTCGATACCTTTTTGTGGTACCCCAGGGCGCGCTCCCACATCCCATCCGACATCGGGGCCCCCATCTCCGCTTCCCACTCCAGTCTAAGGTGCCCCAACTCCTTCCCAACCTTTGTCATCAACATCTCGTACAACCTAGAGACCTCGTGTCCACCCTCTGATGCGTCATACATCGTCTCCAGCGTGGCATCCGGTTCATCGGCCAAAGTAGTTTCGGGCCACGTGCTCCGGACCTCCCGGACCACCCTATGATATGTTACATATTGACCCCTGTGTAGTTCCGACCCTGCCTCCAGTTCATCGAACTCCATCAGGGTCCCATCCTGCCAGATGTCGCCCATAGTGATCAAACCCACTGACTCCCAATACGTCCGGATAATAGTTCTCAGCTGCCCGTCCTCCTTTGCCAGGGCAATCAGAGTTAAACTGCGGCATACACGGCAAGGGGTCACCCATCATCCGACAGGCATGCCGCCATATATTCCTGCCAAGGGCTAGCATTTTAGGACGCTCTCTCATCCATGAGCCAGTCACCCAAATCACCTCCCGCAGATAGAAGGGGGAACAGTCTTTCCCTAGCAGCCTATGTTCGGGGGTCTCTTCATCTGAAAGCCACCTGGCCACATATTGCAGTTGCGCCGCAATATAATAGGCCTCAAAGTTCGGCAGCTTCACGCCACCTTTCTCGTAAGAGTTCTGCAATTTCCATAATGCGACCCTGTTGCGCGTGCCGTGCCACAGGAAATTCCTACACACGCTATGTAACCTAGCGAAAAACTTCCTAGGTATCATGTACGGGATGTTATTAAAGTAATGCAGGAGTCTGGGCAGCACCACCATTTTAAGCATAGCTCCGCGACCCATCATAGCTAAAGGCAATCTTTCCCAGAACCTCATGCACCTCTCAATCTTTCCCACAGCTAGTTCAGTGTTATATTGTGTTCTTCCTCGGTCGTGTGATACACGTCAATGCCCAAGTACCGGAAGGAGCTCGTTGCCCACGGAATCCGCAGCACCGGCAACCTCTCCGCCGGTATCCCCACATAACTGCCCAGCGGGAATAATACGGATTTCTGAGGGTTAACCGCTATGCTGGACAACCAGGCCTACCTCTCCAATACCTCCAAGATATACTGCAAATTCTCTTCCGGATGTTTCAGGTATAACAGCATATCGTATGCATACAGGGATATAAGATGGCACTCTCCCCCCACCTCTATGCCCACCGGATCATACTGCTGCCGGAGGTAAACTGCTAAGGGTTCGAGGGCCAGTATGTACAACATTGGGGACCAAGGACATCCCTGCCTGGTACCTCTGCCTAACTGCCATCTATCTGACACTACTGCACCCGTACGGACCCTAGCCAGAGGCGCACTATATAATAACTCGGCCCACCTCATGTAGCATGGTCCCAGTCCGAACTGCCCCAAAGCCGCCAGCAGCCATGGCCATCGGACGGAGTCGAACGCTTTAACCGCGTCCAGCGCCACTATTGCCATTTCGCTGTCCTCACTGCCCCCCCATTCCACCACCCTGTGAAGGCGCCTGTGATTGTGAGTAATATTCCTGTTCGGGACATAGCCCGTCTGGTCAGGATGGATCAGCTTGCCTATTACCCTCCGCATTCTGGCCGCCAGGACCGCTGTCAGGATCTTTCTGTCCTGGTTCAGCATCGACAGGGGCCGGTAGGAGCTACAATCATGCCCCGGTTTATTGGGTTTGGGGAGCGGTACTATAATCGCCTCCCTGAGTGATTCCGGCAGCCGCCCCACCTCGAACGCTTCATTAAACATCTCCAGCATGGGCGGGAGCACCTCCTCCCCATACGCTTTATAAAATTCACTGGGGAACCCATCTGCACCCGGGGCCTTACAAGTGGGTAGCTGCCGCACAATCTCCTGCAGCTCCTCCAGAGTGATCGGAGCATCCATCTCCTCTCGCTCTTCGTCACTTATCTTGGGCAGGCCTATGTCTTCAAGTACTACCTCTATCTCTTCCCGGCTTCCCCCCCTCTCGATCCTCATATAATGTTTGATAATATTCTGCGAATGCTCCATTCACCCCTTCCTGGGTGTCCTGCTCCACTCCCTTTTCAGTGATAACTGATCGGATCGGGGATCTTGGGGTCTCGCTCTTATACAGCCAAGCAAGAAGCCTGCCCGTCTTGTCTCCCCCGGCATGCAACCTCTCAATATACTTCCTGTAATTCAGATTACAAAGCCTGTCCCAATGTTCTGCGCACCTCTGTTGCAAATTAATGACCTCCTCCATGTCCGTCTCCCCCTCCCCCAGCTCTCTCTCCAACTCAATCTCGGCCCTCCGCAGATCTGCCAGGACTCCTCCCATTAATCCTTTGGATTTAACAATGGCAACCCCCCTCATTACAACCTTAAAGGCCTCCCACAAAGTACCAGCCGACTTGACGCTGCCTGTGTTCGCTTCAAAGTAAGCAACTATCTCCTCCCTCACTTCCTCTCTGAAGACTGGATCCCTGAGCGCTTCCGCCCTAAGGCGCCATGTTGGAATTCTCGCACGTGGAGGACAAAGCTGCCAACGCATGACCAGGGGCGAGTGGTCCGAAAGGACTCTCGCCCTGTAGTCTATCTGGTCACACTCCGCGACAACGTCCGGAGTGGCGAAAAAGTAATCCAGCCTTGTGTGTAACTGGTGCAGGGCCGAGTAATGCAAATATTGCCTCACGCCAGGGTGTCTCGTCCTCCACACGTCTGCCAGGCCTAGGTCTACCAGCAGCGCCTGCAGTACCCTAGCCGCCGAGCTGGGCCTGTCCACCCTGTCATCTGACCTGTCCTCCTTGGGGTCTAGTACACAATTAAAGTCCCCTCCCCAAATCACAGGACCCCCCATCCCCTCACCCAGTCTAGTGGTCAGTGTCCTAAAGTATGTCGCCGTGTCACGGTTGGGGGCATAGGTATTTATGACGCACACTACTTTATTTTCCACAAGCCCCCTTACCATGACCAGCCTCCCATCAGACTCTGCAACCTCCCCAAGTAGCTTAAACGGGACATGTGGTGCAACCCAAATCAGCACACCTCTAGCATAGGCAGAATATGTGGATCCAACTACAGTCCCTCTCCACTTTCTCCCCACCAGTTCCAGTTTATCCCGTGTCAGATGTGTCTCCTGTAACAAGGCGATATCTATCTTTTGTCTTTTTAGGTACAACATGACCTTGTTACGCTTAAGATAGCTGTTAAGCCCTCTAACGTTCCACGTTAGTATCCTAAGGTCCCCCATGATGCATCAGTAGCCCCCATCCCTTTCCCAGGTCCACTCGCCTCCCCCCTACCGCAAGGGCCCCCATCCCCAGTTTCTCTCCCAGGCTCATATAAAAACTGACCCTCCCCACCCCCCTAACCCAACCAACTGCCCAGCTCCATCCCTGGATCTCAGGCATCCCTGTGTTCGGTTCTCTCTGGAACCCAAGTAGAGAACCCGACAGGGTGTCACCCCACACACCGTGACTAACCTAAACTCAAACTGGGGTACAAAGAACAGTCCCCGGAGGCTCCCCTCCCACAATTCCGTATCCGCACACATGGACCATGTTTCGAAGTCCTAACGCATACACTACCAAAACAAAGTCCCACCAACCATATTCCAGTCCCAATATTCATCGCCCACCGGGCCCGCAGCGTCACTTATCTCTTCCCGTTCCATCCGCCATCCGCTCATCTGGCTCTTGAGGACAATTTTGTGCATCGAGCCATTCCATGGCCTCCTCCGGAGTGTCAAAAAACAGTGTCTTAGTCTTAAAGAATATCTTCAATCTGGCCGGGTAGAGCAACATATATTTGTACCCCGCTGCCCGCAATCGCCTCTTGACCGCCCCAAAGTTCATGCGACTACGCTGCACTTGCAGGGTGTAGTCGGGGTAAGCAGTAATGGTCGCCTCTCCTCGCCGTATGGTGCCCCCCTTACGAAAGTGCTCAAGGATCCTTTCCCGATCCCGATAGTTAAGGATCTTGGCGATCACAGGCCTAGGTGGGTTCCCCGGCGGTGGTCTTCTGTTCAAGGCCCTATGCGCGCCCTCTCCACCGCAAACCCCTGCGACAGGGCTCCCCCAGTGATCTCCTGCAGCAGCAAGTTCTCAATAAACTCCGTGGGGTTCTGGCCTTCAGCCCCCTCCGGCAGGCCCACGATGCGAACGTTATTTCTCCGAGCGCGTCCTTCCGCCTCTTCGGCCCTACTTTTCAAGTTACCCACCCGCTGCACCAGGGCATGGATATCGCTCTTATATGCAGTGCAGTCCACCACAGTAGGGCCCATCTCCTTTTCCAGAGTTTACGTGCGCTCAGCAAGGGCTCGTACATCCTGCCTCAGGAGGTTCACGTCCTCCTGCACCGCCCCGACCTGTAGTTCCAAAGCAGTTTTCAATTCGACCACAGCAAGTTGGAGCTTGGTCTCCCACGTTGCCTTCAGGTCCGCGATCGCAGCGAGGACCTCCTGGTTCGCACCCCCGGCGGCCATCTCTTTGGTCTGAGCTTTATCCTTGCTCCTGGCACCTTCCAGGCCGGGCGACGTCTTGGCGTATTCGTCGAGCGTAGGCTGCTTATTCTTCGCCCTCAGAGGTTTGTTCGACATATCTCCAGTCAGGAGCGTCCTTCTGGCAGCGCTCCGGTCCAGGCCAGGGAGGCACCGTGCCCATACACCACGACTCAGTTGAGAGTCCCAGCTCGCCCCACAGCCTCGGGCACCGCTGTTGTATGGCGCTCCCCCCAGATGGGCTAGGTCGCGCTGCCCCCTTTGTTCCGCTGAGAGGGCGCACGTATGCTGTGGTCCCAATCCACCGCTCCTTTGTCCCCTCATCAAGCGGCGGCAGCCATTTTGTCGTCAGTCGTGATCTCGCCACCAGTGCTTCATTCGGCTCTTAAGTACACGTGCGCACCACGAACCCGTGTAAAAATGTGTCCTCGCGTGCAGCCGGACTTCATGTTCACAGTCTTCCCACTTTCTGCCAAATCACAGCGGTCCTTGCGCGGTATCAGTCGGATTATGTACGGATCAGCGGGAGCTCCCGTACAGGCACGTCCTTTCACATGGCTTCCAAGCCACGCCCCTTGTCAACCCTTAATAAGAACTTTACTGACCTGGCTTGAGACTGAATGTAAAGAAATCTTACATTTTGGTGATATATCCATCCGGGAAATCTAAATCGACAAAAAAATGTAGTTGGGCCATTATTGATATGTCCCTAAAAAGGGCATCTAATTTTAAGAATCTTGGGGTAATGTTTTGCTCAAAATCAGTGAAACAGAGCTCCTACATTACTGTAAGGGGTTCCCGCCACAGTAGCTGCAACTCACCTAAGGCTATTGGATAATGGGTATGGACGTTTTTCAATTCTACCTCTTAACATTTTATCATCACAAAGTTGTATTGAAAACTCTGTACGGTCCTGAAGCCATGAACCTATCGATTAACTGGTCTAAGATTGAAATGCTACTGTGGTGTAAAACTTTATTGATCCCACAATGTGTACCAATTTCAGTAATAAGCCATGAAATAGCCTGATTTCCTGGCAGGCTCATATTAACTGGAAGATTCTGCAACTTTATGCCAAGGTTTTTTTATCCCCTCCATTAGATAGTCTGTTTTTGTTACTGAATCGGGAAGTTGGACATGCTAACTGCACGGCTCTAATGGCATGGAGGTGTACATGTGATCTTTTGTTACTCTTTTGATTCCACTATAGAAGAACTTACTCATTCCACTTCAAGGGGTAAAAGAAAGGCCTTTGAGGTGGACTGGATAAATAATAGATTGTTGTTGATGAATTATCATTTGTTTTATCATTTTAGAATGGAGATCAAACCTTTTAATATGATTGCAATGTACTTATGTAAACATCTAATGCTGGCTTTTAGAAGTGAAAAGTTAAGTTTAAAATGTAACTTATTTCCAACTCGTGAAGTGACTGGAGCTAGAGAGAAGGTTCCTAGGAATAAGAGTCTTTGTAGACAACTGAAGTTGAGACCATACGGTATCTGGTCGTGGAATGTGTGTCTCTTTGTATTCTACGCACTGAGACACTTGGGAAATGTGTGCACGATTTGAACACCTTATCCTTTGGATATATCTGGATACGAATTTTAAGTGTACATGAAATCTCTATGAACATTTCTGTTTTAAATTTTCTGAAACATGTCTTGTAATTACGTATTCTGTTTTATAAAGAATGAAATGTGTAAAACTTTATTTTAAAATATATACACACACAAATACATTTATTTCAAAATGTTATTGGAGGTTTTGGTTGGGTAGAGGTGTGGTCAGTAGCGAGTCCTTGTAGTCAGCAAAGGGAGTAAGTGATCCATCTTTGTACCAGTGAGATAAGCAGCAATGCATAGTTTTCCATGGCACAGAACATGGGAAGGAGGGGATAAACAAGCAGGTAGGGTAGGTATCATTGAAGGGGGTGGTCACTGCAGAGTTGAATTCAGTTGAGTTGAGATCCATGGAGAGCGCAAGTGGAGCGGGAGATTGACTTGGAATTCTGACTTGGTCACGGTAGAGGGGCCATGGAATTGAGCTTGCATTTTCATTGGTGATAGGTGAGGGATTAAGATGGGGCAGAGGGGATGAATAGAGATGGTGAGGTGAATGAAAGGAGACCAGTGAGGAAGATAGGAATTTGAGATCAAGAGAGTTGCCTAGTGAGTTGTTGTAGACCGTGAAGTCCAGTTAGAGCTCGTAGGCCTTAGATGTATTGAAACGGTTGATGTTGCCCATTATGAGTGTAGGAACCTCAGCTGGGAGCATTTCAAGTAAGTGGCCAAAATCAGGAAAGAGGAGGTTGAGTGGCCCCAAGGGGTGGTGCTTTAAAAGGATAGTAAGAGGGATGGGAGCGAGAAGTTGGACTGAGATATCCTGGGAGTTGCAATCAGAAACCTACCATATTAGGTGCACTGGCATACAAATATGGTAAAAGTGGCTTACAACCCTGGTGTGGCCAAAACTAAATGGCTGCAGCCAGACTACTCCACAACACTATTTCAGGGTGCAAATTGACTACTTGAAAAGCTCTACTGTCCTGGCAGCCACATGGGCTACTAAGGGCAGCACATGTGACGGGAGGATAGCTCTGTGGCAACGTGTTGGTTCTGGAAGCAAGAGCATGGTGAGCAAACACAGGTTTGAATCCCCGATCCGCACTTGAAAAAACCGAGCATGTCATAAATAACCTGCACTTCCACAATTCAATGAAACTAGCGCCTAGATACCTACAGTTTATGTGCGCTGCAAATAAATGCTAATAAAAAAACATGGGGAAATGGGTTGCAGTGAAAAGTGGACTTAACTATAAGTCCCCCTAGCCGTAAAAGAAAAGTAAAAAAATAGGGGTAGCAGCAAAATGTTGGTGGAGCCAGAGCTCCGAAACTGAAGTTCTCTCAACACTCCCCTGTAGCAAAAGCTTCAGGTATGCAAATGTACTCTGCACAATGCCCCGGTCTGCACAACACAGTTGTCTGTATTTATATTTATGATTAAACTGAAGAAATGCCTTTGTTTTCTGCTGGAAAACCTGAGTCAGTGTTATTCCATTAGGGTCAAGCCAAGAGTGAGTGTGGTAAGTGTGTTAGTATGTTGCAAAGAGGCAACGTGACCTCAGGTGCTCAGAAACATTGACAATTCTATAAAGAGAGCACATGGTATGATTGTAAATGTGGATACAAAATAATTATTTTTCATGGTATTTCTTATAAATTTCCATGCACTGCATCTGATTTCATTCTTCAGTTTGTCATGCATTAAATTGTTAGATATTTTGATTTTCAGGCTATGAAGGCACCAGAGTTAAAAGACAAATTGGAAGAATCTGAAAAATTAATAAGAGAGTTGACAATCACCTGGGAGGAAAAGCTGCGGAAAACAGAAGAAATTGCACAGGTATTTGTGTTACTGAAATTAATGTTTGCACAATAAAACATGTTATTACAAGCCATTGTATAATCAAATGCATATTTATATATTACTACCCTGCAAGGGTCAGCTAGCAGGTTATTTCTATTTGTAATGTATAAAATAAATCACATCATAAACTAGCGGTCTTGGTAACTCACTAGCTGCTAATCAGTAGCTCTACAACTGCCTTAAGGAGTACCACCCTCTTGTCATTCTTGAGTAAGTTAAAAAGTAAATATGTGAGAGAACAAGAAAAATTAACAGGATTTAATCATTGGCACATGAAGCCCTCTTTCTTCTTCTTCTGCTACTACTAGTACTACAACTTCTTCTGGAATAGCCTTTTGCCCAAGAGCCCTCTTTCTGTGTTCACCCTAAGTGGACTTGCTTAGCAATTGAAAGGGAGTGCAAAAGGAAGCACAAGGGGCATGCAGGTAACAAGCTCAATGTAAAAAACTCAATATTGCGGACAAAGAGGTGGTTGGAAGTAGACTATTGGAGAATTAGGGAAATAATCAAGCGGAAGTATGCAAGAAGTATTGGTGTAGCTGCACTGTGACACTAGTCACGGTGCAGGTGCTTCTGAGCTTGAAAAATAACCAACTTTGATTGGTGAGAAAGGCTGATACTTAAAGCACTTTAAAAGTATAAAGCATAGAAAGAAAGTGCTAAACTAAATGAAATAAATAAAATGATGTTTGCAACCTAAACGCAATCTTTACAGCGAGCTCATTAATATTGGCTATAGGTATTATGAACTGAGGTGTCTGTGGCTGCAAGGTAATAATGCCATTGAGGTTGCCCAATGGATGGAAAGGACTGAAAAGAAGAGGAATATATTACATTTAGAGCGCCTTCAGACTGGGTTTGGTCAAAAGAATATATGACAAACAAAAGCATGAAGGTTCGTCAGTTGCAGTATTTATTAGTAGTCCAATCAAAAGGAAAATTGAATAAAAACTTTATCTTGAGCCCTAATGTTAAATTCACAGAAGGGAGAGATAAGGTAAGGATCAAGTAAAGTTTAGAGATTAGGTTGCCCTTAGTGTTATTTGCACAGTAAGGGCATTGTTTAGGTCCTTGAGGTCCTTGTTGTTATTTTGTGGTAGGTTTGTGGCACTTTTTTTTAGTTTCCCTCGGTGTTATTTTCACTGTAAGGGCTCTTTCTTATTGTTTTTGTCCTTGAGGTCCTGGATGTGTCCTTGTGGTAAGTTTTAGGCAATTATTTCTTGCTGGTTCCATCAGATGGTTGGGTGATGGATCTTTGTTTTTTTTGCCATAAATTGAGTCCTGGGTATCGCTATGTTCTGTTGTTTCCACAAATAGAGTCCTTGGTTAATGCTTGTTGCCTCAGAAATCATAGTTATTGTTTCATGATGGGCTGCTTGGTGTACATAATTCCCTCATGTACATATTCGCTCAACACGTGTTTCTCCAATACTTTAGTATTGGTTCCTCAGGAGGGTTGTTTGTTTGATAGAACTATGGAATATCATCGGGAGTCGTGTTACTTTGGGCTTGAATTCCACTTGGGTACTCGTCACTTTAGCATAGATTTGAGGTACGGATGTGGGCTCCTATATAAGCAATTCTAGCTTCGGATCCAGTTAAGTTGCGGTGTGATGGCCGAACACTTTTCAATAACGGGGACCGCCATGAATAAAAGAAATATATTACTATCAACCCATGCCTTTATTGATCTTTTGATTCCTGGATGGTTGGAGAGTTTGCTTGTGATCAAATATTGCTTTAAAAATGAAGGTACTAAAAAGGCACTCAACTGAGGCATATGCAGCAATTAGTATAGATGCAGAAAAAGCATTTGATAGGGTTATTTGGATTTGTTAGCGTCAGGTTCTGCTTAAGATTAATTGTGGGCTGCTTTTTATTAAACTTTTTAGAGCCCTATATGGAGGTGCAAAGGCGACCGTAACTGTCAATGTTTGTCGTTCTGAATGTTTTCAGATTCTGAAAGGTACTAGTCTATGCTTAGAAACCATCCAGATATAGTGGGTATTCCATTTGGGGACTATGTATCAAAAGTCCTTTTATGTGCAGACGACCTCCTTGTCCTGATTTCAAACCTGGAGTGTTCATATCCTGAGCTTCTATTGATACTACAGGAATTTGGTAACTTTTCTAATTACAAAGTTAATGTTACACTTCATGTCATGGGGGTTGTTTGATGTGGATCGGGGGATGTGGGCTGACTCGGGTCTTAAATAAGTGGGTATTCATGTAAATAGAGATATTGACACTTTGCTTGCATATAATATTCGCCTGAAAATTACAGAAATAGATAGGCTCTGCTGTAAATTAGAAAAGTTAAAACTGACTCTATGGGGTAAAGTCAATGTGGTAAAGATGTCACTTCTTCCGCAACTTTTGTATGTCTTTTTAGCATGCTTCCCTTACCTCTTTCAAATAATGTATTATTAAGTATTAATAAGTCTATGAACAAGTTTATGTGGGGTGAAGAAAACAGGGCACGAATCTCAAAGGATGTCCTTTATAAATCGGTACATCTCAGTGGATTTGGTTATCTTGACATAAAATACTACCACTCTGCTTTTCTGCTACGGACATGACGTCATTGGTTGGCGACAGATTGTATTAATGGCGCAGGCTGGAGTAAAATTGAGATTGAATCCATCTCGCCCACTCCACTGGATGCCCTTTTGTTTATGGATAAAAGGTTACTGGTTGATACAACTCCACCTTTTATAAAGCAGGTTGTGAAGGAATGGCGTAAGGGTAATGCGATTCGGGGAGAGAAATGTTTTTGTGTGCAGATACAAGTCTATGGAAAAAACAGGCTGTGAAACAGAATAATAAGGTTTTATCATGGGCCTCATGGCAACATGTGGGTATTTGGAGGATTGGACAGGTTTATGATGGCCAGAATATGGTTGATTTTGAGTTCTCACGCTTTAAATATAAGCTGAAAGCAACTGAGATGTGTCGTTATAATGCTCTAAAGGAACTTTTTGACATATTATTTTCACCATTCACTTCAACAATGCATACTTTGCCTGCGATTTTACTTCTTTCTAAGGTTGTACCTTTGTCTGCATCTACTCTATATAAACTGATCATGCCTTCTGCATCCCAGGTGACTTCACAATGTGGTAGAGCGAATTGGGATTCTGATTTGAATGGCTCATAGTTAGATACTGAATGGAACCGCATATGTACAGGTCCTATTAAATACAAAGTGGATTTGGACTTGAGGTACACAGCAAAGAATTACCCATTATCTATACTGGTCTCCATGGAAGATGAGATTCCTGCAAGTTGTGCAATGTAGACATCTGTTGGAATTGTACAAGGGAGGTGGGCAGCACGCTTCACATGTTGTGGTTATGTGGAAAATAGTCATTTTGGGATGGTGTTTTTCAGAAAATGGAGCTAATTTTGGATTTACCTATACCTAGGGAGCCGCTGCTTGGTGTGTTGGGTTTAATTGCTTTAAGTATTGGACTGTCTAACAGCAAAATGTTCTGGATATATAGAGCCCTTCTTTTAGCTAAAAAGCAAATTAAAAAAATGTGGAAAATTGACACTTCCCCCTGTATTGAGGACTGGTTACAAAGTGTGGCCCTTTTATCCAGGAGAGAGCGAGTGTCCTTCAACGCAAAGGACCAACTTGTTAAATATGAAAGGATTTGGGGAACATTTAATGATCTGTATGCTTAGTTATTTATTAACATCTACAGGAATTTATTTATTTAGTTATTTTTTCTCACCTTAATTTCAGTTCTTGGTGTTCTTTATAAATAAAGTTAATGTCATATTGTATGTATATCTTGTAAGCACTGAATTATTGTGTTATGTTTTATTGTTGATGTATAATATTAAATGTATAAATAAAATCTTCCAAAAAAGAAATGAAGGTACTAAATATCAATTTTGCGATTATTTACTTGCATCATTTATGGTGGTAAAATCAAGCTTTTTGTTAAAAATAAACAGCACAAAAAAGAATTTGCTATTTCCGCATTTGAATGTTTATTCCAGTGACTCTCAGAATTCAATATGCAGTGTTCATTATTTGATCCAATTGTGAATGACATAAGATCCCAAAGTGTCTGTTTCCAAAGTTAAACATTTATAATTTGTCTACCTGTAAACGAAGATGGGCTGAGCCTATCAAAATAAAACACATCACATTCTTAGATGTGATGATCATTTGTACCAGAGATGATAAAAGCATCCACTGGGCATAAGTCTAAGTGGATTTATTTTGGTCAGCACCTTGGAATAATTTCCATTGATTAGAATAGCTCTCATTAGAGAAAATGTTGGTGAGCCATGGCACAGATCATATACAGTGTCACCAAGTGTGATTCGCTGTTTTAACCTTGGGGGTAGACATCATGCTTCACTTGGGTCCCAACCTCTCATGAGTCACTGTGTGGCCCCCATCCCCCAATTACAATGCATTGTACTGTACATGAGTAGCACGCACAGTCACCAAACTTGATACCTGTTCTTTGGTTTCAGAAAATGCCCAATCCATAACTGATAAAACGTAAAAGATAAAAGTAACGATACAGTTAACAAAAATGGATACACAAAAGGCCATGCAAACTTAAAGTGTAGTTGAAAAGAAATGTTTAACACCAAACACATATCCTGAAAATGCATATACAGCCTGTCAGGATGGAAGTCGAGGGAATGAAGAACAGGCACCCCTCAGGACTCTCTATTTACTGATTGTTCCCAATGTACAGAGCGGGACCTAAATAATAAGGATTGAATAAAGTGTTCCATAATGTCCCAGGTCTCCTAGCACCAAAGCAAAAGTGTTCTGCGGCAATGAAAGTCCCAAAGGGTCACCAGCTTGGGTTCAGGTCCTCTGTGTCCCCAAGACAGTTTTCAGGCCTCTGTCTGGGTTTCATTGTTGGACTTAGGGGAGGGGTTTGTGGGCGGCCCCTTCTGCTGTGGCTGGCTCAGTCGGAGACCCGTTCCCACCATGATTGTAATAACCGTGCCCTCTACCTACGTCTTCTTGGCCGTGCCATGAGCAATAGAGCAGGGTCTATGTACTCTGGATATTGGAGGGCCCTAGGCATAGTCTAGCCCAATACCCACTGGCTATTATCTTATCTGGGCCTACCCTCCTCACCGTTTTCGCCACAGGCTCGTTCCTCTTCCCAGCTGGGTTCCAACACTTCAGATCAGGCCATACCTCTAATCTATCCCAATCTGCCATAACGGCTCCAAGAGCCACTCTCATCATTTGTTCTTCCCATCTCCTGTTTCTCTTGTTATCTTTCTCTTTTCTGTTGTCTCCGAGTCATATCCATCAGGACCCAACCTCACTTTCAGCCACCTTAATAAGCAGGACCCTCAGTGTAATCGCCTGAGCTTCTGGAGTTCTAGCTCCTTCATTAGCTCCCAGACTGGGGCCTCAAAGGCTAACCTCTTTTCCCCCTGTAAAATCTTCACTCTCCTCTTCCTTCCAACTTACTTCCAATATGTAGATCTTCACCTCACCGGAGCACCATACCCCCTCTTCCAACCAATACCTTTCAGTATTGGGTGCTTATTGTGCCTCTAAAAGACATCTCACTGCAATCTATCTTGTGGCTGAACTCTCCTTCCACCTTCTTGGATAATGCCCCAACCTCTTCAGCAACTGTCAATCTCCTCTGATGACTATCCACTTTCCTTCAAAAACCCTCCACCAACCTCCTTTGATGACTCTCCACCCCCATCTCTCCTCCACCGTCCTCCAATGACTCATCTAATGTAACACCCTCTTCTCTTTTTTTCTTCCTCTCACAATTCCTTTTCAATCTTCGTCTCCCCCTCTAATTCCTCATCCTTCCTCCTCCACCATACCTTGCCCCTTCAACCACCTCCTCTCCTCAGCACCGCGCTGCTCCTTCGCCACATGACTGCAACCCCCGTCTGTATTCCGCTCTTAACTCTCCACTAACTGACTAGATTTAGAGTTGCTTTTGTAGTGGGCAAGCCCCTCCCAATGCATGGTCTTCAAGGCAACAAGCTGCAACTGTGATTGTAGTAGAAGGCTGTACTGTGATTGAGTGCAGAGCCTTCCTTCCTGCAGCACTCCTGTCGGTGTGACAAATGAAACCGAGGCTATAAGAGGTGAGACTGCCATTTTGGATTTCACATGTCTGCCCTGCAACTCACTGTCTGCTTGTTGCCTGCAACTCTCACTTTCCGTTTCTGGAAGGTTCTTACTCCTACGTCCTGTCCCTTGCCTCCATACTTATGGGACATTCCACCGTCCTGTGGGACGGGACCGGAGCACTTTGTAAAAAGCATCACATTTTTCAAAAATGTGTCCTTTTCTTTTTACGGGGGGTACCCCGTAACCCCGCCCTCCTTCTCTCCTGCTCCGGCTTAGCGGTCGCGTAGTAGTATGTCTATGCCGTTTCGGTTAGATTTTCCTAATTGTTCTTCCTGCGAACAACGTTTCGCTAGGGCGGATCCCCATCCTCTTTGTTTAGAGTGTTTGCGTCTGGACCACCGGTGGGGACTCGTGCTTCTACTGCGATTCCCTTTCGGTCCGGGCACTTCAACGTCATCTGTAGCGGTGGGAGGAGGTGTTTCAGCGCGTTCCTCCTCCGCATTTTCAGAGTTTCACAGACGAGAAGAAGAGACACCCGGTAAATTCTTTAGTTTATAGGGCACCCCGACCGGGGGACTCCTTCCCGGGGTCTTTCCGGTCTGGGAGGGGCTTTAAAAGCTCTGTCACCGGGGTTTCCCCTGAGGAGCCTTCTAGGCCTAAGGAAAGTACCGTAGTTTTCTCCGAAGGCCTCCGTAAGGGGCCTGCTCACACCGGATTGCAATCCGAGGCCCCTCCTGTGGGGGATATTCAATGGCCCAGTTATACTGAGGCAGAGAGTACCAGAGCTTGCTTCAAGGTCTCCTTGTCTGGAGCTTCCCATACAGACACCGGGGCTTACCCCGAGGCCTCTATTGAGGTTTTCTGTACCCGAACCAAGGTTCAAGGCCCCTCGTGAGGGAGCTGTTACCGGACTCTGGTCCGAGGTTCCTCTATTGGAGGCTAAGGTGACCGACAGAACTGAGAGGCCTGTGAAGGACTTGTCGGTGAGGTGGGTTCCTCATTGGTCCCGCTCTAGTGGGGATACCGGTTCTGTTGAGGGGGCACAGAGTGAGGTCGCTGACCGTAATTCCTCTGTTACCGGCGTGGCCGAGGTTCCTCTTTCAGAGGCTAATTTGGCTATTAGTATGTCTCAGAAGCATCCTAGGCCACGCAGTACCGGCTCTGCCGAGGTTCCTTGTGTAAAGGCTAAAGTCAAGACCCCTGGCCTGTCTGTGGAGACCCCTGCCTCACACATGTGACACAGTTCTCCTCAGGTGTTGACAAAATGGCGCCCGTTCCCACGCGAACTGCGGTGGCCATTTTGGACTCTTCCCTTAAACCTACGCCATCGGCGTTGGGTCCTGGGATTATTTTTTCGAGTGAACAGCGTTTTCCTTGTGCACCGTTTCGTCCAGTTTATGACTGGAACGCTCGGATGCCATTACAGCACTCTGTCTCGCTCCCGGCGGCATCTGCACCATTGATCTATGTCAACTCAGCTGGTGAGGGCCCCTCTTTGCTCCCCTTTGCAGCCCTGGTGCTATTCCTCTCATGAGAGGCCTCCGCCTGCCCCCGTGTCTAAGCCTTCGGCGGAGGATGCCTTCTTCGGAAAATTTCAGAAGCTAATGCACTCCGACCCCATGAAGGAATATTTCAGAGGTCTTTTTAAGGAAATCTGCCCTCCAGGGCCAGGTTCCGTTCCGACGGTTCCCGTCACAGCACCGGTTGTTCCAGCAGCTGTCCCACCTCTACCAGTTTAACCACCTTCAGCCCTTCCGCCTCCGCCCGTCCTTGTCTCCAATAGACGATCCGGGTGTGTTGAATGACACGCAAGGGGATCAGGATAGCGATGACCAGCCCCGCTCTGTTGGTACAACGTCCTTTCATCGCCTGCTTTTACATCGCAAGGCTTTTAAACGTGCACATTACATCGAATGTGCTCATCACATTTTTGGGCAAATAAGGGTTTGGGTGGGCAATAGTAAAAAATAAGTGTGGGTCAGGGGTCTCGGTGGAACCCTCCCCCCAAACACATTTTTTAAAAATAAAACGATGTGCACATTCGATGGAATGTGCACGTTTGAAAGCCTGGCGATGTAAAAGCAGCCGATGAAATCGCATGGAACCGCTCTGTTAGAGCGTTCTATGACCAGGTACTGGACATGACTCTTCTGGATGTTCCAGTACCTGAGGCACCTCCTCCGCAAGAAGGGGTGCTTTTGGGGGCGTTCACCTTGTCTCCTCAGGAGCGCACCGGCTTGTTCTTTCAGAAGGACGTTTTGGCCTAGGTCCACAAATTCTGGGATAAGCCACACTCTGGACTGCATGTTAGCAAAAAGATTGACGCTCGTTATAGGCTTCATACCTCGGAGGAGGTAGCCTTAGCGTCTTTCCCGCTTCCTTCCTCCACAATGGTGGTGGCCGCTACGCTTCAATCCAAACCGGTTTCAGCGTCATCTACAGCGGCGGCTCAGGTTCTGGCCAAAGAGGATAAGTTGCTTGACTCTTTGGGGAGGAAGATCTTCGCTAATTCAGCTCTGCAGTTGCGCCAGGCAAACGCAGAGCTCATTTTAGCTGAGGCAAATATGAAAATGTGGAAAGGTCTGTCGGAATTTGAGGAGTTCATTCCTGCTGACAAGTTGGACGAGTCCTGGCGCAGGATATGCTTGAGACGGCGGCGCATCATGTCGACACCTCTGCTCGGGGCCTCATGCTTGGCGTGGACACGTCAAGTCAGGCTTGGCTTCATGCCACAAAGTTTTCCAAGGAGGTGCAGGATAAAGTTCTGGACCAGCCTTTTGATGGCAAAGAACTGTTCCGTTCGTCAACAGACGTAGAGCTGACTAAAACTAAGGACAGCACTCAGACAGCCAAGTCTTTGTCCGTTCTGGTAAAACCACCTTTTAGGGCTCAGAGAACGCCTTCGCAGCCTCGCGCTTCCTCTGGTTTTCTGGGGTTTCTAGCAGAGTTGATTCTCCTGCTGGAAACTCCCGCCGGCGACAGCAGCGAGCCCGGTTTTTCTCTGTCCTCTCAGTCCTCGGCCTCAGGATCTGGGGGTCCCACCTCTGAGAAGCCTGCTAAATGAGGGTTTTTGGCGCTCGCACAAAACCCCTCTGGGAGGGCGCATTGCGTCTCACTGGGAGGCGTGGCAGACCATCACCGAGGACCGGTGGGTCTTGTCCGTCGCTCGGGCGGGCTTCCGCTTGCCCTTTCCACCTACCCTACCTATCAATCCTCCCTTCCAGCGGTCGTGGACGCCCTCCCTCAGAGCCAAAGTCCAGAAGCTTCTGGATCTCAAGGCGGTGGAACCTGTTCCCCTAGGGGAGCGCTTCTT
Organism: Ambystoma mexicanum; assembly: GCF_040938575.1. Taxonomy (NCBI): domain Eukaryota; kingdom Metazoa; phylum Chordata; class Amphibia; order Caudata; family Ambystomatidae; genus Ambystoma; species Ambystoma mexicanum. The sequence continues at coordinate 1,115,022,126 of NC_090930.1, forward strand.
CTCCCGTCTGTTCACAGTGTCCAAACCGATCCAGGCTGGCCTGCGCACCATCCTAGACCTTTCCTAGTTCAACCTTTCTCTCCCCCAAGAGAAATTCAAGATGATCACCCCCAGTCTGATAAAGTCCTCTCTACAGAAGAGCGACTGGCTCAGCGTGGTGGACCTTCAGGATGCTTATATGCATATCCTCGTTTGGACCCCGCATCGGAAATATTTATGGTTTTCCATGGGGGAGGAGCATTTCCAGTTTTGTGTGCTCCCGTTTGGTCTCAGCTCGGCACCGCGTGTCTTTATCTTCGGCTACAGGGTATCCATGTGTATCCGTATTCGGACGATTGGCTGCTGCGCAGTCCCTGCCCACTGAAAGCCTCAAGCAAACTTCAGTCTCTCCTCCAGCTCCTGTTCCACCTTGGGCTGTCGGTGAGCAGGTGGAAAACCTCCATGACGGTCTCTCCGGACTAGATTTTCCTGAGTTTTCGTTGGAACATGATCGATTGCATGGTGTACCTGACTGGGGACAGAATGGCGGATCTGTTTGCCATGTGTCAGGTGTTTATGCAGTCGGAAAAGGACTGATGGGCGATGCACTGGGCGGAGCTAATGAGGGCGTGGATACGGCCGTGTGCGGTACCCCACGTAAAAAGAGGACACATTTTTGAAAAATGTGATGCTCTTTACAAAGTGCTCCGGTCCCGTCCCACAGGACGGAGGAATGTCCCATAAGTATGGAGAAAAGGGGACAATGGACTAGGAGTAAGGTAGTCACTAGGGTTAGTAACTTTATTACTCTCCCTTACGCTGGATTTTTATCATTTCTGTTTTCCTCCGGTCAGTCTTTATATCATAGGTTGCCTGGGAGTGAGAATGATAGAGAGAAGAATACAGTAATGCGTTTCTTCCTTTTTGTTTTTAAATAGGGACACTTTCACCCCTATTGTGGGAAGGGATTGCAGGTTCCCATGTGGTGTCTTCCATGGGGCTTAGAAAGCACCTCTTTGGGCTGACAAACCTTTGTGCCCAGTTCTCCTGTCCCTGTAACTGAGACTGGGGGTCCTTAGTCTAGTCTGTTTTTTTAGTAGTCCTAAGGGAGTATGGGAGATGCAGTCCTCCCTACTCCTCTTCTTAGCGAAACTCTTGTTATCTGGGTTGGGGAAGGGAAGTATTCCCTGGTGTTCTTTCAGCCCTCTGGGAGTTGGCGTGGAATTTTCCATGGTGGTCTCCCTCTCAAAATCCCCAGTCTCCCTTCCTGGATCTGGTCCAGCTTTTGATCCTGACCCAGTGGGTAATTCTGGGAGTTGTGGTGATCTCTTGCCATCTTTCTGATAGTGGCCTGGCTAATTGACAAGTGGGTTCTCACAAATGGAACTGTGGCTAACATGTGAGCCATTTTACTGTCCTCTGCTATGAGCAGGGGGTGCTGCGGTGGTGATCAGGATGGTTTAACTGTCACCCCACTAGTCATCCTCAAATCACAGCAGGGGGACCTTGAAACAAATCGAAGTTTGTTCCAGATTTTAATTGCAACGCTCAGAAAAGGATTAGGACAATGTTCAGCCCCTTGAGTGTCCCTTGTCTTCAGTGAACCTTCATTTTTATTTTTTTATTTTTTTTAATTGTATTTGCTTTGTACACTATATACAGTAGAGACATACCTTTACAATTTTACTGCAAAATGTTCATCTTCACAGTTCATACATACAATATAATAACACCTAATAAAACCAGGACAAAACTAAGAGAAGACAAAAACTCAGAGACCGGATCTGCTCACCACATTTTAGGGCGAGGGCTGTTGCTATAAAAAAATGTGGGTACCTCCCATTACAGAGAAGGTGCCCGCCCCTTCCCTCTTTCCTACATTTGGGTTTCCCTCCTTTTTTTGTCTCTCGGACTTTAAAAGCTTTCATATCTAACAGTTTACAACTTTATGGAGTTGACGGTGTATCCACTTGGTAGCCTAGTATCCTCTAACAAAGCCTCTCTTGATGTTAAATCCTCTTACAGGGGGTTTAATAAGGTTTAATGATCTTAATACTTCCACCACAGGAGCTATCAGGTGTACTTCATGCCCAGATATCATTCTAAACCACATATTCTCTGATGTTAACCATTCGACCCTTTCCACAAATCTTCCCAGCTTTTTTACCCTAAGGGACCATGTTCCTGCACATTCCATGAATCTTCATTTTTTCAGCCAGCGAGCTCGGGGCACTCGGTGATCAGCTTTAAGGGCAAGACTGCCAGTAATACTTGTGCACATGGGCTAATTTTATAAAGGTTTATTTAATCTTGATGTTTAGTACACCTACCCACAAAATACCCGGAAGGTATGTACAATTGCACTGCAGATAATTCAGCAATAGGGGGACGTGGTGGTTCATGTAAAAATAATGTGTCTGGTTGAGTTTGCAGCATAGTCAATTACTTCTACTGTGTTTTTCAGGAGCGGCAAAAGCAGCTTGAGAGCATGGGAATCTCACTGGAGTCTTCTGGAATCAAGGTTGGAGATGACAAGTGTTACCTGGTGAACCTCAATGCTGACCCTGCACTTAATGAACTTCTTGTATATTATTTAAAAGTAAGAGGAAATGATCTGGTCTTTTGACACGCTGTCCTCGGTATAAATTGTTTGATCCATGGTTTTGGTCAAAATAATGTGACTAGTAGCTTGCTTTGACAGATTTCTCCCCTGCTTCTTCAGCACAATAGTTATTGCTCTGGGTGCCAACACGGTTTGCGATCACACAATAGCACCCTCCTCTTATACCGATCCAAATTTAAGATCTCAAAACCACTGTTGCGATAAATAATGTGGGGAACTAGGGCCTAGACTGTCCAGCCTCATGGGAACTTAATCATAACAATATATCATAGGTTGCCGAGGGGGCTGTTTAATAAAAGTGATTAGGAAGGTTTCATTCAGTTTGTTGTTGGTGATTGTCAGTCAGGTTTTAGGGTCATGCGGGTACCTTTTGTGGTTCAGGTGGCATATCCTAAAATACTTTAATGATGCTGATGCAGTTAAACAGCTGAATGGGGCTGCCATGGTGGCAAAAACAATTATTATTGAGAAAGTGAAGTTGCCTGGAATACCCAGCTCTTGATGAATAGTTTGAAAATGTGACCAATACCTTGATGAGAAAAGATGTTTCAGGGAATCTGGTCTAGTTTTTGTGATCAGCATGGGAGGACATAGCGCCCTGTGCGCCGGGCTATGGTTTCGATGTGATAGCAAACTGAGAATTGTTTACACTGACTAGTAATCTGTACAGTTATCCACAATTTGCAGCTCACTTTGTGCTCATTCATTTTCACATGTAAAACGTTGATATGTCTGATGCTATGTTGGTTCGATTAAAGTCTACAAAATAATCTCTCAGGTCATGCAGACAAAACCTAAAAGTTCCTGGGGGTGCTCTGCCCAGATCACTATTAGGGTACAATGTGTAGGTGGGGTGAAAAACAGGACTGAGTTCTTTTAATAGTTGAACAGATGACATGTTACTGAAGCACAAAAGTAATTGTTCATATCTACTAGCCTCCATAAATACAAGATTTACTTGAGATCTTTTTAGTATACCACATGGTGAAATTGGTTGTTGATATATAGTTGTCTGTTTCCAAGTTTGCAAAAGCAAAGTGCAGAAAATATAAATCTATTTTGTGTCCTTCAGAGATGTTGTTCAACTGTAAACTAGTTAATTATCTGTTTTTTTATTGCCATGTCCTACATACTATAGTCCTAAATACTATAGTAATTATGTGAATGTAACTTATCAGTTTGACAACCCTTAAAGGGGGCCTTGAATATTTATCATTGACAGCCATGAGTGAGCCCGGTTTGGTAAACCCCTTGCTTCAAACATTTTCCCTTGAAGAAAGACCTAAATAAACCTGCATGTTCACATTACATTTGCTCAAATGTCAGTCACAGAGGTGCCAGAGACCAATTGTAGTACACATGCTGCATAATGGGACCTACTGTGCTCTCTCCCCACCTGCTGCCTCACCCTGGTGTGGTGCAGTTTGTTACAGTGCAAATATCCCAGAAACCGTGCATTCTAGGGTAGAGGACCGGTCCTTCTACAACCACATTGATGTTTCTCTGATTTCAGGCAACCGTTTCATGTGAAGGTACTGAAATCCGGGGAAAGGGGTGGGGTGTCCACAAGTTATGTATCCAGTAATGTCTGGAGGTCCCTAACAGGTAACTGCAAAATGTGGTGCAGATTGGTGAAACGGTGTGGAATTGTATAAGGAACACCGCTTCACCATGCCACAAACCCACAAATAAATTGAAATCTCGGGAATGGGGTGGGGTGTCCAAATGTCATGTAGCCAGTAATGTCCAGAGCATCCTAATAGGCAACCAGTCATACAGGTCAGGGGTGTATTGGCCATATTTACTCCCTAAAAATTGGCAAATACTCCCAAAAAATAAAATGTTTCCTCTCAAGTTAAGGAACATAGTCATCTTGACCCATTAGGGTTTCTTGTCTCTATCTCACAGCATACTGTGAGGGTCAGAAATGAGAGGCTGACACAGATGGTAACATTCTAAGCATTAGACATATTATTAATAAAAAGGGTTGGGATAAAGGCTTAACTTTCCCTATCCTAACAAGAGTGTCCCTTCCTATAAAACCAAAACTAGAGCACAATGACTTTGTGTCCAAATTCAATCTGACCCTCACACTAATACATATGAATAAAATGATTAAGGTAAATCTTTCAAACTTCAACTCAACAGAAAAGTGCAATGATTCAAACATATAACTTCAACAAAATGTTGCTTTTATCCAAGGGCTGACTCACTTCCCCTGGATTATTCCAAGGAAACTGTTCACAATATTCTGCATCAAAACCAGTCTCTTAAAGGCATTACAAATGTCTCTTTCTCCCAATACTCTCATCAGGGTGATCAAAAAATGTTCTTTCCATGAGACTATTATACAAAGGATGAAGTGTCTCCTGATCTTTCAGAATGGCAAAACAAAGTATTCTTACCACAGTGTTGGTTTGAATATGGTTAAGGACAGTCTTTACTATTTTTAAGGATATCTAAACAAAGTATCTTTCCACAATGCTGGTTTGAATAAGTTAAAGGAAAGTGTTTACTATTTTTCAGAATGGCAAACTATCTTTTTCAGCATGGGGGGCGTGGCTAACTGGCCATGGAATTGGACGTGTCTGAGAGAGCTGCTCCGGGATCCGACATTGATTTGTTTGAATATGCACTAAGAATGAACAAGCTGCTTCAGGAATAGACACCCTGGTGCCTGAAGGGGTCCCCTGCCACAACTACAAAAGCCAAGCAAATCGGACTGAATAATAGAAGCGAAATCAACTTGGAAGCATCTGGCTGCTGCGGAACAAAGTATCCAAGATGCTGGAGAACAAAGGGGATGCGGCCGCGGCAGCGAGGACAATGTTGCAGCCCTGATAGAGACGCGGATAAGGGAGCACTGCCCCTTGGATTTCATGAGGGTATGTGCGCCTGGAACGGTGTGCGGGCCGCCGGCGAGGACGCAGAGCCATTGAGGGGCTCGGTGCGACGGGCGAACCCAGGTTGCGGGTACGGTGACCGCATATGTGAAAAGGGGAGGACCGGCATCGGAAGACCGTGCGCCTCCCCGGCTGCGCAGGATAATCGTGCCCGCGGCTCCCTGCCACCCACGGGTAGGTGTGCTACGGGACATGAGGACTGCGTGTGAGGAGCGGAGGGACGTGGATGACACATGTGGGAGCGGCCGCGAGACCAGCAGGACACAGAAGCTCTGAGATCGCGCATTAAGCGCTGTACGGAGATAAAGCCCTATGTGTGTGAGACCGAGGCAAGGAGGCTTGCTGCCTCGAAGGATCAGATGCAATGAAACTGAACAGTGAGGGGGATCGGCGCTGCTGGCTGGGTACTTCTCCCACGAGGCAGGCAAGATCGGGCGAAAACAGCTAAAATGAAGGCTGCCAGCACACGAGTGGGGGCACAATGGCACGAGGCATATAACGAATCGCCCCTTGCTCTGTGCACCCAACACCATATATTGTTATGACTAGGGCGAGGATGTAACGCTCACCTGATTCCCGCAGAGGCGCCGGTCTTGACTGGGTGAATGCCGTATCTTCAAAGGTGGTGTGTAACACACGGTTGGCTCTTTGGGCTGGACCTCTGTGCACTGTATGTCTGACTCGAAGAGTAAGATGTCTGCAGATAGAAAATATGGGATTAATGAACTGGGGTTATTGGGTGCCTCTCTCCTCTTCCCTTTCTCTTCTCCTGTAGAACCCCAAAGGTTAACGCCCTCACCTTAGGTAAGTGAACGCCGAGCTCTCCATCTGCCTCGGGGCAGGGTGCCGTAACCAGTTTCTTCACTGGATAAGGGTGCAGGCCTCTTGACCTCAGAGGACTGCTGTCCGTCGTTAACTGCACGAACGGTAAGTTCTGGGCACTTCAAATGTCTTAAAAGTCTTTTGTAATGATATCTCTTGTTTTGCAGGGTTCCGGCGATGGCGGATGGCGGGCTGATGAGAGTTGAGGATCGAACCCGCGTGAGGAATAGAAGCGCCTGGAAGCACGCAAGTAAGCGCTTGTAGCCTGCTTCACGATGCGCACTAACTGTCCCTTTTATCTTGCAGGTACCAGTTCGGAGCTTTAGAGAAGCTGAAGGGTGCTGGAATACCCACTGGATTCGGCGTGGGAAGGAGTAATGGCACGTGAGTAATAAAGTTGCCCAATGTCTTTAAACGCACCTTCTTTTGTCTTTCAGATGCGGGATGCAGCGCCGAAGGCCTCCGGAGCGTTCGAAGAGCTGGTAAGCTTTTGTCTTTCAGATGCCGGAATGCAGTGCGAAGACCTCCGGAGCATGCGAAGAGTAGGTAAGCCTTTGTCTTTCAGATGCCGGAATGCAGCGCGAGGCGTTGGTGACAGCCGATGGACCAGGTAAGAGATGCGCTGCCACTGAAGACCGTAGTGCTAACCTGTTCTTTCTTTGTCTTTACAGGTGCTGCTGAAGACTGGATTCCAGGTGGTAAGCCTTTGTTCCCTTAGGCCCAGGATCAGAAGCAGAAGACACGATGAGCGTTCTGCTGCAGAGAATGCAGAATAACACAAAGCAAGATTCATCCATCGGGTGTGGTTTAAATAGCCTCCTGTAGTGCTTAGGTGTCTCCTTCCACAGCCACGCCTAGGTAAGAAAAGAGTTCCTGCTTTCCAGAAGAGTTCCAGTGTTCTGAACCTAGGGAGTGGCTCCTGCCCCACCCAACAGGAAAAGTAGTCCCAAACAGAAGAGGATCAGGGGTTCAACTGGCAGGTAAGTAAGCAGCATGGTCTGCTGCAGGTAAGTCCACCCAAGCATTATGAGCCCGGCGCTTCCAGCGCTGGGACTGGGCATCTTTATGAGCCTGGTGCCACTGGCGCCAGGACAGGGTCCAAAAGGTCCCAATTGGGACTAGCTGGCACTCTGAACCGGGGTTATGGGTCTGCTTCCAAGGGAGTCGGGCAAGTCCTGATCTTTTGGAAGCAGAGATCATGACAGAGGAGGAGCACGTATTGAAGGACAGCTGGGTGTAAAGGCTGTTAAACTGGGAGGGCCGCGGCGTGCGTGGCTAATACGAGTGGCACTCCAAAAGAAGGACTGAGATATGCAGAGTGGAAGCAATGTTGGAACCGCGCTGAGGGAGGGACACTAACGGGGTCCACTGGGGATACCCTTGCCCATAAGCACGTATGGGACCTGGGACCTGAGGCTGAACACTGACTGGGGCAGCAACCCGCTGTGGAGGGTGCCCATTGAGCACCTAGTACAAATGGAACTATACCACCGCGCCCACAATATAAAAGTGCCGGAGACCGACGGTGAGAGAAGGCCTTCCCCCTCTGTCTGAGGCACATGTCTGCGTGGCCTTTACGCCACGATCTCTGAGGCGCCAAGCAAAGACAGATAGCCCGAAGAGTGCAAAGTCTGCGCATCAAGAGCTGATATTGAAAAACACATAGTATGAAACTGCGCCAGGTGGCGAATAGGCCAATTGGAAACGTGGGAGGACATAACCCACTCGAGCACACACAAATCCACACAGGGCACCCCAAGATAACTGCCAGGGCTGGTAGTGACTCGCTGACATCACTGCGAAATAGAGTAATAAAATTGCTACATCACGGACAGAGCGGCCTGGGACACTCAATCCAGATCACAAGATGGCGGGGAGAGTGGTCAAGGGCAAAAGCAAACAACCCACGATGGATGCCTTGCCAAGTCACAGCAGTCTCCAACGATGTCGACGCACACTGGTGCAAGTGTACCCACGGAAAGCTCCCTGGGGACCTAAAACCACCAGATATTGATGGCCATAACGGAACTAAGAGACTTCTGGGGGATAGCAATGGCGGATCTAAGGACCTCCTTGGAAGCCAAGATAGACGCGGTGGGGATAGAAGTCCACCTGCTGCGACAAGACGTCAGGGCGCTGGCAAACAGAACGAGCAGCCTGGAAAGTGCGGTCAAAACTAACACGACCACTAGCACTGATAATGCAAAGAAAGTCCACATAGTAAAGCAGCAAGTTGCTAACCTGGAGAATCGTGCAGAGGAGGCCGAAGGAAGAGCGAGACGGAATAACATTCGTGTGGTCGATCTGCCGGAAGGAGAAGGCCAGGACCCTACGGACTAAGTGGAGAATATGATCCTGCAGGAAATAGGGGCCGATAAACTCTCACAGGGATTCACAGTGGAGCGAGCGCATAGAGCCCTCATGAGGAAACCAAACCTGGAGCCCCTCCCCGCGCAATAATTGCCAAGATATTGAACTATAAAGATCGTGAGAAGATTTTGGAGTACTTCAGAAAAGGGGGAACGATTGAAAAAGCCTCGGCTACTATTACAGCTTATCCTGATTATACAATGCTGGTCCAGAGGCAGAGGTATAGCTATGTTGCGGTGAAGAGGAGGCTGCGCACGGCTGGCATCAAATATATGCTTCTGTACCCTACAAGATTGAAAGTGTTGTACAAAAGTAGAATGTTCTTCTTTGATACCCCAGAGGAAGCTGCTACATGGCTGGACCTACAGGGCTGCCAGCAACAAGATGCGGAACGGGCCCAAGGAGAGCAAGATAAGTGACTAAGACACTCTATGTATACTGGTATATGACATGGCGAGGTATCCCAGTAGAGACTTGATAAAGACATTGATAGATGTGTATGGATGGGAAGTGTTGAAGCCAGGTTAGGATATCCCTGATTCTGCTGATGTGTAATGGACTGGAATATAGAGTATTGAATATATGAGCAAACTGGATAGTAGTGTGTCAGGGATGGAGCAGGGTAACAGTTGGGAGGTTGGGGGGTAAAGTTGGGGAAGGGAAGGGAAGGGAGGGGGGAGGGAGAGGGGAAGGGGTGTTTGGGGTGTTTGTAGTTAAGGGAAGTTTGAAAGGGAGAACAAGCCTATATAGACTGAGATGGAAGTGGGATCTGGACTGCACCGGTGGGAGGGGAAGGGGAACTCAAATGAGCCATGGGGGACCTTAAAATAATTACATGGAATGTCAGGGGACTTAATAATTACCTAAAGAGGAACAAGGTCATGTTGTACCTGCGCACACAAAAGATAGACATTGCACTGTTGCAGGAGACCCACCTGACACGAGAAAAGATGAAGATGGTTGTAAAGAAATGGAAAGGGGTTGTGGCGGGCTCGACATATTCTGCTTATGCTAGAGGAGTGCTCATCTAGGTGGCCCCGCATGTCCCGTTTCAACTGTTGCAGGAAGTGGCAGAAACGGATGGGAGGATGATCATGGTGGAGAACAAGGAGATATGCATTATAAATTCACACGTCCCCAATCAGAATATGGCAGCTTATTTCAGAACTCTGTGTACTAACCTTTGCATGTGTATGGGGAGTGTGGTGATCTGGGGTGGGGATTTCAACTGTGTTTTAAACCCTTGTGTGGATAGATCAGATGGGAAGATTGATAGACCCGCCCCAGCAGCTTAAGCGTTGGAGACACTACTAGACGACTTTGGTTTGGCGGATGTGTGGAGAACGAGACACCCCCAAGAAAGGCAGTACTCACACTATTCCGCCCCGCAGCAGTTACATATGAGGCTGGACTATATCTTGTCTACGTCGGAAGTAATAACAGAGATTACACTGCCGGAATACAAAGCAAGGGTCCTTTCGGACCACTCGCCCCTGGTCTTCGGATGGCAATACTGCCCCCTGAGAGCAAGGATCCCGACATGACGCCTCTGGGCAGAGGCACTTAAGGATGCCTTTTTTAGAGAACATATGAGGAGGGGATTATAAACTACTTTGAGATGAATACAGGTAGCGTGGACTCAGCGGGCACATTATGGGAAGCCTTCAAGGTGGTGATGCGAGGCGTAGCCATTGCAAAATCTAAAGGCCTCCAAGGTGGGATCTTGGCTGACCTACAAGACACAGAAAGGGAACTGGAAAAAGCATTGAGGGGTGGGGGTGACATGGCGGGAGATACTTAATCTGCAGCAGAAATGTGCAGGGCAATGGGAAAGGCTGTGTAACCTCAACTATAAAAAATATATAGAGAGACAGCATGCAGGAGGGGATAAGACAGGAAGGCTTTTGGCATGGTTATACAAGAGCAAAACCCCTAGACCCACGATTAGAACGATAACCAGAGAAGATGGGAGTGTAGCTGACACCCAAGAGGGATTTAATCAGGAGTTTGCAGATTATTATAGGTTATTATATTGGGATGAGGAGGGAAGTAGCTATGGAACGTTAGCAGAAACACTGGAGGACATAGGACTGCCTACGATAAGTGCTGAAGAAAGAGAGGAGCTGGATGCACCGATTACTTTGGAGGAGTTAGGAGAAGTGGTGAGACAGCTGCCTACCAGTAAGACTCTGGGGGCGGACGGGTTCCCAAGTGAATTTTATAAAGTATATAGAGAGGAAGTGCTCCCCCCAATGTTAGAAATGCTAAACGAAGCGTTTGAGATGGGATGGCTGCCAGAGTCACTTAGGGAAGCGATCATAATACTGCTTCCCAAACCTTACAAGCCTGGGCATAGCTGTGGTTCCTACAGACCTTTGTCAATGTTGAACCAAGACAGCAAGATATTGACGGCTGTCTTGGCAAACAGACTGCGGAGAGTTATTGACAAACTAATACACCCCAACAAGACGGGCTATGTCCCGAACAGGAATATAACTCATAATCATAGACGACTCCATCGGGTTGTTGAACTGGGGAGCAGGAACGAGGGCGAAATGGCAATTGTGTCCCTGGACGCGATGAAGGCTTTCGATTCGGGTAGGTGGCCATGGCTGCTGGCGGCCCTGGCGGGCTATGGAATGGGGGCCTGGATACATAAGGTGGGCGAAGATGCTATATAGTGAACCGCTGGCCAGGGTTAGAACAGGATCAGTGATATCCGACAGATGGCAACTTAGTAGAGGCACCAGACAGGGATGCCCATGGTCCCCAATGCTCTATATACTAGCCCTGGTGCCCCTAGTAATATACCTTAGACAACAATACGATACTTTAGGTATCAAGGTGGGAGGGGAACGACATTTGATCTCCTTATATGCGGATGACGTGCTGCTGTACTTAAGGCACCCGGAGGAAAATTTCCAGTACATTCTGGAAGTGATGGAGAGATATGCGGGGTGTCTGGTATAGCGGTGAATCCTCAAAAATCTAGTATTTTCCCGCTAAGCAGTAATAAGGGAATCCCTGTGGGACGGTTGCCAGTGTTACAAATACCATGGGCGGTTAGTACTTTCCTGTATCTTGTGATAGACTTAAACCACACAGTGGAAGATGAGCACAGGCACAACACTGAGGTAGCCATTAAGAAAATCGAGAATTGTATGAAATTCTGGGTGAAGTTGCCCCTTGCAATGATGGGACGGGGGGGCAATGCTTAAGATGGTGGTCCTACCTAGGCTCCTGCATTATTTTGGAAATATTTCATACCCGATACCTAAGAAGTTTTTCACTAAACTGAACAGCATGTGTAGGGATTTCCTGTGGCATGGTACCCGGAATAGGGTGGCACTATGGAAGCTGCAGAATTTTTATGAAAAAGGGGGGATCAAATTGCCTAATGATGAGGTCTATTATGTAGCGAGCCAACTGCAATATATCGCCAAATGGCTCTCAGATGAAGTGACCCCCGAATCCAGGTTGTTTGGATATGATTGTGCCCCATTTTATTTAAAAGAGATGATCTGGCTGCCCAAGACAGAAATGGAAGAGCGCCCTAAGTTGATGATGCCTGGGTGGAAGATGTGGCGCCGGGCATGCCAGATGATGGAGAACACGTTCCCATGCTCCCCGCAGGTGCCACTACTGGCACTGGCAGGGGGGATAAGCACCTAAGGATGATAATCAGGAACCACTGGGAATCGGTGGGGTTAGTGACGATGGGAGATATCTGGCGAGAGGGGACTATCATAGATTTTGAAGTGCTGGGGGAGGAAACGGGGGTACCCACGGCCCAGTATATTACATATCACAGAATGGTGCAGAGAATTAGGAGAACATGGCCCGAAAAGGTACTGGAAGAAGAACCAGAGGCTACCATATATACAATATATGATATGACGGAGTGGGGGCACGAGATCTCTAGACTGTACGAGATGATGATGTCTAAGGTCAGGAAGGAATTAACACAACTGAGACTAGCCTGGGAAGCGGAAGTAGGAGCCCCGATGGAGCACGGGATGTGGGAACGTGCCCTGGGGTACCACAAGAAGGTGTCGAGGAATGCGAGACTAAAACAGATACAACTATATATTACGCACAGGGCATATATGACACCCCAGAGGATATCTAGGTTTGAAGGTGCTGGGCGGCAAGCATGTCCCAAATGCGACGAAGAAAAGGCTGGCCTGGTACACATGTTCTGGTCATGCCCGGTAATTGAGCGTTTCTGGGGTGAAGTAGCACAGAAACTGGCAGAGAAGGGGGTCACAATTATTATAGATACAGCCTGGGCCTGCTTGCTGGGGGTGTTCCCCAGATCGCAGAAACTTGAGCATGTTAGTAAATTGAAAGATCTAGCATATGTGCTCGCAAAAAGGAGGATTGCCATGGGATGGAAGACATGTCCTAGGCCACGGGTGGAGGTGTGGTGGAAAGAGTTGCAGAAATGGGCATAGGCAGAAACCATAGTATGGCAAGAGGCGAGCAATGTAGGGGAAGAGGAGGAAGCGGGAACCCTGATGGCATGGAAATTATTAATAGCAGAATTGTTTGGAACAATAGAAAGATGTGACAGAACTCACAGAAAAGAAGACCCCACCACGAGGGGCAGATGCAGAGTGTGGGAATAAATAGGCTCGTAAAGGGTGGTGGGATAAGGGGAGCAGTGATCGAAATTAAGCAATGAACAATTGAGCAGTTGATATATGCACTGCCATGTTTGGTTTGTATTGTTTTTTGTTTGTATAAATCAATAAAATTGTTTTTTTTTTTTAAACTGTCTTTTTCAGCATAGAGGTTCATAAATGGCAAAAGGAATGTCTTTTTAAAATTTCTGGTTGACAAAATGTTCAAAGGAAGCAAGAACTTAAGATGAGCAAGTCTATTTTCAACATACCAATTCAAAATGAGTTTCCTGATGCACTGTCATGCCATGAAACTCAACCACTGTAAACTTTTGATATCCTTGTTTACTCTCCTGCCAGCAATATCCCCCTTTTGGCCCACAGAGATCCGCTGGTGTACTCTCATGCAACGTATCCTTGTCCAAAAAGGTTTCACTCCCTGATATCCTTATCATGCTTCTCTGCACATTCTCCTTAACTGTCACTATTATCAATTTCCCCCAAACCGTCATCCAATATCTGAGGATTTCCTTTTTAATGATCTCTCTTGATTCTTGCAAATGCTTGTTCCAAGTATATCCCAACTGACTTCTTTAAGTCGGGAGAATTACACCATAGTTGCCCCTTGCATTCTTTTGGCAATGTCTATTGGCTTAGGCAATGCTAGTCCCAAGTTTCCCTCAACTGACATCTCGTGTCAGGGCCTTTTCCATTCTGTTCCACTATGTTGAATCTCAAAAGTACTTTTCATATGCTTATGAGCATTTTCGCACATCCTGCAGCCCCCTTCATCACAAGGCTGACTCACTGGCTCTTCGTGCAGCAGTTGAGAGATACTCGCAAGGGGTTGGATCCCATTCAGTGGCAGAGCTCCGATGGTTCTCTGTGTCATCTCTTCTAGCCTTTGCTTCCAAGAACGGCGCTGCTCTTCAGGCCTGCGTCTCCACACAATGCTCCACTGCGCACCCTCTGCTTCCTCTTGACCGAGGCTTCTCTTTGAATGCCAGCTGCCTTCTGGCATGCTTCTCTCCCCACAGTCCGTTGTGGGTATTCTTGGGTTACCAGCCACTCTTCCCGCTCTGCACACTCTGCAACCTGCCTTCTCTCTCCATTCACCTTCACATTTTCGTTCCTGTCCTTGCCTCCATTTCATTCTCGGTCTCTCCAGCTGTAGATGTTTTGGACGCAGCTGATTCGCTTGTTGACAACTAGACCGTCCATTGTTTTCAATGTCACATTTCTTCCACATGAACTCCTTGCTCCACTTCCTCGCCCTAGTGCTTGAGGATTTCTGGGACTTTGAGTCCAAAGAGGTTTTAATAGATTTTACATCACATATTTGAACAGTTGCACCAACATTACAATTATCATACACGCTGGATGTTTCACATGGTTTACTTTCACCATATCTACATAGACTGAATGGGTTTTTGTTTGGACAGGGTGTTTCACGTTTTCTCAGAATCAGATGGTTTTGAATAATGGCAGCAAGCCATCAAAAACCCTCCATTTAATGGATTTTCTTCACAATAAAGATAGGTATATTGCCTCTCTCCTTGTGGAGTCACCACTCTCTCCTTACACCCATCTCTTCCCATGTGATCCACCCTCAGAATACCACCCCCAGGGTCAGAATCCGGCAGTGACTGCCTTCCCCTGGCCACATGGGAGGGAATTTAAGCTGGGGATCAGTGATGGCTCTGCAGGATTCATCACAATACACAGCACACAAATGTACGCATTTGTGTCTATTTTAATCTTTTACAAACAAAAAGGTGCATGCATGAATTAAATGGCTTTTAACCTAGCTTGGTGATACCCTGAAGTGTTTGTATTTAGTCATGGAAATAGTTTAGAGGGAGGTTTTTTTCAGATGTACCTGCTTAGAAGGTCATTACAATATTCTAGTTTGGCACCAATGGTGGCTCTGGCTATTGATGATAGACAGTTGGGTTTAGATAAGTAGGGTTTTATTGCATGTATTAGCTTTGTAGTGTGTGCTGAGGCGGAGGTGATGGCGCTGACCTGTCTAGTCATGGATAGAGTGGATTCTATGTATACCCCAAGAGTCTTCACGGATGTGGAGACAGGGATAATCGTGTTGTCAATTATGCAGTTAGCGTAATGCCTGTCGAGTTTGGCAAGTGTGTTTTGTAGACCTAAAATGATGATTTCCGTCTCCTCCCCATTGAGGCAGAGGCCATGAATTGCCATCCAGGCCTGGATGGTGGAATATATTAGGTGAAGTGCTTCAGAATCTTTGTTATAGATTCCAGTGAGTGGGAGAAGTACCTGCGTATTGTCAGCGTAATTCGTATACGCGATACCAAGTGCGTGAAGCTTGTCGAAGAGGGGCTTCGTGAACAAGTTGTACAGTGTAGGTGCTGTGCAGGAGCCCTGCGGGACTCCACAGTGGATGGTTGTGGGGGCTGCATTGGCTATGTTAGAAAATACTTTCATTGCCTTGCCTTCCAAGAAGGAGGTGACCCAGAGGGCTGCTTCTTTAGAGAAGTTAGCCGAGTGGGTAAGGTGTGAGGTGAGAGTCTTGTGGTCCACTAAATCGAAGGCAGCTGAGAGGTCAAGGAGTAGCAGTAGGGCTGGTTTTCCTTTGTCCATGATTTGGGTGATCTGATTTTTTTAAATCCACCAGAGGTGTTTCCGTGCCGTGTCCTTTGCGGAAGCCAGATTGTCTGGATCCGAGGATGGAATGAGCTTGAAGGAAGTGTTGGATCTGGCTATGGGTGGCTTTATCCAAGATTTGAGGAGGAAGGGCACAGTGGTTATGGGTCGGTAGTTGTTGGGCTGTAGTGGGTCTAGAGTGGGCTTTTTCAGGCGGGTGCGGACCCATGCCTCTTTTAGGCTTGTTGGGATAATGCCTGATCTGAAGGAAGCAACAATGAAGACTGTCAGGAGCGGTGCGAGAATGTCGGCTCATTCCTTGATGTGCTTGGGTGGACATATGTCCGCTTTGCACGTGGACTGTTTTAGGTTTTTGAGGAGGTTAACTTCTGTTTCAGTGATGTCTCTGAAGGAGAAGAGCGGTTTGGTGAGGTTGGTGGGAGGGGGTGGTGGGTGGAGACTGTTTGTTTGGGTCGAAGGTAGTGAGGTAGTGTTTTACAGTGGTCCTGCATTTTTTTTGGCAGGAAGTCAATTTTGTTTAGCATGGCCGATTGAATACTGGCACACCATGCTTCATCTTTGATGATCTCGTCTGGGAAGTTGGGAGGTGAAATTAGCTCATTGAAGATGGTGAATATTTCTTTAGATTTAGAGTTGGCATTTGAGATGCAGGCATTAACCCTTTAAGTGCCATGAGTATTCCCCCCCCTATCCCCCCTCGCCCCAGTGCCAAGGCCTTTTTTGGTGATTTCGGTATGTGGCCATTCAATTGCTTGTAGCTTTTTTGTTACATGAGATATCTCGGCCAAATTTGGCTCCTTTTTTCCCACATGTAGGCGGTCGTAACGCCACCCAGGAATCCTAGGTTGCTGTAGGGGGGTGAGAGAAAATAACCAAAAAGGGCACAACATTGTGTGTTTTTTCAAATAATGTAAGAGCTAGGAACAAATAGTTTGCTGTGCTGAATTCCCAAATTTCCTGGCTTTCAAGAACAGGTTGAGTGGAAACGTGAAAACATTATTTTGATGTGGTTATCAACCGTTTTGTGAGAGGTAGGCGATTTTGGCCATTTTTGCCAATTGGACATGCATGGACGGAATGGAAGAAAAAAGGGTAGGAAAGCCGTATTGGAGGACAGAAAGGCATTCATTTCTGAAAAGTAGACAAAATTACAAGTTTAGGAAGGAGTGATTTGCGGAGGTCAGGCAACAACTAGGTAGGGGAAAATGCCATAGATTGGGGGAAACGCAGGAAAATGATCGAAAAAAAAGGTATTTGGTGGACATGGTTGGCTTGGTACGGCAATGGCTTCTATGAATTTTGAGAAAAGCCATGCTCTGCTACATTTCCTCGACTCTTGCAGTTAGGAAAGCACACATTTTTTGTAGTGTTTTACAAAACAAGCAATACCACACGCCAAACACTGAGCCATGGTACACAGGAGTTTTATGCTTATGGCCTGAACAGACGCACTTAGTATGTGTAAATCAGGAAAACCAATGTGGCGAGGAACAGCAAGCATACATTTTTTGAAAGAGCACAGGCAGACCTTTTCAGGGATAGGTGACTTGTGCAGGTTCCAAAAGTGTATGATGCCTAAAGCAGCGACTAAATGTAGGGCACATTTGGGAAATGAAAGGGTTGTGTGACAAAGGGCACCAGCAAATGGGTCAAAACATTATGAAAACCACACAAACACAACAAATGTTATACCTTCCCGTGTTCACACAGGGTGCCGAGGAAGACGGTACCTCACATGTGTGGGTGCACCTACGTGGGCGCCAAGGGGAAAGCCTAAAACACAGGTAACAAGTCTGTTTTGACAGCTGAATTTCAAACTTTGTCCAGACGGGCACACCATACAGATATGGGCCTCTGGTGTCCAAGCCACCAAGTAAAACAGGGAACCCCATGCATTTCCGAAAAAGGGGACACCCGTGGAAATACGCAGAGGTATGATTCACGCAAATCGGCCCAGAATGTATTACCCAGACTCCCCTGCAAAGTCCGAAATGTGGGGTGGGGAACGCATTTTCCGCACATTTCACTCGGCTCACCCATCGAAACACTCCCCCAACAACACATTTCCTACCGTCCCGCGTTCCCACAGGTGTCCCGATGAAAACGGTACCTCACATGTGTGGGTGCACCTACCTGGGCGCCAAGGGGAAAGCCTAAAACACAGGTAACCCCAAGTCTGTTATGACAGCTGAATTGCACACTTTGTCCAGACGGGCAGACCATACAGATGTGGGCCTCGGGTGTCCAAGCCACCAAGGAAAACCGGGAACCCCATGCATTTCCCAAAAGAGGACACCCGTGGGAATCCACAGAGGTCTGCCTTGTGCAAATTGCCCCAGTTTTTATTAACAACAATCACCGACAAAGTGTGATATTTGGTGGGGGAAAAAACACAATGTTCACTTTGTCTGGGGTTCTGGGTAATAAATTCTGGGCCTCTTCACGCAAGTCAGACCTCTGTGGATTCCCACGGGTGTCCTCTTTTGGGAAATGCATGGGGTTCCCTGTTTACCTTGCTGGCTTCGACACCCTAGGTCCAAATCTGTAGGTTGCCCACATGAACAAAATGTGCTGTGGCGAAAGGCTTGGGGTTACCAGTGGGTTACCCTTTTCCTTTTGCGCCCCCGGTAGGTGCACCCACACATGTGAGGTACCGTTTTTGTTGGGACACGTGTGGGAACGCGAGAATGTATGACATCTGTTGTTGGCGACGTGTTTCTGGGAGTGGACACAGGGAAATGTCTCTGAAATTGGCTGGAAATTAAGACAATTCTCAGACATTTTGCTCTGGCCACCCACCGAAACACACCGCCAACAACACATGGCCTACCTTCCCGCTTCCCCACATGTGTCCCAACGAAAACGGTACTTCATGTGTGGGTGCACCTACCGTTGGAAGTGATGTCCCTGGCCTTGGACATCCATTTACCATGTGGGCGTACTGTCCCCTAAGCATAGCAGCAGCTCCAGGGAGCCCCAGCAGGATCCCCATTCCTCCCCGGAGGTGACATCTGTAACGTAGCACAGCCAGAGGTGGTGCCTGGGTTTGCAGACGGACAACCCACATGGGAGGGATCCGCTCCCAGGGAAACACCAATGTTCTGCTGGCATGGGGGGCAATTTGTGACCTGCCCATGCAATTGTATCCCAGCCCACCAACATATCTGCCCAGACGGCCCATTCCCACCCACACCACCAACAATCCAGCCCCAGTCTCACCCACCCCATTGACAGTGGGCCCTAGAATAATAAAAAACAGTACTCCAATAACGTTGCAGCTGCTCGCATAGAAAAAGCTGTAAACAAAACAAAACACATGTGTTACCTACGGTCACACCAGCAAAATGTAGCCCTCTCTGGGGGCAGATAAGGGGGGGGGGGGGCTGTCCTGCACTCCACCCTGGCCTCAGGCGTCCCTTCCTAGGAGCAGATATCTGGTCCCAGGTAGGGCTGCATGACATGGCACCCACTCCATTGCGGGTGGGGGGGTCAACGCCCTATCCCATTAGAAAATTCCCTGTCCCTTTGAGGTGCCCCACAGTCCCCCCTAAAAAGCGTTCCACCATTTTCCCTTTGGTAACCCAACTCCCCTTGGCACAGAGGGGCACATTGGTGTGCCAATCTGGCCCCGGGTGCCCAAACCCTACCGCCCCACCCACTGGGGGGCCTGACTCACCATTTTTGGGGGCCCTGTCCCCCCGTCACCCCAAATGGATGGCGGGGGCACCTCATGCAGGCCTCCCTGGGCCTCCTACAAATGGCTGCGTGAGGTACACCCCCCCTCCATTTGGGGTGGGGGTGGAGAGGGTCCCCAAAAATGGTGGGACAGACCCCCCCAGTGGGTGAGGCAGTAAGGTTTGGGCAACCCGGGGCCAGATTGGCACACACATGTGCCCCTCTGCCCCAAGGAAAGTTTAGTAAACAAAGAAAATAATTCAAAATGGCAGGCTGCCCTTTAGCAGGGGCTGAGGGGCACCCTACACTGCTGGGGAATTTTCTAATGTAATGGAGGGTGACCCTCTTCTCTTCCCGCTTTGCAGGGATCACACAAAACGAAGTACCGAGAAGGACAAGCTATCACGTCCTTGGCACTGTGAAAGGAATTCCGAGGACGAGATAGCTCTTCCTTGGCACTTAAGGGTTTAAAGGAGGTAGCTTTAGCTTTGGTGATGGTCGGCTTTGTATTGGCTGGAGAATATATCAAAGCAATTTTTAGAAGTGACGCTTGGGTTAGATTACCAGTTTTTTAGTGCTTCCCTTTTATGGGAGCGGAGGGCCTGCAGTTCTTCTGTAAACCATGAGTTGGCGTGCAGGACATTTTTTTCTTTTTTGCTTTCAAGTGGAATTATGGCGTTGATGGCTTTGGTGAGTGTGTCTTTGTAAATGTCTGCTAGGATATTGGGATCAATGGAGAAGGGGGGGGCAGTGATGGGATATTCAAGTGTGGGCAGAGGTTCTCCTGTGTGAGTTTTCTAGAACTTCTTGCTTTAACTGCAGGGGCAGTTGTGGGGGTTTTAGAGTTACCGGTGATGGGAAAGGAGAATTCAATACAATTGTGGTCAGTCCATGCCATGGCTGTATTGGAGTTGATGGTGGTGAGGCAATTATGGTCTGCAACCAAATCCAGAGTGCGGCCTTTGGAGTGAGTGGGGCTTGAGACTTTTTGTATGAAGCCTAGGTCAAGGAGTTCTTTGGCGAGGGACGCAGCAGCTTTATCTTTGGCGTCATTAAATCCTAGATTTAAGTCACCAAGTAGTAGCGTCTTAGTGGAGCTTTTTAGGTTGTCACTGTCTGAAGGGAGACCTACGGGGCGGTAGAGCACGTGGATGTTGATGGTGCTGTTAGGGGACAGCGTAAGCTTAGCAGGCAGAATGCCAGAGTTGCTGGCCGGTGGTCTGAGAGGGAGGGTGTCTTTGGAAATGAGGGCTACTCCACCTCCTAGGCGAAGTGGTCTGTCTTGTCTGAGGATGGTGTAGCCTGGTGGGAGAGAGAGGATGACGGCTGCGCTGGATGCCTCATGTAGCCAGGTTTCTCTGATGGCTAGTATGTCGAGGTTGAGATTGGTTAGTAGATTGTGTATTTCTAGGGCATGTGCTGGGAGGGAACTAACATTGAGGAGGGCACATTTGATAAGTGTTGTAGGGTTAGTTTTGATTTCAGTGGAGATGGGTGTGGTGGTTGAGTCAGAGGTAGGCTGTGTAGGCCTAATGGATGGTATACTTGAGTGAGAAGGTGTAGACATGCATACAGTAGTGACTTTGATGTGTGGGGAGTATCTGTGGTGGGGGCGGGAGCCTAATCGAAGATTCCTGAGCGCAGGTGTGGGAAGACATTTGAGGGCTAAGGGTAGAGTCTGGGCTCTGTGTTACGCTCACCTGGCTCCCACAGGGGCGTCGATCTGAACTGGACAGCTGCGGCCTCCACCAATGTGACGCGTAGTGCCGAGATGACGGACTGGACTGGCCCACATAGCTTCGTTTGCTTGGCCCGTAGGAATATTCTTCTGCAAATGGAGAAAGGGAATTAACCATAGGCACCAGGACTGCACCCAAATAGCCCCTAGCAGGGGTTGTTGGGTTTGCTTAGTATAACTTGATGCCTGCTTCCGGGGTTGCTGGACTTGGTCTGGGTCCTCGGGGGTAGGCATCATGACACTCTGAGCCTGTTTAGTCTATTGGCTATGATGGGGTAGGGAAGCAGGTGAGACATGACTGTGTGCGAGTGGTGAGGTTGTTGTGTGGTAGTAGAGGTGGACATTGTGGCGTGGGGAGATAGAGCTGAGGTGATGTGGTAGTAGCGTGCAAGTGGGTTTGGTGTCGTTTGCAATGGGACAGAATGCAGAGAGGGTAAGGCAAAGTGCAAGTACGGTAGTTGTGATATGGCTGAGGTGCTTGATAGTGACTTTAGACAACATGGTGTGCCTGGGATGGAGCAGCGGGCAGCAGTGTCGACTCACAGGCGCTGGGTAGAACCATGCAGTGGCTTGTAGAGAAGCGTGGACAATTTTCATACAGCAATAAGGAGCGAGTTTCCAGCAGTAATGGGTGGTAGTAATGGCTAGAGGCAAGGTTACAATTCTAAGTGAGCAATAGCAATTTGGAATTAGCAGGGCTACAGTGCCGTGTACGGGCTTATGGGTGGCCAGCAAAACATTTTACAATAAAAGATGAGGCAGAACAATTTCAAAATAGGGCTTTAGCAAGGCAGTTTTGGTCAGGGCAGTGTGGAACATGGGCCTGGAGCCACGTGTAGAATCTGACTGGTGAGAGGAGATGGGCTGGTACCGTGCACTATGAGTACAAATGAGGAAGGGTATATGGGGGATGAACATAGGTACAAGAATGGAAGAAGCTCATAGAGAGCGTTCAGTAGTATACAGTAAGGGTGGCAAGATGTGGGGGCAAGGATAGAGGGCAAAATACAGGACTGCACACGGGACAGACACAGTTTAGCAGCAATGGAAAGTGCAGTGCCTTAGAGTCAAGGACTGCAGTGGTTGAGGCAACAACAAATGCAAGTATAATTGAGCAGGTCAAGTGGAGACATTATCATGCAGCAGGATAGTGCCGCAATTACACCCCATGCAGCAGGCGAGTGGGAGGCTGCGGTCTCGTGGACGGAAGTAACGCGGTGAGCAGGTAAACAAAGTACTGAGCGGCTTGGGCACCTGAATTGTGATAGTGTGGCACAGTCTCACCAGAGTTAGTAGGGCGGTCCGGGAGCACAGGTGGTGAAGCAAGTAGCAAAGAGACCTTGAGCAGCTCGCGGCACGCTCGGTCAGCTCAGTCAGAAGCCTAAGTGTGAGCCTTGGGGGTGTGCCGGCTTTGCCTGGCGGCTCGCTCCCATAGACTAGAAGTAGCTGGAGTGGGCCAATGGGTTTACATGAGCTCCACAGCAAACAAAGGCGCCAGGTGTGAATATTCCAAGTCGGCCATCTTGGAATGGTCGTCACGGTAGGCACAGAGGGCGTAGGTATCCCAAATCATGGAAAAGCAGCTTCAGTACGAACTGCATTCAAAGAGTGATGGTTATGCGGGCTGATTGATGGTTAGTCGCATAATACAAGGGAAGCGACTCAGGCGGATGCGATCTCCATGGGCATGGTGGCAAAAAGCCAGAGGGGTTTACCTCAGCTCAGCTGGCCCAGGGTGATTGATGGCGTGTTGCAGCAGTGCCGCGCAGATGACAGAGGGGAGCTCCTGCGGTTTGCCCCAAGGTTCATGTGTCTCGCCCACTTTGTGTAACATTTACACCAAATCATTATTTGACCATCTTGACGCTCTTGGTATCACCTTCACTAACTATGCCGACGATACCCAGATCCACGGTCCCCTTTTGGGAGATTGTAACCAGGACTCTGAGAGCATAAACAAAGTCTACGAAACAATTCAACATTGGATGGCCCAACATAGTCTATGTTTGCACGACACAAAGTCGGAGCTCCTCATAGTTGGGACTCCACCCACCTTGGCACGCCTCAAATCAGCATTCAGGTTATTCACCATTGATGCCCATAAAATTCCAGTCTCACCATAAAGACTCTGGGGGTCTACCGTGATGCCTCACTAAGCATGTCACGCCAAATAAACCACATCACCTTTTCTGCAGTTTACGCTACGAAATTGATCCGAGCAAGCAAACCATTCCTATCATCTGATAACCACCTCACAAGCCCTTGTAGGTTCAAAGTTGGACTATTATAATGCCTTGCTTTGCGGCTCATCTGACAAAAGCATAAAAAAGCTCCAGGTCAACACTGGACCTAAGCAAATTTGACTACATCTCTGAAGCTCGGAGATCTGTACAGTGGCTCTCCGTCAGAGAGGATTATATTCAAAATCTTCTGAACTACGCATACGTGTCTATCCAACAATGCCCCATCTTATCTAACCCAGAAAATTACTCCTCATACATCATCCAGACCTCTAAGATCCACCCAGAGCCACTGTCTGGTCAAACCTAGATTCAAACGCAAAAGACCCGGTGGCTCTAGCTTTCCTACCATGGCAGCCAGCCTCTGGAACAATTTACCCCTGCACATACGCTCTGAGCCATCCTATCTCACTTTCCAGAAACTACCCATCTCTTCAATTAATCTTACGAAAATGTACTTAATATGTCTGTAACCAGAGCCTTGATGCCCCCGGGCTTTGTGCGCTCATAGAAAATGAAAATAAAATAAAAATAAAATGTAAACAAGAAGCAGCAGAACAGCAAAGGTTATTGTGGATACTTTTAGTCTCTTTGTAAGGATATTTAGAAGAATAACTCAATGGTGTTGACACTGTTAAAGGACTCTCAAAAGGGAAACAAGCAGCAACTTGGGTCAGAGGTAAGAGTGTACACCCTGGACACATCTAAATGCACTCCAATGCTCTGAAGCGACTTCTTGGATTACGGTAAGTAATACCTTTTCTACCCACAGTAACTTTGGCTTGAAGAATTGTTTGTGGCTGTATTCTCCTCGATGTGGCAGCTCTGGACCCGACCTTCAGATTCCTTGGTCTGGTGACAAAAGGCAGGACAATGGATGGGATCTCTCTGCAGCAATCTCGAGGGAGGACCTCTGGCATGGATATCATCAGCTCCTTTGGTAAGTCTGCGATTTTGGCTCCTTTTCTGCAGCACCAACAAAGGACACGATTCACCTGGTCAATTTTCTTTGATTCTTGCACTCTGGTGAGGGGACTTAGATACGTTGGATTGTGTCTCTGGAGGGTCACCTGGAGCTCACCAAAGACTTGGATGTATTGAGCCTTGGCAAGACAATGCACTAAGATTGGGTCGGAGGTCTTCTGGTATTCGCGGTTTGCAGCTCTGGAACACCACAGCACTTCGGAAGATGGCTCAGATTGTAGTTCGTCTCAGGGTTGGTTGGCCCCACCAGCCAAAGGGAAGGAGTCCTCTTCGGAATTCCTGTGTGGCATAGTAAACTGGGTCTGGCCAGCAGTGGTCACATCAGTGTTGCCAAGCGTCTGCAGGAGTCTCTGGTTGTCTTCTTCGGTTACTTCAGTTTCCAGTGGTCGACTTGTCTTTCACCTCAGGAACCTCACCTTTTTATTAAGTTTCAGCACACACTCCTCTGCAATCTCTCTGCTGTTCACAGAAAGGGACGACGGGCTGTCCAATCAGGACAGCTAGACCCACAGTGGGAGCTAGTTTCATTTAGGCAGACAAAGATCAGGGGAGTGAAAAACTCCTCCCCCACTTCCTGCCAGTACAGACACCCTGGAGCCTAGGCGGGGACACCCAAGGGTTCCCACCAAAGGCAAAAAACACACACAGACATCCCCCTCTCAGAATGGTAGAAGAATGGCTAACAAAGAACAACCATGCTAGAAATTGTGAAAATAGAAAGAAGCCCCGAAGTTAGTACTTAGGTGTCCCTATTGCGCACAACCAGGACTGTTAATAAATTCTGCAGTAAAAAATAGCACAATAGTCGGTAGAAAACGTCCACTGCCACCAGCTATAACTAGAAGGTTGTCCATGTGACTAAAATGTCATAGGAGCAGTGCTAAGGGGATATTAGGTATCCCATTGGCACTCCACATAGGTGATGTGTGCGCCAATCCCTCACAATATAAAGTTGTAGGGGGGACACAAAGTATCCCTCTATCCTTTAGAACTGTAGTTACTTGAGGATAAAGAAAATCTCAAAGGAGAACCCAAAGGGATCCCAGCAACACTGCCCATAAGAAGCTGTCTGCTGGAATAGTAAAATACAGATGCCTTAAAAGAGATCTGGATGAATGTAGACTCCATAGTAAAGGAACAGAGTTCCAAAAGACAGAGCCCATACGCATGAATGAGTGGAAAAAGGCTCCACTCATTCAGGATTTAAAGAAAACGGTCCAGAAGTCCAGCAAAAAGTGCTGAGGGACTTACTAGGAGAGGAGATGAAGAATAAAAAGGATGAATCTCCCAAATAATTGTCAAGACTTTGTGTTAAAAAAAATTGAGGACTGAAAAAGAATGACAGGTAGTCCCTTCACAAAAATAGCTGTGCCACAATTTCTTTCTTTGTCAAAATTCCCAAGGGAGAGAATGCACCCTATGGATTACACGTTTATGGCAGTCTTCCTCTTCCTTTTCCTCTACCTTCTTCTCCTCCCCTTCTTCAGATTGGGTCCCCGGCACTGTTGTGGGAGATCCTCTCTTTTGGACATGCAGGCAGTGGAACTGGTTCCTCAGTCAAACAGAGGCTCCAGCTTCTACTCCAAGATTTTTGCGGGAACCCAAGAACCAGGCTGGCCTGAGGTTAGTTCTGGACCTGTCATTCCTCAATCTATCTTTACTGCTCAAACGATTCAATATGATCACCCCAGAACACAAAGCTGAGTCTCTGTGTGGAGGGGACTAGATGTGTTCCCTAGATCTCAAGGATGCGTAACTTCATGCCCCCCATTCACCAGCCGCACCGTATGTTTCTGCGGTTCACTATTATGTGGCACCACTTGCAGAACAAGGTGTTGCCTTTCAGCCTCAATTCAGCCCCTCGCGTGTTAACGAAACCTATGAATGCGGTGACTGGTCTCCACCTGGAGGCCCATCACTTATACCCCTATTTGGACGACTGGCTACTGAGGGCGAGTTCGTTTGAGGGGGCGGTGCACTTGTGCCAACGACTGGCGGACTTTCTTCACCAACTGGGGTTCTCCCTCAACCGGCAGAAGTCGTAATTGACCCCTGCTCAGGGCCTGGTGTTCCTTGGGGTGCGCTGGGAAACAGTCATGCAGCGCGTGTTCCCCACATACGAGAGCCTTCTGTCACTACGCAAGGTGATAGGACACTTTCTGGCCAATTTGACCACCTCGGCATGGTGGTTCCAGCACCTTCTGGGCCTGATGGCGTCTTGCGTACTCACAGTTCGGCATGCCCGCCTCAAGATGAGATGACTCCAGCTCCACCTGGCAGCCAACTGGAACCAGGAAATGGGGTTGCAGTCGGACAGAATCCCTATTCCCTGTCCCTCCTTCCGGATCTTGAGTGGTGGCTGTTGGACTGCAATGTGGCAGTGGGAGACCCCTTCACCCTGCCGAAGTCCACTCTGGTAGTGACGACTGATTCCTCCCACTCAGGCTGGGGGGCTACTGTGGAGGGCTACTTGATTCATGGCATGTTGTCCAGGCCGGAGGCCCTCCTGCATATCAAACTGCTTGAGCTCAGAGCGGTGGGCATGGCGTTGAGGGCCTTTCTTCCACTCATCAGGGACAAGGCAGTGTTAAATTGGGAATGGGCCTTGTCGGAGGCCATCTCCCGGGGGACAACAACACGGAAGCTAACCAGCTCAGCTGCCTGGGGTTCAACACCTACGAATGAGAGTTACATATCAACTGTTTGTTTGCCCCTGTTCCTGAGATGGGCGTTTCTGGATCTGGACTTATTATTTTTTTTTTATTGAATTAGCTGAACTAGTCAACCGTTCAATTTATACATAAAGAAATACAAATGTTACTTTCATCAATACATATTATATCTTTACATACTAAAAAAAACGAATTAACTGATTAAAAGAAGAACTTCACAATAAAAAGAGAAAATGTTCCCTGTCCTCCTTCACAACACTATGCAGCTTCCACTTTAACATGTCAGATGTGTCACAATTGCTCCAGATCAGCAAAGTGCCAATAATTTCATGGTTCTAACATTATGCATCACTCTCCCCTCTTTGTCATCTGTACATCAACCAACACTCCTTTCTGAAAGATGTAACTGCTCCAAATAATTCTCAATAGCCAGTTTCAAAGAAGTATGTTGACAATGAAGAAGAACATTGAACATTAATTCCGATGTTACGAAACCATAATCATTAAAAATGATGAGCGGGGGCGTGGCTAGGCAGCATGCCATGCGGCTGTGTTTGCACTGAGCTCCGCGACAAGGTGCCCAAGTCATGTGATTTTGATGTGTTAAATGTGAACTTTTCGATCGATTTTTACCCCCTGGGCGAGACTAGGAGATTGGCAATGAGGACTGAAGGGTTGCGAGCCTAACACACCCCGAGTTTGAAACTATTTCGGGGAAGGAGCGTGGCGACGACGAAGAAGAAAATGGCAGTGCGCGCCAACTGGAGCGACCGTTGGTACATACTTTCACCGTCTGCGCTGCACTGACAGCGTTTTCGTTGTTTGTCCCTCTGGCTGGGTGGCGTGGGGGAGAGTGTAGTGCCATCCCCTGCGGGGTTTATGTGGGGCCTGAGGGGCTCACCGGGAGAAGAGTGTCCTGCGGTCTGGTGGCTACGAGGGAAAAGCGGAGCGGAGGTTTGAGCGCCCGCTGCCCGACAGCGCTCCCCGAGATTCCAGCGTGTGTGGATCCTTCCTGTCACTGGCACCGGAGCTGAAGCAGTGAGGTGTAGGGGCGCTGGGCAGCCAGGGCGTGTGCGGGGACCCTGCCCTGCCGACTCCCACCCACTAGACATCTGCACCTCCTGGACGCCCGCTTGGAGCGGCGCTCTGCCGAAGAGCTGGAGCAGAGACCTGCCGGCGGCACGGCACTGGGGAGGAGACCTTGGAGCCAACCGCTGGAGCTCTGTCTGTGGGGGACTTGAGTGGAGGGGAGCCTCCCGCTGGCCGACAGCAGTGAAGAGAATGTGGAGCTGAGGACAGAGCGGCCGCTGCCTGCAGCATCATCTGGAGCTGCGGTGCCTGGACCTCACTGCCGCCGTACCAGGGTTTGGGTTGTGGGGCGCTGGAGGGGCCAGTGCCCTGTTGGTGTCTACTTGGCGGGCGCCCGCTCCGTGGGGTCTCTTGCTGAAGATCTGCATGACCCGGAACGGAGATCTGACGCACAGGGCTCGTGGTCTCCAGCCCCCGGTTGGCAGCTGGCAGGTGAGTGTTGGGGGGGCGCTCGAAGCTCTGTCCGAGAAGGCTTGATCATACCGAGCCTTATTGTTGACATCGTGAGGGGAACGGGAGGACTTGGCTGCGGACTAGAATTGGGATCCATATAGTGAAGTGCTTAAATCCATTAAGTGCCCTAACTGCAGATCTAAGACTAGTGCACATGAGCCTGCGCCCTGCCTGCCTTGGCTACTTCAGGGCCACCCTCTGCGTTGGATCCTCACCGGTCCGGCCATCACTGGCCTTTTGAGTAATGCCTAAAGTGGCTGGAAAGAAGAAAACACACGGCATACAGGCTTTCCTGGCGCCGCAACCTGCAGTCCTATCTTGCAAACGTACGGTTGCAGCGGAGATCCACCCGGCCCCATCCCTAAGTCAAGATTCAAACATGGCCCTGTCTAGAGAGGATCTCAAGGGAATGCTTAGGTCCCTCAAACAAGACATCACCCAAGAAATCAAAAAGGAAATTAAAATCTCTAAAGACTCCCTGGCCCAGTCACTTGCAGACTTAACCTCGCATCTTGGAGGTTTGGAGACCAGAGTCAATGAGCTGGAAAACATAACCTGCAAACACACGCACGACACTGAGGTTCTTGCAGAAAGGGTGAAGGTCATTGAAGAGCACCTGGAAGATATCTGGGCAAAACAAGCGGACCTTGAAAATAGATCGAGAAGAAATAATGTGCGCTTCCGCGGCATTCCCTGCCAGGTCTCAGACCAAGATCTGCCCGATTTTGTCCAAGCGTTATTCATATCCCTCCTGGACCTTCCATCAACTGATGACCTGAAGCTAGACAGAACTCATCAGGTATACTCCTCAGCCCAGCTCAGAAGGAACCTGCTACCGGACGTCCTCACTCGTGTGCACTTTTTCCGCCAGAAAGAAGAGATCATGGCGGCAGCCAGGAACTCAGACTCAAGACAATTCCAGGGAGTGAAGATACAGCTTTTTCAAAACCTGGCCCCATATACCCTAGCCAACAGACGTCGACTGCAGGGGATGACAACTTGGCTAAGAGCGAAAAAGATCTGCTACCGCTGGGGATTCCCATGCAAATTGATCTTTGACCTCCACAATGAGCGTTATGTAATCTCCTCTGATGAAGAGGCAAAGGGACTGATGTCCGAAACACCCAGCGAGGACCGCCGGAAACCCCACGCCCAAGACAAAGGATAAGCGTAGGAAGCCAACCGGAAGCAAACCCACACCAGGAATCTGAAACAACAACAGTACTCGAGGAGCTGAGGGAGTCCGTGTCCCTACTGACGCGGGAGGGAGAAGGCAATATGGCTACCTGACTGAAGCGCTGTCTATTCTAACGATTTTGGTGGGGAAGATGGACACCTCGTCTGCTCTCGTCTAACTTTTGATGTTCTATTGAGGTGCACCCCTATGCCACTGATCGGGGGGTCACAGACTCGCCTCCTCCCTCTTTCTTCTGAGTTGCCCAGGGCGTGACCCGCCTTCTCCCCTGATATTGAGGAGCCTGTTGGGGGCCCCAAGTCTCCTTAATGTAAATTTGTAAAGTACTACAGCAGTCTATGGCTCCTGAACACCTTACCTGGAGCGGACTAAGAACAATAGAAGTCCCCGTAGTTTGGCAGACTTGGGTGCCTGAGTGGATGGCGCCCGATATATAGTTTGCAATTGGTTAAAGTCTACTTTGGCATTAGGATTGACAAAATCCTCATTGAAGTTAGTTTGCCCACTTTTTTCTGATTGTTTTAGTATTGTTTGTCGTTTTAAGTTTAATTTGAAGCCACTGGACTGGTGTTATTTTTTCCACTCACCACAGAATACCTGTAACCTGCATCACAATGATGTGCCTGAGAGGGCATCCTTTCCCCGACCTCTCTTGCTGGGCCTACTCAAAGTGGAAGCCTGAGCGACTCTGACATGGCAACCCCAAATCTTAAGTGCATCTCTCTTAATATTCAAGGCCTAAATTCCCCCTTGAAATGTAAAGCATTGTTCCATAGATTGGGGAGCTTAGATGCAGCGTTCTTATTCCTTCAAGAAACCCCTTTACGGCCGGCTGATGAATTCTGTCTCAATGATAGGCTTTATCCCACAAAGTGTTTTGCTTCTAGCGGCCTAAAGAAATGGGGGGGGGGGTTGCCATCCTGGTTCGCAAGGGCGTTTTTCTCAGGACTCTGGGGGTGGTTCGCGATGGGGAGGGAAGGTTCTTGCTGGTAAATGTTATGCTGTATGGTCGCAAAATTACGCTGGTCTCTATATACGCTCCTAACACTAAGCAGGATCTATTTTTTACAAAATTGTCTAAGGCCTTACTTGATCATGCAGAGGGAGAAGTGATTTTGGGCGGAGACTTTAATGCGGTCATTGATCCATTAATTGATGAGACCCTGCTGCCCACAACGAATGATAGGAATAACTTCAAAGCTCTTACCACGCTATTGAGGGAGCACTCTCTAATTGAGGTTTGGAGGTACTGTCACCAGAATGAGAGGAATTACACTTTCTTTTCAGCGGTCCATGGGGGATTCTCAAGGTTGGATATATTCTTTATCTCAGATTCACTAATCCCGCTGGTTATAGATGTAGATATACTCCCGGAGGCGCTCTTCAGACCATACCCCTGTCCGTTTGACAATGGCTCCCCTTCGATCTGGCCCACTCCTGAAACCCCTTTGGAGATTAAATGACTTTCTACTAGATGACCCCCTGATCCGTGATCATATAAAAGAGAATGGAATTATACTACAGGGAGAACAACAGAGGTGACGTGAACTGGGGCGTGATCTGGGACGCTACAGTATGAGGCACGTGGTCACAGTACAACCCAATGGTCTTGTTCGATGGAATCACCAACAAGGTTGGAGGAAAGGGGACGGGATGTATGAGTAATTAAAGTTACTCACTGTAGCGACTAGAGTACTCATAGTCCTTAGTCCCCTTTCCTCCATACGTACCACCCACCTTCCCCCTCTTGTTTGTTAGGGTGTAAAATATTCAGCATTGCCAGGTATTAAAGCATCTGATGTGTATAAAAGGGGACTGAGGTGAGGCGCCGGAGGGCAGGGTCAGGTGGCGTTCCTACTCCCGGCGCTGCGCCCCTGGCCTCTATGCTAAATTTAAGGAGAAGCTTGTTTTTTTGCTTCCAAAGGTTCCGGTACCGTCACCATGTTGGGGGACACCCACAAGGATGGAGTAAAGGGGAGTAGTGACTATGAGTACTCTAGTCACTACAGTGAGTAACTTTCATTTATTACTATTGAATAAATAACTCCCAGGTGTGTGGTGCCTGGTCTTCACTGTTGTACTTTTAAAAGTACCTAATTTTGAACCTAAGATGCTTTTATTACCCTCCATTGGTTTTGTCGAGTAGGCTGGTGGCAGCTGTAATTTTTGCTTCAGCAGGGGTGCAGCCACATTAGTTACCCAATCTACTTTTTTTTTTTATAGCCTTTGGGGCGTTAATGTTTTTCTAATTCCCACATTTTGGGCCTCACTTTTGTTTAGTGAAACCATTAGGCATGCCAAAAATGTCCAACTTTGTGTGAGTGCCCATGTGTGTGATTGCAGGGCTGGTTTAGGCCAGTCCATGTGTGAATAGGTATATCTAGGCAAGGCTCTGACCCTTCCTGAATTCTTCTGGTTTTCTGATAGATGTCTACTGGAGGATTTCACCACAAAGCTGGCACTGCCATTTTCGGACCAGGTTTGGAAATTCTTGCTGGACCTGGTGTCCTAGCCTTTAGTGCTGGTTTTAATTTGTGGCTGCTGGATCTCCTTCGTTGGCTGTCCTTTGTCCTTGCCTGGTCTGCCTCGCTGAATGGGTTGGCTGTCCAGTGCTGCCATTGTTTCTGGGTCGTTTTACTACCATCTTCCTGAATTACCTTCTTGGTCATGTGCCTCGTGTTAAGATGCTGCTTTCATCCAGAAGATTGTTGGAACAATGCTACACCACCTCTTTTGCTCGTGTAGACTATTGTAGATCACGTCCACCATTGTTTCCTTTGTTGGACGTGTTTCTGCTGTCTGGCTGTTCCTTTTTGCCATTAAGCCATCTGTATCTGCTTGATCAGGTTCCTCCGTTATCTGGACTCTTCCTCACCATGATTTTCACTCCTGGCTGGGGCTGTGCCCTTGGGCAGGCTGATTGGTACTCTCCTCGGCTGTCTGGTTCTAAGGCTCAAGTTTTTAGATGACCAGATCCTCTAACTTGACCTGAAAAAGAATAATTTTACCCACTGGGTTATTTCACTGTTCCTAAGCCGTGTTCTCTGAAACTGGCACTCTGAGTACTTACCTGTGTGTCCTGGGCTGATGGTTTATTCTTGAAACAAACCTACAGAGGTATCCTGGGTCTGTAGTCATGTGTTTCTGTAGTTCCCCTTTCACTGCTGTTTACCATAGACTTCCATTTGCACGAATCCTGCCTTATTTTGTTCCTTGGGCTTCAGGGTCTTAAACCTGCAACTGAGCTCTTCTAGAGGGCCTCCTGTGGGGTTGTTCACTGTCTCTCTACACCTGTGATCTAGAACTAAGATTTACCCAACTTTTCCCCTGATCGAGGTCTTGCCTACAAACCATGTCCCATTTGTTTCCAATTGGGAACTTTTAAACCACCCTAAAACTCTTTGTTCCGGACATGGAAAATACCTACCATTGAATGGACATTTTTCATGTGTCCGCTCGGGTAATTGGAGTTTCAGACAGAGAATTTGAATTTTTGCATGTTCCACTCATTTAAAAAAAATCGGAATGCCCTATATTACACTCCTGTATTGCAAATAAGTTACCACTGTATTTCTGGTTCGTTTTGTGTCACTGTATTATTGGGAGTCTGAGACCTTATTGTCTGGTACTATAAGTCTTATGTGGCCTACATTTTGGTAGGCTTTTAGGCCTGTTTGCTAAAGAATGAACCAATTCTTCTGCCTGCAACTGCTGTAGTTAGTGCATGTTGTGTGTTTGTATTTTTTATGTTACTGTGTACAAGAGGTATATGAATTTAAAGGCATGGCATTTTGGGTGCCTGATCATGACTTTATAAATGTATATTTATTGTTGGATAGGGGTTCTCTTTTCTTCCTAGCATTTAGTACTGTATTGTACCTACTACCAGATAGTGGACAACACATTTAGTTTAGTAGTAGGTCGGGTCGTCACTGACTATTGGTTTTGCTGTGTGTTACATTTAACCCAAACTGCTTGTGTGACCTTATAGATATTCTCTGCGTGATTTTATAAAAAAGCATATATTTTTCATTATGCCAGTGTGATATATTCTTTGGGGGTAACTGTGGGGATTAACTGTACTTAATTACCATCCTTCCTCGCTCCTTCAGGTAAGCCTGTCTACTCTGCCAAAGCTACCATTATAGAGAGGCGAGGTCCACCTTTCGGTTGAACCCTGGCCTGCCATTAGTTTAGAGGGTTTCACATACCTCACCAGAGGCTGGGGGAAGTACTCTTTAAAATCATTTTTCAAAGGCGCTGAGGATTTCCAGTTTCTTTAAATTTGACACTTAGCATCCCTCGGGCATCTCACCACCACATGTTTTGCATATTTGTCCATTGGCTACAGATTAGAGCTGTCATTAAACGGAACCTGTGACTGGGTGAGTTTCACGCAGAAGCCACATAGCAATTTAATTTGTTTGATAATACCTTCCCACATCTATGTAAATTGAGTATTTTCTGAGCAGCCTACATGCAGGGGATTTGTCTCTATTTGTCTTGTTCTCTTTGTCACTGAAGCCTGAGCACTAATTGAGGAATGGATGTCTGCACAAAGGCTCTAGTCAATGTTTACTGTATTCCTATTTTCTCTGACTGGCAGGCTTATGAAACACTGGATGCGGGAGTGGTTTTTAAAGGCTTTCTCTTGTATTGACAACTTTTCTTCTCCTAAGAAGGGCAACATTAATAGTAAAAAACGAAAGAACATGATGGGTTTGTATATGAAAGGCCTCACTTTCTTCAATGTGTGATGAACCCTCTCTTCCTGCAGGATCATACCAGAGTGGGAGCGGACACTTCTCAGGACGTGCAGTTGTTTGGTATCGGAATCCAGCCTGAGCACTGTGTGATCGACATTGAATCTGATGGCAACATTACGCTTACACCAAAGGAAACTGCGAGGTAAGGGAGGAGAGGCAGAGCAGTCTTTCTTTCCTGTAGAGTGAGAGCATTTATATGATACACACACTATCCCAAGAGGTCTTTGCCGACAATCAGGAAGGCTGCTGGAATACCTGGGTCTTTGAACAGTAACTTAACCACCTCCTTTCATTTTTATGAAAGGAGGTGGTTTTTGTGCAGGTGAGGATATTTAGATCAATTAGGCGTGTACTGCAAACCACCCCCAGCCATTTCGTGGCAAGTTCAGCCTTAGGCTGGGTCACGAGTAAACTTTGAACAGTTGACCATAAATCTGTGGGGTTGTTCCTACAGAAATACCTAGATTTACACCACCTACATTCTTAAAACCAGCATCAACAAAGCCAGCAAGTTGTTTTGTCTTTTCCATTGGCATTTCATTGGCTTTAGTGTGGTTGGTGACGTCCTCCTGATCCTTCAAGTCCGTAGTGGAGATGTGTGCCAAAATCTTAGGTGGGAGCAGGTATCCCACAACTGTCCAGAATCTTAGGCAGAGAAACCTCCCTTGATCTTCCACACAGTTTCTCCTAAGTTCCCACCAGCTCTCTGTAGTTGGTGATTTGAATTGCCAAGCAAGGGTGCACATGATTGGATGATTGAGATGAGCTTCGGCAGGCAAGTGGGCACGATGGCTGTAAAACGTGTGGAATTCCAATTACATAAAGCTACTTCATAAAATACATTCCCTCACAAAAAGGCTGATTATACATGATGCACAGTAGCTCAAACCAGATCGCATAACTGCATGCCACAGGAAACACTATATACTTCCCCAGTTTAAAATGCCTTTGCAACCCCTAGACACATCCATGTTCCCAACCAAAACTGCAGGTGCAAGAATGCATTTCTAGGGGGTCGGTTCAGGGCTCCCCTTTTGTGTAAAGAGAGCTATACTGTACACAAAACTCTGAATACGACAGCCGGGTATGGTCCATTAAAATCCCACAATGCATACACTAAAAAGTTAAAAAAACAAAAAAAAGTCTTGCTTACCATTTGGTGCAGATCATGTTCTTAAACTGCATTTCCATTACTTGTAAGCTGTGGATCCAGCAGGTCGTGGTCACAGTGAGAACATGTGGCTGGAAGAGGTGCTGCCAGAGAGCACTTGTAGCAATGGATCCGGCGAAGGAGCGAGGGCTGCCATGTGTGGCCGGAGCACAGCATGGCTAGTTAGTCAGTGAACCCAGCTTGGCATGCAGAGTGTGTGCAGAGCAGATGGCTTTTTAAGGCCGAAATTGCAGGCTGCACCACCGACGTACAGGTGGCCCCACTTGCATTAGCCCACCCTTCCTCCAAGGCGGAGTAGAGATTTGTTCTTTCAGGGCTGCTGCCCCAGCCCAGGTATTGTTGGTGTGCCCATGCCAAGCAGGGTCCTGGTTCTCTGCCCCACCACCGGCTCCCTCTCCTTCTCAATGTCCACCATGTACCTGTATTCATAGGGTCTCTTTTATTCCCTTCTTCTCATCCTCTCCAACCACTGTCTCCTGGATGCTCTGCCACATGCTTGTTCGTCCATCCTCTCTAGGCTCTTTCAGTCTCAGGGTTCTTCTTTCCCCCCCTCTTCCACTGTGACTGCCTTACATCCTAACATGCCCTCTGGCTTCTCTCACTCTGAACCTATATTTGCTGGCTGAAGTTCCTCCTCTTTCCTCCCCTGGATTTATTCCTTTTCTCCTCTTTTTTCACCACCCTCTTTGCCTTTGTTGTCTGCTTCTCTCACTCGCAATCTCTCCTCCAACAACCTAACTGAGCTTGCTCCTTCTCCATACACCTTCACTCCTAATTCTTCACCTGTTTTAAATGTGATGCTCGCCCCACCCATAGTAGCTGGCTCCTGCTCTGTCAATCAGGTGAAAGTGATTTTGGTATTGGGCTTGGGATTTGGCAGTACTTCCCTATGCATGGTCCTCATGTTGCTCCATCTCCTTTTCACCCACAGACCAAGCCTTCCTAAAGGCAATCCGTCACCTTGGAAGGTCAGATCACTTGCACACTGTAGAAGCCTGCCACACTTAAGTGCTGCCTTCCGAGGTGCGTTACTGGTCTCCTGATCTTTGCAAAGCAAGCTGTGACACCATTGTTTCCTTTGTGCAGCGGTCCATGTGTGCAGGGCCTTCCTCCCTCTCCCTGAGTTTAGCACTGAAACGTTTCTCATGCTATGTGTTAGTTTGGCTAATCTCATTATTGAAACTTGGGTTTCGAATTAATTTATCTTTTATAGGGCTCTTACCCCCAGAAGACTTTTCACATTTTGTGGTTTCTAATTTGGCTGTTTTTTCTGAAAATCCATGGTCTAGATTCATGAGTACTAATTCGATCTTGTATTCTGCGGCTCTTTTAGCCTTTTTCATGGACATTTTAGATCATTTTGGGGATCTTTCGCTTTTAGCTAAGAACTTTTTGAGTTTAAATGAAGGATGACCTGAGTAATTTGGGGGTTGATGAGGAATTCTTTTAAAATGAAATTTGTATTGTGGATATCTAAATTATATTAAAAAATGTGTGTAATCATTTTTATGTGTAGTTTTTGATAAATGAATTTATTGTATAAGGTTTCCTAATGTAACCATACCACAATATATTTTAAAAAAGAAAATCTTACCACGCTTACTAGCGGATACCTGTGTCTAAGTGCGGACCGGGATTCCAACCTTTGTTGCTCTGCATTGTCTTTCTTCCAAGACAAATGTGTTGCCCCTGAGCTATCCTCTCGGCCCTTCTACTGCCATGGGGTTTGTTCCACAGTCTTGGCATTGCAGGGCATATGTTCTCTGGCTTAGATTTATTCACTGACGTTGTACCCTTAAAGGCACAACTTTCCCCAATTCCCTGAACCCCTTGAGTACCATGGTGGGGATAGTCATCGATTCTCCTTACACTACCCATCAACACAGGTCTTATGGCGGCAACCAGCCCCTTAGGAAACACCATTATCTACCTCCATGGTGAGACAAGGGACATAGTCACACCATCCCCATAGAACCCAAGTTAATCACTTTTTAACACTGTCGACAGCAGCAAATCCCAGCTGATCTTTAGGAGATTCTCGCACCTGCTTTGCCGTTAGAACCCCGCAGCAGCTGAGGTTGGTCCCATCACTCACTCTCAATAACACTTACTATGACATTTGGGTGAGCAGTTATGTGCAGTACTCTACTTGTGAATCAGCTGCTCTTGTCCTCGGGTTAATAATTTCTTCTCTCATTACAAATTGAAATCATAAATATTCTCTCTGTTGAGATTCATCTATGCCACAGTGAACATTTGCCCATAGAAAGAGGAACTGAACAGGGCTCTCTTCTCTCTCCTTTCCAGCCCCACTCTGAACATGTCAAATGCCCTCTCCGATACACAGCCTAAACACTAATGCTGATTGCTTCCTTATTTTTTCTGGCATGCCCTCTGCACTTTATCTGGGCGTGCAAACAAATTCAGTGCTGTACAGGGCTGATTAATCTTCGCCGTGCACTGGGGAACTGAGGCTCTTGGGTGCTGGTTTCGCTAAGGCAAATGGTGGATGCTGGCACTGGTACCCCCTAGGGTGTCAGTCTGTGTGCCAATGATCATAGGCCTGCACAGCTATGATGCGGTGGTGAGTCGGCATTTGTGGGTACTGAGGTGATAGTCGGATGCTGGAGGGTGCTGTTGAAACGTCCTTTTGAGTGTTTTCATATGTGTAAATGGCTAGATTTTGCTTTCTAGTAATCTTGGATGCTTTAGTGAGGCAGTACACTATGAAATGTTCAGGAGTGATAATTATATGTTGAGCAGATTTTGTTTTGTATTTGTATATTTGTATTTATTTATAAAGCGCAGCCAGGCCCGGGGTATACGGGCGCGTAAGTTAGATCTGGTTACAGTTACAATTAAAAGCAGTTAACAAGGGTTACGTTACAGTTACAGGTAGGTACATACTTAGTATTGCAAATGCATACATACATAGTCTAAGATAAATACATTAATTACAAAAGTGTGCCGTCAGCAGTCAATCATTTGGGATCAGGAGGTTAGGCTGTCATAGAGTCCTTGTTGTGAAGCCAACACTTCGTGTTGTGTTTGAATAGGTTAAATTAAGGTTCTGCTCGCAAAAGCGCAGGGATCGTGTTCCATAATTTAGAAGCTTGTACAGGGAAGCTAGCTCCACCCGAGTTATGAAGTTTGAATCTCGGTATGGACATGGTGTTAGCTTGTGCTGCTCTGAGTGGTCTTGAAGAAGTGTGAGGTCTAAGTTGGTTGGTAAGGTATGCTGGTGCAAGGTTAGCCCTGGCCTTGTGTGTAAGGGCCAGAGTTTTGAGTGATATTCTGTGTGGAATCATTCCTCCTGTCCTAGACATTTAGTCAATGTTGAGGCACATTGGCCATTGGCACATGGTTATTGTAGGCCTTGTTTTACTTAAGTGTCTGCGGCAGTGGGACTGGCATCAGGATTTCAGACAATATGGGCTACCCTTGAAGTTGTTCACTAGAATTTCTCTCTCCATCCAAAATGGAATGTTCTGGAGTGCCCGTACCCGTCACCTTTAGTTGGGTTGGGTCATGCTCATGGCGTTTCTTTGTGTGCATCTTGTTTTTTGATGACATTGACTGATACTTCGAATTGCAATGTTGGGGTGATGTGGGGGATGCTAGCTGCATTATGTGACACATCAGCGTGGATGTCTTGATTTCTCAGAGACATCAGTGGTTGATGGATATATCCGATGCATGTTTGGTGTTTTCCTTGTGCATGGTGTTTCATTTCGTTCATGTTGGTAGCTTATGTTGTTTTACATTGTTTATCTAATTGGGACTGCAACAATGTTGATTCAGTCTGGTGATTGACTAGTTGGGGCTTTTATTTGTTCCATGCTTCATTTATTTTTGGAATCTCTATGTGGTGTCATTTCTAGGTTGTGGTGTATGGTGTTTAGAGTGGAGGAGGCAGTCTTGATTTTATGCTGGGGATACGGTTATGGGAGAGACCAGCTTACTTCAAGTGTGGTATGGCCTTGTGGGGAGGCGGTGTGTTTCTGTGTGGGTTAGGATGTGGTGGCGGAACTGTTGTGGATTAACGTTGAGGTAATTGCTGTGGATATTGAGTTTTTGATGTCATTTAATCGAGTTAACTTTAAGGTTGCCCCCTTTTTTGGGTTACAGGGGTTTTATTG
The DNA here is from genome assembly GCF_040938575.1 of Ambystoma mexicanum. NCBI lineage: Eukaryota > Metazoa > Chordata > Amphibia > Caudata > Ambystomatidae > Ambystoma > Ambystoma mexicanum. The sequence continues at coordinate 1,115,062,207 of NC_090930.1, forward strand.
GGGAGTTCAGGTTATTTAGGAGAGGAGTCCATGGTGTTGGACTTCTTGGAATGAATTTTAGAATTTTTTTCTATACGCTGTTCTTGTTGTTTTGCATCTGTTTCAGAAGGGGGGGTTGGTGTTTCCGGTTGGGGTCACAAATAATTTTGAAGTTCGGTTGCAGGATTTACTTTTCCATTGGGTGGGGGTGGATAAGTTGTATATGAAAATGGGGGATCAAATGCGAGTTGTCTCGTGGAATGTGAATGGTCTGAACAATGTTCAGAAAAAACGGAATGTTTTGACTTATCTGAATGATTTAAAAGGGGATGTTTATTTTCTCCAGGAGACACACCTGTTGAAGGGTGATTTGGATGGTTTGAGGAAAGATTGGGTAGGGAGAGCTTATGGTTCATCTTTTGAGTCACGGTCAAGGGGTGTGGTTATTCTTATTAGGAAACATGCACCGATTAGGATTGTTAGAGAGATATGTGACAAGGAAGGTAGAATGGTTGCTATTTTAACTAATATGCAGGGCAAAGAAGTGACCTTTTGTAATGTTTATGCTCCAACGTCAGATGATGGTACCTTTTTCAGAAAGGTGGCTCAAGCAATTCAAGACCTTAAACCCAGTAACATAATCTTGGGGGGGGGACTTCAATACAGCTATTGACTCTGCCATGGATAGGAGTAGTACCAGACATTGCAGGAGGGTGGACATGCAATCTCGGGCTTTACAGGATCTGCTGTAGGAACATAATCTAAAGGACTGTTGGAGGATTGACAATCCTTCAGTGAGAGAATATACTTTTTATTCCGGCGCTCATTTATTTATTTGCATTTTTAGAGCGCACAGCTGCCCACGGGCATCGTGGTGCTGTTACAAGAAGGTTTACTTAACACAGGCGAATAACATGAAAGGCAGTGGACATGGTTACAGACATGGTTGAGGGTACGAGGTTACATGGGACAGTGAACTTTGGTATAGCAGTATACAGATATTATTTGCATTGCGGTAGAGTTCACTTAAACAAGGTGGTTTTCAGAGCTTTTCTAACGGCACTGAGGGATGTTTCCGCTCTCAGTTTGGGTGGTAGGGAGTTCCATGCTTTTGGTACTAGGACTTTGAAGCTCGAGCCGCCAGCTTTAACTCTGCTGAAGTTAGGGACAAAGAGTTGGTTCGCGTACAGGTCCCTTCTGGGCCTGATTGTTTGGACTGGTTGTATCCGATCAGTAAGGTAACTAGGGGCAGATTGGCATATGCATCTGTGGGTAATGGTTAGGGTCTTGCACTGGATGCGCTCTTTGACTGGGAGCAAGTGGGCATTTTGTCTTGCTAGGGAGATATGTTCCCTCTTGGGAATATTGAGGGCAGCTCTCAAGGCGTTGTTCTGTTTGATTTGGAGTCTATTAATGTTTTTAGCCAAGGTGCCTAATAGGAGGACGTTGCAGTAGTCCAATTTGGCACCTATGGTGGCCTTGGCTATGTTGAGGCAGTTTGTAGTGGATAGGTGAGGTTTTACTGCGTTAATTATTTTGGTTGTTAAGGCTGCTGAGGATGAGATGTAGCTGACATGTCTATCCATGGAAAGAGTGGAGTCTAGATAGACCCCAGAGTTTTTACAGCAGGAGAGACTGGGATGAGCGAGTTCTCAATTAGGAAGGTGCTATATTTGCCGTCAAGTTTTCTAAGGGATTCTTTGGGGCCCACAAGTAGGATTTCTGTCTTGTCTCCATTGAGACAGAGGCCATTGGCTGCCATCCAGGCCCGGATGATGGCATATGTGTGTTGTAGGGCTTTTAGGTCTTGGTTGTAATGAATAGTTAGAGGGAGAAGAATTTGAGTGTCGTTGGCATAATTGGTGAACGTTATGCCGAATTCTTCTAAGTCGTTGAGTAGAGGGAGTGTGAATAGGTTATATAGTGTAGGGGAGGTGCAGGAGCCTTGTGGTACTCCGCAGTTGATGGGGGAGGGGGTGGCTGATGCTTGGTCTGAGTAGACTTGCATAGCTCTGCCCTGCAGGAAGGATGAGATCCATGTTGTGGCTTCAGTAGAGAAGTGAGCTGTATTGGTGAGGTGTGTCTTTAGAGTTTTGCGGTCGACTAGGTCGAACGCAGCCACAGGTCAAGGAGTAAGAGGATGGCACATTTGCCTTTATCCATATTTTTTAGGAGTTGTTTTTTTAGATCGAGTAGCACAGACTCTGTGCCGGGACGTGGGCGAAAACCAGACTGTCTCTTGCCTAGGATGTTATGGGATTCGAGGTAGGCTTGTATCTGTAGATAGGCAGCCTTATCCAGGATTTTCAACAGAAATGGCACTGTTGTAATGGGCTTGTAGTTATTAGGGGAGTCTGGATCTAGTGTGGGCTTTTTCAACAGTGGGTGAACCCAGGCTTCTTTAAGTGAGGAGGGTACTGAGCCAGTGGCAAATGATGCATTGATGAAGGTTGCAATGAACGGCGCTAGCGGCTCAGCGCAGTCTTTGATTATGTTTGCTGGACAGATGTCTCCTTTGCAGAGTGATGGTTTTATTTGTTTCATAATGTTTAAGACCTCAGGTGCGGTTACCTTTCTGAAGGTGAATGGTGGTGGAAGGTTGCTATTGTGTTGTGTAGGAGGTTTAGAGTTCGGGGTGGCTAGCGTTTTGTGAGGGGGCTTGGGTAGATTATCAAGGTTGGTTTTGATTTTCTTTTGGAGAAAATCTAGTTTGTCAAGCATGGCTTTCTGGATGTCATCACACCATTTCTCGTCTTTGACTGTTTGATATTTGGATGTGGGAGGTACGACCAGCTCGTTGAAGATGGCGAATAGTTCTTTTGAGTGCGATTGGGCATTGTCGGTTCTAGTATTGTATGTGGCTGCTTTTGCTTTGGCTATGGCATTTTTGTATTGTTTGACAATAGTTGGGTAGGAATCGCGTGACGGGGCAGAGGGGTTTGATTGCCATTTTTTGAGAGCTTGTCTTTTAAGTGATTTTAGGTCTTGTAAGTCTTGATTAAACCAAGAGTTGGCGTGAAAGAGTTTTTTCGCTTTTTTTGTCTCTAGTGGGGCAACTGTGTCTATGACTTCTTTGATGGTGGTGTTATAGAGATCGACTAGTTCTTCGGGGTTATTGGAGATGGGAGATGTTAGTGCTGAGACTGCTAGGAGTGGGCAGATTCTCTCTTTGGTGAGTAGTTTTTTAGATCTAGCTAGGGTGGCTGGCATGGGAGGGTCTTCATTAGTGGCTGCATTTGTAGGGATGAAGAAGTGGATGAGGTGGTGATCAGTCCAAGGTTGAGGCGTGTTTGAGCTGATATCTACCTTGCAGTTGTGGTCGACTAACAAATCTAGTATGCAGCCTTTAGTGTGAGTGGCAGAATCAATTCTCTGGATGAATTGAAGCTCTAGGAGAGCTTTGGCAAAGGTTTTGCTGTGTTTGTCTTTTATGTCGTTGAGTCCGAGGTTCATATTTCCTAGGAGAATGGCTTTAGAGTTTGGTTTAAGGTTGTTACCTAGGAGGTGTAGGATGTCGGCTTGGTAGTTCAGGAGTGGGCTAGGGGGCCTGTAGATGAGGTGCATTGTCATGGTGTCGTTGGGTGAGAAAGAGATTTTTACTGATAAGGCATCAAAGTTTTCGGATATGATGGGTTTAATTTGTCTAGCCTTTAGTGTCTCTTTGACTATGAGAGCCACACCACCGCCTTTGTGTGTTGGTCTATCTTGGCGGAGGATGATGTACCCAAGGGGGAGGGACTGGCATATGGCTGGTCCAGAAGCTTCGTGGAGCCAGGTTTCTGTGATGGCTAGTGCGTCTAGCTCGAGGTCAGAGATTAGGTCATGTATTTCTGTGGCGTGGGCTTGCAAAGATCTGGCATTAATGAGAGCAAATTGGATTTGGCAGGGGGATCGTGTGTGTTAGGTTTGGTGGTGTTGGTATGGTGTTTAGTGGCGGGATGTTGGGCTTTGGGAGTAGTGGTGGGTGGCTGGGGAGGCTGCAGTGTGGGTTTGCGAGTTTTGATGTAGGCTGTGCGGGCTCCTAATCTAGAGTTTCTTATGTGCACTGGTAGTGTGTGAGATGTGTTTCTGGCAGTGGATTTGGACTTAGGTACAGCGTTAGTGAGAGGGTTGACTGAGGATTGGTGATTATGGAGCTCGTGGCTGAGTAAGGCTGGTAGGAATGGGGTGGGAGGAATGGAATCAGAGTGTGGGAGCCTGTTGGAGGCCATGTCGAGTGTAGTGGATGTGGCCTGGGGCAGGGGTACAGGGTGGGCAAATTCGACTTTAGACTAGATGCATAAAAGCAGGCAGATTCAACTTGACTGTTAGGCTTAGATTTAGTTAACTTAATGAGCTGGGGGTAGCAACTAGATTCAAACTGGCACAGTTAGGACATAATCAGTGGTTCTGGGGGCAAATCAATGCAGTGGAGGTAAAATCGAATTGGAAATGTCACAGTTCGGCAGAAATGCGCAATGCCGAAAGGCAGATTAGACTCAGTGGTGGTAACATCTAGATTCGAATTATCATAATTGGGTAAAAATCAGCAGAAATCATCCGTTCTGAAGGCAAATAGAATCAATGAGATGGCGATAACATTTGAATTCGAAGTATCACAGTTGGGCTTGGAACAGCAGTTCTGGAGGCAATCAGTGGCAGTGGTGGTAACATCTAAATTTGAATTATCACAATTGCGCAGGAATTAGCAGTACCAGGATACAGTTAGTGGCAGTGCACTGGTACTACAGGCGGTGCCTAAGTTTGACTCACAGCGACGGTACAGGCAATGAGTAGGATGCGTAGCTTTATGCAATGAGTAACTGCAGTGACACATACTATACCCATATATATACTGGCAGAGAGGTGGGAGCTGGTATCACGTGGTGGCAGATTCTAAGGAGTCTAGACCGGTGACGAAGCGTATTATGTGGTGATAAGCATAGAGGTACAACTAAGAGTCACAGTACCTTTGGGGAGACGTTCAGGAGCACGGTGCACCTTGGTGCAGAGAGGCAGCGTTTCTGGCAGTTGGCAGGGATCGGCAGGACAGGCACAGGACAGGCACCTTAGTGTGCGCCTTGTTGTGGGCCGGCTCACGCCTGCCGGTGCCCCAAGATCGGTGAATTGGGTAGGCTGGGCGGGGTGGACATGCTACGTATTCCAGAATTGACATGGTTTTGATGGCAGGATACATGTTACAAAATTATAAAAGGAGTGATTTGGGTAATATTGTGCTGACTGACCATGCTCATGTTTCAGTGGATTTGAAGTGGAGTTACACTATGTGTAGATCTAAATCTTGGAGACTAAATACTATTTTGTTGGACAATCTAGAGGAGATGAACAAAATTGCAACTGAAATTGACTATTTTGTTGAGGAGAATTGTACTGGAGAAGTTGAATCTGACATGATATGGGAGGCATTCAAGTGCACGGTTCGAGGTATGTTTATTAGTCTGGCGAGTAGTTTGAAGAGAAAATGGGACAATACACAGACTGTACTGGAGTTGAAGATTAGGGACTTGTCAGGGGTTCTGATGGTGGATCCTACGAGAGTGGACGCGCTTCCTGAGTTAAATAGGCTGAAAAGGGAGTTGAAGGAGCTAATATCTATTAGGGTGGATAAAAAGTATTTCCATCAAAGATGTGCTTACTTTGAACATGGGGAGAAATGTGATTGCTGGTTAGCGTATAGATTGAGGTTGAGGGAGTCTGAGTGCTCGATTATGTCTATTACAGACTCCAGTGGTCCGGTCACATTCACTCCGGAAGGTATAAATGACGTGTTCAGACAGTTTTATGAGGATTTGTATAAGAATGAAAACCATATTGACGCAGCGATTGGAGATTTTCTGGAGGGTATTCAAGTTCCAGATATTTCAAGCGAAGGGGCTACTTTACTGGAGGGGGATATCACGGTGGATGAGGTCAAGAAGGCAATATCAAAATTGAATGTTGGCAGGTCACCGGGGCCAGATGGACTGCCAGTGGAATTCTATAGGTGGTTGCCTAATTCTGTGTTGACGCTATTGACGGACATGTATATGACCTCCAAGGCTAGGGCTATACTTCCTGACACTAGTAGACATGCTACTATTTCTGTCTTTTTAAAGAAAAGCATGGATGAATCACTGGCGTCCAGTTACAGACCGATTAGTTTGATTAATGTGGACAATAAGATTTTGGCTAAGATTCTAGCTCTGCGAATAGAAAATCTTTTGAATAAATTGATAGATCAGAATCAGTCTGGTTTTGTTAAAGGTAGGATGACGTCCAGTAACATGAGGACACTGCTTTGTACTATTGCGAAAGCATCAGAGTTGTCTGAAGACTCGGCTGTCCTATCACTTGATGCGGAGAAGGCATTCGATAGAGTTGATTGGCAATTCATGTTTAAAGTATTGGATAAGATGGGTTTTGGGATTCAGTTCTGTTCTTGGATTAAACTTCTGTATACCAGGCCTACAGCAGATGTTTAAACTAATGCTCAGAGATCGAAACTCTTTGAATTGGAACGTGGCACGAGACAAGGTTGCCCGTTGTCACCTTTGTTATTTGTAATTAGTATTGAACCTTTGGCTATAAGATTGAGAAATGAGGAGGGATTACAGGGCATTAATTGTTGGGGAATGCAGCAAAAAATGTGGTTATATGCGGACGACTTATTATTGGTCCTTAAGAACCTTGGAGAGTCGGTGCCGGTTCTTATGAGCATTCTCGAGTCCTTTAACCAGTGCTCTGGATACAAGATCAATTGGGCAAAATCAGAGGTTTTACCATTGGTTCCGCTCTGCGACAAACAATTTATTACCAGGTTGGGTTTTAAGTGGTGTGCTGATAAACTATTGTACTTGGGGGTTTGGATTTTGCCCAATGTTGCTGATTTTGTGAGTGTAAATATATGACTATGGTGTGCACTAATTTCAAATTGGATTTGGAACGATGGTGTTTGTTGAACCTTTCCCTTTGGGGGAAGGTAAACGCTTTGAAGATGGTGTCGACTCCTAGAGTAAACTTTGTTCTGAGTATGATCCCAGTAGACATTGAGAAACATTTTTGGCATGAGTTGGATAGACTCATGCAGGAATTTTTGTGGGATCGTAAACCTCTGCGTCTGAAAATTGGCAAACTGCAATTACCTTTATCTAAAGGTGGGCTGGGGGTCCCTAATTTCAAGGCATACCATCTGGCTTTTATGTCTCGGTATATATTTGCTTTTTTTCAGATCGGAGCATGATGATTGGGTGTGTGCAGAGTCTAGCCATGTAGGACCTTTGTTGCCTGGGGCTGTGTTGACCAGTAAGCCACGTCAGGCTAAGATGGTAGGCCCACTGACCAGGAGTTTGCGGAACTCATGGGTGGCATTGTGTGAGTGTTTGGGTTTCAAGGCATTGAAAGATCCAAGTGCTTCCATTTGGCTGAATCCAAGTATTACACATGAGGGGAAAATTTTGTTCTGGCATGATTGGTACCTGGCTGGGGTGGGGTGGATTGGTGATCTGTTCAATGGCTTGAATTGGATGACGGCTAGGGAGATACAGTTGAAGTTTGACATTCCTACTTTTCGCCTGGCAGATTATCGGAAGATCAGGAGGGCGGTGGGGGTGGTGGATATGGAAAAGAAAATCAATACGAACATGCTGGGTTGGGAGCCTGGAGTGAGTGGATGTGGCCTGGTTAGTTATGTTTATAGGCTGGTTGTGTCGAACTATCAGGCTAAGGAGGCTTTAAGATTGGATTGGAATCGGAGAAGATATTACGGAGGATGATTAGACGTGTATTTGTGAGAATGTGAAGCTGTGTTCTTTCAGTCTTGCAGACAGGTTGTGTCAAATAAAGATTTTGAATAGGACATACTGGACGCCTGAGAGATTGATGAAGAGGGGAATGAGTGACAGTTCGGAATGTTGGTCATGTTTACACAAAGTTTGGACCTTTGAGCATATGTTGTGGGAGTGCTCAAGGGTGAGAGGTCTGTGGTTTGAATTTGACCAGATCTGTGAAAGGATTCTTGAAATGAAGGTTCATATGGATTTTAAGATCATAGTGCTGGGTAGTGGGGATTTGTTGGATGACCTGACTACTTCTCAGAAGAAATGGATCTTTCGTGGGGCAATGGTGGGGAAGAAGCTAATTTTGAGACATTGGAAAACGTCTACCCCTGTTATATTGAGGAATGGATTGCTGAGATGCATTCTTTAGCAGTTATGGAGAGAGTCCTGTATCGGAGAGAAAAGAAAGATGCATTATTTAATAAGATCTGGGGAACATTTCTGTTACTGTATTAGATTTGTACAAAAAGCAATGAGCATGCTTTTATTGCATAAGTCCTCTTTTTAGGGGCTTGTTGGCAGTGGACTATATCAAGTAAACCAAAAAGAGGGGGGGTTTGCCAACAAACTACCTTGTCATATCCTCACCAGAGTTCACACATCTGGATCTCACACCAAAACCATGAATTCACAACCCATCAATCTTTTAACTAATATAAAGAGATGGTAGGCTCAGTTTTAACAAAAATACTTCATCAATGTATTAAATGTTTTAGTAAAACAGACCATTTGGTCACATTTGCAAAACTCATTGTACATAAAAAACACAAAGTAAAAGAGACAAATAATCTATAGTTTGAATCTTGTGCAATATTCACAAATTGCTTATTTTTCAACTAAAACATTTAATAAATTGATGAAGTATTTTTGTTAAAACTGAGCCTACCATCTCTTTATATTAGTTAAAAGATTGATGGGTTGTGAATTCATGGTTTTGGTGTGAGATCCAGATGTGTGAACTCTGGTGAGGATATGACAAGGTAGTTTGTTGGCAAACCCCCCCCTCTTTTTGTATTAGATTTGTTTTCTTGCTTGCATTGTGAATCCAGGGGGAGAAGGGGGTGTTTCTGATGTATATAGTTAATGTTGATTTGCTGTGATTGCATGTTGTTTGTATTTTGTTTGTGTTTTTGTTCATATGTTATTATGTGATCTTTTTAAAATAAATATTTCAAAGTAAAAATCTTCACTGTGCCATTCCCTTACATTTAGGGGGACAGTTTAACGCCTTTTCACAACATAGCCCATATGTTGGGGCACCTGTCGGCCGGTGGGCATCTCCTAACTTCTGGTTTTCACCACTCCTGAGTGTTAATTGGTCACCAGTTTTATGAAGTAAATTTTCCCACGGATGAAACGGACAATCCAGTGTACAGAGGTGTCATCCTTATTCCAAGCTTCTTCATTCACTTTCAGTTTCTCTTTAGCACATTAAGGGACAAGAAACACAAACTGGCCACCCACACTCAATTGAGCTCAGCCTTTAATGACATTCACATGGAACACATATTCAAATCACTCACCCAATGTCATCTGATCTGCTCATGCACAGTGCACCACAACGTTTGATCTCTTACGCATGGAAGGCAGCAGCACAGGCAAGACGGTACCTAATACAACACAACCTCAACAAACTCCAAATAGAAACAGACGTGTAACAATATGGCGAACAAAATGCTGCCTTGTTGAGAAACATGTCTACTACTGCCAGCTCTCATCTACAGGACTGAAACATTGAAAGCCAATTGAGCAAACTTAATTCAGCAAGCAAAATACCGACAAAAGCAAATGTTCAACTGGCACTATATGGGAAATGAGGAAACCGTTGGCATTCATTAACAATTTAATACCTTCCCAACAACTCTGTGATGGCTTCTCAACTCACTTTACTGACAAAATGACATGGCTATGACATCTGGACCACATGAAGTCAATACTGGTCCATAAGACCACATCCAATTGCATTAAGACCCTTCACTAAACCTCAGATCGGCAGCATTTGATCCTCTCACTTAGAAAGACTGCTCCGCAATAGTCAATGCCAGCAAGATCGCCAGTGGACCCATGCCCACCATATAACTACAAAACTATCCTTCAACAACCAATATTTGCCAACTTCTTTATTAAATTTAACCTTCAAACAAGGACTCGTCCCATGAACACTAAAGATTGCTATGTCAAATTCATTTTCAAAAGCCAATAACTATCACCTAGGACCCTATCTGTAACCTTCCTTACTCGAAGCGTTCAGCAAAAATTCGAATCTACCAACATAGGCGAGATCACATGGAATCGAACAACATGGTTCATCGGATGGAGCTACGATTCAGGCCAAAGAGACAAACAGAAATTGCACTTTCAGTGACAGTCCGAACATTTTTGTAGATTTAGACTCTCCAAGCGCCCTCATCCTTCTGTACATCTCGGCTGCCTTTTGATACAATCTGCCAAGAACTCTTGATTGATCGGTTATTTGATGCTGGCTTTAAGCTTACAGAATTACAATGTATTACTCCATTTCTGACAGAATTTAAACAACCCACATGCCTCATTTTAGCTTTACTCCATGCAACATCACAACATGCGTCGTGCCACAGGTAGCCAGTCTTACCACCACCCCTCCCCTCGCACCTCCTACCCCCTCTTTCAATATTTGTATGGCTCTTCTCTTGGACATCAGCAAGCAAGGAATTACCTGTTGCAGCTATGCAGATGACTCACAAATCGTTTAAAAAACTAAACGCAGATTGAGCAATTTGAAAGCGGGACCTGGCAAAAACATTAACTCTTATCAACTCCCAAACGAGCAAAAACAGATTAAAGATCAAACTAAAAAAAACGGAAATAAACAACTGCCTAATTAAGATAACACACCAAACCACAATCCCTTGGCTTGTCGAAATGGGAATCTGCCTCAGCCCAACAAGATGGTACTAACACTTGGGTACAGTATGGCCAGCTCCCTCATCCTGGAGGCGCAAACCAAAGCACTGGTCAGAATTGCTTTTTGCACCTGACATCTGGCCGCCAGATCATGTCTTATTTGTGGTTACTATACACGTGCAGTCATAGCGCTTCCTGTGGAATAAGCCTGCTGCCTAAGCGTTCGCTTTTGAAAAACGAAAACATGCATTACTGGGGGAGGCGAGGTTGTTTTTCGTTAGTTATTTTTACCTTGAACCAGCGTTCGTAATGCGTCACACATCGGCTGTCTATCAACGTTTTGGTTGACTGCAAACAAAGAGCCAGATGGGTGATGGCGTGTGTATCTAACACATTTAACTGCCATCCCAGTGAAACATGTTTGGTGTTTCATTTCACAGAGCTCGAGACTAACAAAATAAGATCTGTAATTGCGAGCAGATGGGATTCTAGCAGTTGCAGATAGTTACAGAGCAGAGGGTTAGTCACTTTAAATTGGCAAGAGTAAATTAATGCATCCGTGGAGTGGAAAAGTACTGCTGCGTTTCGTTTGCCTCCTAAAGGGATGAATGGTTGTGTGCAGATTTTCTGTCACTAGATGTTCTCTCACTATCGGGCAATTTCAACAGAGCAGGTGCTGGTGACACATCCTTGCAACAGCAGTGCTTCTCTTGTCAGTGCATTATGAATAAGAAGTGAAAATGGAAATAGGCCTCCATGATGTAAATCTTCTTTTTTTTTTTTAAATTTATTTATTTATTTGACTTATATTCAGGAAAAAAAAACCTGTAATTTTGTCAAAGAGTGTGGCACAGTGTTGTCCTGCAGTTTGTTACTCTTGGTTTCATCGAAAAAGGTTTCATCGAGAATGGCTTTCCACAGATCCGACTTGTTAGAGTGCTTGTAGGAGACTTCCGAGGTCGTCTGACTATAGGCCCACTTGCCTTACTCTGCTGCAGTAGGTTCAGTGGGCTGGGCCTCGTTTATCTGTTTGAAAGCTATTTCGAGTAGATTTGTCATGGCCATTGTCCACCGAGTGGCATCGCCGGCGATGAGTCTGTTCCACAAAGTTTCTTCTTGAATCATCCAATGATTCGTGATCAGCGGTGATAGGTAGGTGATTCTATTTTGTTTCGTGCAGGGACAGTTTAGAATTAAATGTCTAATCGTTTCCACAGTGTCTGAGATTTTACATAGTCGACATACTTGGTTTTCCACCATGTTTCGAGTAGCGAGTATTTGTTTGGTTTGTAGTAAATTTAGTCTTGCTTTCATAAACAAATATCTTTTTTTCTTGTCCGGGAATTTGCTCACGTATTTCATTGGTACCTTTGGTTTGTTGAACGTGGGTGGGAGATGTTGTAATAATTTATTTTCTGTTGCTGCCTTTATTGTTTTAATCCAATCCCTTTCTTCGAGTTTCCGTTTGATTTTATCTGGATTTTCTTTTAGGTCTGTTTCCGTGCACAGTATTTCAGACAACCTTTCCTTTCTAAGTTCTGCCCACTTCTTGAATAAGATGCAGTTTCCATTTTCAAGTTCTTCTTTAATCAATGCGTAGATTGGCAGGGAGTCGGCAAGGATGATTTTTCTGAATAATCTCATTGCGCTGACATCGACTATCGAGACCAGGGATATTAACCCAAGCTCCCTTCTGATAGCCGTTATTGCGGTTGATTTGGGAAGCCCCAGAACGGTTCTCCAAACCATGCCTTCTATTTTGTTCCAGATGTTCTCCGGGATACAGAGTGATGCTTCCGTTCCACATGTCAGCGAGGGCACCAATTTCATTTTATAGAAATGTATTGCCGGGGTTAGCGTAAATTTACCAAATTTCTTATCCAATGTTCTCAATTGCGCTGTCAGTCTCTTCGCTTTGTCCCAGAGTACTACTTGCATTGCTTTATCTGTTGGTGTGTTGTCTAATTTAAATCCCAGGTATCTGATGTTGTTTACTTTTTCAATTTTTGTGTCGTCTAAGAACCATGACTCCGTTGTTGTAGTTATTTTCCGTTGTTTCTCAAGGGTCATGATTTTTGTTTTGTTTTTGTTTATCTCCAAGTGATTTTCCTCTAAGTATTTTGTCAGGTTTGTCAATTTCCGCTGCAGACCCACTTTAGTCTGATCGATCAGAATCACGTCGTCTGCGTATAGGAGGCGAGGAATTGTAGTTTTTCCTAATTGTGGTGGAAACGTTCTGATCTTGTTTTCTGAGTACTGCAGGTCCCCCAGAAAGTCGATAAAGAGTGCGGGTGCAAGCGGGCAACCCTGTTTTACACCCCTTTCAACTTGTATTTCTTCTGATAAGGTTCCCTGTTGGTTTAGCTTTACTCTAACTGTTGTGTTTGAGTGAAGCACGATTAGTGGGTTGAGCACTGATCTGGGGCATTTTCAGGCTTCCAATTTTTTCCATAGCATGTTTCTGTCCACTTTATCGAATGCTTTTGACAGATCTACAAACGCTAAGTAGATTTTTGGCGCCCCTTCTTTGACTTTTGCTTTAAAGATGTTTATTATCAAGATGTTAATTGCTATTGTTCCATTTTTCTGGAAGCCCGTTTGCAAGATGTCTTTGCACTCTGCCGATTTTTCCCATATCCTCAGATGGTCCAAGATGAGAGAGGAAAAGATCTTTCCTAGGATATCTAGCAACGCGATCGGTCTATAGTTCACGGGGTCCTCCCGGCTGCCCTTTTTATAGATCGGGACGATGATTGCTTTAGACCAAGACTCCGGAATTTCGTGGGTTTGTTCACAAATGTTAAATATCTTTCCAATTAGTACTGACCATTCCTTCGGGAATTGCTTTAGCATTATGTTTGTTAGTCCATCGGGACCTGGTGCTCTAGATGTTTTGAGATCTTTTTGTTCTCATGTACGTGACTGGCTTTTTCTCTGTTTAAAGTTTAGCTATAATGGGTAATTCTGGAATGATACATCAAATGGCAAACAATAGCATTTCTATTACTTTAGAAGTACAATATAAAACATTTTGAATGCAAAGTTTAAAATAAATATAATGGTTATGTAATTGTTCTTTTAGTGACCTAATGTGGGGAAGAACCTGCAATGTGTGGGTCTCCAGATGTTTAGAACTATGAATTCCATGATCCCTCACCATTGACTAGGTTAGCGAGGACTGAAGGTAGCTGTAGGCTAAAGCATATGTAGAGCGGAAGGTTACAGACCACCTAATCTATTTCTCAAACGGCTGTAAACAGTCATGCCCCTCCTTAAGCTCTCCTAACCATTAAACAGTTCGATTCTTGGCTGCCCTATCACACTCCCTCCTTCACCCAATCCCTGGAAGGTTTTTACATGTTCATCTTTTTGGTTTAATCTGCATTTTCAAATTTGACACCGTTTTCTTGATTTTTCATTCAGTATTTTTAACATTCCATCTTTTCCATTCTATATTTTCATTAGTTACCCAGAATTAGGCCTTAGTGTGGGAGAACCCGGGGAAACTGTTGGTTTTGTGTTCACCATTGTTGTGTTATAGACCTGTTCTTGTACTTGCCCACGCTCTTAGATACTTCTCAAGGTTTCATTTTTTTTACACTGGCAAAGAAGAATCCTGTAGGCCTGGTCTCTTAAAGAAAGAAAATCGGTTTTGGAAGAGGTGGGTACCAAGCTCATATACTGACACATGTTTCTGCTAGCCTGCTCAGTGTATTTATTTGTTTGAAATCACCATTGTTTCCTCTTCCTTGTGTGTCTCTCAATTGCACTGCTCATTCTGCAGGCATCTTGCTTCAAAAATTGCACAAAAGCCAGAATATTGTTTTACTCTATCACAATCTCATGACAATCACCTTTAGATTCCTTACCTTGTGTGATGATATTCAGCCTGACCATTGCACAATAAGCAAGAGGATTGGCTGAGCCTAAAAAGTTTCGAGACTTCAGATGTTAAGCAGATGGCTTACTTGTTTCTTCATGACTTATGAAGCACTGTGCTTCCTGTTTTGTTTCACACAAAATAGTTGCCCCCAAGAGCACCGACATATGGCTGGCTAGAACTGATTTGACCGGCAGGCATTTCTTGAGCTGTTCCCATTATATCAATGATTTTGTTCCCTCTACATGAGCTAATCAGTCCATGAAGGCTTGTCTCTGACAAAGGGCCTCATACCCGGTATGGTGTCCAAAACGGGAGGTGTAAATCATGCAGGAGTAGTCTTCATGGAATTTGAGCTACTATACACCAGCATTGTTATTTTCAGGGTTCAAAATTTGAGTCAACCATGAGAAGTTGCTAGCTTAGGTTTTCACACCCCTTTCCTCACTTTGCCATTGTTGTGGTTAACTATACCTGTTGGATCTTGCTAAGGGACTGCCACTGAGGTTACTTTATTTGAATCCTTCAGAGTGTAGCCTTCTCAGCACTATAAACTATTAATCGAAGCACTGCTTCTTCTGATGGACAAACCCGCAATGTTGATTTCTGATTTTATACTCAGATTTTTTCATCTGCCGCTCTGACCTTTTTTAAATTTATTTTATTTTGAATGTTTTACCTGGAGGAGACAAACGATGTTTAATGGACACAGATCAACAGACTAGACCAGTCCTTGGTTGGAAATTACCAACCTGTCTTTAATATTCTGTTTCACTGCCCTCCAATATACAGGTACACAACACAAAAGATGTGGGACTTGGATGATACTCCCACATAAGGCTTACTTCAAGCCCACCTTGGCTGACGAAAAGAAAACAAAATGCTTCTTTGTGCAGTTATTAGGGTTTCTCTTCCCAGTTCTTCAGTTTCTCAATCCTATAAGCCAATGTAAATTGTGTCACTGTCTTAAACAGTAGATAGAAAGTGTTTCCTTTGAAAATTGCCAATAACTGGAAAACTCCACCAAAGCAAAATAGCAGTGTCTCTTTCCAGATGTATCTGATCCAAAGGTTATCCTTCAAAAGGTTTACATGCCTTTTTAAGGTAACTTTCCAGGCATTCAGTGTCTCCCTTGCTGGTCTGAAGGGTATCTTTCTTGTATGTGTTTCTCATTGATGTTAAGATGTGCTCAGCTACTGTCCCCCTGGTCATATTTGTAGACATTGATGGGTCTCTGTTACCTTTTGCAACTGCAGCTGCAGTCTAGCTTCCAGCAGAAGGCAAAGACACCAGTCCCTCTCGTCCAAGGGCTTCTTGAGGGTCTTACCACCTCCCCTTCCTGAAACTCTCATATTTACGGTCTTCAGATCTTCCCTTACTATCCTTTGAGTGTCACCCACTGCAACACTGACACATGCTTGTTTATCCAGCCATCCTTGGCTCAGCCCCCTTCAGTTCAGAACCTTTCTTGTACCCCCTATTTTGCTTTGTGCTTGCTTCCTCTTTCCTTCCTATTCTTAGTGGATTATCTAGTCCACAATGTAGCTTTCTGTTCTTGGACTGCCACCTGCTGTGATCATCTACCAACCCTGTTCTACCACCAACTGCCCCTCTCTTTCTGCAATCACCTGTTGCTTCCTTACTTTGACCAACTTCGTCTCTCCACTTACCAATCACCTGACGTTCTCCTCCTTTGACCTGCTCTTGTCCTCCTTCCACATGCTCCATTTGTCCTCCTTCCACATGCTCTTCTTGTCCTGCTTCTACTTGCTCTTGTCCTCCTTCTACTTGCTCTTGTCCTCCTACTTGCTCTTGTCCTCCTTTTACTTGCTCTTGTCCTCCTTTTACTTGCTCTTGTCCTCCTTCTACTTGCTCTTGTCCTTGTCCTCCTCCTACTTGCTCTTGCTGTCCTCCTCCTACTTCCTCTTGTTCTCCTTCCACCTGCTCTTGTTCTCCTTCCACCTGCTCTTGTTCTCCTTCCACCTGCTCTTGTCCTCCTTCCACCTGCTCTTGTCCTCCTTCCACCTGCTCTTGTCCTCCTTCCACCTGCTCTTGTCCTCCTTCCACCTGCTCTTGTCCTCCTTCCACCTGCTCTTGTCCTCCTTCCACCTGCTCTTGTCCTCCTTCCACCTGCTCTTGGCCTCCTTCCACCTGCTCTTGTCCTCCTACCATCTGCTCTTGTTGTCCTCCTGCCACATGCAGTTCCCTTCCTCCAGACACTTCTCTCCTCCTGTCACCACCAGTTGTATTCTCCTCCTTCAACCATGTTGTTCTCTCCTTCTGCCATCACCTGTACTTCTCCCTCCACCCCTCAAGTCTCCTCTACGCCCCTTCCTTCCTGGGTTCTTAAACCTCGCTGCTCGCTCCCCTTGGTTTGGGGCCTCGCTTGAATGTTTCCACCTAGGTTTTAGTTTGAAAAGCAGTACCAGACTGGTTCCTTTTGAATGTACTCTTTGCTGTAAGTTGGATAATTATTTTCTGGAGCGGCAGGTGAATCGTCTTATTGGATTTGTAGATTGTGTGTTCTCCTACACTTGTGTGGTCTTGGCTGTGGGAATGGAGCCACGTATGATTCGCTCTCTTGGGTGAGTGTTCGGGTTTGTATTTCTATGTATTGTATTTTTATAGTGCTATATGCCAAAGCGCTGGACATTATAAGAACTGTACAACACAATGGTAGCACATCAAAAAAGTGTTCTATTAAGCAAGTTTTGAAGAGAGGGAACGCAAAAATAGAGTGGATAGATGGAGGGAGAGCATTCCAGTATTTTGGGGCCAGCCGAGAGAATGAACAGAGATGTGATGCACAGGGGGGACTGGGGAACAGACGAGAGAAATTGATACTGAGACCCGAGTGTAGGAAGGTCGGGAATAAAAGGAGACAAAGGAAAGATAGGGTGGAGCAAGACCATAAAGTCATTTAAAGACAATACAGAGAAACATCACGCAGTAAGCAATACTCAAAAGAAAGCCAGTGGAGAGAAAGTAGACCCGAGGAAATAGAATCACTGGTAGATAAATGGAGAAGCAGACAGATGGAAGAATTGTAAATACATCAGAGGTGGCCAAGTCTAAAGGCAGGAAGAACAAGAAGAATAGTAGAGCAGAAGAAGAGATAGGGAAAATACAAGTGAGGAAATCAAACACTTAGTAGATCGAATAGTAACAAATAGCTGAGACTTGCAAATATTCTAAAGCTGAAAGTGACAGGATGGCGATATAGCAGCCATATGAACGGAAAATGAAAAGGAAGAGTCAAGGATAACACCCAAATTACGGGCAAGAGAGGAGGGTACAATTGAAGAAGGAAGGAAAGAGATGTATGGTGGAGGAATAGTAGTCAGAGATTTTTACAGATTCAGGTGAAGGTAGTGAGCAGACATCCACGCTTGGATAGCAAGGAGACATGAAGAAAGGGTTGACTGCAGTGAAAGAAGAAAAGAATAGGAAGATCTGGGAGTCTTCCACATAAAGATGATGGAAAACTACAAAAGAAGAAATTAAATGTCAATCAGTGAGAGGGGAGAAGAAAGACATTAGAAAAAGGGGTGGAGAAGAGACTGTGGAAAATGAAGTCGGAGTGCAGGAGGAAGGGATAGCAGAGCGAAGGATAGAAATCTTTTCAGAAAAGTATTCTGCAATATCGGATGCAATGAGAGAAGAGAGAGTAGCAGGATCAGGCGGAGATGGTATAAGATTCAGAGTACTATACAGAAGAACGAGGCTGATATGAAAGTACGTTCAACAGCATAGTATTATAGTCTTTTTTTTGGTGCTCAGCAGCAAGGAGTCGCAGATGGAGTGAGAAGAAAAGAGCAGAAGATCATCAGAAGACTGAGATTTTAGCAAGCCACCATTCTGCTCTGTGTAGAATGCGTCTGGATAAGTGAAGGGAAGGATTCATCCATGGCTGAGAATGTTTGTGAGGGGGACAAATTAGATGAAGGGTGTAAAAGAGTCATGACCATCAATAACCGCAGTAGAAACAACAGATGAGGCATAGTCCGAAGAGTGAGAAGAGAAAGTATCAAGAGAAGGAAAAAACAAGGTGATGGCAGAAATCATGGACGCAGATGAGAAAGAGCAAAGAGCACAATACTGAAAAGATGATGGAGAAAGAGAAGTGGCTGGGGGAAGGTAATGAAAGGGAGAAAGTGAGTAAAAAATTATCACAAGAAGAAAAAGGGAGAGCAGAAACACAGGATGTAAAGAAAACAGTGGAAAAAAGTGAGTCAAGACACAAACCGGAGAGGGAAAGGAGGGGTTGGGATATTAAGAAGATGATGGGAGTCAAGTATATATAGGAGCAGGAGATAAGAGTGACTACAGGAAAGATGGAGATTAAAATTGCCAAGAAGAATCAGAGCTGATTCGTGGAAGAAGAACTGAGTCGAGAGTGTAAGTGTTGAGTTTGTCACAAAAGGAAGTAACAGGTCCTGGAGGACGCTAAATGATCAGCAAAGCAGTTGTACATTAGAAAAGAAGGCGAAATGATATTATAAAGTAGGAAACAAAGGCAGGTTAGGAGGGACAAGGGCAAATGTGAACACAGTTGAAGAGAGAATACCGACACCCCGCTGTGTCCATACGGGCGAGGATTATAACAGAAAGAAGATGAGGGTGTGGAAAATCAGCAGGAGTTGCAGAGTTGAAAGAAGAAAGCCATGTCTCAGTCCGGCAAAGGAAATAAAGCTGGAAACTAAGAAAGATATCTAGAGCTGCATAGGCTTTGTTAGATAGAGAGCAGGCATTCCATCAGGCACTGTTGATCGAGGAAGAGAGGTGCGTAGAAGGGATGGGAGGACAGATTATTTAAGTTCCGAGATTGTGAATTGACAACAGGATGACGGTTGGAGTAACATGAGGAATAGGATGAAACATATTTAGTTGAAGACAGCAGAGAGGGGAATAGAGTTGTGTAGGCTGCGTGAGAAAAGCAATCATGAAATGTGTCTTTCTCTGGCTATTGGTGGTGTTGCACAGTGTAAGGAACTCATGGTGGCAACAGTAAAGACAGACACAAGTGATCACAGTTCAAGGGTGTTTATTAAACTGTATATGCGGGTTGTAAAAACACCTACTCTAAACCTAAATCTAAGATGGAGCAAGCTACGACCATCAAATAATAAGGCAGTCCTAGAGGTGTCTTGTCAAATAGAAGGGCCTATACTAAGAAAAAAGTATTGCCAATCCTTACGCTAGATACAGAGTGTTGGATAGGGTTCACAGGAAAGAAAGAAGTGTTCACAAATAATTCAGGATGCGGCAGTCAGGGTCTCCCTTCCCCACGTTTTGAGAATGGGACAAAGCGGGACTACAGAGCCGAGCACACGCTCGACCTTTCCCAGCATGTCTCTTTTCTACAAAAGGTCTCTTTCCTCAGAGGACCTTATGTATTCCAAAAATAATAAACAAAGGTTCCTTTCTGCTTGCATGTTGGGTGATGTCTTTTTACACCTGGATGGCCCTCTTCCGGGCTCAGACCCTTCTCGAGTGTGAGCCTCCCTCCGTCGGGTTCACTACGGCGCTCAACACAATCTCCTCTGTGACATTCACAAATCTTTTTTAAACGGTACACTGTGGACAACTCTCTGCCGGGTTCACTCTTGTCAACACACTATTTATTAGTAGTTCAGGCTTTGCCCACTCTTTATCGGCATCCCTCCGTCTGGTGCACACTTTCCAACTTTTGCAATTTACACAGTTTGGGATTCACTTCCCTTAGGCTTGTCTTCATTTGCCGGTCGAAGACTTTCGACTGTACAGAGGATTTTGCTAGACCCCCGAATGACCACTTCGACCCTCTTTTCGCGCAGTTACGAAGGCCTTTTGGTGATGGTAGTTTCAACAATAGGGTAATCGGCCACAGTTTCTCAAGTGAACACCCACGTGGTGCCTGACTCCTCTGTAGCTGGCTGTTCCTTCTCTTGATACTTTCTCTTCTCCCTCTCTGGACTATGCCTCATCTGTTCTTTCTACTGCGGTTCTTGATGCTCATGACGGTTACCAGACATTTGGTCGACCAGACAAATGGTCGAACCAATTTGGTCGAAAACCAAATGGTCGAATTTTTTTTTTTTTTATTTTAACCCTTTTTTTTATTTTTTTGGGGGGTCCCCCCAACCCCCTTTTTTTCTCTAAAAACCCCTTTTTTTACAAAACGAAAACCCGAAAAATAAATATATAAATAAAAAAAAAACATTCGACCATTTGGTTTTCGACCAAATTGCGTCGACCAAATTGCAGTCGACCAGTTTTTTTTCGACCAATTGACTGGACACCGCTCATGACTCTTTTACACCCTTCCTCTAATTTGTCCCCCTCACATAAACGTTCTCAGCCATGTATGAATCCTTCCTTTCACTTATCCAGACGCATTCTACGCAGATCAGAACGGTGGCTTGCTGAAATTTCAGTCTTCTGATGATCTTCTGCTCTTTTCTTCTTCTCACTCCATCTCCGACTCCTTGCTGCTGACCACCAAAAAAAAGACTATAATACTAAGGTCCGTTGTCTTTCGTGGTGTGCAAAAGTGTTCGTGTCGGAAAAGGGGGCGGGAGGTCGAGTGTTTGAGTATCCTACAGGGTATGATGGGCAAACAGTATGAGAAGGGGGATACCGCTTCTCACCCGTAGTGTCCCACTTCCACTCCCTGAGGACCCCCCGCATCTAGGTGATCCTCCCTCAATGGTCCACCCTCGAACTCCTCATCCAGGTGATCCTCCCTCACTGGTCCACCCCCAGGAAATGGATCCAATAGCGATGGCCGTGTCCTGGCCACCTGGATTAAAGATCTCCGGGGACTAGTCAGGGAGACACCTTCAGGTTTCTCACAACAGGCATTTGGTAAAGCATGTTGAGGGGAAATTGAGTGCTACTGCATGAATGTCTTGGTGATGGAGGAGGGCCAGTAATGCTTTGCTGATACATGTGACTGTCTACTGCCTATTCGAGTGGACTAACTGCTAATGATCAGGGTATCCTCCCCATACCACCACCAGGCCAAGAATCCCCTGGCTCAGGCAGGTGCTTTGCCCCTTGAGTCACCCCATTGTAAATCCCCAAAACAAGGTATGTGACTTAATCACAGCGCCTGTATATATAAAAAGCATTTTTCTCCTGTCAAGGACTGAACGCAAGGTGGCACCTACCTTTATCTCTTTGTATTTGTATATTAAATGTACTGTTTTCCTGACCACTGTACAAGTGTATCAGCCTTAAACACACATGGGTATGGCTGACTGGCATGAAGGGTTAGGTTCCAAAGAGGAAAAATCCTGTGGAAGAAAAACCATTCAGAACTAGGGATGAGGTTAGGAGACTGGACACAGGAAGAGCAAACAGTCAAAGAAATCGGGAATAGAGAACCCATATAACACAGCACAACACAAGAAACCTGGAAATGTGGTACAAGTGACTATGACTTAGCAAAAAAAAAACCACAAGCCACGGCTTTAATGATGAGATGCCAAGTCGCCACCCGAGATTCACAGAGCTGGACTCCGATGCCATGAACTCAACAGCTTGTTATCACTGTGCGTACACCGCCCCCGTAAGCTGTCAACAGTGCCGCCAGCCAGATATGCGAGCACTGGTGTCATTGAATGTTAGTCCTGCAGGACTCTATTCTTATAGGCTATCCCCATTGTTTGTGCCTGAAATGGCTGGTTCCATTGAATTGCTTTTAGAAGGAATCTTTCAGCCCTCTGTTTATGGTGTGAGCTTAGCTACCTAAACTTACGGAAATAGCCAATCCATACACTTCTATTCGCTCACATTGATTGCTAATGTTAAAGGACATTTATACTGCGCGCTATGTTAATGTTAAAGGATATTTGTACCGCGCACTATCAACACCGGAGTGGTCCCCTGGCGGCTCTGAAAAAGGGAGGGGGGGGGGGTAAGTTAGTGGGAATGAGCTGGAAAAGTGCAAGATAGCAGTGATGTTGGACTATCACCATAGGAGTGGCCCCATGGCGCTCGGGCAGATCTGAAAGGTAAGAGGGCAGGATGGGTTAGTAGGGTCTAGCGGGAAAATGTAGAGCGAGAGTTGTGATGTCCTGTTGACAGCTTCAGTTCAGTTAACACAGTTCGCTGAGCTTGGGTTTCGGTTTACAGATCGGTAGACTCACATGTGCTGGTGTGCAAGACTATGGCCCTCATTCCGAGTTAGGACTACACCATGGAGTAAATAGCTCCATGGTTGGCAACCATGGAGCTATTTACTCCATGGAATACCGGCATGGTGAATGGAGTAATTACCGGTCCATTCCAGGGTTGGAGGGACCGGTAATTCCCCATTCACCTTTTGCCCTTCCCCATTTCTGCCCCATAGGGCTCAATGGGAATGGGGAAGGAGGTAATTACGGCACCGTAAATTACGATGCCGTAATTTACTCCAAGGTCACTTTGCGGGTCCCGTAATTTACTCCTGCTAAAAGCAGGAGGTAAAGAGGGACCCGCAAAGGGAACTCGGAATACGGAGGTAAGGGATTACCGCCATCGGTGCCCTTACAGGCACCGGTAATCCCTTACCTCCAACCTCGGAATGACCCCCTATGTGTGGTTTGTTTTGTTGTTTTAGTGAAGTGCATGCAGTTTGCTGTGCAAGAAAGTGGTTGTGTTTATTTAGCGATTGATGGGTGTATGCAGAGAGTTGAGGCTTTAGCGGATGGGTTAGTGGGCTTACCTCTTTGATTCAGACATCTGTGTTCGCTGTCTCTGCCTGTGCCGTCTGGTGGAGAGTTCTGTGGTGGGCCACTCGCTGGGTTCTGCATTCTGTGCGAGGTGGTGGCATGTCTCTGTAACGGTCTAGTGATCTGTGGGCAGGAAGGTGGTGAGGGCCTTCCCCCACCCATAGGTCGAGATAGGTAAGGTTGTGGGATGCACTTGGGTTGTCAGTGGGGTGTGCCTGCCATCGCCTGCCTGAGCTCTTAGGGCGGGGTTCCCACCCTCCAAATCCCAGGCGCTCCCTGTCCTGTTGGGTGCTTGTTATTGGTTAATGCTCCCTCGTCTGCAGCTAGTTCACCTGTCCCTTAGGCTTTGCCTAACGTAGGGGTTTGGCTTGGGAGAGGGTGAATCCTGGGCTCCCTCCCTCCCCAGCTACTTCCTGCCAAGAGCGCTTGTTTGTGGCACGTTCTATTTCCATCGGTGTCTTTGTTTTTCTAGTTGTTTCCATCTGGTTCTGAGGTCAAGAGCCAGGTTTTGAGTAGTTTTCTGAATTTTAGGTGACCCTTCGTATTGCGTATTTCTTTCGGAAAGGTGTTCCAAGTTTTTGCTGTGAGGCGAGAGGACGGGGACCCCCAATTTTCTTTCTGTGTATGGTTTTGGTTCCAGGCGGATGTCGTTGCTTGATCCGAGTCTTCCTGTTGGTCGGTAAATGGTTATTTTCTTTTGTAGGAATTCTGCTCCTTGGCTGTGGATTGCTCTGCTGCATAGTCTTATGGCCCACCCCCTTTCCTCCATACTGCATGGGTGTCCCTTCCAAGGGACGGAAGACAGAACCTTTTTCTCCTTTAAATTTGGGGGCGCACAGGGGTGCAGCCGTGGGCGCATGCGCTGGCCTGACTCCGCCCCCCGGCGCCACAACCCAGTCCCATTTTCTGCGTCGACGGGAACGGGCCGAATTCACCAGCACTCCTAGGTTTGGCTTCGGCCATGTAATTCCACGCGCGGATACTTCTTCTGTTTTTTTTTGTCTTTTGTCATACAGATACTTGGTGCACAGGCGTCACGCTCCTCCCCGGCGCATGTTGACTTCCACAGGGTTCAGCAGGAGTCCATCCTGCGACAGGCTCTTCCCAACTTCAGACACCCACGCCCTCTGCTTACGTTGCCTTGGTCCAGACCATAGTTGGCAAGCTTGTCATCGAGGTCTCTGAAGAACAGACTAGTCAGGTGGAGGGAGCTCTTCCAGAAGTCGCCTCCAGAGGACCTCAAGGACTTTGTGAAATATCGCTCCAGGCCCAAGGTAGGGCCTCTATTTTCCATCGCACCCAGCAAGGGAGACTCCTTCCCAAGGACTCGCCCGCACGGGAGGGACCACTGAAGTCCTCGTACCAGCACGTGCACCGAGACTGCTTCAGCTACCGGTCTACAGGCCGAGGGATCCTCGGATTCTCCCGGTGACAGTGTTGAGGGACCGGAAGGTTCTTGTACCGGATCTTCACCCGAGGGGCTCCGCCCTTGTACCGGCATTATGTCTGAGGGGCCACGCCCTAGTACCAGCAATACGTCCGAGGGGGCGCCTAAACGCAGCTCTTCCGGCCCCTGGACTGAGGGTGTCCCACCTACCGGATCTAGCCCTGAGGAGCAAGGTAGGCCTCGCAATCCACACTCAAGAGTCTTGGAGGAGGCTGGGCCTAGCGAGCCGAGCAACACAACACAACACAGGCACTTGGCATGCAGCTCGACAAAATGGCCGCCGTTTCAGACATCAGCACGCATCCGACGCCATTCCAGGAGTTCGGCGAGGAACGAGTGTCAAGGGGGGGACTGGCCTCAACCAGGTACGTGGCCTAAAGCCAATCCTTCATTTGCGCACAACAGGTTCCCGCTGCGTACGTATGGGCAGGATATGCAGCGACTCCAGCAGCCTCCTGCTACCCCGTCTATATCCCCTACCACTCCTCCGGCCTGGGAAGAAAGGCTCATTGAGAGGTTCCTCTGGCTCATGAAGTCCCCTCGGATGGGGGTTATCCTTAGGGATGCCATCAGGGACGTGCTCCCTGCAATGCTTCCAGCACCTCAGGATCCTCTGCCACCCCCAGGCGTGGCGAAGCCTCTGCCACCGGCCCCCCACCCGATTCCTCATGCGGTTCTGTACCAGCCTCCTCCACAGCCTCCGGCTCCGGTCCCGGTACCCCAGCCACCGGCTCCCGCTACTCCCCAACTGATGCAGGAACCTCCTGACCCTCACAACACAGATGAGGAGGTGGACCCTGCCACGCCCTCGTCAGCCAAGGCCGTCCACGAATGTCTGGCAGGGCTGGCGGAGTACCTGGGCCTGCCTCAATCTGAGGTCAAGCAACCGGCAGAGGGGGTCTTTGCTGAAGTCCTCACGCTCCGCCCCTCTGCCAAAATGGGAATTCCAATGCAGACAGACGTAGTCTCCCTGGCCAAAAGGGGTTGGCTCAAGCACCAAGTACAGGCCAAGTACAGCACATGAAGGGGGATACACTCTTGCTATTGGCCCATCCTCAGCCACACTCCTCAGTGATTGCTGCGGCATCACTATACTCAAAGCCTCAGTCGTCCTCAGCTTCCTCCTCTGTGACGCTGCTAGGCAAGGAGGAGAAGATCTTGGAGGCTTATGGGAAGAAGCTGTATTCCAACGTGTCCTCACGTCTTCGTCAGGCCAACGTTGATGCCATGCTGGCTGCCGCCAAGCAGAGGTTATGGCGGGAAATTGCGGACTTCCTCACAGAACTCCCTATGCAGAGCTAATCCCGTTTCAAGGTGGGACTTGCTGAGGCCAAGCTGGTGGCGCAGGACCTCATGGAGTCCGCCGTGGCCCATATTGACACCTCTGGCCGTGCCATTTGTATCGCCACAGACATGAGAAGGACAGCCTGGCTCCGTGCATCGAAATTCAACCCGGACGTCCAGGAACGACTCTTAGATCTTCCATTCAAAGGGGGTGACCTCTTCCACTCCACAACGGATGAGGAGCTGGACAAAAAGAAAAACAGCTCACAAACAGCCAAGTCTTTATCCATCTTGACAAAGACCATGCCCAAATTGTACACCCAGTCGCAGCAGCGCTCCAACAAGGGGCATACGTACGGAGGGTTCCGCGGCTTCCAGGAACTGAGATCCAGGAAGCCGGACCGCTCGCCGACTCCAAATCGGTGCAAGCAACAAAAAGGGGGTTGGGGCGAGTGAGTAAGGGCTTTTTCTAGTCCCCCTCCTCCGCAACAGCCTCTGAGGGAAAGAAGGCATGACATGCCCATTCGGGTCCACGTGTCTCCAGTGGGGGGGGGGCGGCAGGCTTGCTCTCCATGCACATTTCTAGCGCCAGAATTTTGTGGAACCCTCGATCATCTCTGTAGTATCCACGGGGTTCCGCCTACCCATCGCAGCCTCTCCTCCCTCGTCCCCTCCACTCCCTTAAATTGGGATAGAAACTCTTCTGGCCGAGATCAGCTCGCTCATAGAGAGCCAGGCTGTGGCGAAAGTCCCAGCCTCCCAGCGAGGCTTGGGCTTTTACTCCAGGATTTTCGCCATTTAGAATAAGAACCAGGCGGGCCTGAGATTTGTGCTGGACCTTTACACCCTCAACCTCTCCTTACCTCTACAAAAATTCAAGATGGTTACGCCAGCTTTTATAGCGGAGACATTGTGCAGGGGAGATTGGATGTGCTCCCTGGATCTGAAGGACACGTACCTACACGTCCCGATTCGGCAGCCCCATCGTTCTTTCCTATGGTTCAGGATCATGGGCTACCATTTCCAATTCAAGGTCCTTCCTTTCGGTTTCAACTCAGCCCCCAGGGTATTTACCAGACTCATGAATACTGTGGCTGCCCTCCTCAGAGTGCAGGGCCTCCACATCTACCAATACCTCGACGACTGGCTCGTCAGGGCGACATCTCTGGAAGCGGTTCACTACTCTTCCCATGTCCTTATGAACACACTGCAAGATCTGTGCTTTTCGCTCAATCTCAAGAAGTCGCAGCTGCAGCCCACGCAGAGTCTGACTTTCTTTTGCCTCATCTCGGACACGTGCTACGAGAAGGGTTTTCCGTCAGAGGACAAGATCGCGGCCATCAGGAGGCCCACAACTCACTTCCTCAGCAGAGAGGTGACCTCAGCCTGATAGTACCAGCATCTCCTGGGTCTCTTGACGGTGGTCCTGTTAGCCGTCCCACACGCGAGACTGAGACTGAGGAGGATTCAGCTGCACTTTGCGGGCTTCATGGAACCGGGAGCGGGGCTCTCAATCCGAGATGATCAACGTTCCTCCAGCTCTCCGCCCAGACCGCACATGGTCCAGGAACTGCAACCTACGGAGGGACAAGCCCTTCCTGCCTCCCACACTGCAGGTCACCATCACCACGGACTCCTCGCTCGAGGGCTGCAGAGCCTCCCTGGACGATCTCTCGGTCCACGGCACCTGGACTCGACAGGAGCAGGAATACCACATCGATTGGTTGGAGCTGAACGCCATCTGGCTAGCGCTCAGAGCATTCCTTCCACTTCTCAGGGGCAAGGTTGTCCTCATACAGACGAACAACTCGACCAGCATGTACTATGTCAACAAGCAGGGAGGCACCAGATCCCCTCTACTGTGCAGACTGGCAATCAGCATGTGGGAGTGGACACTGGAAAACGGCATATACCTCACGCCAGTCCACCTTCCGGGGTAATCCAACCTGGAGGCGGACAGGCTCAGCAGGTTGGGAGCAGACAATTACGATTGGCAGCTAAATTACCTTGTTATTCAGGACATCTTCAACAGATGGGGTCTCCTGATGTGGATCTTTTTGCCACCTGGCACAAAAAGAAGTGCCCTCAATTCGTCTCCTGAGGCATTTCAGATTCAGTGGAATGGCATGACAGCCTATGCCTTCCCACTCACTCCGCTGATTCAAGATCAAGGAGTCTCGCCAGCTCAATATCATTCTAATGGCTCCCTGGTGGCCAGCCAGGCCATGGTTCTCGGAGCTGCTAAGCCTCTCGGAGATGCCTCCGATTCACCTCCGACGGGCCAGACACATCTTCTGGCGCAGCAGGGGGGCAGGGTCCTCCACCTGCGCCACAGAAACTATACCTCACAGCATGGTTCCTTAGCAGGTAATGCTAAGGCACCTCAGCCTCTCACAGGCTAATCTGTAAATCATACAGGGCACAAGGAGCAAGGCTACCACGGCCCAGTACTAAAGTAAATCGACCAGGTTCTGCCACTGGGCAGGCTCCAAGGAAATCGACCCTCTGGTATGTACCCTGGATGACATGCTCTCCTTCTCGGCGCACCTCGCCCACTCGGGCGTGCAGGTGGACACCTGCCGCACTTACCTCGCAGCCATCAAGGCTTACAGGAATTCGGAGGAGGGGGTCTTCTCCTCCTGCAATCCGATTGTCAAGAAACATTTGACGGGGCTTGCAAGGCTCTACCCGCCCATCAAGAGGCCACACCCCATGTGGGAACTGAATATAGTCTTGGACGTCCTGGCGCACAAACCGTTTGAGCCAATGGCGTCCACGGACATCAGGCTGATCACAATTAAGACAGACTTACTAGTAGGCCTCAACTCAGCTCGCAGAGTCAGTGAAATGCATGTGCTGTTCGCCTCAGAACCATATACTACCTTTCACAAGGACAAAGTAGTTCTGCGGTCACACCCAGCTTTTCTGTCTACGGTGCCATCTGCTTTCCATTTGAACGAGGAAATAGTCCTTCGAGAGAGTTCTGCACTGCCTGGATGTCAGGCGTGCCCTGAAATTCTACCTTGACAGGACCAGGGGCTTCCGCAAATGAGGCCCCCTATTTGTCACTTTCAGAGGTGCAAAACCAGGCTATCAGGCCTCCAAGGCCTCCATATCCCGCTGGATGGTCTCGGCCATCAAAGAGCCATATGAGTGCCAGCACAAGCCGATTCCTGCGAACATGCACACCCACGCAGTCGGGGCCAAGGCAGCGGCCATCGCATTCCAGCGCCATGTCCCTTGGCAAGTTATAAGCAGGGCGGCCACTTGGGCCACTCCCTCGGCTTCCTGCAAGCATTACTGTTTGGATGCCGGCTCTAGATCGGATGCGGCTTTCGGACAGGCGGTTCTCAGGAACATTTTCTTAAGGAGGTTCTCCTCTCCACCATTGGGCTACATTCAGGTGTAATCGCCCATGCAGTATGGAGGAAAGTGGACGGAACGTAAGAGTAATTATAAGTTACTCACCGTAGTGACTAACGTACTCTTAATCCTTAGACCCCTTTCCTCTATACGTCCCACCATCCTCCGCCCTAATAATACTGGTGTCATTAGGCAATGTTAAATCTATTGTCGACACGTCAATGGGGATTGAGGTGTGGCGCCAGAGGGCGGAGTCAGGGCAGCGCATGCTCCCAGGGCTGCACCCCCTCGCGCCTCTAAATTTAAAGGGGAAGAAGGTTTTTACAGGTGTAAAAGGTTCTGTCTCCCGTCCCTTGGAAGGGACGCCCATGAAGTATGGAGGAAAGAGGACTAAGAGTACGTTAGTCACTACAGTGAGTAACTTATAATTTATGCACATCGTTTTGAACGTGATTCGTTGTTTGATTGACAGCCAGTGTAACATTTTTAGCACTGGGGTGATGTGGTCTCTTTGTAATTGTTTAAGGAGAAGTCTGGCCGCTGCATTTTGGATACGTTGCAGTTTTGTCAGCAGGTGTTCTGGCATTCCGAGGTAATGAATGTTTGCGTAGTCAATTATGGATATGATGAGGGCGATGAGGGTCAGTGTTTTATGAGTGAAGGACAGGAATGGTAGGATTCTTTGTATCGAGTGTAGGAGGAAGAAGCATTTCTTGATTATTGCATTTACTTGTTACTCTAATCTTAGTGCGTTGTCCATTAAGACTCCAAGGTTTTTTACTATTTTGGTGTGGGTGCTGTTTCTAGTTATGTGGGCAATGGGATATAAAGGTTATTTTGTTGTCTTCTTGTTCATCTTCGATTTTATTTATTTTTTACAAACTTTATTTTTGTTTTATCTCAAGAGAGCTAGTTACAGTTGCGTATAGAAAACAACGGACATAGTATTCATCCATCTTTAACTTCCCATTCAGTTTTGTTATCTTTTCCGATAAGTTCTTGAGTGTAACATTTAACAATTAAACAGTTCGTACCCCCTCCTCGCCCCCGCTTGTTCTTATTCTCAGTAATGTTCGGTTGAGATGGCATAATAAGTGTCCACTTTGCGATTCAGTGCAATTCTTCTCGGGGTAATTCATGGCTGGTTTTCTCACTCATAAAATAGAGACTTTGCGTAATATTCTGTGTTTAAAATAGATTTGTTCTTTGTCTCTGGTGAACTCTTGGAGGGGCATCTATGTGTTCAAATATTTAGGGTATGAGCCCTATGAGTTGTCGAGATGCCCCCTCCTTTACCTTCGCATTTGTGATCCAATGCCTAATCTGGGTGTAATGATGTGCCCTCTTTCCCTCTATGTCTCGGTCGCAAGAACCCCAGACACTCCCGCAGGATTTTCGTCATCCCCCTCTTCAGGTGTACCCAGCGATTTTGATTTTCCCTTGGAGCCCCTTGTAACATCGGTGCCACTTGTGCTGCCAGAGGTATCTGCGGAACTCTGGTACTCCCAACCCTCCTATTGCCTTTGTGCGGAATAGGTCCTTCCTAGGGATTCTAGGCTTCTTCCCTTTCCAAATAAAGGCCATAACTTTCTTTTGCAAGTTTTGAATCGCTGGGGTGGGAATTCTCAGCGGGAGTGCACCCGTTATGTATAAAAACCTGGGGAGAAGGGACATTTTGACTAACGCTATTCGCGCTGACCAGGAGAGCTCTTGCATATCCCATCTTTTGAGGTCCTCTATTAGACTTTTCAGCAGTCCTGGGATGTTTGCCCCGTAAAGCTTCTTATAAGTAGGTGTTAAGCTTATGCCTAAATAGGCTATGGGTCCTTGGCTCCATTTTAGTGGGTAACGTCTCTCCCAACCTGCAACCCGCCCCGGGTCTTCTGTGATGAGTGCCTTAGATTTAGGGTAATTAATATAAAACCCTGAGACTTAAATTTAAACCGTAAATTTCTCTAACAGTGTGATGGCTTGGGGAAGTGATTGCTTAGTATGCTTTAGGAAGAGTAGGATATCATCCGCATAGAGGGTTATTTTCTGGGGTCCACAGGACCCGTCTCCTCTCCCAGGATGCCCTGCTCCTCTCGTACCCTCTATGCCAGAGGTCCCATGGCCATTGCAAAAATCAGTGGCGAGAGGAGCATCCTTGTCTGGTGCCCTTGTGGATCGGGATGCTTTTGGTTCGTTGTTAATTAATCATCAGTTTTGTAGTCGGATGTACAACATTGGTTAGTAGCATTCGGGAGAAGATCGGACCACATCCAAACCGCTCCAGGGTCAATTGTAGGAAGTGCCAATCCAGGCTATCAAAAGCCCTAGAGGCGTCCAACGCTAATATTGACATGGGCTGGCCTGTTCTCTGTCCCCATTCGATGGTGTTTATTGCCCTCTGGATATTATCGTACATGTGGTGCCCCCTCACAAAGCCCACCTGGCCCGGGTGGATTATCTTCAGTAGAACTCTAGCTAATCTCTGTGCTAAGATGGTGGAGTACATTTTTGCATCTCCATTTAGCAATGAGATAGGGCGGTAGCTTACGCAGTCCGTTGGGTCCCTACCCGGCTTTAGCAGGAGAACCGTGGTAGCTGGGCACATATCGCCTGAGACTCGACTGGTGTCCCTTATATAATTGAATAGGCATGTTAGCGGGCCTACCAGAATGTTTTGGAATATTTTATAGTATGCATTACAGAGGCCATCCGGGCCTGGGAATTTATTCCCTTTCAAGGCATTAATGACCCACCTCACCTCTTCTTCTGATATAAGTGCTTCTAGCTCCTGTCTATTGCTTTCGGCGAGTTGCAGTATTTCTGTTAACTCCCTTTTTGCCTCCTTCTGTAAATTATCCCCGGTTAAGTGATTAGCGTAAAATGTGTGCATAATTTCAGCAATCTCTTTTTCCCCTCTTTCCACTCCTCCCTCTGGGCGTTTTAATTGGTTAATGCGGTTGCGGCCTTTTTGTTTTTTCAGTTTGGCCACCTACAGCCGATTGGCTTTGTCCCCTTTATGTAGTATGTTTGTTTTGTTTTGAGAAGGAGTTGCGCAGATTTGTCCGCATAATAAGCCTCTACTGCTGCTTTGATTTGTTTGAGCTCTCGCCAAGCCTTCTGAGATCTTTTATCTTTATATTGGGCTTCTGTTAATTTTGCTTTAGTTTCTAATTCCCGCCTCTCTCTTTCTCCCCTCTTCAGGAAGGTTGCTGTGTGCGCAATTAATTCTCCCCGGACCACCGCTTTGCTGGCATCCCAGATTGTCCGCCAGTTAATCCCTGGTGTGGTGTTCTCTGCAAAATCATTCCTTAACACCTGTTCTATCTCCGTTCTCAATGCTAAATCCTTCAATAGCAGTTTGTTTAAGCCCCATTATTTGTGAATTTGTGGCTTCGGGTTCGGCATCTCCATGGCCATCGAGACCTGCGCATGGTCTGTTATGCACCATATCCCTATTTCTAGCCCGGTGATGTGTGGGATAGCC
This sequence comes from Ambystoma mexicanum, assembly GCF_040938575.1. Taxonomy (NCBI): domain Eukaryota; kingdom Metazoa; phylum Chordata; class Amphibia; order Caudata; family Ambystomatidae; genus Ambystoma; species Ambystoma mexicanum. The sequence continues at coordinate 1,115,095,028 of NC_090930.1, forward strand.
GCCTCCGAGACCAGGATCATATCAATCCGGGAAAACCCTCTATGTACAGCTGAGTAAAAGGTGTAGGCCCTTTATTGAGGGCGAGAAAACCTCCATGTTTCTATTAGCTGTTGGTCTCTAAGAAATTGAGCCAGGGCTCCCCTATTTTACATTGTCACTGGCTGTCGCTGGGAGAGTTTTATCCATTGGGGCGTCCATTACGCAATTAAAATCTCCTCCAATCAGAATCTGTCCTTTCCCCCATTCCGTGATTTTCGGAAGTAATTCCAGTAGGAACCAATCCTGCTTATCGGGTCTTTTCTTACAAACTGCTTCTCGAAGTGAACCCCCTTGGCAATGAGAATTCCCACCCCTTGTTTTTTTGTCCCACTCGAGGCCAAGAATTGCTTTGGGAAGGCTCTATGTCTTAGTCTATGTTCATCTTCCAGGAGCATGTGGGTTTCCTGCACCCACACCACTGAGGCTTGCAGTTCTACCAACCTTCTCATAATTGATCTTCTCTTTATTGGGGAATTTAGCCCTTGGACATTCAGTGTGGCAAATGTTAAGTCAACCATACCTGAGATTATGTTTCACATTCTTTAGCCTGGTCCCCTTTCCGCAGAAACCCCTAGACATTGCATACACACCTTTCTTGTTCTCAACCGTAAATTGTATCTCATTTAGATTCACTTTTCCTTCCCAACTTCTAACTTCCCCATAACTTTCAACATTAACTTTTACCATGAATGATCACAGTAACTCACCGGGATTAAGCTTTACCAGGAACATGGGGATCCGTGACCACCCCCCCCCCCCCTGGCTCCCCCTTCTTCCCCCTGCTCCAAGCGCATCTTTGCTTTGTTCCTTTTTATCCTTAGTGGAGTGTCCTTACGAAGTACTGATTTAATGACCTCCTGGTCCCCCGCCACTTCATAATCGTCATTCATTCCCACAACTGCCCAAAAAGTGCTAATAACTCCAAACCGTAAGCGTCATTATCTCCTTTCATGTGGGCTCCTCATGTCGGGTCTTTCTCCTTAGGCTCTCTATTGCGACACTTTGGGCGAGGCCGCGCCAATTTCCATTGATATTTCTCCCGGGCATCATTTCTTCCCGGATGGTCTGGGAGATTCTTTTCAGCAGCATCGCTCTCACTTTCTTCATCCTCTCTCATGAGTACCTCCATGTCCTCTTCCTTTGTGATTGTGTACCGTTGTGCTTTCCTTTTGAATCTAAGGCCATTCAGGAAGATCCATCAGTACCACATTTTCTTATTCCTCAGCCAGTCCGTTACCACCCTAAAGCGTTTTCTCTTTTGTAATGTGGCTTGCGCTAGGTCTTGACAGAGCTGAATTGGCGCTGCTTGAAATCGGATGGAGTCTGTCATGTGAGCAACCTGCATGATGTCCTCCTTTAGTTGGTACAAGTGTACTCTAGTTAACACATATGGGGTCAAGTTCTTATTGATTTGATAGTTGGAGTAGACTCTGAGTTCCGTCTAGTATTATGTCCCTCTCATCCTCTGGACCTAGTATTAGTCGGAATAGTTCTATTATTGTTTGCTGGAGCTCGGAATCTGGGATTGATTTAGGAATGCCCCGGATCCTTATATTATTGCACCTTGATCTATTTTCGGCATCTTCTTGTTTGCTTTGTACCCGGTCCATCTGTTGTTCCAGCTCTTGGACCATCTTAGTCCGAGCGTCCTGTTCATGCCCTGCTCAGCTATTGCTGTTTCTGCTTCATTCACACGTTTCTTCACGGCTGTAATTCCTCTATTTAGGTCTGCTATTGATTTTGCTAGGTCAGGGGCGCTATCCTTTCCTTTATATCTTTCTTCAACTCTTGTGGCATCGCTAGCAGGTCTGATTCGCGCAAGGTGGGTCCTCCTGTGTCGGTGTGTTTCCTGAGGGAGGGGAGTGCACCTGAGCTGCCGTTTGCTGCTGGTTGCGTTTGTGAGTGTCTGCCGCCTGCATGATGGCTTTGATGTCCCCAGATGATGGTCCTTTTTGCTTCTGACCCTGTTTGGCCATGTTGTTTTCTTCCGTTAGCATCCAGGTTTCCAAGGCCTGCTTATGTCCTAGGTTTGGCCCCTGAAGATCGCCTCAAGCTCTGTCTAGTCAAGTTCTTCCGGCTTTGCAGTATTTTCAGGGTTCTGGAAGCCCTCCACAAGCTCTTGAGTGTGGGGCCCGTCGGCTTTTATGCAGTATTTTATGGCTTTGAGGGTTTATGGGGTATGCTCTCCTCCCATGCAGGCGTTCTCCGGTACTTCACCGAGTTCTTGGTGCGCACCTCACAGGTCTCTGACGCCTTTACCTTGAGAGTTCCCAGCTCATTGGTTTCTTAGTAAGGATCCCATGAGTTATTGTGTTTTACTGCATTCATTAAGCCAGCAGCACCTTGGTTAACTTTTCTTATCTCTTTCTTGGGGTGCTTCAACACCTGGCTATACTGGGCTTCCTTTCCCTGCCTATTTCATCAAAGCTGTGATATGGTGCGGGCTATTTGTGCGTCATGGACCGCTATAAATGCTCAATATGGGCCACATATCAGTGCGCGAACTTAGTCTGAAATGCCTCAGACTGCACTCCAAACATAGTCTCCCTCCAAGCACCACGCCTTCTCACATTCAGCACTTAGAAGTATGTCTTAGTCGCGAGGGTCAGCACTGTTCTGTGGTTGCCTTTTCGATTGGTTCACAAATGCATTGGTACTGTTACCTCACAGCAGGTTTATGCTGATTTTCTCGCAGTGCCAAAAAGTGCTGTAATCAGTGCCATGTTTACCCAGCTTTATGGAGTGGACCATTGTGCCCTATACAGTATGAGTTCTTACCCCTGCCAGGGTCCTCTCCTCTTGTCCCCGCTATGGCTTACATATGGCCTTGCTGTATGCTCTCTCCCTCGAGTCTCCTTACTTTTCGCTGGTGGGCCGGCAAGCGCTCCTTTGCTCTCGCTGCGCTTCGTTCTTTTTTCCCATGCGGGGGCGGAGTGAACCCCAGTGCTTAGGAGCTCTAACCCCGCTCCCGTTGTGGCAGTTACCGCGTCCTCTTCCAGCCGCTGCAGTCTGTTCCCTCGCATGTCTTCCGGCGCCTGGCACCCTCTCACCTCTGCGTCTTGTTGTCTTCGGACCTCTCCACCCCCTGTTGCTCGTTGTCGGGCAGCCTTGAATGCTCCTGCAGCAGATGCCTAAGCTTGGAAGGACGACAGGGGGGGAAGATCTGCCAACCACCATCTGCCTCTGTCAGGAGCGAGGTGCTTTCTTTGGCCGGTACGATTATCCTGATCTTGTATCCCGCTCACGTTGATCTTACAGCAGGGGACCTTGGAGTTCTCTCATTCGCTGTTGTACCGTTCCCAGCTGCTTCAGAGCTCTTCTAAACGATTCTTTGGCGGGGGATTCAGTCCGTCTCGTAAACCTGCCATCAGCTGCCTCCAAACTCTGCGTTAGCACCTCATCTTCCTTCCATCTATGCTCCAGGTGTTCATGATTGTCTGGGTCCTTTCTGTCGAGGGATGGGTGCTTTTAGAAGGGGGATTCAGGCCCCGGGGTGGAAAGGGACCACAGAGCTTACCGAGAAGTCATTTATTCGGGTCCTCGGCTGGCCACGCCAACTTCATCTTCGATTTTATACATGATTTGTGCGTCGTCGGCGTAGTTGTAGCATGTAAGGCTGTGTCTTTTGATGAGCTTGATTAATGGAGTCAGGGAGATATTGAAGAGCAGTGGGGATGGGGATGATCCTTGTACTCCACCCTTGGTGTCCCATGGGGTGTATTTGAAGGGTTTTATCCCGACAATTTCATTTAATCTGTAGCACGGCTAGGTCAGTTATTCCTATTTCTTTTACTCTCTTGATGAGGATGTCATGGCTGACTGTGGCGAATGCTGCAGAGAGGGCGAGTAGTATCAGGGCAGAGTTTATGTTGGAGTTTTTGTTTGTCTTTTGGTCGCCCCAGATAGACAGCAGTGCTGTTTCTATCCCTCTCACAGGTCAAGCCGACTTGTGCCTGGTCCAGCAACTGGTGTTTTTCTACGTGTTCCTATGTTCGTTCGTAGGTGTAGGTTTCTAGCAGTTTTTGCTTTTTAGGGAATATTTGAAATGTGTCTGTTAGAGAGGTCTTCCACATCGCCTGCTGTGTCCTTGAGGTATGGTTTGATGTGCGCTGATTTGAATGACCATGGTACTTTCCCTGTTGCAAGTGATAGGTTAAAGAGGTTTCTGTAGCATTCGAGCTGTGCGCCCTCTGTGAGGATTGATTTGTAGATGTCTGGAAGACGGTCCATAGGGAGCCTGCTTTTTATTGCAATGTCTTACCAGCTCAGTGAATGTCTCTACTGAATGTCTCTACTGATAATTTGTGGGAAGCTTTGGAGTTTATTCTGTGGTTCCACGGTTGGCGTGGTGGGTTGTGTGTTTTGGTTGACTGGTCTGCTTTGTATAATTTGATGGATGTCGCTGATTTTATTTTTGAAGTGGTCCGCAAGGTCGGTGCATAGTTTCTGTGAAGGTACTAGAGTGTTGCTGCATCCCGGTGGGTTTCTCATTTCGTTTATGATGTTGAACAGCTCTTTTTTGGGTGTTGGCAGCTTTGTTGATTCTGTTGTGTTTGTATTTCTTTTTGGCCTTTTGAATTTCCTTTTTGTAAGATCGTATTTTTTGTTGATATTGTGATATTTTTGCTTGATCGTATTCTTTCCTCTATCCTAGTTCGAGCATCTTATTGTTCCTTTTCATGGCACTGAGCAGGGGTAAACCATTTTGCCATTGCTCTCTCTCCTGATGGGGTGTCTAGGTTTTTCAGGGCAGATGCTGTCAATTGTTTCAGGTATCCATATATGAAGTAGCTCTGTTTTTCCGTTCGCTTCGTCCAGGTTAGTGTTGGATGGTTTTGTGAGTTCTAGTTCTATTGATTTGCTAGCTTTGATGGTCTTCCAGTTTCTTTTTGTGACAGTTGGACATTTTTTTGGGTTGCTTGGCTATTTTAGTTGGTAGCATGGTCACAAATGATATGATGAGGAGTATCTGTATTGGTGGTGCAGTGTTGATATGGTTTTTGTTGGCGAAGAGTGCGCCAAGGGTGTGTCCCGCTGTGTGTTGCTCCTTTAACCAACTGGTGTAGTTTCATTGTGTTTAGTTGCTCGATTAGTGATTTTTTTGTGAGTTTGCGTTTTCTTCTTCAAACCAGACGTTGAAGTCCCAGAGGATTATCAGATGTTCATGTTGGATGGCTATGTTGGTGATGCCTTCCATGAAGGTGTCGACGAATGTTGCGTTGTATGTCAGTGGTCTGTGAACCAGAATGAATTTGATTGTTTTCGTGCTCACTGTCAAGTTAAGGATTAGAGATTCACAGTTTTGAATGTTTAGTGGTTCATCTGTTTTTATCTTCAGGTGTTCCTTAAAATGCTATTGAATCTACCGCACCAGGACCAAATGGCCTAGCAAATTCTGTCCTGAAGAAGGATCCTAATAACTGGGCCCAAGTTCTGCTCACTCTCTTCTCTGGTGTCTGCAGAACCCGCTCAGTGAAATCATCATGGATAGAGTCTTTACTGATTCCAGTACACAAAAAGGGAGATCGAGGGAATATGGCAAATTATCGGCTACTTTCAATGTTGGATGTCACGAGCAAGATCTTCACAACACTAGTTCTCAGGGAATTGGACACCTGGGTCACTACCAATCAGATCCCAAGTTATGCACAGACTGGCTTCAGACCGGGCGCAAGCACTACTCATAACATCAGAGTGCTCGACAAGCTAATTAACAACACGCTCAGCAGTAAAGAGGCCACTCTGTATATAGCTTTTATTGATTTCCACAGCGCTTTTGACCAAGTGGTGTGGGCCACACTATGGTCTAAACTTAGAGCTATGAACTGCCCCAGCTGGCTCTTACATTCTAATCACTCTCCAAAGTGATAATTCCAAGTTTCGACTAAATAATGAGGGGGGAATGTCCACCCCCATAAGCATCAATATGGGTATAAAGCAGGGTTGTGTGGCAGCGCCCATGCTTTACAATTTATACATAGCCAAGCTCCTCCCCCATATGGCTCTAAAGTCCAACTGTCCACCAAAGCTAGGTGACTCTCCGATTGTAGGCATGCTTTATGCCGACCATCTAATTATATTCGATTGTACACTATCCGGCATAAAGGACATGCTAAATGAGCTGCTAGATTACGCATCCCAGCTAGGTTTAACCATTAACCTAGATAAGACTAAGATAGTGGCCATTGCCAGACAGGGGCCAAGTCACTCTGGTATTGATACTGCTTTGGGCATGATTGCCATCACGGAATCCTACCCCTATCTGGGGCTGGACTTTGATGTCCTGCCCAATTATGATACGATAATCTACCATAAAAAACACAGATCGGAATTACTTACTCTCCAGGCTAGTAAGTTTGCTGGAGGCACAGCAGGCTTTAGTATCACTGGCATCCTAAAGTTATATCAGCAGTGCTTTGTCCCCTCGATCCTGTACGGCCTTGAAATTTTGGCCATACAGGATTTAAAATGGTTAAACAGCTTGGAGGGCCACTATTGGCGAGTGGTCTTGGGTTTAGGCCACTCATGCTCTATGCAGTATCTGCGCTTAGAGCTGGGCTTTACTTCTCTAAGAGCCATGGCCCTACGTGCGAGAGGTGCATTCTATCTGAAAGCATGCTCAGCCCCTATGTGTAAATTGCTTGCACTAGCCAGTGGATGCTACAATGTAGAGAGGCACCCACGTGGGCACAACTTTAAACAGTTGAATGAATCTCTTTTTTTAAAGAATGAATGGCCCTATGCAAAAAAAGAAAAAACATGCCTTTTATCCATTTGAAAAAATCATTCGAGCACAAATTAAACAGATGGGATTGGTGAGACACCTATACCCATCTGTTAAAGCTAAAGGGATACGAGGCTATACCCCACGTCATTCACAGATATGGGAAGCCGCAACCTTATTTGTTGCTCTGCCCGGATCCTGAAGTGAGACAGTTCATTCTAAGGCTGCGGACAAATCAGCTTCCCGTTCTTGCTGTCACAGGCCCACAAATAGGGGTGCCATTGTAATACAGGACCTGTCAAATCTGTGAGTGTGAAGGAACCTTGGAATCAACCAGACACATTTTTACGCTATGCCCTAAATTAGGGCCTATACATATGTGTCTGTTTGGGAAATGGATCTTCCGATATGAGGCAATAACTGGGGAGCCGTTCCGGGAGCTATGTTTCAACTCTGAATCTATGGCACTTCAGGTCGCTCTGTTTAGGATGTGGGCCCTTATGAAGTCTCTTTTCCCTCCTGAAGTAAGCACTTAAGGCCTGTGTTGGGCCATCAGAATTTCAGATAAACATATCACAGGTGGTATCCGATTCTGCACCACTCTAGCAGGTGGGCTTTTGTAATTTTGTACATGGTAGTTAAGTTACTTTTGCGTATCATAGTAATATGTGGTCTGCGTCTTGCCTATTTTGTCCATATTTACCATATGATATGCCACATAATGAAGCTTCTTATATATGTTTTATGTATGTTCTTATGTCTGATTTTATGATTGTTTTTTGTAAAGTCCAAATTTTGGATTTCATCACATTAAGTAATTATTATTAAATGCTATTGCAAGTTGTCCTCTTATTTTTCTTTTCTGCTTACCTGTGAGCACTTGAAGTTGTTGGGAAGGCAGCTGTGGAGTGTGATTTTGTAGTTGTCATCTAACCATGTTTCTGTGATTACTAGGATGTAGATACCGCTGTCGCACAGCAGGTTGTAGATCTCTGTGGCATGCTTGGGCATCCATCTTGCGTTGATTAGGTTGCAGTGAATTATTTTGGCATGGTTTAGTTTGTTTTTTAATATTGGTTTGCTCCCATGTTCCTCTCAAGGTGTGATGGTTGTTCAGTGGGGTCTGTTTCATCGTTGAGCTGGTCTGCTAGATTACGTATTGGGTTCCCGTTTTCTTCTGGTTCCTCTACTAAGTTTTGCTGTAGTTGAAGGAGGTGTCCCCTTGTTTTTGTAATATATGGAGTGATGTTGTTGATTGTGTTCCTTTTTCTTCAGGGTGTTTCTGTTCTTTTCCTGCACGGTTCTGGTATATTATTGGTACGTCTCACATAGTTGGTCGTATTGAGTTGTTCTTGTGGGTCGTTGGTCGTGAGGTATGGTGTTGCGTATAGAGACTTTTCTCTTCTCCTGGCGTTTGTTCTGTTGTCGCCCATGATTGTGGGGGTGTGTTCCGCAGTTCTGACTGTCTAGTGGATGAGGGAAGTCGTGTCATTCCATTTGGTTTATTCCTTCTCATGTTTGTCTTTCGCGTGGTCCTGTTCTTTTTCGTGGCATATTGCGATCCTTAACGTTGATTTAGATTTTTTTTTGCATTTAGGTTGCAGGTGTTGTGGTCCTTGGAGTATGTTGATTTAGAAGTGTTTGCATTTAGGTTGTAGGGGCCGCTGCCCACCTGCAACGCCTTGTAGGGTTGGGATTTTTACAGTTCTTGGCTTCCTTGTGTTTGTTATTATGGGCGTAATGGTTTAGCACTGGATGGTCTTGTGGCTTGATGTGTGGGGGGGTTTTGGAGTAGAGGTGGAAAGGCTGACGGGGAAATAACTGGGGAGTCCTTACTTTACTGCTAGAGTTACTAGGGGTCGGAGCACAGGTGGGGAAGTCCCAGGCTTCATAAGATTATAGGCTTATTGTAGGGGTGGGGGGTTCCTTGATAAAGGGTTGCCTAAGCTACATAATATAGCAGTTAATGAGACTCCTAGATTCGAGTTTCCTGAATAGTGGGGACGAAGGCCTAGTTTACAAAGCACACCAGTTAAAGAAGCACACCTAGATTCAAGTTTTATGGGTAGTGGGAGAAAGGCAGAGCAGTCTAGGCTAACTCTAGGAGGGAAGTTGGCAAGACAATTATTCAGACTAACACAGTATGACCTTGAGTTAAGGAATGTCCATAGATAAAACAAAAATATACTTTGGGTATAGGTTTAGGTAGATAGGCTGGTTACTAGTAAGTAATTGATAGTCTCTAGATTTTGGGAAGCTAATTTGTCTTTTCAAGTTAAAGTACAAGTAGTAATTTATATCCATTTCCACGTCCTTATTGATGACTACATGATTCTAAGAGGTCATAAGCAGTGGAACCTTGATTAATGATGGCACCTGGGTTGTGAGACTAGCAAACAAGATGTCTGCTATTCGCATGCTGGGTGATTGCCTAATGGTATGTTACTGACATGAACTGCTAGAAAGTGAGCACCTACGTGGTTTTTACTGGTAAGGTAGAAAAATTATTCCAGCTGCTGAGGACAAGATGGTGCGAGTATCCTGTCACTGTCTTGAAAAGTCATGTTTGCTGTTATGAAATATTTTCTTTTTGCTGATGTTCATCTATAGACATCTATTGTTAGGGAGAATTCTTTGCTGGATTTCTGGAGTTTATTTTTCTACCGGGTAAGAGTGTACATCTTTTCTTTTCACTCTTACATGTGTTTTGGCCTATGTGTTTTACTCATTGTGTGATCTTGGGCACTGGAGCACACCACTCCAGGTGCCCCTGTTCTTGTACGGGTTACACAGCACCTTTAGTGTAGTAACCCAGGGTTGTCTTTTAGACTTCCCTCTGACTCCATTTCGCTGGGGCTGACTACTGTCCCCCAGAGAAAGGTAAAGTTGCCATTTACTTTACATAGTCATTTTTACCACAGACCCAGTACACCCCATCTTACATGGAGTACTGGAAAGGGCTAATCGGTACCCCTTTTCTCTCTGTACCTCCCTGAGCATTGTTTTGCTCTTTTAACATTTAGACTTGGCTGGTGGCAGTGGTATCTACCCTAACTTTTCTACAGCGATTATATTAGATAAATGTGGTACTGTTCTTGGCTATTATATTAGCCTCGAACATAAACTCGCTTGACCAAATTGTCTTTCTTTTGGCTCTGGATGGTTTATTCACCATTTCTTTTTGTTAAAGTCCTTCTTGTGTTTTACTTTGCGCGGCAAGCTAGGTTCGCCTTCTTTGTTCACCGTCTTTTTGGCGGGCTTCTGCAGAGAAGCCCTCCTCAAGGCGCCTGGGTGTCTAGGTGGGCTGAATGTGAGGGAGGGGTGTAGTCACCCCCTGCACAGGGTATCCTAGGAAACCCAAGTCGCACTTTGCCATGATTGGCTGAGGTGGTTGTCCCGGCTGGACAAGCCCCTTGCTGCGTGATTGACAGCCAGGCTGTGTAAATGGGGGTCTTTGCGCATAAAAAGCAGGTCTCTTGGGCTAGAAGTCAGTTGCCTCTGGAACTACAAGGAACCGAAGAGAAGCGGAGAGAACGACGGCTGCTGCAACTACCCCGTCCCGGTGAAGCCCTGCTGCAGTCCTGAGCTATCTACCCTTCGACGACTAAGAGAAGATCCAGTCCGGAGTCTTCTTCCCTTGAGCCTGGTGGGGATAACCAGCTCATCTTCTTCAGCCAGAGATCTCCTCTGTGGTCAAAATCGCTGCACACTGCTGTAGTGGTCCGAATAGCCACCTGCTGAGCCTCTCCTGTTTTTAAGGAGCACACCTTTTCGTTGTCGCTGCTGCCGGCTTCATCCCTGTGTGGTGCAGACCCCCTTCAGACGACGTCCTTCACAACGAAGCTCCAGGAATCGTGGGTCTGCGGGAAACCAACAGGAACAACTGCCACGGCTCCAGCTGCATCGTGGAAATAAGGTACTGTGTTCTACTCGAGGAAACTGGGTGAACCCTTTTTCTTCATCTCCAAGGCTTGGCCTTGTCTTCCCTCCTTATAACTTTTGCTTCCGAACATTGACAATATTCAAGTACTCTTGGGCTATACGGAATCGGGAACTGTCTAACGGTGTGATCTTCGGCACAGGCCTCCCGTGTCATCTAAACCTGGCTCTGACCCTTTGACATTTGAACTCCTGTTTCTGAGTGTTTCTCGATACTGTCTGCCTAACCTAAATATTGCCTGTGATTTTTGCCTCCAACTCCCTCTGGGTATCTCAGGTGCTAAGTGTGTTTTTGCCCCGGTAGCATTTCATGTCACCGATACGCGTTTATTTAGTAGACCGATTTGTCAAAAAGTGATCTCAACCGTATCCGCGGTATCGTGTTTTGTTCACAACACCGGTTCATTCAAACACAGGGTACTTACCTTGAGACTTACTGTACAAAGTGAATTGGTTAGTTGGAGTATATTTAAAGTGTGGTTTTGTTTAAAGTTTAATAGAGGTGTTGTGTTTATAACTGATGCTTTAAGAATAAATGTACTTATCTTTTTTTACCTGAAACCTTGAGTCACTGTTTGCTCGAGTCACATTAATTTGTGTAATCTCTGCTACTGCTCATATACTCTTGAGAGAAGCCTGGCTTCTCTGCTACTGCTACCACTATAACTTAGTAGTACAGGCTTGTACCAAAGGTAAAACTTGTATTGCCACCTGTAGTCTTAATTGTGTGTAGTGGTCCCTAAGGGCACTGCACAGGATTCTGCCTAACATCTATGGATCCCCAACCTTTTGCTGTTGTTTTGTACTTGTCCTCACATTTTGAGAAAAGTGAAACATTTTGACTAGCTCGTCTGTTTTGGGGGCACTGCTCAGTCCCTATGGCTATCAGTACAGAAATACTCCAATTCTCCCTTGTGAAATTCTCTGTTTACTTCACCCTACACTCTTTACCTCACAGTGAAGTGTGCTAGGGATATTCTTCTTCCAATTACTTTGTTTTTCATAGCTTCATGGCTACGTGCATGCTGTGTCCAAGATGGACTAGTGGCAGCAGATATTTGTGTACCTTGTTTCTTTAATATCTCTTGTGCACTTTTGAATTTTACAGTTTAATGCCTTTTAGAGGCCGATATACACTAAAATGGCCATGCCACGAGATTTTCGCCCTGTCCTTTGGCCTCTCTGTATTTTGGCCTTCTTCCTGGCCCCTCGGGGCTGGATTTGCCATATATAGTAAGTCCTTTTCCAGGGAAAGCAGCTGTGTGTGTTTGTGGCTGGATGCAGGGGCTTGGACTGTCTGGCCTCAGTCAACATCCATGGACAGGATTTGCCATGTATGGCAAGCCCTTTCCCTGGCAACGTGGTGGCATGGGTTTGTGGCCGGATGTGGGGGCTGGGACAGTCTGGTTCCAATCCCCATTCTGGCCAAATTGTTTCTTTTGCTGGGCGGATGTGGTGGCCAGAAGCCATCCAGGATTGGACAGCCTCTGCCAATTTGAATGGTGCAGATCCTTACTATTGGTGAGGTCGAGCTGACTCCATCTTGAATCGGGGATAAAAGGGGGCTTGTGCAGCTATTCTTTAGATTGTCGTTGGAGAAAAGACCCCTGCAAAGAGGAGTCTCCTGTTATCCACTTTACCTGGAGCTAGTTATTGGAAGCCAGCCAGCATTGCTTTCTTCAACCTTCTTGGTGAAGCACTTCTCCTTTGATGAACTCCAGAAGGCTTTCATTGGTGCTACAACCCATGGACTGGTTGTAACAGTCGGTCTCGAGCCCTGTTCGAGGATCCTGCTCTTGGAAGACTTTGGAAGCATCCTGGAGCCATCTAGTGGGCTGATCAACTTCTTCCTGCGCTACCTCGTTACATTGGTCACTGTTCCGAGTTGAGCCTTGGAACTCTGCAGATCCTAAACTTGTGAACAAAGATGCCTTCCACTGCAGTTGCAGTCCTCCAGCATGAAGAGTCGACTTGCAGGACCAGCTTCTTTGTTTCCACCATGAGGGTTGACTTCCCCCATTTCTTCAAAGTGGCCGGCCATGGCTAATCTCTGACTGCATTGCGTCCTGCGGGTCCTCTGTAGATGACTGAGTGGTGGCCCTTTCTAAATCGTGCCAGTGTTGTCCAGCTACCCAGTCCCAGGAACCGCCTCGCAAGAGCATGGTACTGCCAGCTAGCCAGATATAAATCTGGATGCTGAAAGTGGCCTATGCACCCGCAGCCCTCTACACCAGAACCAAAAACAGAACACAGGCCGGAGAGATTTCAGGGGCTGCTAAAGTGGTGCCTGAGTGAATCGGAGTACATGGGGTGAGTAAACCTACATCTTTTGTACCCCCCCTTACCTCCATAGCATTTAACGGGTGTTAAGTCCTTGGCCTATCAGTCTGTTGCCTGGCGGTGGGTGGATTGGGAGAGGGTCTCCCAAGAACTTTCATTTCATTTATCTTCAACTTTGAGACACTTACAACTGCATGTTGGCTTTGAAAGCCTATTAGTCTTCTGGGAAGAACTGTGTTGGGACCTGTGACTCTAAGGGCACCAATACCCATCTTTTCGAGTCAGGGAAAGACTTTTAAAGTGTAGTGCCTTACTTTTAAATTCTCTGTGTGGTGTGTCTAGCCCCTATCATCATTACATATTAGTTCTCTAATTAAGTTCTTACTTACCTTTGTCTTTATTCACTTGCTTTGCTACGCTACAGTTGCTAAAATTGTGGTGAACTGTCTTCAAAGTTAAAGTTTTAGTGCTCTGTAGCCAGAGCACCCCAAATGTTAGTGTGTATAGTAGTAGTGTATATATGTAGTGTGATATTTACGTGAATTAAGAGTTTGTCCAAGCCCTAACTAAATAATAATATTATTATACATTCTGCCTAAATCGTATTAAGAATACTCTCTGTGTGATGAACTGACCCCTTCACTCACCCGCTCTCCTAATCCTCACTGCTTGGTCACACACGTATAGTTTGGCTAGATATTTGTGTCTTTCACTGTTCACCAGAATAAGGTGCCCTCTCAGAATCTGTCCACAGGGCTGATTCTGAAAATCCATCTTAACAGCTATAGTGGCCCCAAACTAGGATACAATTTGAGCTTCTTGATATACAGGCCGTGTCGCTGAAATCTTTTGATGGGGAAGAGTATGGAGAAAATGCAGGAATAAGCCAGGAGATAGGCAATAACTTTGCACATACTCCACTCAGGCTCCAGACTTGTGCATATGGCTGAACGAGCATGCTAGTCAGGATGACAATGCACTGGTAAATCCTTTCTTTGATCTGTCATGAGGTGGCCCACCCGAATTTGATGGGAAGGTCCCCTCTGCCCACTGCCAAAGAGGCTTTAAAAGTATAGAATTGGGGGTAGTAAAGGAACATTCTCAAGTTAAGGGCCCAGTAAGACTAATTGACAGGGTCATTGCATGTTTTTGTGGCTTCGAGTATCTGACCTAAAGAGTAAATGTTAAAACACCATTAATTAGGAACTGTTCCACTTTTGGGAGAGCACAAGGCTCCTTGTTTCTTCTGACTTGAGCAAGATCACAATGGAATCAGAGTTTCTGTGTTTGGTAAAGGATTCAGGATATCTCTCCCTCTTGTTTCCCTTGCCTTCCTTCATTACCTCCACTGCCGCTCCTTAACTCATGGTGGGGATAGCATTAAACCCTTGGAATCAATGCTGTGGATCCCAAGCACTTTTATAATATTTCTCATTACTGCAAGTATGACTTTGCAGGCTGTGATGCCTCGCTTGTTTTTCCAAAAGAATAAACATATTTTCAATTTTACTAGAAAGGCTTTGTCATACAGCAGCAGCGAGTCTTGAGTGCTCTGAAGGAGCCTCCATGTGTATCAGTCCAGCAGTGACATTACAGAGGCAACTGGTGGCTGGAAAGAACACGTTTCTTTTGACATGTGGAGAAGGCTCTGAAAAGTGGAAGGTTGTGGTGAAGTGGATTAGATTTGTTTATTTGTAAGAAGCTCACAACCTGCAAAGTAGCTTAGCCCATTCGACATCAACCATCAGAGAAATATTTACCGATTGAGAAAAAAAGCTGACTCTGAGGTATGAATCAAAGGCAGGCTAAAAAGAGTCAAGAAACAACAATATCTTCAATTTCTGGCCGAAAGAGAAAACGTTCTGTATCAGGAGTATCTCTTTCGGAAGAGAGTTCCACAGATTTTCCGCCTGGACTGACAAGGTACTCCCTAAAGCGTGAGAACGATAGATACTGGGGCTATCGATCAACAGTTTATTTGAGGGGCATGTCTGCTTGGTAAGACGATAGATCTTTAACCAGTGCTTGAGATAAAGTGTCATTTTGCTGTAGATGGATTTCTGTAAATTAGTTAGCCTTATTCTAGATTGCAAGGTGAGCCAATGTAGACTGTCTAACACAGGATAAATATGATGGCAACCAGGAGTATTTGTAATAATTCTAGCTGACGAGTTAATCAATAACTGAAGGCGGTTAGTTATATATTAAAGTGCTCCAAGTAATAAAGAATTACAATAGTCAATTCTCAAACTCCTATTAACATGTGCAAAAGATCTCCAATGATCTCACATCAAAAATTGTTAAATCTGACAAAAAACAGAAAATTATATTTAGTACTGTTGTCTGAGCATATTTGACATGGGCAATTAGGAATCTAATGTTACTCCCAGTGATTTTGCCCTGTCATGAGGCTCTATACTACCTAGTAAATCTAATTCAGTGTGCTGCATTCGCCCGCAGATTCCTCATCTTGATAGATAGCAATCATCCAACCCTGCTGTTTGGAAACTTTTCGACAGGGGATGTAGTGGACGCGACTCGATCGTCGATCTGTCTTGTCCGTCTCTTGATCGTCGGCTCCGGAAGTAACGTCAGGCATTGTATATATAGCACATCACTACGCACCATGCTACAGTTCCTTTTTTCAGCACGCTTGCACGCTGCATTGGGAACATGACTCAAGTTTACTCAACATTTTTTTGTACCTAGTTGTGCGTTTTCTCAGAAGACCTCGACGCAATGTCGTCTCACAGGGTTTTTGGGCTTGAAGCGATGCCGCGATTGTGAGGCCAAAATGTCCATAACTGACCCCCACAACGTTTGTCTGTGGTGCCTAAGGGTTGGTCACGACACGGAGGCCGGCGCATCGTGCGCAAAGATGCAGCTGAAATCCCTACCTGAGAAGGCCAGGAAACTGGCTTTGGGCTGTCCGGAAGCCAAACCTTCAGCACAGTCCCTTGTCTGTTTTCAGAGGCCAAGACTGAGGATCCCATCCCCAACAAAGGGAAGGAATGACATTGCAAGAAGGCTAAGAAACAGTCCCACTCCAGGAGACATTCCTCGTCGTCTTCCTCGCGGTAGAAGCAGCAGCACCACTGCCATTGATGCAAGTACAGCTTGTCGTCCGAACGAAGCAAGCCATCGGCAGGGCGGACCACTCTGGAAGAGGGGGAACGTTTAAAACTTCCATGATTGAAATGTTTGGGCAACAAGCTGCTGTAGGTGCAGCTCTGGCCCCCGACCAGCAAGCTTTGGCTGCAAAAGTTGCGCTCCATGATCCCGACCCTAAACCAGCCACTCTATCAACTTTTGCGATGACCAGGGCAATTTAATGCCCCAACTGAGGGTCTACAATACACCAGTGGTCTGGATACATCCCCAGACCTTGAGTTACAGCACAAATAGCCCTATATCCATGCTAACATCAAGTTCAGGGATTTGGTTCACAGGGTTGTTGACACCCTGGGTTTGAAGGTGTCCACTACACCTCTTCAGGGGTATGAGCTCACTCTTATTTTGGATGAGGGTACCACAGTCGAGCATAACAGGCCATTCAACCCAGCCATTGCGGACCCTTTAGCCTCCTTATGGCAGCACCCTTGTACTATTCCCCCTGTGAATGCCAATTTTACAGGGAAGCACAGGTCGG
Source organism: Ambystoma mexicanum (assembly GCF_040938575.1). Taxonomy (NCBI): domain Eukaryota; kingdom Metazoa; phylum Chordata; class Amphibia; order Caudata; family Ambystomatidae; genus Ambystoma; species Ambystoma mexicanum. The sequence continues at coordinate 1,115,111,659 of NC_090930.1, forward strand.
CAAGAGGAGACCCTTCATTCCCCATCACACACCTTTCCCCGGAAGGGTTCCTTATACAGGCTGCCACTATTTCCACCAGCCCTGCAGCATCCACTTCCAATCTGCCTACGGACAGAGAGGGAAAGAATTTGGACACATTGGCCAGAAAGCTGTTCACCTCTGGCAGCATGATGCTCAAAGCCACAAACATAGCCTGTGGATTTGCCAAAAACTCCTTTGGCTTATGGAAAGGGGTGGAACATGCTGCTGAATACGTCCCTGAGGGTACCATGCAGGGCATATTTTTAAGCTGGTGGAAGGTCGGAAGGAGTTAGCCAAGCAGTCACTGCAAACGGGCCTGGACGTAGCAGACTGCGTTGACAGAGGAATGGGTTCAGCAGTAGTAATGAGACGCCAAGCCAATCTAAAAACGTATGTTCAGAACAGGCTGCTGGACATGCATTTTGAAGGTGATATGCTTTCGGTCAGAAAGCGGACAAATCCTTGGAGAAATGTAAGGAATTCAAGTTGGCTGCTAAATCATTGGGACTAGCAGAGCAGCCGGCCAAGTCTGCCTTCAGCTTCGCCTCCAGGGGCAGAGGCTATAGACATTGCGTACCGTATGGCAGGAAGACGCAGCTTCCGCAAGCCAGGCAAGGGCAGAGGTGCTTCTCGCATCCCAGAAGGGGCAGAGGAGCCTTTAGAGGCCAATAAGCAGCAACAGAGGCAGAGGCACCCGTACCCTCTAAGCCATTTTGATTGTCCCCTCCCACGATGCACCGGTTGGCAGGGCATTGGCCCCAGTGGCAGGAAAGAACTTCTTATGCCTGGGCCCTGCTGTTGATTCGGTGGGGTTATTGTTTCTTTTCTAAAGAGGCCTCCAGGCAGACCACCTCCCCCAATCCATCCGGGACAGGAGCTCCAGGAAGAACTGAGAGCCCGGTTGTACAGGGATGCTGTGGAAGTGGTACCTCCCGATCAGAGAGGCCAGGGTTGGTATTCCCAATATTTCCTGTTGCCCAAGAAGAGAGGAGCTCTCCGTCCCATCCTGGACCTCAGGGCCTTGAACAAGTTCTTGAGGAAAGACAAATTCAAAATGGTGACATTGAGAGAGATTCTCCACGCTCTATAACTTCAGGACTGGCTACAGTCAGTAGACCTACAGGACGCTTATTTCCATCTGCCGATACACCAGAAGCACAGGAAGTTCTTAAGGTTCCTCATAGGCGACAAGCACTATCAGTTCAAAGTTCTTCCTTTTGGGTTGACCTCCGCGGCAAGGGTCTTCTCTGAGCTCATGGTGGTAGTTGCGGCTCACCTCAAGAGATCTGGGGTCCATGTATTTCCATACCTGGACGGCTGGCTGATCCGAGGGAAGTCGGTGGGACAAGTCTTGTCTCATCTGGAACACACCTGCCTACTACTGCACAGGCTGGGATTTTACCTCAACTTGAAGTCCCATTAGATACCAGTTCAGTGGCTCCAGTTCATCGGAGCAGTCCTTGACACCCGGGTAGTGTAACGCTTACCTGAACTCTGCGGGAGCACCACTAGAACCCACTCTCTTGAAGCTTCTTAGCTAGCGATGTATGTTTTCTTATAGGGTTCTTTTTTTCAGCCGAAAGGTTCCTAAATGATACACAGAAATTCTTCTATTGTTTTAATTCCAAAACCTAATTTAACAGTTACCAGATGTCTTTAATCTGAGAATTCGCTTGCACCTTTTCCATATATTTTACCTTTTGTCCTTTTATAAATGGCTCTCCATCCTGCTGCTGTGCAGCGGCGCTAGTCCTGAAGATCTTGATGGATTGAGAATGGATGAAATGTTATGGGAAAGGATTACTTAATTATACCTCAAAAGGTCAGGACCCTTTCAAGAATTATCTTTTAATGGAACCTATTTACTGGAACAGGCTTGAAATATGCTGGAGGGATTTTGAGCACTCCTGAGAGGAACGAACTAAAGTTCTCTGGGAAGAGATGCTGCTCTAATGCACAAGTGAGGAACTTAACCCAAACTCCCTTCACAGACTACCACATATCAAATATCACACACTTCAACAACAAACTAGAAACTGTGTGTAACAATATGAAGGTCGTGAATTGTTTGGTTTCCAAATCTACGTGAACTGAATGTGTACAGTGCTCGGAAGAGAAAGCTCAAATGCGTGCCATTGTAATGCAGAATCTACGTGAACTGGATGTGTGCAACGCTCTGAAGAGAAGACTCACTGTTACGGAGCGGCGCCCAGAGTTCTGAATAATGTGCATTCCGTTTTGGATGCGGAACAGCAATGGATTGCTGACCGCGCTTAACGGAACAACTAAGTAAATAAACTCTCACAGAAACACAATACAATGGCAGTCGCTAACGTGCATGTAAAGTATGCCCTTCGAATGCAGAATAGCAACTCGGGGCTATCCGCGCAATGAACAGCACAACAGCTTTGTAAAATGTTCACAGATAAATAGTGCGAGTGCTAAGATAGCAACGAAACCACAAACATGCAACTGAGGGTACTTGCGGTTACACTGCTGACTGCAATACGGCTCGTGTGTGAACCGTCTGAGGGAACAGAGTAGTGCGGTGACAAGAATACAACAACTGGAAACACTGAGGCAGAATTAGGCGCTAGGGTAAACGAACGCTATGACTTCTAAGGAGGCTATGAATACAAATATGTCTGAGGGGACAGGAAAACACGGGGGGCCGCGGTAAGCGTTAACTGCGAGCGTTTTACTGCAAGCAGAATGACGCGAAGCACAGAGTCCCCGAGGGGAGGGGCTTAACTAGGGCATGAAGGAAAAAGTCTAGCCCTACACTGTTACTGCCGAGAACAATGGAAGCGGCCATGTTGGTTAATCAGGAACTGGCCACCTAATTGCCTTCTATCCTGCTAAATTGTTTGTGCACTGCCCATCCATGGTAAGCTACTGTTACTGGGAGACTTTCCTGTGATCATGACAGGTAGGTAAGGCTTTTTCTCCCGGGGAGAGAGTCCGCAACATAGCCCAGATGCTGCATTTGTTTCAGAACCACAACACCCTTTCAGCAGCTTCCTTCTTCTGCCTTGTAAGTCTCATGGCCTCCTGTATTTTTCTAGTGCCAGAGGCCAGACTGCATATGAGATCCCCCCAGTGGCTCCTGAGAGACAAGTGTTCTGAGTATCTAGGAGTGCTCACGGGTCACCTTTTAGTGGCCGGCCAGGTAGTCCGCGAACACGGTTGGTGGAACGCACACAGCAATCTATTGGTGGGGGAACCCTTCTGGCCTTCTTGGCTCCAGGCCCGAGTGGTCACAAATGCCTCCCTGAAGGGTTGCGGCGCCGACTGGGAGGATTTGCAGCAGGTGAGCGGCCTCTGGTCTCCATCAGAAGCCAGGTGGCATATCAATAGGCTGGAGTTCCTGGCCATCAGGTTAGCCCTGAAGGCTTTTGCACCATCTCTCAAAGGGAAGCATGTCCATGTCCTGACGGACAACACATTGGCCATGCACTACTTCAACAAGCAGGGTGGCGTGCACTCCTGCCCGCTCTCCACAGAGGCAATTCAGCTGTGGTTCTGGTTGAGAGAGAACCATATTTTGGTCTCAGCAGTTCATCTGGCAGGGGCTGAGAACACCTTGGCGGATGCTCTGAGCAGTCAGAGCACAGTCTTGCACAAGTGGGAAGTGTGCAAGGAAGTCCCAGACGAGGTCTTTGCTCTCTAGGGTACGCCAGCAGTGGATCCGTTGGCTACAGAGTCCAACATTAAGTGTGAACAGTTTTGCTCAAGGGAATTCCCAGCAAACGGTGCACTGGGGGACATGTTTCTTGTGTATTGGATCTTCCCTCTCTACTTCTCCTTCCCCCCGATTCCCCTCATCCCTTGGGTTTTCAGGAGCTTGAAGAGATTTTGAGCTACCATGATCTTTATCCCCCAGGATTGGTTGAGGAGAACGTGGTGCTCCGATATGCTGGATCTAACCATCTGTCCACCTCACTGGTTGCCTCAGCATCCGGATCGCCCAACCCAGTCAGAGAGTCGGGTGCTCCACCCGACCCCGGATTCCCTCAATCTACATGCGTGGCTCTTGAGAGGATGAGGTATGATGACTGGGACCTCTCAGGGGAGGTACTTGAGGTGTTGATGGTGGCACGCAGACCTTCTACAAGATCTCTGTATGCGTGCAGCTGGAGAAGATTTGAGGCGTGGTGCAGGGAATGCAAGACTGACCCCATCTCTTGCCCCACCACCACAGTGATGAAGTTCCTTCTGTCACTGGCCTCTTCAGGCCTTCAGGTTGCCACAGTCAAAGGGTATTTGGCGGCCCGTCTTGTGTTCAAGAAGTCCCCAGATCAAGGCTCCTTTTTTAATTTCTGGTCATGACCCAGTTCCTGGAGGGCCTTCTCAACAATTTTCTGCCTACCCCATTTGTTGCCCCAGATTGGGATCTTAATCTGATTTTGATCTACTTTATGGCGGCTCCGTGAGTGTATGCATTTATGTTCTTTGCAGCTGTTAACCCTTAAGACGGCCTTCTTGAACACGATCACATCTGATAGGAGGGTTAGCGAACTGGAAGCCTTGTGCTGCAAACCTCCTTTACTGAAGTTCTTTCGTGAGAATGCCTCTCTTAAAGTCTGACCCGGATTCCTTTCTAAGGTGGTTTCAGTGTTTCATCTCTCCAAAGTCTATTGATTTACCTGTCTTTTACCCTCCGCCACATCCCTTGAAAGAGGGAGAGTAGTTCCACTGCCTTGACCCCAAGAGAGCGTTGAAGTTGCTATGTTGCTCGCACATCAGAGTTTAGGAAATCAGACCAGTTGTTCCTGGTACATTCTTGTCTAGAAAAGGTCTTGCCATCACTAAACAAACCTTGTCACGTTGGATTATATTGTGCATGTCTGAGTGTTACCAATCGGCAGGCAAGGAGCTTCCAGCTGGCATCGGGCCCACTCAACCAAAGGGGTTTCAGCCTCTACAGCCCTCCAGAGAGGGGTTTCTGTTAGGGATATATGCTGAGCAACCACTTGGTCATCCTTGCATACATTCACCAAGTGCTATGCCTTGGATGTTGCACGGGGAGCTGATGCAAGGTTTGGTAGGGCGGTTTTACAGAATCTACTGGTTTACATCTTTCTGCCCTCCTCCGTTATTCTAACTGCTTGGGGAGTCTATCAAGATGAGGAATCTGCAGAAGAAAAGCAATCCATTGAAGGAGAAATTACTCACTGTAAGGATCTTTCTATGGATTCTTCTCCCGCAGATTTCCTCATACGCCCTCCCATCCATTCCCCTCACAGAAAGTTCAGTGGGTTGTCGCTTCTGCCCAAACGAGAAGGTATCTGATGATGGCTCTTGGAGGGCCACTTTTGTCTCATTCTTAAAACAACAAAAAAAGAAACACATTTTTCAATCATTGCTGTGAGGGATAAATCACCCTGTTGGGACGTATCCTTGTTAAGGTTTTTAACGGCTGATTAGACTCTGCGTTCAAACATGGGGGGAAAAAGGGAGGCACTGAAGCAGGGGGCGTACTGACATATTATATATACGACGCCTTATGTCACTTCCAGAGCCGACGATTGAGAGCTGGACAAGACGGATCAACAATCGACAGTAGAGTCGAGGTCCACTACCCCTGTCGAAAAGGTTTCTGAACAGCAGAGCTGGATGATGGATATCTATCAAGATGAGGAATCTGCGGGAGAAGAATCCATATAAAGATCATTACAGTCAGTAATTTCTCCTTTTCTATACAGTGGATTGCAGTTTACACATTACTTTTTCTATATACCAGCAGAATTTCAGACTTGGAGCGATTCACGAAATCCAATTACTCTCATCCATATCGCATATAACCTAAGATGAAATGCTTCCTGTTCCGGACTTCGGTAGTCTAGCCTTTGATGATGAAGACCATTTGTGCTTCATCCTCATAATTGTGAAAATAAATGCCATGGCTTAATGTGACGGCATCATGAAGTAGACGCAGACAACCGATTCAAATTTGTACTCAAAAGTTTTTATTTAACGTAAAATGTTTGATGGAGTAAGGCCTTACATGCCCTATGCTAAGGTGAGATTTCCCTACCTAAAGAAAACTAAGGATAGTCTGTGTCATAATGAGCAAATTCTATTCTTGCCCTCGCAACGAACTGTATACAATGTGTAGGAATGCCAGCATCAAAAGAAAGTGTTTGAAATAAAGTTCTGAGCTTCTTCTAGCTCTGGGCTTGTAATCAGCTTCCCCTTCCCCAAGTTCAAGACCGTTAACAAGATATCGGGGTTCTTTTCCAGAAGAGTTCAAAACATTTAGCTTTTCAAAACAGTACCATTCCTTGGTACACTTCCCAGCTCTACTGTCATCAGTACTTTTCACTGGTTCGTAAAGATAAGTCTGTTACTTCAAAATCACATAAGCGGCTGTTGCAAAACACAAGGATACCTTCATGGGCCTTTTCCGCAAAGGGAGGCACTCACTCTAGGCGCAGTTGTTGGACAACCCATTACTTGCCACTCAACCGACACCCCTTCTTATCTGCCTTTTCATCAACTATTGTCCACTGCTTTCCTTTTTCGGTGAAACTTGTCTTTGATCAGTGTCGCACACGTCCTAAACACTTTACTGTTGCTTGGTTGACCACCATGCACTTTTACACCGTCTGTATTCTTCTGAATCTTGCCAATGCATGTTTAGCCTTAACCTGCAGTTCCTTGAACTCTTTTTGCTTTGTCCAATATTTGGTTTCTTCTCTCATACCCTTCTTGGTGTTCGCATGACTTTGCCAATACTTGTGTCTCAAAGCATTCATTTTGTGGTATCTTCCACTTGCACCATCCTTCTTTCATTCTATTCACAAGCATTCATAACTTGCTTTTGTCCTGAGCACCATTCAAAAGTGCTTATAATGTCTTTCAATTCGTTTGGTATTCAAAAGTATCTGTTCAAGCCTTCAAAAGTGCTAATAATTTTCAGTTTGTTCGATTTTCTAAAGAACTTGTTTTGGCATTCAAAAGTGCTTTTAACCATTTTCAGTTCATTCGATATTCAAGACTGTGTGTTTCAGGCTCCCAGAGCGCCCCGATAGGAGTGTTTCCCTGTTTTCATTCTGCGCCTCACACTGCTTTTCAGCTTCCTGTAAACTCTGTTCTCTATTTGCAGAGGCAATAGAGAGCACCACTGGCTCGCCTGGATCTGGCGGCATCTGGAGTGCTTCGGCGTCCTACATCTCCCGCTGTAGGGACCCGGCAAGGAAGGCTTGCAGGGCTTCCAGACCCTCTCGCAGTCAGCCTCTGCCACAGTGTCCCTCTCCTTCTCGATATAGCTGCTGTCTGTTGTGTTTAATGCTCCTCTTTCTCCAGCCTGCTTCTCTCGAGCCCGCTTTTGTGTTCCTTTTCTTGCAGTGCAGCAAAGGCTTTTTATAGTCTTTGGAATTGTAAAATGACCACAGCTGTGGGTCATGAAGTTAAATTGCCTGACCATAGTGAAACCCATCAGCTGGACATGCCTGGCTGTTCCATTGGTACAACACTTATCCCTCTTCTTTGTCTCAGTACCAGAGTGGGGTTAGGTGATATCTGAAGTAAAGGAAGTGTGCATAACTCTGTGTTGATTCTTCATCATCGTGGTATCTGACTGATATGTGTCTGTATTAACAATATAAGGCTGACCTGCGTTTATCTCACCCAAATGAGGATGTGTCCTCCTAGTTGGTCTCTTCCTCGTCCCAGTGTTGAGGTGGTTTTTTTAGGGGCCATTTTGGAGGGAAGAAAAGGGAAAGTGCTGACAGTAGCCTAGAAAATCTAGATGCATAAGACGTTCAGCATGGCCTTTGCCAAGAATCTGGAGAAATTAATATTTTTTGTATAGCAGGGCAAGCTCACTACTACGTTTGGGTCTAAAGCAAGGTTGGAAATCACACCAGATCTTTTTTTCTAAATGCTCCTGAAGTAGGCTAGTAGCAATGTTGTCTCATATTTTCAAATGAAAGTGAACATTAGCTATTGGTCTGTAACTAGATCTTAAGGACTTATCTAAAGATGCTGTTTTTTGTTTTTTTTATATAAGCGGTGCAATCAAAATGTGTTTCAGTTCCCAGGGATTACATTTACAGAAAAAGAGCTATTAACTAATGTCCTGTAAAAGGACTTGATGCCTCAATGTACTGTCTTATTGTAAAAGCAACACAGGGGTTGCCAGTGTTGAGATGGATTTCTACAATCTGGCCTGGTGGACAGATTATAGAAGGCGGACACCCTGGATATAGTGAACCTGGAACCCTTGAGAGGTTAGCTAAAAACCAATCAAGGTAGCAATGGAGAGCAGTAAATGGTTATTCTCAGGAGTGTGTGAGTGGGGTCAGGAGCCCTCAATGAGTCCATACAGAATGGCACCCAATAATTAAATTCAGACATTAAGTTTAAAACAGTTATGCATTATAGGCCTTTGGACACACTGAAAAATGAATCTACCTGGTAGGGTTGTCACACAATACTCTGATACAAACATATGCATTCACCATAAGTTCATAAATACATTAAAAGCCACTTATTCAGTAAGCAGGTAGGTAGATCAAATGCAATAAATCTTGGAACCAAGTCACAAGTTAATTCCCTAACTTAAGCAGTCCAACCCCTAAGAAGAATGGGGCCTTGTTCCCAAAGGTCACAGGAGTCGCAATGTTTCTCCCCTCTAAGGAGTCTCTGCAAGTAAGTTTATAATTCACTTGTGTTGGTGATAGTTCAAAGAAGTTACTCAACAATTTTACTTTCGTAAGTAAATGCGTTCTTATATTTCAGGTTACTCTATCCAGGTTCAACAACCAAAAGGTGAGTGGAATGGATTGCAGGAGACAAAGGGACTTGTTATCGTGTGGAGGATAGGTGGGGGACAGATACACTGCATTTGCTTACCTCCCCTTTCCAGAGGTCACCGTCACCGTGGACCATCTGGGGCATCGTTGGGGGCTCCGTTATCCACTGTTGGTTCTGGTGAGTGATGCCCAGGAGTTGCGGGTTCCAGGATTCTTCCAGTCAGATAAAACTGCAAGATGCAACCTCTGGAAGTAAAGAAATGCAAGAACCACTGATGCAGGCCCCCTCAGGACACTTCACAGGTTGGAGAAAGGTGATTTCCAGCAACATTCTCCAAACACAGATGACGGGCGTCCTTCCAGCCCAACCACCGAAGTTCCGGGCTTGAATACGGAACAGCAATGCTTCTGGCAAGGTAGCCCACTGGGCAATTCGGAGATACTTCTGAAGGCTCAGAAGGGCAGGATCATCAAAGGCATTGAGACTAGTAGGTCCCACAAGTCCAAGGGCTGAAGCACCGCTCATGGTTTTCAGAAATCGGATAGTCACAGAAGGCTTCACCGGACTGGACACAGGAAGTGTGACTGCCTTCTCTTTACTCATTTCCAGCACTTCTATGAGTGCCACTAGTTCTGCCGCTTGCAGGGAGTAATGTGAAGGCAACCATTTCTTCATCCTGACCTGGTATTCCCCATCACAAGGTCCACAACGGCCGCACCCTTATGCCTCTAGCCCGTGTCCTGATTAATTGTTGAAGAACCGTCAACAAAGAGTACCTCACCTCCTTCCAAGGCATCCTCCTTAACATTTGCCCTCTATTCCTCTTCTCCCTCATAAGTCACACAGTCATGGGCAAAATCATCAGGTTTCACTGGTTCAGCTACAAATGTTGCGGGATTGACTAGGTGGCACCGTACTGGATGTATGTACGAATTTGATAAAATAACTTCATACCCAGAGGCTCTTTGCCGTCAAGTCGATTTGGACTTTTCCAAAATCACTAAAACCGCATGCGCCACTTTTAATATCACCAGGGAAACCCATAGTAATGGTTGAAGACTTTTGCATCACAAAAGCCGCTGCTGCTAGAGCTTGTTCATACGGAAACTGGCTTTGCATAACTGGATCTAGCAGTCTGCTGTAGTAAGCCAAAGTTTCATGACCTATTGTTTTCTGGGTCAGAACCGCTGTCATCACCTGCCCATCCAAATGTGAGAATAAGCAAAATGGCTTTTGGTAATCTGGGGTCGCCAAGACTGGAGCATTGCTGATCGCAGCCTTGAGCTCCCGAAAACATGTCACAATCTCGTCTGACCATTCAATCAGAACATTCACCTCTGCGCTCCCTTAAGTCATTGCAGTAAGGACACTGTGTAACTAGAGTAGTCAAATATCCATAAACTACAATTGTTACAGAGTTCCAAGAACTGCATTTTTCCACAGCAACTGGCTCGGGTATTCTGAACTGTGGTGGCTCGATCAGGTATTACCTTCACTTGCCCCAAATATAATACCTGTGTCTGGTAGTAATGCAATTTGTTTTTGTCCACTTTGTACCCCTTCTCCGCAAGCAGGGTTAGGAGCATTATTGAATCTACACAAAACTGCACCTTTGAAATGCTACAAACTAGCTAATCGTCCACGTAGTGGATTACTGTACTGGGCACATGTAAATTCCCCAAATCCATATGAACTACCCTGTCCTTTTTAATGACCATTACTTCCAGAAGGATTGTGACCATGGTGCTGGAGTTGCCTCCTGTGGCTCTGATCCCAGGGACTCAACCTACACAACCATTACTCCATAAAGGAACACAGCTGAATGTACAGGCAACCTCCCTTATGGCCCTGTCATTATAACATGCATGCGAAAGCGCTGCTTCTCTTGCCGGATGCAAACCTGGGGTTGAGCATTACAACAAAGGAGCAGATACATTGTATGTACCTACCTTAATGCGTAGATCCTCAGTGTAATAAACCAACAGAATAGTCCCAGAGAATCCCTGTGTGTCCATCGTTTTATCTGGCATGGGGAACTTTCCTTCCTGATGCAAGATTTCATAGTCCCTGTGTTGGTCATAAATGAAAATGTTTGATCACCTACCTTTACATCAATCAATGGTTCTCATCCGGATCAGCAGTAACAGACAAGACTGGACACATCAGAGATCTCTGGGCTGTCATAATCCGGATACATGTTAGTACCTGGGAGTGGTAAAGGATACCCAGCAAAAGCACTTGATCCTGTATAACGAGTGGCTGTTCCTTGGTGTAAAGGATTATTTTCCCATGCCTGAACTGGTGCCTGTGCTGGCACGGTTGGCTGAAACTTATCAGTCTTTGCAGGCCCACACGCTGGGTTCTGTTCAACCCGTACATGCTCTGGTTGCACAGAGCCTCAGGCATATGCACCTAAGTTAAAATACTGTGGCCTACTCTGACAATCTTGTGACACATGTCCAATTCTCCCACACAACCAACACTGGATCCCATACAATCCTCCATAATACTCTTAAAACCCGTCCCCTTTCCTCCATACTGCATGGGTGTCCCTCGCTAGGGACCGGAAACAGAACCTTTTTCACCAGAAAAAATCTTTGTCCCCTTTAAATTTAGAGCCGCGCGGGGACGCAGCCCTTGGAGCAGGCACTCCCCTGACTCTGGCCACCTGCGCCACTCCCCATTCCCCTTTTCCATGTCGACGGAATGGGCCGATTTCATCAGCGCTCCTGGCTTTAGCTTTGGCCATGTAATACCAAGCGCTCTTCCCCGGATACCTTCTTCTGTCTTTTTTCAGGTACTCGGTACTCTGGAGCCACGCTCCTCCCCGGCGCATGTCGACTCCATCAGGCTTAAGCAGGTGTACAGCCTGCGAGGGGCTCTTCTCTACATCAGATCCCCCCGCTCTTTGCCTCCGCTGCCTTGGCTCGACCACGGATAGGAGGGTTGCACCATGTGCAACGCACTTTCTTTGCATGTTTTGTAGAACAGACTAGCTAGGTGGAGGGAGCTCTTCGAGAAGTTGCCTCCAGAGGACTTGAAGGACTTTGTCAGACATAAGTCAAGGCCCAAGGAAGGGCCGCTCTTTTCCAGCGCACCCCATAAGGGTGACTCCTTTCCAAGTAAACGCCCAGACGGGAGGAACATCTCCCTGGGCCAAGAAGGGGAGGCTCAAGCCCAATTTGGTCCAGCCTGTCAAAGGGCCCCTAGACGGCAAGTATAGGCAAATGGGGGGGGGGGGAATCCGCTCTTGCTGTCGGCCCACCCTCAACCACACTCTTCAGTGATTGCTACCGCGTCACTCTATTCAAAGACGCAGTCTTCCGCGGCCACCTCGTCATCTGTGCTGCTAGGCAAGGAGAAGAAGATCTTTGAGGCGTACGGGAAGAAGCTTTATTCCAATGCTTCACTGCATCTTCGTCAATCCAACACGGATGCCATGCTTGTAGCCGTTAACTTGAGGCTTTGGCGGGAAATAGCTGACTTCCTTCCAGAAATTCCGGTGCAGAGCCAGTCATTTTCAAGGCGGGACTGGCAGAGGCTAAAATGGTGGCGCAAGATATCAGGGAGTCCACCGTGGCCCACATTGACACCTCTGGCCGGGCCATATGCATCGCCAGGGACATGAGAAGGACTGCCTGGCTTTGTGCTACTAAATTTAACCCTGACGTCCAGGAACGCATATTGGACCTTCTATTCGAGGGGGGAGACCTCTTTCACTCCACCACCGATAAGGAGTTAGATAAAAAAGAAAAAGAGTTTGCAAACTGCAAAGTCTTTAACCTTATGAAGGCCAGGCCCAAGGCGTACACCCAGTCACATCAACGCTCCGACAAGGGGCAGACATTCGGAGGGTTCTGCGGCTTCCTAGAACAGAGGTCCAGACAGCCTGACCGTTTGCCAATTCAACACCAGCGCAAACAACAAAAGGGGGGGGAGCAAGGGCTTTTTTCAGTCCCCCTCCTCCGCAACGGCCTCAGAGGGAAAGAAGGCATGATGTGTCCCTTCGGGTCCATGTGTCTCCAGTGAGGGGCAAGCTTGCCCTTCATGCACAGTTTTGGCATCAGAAGTTTGCGGACCCCTGGATCCTCTCGGTAGTATCCACAGGGTATCGCTTTCCTCTCCTCCCTCCTCCACTCCCTCCTCTCCTCCACTCCCACAGATTGGGAAAGAAGCTCTGTTTGGTTTGTGAATTTATAATGTGCACTCAACAAAATAAACTGTATAATGGTGCAGATCACAAAAAAATCAGATAGAAGATGTAACCAACATTAATCCTCAGCATAAGGAGAGTGGTCTATCTGAACAAAAAGGTTTTTAATGCTTGGCGAAACTGATGGAGCGAGCTCATAGTCCTTAATTCAAGTGGCAGAGAATTCCACAGCCTTGGCCAAAGACAGTGAATCTTCTATTTCCCTGTGACCTGTAGGCTGACTGAGGGATAGCCAAGAAATGACTATCACTAGAGCATAACTGTTTTACAGGATGATATGGCTGAAATAAGCTGTTGGCGGAAGTTCAGTTGCTCGTCGAGAGCCAGGCCATGGAAGAAGTCCCAACCTCCCAACGAGGATTTGGCTTCTATTCCAGGATTTTCTCCATACAAAAGAAAAACCAGGCCGGCCTGAGAGTTGTGTTGGACCTTTCCACCCTCAACCTCTCTCTCTCCCCTCTTCAGAAAATCAACATGTTTACGCCAGCACTGATCGCTGAGACATTGTGCATGGGAGACTGGATGTGCTCCCTGGCTCATGCATGCGGTGGCAGCCCTCCCCAGGGTGCAGGGCCACACGTCTACCTGTACCAGGACGACTGGCTCGTTAGAGCGGGATCTCCGGAGGCGGTTCATCACACTTCCTCCACCCTTATTATTACACTCCACGAGCTGGGGTTTCCGGTTAACCTCTAGAGGTCTCAGCTGCAGCCTACGCAGAGCCTGACCTTTCTGGGCTGCATATGGGACACGAGCCCCGAGAGAGTTTTCCCCTCGGAGGACAAGATCACGGCCATTAAGAGGGCCACTTATCACTTGAGAAGTGACCTCGGCCTGGTGGTACCAACCTTTATTGGGCATCATGGCAGCGGTCCTACTGGCCATGCCCTACACAAGACTCAAGATGAGGAGATTGCAGCTGCACTTCGCAGCCTCATGGAATCAGGGGTGGGGCTCCCAAGCGGAGCTGATCAGCATCCCGCCTTCTCTACACCCGGGCCTCACATGGTGATCCACGGACTGCAACCTGCGGATGGGCAGGGCCTTCCGGCAGCAGGCCCTGCAGGTCATCATTGCTACGGACCCCTCCCTGGAGGTTTGGGGGGGGCACTTTGGACAACCACAGTGTCCACAGAGTATGGACCATGCAGGGGCAGGAGTCTCGTATCAACTGGCTGGAGCTGAGAGCCATCTGGCTAGCACTCAAATCTTTCCTTCCGCTCATTGGGGGAAAGGTCGTCCTCATCCAGATGGACAACTCCACTAGCATGTACTTTGTCAACATTCAGGGTGGTACCAGGTCCCCTCCACTATGCAGCCTAGCGGTCAGCATGTGGGACTGGGCCCTGGAGAACAGCATCTACCTTAGGGCCATCCACCTTCTGGGGGAGTCCAACCTGGAAGCGGACAGACTCAGCAGACTGGGAGCAGACAATTACGAGTGGCAATTGAATGATCAGGTGCTGCTGGAGATCTTCAGCAGATGGGGGCATCCTCAGGTGGATCTCTTTGTCTGCTGGGACAACAAGAAGTGCCAGCAGTTTGTGTCCTGGCAGAGCCCGGGCTCCCTGAGCTGACACCTTCCAGATTCAGTGGAGCGGCATGATGGCGTATGCCTTCCCTCCTACACCCCTGATCCACAGGGTGATCTGCAAGATAAAGGAATTGTGTCACCTCAGCATCATTCTGATAGTTCTGTGGTGGCCCGCGAGACCATGGTTCTCTGAGCTTCTCAGCCTCTCGGACAGGTCTCCCATTCACCTGCCGCTGGGCCTAGCAGATCTCCTGGCTCAACAAGGGGGCAGGGTCATCCACTCTGCCCCACAGAAGTTAGCCCTTGCAGCGTGGTTCCTGAGCAGGTAATGCTGAAACACCTCGTTCGGTCACAGGCTAACCTAGAAATCATTCAGGGTGCTAGGAGCAAGGCTACTAGGAGCCAGTACAAGAGTAAATGGTCTTGGTTCTGTCACTGGGCCAACTCTAAGGCGATCGACCCCCTTACGTGCACATTGGATGACGTACTCTCCTTCTCTGCACACCTTGCACACTCAGGCGTGCAGGTGCATACATGCGGCACCTAGGGGCCTACAGAAATTCAGAGGAGGAAGTCTTCTCCTCTTCTAACCAGGTGATCAAGCGACATTTGCCGGGCCTCGCCAGGCTCTTTCCTCCCATGAAAAAACCACACCCCGTGTGTATTGTTGGGCGCCTTGGCGCATAAACCATTCGAGCCAATGGTGTCCGCAGACATCAGGCTGGTCACTATTAAAAACAGCTCTGTTGGTGGGTCTCACCTCTGCTCACAGTCGGCGAGATCCAGGTGCTGGGGGCTTCAGCACCATATAGTACTTTTCACAAGGATAAGGTGGTCCTGAGAACACACCCCACATTCCCACCTAAGGTATCCTCTGCTTTCCATCTGAACTAAGAGCTAGTCTTACTTACCTTTTATTGCCTACCCTAAGGCAATGCTCAGAGGGTCTTGAACTGTCTGGATGTCAGACGCGCTCTGAAATCCTATCTGGAGAGGACGAAGGACTTCCGCAAGTCAGACGCTCTGTCCCCTTTGGGGGGGTCAAGACCTGGTTATCAGGCATCCAAGGCCTCTATACCAAGGTGGATGGTCTCGGCCATCAAGGAGGCCTATGAGGGGCAGCACAAACAGCTCCCAGCTTACATGCACAACCATGCGGTCAAGCAAAGGCCACGGCCATTGCATTCCAGCAGCAGGTGCCATGGCAGGTCATCAGCAGGGCGGCCACCTGGGCCACCGGGTCGGCTTTCTGTAAGCACTACTGTTTGGACGCCAGCTCTAAGTCACACGCGGCTTTCAGACAGGCGGAGCCAAGGAACATGTTTTCTTAAGGTGGGTCCCCTCTGCACCTTGGGGTTACATTCAGTTGTTATCGCCCATGCAGTATGGAGGAAAAGGAACGGGACATAATAGTAATTAATATTTACCATAGTGACTAATGTACTCTTAGTCCATAGTTCCCTTTCCTCCATATGTCCCACGATCCTCCCCCCCTAAAAATACTGGTGTCCTTAGGCAATGTTAAATATTGTCGACGTGTCAATGGGGACTGAGGAGTGGCGCCTGTGGGCGGAGTCAGGGGAGCACATGCTCCCAGGGGCGCACTTCTGCACGCTTCTAAATCTAAAGGGGAAGAAGATTTTTTCCTGGTGAAAAAGATTCTGTCTCCCGTCCCTAGCAAGGGACACCCATGCAGTGTGGAGGAAAGGGGACTATAGACTAAGAGTACGTTAGTCACTACAGTGAGTAACTATTAATTTACTGCCCATTGAACCAGGGCCTTATTCCTCCAAACCTGCCAAATGATCCACTAGCTCGTGGAAATCTTCTGCTTCCTCTCGGAAACCCTCTCATTTGCCGTTGATCAGGGGCATACCCGTTCATCCAACCCTGTGCCATACTTGGTTCATTATGTCCCTGCTGTCCTAATTGTCCCTGCTGTCCTTTCGTGGAGCCAGTAATTACTGCTCCTTCTAAACTGATCTTACCTAGTTTTTTCTGAACAAGCTTTGCTTCTACTTTTTGTGCCTGTTCAGTACTCTCCTTCTCCTTTTCCTGCATTCTCTTACAGAAATACACATTGTGTGCCTGAATTTCCGGCCAACCCTTGGCCTCCATTCCCAGCATCTTATCTAGATCATGCTGAACATCTATGGAAAGTCCCTTTTCTATAAATTGCCACATTTTTGTCCCAAGCTTCTCCTTTCTCTACGCTTGTTACGCTCACCGGACTCCCACGGTGGCGCTGGCCTGGTTCGCGCTGCTGTGACCTCTTCTAAGGTGATGCGCAAGGTTCTGAAGACGGACTGGACCGGGCCCCCAAATCTGGCTTGTCTGGCTCGCAGAAGTATCCTTCTGTAGGCGAAAATAGGGGATTAACTGTCTGCGGGGTAATGCAATCGTCCTCCCACTTTCCCCTCTCACCCTCCTCGAAACCCTTCTGTGATTCCTCGTAGCGTCTCACCTTAGGGTCTGGAAGGACGAGCTCTCCATCCTGCTTCTGATGCAGGGGCGCGTTGGTATCCAGTTACTTCACTAGATTTTCTGATTGGTGAGAACCAAACTTGCTTGGCTTCCAGGTAAGTTTTTTGATAAGAGATTCCCCTTGTGTCCATGCATTAATGTACTAATGCTAGTGCCTTTTTCCCCATAGGGGCCTGGGTACTTAATGCCGGGGAACAGGCACCGACCCGAGATGAGAGGTGAAATCCTTGTAGAAATCAGGTAAGTCTTGAATTAGCGTTTTTTAGTAATGTCTTTTCATTCGCTCATTAACGCTGATGTCTCTTTTTCCCCTTAGGGGCCGGGGGCCGGAAATGCCAGGATGCGGCACGGACCCGAAATGAAGAGGGAATGAATCAACAGGTAAGTCTTAACATGGAGATTTAGCTTTCCTTATTCCCTTCTCTCTCTCACCTTTTGTTCTGGTCTTTTTCTCCCTAGGCGCTGGGGCGTGACTGCGAATCCGGATGATCGCTGCTGAACATGGAGGCGCCCTGTAAAGGTGAGTGGAATGCGGCGCTGCAGCGATCGACGCGATGAGCTTTTAAATAAAAGTTTTCCCTTTCAGGATTGTCAGCGAGATGTCTCCGGGATGTGGATTTAGCAGGTAAGGACTTTTCCTTCTTCTGTTCTCTTCTTCTCTTCCTTTGCAGGTGATCCAGGATGCTGGCAGGCGTGGCAGAAGTCAGGATGCAGGAGCAGACACGATGAGCATCCAGCTGCTAGATGCAGAACAACGCGAAGCACGTGTGGCTGTTCGGGTGGGGTTTAAATAGCCTTGGAAGAAGTTCCAGGTATGTATCCTTCCTCCAATCAGGTATGTATCCTTCCCCGACCACGCCCGGATGGTAAATTAGTCCCACAGGTAAAGTAGTTCCTTTCAGGCCTCAAGGAGGTCGGGATCCTGCAGCATGGTCTGCATCAGGTAAGTGCACCCAAGCACTCCCATAATGAGCCTGGCGCCTATGGCGTCAGGTCTGATGTCTTTTATGAGCCTGGCGCCATAGGCGCCAGGACACTGTACAAAGGGCCCCTATATGGGGTTGCTGGGTCCTTCCTTGGGGACTGGATATCCGCTTTCGGGGACGCAGGGCTTGAACCGGCTTCCCGGGAGCGGGCATCATGACAGCGCTCTACATTTCCTCAATCAACTGAATATGTGCGGCAGGATCCTAATCTAACTTAATTGTTTTAGCCAGAATCAAATTTATATCTGGAGTATTGGCATACATAACCAGCAGGGCTCCCCATACATGTGCCCTGTAATTATTAAAGGGTGAGCAATCGTGGGTGTTTGTATATAACTGAACACCCGGATACACTGATCGCCTCCAAAGTTCTTTTGACCATTCCGTGAACAAGCTTTTCATGTCCCTATGGCCAACATAACACCGGCAGTCTGTGTTTCCAATCCATAAATCCACTTCCCTGCCCTTGAAGTGAGTGAAGGTAGTGTCTTCATCAAATTATTTCTGTCCATGTGCGACCATGGGACATAATACGCCTTCCCTCATCCCTTCTGGAGCAATGGAAATTGGGATACTCTAGTTTTCACTGGTGCTTTACCTATCTTTCCCTTCTTACTGCGGCCATATGAGCACCACAGCATTTCCTAAGACTCCATGGTATGCTTTCTGGAGCAGCTGCTGCTAGAGCGGGAGGTGGGGCTGCGGCTCCCTGTTCTTCCTGCTCAATATACGATTCCACCTCCTCCTCGTTCTCTTCCTCTACTGCAGTGGTCTTCAAACATTTTTGGCCTGTGGCCCCCCTGAGCAAAATTTGGGCAGGCCTGGACCCCCATAAATGCCAAATGGACAGTATGTACAAATGCTATGAACTATTGCGCACCATCACTGCACCCTACTCCCAGTATAGTCCCTGGGCTCCCCCACCTGCTCCCATCAGTCGCTGGGCTTCCTCATCCCACTCCCACCCAGTCTCTGGGCTCTCCCCACCCTGCTCCCACCACTATCCCAGTGCTCCCGCAGATCCTGCTCCCACCACAGTCCCTGGGCTCTGCCCACCCTGCTCCCAACACAGTCTGAGGGCCAGTGGTAGCTGGTGAATTTTGTAAGTGGAGGGGCATAAATATTTCCTGCAAAAATGCCATAGCGACCGAGCGCGGTTAGGGAGCTCGAACCAATCAATGTGGGTTCCGGGGGAGTTTTCCACATGTCAATCTGTTTAAATCATAGGTAAAATGTTTCATTTTAGAGCATACTTAAAAAAAAGAACACACCCACACACACCACACACACATAACACACACACCACACACACCCCACAAAAACACCCCCCACAAACACCCCTCCCCACAAACACCCCCCCACACACACATCACACACACACACACACACCACCACACACACACATCCACACCACACACACCACACCACACACACATCACACACCACACCACACACACCACACACACCACACACACCACACACACACCACACACACACTACACCCACCACACACACCACACACACACACACCACACACACACTACACCCACCACACCACATACACCCAACACCACACAAACACACCACACATATATTTAAATAAAAAATAAATGTACCTTCTGCAGGGGCATGCACATGGGTACTGAATGCCCTGCTCCAATTTGGTCTGTCCGTATGTGCCTGGAGGCGCAGGAGCTCCCCCTTGCACACACAGAGATGCAGTGCCCAAGCCAGCATTTTCAATGAGCTATGCAAAGCTGGCAAAGCAAAACGCCCCCAGCTTTGCATGTTTCCCTTTGACAGTTCAGCCAGCCCAGGAGCACTCACTCAGCTGGAAAAAGCAGCTGAGGGAGTGCTCAGTGTTTCACTGGGCTGCCTCCTCAATGAGTGAGGGGGCCACTGGGTGGATGCCCCATCGCCCATTATGGATTAGCCCCCAGGCTCGGACTGGCCTATAGGGCAGCAGGGTGATGACCGTACCAAAAATGCAAAATGCTAGTGGAGGCCAGTCAAAATGGAACACTTTTTTGCCCAATCTGGGCCAGTTTGATGAGTTACTTCACTATGCAGCTAGTAGTTTTGACCATTGTTGCTGAATAAATATTCTTTAAATATCACCATTTGCTTACATTCTAACAAAAAACACCCCTTTGGGTACTATTCAAACAGTGTGTGACTAAAGGAATGAATATCAATATGCAACTGCAGCCACTTTTTCATTGGTGCCTGAGACAGTTTCATGGTCCAGTCCGACCATGGGAGCCGCCCCTGCCCATTTCCTCCAATCTTAAAAAAAAATGTTTTACATTTCATGCTGGGCTCTCGCACCCCTCCACCCACCGGTATGAGCACGCGCCCCACAGTTTGAAGGCCTCTGCCCTACTGTCACATCCCTTTGCCTTTCCATGGGCATAGAAGCATAATCAACGCTACCATGATATGCCGGTTCCCGTCCCCGCTGTTCAAATCCTGTACCTAAAGCAACACTTTCCTCTTTATGGTCCACATGGACATCCTTGATGACTGACCTATCAAGTCTAAAGCGGACCGGTCCATACTTCCACTTCTCTTCTCCTACATGCCTATTCCCGTCTTCCTGCTCTTCACTTCTCTGCTGGCGCAGCAGCACTACCTCTTCCAGTTTCAATGCTTCTTCCAAATTCATATGCTTGTGATTTTCCATCACCATTCACAAACTACCCTCTGTTCTAGCGGTATGAGGCACGGTTCTTCCTTTGTCACCCATTTTCAACCCTGCGACTAACCATCCTGTTGATGGTGTCACTGTCTCTCGCTCCTCCATCCTTAATCTCTGCTAGTCTAGCGGTTGGAGTTGTTCTTTCGCCCCTGTCCTCATTCTCTTTGTGGCCTTGACCATTGAAGGAGTTACCTTTTCACTTTCTCGATATACCATCTTCCAGTACCTGTAGCTGAAGAAAGAGTTACCCGTGTCCATCTCATACCCACCGGAGTGGCCAATGGAGATGGGGATTCGAACTCTCGTTTAGTAAATGTCTCTGCACGCGATCGACAATAGCATCCATAATATGGTGGCTGTGCGGAAGGAATCTCTGCGCCCTTCTTTCTTCCCTCAATTTTAATGGTATAGTCTTTAAAGCTTTTCTCATACATCCTCCATAATTCTCAAATATTCAAGCATTTCTCTAACTTTGATCCCTTGTGCCTACTAACTAAAAAGGTGTACATGTTCTCCAACATTCCCTTATCATATGTTCCCTCTTCAGGCCAAGAACTAAGCATTTTACCCTTAGTTTCCTGAAACCATTCTCGATGGTATTTCAAAATCTTTACCGTATACTCCGGAAGCACATGGCACAAGTGATAAGTGGATTCTCCATACTCCAAACCAGCCTAACCCTAACAATCTCATTCTGGAAATCAATAAACTAAACACGGAAGCAGAACCAGCAGTAGACCATTTTCAAACCAAAGAACCACTTTTTTCCTTCCAATTTCATAAGGCTTCCCCACAGCTACTGACCTTATTCACTTTCATCACAATCACCTCACTAACTGCTCACAGTAATGTACAAATGTATCAGCTGCCACTAGCTTGTCCTTAGGCACATAAAAGTAACCAAAAAAATCTGAAGTGTAAAAAGCTAGGTTGATACAAAGGTATCCCTGTTGCGCTGCACTGTATGGTGCTGTGTGCAATGTTAAAAAGTACAAGAATTCAAAAAGGGAAACTTAGTTTCCCAGTACTGACAGCGTTAAGATAAGCCCAAACAGAGAAAATACTCAATAACGGAGGGTACAAGAAAACCCAGCTTTATTCCTATTTTAACAGCTGTTGGGAGAGCGTACAAAAGACAATCTCAAAATGGGATCAGGAACAACAATATTTTATACCAAATATACATCATAGCTGATGTCATTGTTGGTAATCTTCATAGAAACGTCTACTCTAGCACTGGATTGGTTAGTGGAATACCTATAGACAAAACATTTTACTATTGGTTCCTTCAAATCAAATAACTCTTCCTAGGTGCATCCTTCTACAAATGATACATTTCAATTTACCATGCCATTGGTTGGCACTCTACTACATTAGTTGATAAGGTGAAGAAGGTTGTGATTGGCCAGTTATTTGTTCATATGGCCTCTGGCACTGTTATGCAGTGCCAAGGGGTATGTGGTGGGTAAGGAGGGATGGGCGTACCGCTATGATCAAGTTTAAAGAAGTTACTCCCTTTTGTTCCCAGGCCTGAGGCCTTATCTACATGTTTGTTCGTGGCCTTGGCGTGTCGTCTCAGAGTTTGGATGTTCTAACGAAGTGGCAGGTGTACTATCTAATTGGGCCTGGAATGAATGACCATTGTTTCGGTCACGTGGTAGAGGACCACTGTTCAGAGCTCAATTTTGTCTATTTATTGGGTTTTCTGCTATTCTCTTCGTGTGTGTGTGTGCTTTCCTTCGGTGGCCATTTAGGGTGTTGTATAGTAATTTATTATGGGATCAAATGGCACGGTAGCTACTTGCACCTGGCATTCAAGGATGTATCTTATGTCTCACTACTACCAACTGCAACTAATTAACTTTAATAATTGCATGCTGTGTGCCCTTGAAAACGTTATCTGGTGCGGTTTCAGCTTAAAAGCCTAAATCCCCTTGGCGCACTGACCTTGTTTCTTGGGGCTGCTGTCTGAGCTTTGTGAGGCCTAGAATTTTGTGTTCATGACATTGATAAATGATGACTTTACTAAGCGCTTAGGGAAATATTTTGTTAGACCATTTATTATTGTTCATATAAAGATATGTTATGTTTTTAATGTTTCTTTATTGTACGAATATTCTTGAATTTTAAATATTTTTGTGTTGTATAACAAACACAGGTTTTGTTTTTCAGTAAAACTTTTTATTTGCATTTGTAAATCACAATAGCTTCATTCTTCTTTATGACATGCTGTTAGGGTGCCACATAACAGTAACAGAGAAGAGAAAAAGGAAAAAGAACAACAGGACCTCAACTGAGGTCAATAAGAACAAGAAGGAGAAAGGGGGAGGAACAAGGTGTGGGGGGGGGAAACCCCCAGAGTGGACCGGGGAAGGGGTCTCTGCAGTCTCGGTGCGAGTTCAGTGTTTGTGGTAGGTTGGACAGCCGCGTTCATAGATCGGTGGGTCACTAGGCTGTTAGTCAATTTTCGTCAGCCAGCAGAGTGATGGGGGCTGCCTGGCTATGCCTGGGAATCTCTCCACAAAGTCCAAGAATGGGTCCCAGATGCTGTGGAACTTTTTTTAGTTGCCCAGTCTGATGGCAGTGATTTTCTCGGCTGCAGCGATGTCCCAGCACTTAACCCACCACACTGGGATCGCTGGGCCCTCCAGAAGTTTCCACAGCTTGGCGATTGAGATCTTGGCTGCAGTCAATAGGTGCGTGCGGAGGTCCGCCAAATTGCCAGTCATCGGGAACTGTCCTTCACCCGCATATCCAGTAGGACGATTCCCGGATCCCACGGTATCGATAGGCCTGTGATGTGTCGGATCTGCTCCAGGATCTCCCTCTAAAACCTTTCCGCTTTAAGGCACCACCATAGGAGGTGGAATAGCGTTCCTGTGTCCGCACAGCCCCTCCAGCAGTACAGCGAGATGGTGGGGTTGCATTTGTGAAGGATTTCCGGCTTCATTCCACCTGTAGCAAACCTTGATGGCTCCCTCTTTATTCGTCACACATTTAGAGGTCTTGTGGGTTCTCGTCCAGATGCGCTCCCAACTAGTCCTGTCTAATGCTTGGTCTAAGTCCCTCTCCCACCGTTTCATGTAGGGCTCCTTGGATTCGGGGTCTGCCCAGTCCAGCAGCCTGTACAGGGTTGAGATCTTCCCCCTGGGTGGGGTAGCCGTTAGTGTGCGCTCCAACGCAGTAAATTCTCTGTGTTCCTGTGTGTCCTCATTGAGTCGTGTGTCAGCCAGTGTCGGAGTTGGGCATAGCGGAACCTCTCGCCCTCCGGTACCTGGAATCTCCTCTTGCAGTCCTCAAAGGTGAGTGGGGTGCCCGCCTCGTAGAAGTCTGCTACGTGCTTCAGGCCGCCCGCCTTCTGCTTGGAAAAAGTGTTTTGCCCTTGACCTGGGGTGAAGTACGGGTTCTCCCAGACCGGGGAAAGTGGGCCCACCGTGCCCCTGCAGTTCCACTTCCTTGCCACCTGTTTCCAGCTGCTTACCATGTTTCTAGTAGTCGAGAGGGGTCCGGCGTTCGGGGGGTGCTTAGGCCATGTGATGTGTGGGAGGGACCCCAGTGGGTGTTGACTCCAGTCCTCTTCCAGCTTTAGCCAGCAGGGATGGTTGGTACCCGGCAGCCACGTGAATGCCGCCGTGAGCTGGGCGGCTAAGCAGTACCTTTTGACTTCGGGGACTCCCAGGCCTCTGGATCCGGGGCTCCTGAGTAGAACTTTCCTGGTCACCCGGGGCTTTTTGCCCCCCCAAACAAATTTTAGCATGGCTGCTTGTAGTTTCTGTTTGGCTTTTTTGGGAATTGCTACTGGGAGGGCTTGGCAGTGGTAGAGTAATCTGGGGACCAGGTTCATTTTAAGTGTAGTGATTCTCCCCAGCCAGGATATTTCCTGATCCTGCCAACGGGACATGTCTGACCGTAGGTCCTTCAATAGGGGGCGGGACGTTCAATTTGTAGCTGCGCTCAGCTAGCTTCGGTAGGCGGGCACCTAGATAATTTAGGTGGGATCTCGCCCATGGGATTGGGAGGTTGGCCGATAGGGAGTCCAGCGTTGCTTTCATTGTCCCACCCCTCCTCTCCCCCTATGAAAACAAAACTTGAACTGGGCCAGCCTCCGACCAATGGGGGCTCCAGCTGGGCCAACCCGATCCTCTGTGGACGAGACGCTTGGGCCTCTGTTGCGTGGCGCTGGGAGCTAAGTGTAAGGTTGGGTTGTTATCATGCTTTGGAAGTTCGATGCATAGACAGCGTTGTGGCCGGCGTCTGGTTCTTTGGTGGTGCTTGTCGGCTTTGGGGGTCCGGGGCATCTGTGCCGCCCCGCCGTAGCCGTTTTTACCATGGTGTTTGCTTTGAGTGGGGGTCCCCTGATTCTCCACTCGCAACCAGGACCAATTAGAGTCCTGTGGGTCTTCTTGGTCTGAGGGCACAGCCGCGTTGTTGGTTCCTTCCTTTTGTGTCCGGGTTCAACAGTCTTTCCGCCTCGTGTATTTTGCATACTTGGCGGATACTCCTGTTCCAGGTGAAAATTAGGGCTTTGGGGAAGCCCCAGTGGTAGGCCACGCCCTTCTCCCTCAACCATTCCGTGACTGGTTTCAGGAGTGTGACGGAGGCGAGATCTTGATATAGGGAGATAGAGGCGTCTGTGAACAGTATTCTCACAGAGCTTCTGGACTCCCGCATTATTTCTTCCTCGACTTTAAAAGTAGTGTAGGCTGAGGAGCTGGATTTCACTCTAGTTCTGTGGACCCTGTCAAGCACCAGGGGGGGGGGTCATCCGGCAGGGTTATTATGAAGCGGAAGAGGTCACTGATGTAGTGCTCAAGGTCCTCATCCGGAATGGATGTGGGGATCCCTCTCAGGCGTATGTTGTTGCGGCGGGAGCGGTTCTCTGAGTCCTTCTGCTTAAGTTCAAGTGCTTCGCGCCAGGCTTCTAGCGCGTTTAGCCTGTCCGCTCCCTTCTCAATTTCGTAGCTGTGCTCGCACAGGGCGGTTTCCGCCTCCATTGTTCTCGTCTCCAGTTCCCCCACTCTCGCTTCTAGTACTGTAATGGTACTCTTTACCTCCTCAGTGCCCTTCTGAAACTCTTTGGTTAGTGCTGCTAGGAGGTCAGGGAGGTCTGATTTTGTGACCCCCTGATTTGGGGCCTCCCGGGGTGGCTCGGTGTGCGTGTTCTTAGCATTTGTTTCCCCTGGTTCCGAGCAGTCCCCGCTCCTGGATCTATCTATTGCAGATGTAGATAGGAGGGACGCAATGTCTGCTTGCTTGGTTAGTTTTTTAGACATGGTGAGTTTTGGGCTGCGTCTCAGGTCGGGTTGCAGTGCTGAGGGTGCAGAGAGCAGGTTGGGGGGCCTGTGTGCAGAACCAGACCCGGGGATGA
Organism: Ambystoma mexicanum; assembly: GCF_040938575.1. Lineage (NCBI taxonomy): Eukaryota > Metazoa > Chordata > Amphibia > Caudata > Ambystomatidae > Ambystoma > Ambystoma mexicanum. The sequence continues at coordinate 1,115,137,723 of NC_090930.1, forward strand.
AGAGAGCAGTGACTGGTTCGCTGCTCGGACTCTGGGTTACTCCAGCGTGTTTGGGGAGTCGAGGCCTGCCCGTGTGTGTGTGCGCGCGTCAGTGGTTCCAGACGGGGCCTCCCCTTCAGGGTTATTTAAGTGCGGGGTGTACAGGCCAACCCCAGAGGTTTCGCCGCAGGACAGCCGGGGTGACTTTCTCCGGTTTTGCCGCTACCTAGTGGGTGGTGCATGCAGCTGTTGGACCAGGGTGCCCTCAGGGCAATCGAATGGCTAGGTGGCTTCGCGGCTCAGCCCCCGGGATCGGCTGGTGGCCGGCCGCTCCGAGTCCTGGGGTGCGCTGGTCACAGCTTCCTTTCGGAGTGCGGAAGGGCCTCGGGCAGGCACGGGGCGCTTGCATACGTGGATGCCCCCACGCTTCTGATTATGGCTTGGCGCTAGCCCCTCCCTTCATGGTCTGATCCGTCAAGTCCCTCGCTCCTGTTGACATCGGGGGCCACGCCGTAGGGAGGCTCGGGTTGCTTGTGCTGGTGGGCGGCTCCGGCTCCTGGCCGTGTTCCGTCTGGCCTTTGCGCCAGCAGTGGGCGCCGGTGCGAGGCTTGGGGGGGCCCTCTGTAATTTCTTGGCCAGGTGGTATCGCAATCCGGCCACCAGACAGTAGCTTGGGGTTGGTCGCTTCAGGTCCTGGTGCTTTGTTGGGGGTGTCTGCAATCACCAGGGGTGCAAGGGTGCTTTATATCGGTGCGGTGTGTTCATGTAGGTAGGCCTCCCTCTGCTGTTCGGCTTCATGGCAGAGGCCCCTCTCCCACGGTGCTCTGTACCCCGGAGACCTTAACCCCCATTGAGATGAGGGCGCCGCGTTATGGGGTAGCTCTGGACGCTTGCAATGGTGGGTGGCTCCGGAGCCTGGCTGTGCGACGTCATGCTTTTAGTCCTGCAATGGATGGCGATATGAGGGTCTGGGCACCTCATGGTGTGATTGCCTGTGTGGTGGGGTCTTCAGTGCCCCTATTGCGGTTGAATGCTCGGGTGGGCAGAGTCTGCTTATCCCCCTAAGGAGGGGGCTCCATGAGGGGGCCCTAGCTTTATACCAGTATATTCCAGCATAGAGGGGATGGAGGGGGCTCAAGGCCACTCTCACCTTCGCCTGACTGTGCCTTCCCGATTTGCTGCCGGTCACCCTCTCTTGCCACCCCCTGCATGGTGAGTGCCCCAGAGCGCTGTTGCCGGCCCCCAAACTGTGTCGGAGCGGGGCCGTGCTGTTGTGTCGGCTCTCAAGCCGTGTTGCGTCTGGGGCCTGCGGTGCTCCTGCTTGTGTTCAGCAATTTTATGTCAGGGTGCAGTATTTCAGAATTGAGGCCTCCCAGGGTTTGGTCTGAGCAATGGCATTACTGTGGTTCTTTCCCTACCAAGTTATGCTGGCATGCCATTCGTTATTCCCTGCACATGTATGCTGCACCCTCTGCCTTCCTTCTCCTCTCTATACTACTTGTATAACCCTGTCTGGGTATTCTGAAACCTGTCCGACTTATGTGAATGCAAACTACTACTTCGCGCAACATGTTCTACTCTTCATGGCGGCTGTGTAATCAGTGGTGTTTTTCTGAATGTTTTCGTAGCTTGTACTTTTCGTTTATGGTCGGGAACAAGTAGGGATGTGGCCAGACTTGGTGCAACTTTCATCTCTATTATCACACTGATCGCCTGAAGGACTGATCAGTTTCCCCATAACAATAAGCAATACGCAAAAGGCAAGGGAAGGGAAGGGAAGGGAAGTTGAATGCTTTACTCCCCTTCAAAAAGTCAGAACAGGTTCAAAAACAGAGCAAAAAGAAAGGGTGTTCATAAGCACTGTCGAGAGAAAGTTGCAAAAAGAGGAATCTTTCTTAACACCAGGGCAATAGGAGGGATTCATGGTCCGAACTATGGCTACAACCTGTTCTGCATAAACCATAACAAATGAAAGGGAAGATATGAACTCTTTGATAAAAGGATCTTGTTCTGATTTAATGTATGTTCTCCTAATGTTCTTTGGTATGATATAATAGTTTATTTATATAGCGCCTATACACAATGTGTTTCAAAGCGCTTTAAGGCAAGGCAAGGGAGGGAACAAGGGAAAATACCATGACATTCGTACAGGCCATGAACAGGAAGTATGTGAAATGAACTATCGTACTCAGCCTGATGACATTTCAGATAGTGCAAGAGCTAAAACATAGTTAAGGAGGGGAGGGGGAGAGTGGGAAGGAAATCGAGACAGACAGGCGACTACTGTACTAGGCCTGACAACATTTCTGGTAGAGCCGGAGAAAAACAAAAGGTTAGGGATAGGGGTGCTGAAAGGGAGGGGAGGAACAAAACAAGAGACTAACGTACTAGGCCTGACGACATTTCAGATAGTGCTGGAGGGGGGAGCGTGGGGCGGCGGGGAGACAGATAAGGTTATCATACTAGCTCCACGGCCAATTCTGATAGAGTAAGTGCATAGAAGAAAGTAAGGGGGCAGGAGATAGGAAAAGGGAGAGGAGGAGAGAACAGAGAGTAAGCAGTCAAAAAGAGTGGAGAAGCAAGAGGGGAGAGTGAATACAATTGCAGAAGTCAGTAGTAACACATAATGTTGCAAGTCAGGATACAAGATGAAGATGGGAACAGCATGATTCAGGGCCACCATGAGTACAAGATGCAAAAGAAGTTCAGCATGAGAGTTGAGAAAGGGTGACGCATCGTGAATGAATGAAGTCCATAAAAGTCAAATCCAGCATTGGCCACAAGACGGTGATGGTGAAACCAGAATGTATCAGGACAGAGTCCTGCAGAAGTAGGCTGGTGGGGGTGAAGGGGGAGCAGGGTAGAACAATCAAGCAAAACAGGCAGCACCTGTGTGTGCAAAGGATGGGTGGCACATGGAACATTACGGGGGGAGCCAGAGGGAGTGGGGATGGCCTGCGGGGACAGAGGGAGTAAACACATGGTGGTGCATGCTTGCCTGCTGTCTGAGCAGGTGTTCGGGCCCTGGGTCCTCCTGGTCCGAATAGGAATTGCCCTTTTCTTTGTGTGCCCTTCACTTCGGACGCCCGGGCGAGAGACGCATTTGATCAAAGAGTGAAGAGCAGGAAGGAAGAGGCAGGGATAAGCAGGTGCGTGTTGCTTAGGCCAGGTGACCTAGATCCAGAAAGAGGCTGTAGGGCTACTTAAGTAGGGAAAAGAGCAGCAACCAGGAAGGCACCAGGTGGGCGGGGCTTGACTTGAAGCAACAGAATGTGTAAAAGAAGTCGATTAATAGACTCTAGAATCAGGAGTAACTGAGGCATTCAGTTTCATAATTTTATCTCTTAAATCTGAAACTTTAGATATGGAAGAATCTTGAAGTGTATTGCACAAATCTTCCAAGGGGGAAACTGCAGTTGAGCGTGGAAATGGGTTAGCTAATTTTGCTATGTTTTGAAACAACTTTTTTGGGGCATTGTTTGCTGAATGAACTTGATCAGAAAAAAAAAATATTTTTTACTTCCAGTATCAGTCTTATATAGCTGATGCGTGGTTTTAAGAGCGACTTTAAGAAGTGGTGTGAGATTTTTACACGATCTTTGCCCTAATTGTTTAATTTACCAGTTGATACTTCTAAGGTGGTGTGAGGGTGCCAGACATTTTAAGAGTTTTCTTTACTGGTTTAAACCTGAAGATTGTATTATCGTAGTGTACAATTACTTTAGCTCATGTGTATGAAAAGGCTAATTCAGTTATTGACTCAGAATGTTCAATAAACAGATCACGTTCTCTTTGGGCAGTTGGGGAAAGCTCCTAAATGTAGAAGTACGATATCTGTTTTCTTTCGCAAAACTTTTTTAGGAAGGGTGAAAAATGTCACTCTGTGGTCAAAGCAAAATACTTCCATAGAAGTGACATTTGTGATGTCTTGATTTCTATATAAGATCCAGTCCGGGATGGAACCCTTATTATGAGCACTGTCATGGACAGCTTGCTTAAAAACAAGCCCCTCGGATGCAGCCAACTCTTTTCAGCTTGTTGATCATTTTGGGTCTTCAAACCCTTAGTTGAAATCCTGCAAGATGAGCACTTGATTATGCATTTACTTTCTTGTTAAAGGGCTTCAAAAATGTCAGCCAAAAGTGTTTTGAGGGGCCAGGCTGACAACATATAATATGAAGGGCGTAGCATTCCTGAGTAAATAATTGTATGCTGAGCACTTTGCAACCATCTGTGGTTATACATGAGGCACACTACAATCTTAAGAAAAGACTTGTGAATATTAACTGTCCCACCTCCTCTACCAGGGGTCTGCTTTGGAAATTCAATAGAGTAGCCCCTCCAGGCAGTTGGGGTGAGTGCAGGGGCCTTAGTGTGGCTGTAACCATTTTTCTGAAGTGGCCATCCAGTCTCGCTAATTGGGTCTGAAATTTCCAGGGCATGTTTGGGAAGGGAGCAAGTGTCCACGTCCAGGTATGGCATGTTCCTGTTATATTATGATATCCATTCGTTCTAGTAACAAATCTAGTAGGTGAGACGATGCCTTATAAGGAAGCAGTCTGTAAAAATTTCAGAATCCTATAGGTTTGGGGTAACCTGGGGTACAACTGTTCAGCTGTAGAACAAAGAAAAGGACCAGAAGAATCCTTATTTGTAATTGGTTATTTAGAACGTGCTTAATGCCCAGAGGTTTCTAAGAGCGGACCCACGGATCAAACCTATGTTGCTCTACGTTGTCTTGCTTCCAAGACGAGTGCATTGCCCCTGAGCTATCCTTCTGAGACAAATATGATTTCCTATTCGGGATCCAGCTGCGTTATCACTACTATCTGGCTTTGACTAAGTAAGAATGACCCTAGTATTTTCTACAGTGGGTTACAAGATATACTCGTTATGGTGATATTCAATGTCTTATTGAAGGAGAGGGACCCTGTTTTGATTTTATGCTATCCACACCTAAATATTTATCCAAAAATGTAAAGACCTTGGATACAGAGAAGAGAAAAGCATTCATAATTAAATGGTGGACATTTAAAATAAGAGCAACTATGAAATGATAAAGGGGGCGTGGCTTGGCAGCCATGGACTAGGCTGCTCTCCCTGTGAGCTCCTGGATCCGAACATTGATCCGTACAAGCGCATGCATGTGAACCGAAAATTCTGACAAGAAATTATGACCGCACCGCTATGAATACATGTGGACTCCAACGAACGTTGCTTTGTGCTGCTTAGACTGATATATCAAAAGTTAAAGAACTTTGATGCTGCTGGTGAGCGCTGCCGAGCTGATATCAAATGGCGGCGAGATGCGGACAAAGGAGCTCCTGGGAGTGAAGACCGTGCCCGTTGCCTGGGCTGAAGTGGCTAGAGGAGCCGGCGCTTTGCGGAGAGGTGTGTATAATAGCGAGGCACCTTGAAGCACACACCCAGCGGGGAGCTGGGAAGCCTAGCTGAGCAAACCTGCTCGCACCGGAGCGCCTGTGAGAACGTGGCGGCAGGGGGACTGCCCCAGAGGAGCCTGAGGCCGCAAAGCGGACCCCCTGGAGGAGGAGCGAGCACGAAACGCCGCAGCGCCTGGGGGCCCGCAGTGAGGGCATATAATGCCCGTAAATTGAGATATATTCGGAGGTGTCGGGTGTAGCCGGGGGACACCTCTGCAGCCCGAAACGAAGAGTGGCTGTGAAAGACAAGAGATCATAGCGGGCGCACGCATAATGGAAGTGTGGCAGTGGTACACACGAGACGTTCCGCCATAAGAGACAAAGGGAACTCCAGCCAACTGAAACATAAAACGAACCTAAGGGAACAAGGATACCGACACTGCCAACCATTATGGCCTGCCGGTAAGACTAAGAAGCGGCAGATGCAGCCTTACTGCGAAGTGGCAAGTTGCACTACTGCACCAACCCCTCTGCAGGTCAAGGTGCACAACACAACAAGGAAAGCACGCCCAGAACGTGGATCAGGGTGCAGCACGATAAAGAAAGGAACACTGGGTGGGTGTCACAAAGGAAGCAGCCCCTCACAAAGGAGATAATGTCAAGCCTTGAGGCACTAAGAGGCTGCCACTGGAAGATGCGCTGAAAGAGCATAGAGAAGTGAGAAGGGCACCATCAGCGAAGTACTGGTGGAATGCTGGACTGCCTAAATGGTCGTTAAAACACAGGTGCCCCGCAAAAAGCCACCAGGCAAGCGAACTAACACCTGGCCCGTTCCACGCCACTGAAAAAACACTGCTTGCGGAGCGGCGGCGTGCACGGAAAAACAGAAGAGGTGTCATGTGGGGACTGCGCCAAGGCCAGAGCACTGGCCAGGAGTAGTGCTGCAGCCCCCCCGAGTAACTAACGGTGCGCGGAGCCACAACGCAAGTGGGAGAGAGCTGCAGACCTCATACATGGAAGACCTGCATATGGAGAAATAAGCGCACACAGCAGGCGGCGACACAGAGGGCCCGCGCCAGCGAGGTCAAGGCTGTGGGCCGACATAGGTACCAGCACACCACTGGCGAGATGCAAGATTGGGCAGTAGACGGGCAGGGCCAAGGACGTCCAGCGCAATGGCTCTCAAGGGGGGCAAAGTCAAAGGAAAACAGCCGACAATTGACATTTTAACTAAACCGCAGCAGTCCCCGACCACGCCTGCACAGGCCATGGCCGCCACACCAGAAGTGACGACCGCGCCGAGGGGGGACCACCTGATTCTCGCAGCCATCACGGAACTGAAACCCTTGTGGGGGGGCTGCGATGGCAGACCTGAAAGCGGCACTGGAACCTAAGATCGACGCAGTAAGGATAGAGGTAAACCTACTGAGACAGGATGTGAGAGCGCTGGCAGAACGAACGAGTGGCCTAGAGAGTGCTGTGAAGACCAACACGGAGGTCAGCACCTCCAACGCCAAGGAGGTCCACATATTAAAACAACAAGTGCCCAACCTGGAAAACCGAGCTGAGGAGGCCGAAGGGCGAGCAAGACGCAATAACATATGGAAATAGGGGCTAGCAAGCTCTCCCAGGGGTTCACGATTGAACGAGCACATAGGGCCCTGATGAGGAGACCTCAACCTGGGGCTCCTCCCCATCCAATAATAGGGACAGGGAAAAGATCCTGGAGTTTTTTCGGAAAGGAAGAACAATAACGCGGGTATCAGCGACTGTCACCGCATACCCGTATTATACCATGCTGGTACAGAGACAGCTGTACAGCTATGTGGCAGTGAAAAGAATATTGCGAACGGCAGGATTCAAATACATGCTTCTCTACCCTGCGAAACTACACAAAGGCAAAGCACACTTCTTCAAAACCCCGGAGGAGACGGCATGCTGGCTGGACTCCCAGGGTTACCCAGAGTCTGGAGACGGCCAAGAACGAGATGGACAGGATAAGTGACCCAGCGCCATGTTCAATATTGCGGGGGACGGGAGAAACTGTAGTGGTGATATCAGAAGCGGGTGTAATGGGTGTGCTAAAAATGTGCGAATGCTAATCAACTAACACACCCAATAGATGGACTTGTTGGACTGGTATATAGGAATGCATAAGGTAGACATGAGCTACAAGCACGCAGTGATCTAGGCTACTATAGGAGACACCAGGTGTAGATGACCTATCCCCAGTAGGTAGAGTAGTAGAAGCGCCAGTAGGGTGATTTTGAGGGGATTGGTTCCTCTGACGTATTCCATATATATGACAGGTAATCACCACAGCTGTGCTGCTTCGGAAAATTTTCGGCGCCTGCGTCAATGACATTGATACGCTGTCCTTGAGGGCCTCCGTCGAGCCGATGTCACTGGATTTTATAAGTAGGACGCACAACGCCCGTAGCCCCAGTTCCGTTTTTTCCGCGAACGGGTGTCGCTTCGGAGATCTCGGTGCCTCTCAGTTCTTCTGAGTTATATTCTATCGGTCTTACTTCCTTGTACGTACTGTGAAGATACATCATGTCTTTGTCTTCTTCTACCCCACGGCCGGGTTTCAAGAAGTGTCGGGACTGCGGTTCCAAGATGTCGCTGACGGACCCACACGATGCCTGCCTCTGGTGCCTCAGTGAGGACCACGCTACGGATGATTGTGACGATTGCCAGTCGTTAACATCGAAGGCCTTTCGGGAGCGGAAGAAGAAGCTTTCTGTCGGTAGGGTGTCCAAGACCCAAAAGTCAAAATCCGCTGGGCTTTCAACTGGGATTCGAGGGGCGACTCTCCGCATCGTCAGCTTAAGTCCAGGGGGTCTCGGTCCCGGAGTGGGTCCCGCCATTCCTCTGCCTCTTTGAGGCACTCGCGGAAGCGCCGTCACCGGTCGCCTTCCTCGTCCGAGGACTCTGACTGTCGACGGGTTGCTTGTCCCAACAGGCACTCTACTCCTGCGGAATGGGATGCCTTTCGCACGGAGATGGCAATTTTTCTGTTGCAGGGCTCCGTTCCATCCGCGCCTTCAAAAGAAGCCAGCAGAGATCGTACTAGGGCCACCGCTCGCACGCCTTCGGGCTCGGGTGGTCGCCGCGATCATCGGGTGCCTTCGAGGTTTCGATCGGACAAGGTGGATCGCTCTACTCATGCCCACTCCATGTCCCGGTCCTCGACGCCCTCGTGACCGTCGGAGCCTGTGAGGTCTTTGAAGAAGACGTTGGCGCCATGTCCGTCGAGGGACTCTCTCGAGGCTCTGCCTCCGAGGAAGTCATCGACGCCATTGGCGCCGAGGCCGTCGAAGGACACGCTCGGGGCTCTGCCCTCGAGGACTGTTTCGAAGCCATCGGCGCCACGCTCGACGTAGACGCCGATTCTGTCGACGCCTTTGGAGGATGCTTTATCGGAGGTACCCCGTACATCGGTGGCTACCCCGAGGAAGGCCTTGAAGAAGTTGGTGAGACCTCTCTTTGAGCCTTTTTCTGTGCCCTCCTCCAGGGATTTTTTCCAGCCTCTGGATTATATTTCTGAGGTGGAGGAAAAGTCTGAGGAAGGTTTGGTTACGGATGAGGTGCCTAATGAAATATTGTCTGGTCATAGCCAGATTGAAGACTTGCGTCATTCTTTGCACGACGCCAGTGGTCTTGATACCTCCCCGGAGGTTGAGTTTGACAGGCCTGTATATGGTACGCATGCTGACTCTTCGTACAGGTGGCTTATGTCGAGGGTGACAGAGTACTTGGGGTGGTCTGCGCCACCAGTAGATTTTCTGCAGGACGACCTGACAGATATCTTGGACCAAGGTCCACCAACTGACCCGGTACTGCTATTCCATATGGCTTTGCAACGAAGGGTGGCGGCGGCTTGGACTGCTCCTGAGAGTCTCCCGGCAGTGGGTAAGTCGCTGCCTGAAAAAGTACCGCCCAGCCAGTGGCGACCCCGGCTACTTGTCCATGCACCCTACTCCAGAGAGTTTGGTGGTGCAGGCGGCTACGGCCCCAGCAAAACAGGCGTCGTACCCTACCATCCCTCCTGACAGGGACGACAAACGTTTTGACGGTTGGGCGAAGAAAGTCTTTTCTTCAGGCTGTATGGCTTTGAAAGCAGCCAACTCCGTGTGTATCTCAGCACGTTTCACTCACACTCTGTGGAATTGTGTTTCATTGGTGGCTGAACATATTCCCGAAGGGGAGGAACGGGATGGCTTTCTTGCCCTTGTACAGGACGGCAAGGATGCCATGTGTGAATCCGTTCAGTCGGATCTGCACGTGGCAGACTGTGTCAGCCGGCCCATGGCGACGAGCACCGTGATGCGCAGATTTGCGTGGTTGTGGAAGTAGGGGTTTGCTCCGGATGTACAAGCCCGACTTCTCAACATGCCCTTTGATGATGACCATCTTTTTGGCAGCAAGGCTGACGAGAGCCTAGATAGGTTGCAGACCTCGAAGGCTGCAGCAAAGTCATTGAGCGCTGCAGTTCACCAACCTCCGCCTTTTCGTCCTAGGGGACAGCAATGGAGCGGAGGTTCCTTTCGATATTACTCAACCTTTGGTAGATCAAGGGGAGCTGCGAGTCAAAGAGGCCAACGTAGGAGTACCAGAAGTGGAAAACAGGGTACTGGAGGTGCCATAGCCGCTCGATCAGTTGCCTCTTTGCCCTCAGGCACTGCCGCAGCCGCTTCAGCTCAGTCATGAGGCCATGTCCCATGGTTCGCCGTTTGGGAGAAGGCAGGCGCAGCATCTTGTAGAATGACGTGCCATTACTTCAGATGTGTGGGTTCTGGAGATCATAGCCCACGGCTACTGTCTTCCTTTTCGGCCTCACGACAATCCACCAGGGAATCTGTCTTTGAAGAGTTCGGATCCGCTCCTTGCGCAGGAAATCAAATCCTTGCTGGAGAAAGGCGCCATAGAACTGGTACCTCTAGCAGAGAGGAACAACGGATGGTATTCCCCTTATTTTTTGATTTCGAAGAAAGACGGGGGTTTGAGACCCATCATGGACTTGCGTAGTTTGAAAAAGCTCCTCAGGAAGGACAAGTTTAAGATGGTTACTCTCTCTCAAGTCCTCCAGGCCCTTCAACTTCAGGACTTGTTGGTGTCTCTCAACCTCAAGGACGCTTACTTTCATGTGCCGATTCATCCCAAGCACAAGAAGTACCTGAGGTTTGCGGTTGGGAGACTCACACTTTCAGTTTCGGGTCCTGCCGAGGGTCTTCACCAAGCTCATGGTGGTGGTGGCAGCGTATCTCTGGAAAGGGGGGGATTCACGTATATCCCTACCTGGACGATTGGTTGATCAGGGCGCACTCTCCCGAGCAAGTCCTGGATCATCTGTCAGTCACCTGCCACTCCCTTCACAGGCTGGGCTTCTCCCTCAACTTAAAGAAGTCCCACTTGACGCCAACACAGTGGCTCCAGTACATCGGCGCATCCCTGGGGCAGTGTTTCCCTCCCCAGGTGAGGGCTCATCACGTTCTGCAGATGGTGCACAAGTTTCAACATGGCCAGAGTCTCCCAGCGTTAGAGTTCATAAGGTTGCTCGGCCTCATGGAATCCTGCATTCATCTGCTGCCAGAGGCTTGACTGCGGATGAGATCTCTGCAGTGGGCTCTCAAGACGCAGTGGTCACAGTCCTCCGGCACGATGTCGGACCCCGTTCAGGTGCCGCCCTCGGTCGGCCAGGACCTTCTGTGGTGGGCCGTCAAAGGCAATCTGATGAAGGGGGTTCCATTTTGGCTACCCTGGCCGGAGATGACGATCGTGACGGACGCATCCCTCACGGGATGTGGAGCTCATGCCAACGAGTTGACAGTCAGCGGTCGTTGGTCTCCGTCGGAGTCCAGACTCCACATATAATCTGTTGGAGCTGAGGGCCGGCAGGCTTGCCCTGAAGGCTTTTTTGCCGACTGTGCGAGGGAAGAATGTCCTGAGAACACGGTGGCCATGCACTACCTCAACGAAAAGGGGGGGCAGGGTCACTTCCTCTGTGCAGAGAGGCGATGCAACTCTGGTTCTGGGCCATCCAGCAGGACATTTCGATCTCAGCAGTTCATCTGGCCAGAGACGAAAACGAGACGGCGGATGCTCTGAGCAGGCAGAGCACGATCTCATGAGTGGGAGCTGGCTCAGGAGAGTCCCCTGGAGATCTTCGCCCTTTGGGGGACCCCACAAGTGGATCACTTTGCCACCAGTGTCAACCAGAAGTGCGAAAGGTTCTGCTTGCAGGAATTTCCTCCAAGAGGAGCCTTAGGGGACGCGTTTGTGGTGGAGTGGTCCTTCCCACTGCTGTATGCATTTCCTACAGTCCCCGTCATTCTGCAAGTGCTACAGAGGTTACGGTGGTTCGGTTGTTGGATGATCCTCATTGCTCCGGCATGGGCCCGGAAAACGTGGTACCCGGACCTTCTCGACTTGTCCATCAACCCTCCACGCCGTCCTCCCTACCAAGATGATCTGCTCTCACTGGAGGGGGGTCAGGTTCTCCATCCAGAGGTCAGATCCCTCAACCTTCACGCTTGGCTTCTGAAAGGTTGAGGTACAAGGATTGGGACCTCCCTGAAGACGTGATGGAGGTGTTGCTTTCAGCCAGACGGCCTGCAACAAAGTCCCTGTACCGTTGTTGTTGGAGAAAGTTCTGCGACTGGTGCAGGGTTCAGAATGTGGATCCTTTTTCATGTGACATTCCTGTGGTTTTGTCCTTTTTACTTTCCTTAGCCCAGAAGGGCCTGCAAGTGGGTACCATTAAAGGTTACCTGGCGGTGCTGTCCATATTTAAGCACTTGTCTGAGGCGTGTTCTTATTTTAAAATTCCTTTAATTTCTCAGTTTCTGAAAGGGCTCACTAATGTGTTTCCACCGTCACCTTTCCAGGTGCCCGGTTGGGATTTGAACCTGGTTCTAAAATTCCTCATGGGGGCTCCATTTGAGCCTTTACATTCTTGTCCTTTAAAACTGTTAACCCTTAAAACTGTATTTTTAGTTGCGGTTACTTCCGCTCGCAGAGTGAGTGAGTTGCAGGCACTTTCTGTTAAGCCACCCTTCACAGTGTTTCATAAGGACAGGGTTGTGCTTAGGGTTTATTCTTCTTTTCTTCCGAAAGTTGTGTCGGAATTTCATTTAAGCCAGAAGGTCATTCTTCCGGCGTTCTATCCTCCTGCGCATCCTGGTAAGGAAGAGGAGAGGCTCCATAGGTTGGATCCTAGGAGAGCTTTACGTTTCTACATTTCATGCAAGTCCCGGGTCAGAGTGGACGATCAGCTCTTTATTGGATACGCTGGAAGGCGTTTGGGACAAGCTGTTACTAAGCAGACTTTGGGCCTGATCACGACTTTGGCGGTAATGCCGGCAGTATTACTGCCGGCGGTATTAGCCCTACCGCCGAACTCCCCGGCGCTAATAGCGCTGGATCACGAGTTCGGCGGTAATGTAATTCCTCATTCCCCATTGATGGGCTCAATGGGGAAAATGTGCGCTCTTACCGCCGGCAGATTTCCTGCCGGCGGTAATAGCGCAGATTTGCGGCGTATTTCCCCCAGCCAAGAGCTGGGGCAAAATCCGCCGAAGTCCTGATTTGGCGGACCCTTAAATCCGGCAGTAATAGCGCGACCGCCGGATTTAAGGGTTACCACCAAAGTCGTGATGAGGCCCTTTGTCTAGATGGATTATCTTGGCAATTTCTGAATGTTACCGCTTGGTGGGTAAGGACCCTCCGGTAGGCTTACGGGCCCATTCTACTAGGGGTGTGGCTGCCTCTATTGCCCTGCAGAGGGGTGTTCCCATTCGTAACATTTGTGAAGCAGCCACATGGGCTTCGGTCCATACTTTTGTAAGACACTACTCCCTAGATTCTATCCATGGGCAGGATCTGGCCTTTGGCAAGGCGGTCCTCTATTCTGCAATTTAATTGGGCATTCTTAATTTTGAAATTGCAAATTCTTTTCCCTCCTCCATACGTTGGTACTGCTTTGGGAGTCTGTCATAGATATGGAATACGTCGGAGGAACCAATCCCCTCGAAGAAGAAGTTACTTTCTTACCGGTAGCGTTCTTTCGATGGGATGTTCTGACGAGACATTCCATATCGTACCCTCCCAGCCTGCCCCGCTACAGAATTTCTTATGCGATTGTAGCTTACGTTTCCTCAAGGCTTTCTGTGGTCATGCTGGCAGAAGATTGGTGCCACATGTTCTGGGAAAAAACTACAACTGAGGCTACGGGCTTCGTGCGTCCTACTTTTAACATCCGGTGACATTGGCTCGACGGAGGCCCTCGAGGACAGCGTATCGACGTCATCGACGCAGGACGCAGACGCCGAAAATTTTCTGAAGCAGCACAGCTGTGGTGATTACCTGTCATAGATATGGAATACGTCGTCGGAACATCCCATTTAAAGAACGTTACCAGGTAAGAAAGTAACTTGTTCATCTCCCTGCTGTGCCCTGGGTACTGGCAAATAGCCGAGAAAAGGGCTAGATGCTGGGGTGCCTGAGATCCAGGGATGGAGCTGGGCATCATTTGGGAGGGGGGAGGGAGGGGGTTTAGGGAGGGAAGTTGGGGGAGTTGTAGTGTTAATATTTAAGGGTAGTTTAAGTTAGGGAAAGAGCTTACACGCGTCAGCAGTTGCGCCTGCGGCAGGGGTTGGGGAGATACAGAGGGGAGGTGGTAAGCAGCTGGACCATGGGGGACCTTAACGTAGTTTCTTGGAATGTCAGGGAGCTCAATAGCTACCTAAAAAAGGAACAAGGTCATGATGTATCTAAAAAGGCAAAAAATAGGTATAGCCTTAATACAGGAGGCCCACCTCACCAAAAAAAAATTGGAGGCGATCCAGAAGAAGTGGAGGGGGACCGTCATTGGGGCAACATATTCGGCTTATGCCAGGGTGATCACGTGGGTAGTACCGCATGTCCCATTTCAATTGCTACCGTCCACGTTTGAAGCGGATGGGAGGATGGTGGCATTACGGGGGCTGGTGGAAAATAAAGAAATATGCATTATTAATACATATGCCCCGAATCAGGACACAGTGACATACTTTAGGGCCCTATACAACAAGGTGAGCTTGTACATGGGGGGGGGGGGTGATCTGGGAAGGAGATTTTAATTGCACATTAAACCCAAAAGTAGATAGGTTAGATAATAAACAAGATAGACCCGCCCCGGCTGCCAAGGCCCTGCAGACTTTGCTGACAGATCTCCGGCTAGAGGATACATGGAGGGTGCACCACCCGCAAGATAGACAATATTTGCATTACGCTGCCCCACAGAATTTATACACGAAACTGGACTACATGTTTGCCACGCAGGAGGTAATGGCAGAAACAGTACAGACAGAATACAAGGCAAGGGTCCTATTGGACCACTCACCATTGGTTCTAATTTGGCAATACCGACCCCCAAGAGCTAGGATCCCAACGTGGAGACTTAGAGCCGAGGCACTGAAAGATACCATGTTTAGGGAGGATCTGAGAGAAGAAATTGTACGGTACTTTGAGACCAATACCGGGAGCGTCGATTCGGCAGGTACGCTATGGGAAGCCTTTAAGGTGGTGGTGAGAGGGATAGCAATAGCCAAATCCAAAGGGTTGCAGGGAGGTATACTAACGGAATTGCTGAAGGCTGAAACCAAACTAGAGTTAATCTTGGGCAGTGGGGGTAGCGCGAAGGAGGATGCTGAAACTATAAGCCAACTGCAACAGCAATGTGCAGTACTCTGGGAAAGACTATGTAATTTGAACTATAAAAAGTATGTAGAGTGACAGCATGCGGGGGGAGACAAACCGGGAAGGATGCTGGCATGGTTATATAAAAGGGAGACCCCCCAGACGCACGATTAGAGCAATAATAGGGGAGGATGGGTATTTAGTGGACACCCAAGAGGGCATAAAACGAGAGTCCCTTGAATATTATCAAAAACTGTATGAGGACAGCGAAGGGAGCGACAGCAGAGAAATAGGGAACACACTGGAGGACATAGGCCTGCCGCGAATAAGCGCGTCGGAACAAGAAGACCTAGACGCTCCGATAGAAGAAGAAGTAGTGCAGCTACCCACCAGTAAGACCCCAGGGGCTGATGTACTCCCCAGTGAATTTTACAAACTGTATAGAATAGAGGTGCTTCCCCCCCCTCTGCTAGCAATGCTAAATGAGGCATTTCAGAAAGGGTCGCTGCCAGAATCGCTGAGGGAATCAATTATCCCGCCCCCTAAACCCAACAAACCAAGCAAGGATTGCGGATCGTTCAGACCGCTATCGATGCTGAATCAAGATAGCAAAATGCTTACAGCGGTGTTGCGAATAGAATGAAACGGGTCATTAATAAACTAATACACCCTGGCCAAACAGGATATGTCCCACGTAGGAACATAACAGAAAACCGTAGACGACTCCACCGGGTCATAGAACACACAAAAGATGACCCGGGTGAGATGGCAATCGTGTCCATGGATGCAATAAAAGTCTTTGACTCAGTTAAATGTCCTTGGCTGATTGTAGCCCTGACTAACTATGGGATAGGACCAGGGTACCTCAAATGGGTCAAATTACTGTACAGTGCACTGCTAGCTAGAGTCAAAACGGGAGCTATCATCTCAGAAAGATGACAGCTTAGCAGGGGGACGAGACAAGGCTGTCCATGGCCCCCGATGCTGTATATCTTAGCACTGGGGCCCCTGGTAATATACCTGAGAAAGCAGTACGAGGTAATAGGAATCGGAATAAATGGGGAACCGCACTTAATTTCGCTATACGCAGACGATATGCTGCTGTACTTCGAAAATCTCCAATATATCTTGAAGGTGTTGGAGTGATTTGCATCGCTGTCTGGAATAGCAGTGAACCCCAGGAAATCATGCATATTCCCACTAGGGAGGTATGCAGGAGTCCCACGAGATCAGTTAGCAGTCTTACAAATGCCATGGGAGCCAAACACATTCAGATATCTAGGGGTGGACATTTATCACACGGTAGATGCAGAACAACATCACAACACTGAGGAGGCGGTACAGAAAATAGTATGGGGTTCTGGTCTAAGCTCCCCCTGGCGATGATGGGAAGAGGGGTGCTGCTGAAGATGGTGGTATTGCCAATTATGATTACATTTCTTCGGAAACATACCATACCTGATGCCGAGGCGATTATTTATTAAGCTACAGAGCATATGTAGGGAATTCCTATGGCACGGGACTAGAAATAGAATCGCCCTTTGGAAGTTGCGGAATACGCATGACAAAGGAGGCATAAAATTGCCGAACTATGACATCTATTACCTAGCTAGCCAACTACATTATGTTGCGAAGTGGCTATCAGAGGATCCCACCTCAGAATCGAGATTGTTGAGACTGGAATGTGCCCCGTTCTTCTTAAAAGAAATGATATGGTTGCCCAAATTAGAGTTGAAAGAGCGCTCTAAGATGCTGGTACTTGGATGGAAGATATGGCATAGAGCTTGTCAGGTCATGGAGAACCCAGGCCCGTGTTCACCAGAAATGCTGCTGGTCGCATTAGCAGGAGGGGATAGGCAGCTAATGAAAACAATTAGGAAGCACTGGGAACCGGTGGGAATAGCAACATTGGGAGACATATGGCAAGAAGGGGAGATAAAGGCATTTGGGGCGCTGGTGGAAGAAACAGGGTTGCATGCGGGGCAATATATTGCATATAACAGAATGGTTCGGCGAATCCGAGAGACATGGCTGGAAATAACATTAGATGAGCACCTGACGCCACCATAGAAACGATATATGATATAGCAGAAGGAGGGCACGAGATATCCAGATTATATGAACTATTGATGTCTAAAGTGGGGAAGGAAGTGGCACAATTAAGACTTGACTGGGAAGAGGAGACTGGTGTACCCATGAGTGACTGGATGTGGGAGCGGGCCCAGGGGTACCACAAGAAAGTGTCTAGAAACGTGAAGCTACAGCAAATACAGCTATATATAACCCACAGGGCATATGACTCCCCAAAGAATAGCCAGATTCAAGAACGCAGGACGGCAAACATGCCCCAAATGCGGGGAAGAAAACACTGGGATGACGCATATGTTCTGGGCATGCCCAGAAATTGGAAAATTCTGGGAAGAAGTAGCCCACCGGCTAGACGAGAAGGGGCTCAAAATAAATGTTGAATCAGTGTGGGCGTGTTTGGTAGGAGGATTCCCCAGGCCGCGTCAACTAAAATGTGCGCAAATTATAGGACCTGGCATACATATTCGCCAAGTGTAGAATTGCTATGGGATGGATGGCATGCAATAGACCTAGGATAGAGGTCTGGTGGAGAGACTTTCAGAAATGGACTGAGGCTAAAACAGCAGTATGGCAGGTAACTGGGAGCAGAGGAGGGGAGGAAGAAGCAGAAACCCTGACTGCCTGGAAACACTTAGTGGCCACACTGTATGGGCCCACCCAGGACTGGTCGAGCGACCAGGACTCCGCTGAGGACACTGGAAAAGATACCCCTGCGGGAGAAATAGAGGCAGACTGCGAAGTGGAGTAAGCTCGGGTTGGGGGGAGTGAGAGGGGCAGGAAGCAGACCTGAAGGAGAAATGTAAACATGTGAGATGATATGGTATGTCCTGCAAGTGATTTTGTGTGTTGTTTGTTGTAATAAAATCAATAAAAAATATATTTTTTTAAAAACTATGAAATGATAAATGTGAATAAGGAAGTCTAAGAGACTGCTCTTTAGGGTTTTTAAAGTTCCGAGTGGACTTAGTTTTAGATGAGAAGGTATTCTGTCAGTTTGACTTTGCCTCAGCCAAGTTCCAACAATCCCAAAAAGTGCTTAAAATGTGATGAGTGAATCTAAGAAAATGTTTGTTTTTGTGAATATTATTGTGCTTCTCTAGCAGTTGATAAAGATATTTTAATTTTGTACTTGCAGAACTTGTGTTAATGGCACACTTGTGTGCACCGTCACACAGCTTTGGCACGGAGATAGGATACTCTGGGGAAACAACCACTTTTTTAGGTAAGTTTGCATCCATGAGCTGTTTAGTAATTTCAATACTTTTCTGTATGAGATTTAATTTCATGATGTACATATATTCTTTTCTGTAAACAGGCTAAATTTGCCCAAGAGGAAGCGACGGGATTTGCTTGGAGAATTTGAGAAAGAATCAAATCTGACTGAGTGTGATCTGGATGCTGCTAGCGAAGCCTCCTCAGAGCCAGACTACAACTATGAATTTGCCCAGATGGAGGTTATAATGAAAACACTAAATAGTAACGGTGAGCAAATGTACACATGTGAAGCAAAGAGTGAAACTGCTCCTAATTTTTTTTAATCAGTGCCAGGCTATGGTATAATATCTATTTCTATACCACAGAATTGCCCTGTGATTTCAGAGACTGTAGAAGGGTCACATACGAATTGGTAATGATGTTTAAAGGCACAAAGTCCTGTTGGGATGGAATTCCACAATTTCGAGGCTAATACTGAGAATGAACATCCACCTTATGCTTCCTACAGGAATAGAGAACCGTAAGAAGGGAACCCTGAGAAGATAGTGTGTGCAAGGCACAAATATGTATCTTTAAAAGGAAGCATTCTTTGCTGCAGGTTGCCTAATGAGGGTCACGTATAGAATTTTGAAGGATACGCAATCCTTTGCAGTAACCCAGTGGCTGGATAGAAGAGGGGTAATGGGAGCAGTTTATATAGTTGGAGCAATAGGCATTCAGTGCAAATCGCATGGATGATTTTTGGATCAGCTGGACTCTTCTTATAAGATATGAAGGAAGACCCAGATGTAATGAGTTAGCAACATCCAGACATGACAAGACAGAATGCATGCAAGCTATTTCATTCAGTTAAAACACAATTTGGTAGATGATAGAAAGCCATGATGAATCAGAAAGCCAAACTTGTGGATGCTGGATCAGGGTATGGAGAGCTGGCTGACGCCTGACAGCCAGCAGACAAATATCTAGTGCTCTGGTATACCACCCACTTTGAGTGCATCAGTTTTATCTGCTTTATCTAACACTATGCCTCCAGAACACACCAACACTCGAATACAGGTCAAGGATTTTGACTGAAATGATTGAGGTGGTGCCTATAATGGGCAGTCTTTTTTGTTCTCCCTTGGGCCGTTCCTTTCCTAACCCAGGCGTGCCTAAACTCCAAGATGGTCGCTAGAGATCAGTAACTCCTTAGGGCTATTAACTGACTGGCTGGTTATAATGGCCTAAAGGCAAATGCCCTATCTCTCTCCCTCACTCTGGGAGTTCCTAGGGGAATCCTATGTCATGATCCATCGATCACGCCCCTTTTGGTCCTCCTGGTCCCTGGCACGTCGGGGGTTACTCGCAGTAGTACACCCAACATGGCCGAATTCACAGAACGCGGTCTATCGACCTTTACGTCCATGCAGCACGTTCCATAAAGGAACCACGCCCCTGCGGCTCCGCGCGTCTCAACGCTATCGTTAGCTGAGGCTAGACGTGCGTCGCAGTTCGTGCTCCTGGAACTGAGTTGCTACTCGAATTCCCGGACCCATTCCTTCTCCTTCCTCCCCCTTGTACCTGTATTCCATCCGCGTTCCGCGCAGACCGCTCTCGTGTGCGGCCTTCCTTCCTGGTCTTCCTGGAGTTCCGTGGTCTCGGACGAAGAAGCTGAACGAATCCTGGAATCCGACGACGGCCGAGCAGGTTTATACAAGACCCGAACAGCACGGAAGAAAACCCCAGCGAAGGATCCCGCAAGGCAGCAAAAACAGGTGAGAAAAAAGGAAACCTGTGACAGATTGAGACGCCACCTGATTGAATTTGACACAGACATGGAAGCGGCCATCCAGGACCTTATGCGTGGCATGCAAGAGCTGACGACCGAAGTGCAAAATTTAAAAGCAGAGAACGCCGCCTTAAAGCAATTGGTATTGTCCCGTGAATCTGCTACGAAAGAGAGTGTAATCATGGGCGGCGTTGTTGATAAATATGGTGGTTCCGCAAAGATCCTTTGTGGATTCCTTGACTCATGTTTGGTCCACTTTACTTTCAAGCCTTATTCTTTTTCTACGCCCAGGGCTAAGGTGGGCTTTATTATTTTGCATCTTTCCGGAAATGCCTTGTCCTGGGCCACCCCACTGGTAAACTCTGGGGATTCTCTCCTGGATAATTACAATGGCTTCATACAGGCCCTTAAGACCATGTTTGACCGCCCAGAGCAGGTCTACAGTGCCCAGGAACGTCTACTCGACTTTCAACAAGGTTCCCAGGATATGCTCACGTATGTCACACGCTTCAAACAGTTGGCTAAAGAAGCGGATTGGTCCTCTGAAGCTTGTTTTACCCTATTTCGAAGGGGGCCAACGAAGACATCAAGGATGAACTAGCCAGAGTGGCGCGCCCAAGTTCTTATCAGGCCCTGATGGATCTTGCTCTGCAGATTGACTTTCGCATTCAGGAGAGAAAGGCAGAGAAAAAGAAAAGCAAGCTACCACTCCAGACGAACCCCATTGGATTAACCTCGAGCCCTGAAGGTATTTCCACTTCGAGTAACGAGCCTGAACCTATGCAGCTAGGGGCATTCCGTGGACCCATATCCTCCCAAGAAAGAATGCGTAGGATCCATACCGAGTTGTGTATGTATTGTGCATCAGACAAACATTTAGTAAGAGAGTGCCCAATAGTCCCCCCATGGCGCTCGGGAAACGCCAGCTCCCGATCCTAGATGGAGCACAGGTTCGGGAGAGAGATGCCTGCTCCACATCAATTCCATCCTTGAACTCTCCTGGACAAAATTCTTTGCTGATCTTACAGGCCTTTTTATCGCCATCCAAGAACGAAACATATCCCATCCTGGCACTGGTGGACTGTGGAGCTATGGGGATTTTCATATACCAAGAATGGGTTCTTAAACACCATATTCCTTACGAATCCCGGACTATTATGCAACCTGTAGAAGCAATTGATGGAAGGCCCCTTTCTTCAGGACCCATAACCCTTCAGACCAAGGACGTTGAACTTGCCATAAACCACCATCGAGAAAGGATAAAATTTGACATCATCAAGTCGGCCCATTACCCAATGGTATTGGGAATGCCCTGGCTTTAAAAACACAATCCGTACATCAATTGGACAGCGGGTTCCTTGTTCCTGGGCTCAGAATTTTGTATGTCCCACTGCATAATGTCAGACCTCGCTTCGACACCATCAGAAGGACCTCCTACGAATCACCAAGGTACAATCTCAGTCTCAAAAACTATCCAGGTGCCGGAGATATACCATGTATATCCTGATGTTTTCTCTTCCGCCATTGTCCAGGCGTTACCTCCCCATAGACCAGAAGACTGTGCTATAGAAACGGACCCTTCCGCTGTGAATATCTTTGGAAGGATGTTCATCTTGTCCGAACCTGAAAATGGCACCATACGACCCTCTAAATCCCCAGCAGGGGCCTCACTGTTTTTTGTTCCCAAGAAAGAACTCAGACCGTGTCTGGATTATCGAGGTCTAAATCAATGCACCCTTAAGGATCGCTATCCGTTACCCTTGATCTCGGACATTCTGGAGGCAGTAAGGGGCGCAGTCGTTTTCACCAAGTTGGATCTCAGGGGTGCCTACCATCTGATTCGTATTAGGGCATGAGACGAGTGGAAAACAGCCTTTAGAACACCCTTCGGTCATTATGAATACTTGGTCATGCCCTTTGGACTTGCTAATGCCCCGGCGGTATTCCAACGCTTCATGGATAGGGTGTTCTCAGACATGCTGTTTCTTTTTGTGATTGTCTATTTGGACGACATCCTAATATTTTCGAAGGACATTTCCAAGCACAAAGAACATGTAAAAGCAGTGTTACGACTACGCGAAAACAAACTCCTGGCAAAGCCCGAGAAATGCATCTTCCATGCTTCTACTATACACTACCTAGGATTTGTCCTTAGTCCAGAAGGCATCGGAATGGATCAATCCAAGGTTAAGGCTATATTATCCTGGCCAAGTCCCACCTCTGTGAAACAAATCCAGTCTTTCCTGGGCTTGGCTAATTTCTACAGGAAATTCATACCTTCCTTTTCCGAGATAGTCCAACCAATCATTGCCAGGTTAAAGAAAGACATTCCCTTCCTTTGGACCACAGCTCAAGAGGAAGCCTTCCAACGGTTGAAGACTGAGTTTACACAATCCCCCATCCTGGCTCAACCTGATGTCAACCAACCATTCATAGTGGAGACAGATGCCTCCAGCTACGCTAATGGAGCCGTTCTCAAATAGCTATTCGGGGACAGGATGGAGCACCCCATCGCTTACCTTTCACGGACATTAACTCCCAGTGAAACCCATTACTCAGTCTTGGAAAAGGAAATGCTACCCATCCGTCAAGCCTTCACCGAGTGGCGTCCTCTACTACTCGGAGCAAAACATCCTGTCTAGGTCCGCACGGACCATCGAAACCTACAAGTACTGCAGGCCTTGGAATGTAGGATTAGCCGTCAAGCTCGGTGGGCCTTCTTCTTTGCCCAATATCAGTTCCGGATTCACCAGGTTCCCGGAACACAAAATCTAAAAGCCGACGTCCTCTCTCGACGTCCAGACTACGAACCTCCGGGAGATTGGGCATATCCCAAGATGTTTCCTCACACAATATTTATAGCTCAAGCAAACAATCTCCTGGAAGACTTTCACATACAAACTCAGATTTCGGAACTCTGGAAGGGTCTTTCAAAAAGGAATCAATGGGATCTGAGAACCAAGGATGGATACTTGTTTAAGAATAACAACCTGGTCATTCCCACACAGAAACTACAACAAAAGATTATAAACCTCTGCCATGATACCCTTCACTCCGGTCATTGTGGCATTTCCAACACCCTCCGTCTAATACAAAGACAATTCTGGTGGCCCAGAATGAAGGCTGACGTTCAACTGTACGTTCAATCTTGTTCCTTCTGTAATCAAAACAAACATGACAACCAGAAACCAGCAGGACTCTTATTACAGCCTACTCCACCAACGAGACCTTGGGAAGTCATCGCTACAGACTATATTGTAGAATTACCGCTATCTAGAGGGTACACCACTATCATGTTCACTATTGACTTGTTCACTCATATGGCTCATTTTACACCTCTGTATAAGTTACCATCCTCGTCAGAACTTGCTGGAATCTTCCTGGAACACATCTTCCGCCTGCATGGACTTCCTTCCAAGATCATATCGGACAGAGGACCACAGTATATCTCTCAATTTTGGAAGCACCTCTGCAGGATACTAGGAATCCAACGAGCCCCTCTCCTCAGGATATCATCCCCAAACCAATGGAGTCACAGAACGAGTAAATCAAACCCTTGAACAATACCTTCGTTGTTTCTCTACTAAGGTCCAGGAGGATTGGTCGCTTCAAATACCAGTGGCAGAATTCGCCTACAACAATTCGGACCATTCGGCTGTTAAAACCAGCCCTTTTTTTTGCAGCCATGGATTCCACCCTGCGGTATTACCTTCAGTACTTCCGCATCCTACTCCAGTTCCAACAGTTGACTCCTGGATTGAAACACTCATCAATATGCAGAGAGAAGCCAAGGAACATCTAGAAAGGGCACAGATCCAAACTAAGCACTATGCAGATTCGAGGAGAAGACCAGGGCCTTCTTACACCATTGGGGATAAAGTATGGTTATTCTCGAAGCCACTGCCCCGACATCTCAGACCGAATAAGTTGGCTCCTCGATATTATGGCCCTTTTCCTATAAAAGAAGTCATTAACCCTGTGGCCTTTCGACTTAAACTACCAGACTCCTGGAATAAAATCCATCCAGTTTTTCACAAATCTCTATTGAAGCCTTACATCCAAACCACCCGGACTAACCTTTGACCCAGTCCTGTGATTGTCAATGACCAGTTAGAATATGAAGTTTCTCGAATATGTGACTCCAGATATAGGCGAGGACAACTTCAGTACCTGGTGGAATGGAAGGGCTATCCACCCAGTGAACGTACCTGGGAACCCGTCTCAAACCTGAACTCCCCCAGATTACTCAGAAGGTTCCATCTAATAGATCCAGGCAAACCCGGTGGAACGAGTTTTAGAAGGGGGCATGCTGTCATGATCCATCGATCATGCCCCTTTTGGTCCTCCTGGTCACTGGCACGTCGCGGGTTACTCGCTGTAGTACACCCAACATGGCCGAATTCACAGAACGCGGTCTATCGACCTTTACGTCCATGCAGCACGTTCCATAAAGGAACCAGGCCCCTGCGGCTCCGCGTGTCTCAACGCTACCGTTAGCTGAGGCTAGACGTGCGTCGCAGTTCTTGCTCCTGGAACTGAGTTGCTACTCGAATTCCCAGACCCATTCCATCTCCTTCTCCTTCCTACCCCTTGTACCTGTATTCCATCCGTGTTCCGCGCAGACCGCTCTCGTGTGCGGCCTTCCTTCCAGGTCTTCCTGGAGTTCCGTGGTCCCGGACGAAGAAGCTGAACGAATCCTGGAATCCGACGACGGCCGAGCGGGCTTATACAAGACCTGAACAGCACGGAAGAAAACGCCGGCGAAGGATCCTGCAAGGCAGCAAAAACGGGTGAGAAAAAAGGAAACCTTTGACATCCTAAGCTGTTTCCCCACAATTCAAAATGTTAATATAGCCTTATAGACTGAGGAGGTGCTCATTATACCAAGCTTTAATGCCCCCTGCTGCACCCCCACCCCCAATCAAGTTCTACAAGGCTATTAGCACATGGTGGTAGTAACAACACATCTGTGTTTTGGTGTTGAAGTAAAAATAAAATCTTTAAGAGCAAGTAAAGTAAATGGGACTGAGTTAGTGAATTGAATGTGGTTTTATTGCTTAGTATTTCAATAACATGGTTGCCTTGATACGTTCAGCATTTTAATTGCAACTTGGTTGAACCGGAACCGATTTAACATAAACATGCATTAGGTGTCATGTAAAAGTAAACCTTTTCTCTAAAAGAACGTGAAAGCATTTAAAAATATTTGAGCTTCTCTTTCGTGTCTTAATTAGCATGTTGCAGCAAACAAAGGTCCTCCCAGATAGTGAGTGTCTTGTTGAAAACAATCTTGCCTGGAAATTGCATTGTTGATTCCCTGTCTGCTTCTAAAGACAGAATGTTTAGAATGTGTGGTGGTAATAAACAAAGATCAAGCCAGCGGATTTGAAAATAGGTTCACTCAAAAAAGACAAAGTCCCATCAACAATGTAAGAGAAAGGTCCCTCAGTCAACACCGCAGATCACCTCATACAAATCACAACAAGGTTGTAAAATACTAGGTTTATTTATTTAATCAAATTCATTAAAATAGTATTAAATGGTTTAAAGTTTACACATGAATGTAACATACAGCTATATGACACTAATAAAGTGCATAATGTGATAAAAGTGCTAGTAGCAAAAGGAGGCTGCAAACAATTCACTGCCAAATTCCAGTACAGAGGGGAAATCACAGTAATCCCTAATGCACGTGTGCAGGTACCAGTCAAATAAGATCCATCGGGAGAAGGTGATCTCTCGAAGGGGGAGAACCTGGTCAACTGGACAGATTTAAATATAGAAAAAGTCGAGTCAAAAGCTAATTCAATCAAGCTATCACATTGGCAGGAAAGAAAAAGTACAAGAAATATATTCCCTGATAGGACAGTCCAATGGTGTGTTGAAACTGCAAAACCTCACAGTCCTAAAACCATACACCAGAAATCTGACATGGGATGCTATATGTCAACTACTAGAGTGGCATGCACAATTAAACACAAATACATATAAACAATATAGTGAACATGGCACCGTTGAAAGAGTAGTTTTGATGGAAAAAACATCTAACTGAATTGCAGATGATGTCCATCTTCATCAGGACATGGCATTCCCGTATATATTTTTGAAAATTCATCTGTGTCTTCTATGCACATGCACAGATGTTAAACGTTAAAAAGCCTTTGTACTAAAGGTAATATCTCGTAACAAAGATGATAATTATGCCTAAAACAAAAGAAAGAAAAAAGAACAAACATATAAACATTGTAATAGTTTATATACATAAAAACAGGTGATCTGAGGGTTAACGAAGGGAACCAGTCCCACACTGCTAGATTCAAACGTGTCAAGTGACTTGGGGGGAGAAAATCTAATTACCGTAATCTCAACCCCGAGGGGGGTAATGGTTCCGGAGACCTGTCTAAGAAGTCCAGGAATTCACAATCCGGCCACACTGAAAGCAGATCTCTAATAGATTAGATCTGAAATGAAAAATATAGTTACAAAAAAAGCAAGAAGCTAAAAATGACCATATCAGGTCATTAAGTTTCTCTGAAAGCGAAATCGAGTGAAAATAGGGGAGCCCAAAACAGAATCCAGCTAAGCTCTCTACTAAGACAGACATAAAATTATATAATAAGAAGTAAACCAGAATGGATAGAGTAAATGGAAAACCCCTGCATCCAAATGTTATGCGCGAAGCAAAAATGAATCGAGAGCACCCAAAATGTTATCCATGTTCTAGCACCCAAGAAATGGCTACAAAGTACATGTATCATATGTAGCTCACCTTAGAACAGACCAAGGTCTCCCAACTTGATGCCGGTGAGTAATGTGTCCTTGGTCTGTGGTTTCGCCTCGAATTACAGCAAGGTTCTATGTCTCCGTAGGGTCCCCGTAGAGGAACCGCAAGGTGTCATTCGGGAAGAGCCGAAGTCTAATAAAAAATAATATAGGACACAAAACATAAATAAATAATTTCAAAGGTAACAAATAAAGATTAGCATCACAGTGCTTTCTGTGATCAATGTAGGTGACACATTCAAGAGGAAATGGGGTACAGATTGTTAATGGCAATGGATTGCCAAGCTGAAATAAATCACAGCAAGAGAACATCTCGTGTTCCCGCAATCCCTAATAAGCACTGGGTCAGCGCTAAAAGTCCTCGACATCGAGTGCTGCAGAGTAAGAAATTTCGAAAAGGAACAAAAGTTCGATCGAGCTAAATAGCTCTCGCGTCTTACCTCCATAGGACGCCAATCGCCGTGAAACGAAACGGATCAGGTCAGGCACAACAGACATCTGTCATAGATACGCGTACCCATTTAAATGTACAAGGGGGCGTGTCTGGTATGACGTTACGAGCGTCCTGACTGGAGAGCCAAGAGGGGCATGTCCAGTCTGACATCACGCGTCGCGGAGAGTACATAGGGGTAGACAGAGGACTAAATCCTCGCAGCAAGGTGTTAGTTGGAGAAACATAATGAAAAATCAAACCATTACGGCAGCACCAAGACCGTCGCGTGTGGCAGCAATCAAATCTCAAATTCCGTTCAAAGGCACTGAAGGTGCTAGACTAAAGAAGGGACCAGCTATCGGTGTACAACTCCCAGGATATGCGCCCGTGATGGAGGGAAAGAAACGTCATGTATAATTAGAGTAAAAGGGTTTGTGCAAGCTTGGTCGCAAAGGTATAAAATATATACAATATATGGGTGATCGGATGCAGAGGCATACTGTATAGATCTTACAGCAAAGAAACTAAGAGCAGTAGATGCATGTCGAAAAAAACACGTATCTGGATGGAGTCACTAGATGAGGGGAGAGAAAAGGAAAATGGTTAATCCCACGATGCCTATTAAGTCAAGAGTCTATTTATTAAATAGTGCATGCCATTCTTCTTGGGCATTCATGCCCAGTGTATGGCTTTGTGTGTTATATATCCACCACTGTTCCCGTAAGGATAGTTTGGTGGCTATGGCATAGTGGTCCGGTCCCGTGAACCGTTCAACACACCACCACCGTAGGTCCTCACAATCATGTTGATACTCAACAAAATGTGCAACTAAAGGAGAATAAAGGTTGTGAGTCCTTATTCTGGACTTGTGCGCAGTGATCCTCAATTTAATGGGTCTAGATGTTTTACCTATGTATGTCTTGTTGCATGGACACATGACAACATAAACTACGTTTTTAGAATTACACGTAGTATGATCCCTAAGCTTCCAGTGTCTATGATTAATGGTGACGATGTTAGTCACTGTGGTGGATCCACACTGGCAAAAATTGCCACATGGGTAATTGCCAGTGACCCTTTCCATTCCCCACATCTCAGTAATGGTTTTGGGTGCTTGGATTGACTGCAGTCTGTCAGCCTGCGATAACCAACTTTTCAAATTCCTACCCTTTTTAAATGCATACATGGGATGTTCCAAATTGGACATATTCATTTGAAGAAAGTGCCAATGTTTGGCAATTACCTTCTTGATCTTAGCATGATGGGTGCTATAAGTCATGGCACATACCATACGTGACTGATTCTGATTTTCACGAGTATTTTTTGCCAACAGTACTTCACGGTGTTGATGTCTCGCTATTTTCCGAGACTGTCGCAAAATGTGACCTGGATAACCTCGCTGACATAGTCCGGTCTCTATGATATTGGACTGAGATACGAAATCTTGTTTGTCTGTGCAGTTTCGCCTAGCTCTTAAAAATTGACCATAGGGAATGCTCTCCCTCAAGGATTGCGGATGAAAACTGTCAAAGTGTAGAATCGTGTTTCGATCCGTGGTCTTACGAAACAAGTCCACCGTGATGGCGCCTTCCTTGATTTTTAGCTTAAGATCCAAAAACGAAATAGATGTGCTGTTTGCAGACATTGTAAACTTAAGATGTAATTCTGGGAATTAATCCAAGTCAAAAATTGTTCATGATCTCCCTTAGTTTTGTCCCACACGAAATAATATTGTCTATGTATCTTCTATAGAGAAGAATCAATTGCAAAAAAGGATTACAGTTGTCAAAAATCGAGACCTTCTCAAATGCCCACATAAATAAGGTTGCATAATTAGGGGCGAAAGCTGCACCTATCGCAATGCCTTTAACTTGTAAATAGAAGCTCTCTTTAAACCTAAAATAATTCTTGGTCAGAGCAATTTCTAGCAGATCAACAATAAATTCACTTGGAACCAATTGTGGATCATCTCTGAGATCCAGCAAAATGTAATAATGGGCAATGACTCTGACTGGGGGATGTTCCAATATAAAGATTCTACATCAAGGGTAATGAACAAATTGTTCTCTGAATCGAATGGTAAACCTAGAATGTGTGGTGGGCCAGCGATAACAGGACACCAGTAAGTAGTGGAACAAGATTTATTGTTCTACTTATTCGCTAGGTTCTGTGGCTAGGAAGACGTCATGTTGCTTCACCCCTTCTTCCTTCTTATTGAAGTTCCTTAAGGAGTAGGGACCCTTCTCCTTTCGGGTTTCTCTTCTCATTCTCTTCAGGGAATTAGTCTGCCCACTCCAGGGAGTAGGCCTCTCCTGGTTCCTCCAAGAATAGACAAAGTGAGAGTCAGCTGTACTCAGACAAAGCCCTGGTTTTATACGGTAACCAATTGAAAAACCCCAATCCCTGCATCTCTTTTCTAGACCACATGGGTCAGGGAAGACTGACTGAGTCCTACCGCCTTCCTGGTGGTTCCGAGCTGCCATCCATTCCTTCCCCGAGCTGACAGTGACTCTGCATCTGGAGGCCACTCCCTCCTTCCTTGCTGAATGCAGCTATCAACTACAGTCACCATGGGTGTCTGCCTTGTTTTGGCATGATGCCAAAATGGCCCAGCCGATGGCGTGCCGTCTGCCACTGGAGCTGAGCCCAAAGCTGCCATCCTTTCCGAAGTCCGGGCTCCGGCGAGCATGCGAGCTCAGAGCGTTCTTCCCCTGCTTCAATCCCCCTGGTTGCTCCTTCCCGGTGAGTAGCGCTTCTGGCTGTATGAATGAGGTGTGTGACTGCCGGTTTCCCCTGTATGTTTGTTCACATGCAGTCAATACCAGTTGTTGTTGACTGCACTCCAGACATTCTGATTGACTGAGAGAAGCTCAATAACCATCTCCATATGCTAATAAGAAATTGAGCTTTTTAGTCATATATCTCATTAGGTCTTCCTTGCATGCTCTTGAACTCCTCACTATGATATTATATCCTGTCTCTCCCTTCCTTTTACTCAAGTCTCGTTCTCCCGCTCCTACTTTCCCTCTACCTCTATGATGTTACTAGTCTTCTGCTCTAAACTGTCTCCTCTTCGCTCTACTACTGTCACCTCTCTGCTTTACTACACTCTTCTCTCCACTATCTTCTCCTCTCTCTCCACTATATACTATCTCAACCTCCCCTCTCAACTTTCTGCTCTTGTCCCCTCACTGCTCTATATTATTCTCCTCTCTCGACTACTAGACTGCACTTCACCAGCTCCTTCTCCCATAGTCACCCTCCCAGTCACTTTCTCATTCAGTCTTATTCACCCCCTACTCTTCCTCTGTTTAGTCTATCCCACTCTCCTTGCACGCATACCCAAGTACCACTTTTGTCCCACCGACCAACACCTCAGCTGGCACACGCTTTCAAATATTCTCCTCCATCATGCTTGCTCCGCTTGTCTTTTGGTCCTACTTCTCCTCTCTTGACCCCACCTGAACAAACCATACTGTTCATGTCCCTTCATCATCCCGCTACTGCTTCCACTGATTCTCTCCCTCAGCTGGTTCCCTAGGGCAACCGCTGGCTTCCTTTGGAAAAAACTACTGGGCTCATCATACTCGTCCCAGTAAGATACAACTGAAGAAGAGTTGTGTTTCTACTGCAAATAGCCTTTAACATTACTTTGGCATTGTGTTGCATCAGTTGAGCTCTATGATGGATTAACCAATTTCTATATCAATGTTTTCTTTTCCTCAGAAGCACTTCTCTTTGTCCCTTGTGAAATGTATTTATTTTCCTAATGTCAGCACGTAGCTGTTTTTTGGCATCTAAGATTTCCTTATCATACGTTTATGTGAGAAGCCCGGTTTAACAACATTTTTACCAACCACCTCAAACTCAACCAATGGAGATGCATAGTTCAGGCCAGATTTTGTGTTCCTCAGGTCCTCCTTATATTTTTCTAATAAGTGGGAGACTTTGTAAGGCTTGATTCTCAAACTGTTGCTACCTTGTGTTACCTCAAGGGTAGAAGTCCACCATTCCCTTCTTGATTTTTATGTCGCACCCCATGTAATTTGTAATAAATAATGATCACTCTTTGTCATGTCGATAACCTCCAATGTTTTTACAAAGGGATCATGTTACCTGAGATGAAAATGTAGTCCAGAACTCCAAGCTTGGGGCCTGTAGACCAAGTAGGTCTACCCGGAACATTTCCCGTTGTTTGACCATTTAACACGTGGAAATCTCTCGGGTGCAAAGCTCTTGTCCAGGCCGCTGCACTTCTATGCCCAGTATTTACCATTCTGTCAGATTCCGTGATTACCAAACCCTTTTGGTCAAGACGCATTTTATTCAGATCTCCACTTATAATGATACTGGGAGCGGTCCATTGAGCATTACTCTAGTCGATTATATTCATTTCGACATCCACAAGTTTACCAGGGTCCATCCCCACAGTATTCCAATATTGATTTAAAAATACCCCATTTTCGAGTCCTGGAGCCCTTCCCGCTCCATTCTAACCCAAAGCACCTTGATAAAAGGGTTGCGTTCCAAGTCTGGAGAGGGCCTTCCCTTCTGAACTTTTTTGCTGGATTTAAATAGGCACTATCACTGTCTAACCTAGGTTTTTCCCACAACCAGGTCTCCTGTAAACTCAAAAGGTAAAAAAAATCCCCAAAAAATCCATATTCATTAAAAAGATGAGTGAACCCCTGAGTATCCTCTCACCCACTCCAACGGGTCAGTATCAAAATCATCCTACTTTTTTGGGGCGACTATTAAAGCCTCCGCCAGAAACGCTCAGCTATTAGCTTTCAACACATCTGATGGAGTTAGTGGCACTTATTTGATGTTTCTGTCCAATGCCTTTCTACATTTGAAAGTTACCCTTAAAGGGCAATTCATGTCCATTCTGGTGGTGTTCGTATTCTCATCAATAGTCAAGGGCTGGTGGTTTGAGACCGCAATCGGTGTTAAGTTAGCCACTCTCAATCTTTTCTGAAGATTATTTCTCGAACTATGCAGATGGACATCTGGCTTCTTTTCTGTCAGTAGCCACGTCATGCCTGAAGTTTCCGTTAGCTCAAATCCAAAAGGCAGCAGCAAGGAGGAGGATACCAGAACTAAGGTCTTAAACAAAGTTGAATTCAGGTGAAGAATAACCCTTTCCATCTGTGATTCGTTAAGAAACTCCACTATTTTGATATCCTTTGTGTCTATCGGACGCAATATTGGAACGGGATGGAATAATCTTAGTACATTCGAATGATTCAGAATTAAGCCATCCTCCGTAGATAATACGCGTTCTAAGAGCTAGTATTCCTGTCTGTAAGTTTCCTACCTTCCATCCAAGGTTTATCTTTTATGTTCTGCGCCAAATTGGGTGAAACAGGATCCTGGTGTTTATTATCCCTCTATACATTTTTGATCAGCTATTGATCTCCTTTGGGCCAAGGTAGAAAAGGGCACATTTACTTCTCTTTGGCAATGCAACGTTCCCTCCATCAATCAACGAGATGGGTTCTGGTCTTGTGCTTCTGTCTCCTGCGCCCTCTCTTTTTCCTTGAGTTCTTCAACAGTGTAAGTGGAGAGGTTCAGTAATTCCTCATCGGTCCCACTGCTCGGATCCTACCTTATTACTTCTACTACATTCTTTTCCGATGACAGCTGTGGGACATCCAACTCAGCCGACCTAGCCACAGACTGAGACTTTTTATAAGGAATCGACTGTAACAGCAGTTTAGGCGTCGCCAAATTACACACACATTTCCTGATATCATGTGATTTGCTGCGCATTACTAGCAGCATGTTTTTCGTTTTGGGGCTGAGATTTAGCATTTTTAGAAGACTGCTTTTTCCCCTTCTTATTATGAATGTCAGGTAAGCATTGTCAGGCGTTTCTTGTGGCTCCGAGGTGTCATTCACTGGTGCTGGTCGCAGTAGGGGTTCCTCGGATTTTATTATCACTATCTCCAGGTCATTGACAACCAAGACCCTCAAGAGGCTCTGGAGATTGCTTACATCAGCAATTCAGTCCCCATCCACTCTTTGATGAATTTTTTTTTGGCAGGACAGTTGGGGAGATTATGGTTGTCCCTTGAGGATCAAAGACCTTGGGGCAGACTGAGAAATCCAACCCAACATGCTTATGAGACTTGGAATTAACACCAACAGTCTTCTGTGGACTCAAAACAATTGTGCCATGTTTACCAACTCCTTTCTTTTATTCATTTTATTGTCTCTAAAAGGATTCCATCATAACCTTTTTGTCAATCACTTCTTCTAATAGATCACACACTTTCTTTTGGAGCCGGGCAGATGTCTGTTTTTCCTGGTCCAATCTATTTTGTAGCAAGGTGATAGAAGGTTCTATGTATATCATTTTAGAATGGATCATGGCCAGTAGATTTGCTTGGTCTTTGAAGTTTTAGTTTATTGTTTCATATCATTTTAAAAACAGAGATAAAGAAATCGTCAAGGCTGACATGATATTGCATTGGGTTTGGAATGCTGCCGAGTTAATATAGCTGGGGTCCTGGGTGTTGATATGCAGCGAAAAGGGGCGAAGGAGATGTGGATGATGAGTCCGCCTATGTTCCCATCCATACATTCTGGTAATAATTGGTGTCTTGAGTCGTCAATGTAAAATTCTTTATTGTTCCAAGCAACGGCTGCACAGCATCACTGACCTTCGGGCAGTCCAACCGTAAAGCCAAAGACTGTACACTGCTAGATCTTTCTATTGAGTAGTCAGCTGGGAAGCGTAAGGAGTAGCGCCCATTCACCCCACTTCTTTTTGATATTACCAATGTCTCTAGTTGGGGGGCGTGGCTAACCAGCCATAGACTAGGACGTGCTTTGTGCTGGGCTCCTGCTGATCCGACATTGATTTGCCGAATTACGCTGAGAAAAATGACACTTGTGCCTGGAAACTGAAAGATCGAGCGTCGGAACGCATGTACTGTACGAATCCTGAAGAGTGAGTCATTCGTGCTTGTGAATCAAAAGATACATTGACTTTGCTAAGAGTGGCCACAAGGATACTTTTTTGCCAAGATGGCGGCGAACAAAGGAAGAGCTGTCACAGCTTGGAAATGAAACTTATCCCCCTGAACCGTACGGAGCGTTCAACAGAGGGCTGCACATGGGGAAACACTCCACTCCTGAATAGGACCGCGTTCATGGGGTAACACTCCTGGGCCTGAGTGACTGTAGCAGCTGGATACTGTTGCGAGATAAACGTGATAAGCCCCGAGGACCATGGCGGCTTGTAATTGTGTGCAGCAGCGGCTGGATCCCGCAGCTCCAGTGGAGCGGGAGGACGGCGCCCGCCGGCAGCCAACGTTACAATGTTTTTCTTTGTCCTGAACTGACGAGGCGGCGCTCCGAAAACCTCACACAAGGAGCGTTCCAGAAGGGATACAATGCAAGCAGAGAGACGAGATGTGTAGACGCGGCTCCCAGCTGCTCACTAAAGTAACCGTGTCTGCATACATGGGACAAGATATAAGAGGAGCGGGCTGTGACACGGAATAGAAGACAGATGCGCTTGCTGGCAGAAAGCCCTTGGCAAAGCTGATGGCAGTGAATTCCAACAGAACGAGTAGTGTGTGCGCCGGGCAGCGCTGAAGATATTACTGCTGGGCTCTACAGTAAGCATTCCACTGCAGTGCAAGTGCACGCTGTGACCCGAGGAGCGGGTCAGCGGTGCTTGGGGCGGGCGCCGCAAACCACAGACGCTGCAGTACCCATCTCCATAGCACCGAAGTGTACACGGAAGGCTGCCGCCAGGGGTCAGGACTTCCATCAGGCCCGCGCATGCACGCTGCCACATGAGTGAGCCAGTAAAAGCGCAAGGCACACGGCAAAGAGGCGATGATTAAAAACAGATGTGGATGCAACCGAACGACTACAGGAAAACAACCTGTGGGCTGTTGCTGACCGGCGTAGTGCAACACTAACGCACCCTTTAAAATGGCACATGGTAGCTACTGAGAGGAAACCAAGGTACAATAAGTGAGTGCATGGGGACACCCAAACCAGGCGCACATCACATGTACCAAGGCAACCTGGCCACAGGGGGAGGTGGCATCGGAAGTGTGAGCTAGTGGGGAAAAAAATGGAAAGGGTCTGTGGTAGGTTCATCATACTCTGCTTACGCTAGGGGAGTGCTTGTCTGGGTGGCGCCGCACGTCCCGTTTCAGCTACTACAGGAAGTGGGAGAAAACGATGGGAGGATGGTTATATTGAGAGGGCTGGTGGTGAATAACGAGGTATGCATCGTAAATACGTATGCCCCCAACCAAAACACGGCGGCATACTTCAGAACTCTGTGCAATCATACAGCAGATGATTCACAAACCAGGGTTCCAAGCAAGTTCATAACAGAACTGATGTCAATTGCTCTGTGCAAACATTTCTTTACTTTCAACAAACAGATCTGCTTACAGACCAAAACAGGCCATGGGTGCAGTGTTTGCGCCTAGCTTAGCAATTCTGTACATGGCCAAATATGAGAAGGACTATGTGCTTTCTGACATCAACCCCTGGAAAAGAAATGTGAAACACTGGCACAGATACATCAGTGACATCATCTTTGTCTGGGTTGGAACAGGAGATGAACTAACACTATTTTGGACATGGACTAACACCTGTAACAGACCAATTCAATTTGCCATGGAACATAGCAATTTGGAAATTAATTTCCTAGATTTGACCATCAAACATAGACATGGCAAGTTAGAATGCGGGCTGTACCGCAAGACAAGTGATCGGAACACCTTGCTCCACTATGCTAGTAATCATCCCACCCACACCAAAGAGAATCTGTCCTTTGAACAGTTCCTACGCATACGTAGAAACTGTACATCTCTGGATGGATTTCCACAAACATGCAGAGGACCTGGACATGAGATTGCGGATACAAGACTATCCTTAAGAATTCCCTAGCCATTCCAAAGAACTTGCTAGATACACAAATCGGGAAGCCTTACTACTCCCCAAAGAAACAACCACCAGGGTAAACAATTAGCGCCTTACGTGTGCTATCACACATGGAACACACACTTTCTTGGTCAAGAAAACTATCCGGAAATACTGGCCCCTGGCCCGCATGAATCTACCTGAAGAACCACCACCACGATTTGCCTTTAAACGAGCTAGAAATATTCGAGAACATTTGGTACACTCTATATAGACAAGAAACCTCGAATACGAGGCTCTGGAACCTACGTACCACTAAAGGCCTCTTTTCTTGCAGCAATTGTACAGCATGTAAATTTACTTCCAAGATACAACATTTCTCAATTGGGACTAAACAATGGGTACTCCAAGATCTGACAAACTTCAAAACCACAAAGTGTATTGCATATAGTGTCCCTGCGGCTTAAGATACGTAGGGCAAACCAATGCGGATGATTAGCATCAGGATTTCCAAACACAGATGTAAAATTGTCTGTAAAAACATCACAGCACCACTTGTAGATCACTACATGAAGGCTCACCACTCTGCAAATGATGTCCTATGGTGGGTTGGGAAGAAAGTCAGAGGAGGACCTAATGTGCAGAGAAGCCTCCTGGAGAAAGAATCACGCTGGATACACTTCATGGACACCTATAATCATGGCCTGAATGAACAATTCATTCCCACCACATACTAACTGCTGGCTATAGATCAGGATTTGCACACTGGGGAGTCCAGCTCTGCCGGTACCAAATGTGCTTCACACAGGCAGACTATATTCCACCCAAACACATCACTCCCGTCAACTTGTCTAGCCTGACCCATACAACCATTAGTCATACTGGACGCTGGCCCCCTCTTTCCTTCTTTATAGGCAAATAACACAGGATACATCCTACAGGCACCACCTTGTGGCCCCTCCAGTTGATTCATCCACCTGCAGTATTAATTTCATTAATACTAACTGCATGAGTTGCTCTGGACCACTCACAACTCTTCACTAGAGGCGGGGTGGCCAGCCTTAGACCCCTGACTGACACACAGGGTTCATCACTATAACTACGTCGCACATGCTGTGCAAGACCTAGACTGGACGATGGCCTGTGTAGCCCATGTGAGACGCACAGTAGTAACCAAAGGATTTCATATTCCGCCCAGTAAAGGATTTTTTCACCATTTGCGTGCAATGTTTTTCGGTGGCTTTTTCACTGCCTAGAAGAGGCGTGCTGCTCCTTACACAATCCGTAATGGACAAAGCTTCCTATGTCCATGTCGCTGGACGTGATTCCTACCCATTCCACCAATCACAAGAGAGAGCTCGGTAACAGCAGTGGTTGACCAGACAACTGCCCCACACAAACGTGGAGACCAGGCACAGACATGCTTTTCGGACAAGTTCACATCCCACACACCTCACAAGCTACTGCCCAAACTCGCGAGGTAAGCTCCATACCATAGGACTTTACTTGTACCTCCCAACCCAAGAGGCATAGAATCAGGCCATAGCTCGCTACACGGCCGCCAGGCTCCTTGCACATGATGCATTCATATATATCTCTACACGTAACACCCAAGCAGTGTACATGTGCTGATGCAGATATCTGCTTTCTCTCGACCGATAAGCCACACACGGTGTCAAAGGGAAGGTCAGAAAAATCCCTGTCCTCTGGGCCATCGCTTTTGCCACATGACATGCCCAGGAAGCAGACGCCAAAGTCAGTTTCCGACACTGCAGGCAAATCAGGAAAAGTCCTCGGGTACCGAAGAACATGCGTCGAAAGACTAGTGGACGGCCCCTTCTTAAAATTCAAAGATGAGTGAACTCATTAAAAAACACTTCTCGGACACCCTCCTCAAAGCTAAGATGTTGAAAAACTCCAAAACTTCGATGCCCTTACCCTCAAAATCGCAGGTTTCAAGGGAGAAGGAATACTCTGCCCCTAGGGACACGTTTTCAGGGGCAATGCACCACAAACAGCCCCTGCTCCAGAGCCTTTGCCTACACCTGCTCCCACAGTGTCACCAAGCTTCTCCCAATGGACCCTTAAACACTTTGATAGGGTTATGAAAAGAATGTCTAGTTTTGTCGATTTTTTTTTTTTTCTTTTTTTTTTTTTGGATCAACTCCCAGATCAACTTGCTAACCTCCAGGGGCCCCCTCAAGGCGATTCAGCTAACAAGCAGCCCAACGCCAAAAGAGTACGGCTGGACCTAACACAATCTACTACATCTACCTATCAAGACGTGTCTGATGACCTATACTATTATGAAACTAGAGGTTCCCAAGACCCTGGCTCATTATCAGACCAAGTGGACATGGAGGATACAGATCAATACTTTGACGACGATGTATACATCATCCAATCCCCAGACCATACTGACCAACCAGTGGCTGATTCCCCTGTAGACAACCATCTGCAGTAAAATGATCTTCTTTTAAACGCTGCGGAACACTTAAAAATAGATGCCCAGGAGGCACACGTCAATAAAGACTTTGTAGAGGACATCCTTGGTGATAAGAGATCTGCAGCACAGTTCATTCCACTGCTCTAATCTGTCCAAAGGCGTATTCAGCCTTCTCTTCTTACCCCCATTCTGACAAGGGCAGTTATCTCTCGCATTGAGAAGATGTTTAGACCGGCCCCATCAGACCCATTGTACATCAGGTGGCAGCTAAAGCCTGACTCTCTTGTGGTCACCAACACAAGGAAAAGAGCAGGCACACCTTTAGCCTAGGCCCAAGCCCCACCTGACAAGGAAAGAAAAAAAGATGTACACCCTAGGCAGGAAAGTAGCTTCCTCAGCCGCTTACCAAGTGAGGATAGCTAACAACACTATGCTACTGGAAAGCTATAATTGCCACAAGTGTGATGACATATCACAACAGATAGACTCGGTTGCAGAGCCCCTAAAGACACAAATATCACAAATAGTAGCTGAAGGTAAACAGGTGGCAAGCTGCATCCTGAAAAACAATTTGGATGCCGCAGACAATGCAGGCCGGATAGTAGCCGAGGGTACCCTCATCAAACTGCGTGCATGGTTACGACAATCCGGTTTCTAGCTGGAAACCCAAGCCACCATTTTAAATATGCCAATTGAGCCGAACGCCTTATTTGGTAAAGTGGTCGAGGATGCACTGAAGAGTGCTCAAGAGGTATATGACACCTTCAGATCCCTGGGACAAATCACAAACAAACCCTTTGTGCAGAGAAGCGGTTTTCACATATGCCGTTTTAGAGAACAAAACTCCCAGTGGTCCTCCAACTACAACCGAGGCGGGCAAAATTAATCTTGGGGTTCCTTGCAGGGGCAGTCCTACCACCCAACCACCCGCCAAGACAAAGACGAACAACACTGGAGGAATAGTGCATTTTGATGGAAGAGGTCAAAGCACTGCTACTAAAGGACGCCATAGAAATTGTCCCGGCAAACCCGGTAAACACGGGTATCTATCCAATGTACTTCCTTGTGCCAAAGAAAGAACTAACAATGTGCCCTGTGCTAGAGCTGCGCCCTGCGAACACTTAGGTCAAGCCTCAGAAATTTTGCATGACAACGCTACAGGAAGTAATCCAACTGTTAAAACAGGGGAACTACATGTCAACATTGGACATGAAAAATACTTAATTTCACATTTCTATGTTCCCAGCGCACAGAAGATTCCTGCACTTCAAAATAGCGAATCAACACTACCAATTCAAGGTACTACCCTTCGGCATAGCCACCACTCCAAGGGTATTCACCAAGGTACTAGCGGCACACCAACGCACCCTTACCTGGATGACTGGCTGATAACAAGGCATGTCCCTCAAATTTGCAAGCAAAATATCCTAAGAACAATTAACCTTCTGCTCTAACTGGGATTCTCATTCAACGAGAAAAAAATCAAGTCTTGTTCCAAGCAAAACCAAACAGTTCTTAGGAGCTTCATAAAGACAGGAGAGGGTTTAGTATTCCCGTCCAAGAAAAGAGTACAAAACATACTGCTGCAAATACCTCAGTATCTAGCTGATCGCCCAATCACTGTATGCAAGGCAATGCGCTTGCTCGGGATGATGGCTTAATGCATTTACCTGGCTCCTCACGCATGGTTGCGCATGCGCCCAATGCAAGTATAGTTAGCGAAACAGTAGTCTCAGGCAAGCGATCAGTGGGACGATCTAGTGGTTGTTTCACTAACTCTAGTTCAAGCGCTATGATGGTGGACAAAGGAAAATCTGTTAAACGGAAAACCATTTCACAACCCAACAGTTGATTGTTACAACAAAAGCAGCACTCTCCGGATGGGGAGCCTTTTACCTTCACCACACAGCACATGGCCTGTGGACACAAATCACAGCCCGGAATCACATAAACCTTTTGGAGCTGCTAGCAGTGCTGAAATCCCTACAAACCTTCCAAGTGCATCTAACCGGTCTAACAGTACAAGTCCTCACAGACGGCACCACTGCCATGTTTTACCTAAAAAAGCAGGGAGGAACATACTCTCGAAGTCTGTCCAGGCTAGCCCAATAAATATGGAACATGTTCCTAGTGTCAACACGTTCCAGAGGAACTCAAATCTCTAGCAGACTCACCAAGCATCGATCCCCTACCCAAAGAGCATGAGTGGCAGCTCAACAGAAAAAAGTTAGACAATATCTTTTCCCTCTGGGGCTATCCTCCTTTGGACTTGTTCGCCACAAGCCTAAACACACAATGGCCAGACTTTGCATCCAGGTTTCCCCAACCCTGATCCAAGGGGAACGCCTTGTGGATGAGCTGGTCAGGGAAATGTGCTTACGCTTTCCCCCAACACCACTCCTGAGCAGGATAGTGCAAAAGATGCACCAGGAGCAAGTAGCTAATCCTAGTTGTTCCTGTATGGTCGAGACAACCTTGGTTTCCTCCTCTATGCAAACTGGCGATGTGTGATCCAGTCAAGCTCCCATGCCTCTTCAACCTGCTCACCCAACACGGGGGAACGTTACACCCACATCCTCAGTCTATGAACCTGGCAGCTTGGCTCCTGAAGTTAGAGTTTGGTCACTTAAAACTACCTCAAAGGTGTATGGAAATCTTCAAGGAGGCATGTAAACCAAACACCAGACACTGTTACTTTAAGAAATGTAAAGGATGTGTAATATGATGCCAGTACAACAACGTAAACCCTACCGAATGTACTCCATCACACATTCTTCATTGCAGGCTCCACCTACTAGACTCTGACCTTGTGTTCAACTCCATCAAGGTTCACCTAGCGGCTCTATCTGCATACACCACTTCTCATCTCAAAATAAGGTGTCCTGGTGGAAAGTCCCTGTTAAGACGTTCATGGAGGGAGTAAAAAGTATT
The DNA here is from genome assembly GCF_040938575.1 of Ambystoma mexicanum. Taxonomy (NCBI): domain Eukaryota; kingdom Metazoa; phylum Chordata; class Amphibia; order Caudata; family Ambystomatidae; genus Ambystoma; species Ambystoma mexicanum. Next base: position 1,115,179,329 of record NC_090930.1, read on the forward strand.
TACCCCCCGCCCCCATTTCAAACCCGCCTCCAGGGTAGGATATCAATGTCATACTCGCAAAGCTCAAAGGTCCAATCTTTTGAGCCTCTGCCCAAATTCAGCCTTAAATGCCTAACATAGAAAACAGCTTTTCTGGTGGCCATCACCTCCATAAGAAGAGTCGGTGAACTACAAGCTTTGTCCATGCAAGACCATTTCTTTGTTATCCACAAAGACAAGTTGGTACTAAGAACACACCCTAGGTTTTCAGTTCGTATCCAATTTCCATGTTAACAAGTCCATTGAACTACCCTCGTTCTTTCAAAACCCTTCAAACTCAGCTGAGAGAAACCTACATACACTATATGTAAGGAGCGCGGTTCTTTACTATGTAAACAAGACAACACTGCTAAAGAAAACAGACCAACTATTTTTCTCCATAGCACCCGACAGGTAAGGTGATGACGTTTCAAAAAATGCCATTTCCAGATGGATAGTGAAATGCATACAGCTCTGCTTATCTCTATCAAACAAAACTCTGCCTTTCACACCAAAAGCTCACTGTAGCAGGGGTACAGGAGCTACTTTGGCCTTTATTGCAAACGTCCCGCTAGACGCCATTTAAAAAGCAGCTACATTGAGTTCCATACATACTTTTACTCCGCATTACTGCATTGGCACCCACTCTAAAGCAGATTCACAGGTAGGAGAAGCGGTGCTAAAACATCTATTTGCTGCTGTAGCTTTACGCAACCCACCACCTTCTCCAGACACTGCTCGCTAATCTATGCATAGCATGTGATCTAAGCAGATCCACAAACCTCAGAAGGCATACATTACTCACTGTAATCATATATCTGATGCGTGCATCTGCTTAGATTCACATGCGCCTCCCCTTCGTCAACTGTGGATAAGAAGTTGCATAGATGTTTTCTGTCTGTATCTACTCTCATCTGCTTTATTACATCGGTACTCACGCTACACTTCATGCTACGTCGCAAACAAAACAATCTGAAGGACCTCGACGCTTGAATGACCATGGGTACAGTGGACGTCATCCTAGGGATAGTATTATTGCCACGCCCTGTCGATGTCCCTTTTTGAGTTTCGAAAACCAAAAATGGTAATACTCTGCGACAGCCTATACATAGCATGTCATCTAAGCAGAAACAAGCATCAGAAATACGATCACGGTGAGTAATATATATGTTATATATGTATATATTTGGCGGACAAAGCTTTAATTGAAGTGACATTAAGGTGCTGATTTAATGCAACAAACCTGTGAAATTCGACAGGTGCTGAAGCTGTGCCACTTTAACTATGATGCGGTCATGAGCGACAGTAGGCGTCTCACCATTCACAAACCAAGGAAGCCTTTCAGAACAGGAGCTGTCGATGCCAGGAAGGCGATTTGTAGGATTAGCTGAAGACCTCCGAAGTTCTGCTCAAAAACATGGAACAGTGATGCTTCTGGCATTGTAGCCCTTAACGGAGCTGGTCAGTCCACCGGGTGGTCCAAGGACACTTCTGAAGGCTCTACGCTGCAGAATCATGAGAAGGCTTTGAGACTGGTTTGTCCCACCAGTCCAAATGGTCGAAGCACAAGCAAAGGTCTTCTGAGATCAGGTTTTCAATCAGGGCTTCACCGGGACAGCAGCAAGAATGGTCGCCAGGCCTTTTCAGGATTCGTCCTCGGGTCTTCTGTCATCTGCACAGCTACACAGAATACTTGGTTCCTCTTCTGATGTGCTTGAATGGCTGTAGGACTCCTCTTCTTCGAGTGAGTGATTAAAATCAGCCCTCCAATGCCAAGGGCCTGCACCACTCATGCACACTGGCAGCAGTGCAATCACAGACCACTGTGGGGCTGACTCATGCATGCACACTAGACACACTGGCACCTGTATGTGGATTGGGACTAGACAGAGCCCATCAACACATAGTATGCACTAGCCTGTGAAAAAACAGCAGCTTTCCCGGGAAAATTCATGACCATAAAAGGGAATTCCTGACCTGAAAAGACAGAAAGAAGGGCAAAGAACAAGGGAAACATCTCGTGGCACTGTGTCAAAATGCCAGTATCCACATGTGGACTCCGATAGCCTTCACTAGTGTTTCACATATATGTCACTTGAGTTTACTGTGGGTTCTCTGCATTTTGTATTTTTCATTGTACCAATGTATTGCATACATTTTGATTTTTTCCCAAATATATTTTCCATTTTACACTGTATGTCACTGTATATTTCCTATTCCCTGCCTAGGAATCAACACTGACCCGCCACCACAGTTTTTGTGCTTGTGTTTATTTTTACCAGTCCAACCCTCCTGAAAACTAAACCTGTTCCCAGCCCAGGCAAAAGCTGTCAGCTTTTACAGTCAGTGTCATCTGCAGCCCGGGGCTGACCCTTTCGCATTTATTGCCCCTGACTGTGTTTGCCCACCTGTCCTACACCCTGCAATTTTCCCCCTTCTTCCTTTCACCAGGCCTCTGTGGACCCTGGGAACAGCCCAGAAAACCGTTCCCCCTGTTGTGTTCATCGTGGGGGTGGGGGTGCCCTTTTCATCTATTGTCCCTTTCTTTGTTTCCCCACTTGTCCTACGCCCTGTGATTTCCCTTCACCTTCCTGTCACCAAGCCTCCTTGAGTTTTGGGAATAGCCCAGAAACCAGTTCACCCGGTTTTGTTCATCATGAAGGTGAGTGTGGGTGGGCTCTGGAGCAGGGCCCGACAGCCTCATAAGCTTGCAGAGAGAATGACTCGGGGCTTTTTGTGGGTTGCTCCCGGTGGTGTGCTGAATGTGTGGGTGGTGGTAGAGAAGCTGCAGAGGCCCTTTTGCAGGTACCCTTCTTCCTGCCTGCAGTTGTCCTCCTTTGCTTTCCCTCCCATTGTTCCCCTTTCTCTCCAACTTTTTCTATTTAGCCAATAGAAGGCCACCTGGCCACCTCTGCCCCTGCTCTTCCCTTTCTCTCTTTCCCCTTCTGTCTGTCTTTATCGCTTTCTTTCTCTTTTTCATTCTCACTCGTCTTCCCTCTCTTTCATTTTCTTTCATTTTCTCTCTCTCGCCACCCCTGTGGGGGTCTGTTGCCTGTCTTTCGGCCACCCTGGGCCCAGGTCTCCCCTCCCATCAGCCATCACCCTCTTTACCAGCCCCTTCTGTCACTCACCCCACTGGCATCCCACCTATTTCTCTCCTCGCTCCTCTCTCTCTTTCTCATCGCTCACAAGCTGCCCATTCGTTCTTTTCTCTCTCCTCACACCAGTCTCTTGTGCCCTTTCTTCTCCTTTCCAGGAGCCACCTCACTCGGCTTCTCCCTGTCAAACCCTCTCCTCCCCTGTGAAGGCATCATGAAGTAGACACAGACAACAGATTCAAATTTGTACTCAAAAGTTGTATTTAACTTAAGAAACCAGATGGAGTAAGGCCTAACATGCCCTATGCTAAGGTGGGATTTCCTTACCTGAAGAAAACTAAGGGTAATCTGTTTCGGAATGTCCAAATCAAATAACAGTTTGTGTTTGAATCCTATACTTGCCCTCATCGCTAACTGTGATGTGTTGGGATGCCAGCATCAAAAGAAATAGTGTTCTGAGTTCTGAGCTTCTTCCAGCTCTTCACCAAGTTCCAGACATTTCACAAGATATCTGGGTTCCCTTCCCCAAGAGTTCAAATCTTCCAGCTTTTCAAAACAATACAATTCCTTGGGACACTTGCCAGTTTTCTTGTCATCAGTACCTTTAACTGGTCCACAGAGATAAGTCTGTTTCTTGACTTCAAATTTACACAGGTGGCTGTTGCGAAAACACAAGTTTCTTTATGGATACTTTCATGGGCCTTTTTCATAAAGTGGGGCACCTGGACTAGGTGCAATTGTCGAACCACACGGGCCACCCATTACAGGTCACGCAACCAATACCCCCTCTTATCTGCTTTTCATCAACAATTGTCCACTGTTTTCCTTTGTCAGTGAAGCTGGTCTCTTTCATCAGTGTTGCACACTTCCAACTCTTTACTGTGGCTTGGTTGGCCACTGTGCACTTTTTTACATCTTCTGTATTCTTCTGGCTCTTGTCAATATAGGTTTTCTCTTAACCTGCAGTTCCTTGAACTCTTTTTGCTTTGCCCAATACTTGGTTTCCTCTCCCATACCTTTCTTGGTATTCTCTTGACTTTGCCACACTTGTGTCTCAAACCATTCATTCCGTGCTATCTGTCAGTCACTTACACCACCTTGCTTTCATTCTGTTCACAAGTACTCATACCTTGCTTTTGGTCAGAGCAGTATTCAAAATTGCTTATAATGTTTTTCAATTTGTTCAGTATTCAAAGGTATCTGTTTAAGCCTTCAAAATTGCTAATAACTTTCAGTTTGTTCTATTTATTTTTTTAATCACTTGTTTTGGCATTCAAAAGCGCTTTTAACTATTTTCAGTTCATTCGATATTCGAGTGCGTGTTTCAGGCTCCCGGAGCGCCCAGGTAGGAGTGTTTCCCTGTTTCACTCGCCGTTTCCACACGACAGCTCCCTTCGGCTTCCCTCTGCTCCTCACACTGCTTTCCGGCTTCCCGTAACTCTGATCTGCCTTTGTGGAGGCAATAGGGAGCACTGTTTGCTCTGCTGACTCTGGCTGCAACTGGAGTGCTTCGGCACCCCACAGCTCCTGCTGCATGCACCCGGCAAGGAGGACTTGCAGGGCTTCCAGACCCTCCCACGGCATTCCTTTCTCCTGCTCGACACTGCTCCTGGCTCCCATATCTCCCGCTCCTCTTTCTCCAGCCCTCTTCTGTGTTCCTCCTTCTTGCTGTGTGGCAAGGCTTTTTATACTTATTGGAATTGTAAAATGACCACAGGTCTGGGTCCTTAAGTCATTTGCCTAACCATAGTGAAACTCATAAGCTGGACATGCCTGGCTGTTTCATCAGTACAACTCCATTACCCTCTTCTTCGTCTCAGTACCAAAGTGGTGTTTGGGGATATCTGTATTAAAGGAAGTGTGCTTAACTCTGTGTGGATTCTTCCTCGTCTTGGTACTTGACTGATGTGTCTGTATTAATACTATAAAGCTGACATGTGTTTTTCCCACCCAAATAAGTACGTGTCATCCTAGTTGGTCTCTTCCTCATCCCAGTGTTGAGGTGAGGTTTTTGGGGGACATTTGGAGGGAAGAAAAGGGAAGGGGCTGACACTAGCCTACAAAGGTTTGGGGGATAGAAGCTTCATTCTGTAATAGGAAGGGGGGGATACCGTGTCTAAAAAGTACATTAAAAAGTGCTGTCATCACCCTTAATTAAAAACACATCAATTCCTTAATTCATCAAATTCAATTCATAAAATTCATAGTTTTGATAAAACCCGCAACAGGAACACCCTCTTTAATAGAGTTAATGTTAAGACATCTATTCCAGATATAGTCACAATTCAGAGAGCTCCAATTATGGGCCCGGTCGGAGATATTAGGAAAATATTTCATCCTATTTGTATATAAAGCTTCACATTGAAAGACCAAATGTCGCACAGTCTTGATCGGGCTCAAGTGACAAACTCCGCAATTTGTTTCTGACAAAGAGATTCTTCCTCTTCTCAACAAGATCTCTTTCGTTAAAAGAAGATTCAATCTTAATCGCAGTAAATTCATTCTGTAATGATTATTTGGAAACTGCGAGAGAATCATTGATGGGGGGGGGGTGGACCAGCACCGGTGTGTTCCTCCACTTTGTAGTGTTCTGTTTCCTATTCAGGTGTTATGCAGTTCATCATCCGTGAAAAGTCAACCTAATCACATCTGAGGTGCCGCCACGGCCAGCTCAGAGTCCCACAGGCTCCGGGAGAGTGTAGTTTGCAAAGGTATTAGGCTGCCATTCTATGTTGCACAGCTCGCAGACAGATTGCAGTTATATACAGAGACAATGGAGGGTCTTTTATCATAGGACGCTATTTGATGCACTATCCACTTCCGGGTTTAGGTTCTACTCAGGTGTGTGACAAGAGTGCGCCTTTGAAACTTTGCGTCTGCACCATTTGGACTTAGCAGATTCCTGAGGTTGGGGCTCAGTTAGGTCCATCCTGCCCCGAAACGTGTCACTGCCCAAAAGTCAAGTGTATCTGTGTGATTTCAGACTGGGACCCCCAGTTGTTGGAGAGGCGTATCAATGGGTGTTCACACCGCGCTTTCTTCAACCAACCCCCAGGAGATGCGAGGCAATATTGAACTGAACTACAAAGCTGCAGTCAACTATGTCTCAGTGAAGCAACTGTGACCAAAGTACAAATTGAACACAAGGATACTGCCTAGATGAAAACTGAGATCAGTTTGAATGAGCACACATTGTTTATTTAGAAACTGATAAGTTCGAAAGAAAAGTCTAAAAACTTAATTATATGCATGAATGTGTTATTTAAAAAAATGAATCAACAATAATCTGCACCTTACCAAATCTACAAAATAAAAAGCACATATTGGAATCAACCATAACGGGCCAATGATGTTTATAACCTTCTAAAGGTACAAGCGCTACCAGGGCTAACCCCTTTTTTTGCAGATGCGAGAGTAAGCAAGTCCCCGTCTCCTCTCCCGGGAGCCGGTGGTGGTCTGCTCCCTGTCTCACCTATTTACGACCTCAGGTCGGTGGTCTGTGAACCCCTGAGCTTTCGCCAAGTTAACTGCTAAATGTGTGCAGTGTGCGGGTGCTCAGCCTGGTGGTCAGCACCTGATCACAGCTCCTCCAGCCCCTTTTTCGTGTCTTCGCAGAGCGGGTCAATAAGCCGCTGCAGCCCCAGAAGCAGAGAATAGTTTCCCTCTTTTTGGACTGTGGTCTGTGTGATCCGTTCAGGAATTTGCTGGTGGTCTCACCCGGTAGCCGGTACCAGCTGGCTCCAGTGTATTCTGTGTATGCTCTTGGTAGTCGGTATTTCATGATCGGCCCCCCGTACCCCTACAGGCACTCAGAGCGGGCCTGGTCGAGAGAGTTTTTAGCTTCTCTTAATTCAGGGTTGTTGGGGCTTGTAATTCAGGGTTGTTGGGGCTTGTAGGATGGCTCTGCGTGCAGTAGTCGCCCCCACTGACTACAGCTTTCGCGCCTACCTGAGTCCAGGGCTGCATCCACCCACACGGGGCCTGCCGCGTCCTGCAGCACTCTTGACAGTCCTCTTGTGGGAGATGCATTTGTGAGACTGCACCAGCACACAGGGTGCAGCCAAGGCAGTGGCCCCCAGTACAGCGTCCACTTCAGCCACGTTTTCGTCGGTGTTAGCGGTGCGCCCACCAGGGCATCCTCGTAGCTTCGGCCTGTTCATGGGTCGCCCGCACCAGCCGTGGGGGAGAACTGTTGCCAGGCAATCTCCTGCCTGGGTCCGGTTTTTCGGGGGGTGTTGTAGGGCTGACTGTGTATCAGCCACAGCAGTCTTTATTGTATTGGCAGCGCACTTTAAGATATCTGGCCAGGATCTAGAGCTGCTGTGATAAACTGATCCGCCACTGCATGTGTTCACCTCAGTGTAGTGCCTACTCTGGCGGGTCATCACCGACATCAGGGGTGCAGCCCAAGTCTGTGTCCACCGGAGAAGTGTCCTTGTGATTCAGTGTTCAGGGTCCCCGGATTTGCATGTGTAGTGTTGCTCTCGCCAGCCCGCCACCAGTGCTGGGTGTTCCAGGGTCTCCGCCGGCGGTGGATGGAGTGGAGCGCCACCAGTGCTCTCAGGTTCTCCGCCAGTCAGCCCGCCCGAACTTCACTGTTCCCGGCCGCAGCCTGACCACCACGCACTTCCTTACCATGCTAGGGAGTACACAATCAGACTCGCCAGCGGCCAGGCCCAGGATCAGGATTTAGGGGGGTCTGAAGTGTTCGGGTTGGCCCCCCGCTACTGCAATCAACTGAGGCTTTAATATTAGGTGAATCAACAGCTGCCTTCCTGGCAGTAGCGTGTCGAGCGGTCCCACCGGCAGAGCATCTCGCAGTCGCCCGCCCATGTGTTTTGGCCTCCGGCAGTGTGGATATTTCAGCAGCTCACCGCTCTCTCAGCGTGCTGCAAATCTTCACTAGAATGATCCTTCAGCTGCTCGAATCACTTGTTAATGCACAGCTGGTCTCAGTTGTTCATGAAGATGGGCAGAAGCGGCTTGGTGTGGATTACGGATTTTAGGGGGCTGAAGCTCCCTCTTCAAGCGGCCATTTTGCTTGGCTGCTCAACAGCGTCCTTAAACCCGTAAAGGTTTTAATACGCTCCGACAGGTCTCCATCCCTGTTCAGTCTCACACAAATTCCGGAGTCCTCATAGAGAGCCATCAAACGTCTCAGCAAGCCACCCGGGAGCATCCATCTTGCAAGTTTACTCCACAGTCCTGGATATCTTGTCAAAGGCCATGGAGAGATTGATGGATGCCAAATAGGTACAACCATTTTCCTTATTCCATGCCGAAACATGCAGGGCCTTCACCATTAGACCATTAAGGTTTGTGGAGTGGCCTTTCTGGAAACCCCTCTGAAAGGGGTTCAATCGGCCAGTTGCCAACGCCCATTGTTCTATGCGAGCTAAAAGTATCGAAAATAACATTTTACAATCAGCATCTATTAATGAAATGGGTCGATCATTTTTTGATCAGACCTTGTTCCTCTCTTAAAAATGGGAAAATTAGCCATGCGCCATGAGACAGGAAGAATTCCAGAGTCCATTATGCCTCCAAATCAAATATATAAGACCCTAGACCAATTTACTGGATCTTGTTTCAAGGCGTAATTAGTAAGGCCATTAGGTCCTGAGGCACACAACTTCTTACACCTCTTAATTAGGTCCCCAATGTCCTCGCACTCCATTTTAATATCCCAAGTGGACGCCCTAATATATTTGCTAAAGTCAGGAACAAGTTCCTCATCATTCGTTGCCCCCTCTGTAAATCTCATTAAAATAATTCACCCATTGGGTTTCGGAGACTGCATTCAATGCATTAGCCTCTAGCGACGAGTTGTGTTTAATTAAGGTACAGAGCATGCAGTCCGCATCCAACTGCAACATTGTAGCTCTTATAGATTTACGGACATTTTTCTATTTTTGTTTTCATTTCTTCAAATCGGCCCCAAAGTCAATATTCCGCTTACTAACCACTTTCAAAGCCTTCATGTCTCGATGCAGCTTCCACTTCGCTTTTTACCACAGTGGAGTTATAAACATGTGTTGTTTTCCCCCTTACCCCCGTTGGAGAATTTACCATTATGTTTGACCCGGTCAATCAATTCCCCCATAAACTCATCAAAGCACTCAGAATTAAATACCATCAACTTCCATTCTAGGGACGTACCTCTAATAACACTGTCAAGCTCTTCATTTAAAATTGCAATATTCTGGTAAGACCATCGAATTGCATTCCCAGAACAAATTAAATACGGCAATAAGAATAGCATGGTCACTCCAATTATTGTGTTGGACTATGGGACTCGCATAGCAGGTACTTAAAACCGCATCCGCAAATATATAATCCAAGGTTGAGAAGTGGTCCCCACGTCTCCAAGTAGACTTATCGTTACTGTCCCCTACTGCCATGGTATTAATTAGGCTCAAACTCTGCGCCTCCATGGTGGACCACCACCTCAAACCATTTTGGAATATAGGCTGGTTAGGAAGGCTCTCCCCAATCACATCCCAGTTAGCATCTAGTTTTTCAGGAATTATAGAATTTGAATTAATATCCCCCTCCCATCCCCCACAAAAATCCTTCCGACAGGGTAACGGTTAGCACAAGTAGAAATACACTCAGGAATAACCAGAAAAAATCTTGAAGAATAGCCACACCGTAGTAGGAGATTGGGAATCACAGATGCCCTCATTCTCAGAGTAGCACCCACTGCAGTCAGCAGGCCCCCCCAAGCCCTGCCCCCATTGCTCAGCCTTGCCAATTGAATGAACAATTGATAGCCGTCCAAACCCGGAGTTTGCAACAGCCATGTGTCCTGAATCAAAATTATGTTACTCAGTCTAAGGCTTGCATTGCGTCAATATTACTAAACACATTTTGACTTCCTCTGGAATTCCAGGAAACCACTTTCAAGCCAAAATTGTTGCAGTTCTCAATGCTAGCTTTTATGCTGCTACGGTTGCGCTTTTTTCAACAAAGCGGATGTGACTAAGGCTCAAGTTAGAGGTGTGACCTGTGCCTGTTCTCAGTGTTACCCCCAGTAACCCTTTCTGCCGAGGAGGATGTCCTAGAATGTTCTGTGCTTGCTCCCCCAACCAGCTATTCTGCTCCCTTCCCAGTACTGACTGACCCCGCTGTACCGCCTGAAGTATCCACCGCTCCTGGGGCCTGGCACTGGCCAGCCAGGCCGTGGCTACCAGGTCTACTGACCACGCCCCTGTGTTAGCCCTAGTGCCAACCTCTAAACAAGCGCAAGCCCTTCAGCATTTGGAGGCGCGTATGTCACACCCCTTGATATGATATGATAGTTTATTTATATAGCGCCTATACACCATGTATTTCAAAGTGCTTCAAGGCAAGGGATGAAACAAGGGAAAATACAATGACATTCTTACAGGTCATGAACAGTAAGGATGTGAAATTAACTATCATACTCGGCCTGACGACATAGCTAAAACATAGATAAGGAAGGAAAGGGGAAGAGTGGGAAGGAAACAGACAGGCGACTACCGTACTAGGCCTGACAACATTTCTGGTAGAGCCGGAGAAAACAAAAGGTGAGGGAGAGGGATGCAGAAAGGGAGGGGATGAACAAAACAAGCAGCTGTCGTATTAGGCCTTCCTCCTTTTATAGAGACTAGAAGGACCAGAGCAACCTTAAAGTATGGGGTGGAATACCCTGCCCTTGAGTAGTACCCCACGAAATCCGGGGATCTAAGGTTGGCCAAGGGTTAACTGGCCAAACCCTGTCTTGCCCCAAAGTAAGAGAGGACGATGTCATTAATTACCTGTTTGACAAGGCCAGGGATTCTGACACTGACTATTCCTCCTCTTCAAAAGAAGGCTTTAGGGTTCCTCTAGGGGAAGGTGGATTTCCCTCCTGTGACAACAACTGCTTACCAAACCCATAGTCTGTTGTTTAGATTTTCCTAAAATAGGGGATTAGTTTGGTCAAGCAGTATAAATCTATTTTCCCTTCACCTCTCGGTTGGATTGGAAAAGCTGATAGCCGGGCCTCCTGCTAGAGCCACGCACGACAACGCACCACACCGGCTGAGGAACTTTGAGCCTTCGGGCGCTCTGCACCTGGTCCTGGGGGGACATCACCTGCACAGACCATGTCCAACAGATCCAGGGGCGCTAATAAGATCGGAGCCATGGACAAGACTGCCAAGGCGGCACCCAGGTCTGAGCCGAGCCAATCCTCAAACAGCTAGGAGGACACGATCGCACCGATGGACGCGTCTGTCCCTGACCTCACCGCGATGATGGAGTCCATGGCTAAAAACGTTGCATCCTTCCACGAAAAGCTGGATGATAGAAATGCAAATGTGGCTTCACTCCAATCCCAGCTTGACCATGCCGGCCCTAGGATCACCGAGGCTGATTCTAGGATTGGAGCGAATGAAGATGGCATACACACCCTTCAGGACACAGTGGCCTCCCTGTCTCGGGACATGAAACTCGTGAAAGCAAAATCTGATGACTTGGAGTCCAGGTTGCGCAGAAACAATATTAGAATCGTCGGGGTTCCTGAGAACGCCCTGAAGAGAAGGATGGAGTCAGCAGTCAAAAACTTGCTCAAAGAATTACTGGACAATCCTGACTTGTCCCCATTCTTCTCGTCAAGCGGGCAAATCGCGCCTTGGCTCCACGCCCCAGACCTGGACACTTCCCCAGGCCCATCATTGCCAAAATCTTGAGCTACAGAGGCAGGGATCAGGTTCTTCATCTGGCACGGGAGAAAGGGGAGCTCCCACTCGGCTCCCAGATAATCAGAATTTTCCCCGACTTTTCGGTAGGGGGTCAGCAGGAGAGACGACAATTCACTGGTGTAAAGATGGTCCGGGAACGAAATATCCCATATGCCATACTGTTCCCTGCACGGCTTAACGTCACCTTGAAAGAGAAGCTCTACTTCTTCACGGTCCCTGATGAGGCGGTAAAATTCATAGAGGCACAGATTCCACTGAATAACCCTGCAGACAACCTCATGGAAAAAGATTAAGAGGGAAGCGGGCGCCGCAGGTAATTTCCGGACTCTTGGGAAATGCCATCCTATGGCCCATGTGTAGATAGCGGCGAAGAGAATCCTCGCCTTCCCATCGACTGTGACAGTGTCTGACCGAATGAAAATTGGTGGTCCTGTTGAGCTACTAGGCTGGACAGCTCTTCGCCCCCCACCAGTGATTAGCAAATTGAAACACATATTAAAGTTGGTTGTTCACTGCATGCTGCATATTATTGTGCTGACTGGCCTAGGGTTGCATATTGCCAAACAACACTGTCATTACTTTCTAGTATCCTCACTACTGTACGTTGGTAAGATAATGAGGTAACCTATACTGTCAAATATATGCATTGCTGATTAGCAATACTGTGGATGCTACACATTTTTTATTTTTTTATTTTTGTTGACAGAGGCATATAGCATATACACACATCAGAGCAGTCAAAACAAATATGGTACATGAATGGATAAGTACAAGGACATACCAACAGTAGTGCGACAACAGTAGATGAGCAATGAATTATCACAGTGCATCAAGTTCTCAAACAGTCAACGGAGATGGCTGGGGGGACTCGTCCACCGAGGAGGTGTCATTTAAACTGTTCAAATTGCTTTTGAAGGCGGACCATATATTTGGGGGACGAGAACAGGCTGGGAGCATACCTAGGAACTCCTCCTCGCAATTTCAGGACCACGTGAGTAAATTGAGTCATTTCTGGAATGAAGGGGGCGTGGGACTCTTCCAGTTCTGCAAGACACATTTCTTGGCCACCACACAGCTCACGTCCAGGAACTTAACAACATCTTAAGGCTCCTCAGGCTGCCACACCCCAAACAAGACCCCCTTTGGATCGGGACCAACAACAGAATCAGTAATTACAGACAGCGTTTCTGTGATCTTACCCTAAAATGTGGCTAGTTCCGGGCAATCCCAGAACATGTGCAAATGGCCAGCGTCCACCGCGCCGCAGCGCGGGCAGAACCAAGGATCAGAGCGCGTAAATCTAGAGACTTTGCGCGGAGTGTAATACAGCCTGTTTAGCAATTTATATTGTATGGTGCGGTAACGGAAATTTAGGGAGACCCTGTTAGTATGAGAGCAAATCCAACTCGGATGCCCAGTCTTCCCGGGCCTTAGATGGCTGGGGAGAGGCAGTGGTCAGCAGGATTTTGTATAGTGAAGAAACCAACCCACGAGCACCACCCGAGTTGGCGATGTAGGCCATCCCAGGGGAGTCCTGGGGTTCATTGGGGAATTCGGGCCATGCATTTCGGAAAGCAGCGCGGAGTCTGTAGAACTGCAGAAGTTCCAGAACAGAGCCCGAGTGACCTGGCCTCCACGTCTGCAATGTTATAAACTGCCCCTCTGGGTAGAAATCAGTGAGAGCGCGGTATCCCGGGCCTCCCAGTGTTGCGCCAGGGCGGTATCATGAGGGGGTTCCAACCCGGGGAAGTTACAGGCGGGGGGAGCCACTTGTAGTACGGGCATTGTTCGGCACAGGTTTTGAACATCCGACCCCAGGCTTGCACCGTGGTTTGGACCGGGTCAATGGGTGATTCCGGCTCATACTGCTGGTTTAGAATTAAGGACATTACGTTGGTGCCTGCCGCTGCCAGAGCCTCCAGCTTAACATGAGGACGGGGTGGGGGTCCGGGGTACCAGTAAGATGCAAACTGTGCCTGTGATGCAGTCCAATATCGTAGCATGTCTGGGGTGGTGAAGCCCCTCTATCGTAGGGTAGTGACATGTCTGACCACTTCTTACACACTGCGCCGGAGTGCCATAGGAATTGAGCGAACAGCTTGTGCAGGTTCGCGAAATATCTCTTACCCGGACAAATGGGGACATTGCTAAATATATATAGCAACTTGGGGAGTAGAACCATCTTCACCAGCGAGAGTCTTCCAGCTAGGGATAGTGGAAGGGTGCGCCAGCGCGTTATTTTGGCCTCTGCCTGTTCTGCTATGGCCCGGTAGTTGTCTGCCAGCAGTGTATCTTTGGTCAGGGACACCTGAACTCCTAGGTGCCTGAACCCATCCGGGGACCAGCGGAGCGGGTACTCAGTGGTGGGTTGTAGCGTGGAGCGAGTGAGTGGGAAAATCTCAGATTTAGCATAGTTTATAGTAAACCCGGAGTATGTACCTATACGAGTGATATCGCGTAAGATTGGGTCTAGATGTACGGCCTGGTCTCCAATGAAAAGTAACACATCATCCGTGTAGAGCGAGATAATCTCAGGGGAGTCTTTCAACCGTATCCCTTTGCGTGCATGCCGCCACCTAACTTAGTCCGCCATTGGCTCTATTGCCACGGCGAACAGGATCGGGGAGAACGGGCAACCCTGTCGGGTGCCTCTAAATAGAGGGAACAGGTCTGACGTCTGGGAGTTGACTCGAACCCTGGCCACCGGGGACGTGTACAGCAACTTTTTATATGCTATCATATTAGGCCCTATACCCATATTTTCCAACACCAACCACAAATACTTCCAGGACACCATGTCGAACGCCTTCTGGGCATCCAGTGTGACCGCAACAGCGCTCACACCCTGGTCAATGCGCGACATGACATTAATCAACCTAATGTTGTGGGATGTGGTTCTTCCAGGCACAAAGCCTGACTGATCGTCGTGGACCATATATGACATAACCAGGAGGAAGCGGTTGGCTATTACTTTGGCGAAGATTTTGGTCTCAAAATTCATTAGCGAGAGGGGCCTGTATGATACGCACTCATCAGCGGGTTTCCCTGGCTTGAGCAAGACCGTAATAGTGGCCTCACGCAGTGTTGGGGGAAGAGTACCTGACCGGAGTGACTCGTTCCAGACTTCAAGTAGCCTAGGGGCCAAAATGGCCACGTGTTCCTGATAGAACTCTGCTGTCAGCCCGTCGGGACCAGGTGCCTTTCCTTTGGGGAAACTGAATATAGCCTCGACTATTTCGTCCAGCAGGATGGGAGAGTCCAGTTGGTCTCTGGTTGTGGGGGAGACGAGAGTCGTGGGGATCTGCTCGAGGAGGTCACGGATATGGGACTCACTATGTTCGGGGGGTTGAGAATACAGCTCTGAGTAGAAGTCAGTGAAGACTTTCAGGATTTGCTGGTCGGACCACTGTTCCGACTCCAGCGTATCCCTGATGCAGATCATCTGTTTGGCCCCACTCACCCCGGGCCAATGCAGCCAACTTCCTACCGGGCCTATCCCCCTCTCCACATTTCCAAGCCGCCTGCGGACAGCTGAAGTATTGGACCTCCCTGGTGGCCTGTTCATTAAAGAATTGGAGTTCCTTACTGATCTGGGAGAGAGTGGCAGGGTCAACGGATGAAGGGTGAGCACTCTCTAATTCACGCAATTTGGCTTCAGAGCAGGCAAGGGCTGCCCTTATTGCTTTGAAAACTCCCGCCTCCTGTGAAATGGACATTCCCCTGATGAAGACTTTGAAAGCCTCCCAGCGAACCCCCAAAGAGGTGGAGTGGGGTGTATTAAGCTCAAAATAGGACTGGATGTCAGAAAGAATATCAGCCTTAAATACTATATCCTGTAGGGCCAAGGACTTGAAACGCCATGTATTAATGGTAGAGGCAGGAACTCCTAACTCCAGAGATATCTGGACCGGCGAGTAGTCTGATAAGGTGCGCGCCAGAATCCGAGTGTCCACCACCCTCCCCAGTAATGCACTGGACAGAAGGAACACGTTTATTCTGGAGGAACTATCATGCACAGAGGAGTAATGGGTGTACTCGCGAGTCTCTGGGTGCAGCGCCCGCCATGCATCTCGAATGTCAAGTGTTGTGCCGTGTACTAGGAGTCTGCGCGCCGCGCTGGACAGCGGTCTGGGGGCTGTGCCTGTTCTGTCCAGTGCGCTGTCTAATATAAAATTCAAGCCCCCCCACCCCTCCAGATGATCTGCACTCCCACATAGCCCAGCAATATGGATACCACCTGGTCGACAAAGTCGGTAGAGTCTACGTTAGGGCCATAAGTATTTACTAGCAAGTATTACCTGGTGGCTATAGCGCAGTGTAACACAATATAATTCCCCTCCGGGTCTATATAGCTCTTGTGGAGTACAAACTGAAGTGACCTATGGATCATCGTTAACACCCCTCTGGCGTGGGTCAAGTAAGAGGTAGAATACTTATGGGGACCCCATGATGGTGCCATGCACTTGGTCAGATTGCCCGTAGAGTGCGTTTCCTGCAAGAGTAGTATTTTGCATCCATGTCTACTGGCATAGGCCATGATTAATGCAGGCCTTGGTGTAGTTACTTAAACCCCGGACATTCCAGGACATCACTGTCATCGGCATTTCAAGAGTTTAGGGTACATCCCACCACAGTTGTCGAAATTTACATAGAGAGTGAAGCAATCCCCAATGGGGGTGCCCTGATGTCGTGTGTTCTGCCAATCTGCCCCCATCTTTTACATTACCGTTACCCCATTTCCCAACCACCACCCCCCACCCACACTGCCCACCCCCAACTTGCAGTGGAAATCCCCCCACCCCAGATACAAGTCACCAACTGAACCGACACCCACTGAGAAGTAGAGGTCGGAGGGCAATATCCAACTGGGATATGCCCCTTCCAAGGCCCAACCGGGGCCAACAAGCAGTAACATCCAACAAAACATAAGCATTGCAATTGCAGTGAGGTGCGCTGTTGCTGTGTGGGCGGCTACTTGAACGTCCTATAGGACAGCATGGGCCGTCAGGGACGGGTTCCTGCGGAAGACGGAGCCTTTGTTGGGCCCCAAAGCGGATAAGTTATCAGAGGCCAGGTGAGACTGAAGAGGTATCCAATGCCAGTGTCAAGCTCCATTCCCTCGAGGGGAGGAGGAGATCAATGTCCACAGTCTCAAAACCGGGCCACAATTTGGATGTGTGTAAAGGGGACCTAGCTCGCATGATGAGCGGTAGGTTATTGCCATCGTCACATTCAGAATCGAGGGTTACTAGCCAATATGGGCCACGTCGGGCCGAGTTGCATTCAGTGAAGACTTCATGAAAATGAAAAGGCAACAAGGGCCATGGTCAGTTCCATGCTCTGGACGGAGAGCGAAGATCAATGTCCAAAGTACCAAGAGTAGGCCCAAAGCCAGATGTCTGTAGATGGGGCTGAATTTACCGAGATTGCAGTACATTATTGCCAGTAACACAGGCAGGTTGAAACATGACTGGGCAGGTTAGGCCACATTGGAGCCTAATATGCTAGATCAGTCTTCGCCGGCATGGCCATCAGTTGGGTCGCGGAGAGGGATGTGCGCTTCAGTGAATTTCACCGCCTCGTCAGGCACAATGAAAAAGTACAATTTGCCGTTGTGTGTGATTTTGAGGCGTGCAGGGAACAGGATGGCGTACGGGATACTTCGTTCCCTAAGCAACTTCTTGACTCAGAGGAATTGGCGCCTCTCTTGTTGTACCGCTATCTAAAAATCTGGGAAAATCCTGACAGTGTTGGCCTCGAGGCATAGGTCGCCCTTCTCACAGGCTAGGCGAAGGATGAGGTCCCTGTCGCGGTAATTTAAAATCCTGGCGATGATGGGCCTTGGGATGCCGCCTTGTTTGGGGCGCGGCGACAGAGCTCGGTAGGCGCGCTCGACTGTAAATTAGGGCGAGAGGGCCGGATTGCCGAGGAGGTCTATGAGCAAGGTTTCAACAGCATCTTCCATGCGCCCCTTCAGGGCGTTCTGCGGGACCCCAATGATTCGCAGGTTGTTTCAACGAGAGCGCGATTCCTAGTAGTCGCACTTTGCTTTTACGTTTTTCATATCGCGTGACAGGTAGGCAACAGTGTTCTGCGGGACTTGAATATCATCTTCGTTCGTTGATATTCTACTCTCAGCGTCAGTGATCCTGGTAGCCGCCTGATGCACTCGTGTCTTTGGGGAGGCCACATTGGCTTTGATGTCATCTAGCTTTTCGTGGAATGAGGTGAAATGTTTGGCCATTGTTTCCATGAGTGTAGTCAAGTTGGGGGCCACTGCGCAGGGATGAGGGTCCGGGTCTGGATCCTCCTGCAAGGATGACGTGTGTCCAGCTTCCGTCCTCGGGACGGCTTTAGCAAATTTATCCATGGCTCCACCCTTCGGGTTCCCTCTGGATCTGTTAGACATTGCCGGTGCAGTCCCAGGTGATACCGGAGTTCACAATTGGAGCAAGCCGAAAGGGCGGATGGTCAAAGGAACCAAGCGACGGAAAACGTCAGGCATCGCACCCGTGGCGGTGATATGATCCGATTATGGCAGCAGCAAAGGCAGGGAGGCAGCAACAAAGTGGAGTGCGTGGAACCACTCAGGGACCAGTAGGAGGAGGCTGCCAACCCACGAAGGCGAGTATACTTCCCGACAAAGAGGTGCAGCAGTTGCTGTGTAAAAGTTCACTCCTCCACTAGTCTAGGGGCCTCCGTGTAGGTACAGTTCGTTGGGTGCCCCCAACAGGATAGGGGGGAGGGTTAGAGTTATGCACCCCCCCCAGACCAGGGGTCCCGCAATCTCAGTCCACTCGAGCAAGGGGGGGGGGGCCAGCACAGGCCAAGGCTCCAGTGGAGATAGGCGGCGAGTATTCAGTGTCTAGACTCACCGGTTGGCTCCACAGGAGCAGGTAGACAAGGTATGGCCTTAGTGAATTTGTCCATGGTTCCCCCCTTTGATTTCCCTCTGGATCTGTTAGACAGCGCCGGTGCAGTTTCAGGTGAGGCAGGGGGCTCACAGTTGGAGCAAGTAGGGAAAGGCGAATGGGCAGAGGATCAAAGCGTTGGCAGGTGTCAAGCACTGCACTTTTGGCCGTGGTATGGGCAGATTAAGGCAGCAGTGGAGGCAGGGAGGCTGCAGCAAAGTAGAGCCCGTGGATCCATTCAGTGCCCAATAGGGGAAGGTCTCCAGCCCACAAAGCAGGTAGTGTCAGACAGAAATATGCAGCAGTTCACCCCTCTGTTAGGTCAAGGGGCTCTGTGTCGATCTTAGTTTGTGGGGTGCCTCCAATGAAATGGGGGGAGGAGGGAAGTGAGGGCCAAGCACACCACCAGACCAGGGGTTCTGCAGCCCTGAGCCCCTCTCACAAGGGGTGGGGGGATTCTGGTGCAGTCTGGGGCTGTAGTAACGATAGGTGGTGAGGTGCCCAATGGCTAGCTTTCCCGGAGGCCCCCACCGGGGCAGGCAGTCAGAGTATGGTGCCCCCCTCCAGGGCGGAGCTAGAGGCACTCAAGGCAGCAAGGCAGGGTGATGAGGGCCAGCCCAGAAGTGCCACGAGCGGGGCAGCGCGGGCACCCCCCTACACCCCTCATTTGGGTGTAAATGTCCGCAGCTCAGGATCGCAGGCCGCGAATTCCAGGAGGCAGCCAGGCTCCAGCCCAGCCGCCTCAAGTTGCGGCGAGATGAGCGCTCCAGCGCTGGTATGAGGGAGAAGAGCCGGAGCGCGCTCCAGCGCAGGCCCCCGCGGCAGCCACCAGTGCAACGGCGCACTCCGAGGGGGGGCCAGCGCAGGCGATGATGAAGACCCACTGCAGATGGTCAGGTGCAGGGCGTGCACTGGAGGCCTTCAGAAGGGGGGCAGGACACACGGCCACCGCGGTCGCCGCCTGCTATAGCTGGGAGCCAGCATGGAGGAGGAGGCGGGAGACGGCCGCGCATGGAGGCCCCCGCAGGCCGACAGCCAGCTGGGTGATAAGTCTCGTTCGCCGGCTTCCTGGGACCGATTCTGGCTGGGTTTGATGTGAAGCAGGCAGGAGGGGTACAGTAGCGATTCAACCAAGTGATGGGCGGCAAAGTCAGAAAGAAACGCAGTTGAAGCGGATTTCGGCCGGGCCACAGGGAGCTCTGGGACTAAGCAGCCATCTTGGGCTGCTCAACAGCTCCACCATGGATGCTACAAAGTTGGTTGCACGGCAGCAGCCCACCCCACTGCGGCTGCAAAGATTGTTTTGTTGGTTTGGTTGTATGTGGGCCCCTGTTGGGCCTGCTATGCAGGGGCGCCAAGGGGCAAAAGTTGGGGGTGGCCTTCTGATGATTGGACTGGGGGGGAATACTGCACTGCTGGTTGGGTAAGGGCGGTGGGGGTGGGGATGGGGGGTGGCAATGTTGGGGAATGTTGCATTAAAAACTGCAGAGTGAGTGGAGCATTTCACGCATCGGACGAGTGACAAAAGCACAGCATTGATATGGGAGTTGTTACACACACCTGGCTCCCTCAGAGGCGTCGATCTGAACTGGATAGCTGCGGTCTCCACCAATGTGACGCGTAGAGCCGAGATGACAGACTGGACTGGCCCACCTAGCTTCGTTTGCTTGACCCGTAGGAATATTCTTCTGTAAATGGAGAAAGGAAATTAACCACCCATGGGGTTGAGCGTAAATCCCCCCACCCCTGCTGATCTCCCCACAGATCACCTTTGATGTCCCCTCTTATAGTCTCACCTGATGGTTTGAAAAGATGAGCTCTCCATCCAGCATTGAGTGCAGGGGCGCGTTGATAACCAGTTGCTTCACTGGCTCGAAGGAATTGGTGAGTTCCAGAACAATATTGACTCCGAAAAGTATGTAGTTTGTAAGAGTTCACATGTCTGACTTTCACTCTTGTCCGATTCCTTGCAGTTTGCAGCTTGACCCCAGCAAAGAGTTCCTCGTGGCAGCTGACGAAGTTCAGGTAAGGATTTGGCTTATCCTACACAGTTCAATAAAATAAGGCCAGAATGTAACCTGTGGCTTGCTCCCTTATTCAGAGGAATAGTACCCCTGGCGGTAATCAGGTAAGTCTATGGGGGTAGTTACTATTGCCTCTGTTTATTCCCTTGGCTCACCTTTGCTGTTCTTGTGTTCCCCTTAGGTGCCAGAGTGCGGCGGGAACGTGCAGAAGGATGCAGTGGATCGTGAGGATGCTTCGAATGCCGGTGAGTTCAGCATGGCGCTGCAGCAGGCGAGGCGGCACGCGTAAAATGCTTCTTTCTTCCAGTTCGAAGGCGCGGTGGATCTGGAATTCAGGTAAGGATTGAAGGTTTTGCTCTTATTCTAACCTCTTCTCCTTCTGTGCCTCCCTTTTTCTAGGAGCTGCAGACTCGAGGCGGGCGTGGCAGAAGACTGGATGCAGACTTGCAGACACTGGATGCAGAATAACGCAAAGCGTGTGCTGCTCTTCGGGCGTGGTTTAAATAGCCTCCAAAGTAGTCCCAGGTAAGTATTGCTCCCCAGCCCCAGCCGAGTAAAAAATAGTCCCTAGGTAAAATAGTCCCTTCCAAGCCTCATTTGGCTTGGAGCTCTGCAGCATGGTCTGCAACACGTAAGCCTGCAGCATGGTCTGCATCAGGTAAGTTCTACTCTATGAGCCTGGCCCCCGTGGTTTTGGTTTGTCTGGGAAATTTCGGTGGAATCTTTTCACCAATCGAGGTGCATGCACGTGGTCAATAGGTTCCCAAGACCTTTCCTGTGGTCCGTAACCCTTCCAGTCGATTAAATAAAAAAGTTTTGACTTCACCATCTTGGAGTCCAGGATGTTCTTAACTTCAAATTCGGGTTCTCCGTCTATAAGGATGGGGTCTGGTGGCTTGGTTAGTCTTGTCCCTGGTTGCACTGGCTTCAAAAGTGACACATGAAAGACTGGGTGAATTTGCATATTAGCAGGTAAGTCCAACTTGACAGCCACCAGGTTGATAATTGCCTTAATAGAGTAAGGTCCCAAATATCTAGGGTTAAAGGTGCGCGTTACCTTGAGAGGTATGTGTTTTGTGGCCAAACATACTTGGTCGCCCATCTGGTACTGTGGAATATCACTTCTATGCCGATCAGCATCTTTCTTATATTTCTCCTTCGCCT
Source organism: Ambystoma mexicanum (assembly GCF_040938575.1). Classification (NCBI taxonomy): domain Eukaryota; kingdom Metazoa; phylum Chordata; class Amphibia; order Caudata; family Ambystomatidae; genus Ambystoma; species Ambystoma mexicanum. The sequence continues at coordinate 1,115,201,252 of NC_090930.1, forward strand.
GTTTTAAATGTGCAGTTGCCTCCTTAAAGGCTTGTGTAATCGTAGCGTGTAGATGGTCCACTGCGGGCATTTCTAAGTGTTGGGGTGAGTCAAGGTCTGAGGTTCGAGGGTGGTGCCCATATAGGGTATAAAAGGGGCTTTGTCCAGTTCCAGAATGTACTGAATTATTGTATGCATATTCGGCGATCCAAAGAATGTCCTTCCAATTACTCTGTCTGATGTAACATACAACGCAGGTATTGTTCAAGAGTCTGGTTGGTCCTCTCCGTTTGACCATCGGTCTGGGGGTGTTGACTGGTCGATAATCTCACGTCGATTTGCGCCAATTGACAACATTTCTTCCAGAAATGTGAAATGATGAATTGACTGCCCCGGTCAGAGACCAACACGGAGGGAAATCCATGTATGCGAACAATGTTTTCGAGGAATTCTTTGGCCAGGATTGAGGCTGAACGTAGTCCTTTTAAAGGAATAAAGTGCGCCATAGAATGGTGTTAAACCCATTACAAGGAGGTAGATTGGTAATAAAGTCTAACGATAAGGTGTGCCATGGTGTAGGCGGAATGTCTAAAGGTTGTAAGAGTCCAGCTGGTTTTTTCTTTTGACTTTTGTTTTGGGCGCAAATGCCAGAAGACATCACATGATTTAATATCCTTTCGCCAGGTGGGCCACCAGAATTGTCTTTTAATTTTAGCTTCAGTTTTTGCAATACATGGGTTCCCCTCCATTAGGGTATCATGATAACGGGAAATGACTAGCTCTTGTAGATCCTTGTGTGGCAGAAATAGCCGCCCTTGGTAGTAAGGCAGATCATTGGTGATAGAGTAGTGCGGGCCTTTCTTTACCCAGTCCTGCAGGGCTGTAGGATCAAAGAGTTGCTGGATCTTTACCTGAATATCCTCTAGTGTCTGTAGAGTAGTCATGCCAGGAATCCTTTGTTCGGAAATTATAGGTACTGGTTCTGGGTTCACTTCTGCCTCTCCCATCCCTATTCGGGATAAGGCATCTGCTTTACCATTCTTACAACCTGGTCGATAGGTTATCACAAAATCGAACTCGGCAAAGAACAATGCCCATCGGAGTTGACGTGACGATTGTGCCTTGGCTGTTTTTAAATACTGTAAGTTCCGGTGATCACAGTAATGGTATGCCTGGCACCGAGAAGATAGTGCCGCCAAGCCTTGAAGGCGGATTTAATGGCTAATAACTCCTTGTCGGTAAGCGCATAGTTTAACTCGGATGCTGAGAACTTCCTGGACCAAAATGCTACTGGGTGAAGATGGCCAGTTTCAGGGTCCTTTTGAGACAGGACAGCTCCCATGGCTAGACTGGATGCATCAGTTTCCACTATGTATGGAAGTTCAGGGCGCGGGTGCTTTAACACCGGTGCAGACGTGAATTTTGCTTTCAGCTCTTGGAAGGCATTTTCAGCTTCTTCAGTCCACATAAAGCGTTTATTTTGTCGCAAGAGTGCTGTGATGGGATGTACGACATGTGAAAAATCTGGGATGAATCTGCAGTAGAAATTGGCAAAGCCGAGCATGCTTTGTAGTCCTTTAACTGAACTTGGTGATGCCCACTTAAGGATTGCGTCCACCTTTCGTGAGTCCATTCGAACTCCCTTTGGGGTCAGGTTAAACCCAAGGAATTCAACTTCTATGGCATGAAAAACGCATTTTTTTAAATGGCGCAATTTCTCAAGGACTGCTCAGACGTGCTTCACATGGTCAGATTCTGAAGAGAAGTATACTAGAATATCATTGATATACACGACAACACAAACGTCAATGAGTTCACGAAGGACATCGTTCATGAAGTATTGGAAGGCTGCTGGTGCATTGCACAACCCAAAAGGAATCACCTGGTATTTGAATATCCCATACTTAGTGCGGAAAGCCGTCTTCCATTCGTCGCCCTCTTTTACACGTACCAGATTGTATGCCGCCCGGAGATCTAATTTAGTGTATATACAAGCGTCCTTCACTTGGTCTAGTAGTTCAGGGATCAGAGGCAACGTGTATCGGTTCTTAAGTTATCTGGTTCAATGCGCAGTAGTCTATGCATGTTCTGAGGTCACCTTCCTTTTTGGGCACGAAGAACAAAGCTGAAGATGCAGGGGACTTGGATGGGCGAATAAAGCCATTGGCAAGGTACTGGTCTAAGTATTGTCGTAGGTGAAGGTTCTCAGGTTCTGTAAGGGCATAGATCCTGCTACAAGGGGGTTGTGCACCGGGTATGAGATCGATTTGACAATCGTACGATCTGTGAGGAGGTAAGGTGTTTGCCTGTTCCTTTTGGAAGACATCCTGGAATTCTTGGTGTTCTGGAGGTAGTTGCATGACTGCTGTGGTTACTGTGGCCAGGCCTGCATTCTGATTTTTCTTTGGGTAACAGGTTTGTGCACAATCCGGGAAGGTTATTCTCTTCTCTCGCCAATCAATACAAGGATTATGTGTTTCCAACCAAGGTATCCCCAGTATTATTTGGAACTGTGGGGCTTTGATTAGATCAAACACAATAGTCTCTCGATGCCCATCCTGACCCAATAGTGTCATCTCTGCGGTGGAATGAGTTACAGGCCCAGAGGCAATTTCAGTTCCATCGACTGTGGTGATGACATCGGAGGTGGTTTTTCGGCAGAGAGGTAGATTCATCCTGGAAGCCAATTCATAGTCCACATAGTTTCCTATAGCTCCGCTATCAATGTATGCCCTTACTGCGTGCATATGCGATGGCTGCCCTGGATCTACGAGGACCATTGGTATGATGAAATGCGAGGTCTGAGTATCCTTCTTCCAGCTCGGCAAACGGACCTCTATGCTTGTCGGGCATGGTCGTTTCCCCGAGTCTGACTCCATATGGCTTTTATCAACAGCTCCTACCACCTTCTTGGGTGGTTTTACAGGGCAATCCCGTAGAAAATGTCCAGAAGTTCCACAATATAGACACAATTGCATTTGCTGTCTCCTTTCTCTTTCTTTCTGGGTTAAGGGTCCTTTAACCCCTCTGATTTGCATGGGTTCTGAAGCATCTGCTCCTTGGGGTTAGCGTGGGTTTTGACCAACACCCGATTCTCAAACTTGGCTCGATCAGCCTTTCTGTTCTGAAGTCTGTGATCTAACTGGACCACTAAGTCTATATATTCAGCGCAGTCTTGAGGTGGGTTCACGACTTGAGCCAAGACATCCTTGAGTTCTCCTCGAAGCCCTCGATGAAATAACGTGATTCGTTTTACCTCAGGCCATCCAGTTTCCACTATTAACCTATTAAAGGTCGCGATGTAGGATAGAAGGTCCTGGTTACCCTGTCGTAGGGACAAAAGTTCGTTATCCAGGGCCTGTCCTTGGGAGTGCCGGGCAAATTGTCTTTCCATGCCAGTTTGAAAGCCCTGAAAATCCTGAAGAATTGGGTCAACCTGAGTAACCTATGGAATTGACCAATCAGCTGCACTGCTGCTGAGATATTACAATACAAAAGCTACCTTGGCTTGATAGTTTGGAAAGGCTCCAGGTCTGCATAAAAAGTGCAAGCTGCATTGGTTCATAAAGACGGCGAACCTTTGGGATCTCCGGCGAAGCGTTCAGGTGGGGCTAATGGAATATTTCCTGGTAGGTTTATTTGCGCAGGGTTACTCGATAACACAGGAGATGGATTTCCCCCGGAACCAGGTAGGGGTGCTTGTCCAGCGTGGCTTTGCAATAGTTGCCTAGCAAGGTCCTCAGTTCGCTCCTTTTTTCAAAATCAGTTCTCTCCTAAGAGCATTGGTTTCTTGACGGGCGGAATGCACTTCAGCACTCAGTTCCCCTAGTAATTGAGCCAATTGGTCAGTCTCTGAGGTATCCCTAACGCCCGGGTGGGAATTTGTGGGTAGGCTTTGCGTTCTGTTACACTCACCTGGCTCCCACAGAGGCGTCGATCTGAACTGGATAGTTGCGGTCTCCACCAATGTGACGCGTAGGGCCGAGATGACGGACTGGACTGGCCCAGCTAGCTTCGTTTGCTTGGCCCGTAGGAATATTCTTCTGTAAATGGAGAAAGGGAATTAACCACCCGTGGGGTTGAGCGTAAATCCCTCCACCCCCGCTGATCTCCCCACAGATCACCTTTGATGTCCCCTCTTATAGTCTCACCTGATGGTTTGAAAAGATGAGCTCTCCATCCTGCATTAAGCGCAGGGGCGCGTTGATAACCAGTTGCTTCACTGGCTCGAAGGAATTGGTGAGTTCCAGAACAATATTGACTCCGAAAAGTATGTAAGAGTTCACATGTCTGACTTTCACTGTTGTCCGATTCCTTGCAGTTTGCAGCATGACCCCAGCGAAGAGTTCCTCGTGGCAGCTGACGAAGTTCAGGTAAGGATTTGGCTTATCCTACACAGTTCAATAAAATAAGGCCAGAATGTAACCTGTGGCTTGCTCCCTTATTCAGGTGTGGAGAGAAAATATGAAGTTCGGGCAATAATGCCTCCGGCGGTAAAATTAGGTAAGTCTATTGTGGTGAGAAGAGTTCCCTTTGTCCCACCTTGTTGTCCTTTTGTTCCCCTTAGGGGCCGGGGTATGGCGAGCATGCAATGGGGACTGCGCCGACCAGTGAAGAGGAATAGTACCCCCGGCGGTAATCAGGTAAGTCTATGGGGGTAGTTACTATTGCCTCTGTTTATTTCCTTGGCTCACCTTTGCTGTTCTTGTGTTCCCCTTAGGTGCCAGAGTGCGGCGGGAACGTGCAGAAGGATGCAGTGGATCCTGAGGATGCTGCGAAGGCTGGTGAGTTCAGCGCGGCGCTGCAGCAGGCGAGGCGGCATGCGTAAAATGCTTCTTTCTTCCAGCTCAAAGGCGCGGTGGATCCGGAATTCAGGTAAGGATCAAAGGTTTTGCTCTTATTCTAACCTCTTCTCCTTCTGTTCCTCCCTTTTTCTAGGAGCTGCAGACTCGAGGCGGGCATGGCAGAAGACTGGATGCAGACTTGCAGACACGGTGAGCGTTACGCTGCTGGATGCAGAATAACGCGAAGCGTGTGCTGCTCTTCGGGTGTGGTTTAAATAGCCTCCAAAGTAGTCCCAGGGTAAGTATTCCTCCCCAGCCCCACCCGAGTAATAAATAGTCCCTAGGTAAAATAGTCCCTTCCAAGCCTCATTTGACTTGGAGCTCTGCAGCATGGTCTGCATCAGGTAAGTTCTACTCTATGAGCATGTTACCTATGGCGACAGGACTGACTCTCCATATGTGCCTGGCGCCATAGGCGCCAGGACCGCACCCAAACAGCCCCTAGCAGGGGTCTTTGGGCTTGCTCAAAATAACTTGATCCCTGCTTCTGGGGTAGCTGGACCTGGTCTGGTTCCCCGGGGGTAGGCATCATGACAGGAGTACTTACACGGAGTGATAACAGCTGAGATGTCCCTTGAAGAAGTACAATGGCAGTATGCCTAATGTCGTGGAATGTCCGTGGGGTGGGGGAACTACACGAAAGCCTGTAAAATTGCAGCCTACGCTCACAGACATGGGGTCAAGATACTCATGTTACAGGAAACGCATGCCTGCGGCCGCTTGGCCATAAGCCTAGCACCATCCTCGGGGCCTAACATATTTTACACGTCCTATTCTACAGAGGCCAGGGGCGTTATGATTCTGATCCATAAGTCCATAAAATTTGTACTGAAAAGGAGCAACATTGACCCAGAGGGCTGATATGTTATTTTGTATTGCATAATGGCGAATGTAGAGTATCTAGTGGTGAATACATATGGGCCCAACGTGGATACCCCGGGCTTCTTCGACGCTGTTGCTTCAATCCTCATGGGCTACATTGGGGTCCGGATCATCTGGCGGGGGGGAGGGAAATGACATGAACCTGATATTAGAAAATGATCTGGATAGAACCGGGGCTGCCCCTAGGGTATTATTGCAAGCAGCCCTTAGGCTAAGCATGCACATGATGTCGCTCGGCATTCGGGATGCCTGGAGGGCCCTTAATTCCCAGAAGCAAGAATATACATTCTACTCGTCTGTGCACGACAGCTCCTCCAGGATTGATCTTCTCCTGATATCGGGTGAGTTGATTGGCAAGGTTACCAATGTTCAGATACTTGTCCGCCCGTTGTCTGACCACGCCCCCACTATACTGTCCATTGAGATGGGACCGCCCCCCCGGCCCGTAACAAATGGTGCTTTAAGTCAGCAGCCGTCTTGGATATTGTCTTCAAAGCCGACATCCTCTTTGATATTGACACCTTTTTTGAGTGTAACACACAACATGCCACATCAGCTGGGGTGCGCTGGGAGGCGTTTAAGGTATACATAAGGGATATGGTGATCTCGAGGGTGGCGGGAGTGTTAAAGACGATAAGAAACGACCTCCGCAGATCTGAGGCCAAACTACACGCCCTGGAACGTGAATGTGTGATGGCGGCCACTCCCGCCATACTTGCGCAGAAAAGGGAAGAACACGAGGTGTTTGAATCCAATGCTTTGCGGGAGGTATGCTACTTCACTCGCCCACAGACCTCTAGGAAATATGGTGAGGGTGAGAGGCCCAGGAGGACACTGGCCAGGCTGGTTAAAGGGGAATGGGGCCAGACCCATATTGAGAGTATTGGGGACACGCAAGGCATCCAGAAATGGACTGACCAGCAGATACTGGGTGTCTTTTCTCAGTTTTACACAGACCTCTACACCTCCCCTCAGGAACACAATACACAACATATACATGACATTCTGGACCGGATCCCTATGACATATATTTCCCAAACTACCAAAGAGCAACTTGATTCCCCGATTACGACAGATGACATAGTCAAGGCCATCACGGATCTTCCTAAGGGCAAGGCTCCGGGGCCAGATGGCCTCACGTCCGAATTCTACCAGGAACATGTAGCGATCCTGGCCCCTAAGCTTCTCGAGGTTTGGAACAAATCACTCCAAAAATCCATTCTCCCCCCCAACCCCCTCTGCAGGAGGCCATCATCATCACCACCACCTTACTAAAGCCCGGCAAGCCTAGCGATTAATGTGGCTCATGTAGGCCCATCTCTCTCATGAACATCGATACTAAGGTCTTTGCAAAAATCATTGCAAAGAGGTTTCTTCCGATCATGTCACACTTGGTGCATGAGGATCAGGGAGGCTTTGTCCCTGGGAGATCAACCTCTCTCAATATTAGACGGCTCTTTAATGTCATGTCAAGGATTGACCAGGATTCGGATGCTGTGGCAGGGACGCTGGACGCTCAAAAGGCTTTCGATATGGTGTCATGGCAGTATATGTGGGCAGTCCTGGAAAAAAATGAGCATAGGCCCCAAAATGATTGGTTATATCAAATTACTGTATACAGATCCCACGGGTCAACTCTGACATCTGCGGCATTTGCTCTACATAGGGGCACACGTCAGCGTTCTCCCTATCCTCTTTGCATTAGTCATCGAGCCTATGGCGGACTATATCAGAGCGATGCATGCTCACAGAGAAATGCGCTTGAAGGATACCCCTGAAATAATATCCCTATATGCCGATGACGTACTGTTGTACATCTGGAACCCCGCTACCAACCTTGACCCTGCTGTTCTACGCGATATGACACGCATAGGCTCCTTCTTTGGATTCATGATCAACTACTCCAAGTCGGAGATGTTCCCGCTCACTAGCACTACCCCGAAACCTGTGTGCGAATACCCTCTCCGTTGGTCTCCAGGGGAAATTAGGTATTTGGGGGTCCAGATATCCTTAACCAGCCCGACACTAATGGCAGAGAAATATACCGCCGTGGCACAGCAGTCTGAATGAAAGCTTATGAGATGGCGCTCCCTCCCGCTTTCACTTGCCAGGAGACTTTCCCTGATTAAGATGATTCTGGTTCCCAAATTCCTTTGTCTTCGGGAACGTACCGATATGGCCTAGGTAAATGGTACTTTGGTGATCTGCATAGACTTTGCGCGCAGTTCCTGTGGCATGCCGGGCGGTTCTGAAAAAAATGGTTACATGTGAACCTGCCCTATGAATGGGGAGGGGGGGATTTACCACCCCTAACCTGTTTCTATACTGGACTGCTGCACAGGCCCAATATGCTTCATACTGGTACCCGTCTCTGCTGGTGCCGGCCCATGTCAAATTGGAAAAGCTGGCTACTCCCGAGGTTAATACCATGACACCAATACTATGCCGTAATTACGTGGCTGATTCATTGGCCCCACGTTGCTTGCATGGAATCGGCTGCTGTGCCTAACTACACAACCCTGTCCTCACTACAAGTGGCTCCCAATCTGGGAATTCCCGGGGGTAGAACCTGCACGTGACAAATGTCTTGCTCTGCACTGGATCTCCTTCAGTTACCAGGCACTGACTGACCTGTTTCCCGATGGGAAGTTCATTACCCCCCAGACGTGGTGGCCGGGCCACACCAGGTCTGCGCTCGAGATGCTGCAATTTTATAGGCTCAAAGCTGTTCTTCGCTCCATGTGGCCATCGTGCCCTGATGAGCCCCCTGATGCTCCGGAAGTCGTGTACATAGCTAACTCAGGCAATGCCCGTGGAGTAGTCTCCTCTCTTTACAAGATGATGTTAGCAGAATGTCCAGATCAGCCCCCTAGAGTGCTCAATGGCTGGGCTGAGGATCTTAGCCTGGAAATTTCAGACGATATGTGGAAAAGGATGTGTTCCCACACCAACAGGGTGTCCCTTAACTTCCGGTATAGGTGCATACAATACAAACTCCTAAACAGGTTGTACTACATCCCCCATAGAATTGCTAAATTTACGAGTGATAGTGTACATACTTGTGCTCGGTGTCGAGAAGAAGGGGCTGATCATCTGCACATGTTTTGGACCTGTCGGGCATTGGAGGACTTCTGGGATGGGATCATGCGGGCCCTCTCGGATATTATTGTTGCAGCAGTAGATCCTTGCCCGCTGGGAGTGCTATTTGGATTATGAAACACAGATGATACAAAAAAAAATGCAAAATTTCTGAATGTAGTCTGCATGGTGACCAAGAAATGTGTGCTGCGGAACTGGAAGAGCACGTCCCCTCTGTCTTTCAAAAAAATGGCTGAATGCATTAACTTCGTCTCAGCCTCACTCGCGTCCCAAGAATGTGTGGTCGGCATTTGGTAGCTATCTTATTAGATAAGCTGAGAATGTCTCTGGAACATCCTCGCCTGGGGTCCTGTAGCAGTGATTAATGTTGACTAAGCATGAAGCGACTATCCACTCTGAGATCTGTACTATCCCTCTCTGTGTAATGCTGGAAATGTGTCTACTACAAATGTATTACTTGCTTAGCCGATGCTGTTTGCTGTACACCTCTGCTAATAAAGTAAAAAAAAAAAAAGAAAGAACCTATTCCAGTAAAGTGTTTTTTCCATCCACCCGTAATACCTGTGAGGTGTGCTTGGGAATCTCCCACAAGTTTGTAGGAAAGGGGACGGGACGTAGGAGTATAATAAAGTTACTCACCGTAGTGACTACCTTACTCCTAGTCCATAGTCTCTTCCCTCCATACGCTTGCCCGCCGTCCCCTCTAAAAAGTTCCTCGATTATTGCTTAAATGGTCTTAGACCTGGCGATGGAGAAGGACTGAAGGGCGATGCGTGGGGCGGTATCCCAGGCGCGTGCAGTGCCCCGCGTAAAAATTCAAAAAGGACAAAACAAGTTTTGATGCTTTTTTACAAAAGTACTCCTGTCCCGTCCTGAAGGACGGAATGTCCCACAAGTATGGAGGAAAGGGGACTATGGACTTAGGAGTAAGGTAGTCACTACGGTGAGTAACTTTATTATTTCTTATGGGTGCTGCGTTTTAGCCCTTCATTTCTGTTGTATTAGATTGCTCACCCTTAAGGGGCTTTCCTGTTTGCCATCACTTCCGGGAGACGGGTGAGTGAGCACCAGGCATTGTCTGTTTAACCTCCCTGTTTGTTTTTTTCCAAAGAGAAGTTGACGTTGAGAGTGAGACCCTCCTTTCTGCCGAAGGTGGTCTGATTTCCATCTCTCTCAGAAGATACTTCTTCCTGTATGTTTTTCCTCCCCCCTCACCCTTCCAAGGCGGAGGAATGATTCCATCAGCTGCACCCAGTAAAGGCCCTTTAGTTCTAGCCCCTTGTACTAGAGAGACAGGAAAGATCACTAGCTTTTCGTGGGTTACGCTTTAGCTAGTGCTGGAAGGGCTGTGTCCAAACAAACCCTGTCCATGTAGATAATTCTATGCATCTCAGAATGCTACGGTCTGGCTGGTAAGGATGTGCTTGAGGGTCTCAAAGCTGATTCTACCAGGGGATTGGCTGCCACTTCTACCCAGTCCTGGATATTTGAAGGTGGCAACGTGGCCGTCCTTGCACACGTTTGCTAAGCATTACTACTTGGATTCCCTCACGGGGCAGGATGCCCATTTTGGTAGGGTAGTCCTCCAGAGTTTTCTGGTTTAGGTGGTGTCTTTGCTTCCTCCCTCCTCCAGGTTACATACTGATTTGGGAGTCTGATAGATGAGAAATCCGCTGGAGGAAGGAGTCCATTAGAATAACAAAGGGTGGCACTGAGAGCACGGGCTGCTATATATACTGGCCCAGACGTCGTATCCGGCACGAAAGAGGCATCGGACGGAGCTGACGCCACAGAAAAGATTCTTAAGGACAGCTTCGCTGGGATAGGGATATCCTAGATGAGGAATCAGTGGGAGGAACGTCCCATCAGAAAGAACTGCACAGAGAGCTAAGTAATTTGTTCATTTTTCCAGCTTTCCCTTCATTGACATCAATGGAACCCCCAACATTTTGCTATTTTTTTTTTTATTCCTGTCCTGACTTTTGAAGGTAAGTAAAATGTTGTAATTAGTTGCTTACCTGCTGGTTTGGGTTGGTGATTGTTCGAGTGGCGTGAAGGATCCCACTTCATTTATATCATGAAGCCTTTTTGCTTTACTTTCTTTGCTTAGTGCCTCTGTTTTGGGGGCACTGGTCATTCCTTAAGGCTACCAGTGTGTAGGGGGTGGGCTTTCTCCCCATTAAAATGAATTTTCAGAAGCATCCCCAGGCTGGAATATGAGGACAACATATTACGGTAAACTGGAAAGGCATTGAAGTCTAGCCAAACCTATTCAAGATAGGATAACAGAGCAGTTGGGTTTAGACTCGGGAGGGTGTGTGAGAGAGTGGTCTAGGGCTGCAATGAGATACACACAGAGTACTCCAATAATTCCAGTTAGACAGGTATAAAAAATATGCTATTTCTATTTGGGCCTGTGAACATACGCTAGACATATGTAATACAATTGGTGATTTGTTTCCAATTGGTATGCCCTCAAAATGCTGTAGGTGAACTCCTTCCGGGTACCCGCAGTCCAAGGCATGGGAAATTCATCAGAGGAGTTTAGAATGCCTGTTTGCATTTTTATCCAATACGAATGTGAGTAGGAGTTGCCAACTTCATGCTAGCAACCCATATCGAGCTGGCATGTGGATGGGGGCTATGAGGTAGTCTGGAGAGAGTATACAAGTGCACATTATGTGTCCAGCTAGACCACATTTTTGTCATGGTTGATAGCTGCATTCTTAAGGCAGAGGTTGTGTGCGAAGTGCCTTAGAAGAGTGTATGATAATAGATGTGCCTTCGGGTGGGTGGCCTTGCCATCGACTATTTTCCATAAGCATGGAGTGTGATACGTACCCTTGTGTTCTGGCTGGTTTCTTAATTTCGTAGATGTGGCATGGATTCTGTTCTGTGGTCTACTGGAGTTTATTCTCTCTACCGCTTGGTACTTTTCATGGCAGGTTCATTGCTGCCGGCCATATCTCAGAGGTGGTTAAGTAACACAGTGTGACATCGGTTTGTCAGGTAGCGGGGGTGTGGAGGGTCTATTGGTAGCCAGTTCTTGACAAACCATAGGAAGGAAAGGTGATCCCCTATGGCGTTGTAAATTATGGGAGAATGGTGTTCCAGATTCAGGGGGCTTGGACAGAGAAGGTGGATCCGCCTATTCTTGTCGATTTGAGGGGAGGGATCACAAGGAGGAGTGCAGTGCCTGATCGCAGGTTTCTGTTGGGTTGGTAACGGATGAGCTTCTGTTGAAGGTATGCTGGGCCTGCCTTGCGGAGGGCACGGTGAGGGATGCACATGGCTTTGAAAGTGGCCTGTCGCCTGACAGGGAGCCTATGTAGGACACAGACGACAAGTGTGCTGTGATCCCTTGGTCTAAGGGCCAGGGGAAGCCTAGCTGCAGTGTATTGGACCCATTGGAGCACTCTTCTATGCGGGGGGTGCCCAATTAAAGTGAATTGGGATAGTGTAGGCGGGAGAGGACAATAGCCATGATTGCAGTTACTCAGTGAGGGTAGGAGAGGTAAGGGAAGATGTGTCTGAAAAAGTGGAGGTGTAGATAGCAAGATTTAGAGACAGAGTTAATGTGATGTGAGAGTGTCAGATCAACATCCATGGTGCATCCCAGGTTTTTTGCACGGTTGGATGTGGCGGGGAAGGGCCTAAGGAGGATGGCCAAGGGGTGGGTTGGGGGAAGAGAGCAGTATTCCCGCAGATCATGAGTTTGTTTTTTTCCGGGGTTGAGAAGAAGGTGGTTAGCCGTCATCCAGTGGTCGATGTCTGTGAGGAAAGAGGCAAGGTCAGGATGGGGTATGGGGGATGTCTTGGGGATCTTGAGAAGGATCTGGGTGTTATCTGCATAGTTGTAGCAGGTTAAGTTATATGAACGAATAAGGGCAGGGAGGGGGCTCGTGTAGAGGTTGAAGAGAAGGGGAGATATGGAGGGACCCCGTTGGGGGTAGCGGGTGAGGTGAAAAGAGGAAGGGGGGCGATTTGTGATCGGTGTGCAAGGAATGAGGAAATCCACCTGTTACACTCACATGATCCCTGCGGCGGCATTGGGGCACGGTTGCAGCCCTCCCGGGGGTGAGGTCTGCACACATCACTAACACCAGGAAGAGCCTACACTGGCTCTCTGTTGCCCAAGGCGTTGGGGCACGGTTACAGCCCTTCCGGAGGTGAGGTCGCTCGGGTCCGACTTCGCCCTCAGCGCTTATGTGGTGACTGGTGGTAATAGGTGATGCTGCTTGGGACTGCTCCTGCGTGGAGAATAGGGGGCGTGAGTATGCCAGCTTGTGCGCCTGATCCCCTGCCCGACCCCTTCTCCCAAACCGTGGTACCCGTGGGATGCGCTGTCCAGTAACGTGAAGCACCGGCCTTAAGGATGGAGCATCTTATATAGCTGAGCTTCTGAAGCCACGCCCCCACCAGGTTCAGCCTATCTGCCACACCCTGCCATACCCGATGCGTCAGCACATGAAGACCAGGCCTAAGGAGCCACACCCGATGAATCAGCACATGAGGATGTTCTCTGGAATAAAGGCTTTCAGCTCCTGGAAAGTTCTTGTAAAATAAAAGCACTCCTGCACTGAAATAGTGTTCCTGCTCACATCTCTATATGAGCCTGGCGTCAAAGGCGCCAGGATTGAGTCCAGCCAGGGCCCCTGTGTTTATGACATAAGTGAGTCAAGTGACCCATTGCCCCATCACTAGATGGTGTGTTTTGGGGTGTGTGGCCATGACACCACCTTAGTGCTATGTCCCTTATGTCGAGCAAATGGAGTGTTGTTGAGGATGCTATGGTCGATGGTGTCAAAATATGAAAACTTTGGGTTAGGTATTGTCACCAAACTATATCAAAATACATATATCCATACTCTATTGTGGGGCTTCTGCATAGTACCCAGAATTGACCTTTGTGACCGTTATAACTGCGAGTGATAAAGCAAGTGAAGAGTTAGGTAAACAGTTGATACAAAACCAGCAGACATGAATGAGTACTCAAACAGAAAAATGTATTAAAACAATTATGAGGAATAATAGAATTAGATCTCTATCCTTAATAGGTACACCCCTTAAAAGAAATGCGGCCTAGTGCCCAAAGGTCACCAATTTCACAAGTTATACTGTTCAAGTATGTTTAATATTGGAATCAAACCATGCCAGTTGTTGTGGTTAGGAGTTGCAGAAATCGGGAAAAGTTCAGGTATGTTTCTTTCCCAGTCCCACCACCCTATGGAATGCACAGAGGGATCCTTGACCAGACCACCACCGATCTTAGTCAGATAACGTAACCCCTTGGGGGATTGGTGGTGCAGGAATATGCAGTATAACCTACCCCCGCCCCTACTCTAATTCTTCCAGGGATTACTTCACGAGTTCCTGGATCCGCCAGGCCCTCTTAGTTCTGCAATGTGTCCGGTCAAAGGAGAACTAGGGGCCGTGGGTGCAGAGGGCAATTTCAGCTTCTGGATTGAGTCAGGTTAGTACGTGGTTCAGAATTCAGTGATATGGTACTGCAGACTGGACGGTTGGACACCCTTTGCACAAAGAGAGGCAGATTTCAGTGGGACAGGCAATTTAGGGGACCTCCAGGAAACAAATAAAGATGGATTCTGCAGAAGTCACCACGATCAGGCTGGGGCAGGCGATCTTCAGTTAGCGAACAAAGAAGCAAGCAATGCATGGCTTCTGTTGGGACTAGAAGACTGATGAGGAGAAGGCAACTTTTAGCTCTTAGTACCAAATGGGGATCACAGATCTACTAAGCCAGTCGGAGCAAGTTTACAGTGTAGTTTCTAGCTCACCTCTGCTATTCTATAGACCCATGTTGTTCCAAGTGTTATAGTCCTGACACACATCCCGGTTGGTCAGACCCGTCCCTGCTCGCTCAGCCGCTGTTAATTGTGTGCTAATGGGTCCAGAAAGCTGTTGTCATCACACATTTGGTTATGATACCCAGCTCATTGCCAAATGTAATGAAGACCACATGCTCCTTGTGAGAAATAGCAAACATGCACAGCCTTATTTGCAAAGCTTGATCCACCGACTGACTCAACCACCATCCAGAAAATCCTGGCTACCCCCTCCCAAGATAGTCAGAATGTCTTTTATATTCCTTACTTTCTTGTGGCAGAAGATAGTCATACATGATTTTTACATACTGAATACTAAACTCCTACACCTGCAAAGAAGACCGCAAACCAGGGAGTGAGTGAAACAGGCTTCTCACCAAAACACATGACATGAATCAAAATGGTCTGACACTTTATAGCCCATGCCTTTGGAATTCAGAAGTAAGACTCGTTCTGATTACTGCAGAGCACCACCTGAGATAATCGGGGAGCAGACATCTGGCCGAGGCAGCAAAAAAGCCTATTTTTGCCCCCCCTCCCCCTGCGCTCAGTTCTGGAAGGTGGAAGCAGTAATCGGAACTGTGAAGCCTATGCCAGTGGGAATACTAGGAGATTTACACTCTGAGAGATCAGGAGACTGAAGAAGCTGCAGAAGTCAGGGCACCATAATCCCTATATGGTAAGCTGGCCTCCCCTTCCAGAGGCATAATAATGAGAGCCTAACTCACTCAGGGGGAGCGTTAGGCCTAGGCAGAGTGCTAAACCCTTTGAGAGTGGCATAGAGCCAGGGCCCCTGAGAGAAAAGTGAAAGCCTTCTGGGGGCTGTATCCCAGAAACTGCTAGTTACCAGACCATGTTGAGAGAGCGAGAACAAGAGAGTAGCAAGAAACTACTGGGGGTTAGATCCCAGAATAATGCAGACATGTGACCATCAGAAAGAGAACAGTGCACCCGCTTGTTAGGGAGGTTTTTCCTGAAATCTTGTGCTGAAGGTTTCAGGAAACCAAACCTTTGGTAGTGTACATGATTTTCCACCAAGTTAATCCAAACTCATAATGGTAACACGACCGAGCATTCTATATTCATTATTGGGAGAAGGGAGGCCTGGTAGATGTTACAGATAAGCACCTATTAAAAGTAAGTACACACTGTATATTTCAGTATATTTACTGGAAAATACACCCTATATTGTGCATCATGATTAAACAACATTGCCTGTCACCATGTAACTGCTTCCTGTTCTCATGTGGAAAATGCAGACTTCTTAATGACCTCCGCTCTGCATACCTGTGCTGGTTGGCAGGTGATGCAGCTGGTGCTGTGGAGAAGAATATGTCCTTTCCCTTATCGGCGTGGGCTTCTGTCATCAAGCTATTCCCTCCAGAACATTGGCCGGAAGTCATCAAGCTTTTGCAGCAGAGCTGGAGCAAAGGTTTTTCAATGAGTGGCTCATGCATGCAACTGCTTGGCTGGACTTGCGTGTGTTGATAGTGGCTTTTGCTTTCTACATTAGCTATGGGCATTCAAATAACCTGTTTTTATAGCTCTTACTATCACAGGCTGGCAATTTCGCAGCACGCCAATCAGACAATCAGTGTTACTATTAACCAACGTATGAAAATGTGTTTGGACCCGGATACCTTGCGCTTGAAAGAATTACTCTTTACATTTGTGTTTGCAATGGATTGCGTGCATTTTATTTGCGTGATTTGGATGGTCAGCCGAAACGTGTTTCGACCACTCGGCCTTTATCAAGGCTAAAACGTGGATATTTGTTGCCTGCTGGCGGTTATGCGTTGAAGGTCAGTTTTCAATGTTTGCTCCTGTGGGTTGCTCCAGTTGCGCAATTGTCTGGCCTGTTGGCCCGGTCTGCTCCTCGAGACAATTGCCCAACCTGATGATACCCACGGGAACCAACAGTGAAAACTGACGTCCAACGCAGAACCGCCAGCAGACAGCAAATGTCCACGTTTAGCCTTGATTAAGACCATGAGAGGTCAAAACATGTGTAAGCTGACCACCCAAATCGCACAAACAAAATGTACGCAATCCATTGCAAACAAGAATGTAAAGAGTCCAAACATGTTCAAATCCTAGCACGAGGTGTGGGCAACACCTCCCCTACCCGTGACTTTGCAGCCAACTAACCAAATCCCACCAGAAATCTTCAATTGCAGCGCAAAGTTGATTCAAAGCCTAGTACCAAAACGTTTCTACTTATTAACCAACGTAGTTGCATTGCACACAGAACTCATCAGTCGGTACTTTAATTCACTGAGATAGATCAGTAGTTCACTATGGATAGTTTCTTCTTTTGTCACTGTTTTTCCTTTTCTTACATTAGTTATAAAGTGTCAGAAAACTTGGCCACAGATATGTACTCAATTCGACTGCAGACTAAAAGTGGAATATTCATCTTTACTTGACCCAATAATATTTATAGCATATAATCATCTGAATCTTGCTATTATATCATCATCGATTTGGAACACATCTTAAATAGGAGCTCCAATTAATCAATCAGCTACTTGTATACTGCTCTTTCACCAAAGGCATCATGGCGATTAGACAGACGTCAGTCAAAAAAGATGGTGAAGAATCAAAAAACTCGATAAGATGGGTTTACATAAAAAGAAACGTTTTGAGATTTTGGTTAAAAGACATGAAGTCCTTGATGGTCCTTAGCAGAACGGGCAGATAGTTCCTGAGCTTGGGAACTGCCACTGAAAACGCACAGCCGCCCAAACACTCTTTCCTGTATTTGGGTATATGCAACAACGCTTCATTTTCGGATCTCAGGGAGCGTACTGGAATGTATCTATCCAGTGTCTCCTGGATGGCTAAGCATCCTTTGCCGTTTAATGCACGGTGCTTAATACACAACGCTTTAAATTTTACCCATGCATTCATCAGCAACCAATTAAGAGATGTTCGCAGATTTTCCCAGTTTGTATTTGCTCATAACAGTTTTATAAAATATTTGATCAATATCCATGTCAAACATAAGTTTTATATCAGTTGAGCACATTTTTCAGTGGCCACTCCCAAGAACTCGGTTAAAGTGCTGTGCAGACTGCTATGTAAGAAAATGTTGTTAATTGACTCCGATTGCATATGTTTATGATGTTTAAGTGTCGAAAACGACTTTGCAGAATGCAGCTCTTGCCAGTCAATGATCCTGATTGTTCTTTAGGATAAATTGTCTAAACTGGCCCAGGGGTGCTCAGCTCAGGGAGAACCACCTTCGTAAGTCTTCAGAGGACAGGAGCTCGGAAGCTGCACAGAAAAGGGTGCCCCCAGAGAGGCCTAAAAAGTGGAGCAAAAATTATCACAAACTCAAGAAGGAATTGGCTTTCATTTATCGTCTTGCCACAGCACTCTTCTTTGTAATCTTCATCCGACAGAAAAGAAAGGTGCGTTTCCCCACTAAAACCACTTGGGTGGAGCAATGAAAGCAGTTAAGGCTTTATATGTTGGATGTTTTCTCAAACAGTGCTTCAGCAACTGCACAGCTAAAACACATTGGCCCTCATTAGGACCCTGGCGGATTTTTACCGCCATCCACGGACTTTCCGGCCATGGCGCAAAGTCCCTTTACGCCATGGCCGATGGCGGACTTACCGCCCCATTCCGAGGTCGGCGGGGCGGTAAGTCCCCATTGTCCCATTTACCCTTCCCCATTCCCATTTCGGCCCCATAGGGCTCAATGGGAGTGGGGAAGGAGTTAATTACGCCACCGTAAAATACGGTGGCGTAATTAACACCAAGGTCCCAGAGCGCCATGGATTTTTCCGCCCGCAAAAAGCGGGCGGAAAAGTGTCCATGGCGCTCTGAAAACTCGTAGTTGGCGGTAAGGGGTCGGCGCAGCTAACGCTGGCGCAAACCCCTTACCGCCAGGGTCCTAATGAGGCCCATTGATCCGAACGGGCCTTCCAAGGCAGTCAGGGATTCTTCAGAAGCCATCTCCTGCATGCTGAAGGCCTAGAGTACAGTGTCGAATACGGTGTGCGATACTAAGACCGATCAAGTCAGATCAATATTGCTTGTCTGGGTTCATTCCTCCTTAATGATCAGCGCTGACGGGGCATCCTCTTTGACTCATCCTCCGGTGATGTCGAAAATGGTGTTATGTTACTAGGCATTTATATAGTGTTCTATATATCATTGATATGCCCTCAAAGCCCTGGTAGGTTGAACGCCCTCGGGAACCGTAGTTCTGATCAGTAGAGAGAGGTATAGTTGTAGGGTGCATGGGTGCACCAGATGTGTTCAGCTGATGTAATTGCCGGATGGTAGCTGCATCCTAGCGTTAGGTGTGGTGCTGAAGATATCAGTTGGATGTGTGCGGTCTGGTGGGTGGACACCCAGACTGGGCTCTGGCTGCGTTAGGTCTGAAGGACGCATATGTGAGCAACTAGGCCGGAATGTGCTTGGCTAGCTGCATTTTATTAGGATGATGAGTTGTTCATGGGGTCGTATTTGTATGTGAACAGCTAGGCCGAATTAATCGGGTGTATAGCTGTGTTCTAGTTGAATGATGGTGTATAGTAGAGAGTAAGCGTAGTGATGTGATATAATGGTTATCTTTAAAGCGCCCGAGACCAGACACGTGAACAGGATGGCAGGGAACACAGCGACACATGGACACATAGAGACAGGGGCTGGGGTGACTGTCATGATGCCTACCCCTGGGGAACCAGACCAGGTCCAGCAACCCCGGAAGCAAGCATCACGTTATTTTGAGCAAGCCCAAAAACCCCTGCTAGGGGCTGTTTGGGTGCGGTCCTGGCGCCTATGGCGCCAGGCCCATATGGAGTCAGTCCTGGCGCCCATGGCGCCAGGCACATAGAGTAGAACTTACCTGATGCAGACCATGCTGCAAGCTTACCAGATGCAGACCATGCTGCAAGTTTACCAGATGCAGACCATGCTGCAGAGCTCCAAGCCAAATGAGGCTAGGAAGGGACTATTTTACCTAGGGACTATTTTTTACTCGGGTAGGGCTGGGGAGGAATACTTACCTGGGACTACTTTGCAGGCTATTTAAACCACGCCCGAAGAGCTGCACACGCTTCACGTTATTCTGCATCCAGGAGCGTAACGCTCACCGTGTCTGCAAGCCTGCATCCAGTTTTCTGCCACGCCCGCCTCGAGTCAGCAGCTCCTAGAAAAAGGGAGGACCAGAAGGAGAAGAGGTTAGAATAAGAGCAAAACCTTCGATCCTTACCTGAATTCTGGATCCACCGCGCCTTCGAGCTGGAAGAAAGAAGCATTTTACGCTCGCCGCCTCGCCTGCTGCAGCGCCGCACTGAACTCACCGGCCTTCGCAGCATCCTCACGATCCACCGCATCCTTCTGCACGTTCCCGCCGCACTCTGGCACCTAAGGGGAACACAAGAACAGCAAAGGGGGGAGCCAAGGGAATAAACAGAGGCAATAGTAACTACCCCCATAGACTTACATGATTACCGCCGGGGGTACTATTCCTCTGAATAAGGGAACAAGCCACAGGTTACATTCTGGCCTTATTTTATTGAACTGTGTGGGATAAGCCAAATCCTTACCTGAACTTCGTCAGCTACCACGAGGAACTCTTCGCTGGGGTGAAGCTGCAAACTGCAAGGAATCGGACAAGCGTGAAAGTCAGACATGTGAACTCTTACGAACTACATACTTTTCGGAGTCAATATTGTTCTGGAACTCACCAATTCCTTCGAGCCAGTGAAGCAACTGGTTATCAACGCGCCCCTGCGCTCAATGCAGGATGGAGAGCTCATCTTTTCAAACCATCAGGTGAGACTATAAGAGGGGACATCAAAGGTGATCTGTGGGGAGAACAGCGGGGGTGGGAGGATTTACGCTCAACTCCACGGGTGGTTAATCCCCTTTCTCCATTTGCAGCAGAATATTCCTACGGGCCAAGCAAACGAAGCTAGGTGGGCCAGTCCAGTCCGTCATCTCGGCCCTACGCGTCACATTGGTGGAGACCGCAGCTGTCCAGTTCAGATCGACGCCTCTGTGGGAGCCAGGTGAGCGTAACAGTTACAGTGACAGGAGGGGGGATACGGATATATAGCAACAGCATGCGGAACAGGAAGGACAGGGTACACATAGGTACACGTGCGGGGCAGTCAACATTTACATTCACATTTCTATCCAGATGTGATTCAGGCTAATGTTCCCAGCTCCACCCAGGTGTGGGACATGCTGACATTTGCATTTCTATGTAGAAGCTACTCAGGCTAATGTTCAAAATCCTGTCAGGGTCTGGCGCAGGCTAATGTTCACAAATCTAATAGTGCAGCATTGCTAGCATTCACAATCCTATCAAGAAGTGGCACAGGCTACTGTTTACAAGTCTAACTAAGTGTGGTAATGCTAACATTCACAATCTAGTAAGGGTCTGGGTAAGCTAATGTTCACAGTTCTAACTAAGTGTGGTATTGCTAACGTTCACAATCCTGTCAGGGTCTGGCGCAGGCTAATGTTCACAATTCAAACCAAGTGTGGCATTGCTAACATTCAGAATCCTGTCAGGATCTGGCGCAGGTTAGTGTACCCAAATCATCTAAGTGCGGCACAGCTAACATTCACAATCTCGTATGGGTCTGGGCATTCTAACTAAGTGGGGAAGTGTGGCATTGCTAAGATTCACAATCCTGTCAGGGCCGACGCAGGCCAATGTTCACAACTCTAACCAACCGTGGCATTGCTAACATTCACAATCCTGTCAGGGTCTGGCACAGGCCAATGTTCACAGTTCTAACCAAGTGCGGCATTGCTAACATTCACAATCCTATCTAGATGGGAGGCGGGCTAATTTTCACAATTCCAAGTAGTTGAGGCATTGCTAACATTCATAGTTCTGACGTAAGGCAGTGGTGAGTTTCAGGGTTTTCCGGAGTAGAGTAATTGCTCTACTCCCCGCCCATGCCACACTTGCTTTTGGGTTGCTGCTGGTTGGCAGCTGGTCGCTGGCTTCACTGGCTTCCCCTGCGGACACTCTCTGGAGCTGCCTCTGTTGGAGCCGCCCTTTGCCTTGGGGCCCTTAGCTGCAGGGGCTGCACGGGCAGAGGGCTGCCCTAGGGGATTCACTTATGACTGTTGGGGAGCCAATCAAATCACGGGTGGTGGGTGGGTTGGGATGCTGGAGGTGGAAGGAGAAGGAAGGGATGCAATGGGGGGATGCAGGCACACGAGGGGCCTGGGCCTACAAAATACATTCAAAATACAATTTTGGGCAAAATGCACTACACGAGGGGTCTGGGGGCTACAACAATCGTTTAAAATACAATTTGGGCAAAATGGAGGCACAAGCACTAGTGCACTCCCCTGTTTGCATGGCAAAACGAGGTGAGCAGGCTCACAATACAACTTTGGCCAAGATGCACTACACGAGGGGCCTGGGGGCTACAACACGCGTTTAAATTACAATTTGGGCAAATGTTGGGGTCGTTGTGGAGATATATTTCGGAGACAAGAATGTAATTTCTCAAATCATTGCAATCTATTTTGGATGATTAAGTGACCCAGTTCTCTTTGAGTTCGAGCCCTTCCATTCTGTACAGTAGGGCTTTACAGAAGAATTTATTTCGGAGGAGATTAGAGACAGATTTAATAAATGACTTGAAGGACGCATTCATTCTACACACCTTCCCTGAACTTCACCTGATGCAGGCGAGTCCAGATGCCCAAACAAACAGGGCATCAATACCAAAATGGCGAAAGTATGAGGCTGTGTATTTGGGTCCACCCACACATCTTTTTAACGAATACAACTGAATGAACATCCCCAACATTGAAGAAACCAATGCTTCCTTTCCATGTGGCCCTAAAGGGCTTTATCTTGAAACTCTGACAACAGCTGTGCACTGGACTAGTGATCAAAATAGCTTCTGAAAAATATACTTTTTAAATGTGTTTTTTACATATAGACCTTTAAACACTACATACAATAAGCAACATTGCATATAAAATCACATAACCTAATTATACATTTCTCCAATTGATGAAGGTTATATCTTCTAGCTTGTTTCATAATCACTTTTAAAATCACATTATACTTTTCTCACCCAAATCATCTTACTGTCATCAAATATATTAGTTAACTTGCCCTGACAGCCTCTATGGAGTACGTGCACATTTACTGTCCAATGAATTCCTGCCAAATATAAAAGACATTAGAATTTAAAACCTGGTTCTCTGCAGAATAAATATATGACCACAATTGGTCACTCACTAAGTATCTGACCTCCATGATACTCTGGTATGCCTTTTTATATAACGCTGCCAATTTCTCACAACTTGTAAGCAGGTGGCTATGTGTCTATCTCTCCATTGCATAAATGACACAGCCTGCTTTCAAATGGTACATTATTCCAAGCTCTTGTACGAGCAAATGTCAGTAGCTGTTCTTATTGTAACAGATGCATGAACCTTTTGGTCTTAGCGTTATACTCTTTAACAATATATTTAAAAGGAGCATTCACGGGAAATCCCTGATTAACATAATTACTGTCCTTCTCTTACTTAGTATCAGCATGTTATCTAATTTTATCCCAAGTTTGAGCCTTTTGTTTAATCTCCCTAGTTGCTGTCCCTAAATTGATAGGGAACATTATTTTATATCCTATTTAACCAACAAAAATGGTTATCTTGCAACCAGGGTTTAATTGCGAACAGCAACAAACTGGTGTTTAACATTCCAGAAAAGTAGAAGTACATAGCTTTATTGTTACCTTTTTCTATTAGGATATGTATTACCATTATCCCTATATCTATTTTTTTAGTAGTATGCATGTACAACAAGCGTAATTCGCACCAAATTGCTTCTGTGTCTTGAATTCGATTGTCCAAAAGTAGATCGCCAATGTTTTCTCTCCAACTTGTTTAACCAAACTGTACCACCATATACTGTCCTCGGGACGATACTCGCTCAGTAATTTTCAAGCAATCCCTCTGTTGAGTATCCGCTTTTATGCGCAACTAAAAGCACCTATGTTTCAAAGAATTTTGGCCATCACCTCGGAAGCAAGAGTTCTAACTGCTAATGTATCCATAATACTCTCGCCCAAATATAAGTATTTATTCAGATAGTTTACAGGTATACTTGTTGTAATTCTTTTTCCCGGCCTTAACTATCATTATTTTAGTTTTCTTATAATTAATATTCAAGTTGTTCCAACCGACATGGTCTTGTAAAGCCCAATCAATAAGGACAGTATCATCCACTTTCATCAGACAAGCAATATGATGGGGGCCAACATGAGGGGGAAATTATTGCACTTTTTAAGTTCATTTTTTAAATCTGCAACATATAGGTTGAATAGTGTCAGCGATAAAGTACAACCTTGTTTTAACCCAAGGTTAGTTTTAATTGTACTACTAAGCATCCCCCTCTTGGGTCAACCTAAGTTGGAGTTTTGTATCAAAGTAAAGCGATTTGATGAAGTGTAAGACCATCGGGTCGTGTTTGCATACCGTTAACTTTTCCCAAAGAATGTGTCGGTCCATAGTATCAAATGTGTTTTCATAATATACAAAAGCAATAAATAGCGCCATTCCCCCTGGTGCACAGGGTGTTCCGAATTTACACCAGCACCTACATATCAGTAATTTCAATCTAAGCACCCAACTCCAGAGAGCCTTGTTTTTCTGGCATCCATGACTGGGGAAAAATCAATGACATTCCTGATCCTTCCACTGGATAGCAATGTAATGCAGGTTGACTCCTTGACGAAGAAGGTTTTCGCCTCAGGGAGCATGGCCCTTATCCTGTGCCCTTGCGAGGCATTTGCATATATTTTGTGGGCAGTTATTTCTGAGGCTGCAGGCTATCTCGCTGAAGGAGAAATCAAGGATGGATTTAATTACCTTATCACCTCTGGGAAGGTGGCTGCATGCCAAAGTCTTAAAGTGGGGCTTCATGCTTCTTACTGTGTGGCCTGCACTATGGGCAGCTGTTTGATACACTAGGAGGTTCTCTTGGCTTGTGATGTCTGGGTTTGTCTGGTGGATGTTCATTCTAAGATCCTCCTATGCTCTTTAATGGGGAGCACTTACTCAGCCCAAAGGTGGATGACCGCCTAGAGAAATTTCATTCATCTAAATTGGCTGCAAGTCTCTGGCAGCAGCAGTGAGACAGCAACCAGCTCAAACTTCAGTACCAACTTGGAGAGGGTGGCTCTTTAGATAGTTTAAATCCTTTGGCTGAAGAAGAAGGGGCCCATTAGCCCCTAGACTGGGCCAGAGAAGGTTCAGCAGACCATTGTGACGAATCAGGGATTCCATAATTTCTCCCTAGGGGGGGGAGCCTTTCCTTGTTGGCCTAGGGAGGGGAGCATGCTACGCGATACCCTCCCTAAGAGTAGAAGCAAGTGGTATTCTCCCATGTAAACCTTGGGAAGCCCTTATTCAGGTGGCCAGCGGACGGCTGCCACTGTCAGATCCCAACCTTGGGGATGGACTAGCGAGGGAGGATCACCTGGGTAGGGTAGCCCGTGGTGATGCTTCACCGAATGTTCAAAGGGAGAAGCAGTAAACCAAACTTCAGAAACCATCTCTCTCAGAATCCCTGTTGTCCTGTTTTCTACCCGACTACTCCCAATCATTCTTCTTCACGTCCCTCTGATAATTAATTCCCGAACACCCAGTCTACCTTGGTAAAACACTACCGTTCCCACAACCCCCTTTGTTCATTTCATAATCCCATCTATTCCCATTTACCTCACAAACCCTCCAAAACCCACCCTTCCAAGATCACCAAAACCCCCTTTAACACAAGGGTTATAATGCCATACAACACCTTTTCCCCCATCCTCTTCCGTTGGACATTCACAAACACTGGCCCTCCTCCCCCCTTTTCCGACACAAGCACTTTAGCACAGCATCACAGACAGCGGAATAATATGCAACCTGTTTACTTGACATGTCCCGACCCAAGGGTCAGGGAGAGTCAGGCAATTGAATTAAATCACACACACATGACAACGCTTCCTTTTACCCACAGGGATAAAAGGTGGAGCAAGAAAGCACAGTACGAGCAAGGCGGACTGCACGGCGAGACAGCTATCCAGACCCAGCAGTCCAAGAGGAGGTTAAAGGCAGCAAGTATCGAGAGGCTGACAAGGAAAGACGAGACCTTGCCCTTTTCGACGCAGACCAGTGAAACCTCCGTAGAGGGAATCTTAAGTCCGAGGACAATAGCCCAACTGTGCTGCAACAGATGTCAGCGATACAAAGAGTGTCTCGACACTGATGAGCGGGAGCGGCCTTGACTCCAGTTACGAGGAAAGCCAAGCGCTTCATCACAGCCGGTGAGTCGGAGGGAGAGCCGATAAGAGCCGGGCTGTGGAGAATGAAAGTCGCAAAGTGGCAAGTTGAACCAAGTTCAAAGAACTGTAAAAGCGTTAAGGGGACACTAGCTACAGAGGGAACTGGCACCACGTGAGTGCTAACTCGAGAGACTCTGGTCGATCCCTGTCTGATTGAAACTACAGATACCAAAAGGCTGTAGGAGAGCCGCCAAGTTAGGTTAAAGTGGGCATACAGGAGGTCAAGCAAAATCCCTGTATAGTTTGAAAGCCTTTGACCTAAGAACTGTAACGAAAGCAAGGGAAGTCAATCCCGCAAACATTGAGAGCGAATGTGAATGTTAAGTTGGCAAGAGTGAACCCAGAAGAGGGATGCTGAGAAAGAAGGGGCAAAGGTACAGTCTCAAGAAACAGTGTGTTGACAAAGGTGAACCCGACTGAGAGGTGTCCACTGGAACTGTTTAAAAAGGCATTAAGATTTGGAAGTGAAAAGACAAGCCATAGTGAACCCAGAGGTAGGAGGCTGAAAGTAAAGAAGGGTCGGTGCCCAGAAGAGGGAGTGCTGGGGATGAAGCCATCAACCAATAGCGATCCGAGCCTGAACGATGGAGATCCATTGGTGAAGCCATCACCGAAAGTCGAGAAGCCCCATAGGTACCCGGTGGAGGGAGGCTGAAGATTTGAGAACGGTCTGCGCCCAGAAGAGGGGGACCCAGCGGGTGGAAACCTATCGCCCGAATACAGGGAAAAAAAACCTTGTGAAATAGCTTTTTGTTTTGATTCTTTGGAAGCTATCAGGCCCTCGGCACCAGGAGGCAAAACCACTGAAGGCCTTAATACTGAAAAGAACTGTTTTTGAAGGGTCTGAGCCCGAACGAGAGAGATCCAGGGGTGAATCCATCACCCAAAGAAAACGTGAAAAGGAATTTTTGTGGTTGTTTTGTTATTGAATAAGTCAGGCCCTCGAAGGCAAGAGACTTTCAAGAGAAATGAGACTTGGCCATTGATGGCCCTGTTAGCTGAAACTGTTATTGCCATTTCGTGGTGGGGAATCTCGAGAGTGTACTGTGCTCCAAGATCCCACTTTACCCTGTGCGCAAAACGTGGGGAAGGGAGTACTCAAGCTACCGCACCCTGACATATTATTTGAGAACACTTCTTTCTTCCCTTGAAAATGATCCCACACCCTTTTTGTATTAGTTGTAAGGTTTGGCAATAGGTTTTTTAGTGTAGGCCCTTTTTATTTGACACAACGCCACTAGGACTGCCTTATTTTCATTTGATGGTTGACGCTTGCTCCTATCTTAGATTTAGGTTTAGATTAGGTGTTTTTGCAACCTGCATACAGTTTAATAAACACCCTTGAACTCTGATCACTTGTCTGTCTTTACTGTTGCCACCATGAGTTCCTTTCAGACCTAACTGGTTAGACTCTCCGCTGACGACAAGGATTCCGTCCCGATGAAGAACTTCCTTTTCAACTCACTCAGCAACCCAACAATGTAAACTGTGTTGGGATAAAACATGGACATTCCTTAAACTTCAGCTACTGTGATGTGGCGCAAAATGCCTGCTTGTTACTGAGACGAAGAAAACCAATGGAGTCGTAACGAATATGACTAAGACACAGAAGAAGCAGTTCCACGAAAGAGCAGCGTCATAAAAGTGGGAGGAGAGCGACCCGGGAGTTTCAAATCAGCTGCTGTAGTGGCGCTGATTAACAGGAGAAAGGCTGCTTACCAAGCTGAAAGAAAGCTGCATAGGACTGGTGACAGAGCTGACATTTTTGACGAGCAAGCTAGAGAGAGCTTGCAAAGTTTAGTCCTGTCCCAGGAGAGAGTGGTGGCCGGACTAGAGAGAGAGAGAGAATCCTAACCGAAGCCGAGACCACTCACCTAGAACCATGCTGGAAAGGTACTGGAAGAGGAAAGTGAACCAAGAGCCTCCATGACAAGAAGAAAAGAAAGCAGGAGAACGCCAACCCGGTGATGCAGTCCCACTAAAAGGAAGATAACTGGGAGAGCGAGAGACCTGGGAGAGAGGTGGTTAGAACAAATGGCATAGTGATAATCATCACATTGATAAAAACAAATATAACGATTGGAGTAATCGTACTCGTCCCAGTGGGACACAAGTTTTCAATGAGAGGGAGAAACATCTTGGGGCAACATACACTGGGTGGGAATCTTTACTGGGTTCATCATCCTCATCCTAATGAAAGACAACCTAGTAAGAAGAGTGAAAATCACTACTGGGCCCATCTTACTCATCCGAGTTAGGGACCCATTGGCGAGAAGAGTGAGCCTCATTACTTGGCCCAGCATAATCATCCCAGTGACAGACCAAGTAGCGAGAGGAATAGGAAGCATTACTAGGCTCATCATGCTATTCCCAGTGAGATACACAGTAATGAGAAGAGTGAGAAACATCACTGGGTACATTCTAATCGCCCAGTGAAATGACAAATGATCAGAGGATTACAAGCTAAGCTAAGGAGACAACTGTTTATAATCCTCAATGCATAAATTGGGTGTCAGAGGGAGAGACTTTCAAGTTCATACGAGAAGGACAGAGTGAAGGAACCTCAAAGTATCGGAGCATATGTACAGAGGGACTTGAAAAGTCAAGAGAATTCGAACAAACAAGATGTTGAAAAGCCCAACTAGTAAGCTGAACGAACTGTTAAGAGAGATAGCCAAGAACTATCTGAAGATTCTATATTGATGGAGACTTGCTGAGAAAGCAGCCCCAGGAGAAGGGAGTCATTCTTCTGGACTTTAATTGTTTACTATTAGTGGTAGGATCGGAGCAGCTTAGGTTTGGACTTCCCTACTGACAATAAGCACCCTAGTTAGTTCTGTTGGGTAGGGGAACCCATAGCTCAGGGAAAGCCAGGCATTTTCTTATCGTTTTGAATAAAGGTTTCTTGCGTATGGCAACTTCTAGTCTGTCTCCTTCTTCAGACCCTTCAAACCATGTAGAGGCAGGGATGCCAAGGGAGTACACACAGACATGGCTATTACCCTCTCCACAACCCCATCTAAAGTAAAACATCTTTGAAAAGTTTGCCCATGCCTTTTCAGTAGGAGTAAGTCCTTCACAGCAAGAGAAGAATGGTTGTGCGTTAATTTGTATGCATAGCTTCACCAGGTGGTGACCCAGGGTGTTAGGCAGAAACCTGTGCAGTTCCCTTGGGGAACACTGCAAAAGATTTAAGACTACAGGTATAGCAGTAAACCCACTTGGTAGCAGTCTGTACCACCCAGATTTACCTGGTAGCTGTGGCTGAGCAGTCAGACTTCCCTCAAGAAGAGTTAGGCAGTATGCAAAGTATACACAATATGTCCCCAGACACAATAGCACAAGCAAACACTGACCAGAGCTTGGTTT
This sequence comes from Ambystoma mexicanum, assembly GCF_040938575.1. NCBI lineage: Eukaryota > Metazoa > Chordata > Amphibia > Caudata > Ambystomatidae > Ambystoma > Ambystoma mexicanum. The sequence continues at coordinate 1,115,230,604 of NC_090930.1, forward strand.
CAAAAGTATATAGTTATTTATTTATAAAACACACATAAGTTGAAAACACTCTAGCAAAGTATAGTAAAAACACTTCAAACACAGTTATGATGAAAGCAGTTTCAACCCTTACTCCTATCTAGACAACTCTAAGTTAACACCACATAATTAAAACAGAGGTGAGCGCTTAACGTTAGATGACACTCTAGTAGGTTAAGGAAAGGGGTAAAAAGAAACAGAAATGGGTTAAACACACCACTCTAAGATCCAGAACACTTGCAATAGGCTCAAAGAAGCACAAAGTCACAGGTGAGCAAAAGTCACTAGGCAGGGCCCACTCTTAGAGTAGCCGGAGCGAAAATGTGCCCAAGATCACACTGTTATTAGGGATTCAAAGTCTTGCAAAGAGTTAGAAAGAGTGTAGAGTGGCTTAGAAAGTTTAGCCAGGGTGTCCCAGGCACTCCCAGGTTCGAAAGCCGGGGGCTAAATCTACCCCGTACAGTCGGTAGCAAGGGAAGCCAGGCGGAACACGGTACCTTAAGCGGAAAGGATCCTCCAGCGGTGGCAGTTGTTCCAGGCAGTGGCAGCAGGGCTCGACGTCGGTCAGGGGAGAAGAAGTTCTCGCTGAAGAGCAGAAGAAGAGGGTCGTTGCACTGCCCGGGAAGAAACCAGCCGCGGAGTCCTCCGGTTGAAGGGTTGTACCGACTTTCGTGGTTGGGGTAAAAGTGGTGGGGTTCCGGTTGCCGGGGTGCTTGGCACTGGCAAGGCGGCCACGAGATACCTCGAGAAGCGAAAAGAAGGCGAAAACTGGTTGTCCCCACCAGTCAAGGGAAGGAGCCACTCTGTTAAGAGTTCTCCTCGGTCGTCGGGAAAAGTGGTGAGACGGTTCAGCAGGGCTCCACCGGGTGGTGTCGTCGAAGCAGGTCGGCTCAGCTCTTCCCTCGTCGGATTCTTGGTCCTGTGGCGACTTCTGAAGTTCCAGTCCCCAAAGCCCTGCTTTTATGCAGCAAACCCCCATTCACCCAGCCTAGCTGTCACTCAAACATGCTAAGTGGTGAGCCGGGCGGCTCACCACTTGGGCCAATCAGGACGGAGTGCGACTTGAGTTACCAAGGTAACTCAGTCCAGGGTGCCTAAATCCCCCTCCACCCCTCCTAAGTACCCCAGACAGAGTGGCACCACTTTGGAGGGCTTCTGTGGAGAAGCCCGCCAAAAGTGGAACAAAGGGCTCCACTTTGGGTCAGAGTTACAGAGGCGAACACCAACGCCATTTTAGAATCAAGTTTTGGCAAAAAGTCCCAACCGGAGTTATAAAAATAAATATATAAACCGGCGGTATGTTTAAGGCTACCGTAAATAAATAATTAAATGTGTTAGCCTAAAACAATGGGAAATCCCATAGGAAAATATTCGCGGTCGAATATAAAACGTAGTTTCCACTGCCACCAGCCAAAACTCGATCAGGGGGGACGGAGACGTGCCCCCTCGACTAACAGACCCTGGGGCAATCGAATTGCCCCAGCCAGTACGTCCACAATATGATGGTTTGTACTGGTTCTGTTCAGGATTCAAGACTAGCAAAGTCTTTGGTGACTTTACATGCCCTGGGAGACAGTAGTCAGTCCCAGGGTATGGAGTCTATGTTGGGGAGTCCCTAGGACACCCCTGGGTCACGGCACAGAGGGTGCTGTGTAACCCACATCACAAAAATACATGAGGCCCTATGGAGTAAAAGACCCCATAGCCCATTCAACACAAGGTTTGTCCAAGATAACACAGTTCAACATGTCCAAGAGTGAGGGTAAAAGAGTCTCACTCTTGGCAGGAGAAAAAAATAAACCCCAGAAATCCAGCAAAGCTGCTGGGGGACTCACTAGGTAGGGAAATTCAGCCTAAACAGAGAATTCTCCCTAACACTCGCCCCCCCCAGACTAAGGGACAGGAGGATTTAATCCACTCCTGGATGAACCTCATACCTCTAGTCGATGATATACATCCTAGAGAGTCCATCAGCATTTTGATGGTGACACCCTGACCTGTGCTCAATGGTGAAATCAAACCCTTGCAGGCAGATTGACCATCTCAATAGTTTTGGATTTTCCCCTTTCATTTGCATTAACCATCTCAAGGGTTGGTGGTCAGTCTGAATAACAAAAGTAGAACCATACAAGTATGGCCTAAACTTCTTCAGTGCCCCCACAATAGCAAAGCATTCTCTTTCAATAGTTGCCCACCTTGTCTCAGGATCCTTCAGTTTCCTACTGATGAAGCAAATGGGGTGCTCCCTACCCTTCTCATCCAGTTGGCTTAGAACTGCACCTATACCTACATTGGAAGCATCAGTTTGTACAATGAAAGGTTGGTGGTAGTCAGGAGCTCTCAATACTGGAGCTTGGCAAAGAGCTCTCTTCAGTTTTTCAAAGGCCTGATTGCACTCCTCATTCCATTTTACCTTTTTAGGGAATTTGGGAGAGGAGATTACATTCAGTGGAGAAGCTATGGTCCCATAGTTCTCAATGAAATTCCTGTAATATCCAGTGAGGCCTAGAAAAGCTCTCACTTGGGTTTGAGTAGTTGGTGTTGTCCAATTTTGCACAGCTTCAATCTTGCTGGGCAAAGGCCTTATTTCTCCACCTCCTACCTCATGTCCAAGGTAGACCACTTTACTTTGACCAATCTGGCACTTACTGGCTTTGATTGTCAAATGGGCCTGTTCCAGAGCCTGCAACACATGTCCTAGGTGGTTCACATGTTCTTCCCAGGAGTGGCTGAAGACTGCAATGTCATCCAAGTATGCCATGCAGAAATCTTCCATCCCAGCCAGAACTTGGTTCACCATCCTTTGGAATGTGGCAGGTGCATTTTTTAGTCCAAAAGGCATGACCTTAAACTGGTACAAGCCAACTGGGGTTGAAAATGCAGTTTTCTCCTTGGCATGGTCTGTCAGGGCTATTTGCCAATAGCCTGACGTCAGGTCAAATGTGCTGAGGTACTTGGCTGCACCAAGTTTATCCACCAACTCATCTGTCCTGGGCAAAGGGTGGGCATCAGTCTTGGTGACTGCATTTAGAGCTCTATAGTCCACACAGAATCTCAAGTCTTTGGATCCTGCCTTTGGTACTAACACAACTGGGCTAGGCCATGGACTAGTAGAGGGCTCTATTACCCCGAGATCAAGCATCTTCTTGACCTCTCCTTTGATGTGGGCTCTGATATGTTCTGACATTCTGTATCCTCTGCTTTTGACTGGCAGACAGTCACCAGTGAGTATCTCATGCTGGCCCCAAGGGGTCAAGCCTGGTGACAGTGAGAACAGGGAGGCAAACTGATTTAACATAGATTTGCACTCCTCTTGTTGCTCAGGTGTCAGGTCTGAAGAGAGATTGACTCCTTCAATTTTTTCATCTAAAGGCACACCTCTGAGGAGATCAGGGAGAGATTCACTCTCTTCCTCCTCTGCAGCTGAAGCTAGAAGCAAGGCTCCTACATCAGGTCTGGAGATGTATGCTTTTAGTCGGTTGGTGTGGAAGACTCTAGGAGCTTCCCTGGGTCTGCCCAGATCCACCAGATAGTTGACCTCTCCAAGTTTTCCCACAACCTTGAAGGGTCCCATCCATTTGTCTTGCAAGGCCCTCTGCCTTGTTGGGAGCATAACTAGAACTAGCTGGTCTTGAGTAAACTCAACCATGTTAGCCTTCTGGTCGTGCCAATGTTTGACCAGGGCTTGACCAGCTTTCAAGTTGTCACTTGCTTCTGCCATCATGTGTGACATTCTCCTCCGGAGACCTATCACATAGTCAGTCACTCTGACTGGCTTGAGGGGAGGAGCACCTTCCAACCCCTCCTTAATCAGGGCCAATGGACCTCTGACTGGATGGCCATAGAGAAGCTCAAAGGGAGAATAACCTACTCCCTCCTGAGGGACCTCTCTATAAGCAAAGAGAAGGCATGGCAGTAGAAGGTCCCACTTTTTCTTAAGGGGTTCTTCCAAAGCACCTATCATGCTCTTCATGGTTCTGTTAAACCTTTCAACCAACCCGTTTGTCTGAGGGTGGTAGGCGGTTGAGAACTTGTAGGTAACTCCACAGGTTTTCCACATGGCCTTCATGTAGTGGGACATAAAGTTTGACCCCCTGTCAGAGATTACCTCCTTAGGAAACCCAACCCTGGTAAAAATACCAAGGAGGGCCTTAGCCACAGCCGGAGCTGTAACAGTCCTCATAGGAATTGCCTCAGGGTACCTAGTAGCATGGTCTACTACAACAAGGATAAACCTGTTGCCTGAGGAGGTTGGAGGATCAAGGGGACCAACAATGTCAATCCCTACCCTCTCAAATGGGACTCCCACAACTGGGAGAGGCACTAAAGGTGCCACATTCTTGGAACCAACCTTACCAGAAGTCTGGCAGGTATGGCAGCTCTTACAATATCTATCTACTTCAGCCCCCATCTTTGGCCAATAAAAGTAGAGGGAGAGCCTTTCCTTGGTCTTCTTGAAACTCAAGTGACCAGCCAAAGGTATCTCATGGGCTAGTTGTAAGAACTGTTGTCTGTTCTCTTGTGGGACTACAAGGCGTTTGTAGTCTCCAGGTTCAGACTCAGTGGGTTCACTGTAGAAGAGGCCATCTTCCCAGTGCAACCTATACTTCCCAGGCTCTTGCCCATCAGCTTGAGAAGCTGCCTGGTGGCGGAGACCTTCCAGAGTTGGACATTCTCTTTGCCCCTTACGAAAAGCTGCCCTGCTAGGCCCACCTTCTGCCAGTAAAGACTGCAGCTCAGGATGGTCCTCAGGGTCCAAATCTCCAATAAGGTTGGGGCCTCCTTCTAGCTCTTCCTCAGAGTCTAGCTCAACCACACAGGGTTGTACCTCCCTCTCAGCCTCAGCTGGAGGTGGAGTTACAGGTGTAACTTTGGACAACCTAGGGGAAGTCCTTGTTGGAAGCACTGGAGTGCTTGCTGCTGGCTTTTTCCTAGGAGTCTTGGGTTGCCCCTTTGCTCCTGATCTGGTAGTTACTGCAGTAAGTTGCTCCAGTGGGAGAGGAGTGATTTCTGTCATCATCTCCTGAGATAACCCTCTCAGGGTTTTCTCCCTTGCAGGTTTTGTGAGTTCCTGGAACCTTTTGCTAGGAGGTCTGGGGGTATGAGATACAACTCCAAGAGCTTTGAGGTCATTACCCAACAGAACCCTACCTGGCACTTCACATTGTACACTGACAGGTATTTTTACAGCCATATCATTACATTGGATGAGAACTGGTAACTGGGGACACATCTGCACAGGCCCACCAGCTAACTTGGTGAGGCATTTGGGTGCCTTAGCAACATCCTCTGCCTTGAAAAATGATTCATCCACCACAGTTATGCTGGCTCCAGTGTCCCTAATGGCAGGAGTCTCCTGACCATTCACCTGGACACTGTCCTTATAATACTCTTTAGTATTATCTGGGATAGAGTTATAGACATCTAAATTCTGTTGTTCCCACAACCCCAGAGAGACTAAAGAAACACTAGCTGAGACTCCAGCGGGTTCATCAGCTAGTAATAGAAAGTTTCCACTTGCCATATGTACTTCCTCTTCTGGAGCGAAGGCTAAGGAGGCAAGCTGGACCCCTGAAGGTTTACCCTTACATCTGGGATCTCCTTTCACATGGTCAGTAGCCTTACAAACAAAGCATGAGCCAAAGGCTCGCTGGAATGGAGGCTTGTTCCGACCTCCTTCTGGTCTGGGACCAGAAGGTACACTAGCCTGATTTGGTTTCCCTTGTGGCTTACCCTTATAGTTTTGTTTGGGGCCCTCTTTGGAATTTGTAGTATTAGAATTCTCTTTGGAGTCCTTTTTAGACTGTTTCTCCCCATCCTTCTTCTGAGTTACCCCAGAATCCTTGTGAGTGGCCCTGTTGGCAACCCACAAGTCAGCAGCCTTAGCTAGTTTCCGGGAATCCAATTCCCTGGAATCAGCCAAGTGTTGTCTGAGCTCAGGAGAGCAGGCATCATAAATAGTCTCCAACATAAACAAATTCTTCATACCTTCATAAGTGTTCACCTTGTAACCCTTAATCCATCCCTCTAAGTTTTTCAAACATTCACTCACCCAGGTAGCCCAAGGGGTACCATCATGCTTTTTGAGGTTCCTAAACCTCTTAAGATACTGGGAAGGGGTCTTCCCAAACCTAGCTATCAAAGCTAGTTTCACACATTCATAGTCCTTCCTATCCTCCTCCCCCATCTCCATTACCACATCAGTTGCAACAGGGGGGAGCCTAGAGAACAACCAGGTGAGTAAGTCATTTCCTGTGATGTTCTGGAGCCCATGATTATATTCAAACAGAGACAACCAATCCAACACATCCAACTTAGGCTCATACATACCAACCAATTCTTTAGGCATCCGGGGTCTTTTAGGACTGGAACTTCTAGGGGAGCCAGAGAGAGAAACATTCTCAACAGATAATTTCTTCATTTCTAAGTCATACTTGAGCTCCATTTCCCTTAGCCTTAGTTCTTTGTCAGTTTGAGCATTAAGTTTCTTATACTCCAATTCTAGCTTCATTTTCTCCAGTTCAAAGTACTGAGGACTAAATGTGGGACCTGGTAAAGGTCCAGTAGGCACAGCAGGTAGAGCAGGCAGAGGCCTAGGGGGGACAGTTACAACAGCCTCACCCTCCTCTTCTGACTCTTCCTCAGAATCATCAACATTTTGCTCCATGTTAACTTCAACACTGTCATCTACAGTTGCTGGAGTGGTAGGTTCCTCTGAACCATCACCCAGACTTTGGTTAGCTAACAATCTTTCAATCAGCTCCATTTTCTTGCCCTTAGTCAGGAGATCCTTATGTTTACAGAGCACTCTTAAACAATCAGCAGTTTTGGCTGCAAGGGACTCTTGACTATAGCTTTCTATAACTGACATGTTAGAGGTTTTACTTTTACAGTGCTAAGCTTTGTGGTTAGTTGCACTAAGGTATCTAAAGCACAATAAAATGTATACTCAATACAAATCCCACCGCTGTACACCAGTGTTAGGCAGAAACCTGTGCAGTTCCCTTGGGGAACACTGCAAAAGATTTAAGACTACAGGTATAGCAGTAAACCCACTTGGTAGCAGTCTGTACCACCCAGATTTACCTGGTAGCTGTGGCTGAGCAGTCAGACTTCCCTCAAGAAGAGTTAGGCAGTATGCAAAGTATACACAATATGTCCCCAGACACAATAGCACAAGCAAACACTGACCAGAGCTTGGTTTCAAAAGTATATAGTTATTTATTTATAAAACACACATAAGTTGAAAACACTCTAGCAAAGTATAGTAAAAACACTTCAAACACAGTTATGATGAAAGCAGTTTCAACCCTTACTCCTATCTAGACAACTCTAAGTTAACACCACATAATTAAAACAGAGGTGAGCGCTTAACGTTAGATGACACTCTAGTAGGTTAAGGAAAGGGGTAAAAAGAAACAGAAATGGGTTAAACACACCACTCTAAGATCCAGAACACTTGCAATAGGCTCAAAGAAGCACAAAGTCACAGGTGAGCAAAAGTCACTAGGCAGGGCCCACTCTTAGAGTAGCCGGAGCGAAAATGTGCCCAAGATCACACTGTTATTAGGGATTCAAAGTCTTGCAAAGAGTTAGAAAGAGTGTAGAGTGGCTTAGAAAGTTTAGCCAGGGTGTCCCAGGCACTCCCAGGTTCGAAAGCCGGGGGCTAAATCTACCCCGTACAGTCGGTAGCAAGGGAAGCCAGGCGGAACACGGTACCTTAAGCGGAAAGGATCCTCCAGCGGTGGCAGTTGTTCCAGGCAGTGGCAGCAGGGCTCGACGTCGGTCAGGGGAGAAGAAGTTCTCGCTGAAGAGCAGAAGAAGAGGGTCGTTGCACTGCCCGGGAAGAAACCAGCCGCGGAGTCCTCCGGTTGAAGGGTTGTACCGACTTTCGTGGTTGGGGTAAAAGTGGTGGGGTTCCGGTTGCCGGGGTGCTTGGCACTGGCAAGGCGGCCACGAGATACCTCGAGAAGCGAAAAGAAGGCGAAAACTGGTTGTCCCCACCAGTCAAGGGAAGGAGCCACTCTGTTAAGAGTTCTCCTCGGTCGTCGGGAAAAGTGGTGAGACGGTTCAGCAGGGCTCCACCGGGTGGTGTCGTCGAAGCAGGTCGGCTCAGCTCTTCCCTCGTCGGATTCTTGGTCCTGTGGCGACTTCTGAAGTTCCAGTCCCCAAAGCCCTGCTTTTATGCAGCAAACCCCCATTCACCCAGCCTAGCTGTCACTCAAACATGCTAAGTGGTGAGCCGGGCGGCTCACCACTTGGGCCAATCAGGACGGAGTGCGACTTGAGTTACCAAGGTAACTCAGTCCAGGGTGCCTAAATCCCCCTCCACCCCTCCTAAGTACCCCAGACAGAGTGGCACCACTTTGGAGGGCTTCTGTGGAGAAGCCCGCCAAAAGTGGAACAAAGGGCTCCACTTTGGGTCAGAGTTACAGAGGCGAACACCAACGCCATTTTAGAATCAAGTTTTGGCAAAAAGTCCCAACCGGAGTTATAAAAATAAATATATAAACCGGCGGTATGTTTAAGGCTACCGTAAATAAATAATTAAATGTGTTAGCCTAAAACAATGGGAAATCCCATAGGAAAATATTCACGGTCGAATATAAAACGTAGTTTCCACTGCCACCAGCCAAAACTCGATCAGGGGGGACGGAGACGTGCCCCCTCGACTAACAGACCCTGGGGCAATCGAATTGCCCCAGCCAGTACGTCCACAATATGATGGTTTGTACTGGTTCTGTTCAGGATTCAAGACTAGCAAAGTCTTTGGTGACTTTACATGCCCTGGGAGACAGTAGTCAGTCCCAGGGTATGGAGTCTATGTTGGGGAGTCCCTAGGACACCCCTGGGTCACGGCACAGAGGGTGCTGTGTAACCCACATCACAAAAATACATGAGGCCCTATGGAGTAAAAGACCCCATAGCCCATTCAACACAAGGTTTGTCCAAGATAACACAGTTCAACATGTCCAAGAGTGAGGGTAAAAGAGTCTCACTCTTGGCAGGAGAAAAAAATAAACCCCAGAAATCCAGCAAAGCTGCTGGGGGACTCACTAGGTAGGGAAATTCAGCCTAAACAGAGAATTCTCCCTAACACAGGGCTACTGCCCCTCTTTCCCAAGGCATCCTACGGAATGTCCTCTTTCTCCCCTTTCTTTTCAACAACTAGATTGGCTGCTCCTTCAGGAGATGTGTTCCCTCCGGGAGAAGTCTGTCATAGATGCAGTGCCAGACATAGACAAGAGGTGGTACTCCCAATACTTCCTGGTTCCGAAAAAAGATGCAGGACTGTGGAAATGGCGGTGTATGACTTTGTTTCCCAAATGTATTTTCCATCTTGCAATGCATATGACTGTATATTCGCCCCTGACTAAGTTTCTGCACTGTTATTGCCGCTTGTTATTTCTGTCAAGTGCTTGCATGTTCCCTTGTGTGTGTATTTTGTCCTGTATTTGACTATTGCATTAACACGTCACTGTGCATTGTCTGATCACAATATTTTGTACCTCCATAATTCCTATAGTTGCGTGTTTCTAGCACACTGTTCAATGCTCACTGTGGGGACTCCACTCTATCAAAAAAAATGGTTTCCCCTGTCCACAGCCTAGGCAAACCTCTTACAGCCAATGACAACGGGGTCACATTCCTCCCAAAGAACTAGCCAACTCCTCCCTAGAGAAAGCTTGAGAAAATCTCAGCCAGAGCTGCCATCTCTGAAAAGAGCAGGGCTACTCTCTCAACTTCAAGAAGCCCCCGGTGATGTCTTTGTAAATGCACCAGTTCATTGGAGCAGTCCTGGACTCTTTTTTGCAGAAGGCATTCTCTCTGTCCCCTCCAAAGACAGGGCTCTTCACATTCTCCAGCTGGTCATAACATTTCCAAGCACCCGAATTCTTCTGACATCAGTTTTCCTCTGATTGCTGGGTCTTATGGCATCCTTAATTTTGCTGGTGTCGGAAGCCCAGTTGTGAATTAGGTCCCTTCAGTGGTGTCTCAGATTTCAGTGGTCGCAGTTTTCAAGCAGCATAGCAGGCCGTCCGCAGGACCCTCTGTGTTTGGCCCACAGGGAGAATTTGATGGTGGCAGTTCCCCTTTGGCAACCATGGGCACAGGCTATCGTGGTTACGGATGCATTCCTTAAAGGCTGGGGTGCTAACCTGAATGAGTGACAGTGAGTAGGTTGTAGTCTCCGGCAGAAGCAAAGCTTAACATGAAACTGTTGGCACAACAAGCTATTTCACTGGTGTTGATAGTCTTTCTTCCTTTTTATACAGCGAGTATGGTCCTGGTCCTGTCGGAAAACAGAGTGGTCATAGAGGCCCCCACCCTAAGAAACAGTGAGGACCATGGTTCACTCCCCATACCTGGCATACCTGGGCAACTGGTGACTAAAGAAGACATCAAGTCCTTTATATACGAAATCAAGTCGGGGTTCAGAAATTGCATGAGGGAGCTCCTGGCAAAAGTGAACGCCTAGACTGCTGAGTCTTGGAGGCGGCAGCTAGGGGAGGTTGTGGATCAGACTTCGCAAAATGCTTCGATGATTGTGGTCCTGCAGTGCCGAGTCCAAACACTTGCGGGAGAGAGTTAGGCCATGGCAGCCAAGCAGGAGGACCTGGAGAACAGGGCGCAGAGAAATAATCTTTGAATTAAAGGCGTCCCATCCTCAATCCTGGACCAGGCCCTGGGCAAATTCGTTGGCAATGTCTTTTGGATGCTCCTGCCACAGCATGAAAAGGCGGCATTGCTGTTGGAGCGCTCTGCGACTGTGGGGGAGAAAGGAGGTCCCCCTCAGACTCTCCTGTAGACTTAATATAATAACGCAAGTACATTTCTTTACTACCAAACAGGTGTGAGCAACCTGGCTGTGTCTCCTTGGCTAGTACCCAAACCGAACTGTGTTGATCAAAAAGTAGCCAAAGGCTAAATTGAACTTTAAAAAGCAAACAATACTAGTAACGAAGAAGGGGGAAAACAAGCAACAGAGGAGCCCTGCACCACGTGGGTGCTCACACAGGAAACTGGGCGATTGCCCAAAGGTAAAGACCACCGTAACCAGTTTCAGTTCTTAAGCTAGAAAACCGGTTGCACCAGTGGCACAAAGAGGCAGTTGAACCAGATGGCAGTTGACACTCACATTTGCCCCCCTATCTCAACTGAGTGGCGCTCGATGTAAAAGGACTGAACTCACCTTCCAAGCGGACGTATTCCCTACAGAGGCTAGTGGACCTCAACTGCTCGGTCGCATTTCTGCAGGAAACCCACCTTTTGTCGAACTGGAGTCTCAGCGAGGCCTTGGAGGCAGATATGTGTGGGTGAAAAGTATGTTATATGGGCAAATTTAAACTCTCATATCAGAATTGTCTTGGTGTTACTGCACCTGTTCAAAATACTAGGGGTAATAGACATTTGGAGGTTGCTGCATGCAGGGGAACGGGACTACTCGTACTTTTCACATGTGCACCGCATCTCCTTCCGCATTGACTTGTTACTTGCTACCCCCCAATTGATACCATAGGTAGACAACGTATTTATTGGTGTGAGAATTCTCTTGGACCATGCCCCAGTTCTGCTTTTGATCTGAACCCACAACCTAGACCCCACTACCCCCCCTCCCCCAGATGCCCCTATGGCTGCTGTACCACCCTATTCTTAATGATATGGCCAGCCATGATGACATTAGTAATTATTTCCAAGAAAATGAAGAGGGCACCACATCGGTGGCATCGGTATGGGAAGCAATGAAGGCAGTCATTCGGGGAGAATTGAAAGCCAATGAGGCGGCCTACCACAAAAGGCATTTGACTATTAAGGCCAAGCTGGAGTGAAAGGTAATAAATGCCGAGCGTAAACATAAAAAGGGATGGTCCCCAAGTGCACATAGAAATCTCCAACTGGCCCGGAATAAACTAGAAACGCATCTCCCATTGGAAACTGCCCAGGCCCTTATTGCAACAAAACAAAGGTACTATGCCAAAGGGAATAACGCAAACCGATTTCTGGTTAGGAAGTTGACGAAAACAAGGCAGCGGAATATAATAATGGGATTAAGGGACTTACAAGGGGTGGTGCAATATTCGGAGGATGCCAAGCTATGGCTGGCAGAATCTCACCTGGCAGAAACCATGTTGGCCGCCCGCCCCAATCCTTAGAGGAACAAAGACGGTAAGTAGCAGATGCTGCCCTCCCCACCTTTCGGACGCAGATGGAGAGCCCGTAGACCTGCTGCAAGGAAGCCATGGTATCATACGGTAAAGACAGATACAAGTGACCACAGTTCAAGGGTGTTTATTGAACTTCAATGGGTTGGTTGAACGCCTATCTAACCTAAATGTAAGGATGGGAGCAAGCTACGACCATGAAATAATAACACAGTCCTAGTCAAGTCTCTTTCAAAATGAAAGGGCCTATACTAATAAACCTATTGCCAATTCTTACTTCTAAATACAAAACGGGGTGTGACAATTGTGTATGCAAAAAGAAAAGTGTTCAAGAAACAATATGTCAGGCTGGTTGAGCAGTTGGCTTCCCTTCCCCCCCAGGGCAAGGCGGCACACTCGAACTTTGCACACACTCTGGCTTCTCTGCCACGAGGATACAGTTCAAAGCCAAGGTATCAAGGCCTTCTGCCAAAGCTTCTTTTTCAATAACAGTCTATTACCACAGAGGGCCTGTCATAACAAACAAATATCAAGTTCCACTCTCATCAGGATCTTCACATGCACAAGTGCTCGCTTTCAGTATTCATCATGGGTCTCCCTCCTTCAGGCTTGGACCCTCTTTTTACCACAATGTTTACACTTGGTCTCCTCATTCTGGCTCGGACCATGGATCTCTCTCGTTCAGGCTCGTACCATGGATCTCCCTCATTCAGCTTGGATCATGGATCTCCCTTGTTCAGGCTCTGATCATGAATCTCCCTCATTCGGGCTTGGATCGCTTTTCCACAATATTCACATTTTGTCTCCCTCGTTCGAGCTCGGACCATGCACTCTCACTTTCTATGGTTTCTTCTTGGTATCAAAATTGAAGACTTTTGCATATGCAATGGGTTTTGTTTAAACTGTCACAGGACCACTCTGATTCACTTTGTACAATGTTCTGATCAATCTTCTACTTTAGTTTTCAACCACTTTTTGGCAGGATACCTTACAGAGACCTTCGATTGAGCACATTCACGGTGCTGGACCACTCGTGTCATTCGTCATTTAGCTTTACTCGTGCCTTTCATCACACATGTTTAACAATGTTCGTTCCAGCGCTCGTTATATAATGCTACTGATTGCAACCTTGACTTCAACACAGACCGTTCTTGCATCGTTCTCCCCAACTCACCGGCTATTGTGATATTTCTGGCGCTTCCAATGGAAGTCAGGTGTGAGTGATTGTCAGTAAATGCCTGACTTCGCCTGACCATAGTAGCGGGACATGTCAGGTACACTGCTCGGTTGTGAGTCTGTTTTCTCCCATAGTGAGGTGTCCATGTGGAAGTGTTTGTGAAGGGAAAGGGGTGGGGTAACGTTCCCACGTATCCTACCTAGTAGAATGGTGTAAAGGTGTTAGAGGGGGAGGGGATACTGCGTCTTGCCATCCACTCTCCCACTCCCCGAAGACCCCTCACCGAGGTAATCCTCCCGCACTGGGCAACCCCCAGGAACTGGATCCAAAATCTATGGCCGTGTCCTGGCCACCTAGATGACAGAACCCAGGGGACTAGCGGGCGAGACACCTTCTGGTTTCTCAAACTGCCCATCACACTAGAAGGTGTATGCAGTGATCAAATCTCTGAAAGCGAGAACTCCTGGCCCTCACGGCTTCATGCCTCATTTCTATGAAATCTTCCGGGTGCAACTGCTGAAGCCCCTATTTGAACTGTTTAACACCTTTAACCATTTGGGACAGGTGACTGATTCCATGCAAGAATCTTTAATCATTCTCCTATTGAAACCAGATAAGGACCCCAGAGATTGTGCCTCCTACACTCCAAATTTCGCTGTTATACATTGATGCAAATATTTACTCCCAAACATTGGCCAACAGGCTGGCAGCGATTCTGCCCAAGATAATTGAGGCGGATCATACCGGTTTTATTTCTGGCAGAACCACTTGGGACAATTTCCACCAGGCCTTAAACCTGGTGGAGATTGCAACAGTGGACCGCTGTAAGATGGCCCTCCTGGTGTTAGATGCCACAAAGGCCTTTGATAAGGTGGACTGGGCCTTTATGAAGCTGACCCTGGAGGCATTCTTTTTTGTTCCAATCTTTCAGAGGATGATCCTGGCCAACTACCACTCCCCTAGAACATCCTTACGGGTAAACCACCAATCAAGCGCTATACATCTTACATGTGGGACACGACAGGAATGCCCCCTCTCCCCACTAATCTTTGCTCTCATAATCGAGCCATTTGCTAAACGTGTCCGGTGGGACAGAAAATATGTAAGCTGTCTCTGTACGTGGACGATGTGATGTTAACCCTCACACAAGTCCAATCCGCCCTGCGACATGCGCTGGCAGAACTAGATGCCTTCAAGCGCACCGCTGGGTTTGTGATTAATTACCACAAATCAGGGGCGATAGGGGTGGGCCTAACGGAAAAGGATGTCTATGCCCTCCATCCCAGCAGTCTGATTCTATGGGGAAAGGAAGCATTAGGATATTTGGGGGTTCAGATTCCCGTATGACCGGGGGAGGTGTATGCCGCAAATGTCCCACAACTGTTTAGAAAACTGCAGGCAGATTGTCATGATGCCTACCCCCGGGCATCCGGATCGAGTCCACCAGCCCCGGGAGCAGGCATCCAGATACTCATTAAAACCCCAACAGCTGTTTGGATTCAGTCCTGGCGCCTTAGGCGCCAGGCTCATAGACTTTACTTACCTTATGCAGACCATGCTGCAAATGAGTCCAAGCCAACGTGAGGCCTGGATGGGACTATTTTATTACAGGGACTATTTTTTACTCGGTGTGGTTCTGGGGAACCTCTTACCTGTGACTACTTTGCAGGCTATTTAAACCACGCCCGAACAGCAGCTCATGCTTTGTGTTATTCTTCATCCAGCAGTGTAACGCTCACCGTGTCTGCAAGTCAGCATCCAGTCTTCTGCCACGCCCGCCTCGAATCCGGAGCTCTTAGACAAAAGGAAAAGAAAGGAGAAGAGGTTAGATCACGGACATTATTTGTTTCCTTCCCTGATTACGGACCCACCACATCTCCGAGCCTGGAAAGGACATTATTTCAGCATGCGTCGCTTCGCCAGCAGCAGCACCGCGTTATACTCACCAGTCCACCGCATCTTTCAACTCGGCGCTGCCTCCACAGCAGCAGCACCGCGTTATACTCACCAGTCCACCGCATCTTTCAACTCGGCGCTGCCTCCATCATTTTCTTCGTCGAAACCCAGCACCTGGGGGGAAAACAAAAGGAATAACAAGGTGAGCCGAGAAAACATACAAAGACAATCTCTTTGCCACCATAGGTTTACCTGCTTTACCACCGGAGGTATTATCCTTTAATTCGCTGCATCTTTCTATGCCGCACCTATAAAGAGAGAGAAAACAGCAAGTTAAACTCATGCAACTTTTACCGGACAGTGTTTGGTAATACAGATTCTTACCTGAACGCCATCAGCTGCCTCCAGGCAATATTCTTTTGGACCCAGCTGCAACCTAACGAGGGAATGGAACAAGAGTGAACATCGGACATATTGAACTCTTTGAACTTTATAGACTCTGGAGTCAATATTCCTCCGGAACTCCTCCAGTACCTTCAAACCAGTGAAGTAACTGGCATCTACGCGCCCCTGCATGCCATGCAGGATGGAGAGCTCATCATTTAAAAACATAAGGTGAGGTTACCAAGAGGGGATATCGGAGGTGATTAGTGGGGAGAACGAGAACAGTGGGGGGGGGGGGTGGGGGCATCACTAAAGTCCACAGGTGGCTAAATCCCTTTCTCCACTTGCAGGAGAATACTTCTACGAGTCCAGCAGACAAGATTAGGCGGGCCAGTCCAGACTTTCATCTCTTCACTACACATCACGTTGGTGGAGACCGCAGCTGTCCGGGTCCGATCGACGCCCCTGTGGGAACCAGGTGAGCGTAACAGAACACGAAGACTATCTACAAATCCCCACCCGGGCGTAATGGAGACCTCAGAAACCGACCAACTAGCCCAATTGTTAGGAGAAGTGCACTCCGCGCGCCAAGAAACTAATGCCCTCAGGAGAGAACTGATTGTGTCAAAGGAGCGCATTGATGATCTTGCCAGACAACTGCTGCAAAGCCAAGCTGGGAAAACACCACTACCTGGACTTGGGGGGAATTCAACCCCCGTTTCATCGAGCAGCCCTGTTCAAGTGGTTCTACCAGGGAGCATTCCCTTAGCTCCACCCAAACGCTTTGCTGGGGACCCGAAAAGGTTCACCGTGTTCATGAACCAATGCCGCTTGCACTTTTTATGCAGACCAGGAGCTTTTCCAAATGACCAAGCCAAAGTAGCCTTTGTACTGTCATACCTTAGTGGCAGCGCAGCGGATTGGTCAATTCCATTGGTCAACCAGGATGACCCTCTTCTTCGGGATTTCCAGGGTTTTCAATTAAGCATGGAAAGACTATTCGCCAGACATTCACAGGGACAGGCCCTGGATATCGAACTTCTATCCCTATGACAAGGAAACCAGGACCTGCTAACTTATATCGCAACCTTCAATAGGTTGGTGGTGGAAACCGGATGGCCAGAGGTAAAGCGAATTACATTATTTCAACGTGGACTTCGGGGTGAACTCAAAGATGTTTTGGCCCAAGTTGTGAACCCACCTCAGAATTGCGCAGAATATTTACACTCAGTGGTCCAGCTAGACCACCGACTTCAGAATAGAAAAGCTGATCGAGCTAAGTTCGAGAATCAGGTATTGGTTAAACCCAATGTTACTCCCAAAGGAACAGATGCATCAGAACCAATGCAGATCGGGGGAGTTAGGGGACCCTTAACGCAAAAAGAAAGAGAAAGGAGACAACAGATGCAGTTGTGTTTGTACTGTGGGGCCTCAGGACATTTTCGACGGGATTGCCCTATAAAACCATCCAAGAAAGTAGTCGGAGTTGCCGATAGAAATCAAACCGAGCCTGATTCGGGAAACGACCACGCCCGACAAGCGTAGAGGTCCGCTTGCCGAGCCTTAAGAAGGACACTCAGACCTCGCACCTAATCATACCAATGGTCCTTATTGATCCATGGCAGCCATCACGTATGCACGCAGTTAGGGCATACATTGATAGCGGGGCCGTAGGAAACTATGTAGACCACGAATTGGCTTCTAGGATGGATCTACCTCTCTGCAAAAAGACCACTTCGGATGTTATCACCACAGTCGATGGAACTGAAATTGCCTCTGGGCCTGTAACTCATTCCACCACAGAGAGGACTCTGTTGGGTCAAGATGGGCATTGAGAGACTATTGTGTTTGACTTAATCAAAGCCCAGCTGTTCCAAATAATACTGGGGATACCTTGTTTGGAAACACATAATCCTTGTATTGATTGGCGAGAGAAGAGAGTAACCTTCCCGGAGTGTGCACTCACCTGTTACCCGGAAAAAACCTTGAACAAAAGCCTGGCCACAGTCGCTAATCCAGTCATGCAGTTACCTCAGGAATATCAAGAATTCCAGGATGTTTTCCAAAAAGAACAGGCAAACACCTTACCACCTCATAGATCATACGATTTTCAAATCGACCGCAGACCCGGTGCACAACCTCCATGCAGTAGGATCTACGCCCTTACGGAACCCGAAAACCGTCACCTACGACAATACTTGGACCAATACCTTGCTAATGGCTTCATTCAACCATCTAAGTCCCCCGCATCTTCAGCTTTATTCTTCGTGCCCAAAAAGGAAGGTGACCTCAGAACGTGCATAGACTACCGCGCATTAAACCAGATCACGGTGAAGAACCGATATCCATTGCCTCTGATCCCCGAACTACTAGACCAAGTAAAGGATGCTTGCATCTACACTAAATTAGATCCCCGAGGGGCATATCATCTGGTACGTGTAAAGAAGGGCGACGAATTGAAGACCGCTTTTCGCACCAAGTAAGGATTATTCGAATATCAGGTGATGCCCTTCGGGTTGTGCAATGCACCAGCAGCCTTCCAGTATTTTATGAACAATGTCCTTCGTGAACTCATTGACGTCTGTGTTGTCATATACATAGACGATATTCTAGTGTACTCCTCCTCTGAATCAGACCATGTTAAGCACGTTCGTGCAGTCCTTGAGAAACTACGCCAGCACAAGTTGTATGCAAAATTGGAAAAATGTGTTTTTCATGCTACAGAAGTTGAATTCCTTGGATTTATCCTGACTCCAAAAGGAGTCCGAATGGACTCTCGAAAGGTGGACGCAATTCTCAAGTGGCCATCACCCAGTTCAGTTAAAGGGGTGCAAAGCATGCTTGGATTTGCTAATTTCTACCGCAGATTTATTCCTGACTTCTCATATGTTGTACACCCCATCACAGCACTTTTGCGAAAAAGCAAACACATCTTGTGGACCGAAGAGGCTGAAAAAGCCTTCTAAGAACTGAAATTGAAATTCACGTCGGCACCTGTCTTAAAGCATCCACGCCCGAGCTCCCATACATAGTTGAAACCGATGCATCCAGTTCAGCCATGGGGGCTGTCCTGTCCCAGAAGGATCCGGAAACCGGTCAACTTCATCCAGTAGCATTTTGGTCCAGAAAATTCTCAGCCCCCGAATTAAACTATGCGGTTACCGATAAAGAGTTGTTAGCCATCAAATCCGCCTTCAAGGCTTGACGGCATTATCTTCTCGGTGCCAGGCATACCATTACTGTAATCACCGATCACAGGAACTTGCAGTATTTAAAAACAGCCAAGGCCCAATCATCGCGTCAACTTCGATGGGGCTTATTCCTTGCCGAATTCGATTTCGTGATCACTTATCGACCAGGTTGTAAGAATGGTAAGGCAGACGCTTTATCCCGAATTGGGATGGGAGAAGCATATTCGAACCCAGAACCGGTGCCTATAATTCCTGAACAAAGAATTCTTGGGTTAACTACTCTACAGACCTTAGAAGATATTCATTTAAAGATCCAACAACTTTTCGATTCAGCAGCCCTGCAGGACTGGGTTAAAAAGGGCCCAGATTATTCAGTTGTCAATGACCTACCTTACTATCAAGGGCGTCTATTTCTACCACACAAGGAACTACAAGAACAAGTCATCTCCAATTACCATGAAGCTCTGAAGGAAGGGAACCCAGGTATTGCAAAAACTGAAGCTAAAATTAAAAGACAATTCTGGTGGCCCACCTGGTGAAAAGATGTAAGGTCATTTGTACTGTCTTGTGGCATCTGCGTCCAGAACAAAAGTCAAAAGAAGAAACCAGCTGGTCTTTTACAACCTTTAGATATTCCACCCACACCATGGCACACTTTGTTTTTAGACTTTATTACAGATCTACCGCCATGTAATGGATTCAACACCATTCTTTTTGTTGTGGATCTTTTTTCCAAGATAACCCACTTTATTCCTTTAAAAGGATTACCTTCTGCTTCAATCTTTGCCAAGGAATTTCTCGAAAATATTGTTCGAATACATGGATTTCCTTCCGTATTGATGTCTGAACGAGGTAGTCAGTTCATTTCGCAATTTTGGCAGAAGTGTTGTCAATTGACACAAATCGACGTAAGGTTATCAACCAGTCACCATCCCCAAACCTATGGTCAGACGGAGAGAACCAACCAGACTCTTGAACAATGCCTATGTTGTATGCTCCACCAAACCGAAAGTAATTGGAAGGACATTTTATGGATTTCTGAATACGCATACAATAACTCTGTACATTCAGGAACCAGACAAAGCCCCTTTTATACCATATATGGACATCATCCTCGAACCACAGAACTGGATTCACCCCAGCATTTAGAAATGCCGGCAGTAACTCATCTGCATTCTACCATTACACAAGCTTTTAAAGAGGCAACAAAACATTTGAAACAAGCAGAAGAGAAATACAAGAAAAATGCTGATCAACATAGAATTGAGACCCCACCATATCGAATCGGAGACCAAGTTTGGCTGGCTACAAGACATATACCTCTGAAAGGAACTCGGACTTTTAATCCTAGATATTTGGGACCTTACACTATTAAGGCCATTATCAACCCGGTGGCCGTCAAATTAGAATTACCCTCTAATATGCGGATTCATCCTGTCTTTGATGTTTCACTTCTAAAACCAGTCCAAGCCAGGACTAGATTAACCAAACCACCTGACCCCATCCTAATAGATGGAGAACCTGAATTCGAGGTAAAAAACATCCTGGACTCTAAAATGGTTAAATCGAGACTTTTTTATTTAATCGACTGGAAGGGTTACGGACCACAAGAAAGGTCATGGGAACCTAGTGACCACGTTCATGCTCCTCGATTGGTGAAAAAATTCCATCGGGACTTCCCAGACAAGCCAGGGCCAAGGGTAAGAACAACTTTATGAGGGGCCTTGGGGTGGGGGGGATTGGGGAACCCCAACAGCTGTTTGGATTCAGTCCTGGCGCCTTAGGCGCCAGGCTCATCATAGAAATCAGTCCTGGCGCCATTGGCGCCAGGCTCATAGACTTTACTTACCTTATGCAGACCATGCCAACGTGAGGCCTGGATGGGACTATTTTATTACAGGGACTATTTTTTACTCGGGTGTGGTTCTGGGGAACTTCTTACCTGGGACTACTTTGCAGGCTATTTAAACCACGCCCGAACAGCAGCTAATGCTTCGTGTTATTCTGCATCCAGCAGCGTAACGCTCACCGTGTCTGCAAGTCAGCATCCAGTCTTCTGCCATGCCCGCCTCTAATCCGGAGCTCCTAGACAAAAGGAAAAGAAAGGAGAAGAGGTTAGATCACTGACATTATTTGATTCCTTACCTGATTCCGGACCCACCACTTCTCCGAGCCTGGAAAGGACATTATTTCAGCATGCGTCGCTTCACCAGCAGCAGCGCCGCGTTATACTCACCAGTCCACTGCATCTTTCAACTCGGCGCTGCCTCCATCATTTTCTTCGTCGAAACCCAGCACCTGGGGGGAAAACGAAAGGAATAACAAGGTGAGCCGAGAAAACTGACAAAGACAATCTGTTTGCCACCATAGGCTTACCTGCTTCACCACCGGAGGTATTATCCTTTAATTCGCTGCATCTTTCTGTGCCGCACCTATAAAGGGAGAGAAAACAGCAAGTTAAACTCGTGCAACTTTTACCGGACAGTGTTTGGTAATACAGACTCTTACCTGAACGCCATCAGCTGCCTCCAGGCAATATTCTTTTGGACTCAGCTGCAACCTAACGAGGGAATGGAACAAGAGTGAACATCGGACATATTGAACTCTTTGAACTTTATAGACACTGGAGTCAATATTCCTCCGGATCTCTTCCAGTACCTTCAAACCAGTGAAGTAACTGGTATCTACGCGCCCCTGCATGCCATGCAGGATGGAGAGCTCATAATTTAAAAACATAAGGTGAGGTTACCAAGAGGGGATGTCGGAGGTGATTAGTGGGGAGAACGAGAACAGTTGCGGGGGAGGGGCATCACTAAAGTCCACGGGTGGCTAAATCCCTTTCTCCACTTGCAGGAGAATACTTCTACTAGTCCAGCAGACAAGATTGGGCGGGTCAGTCCAGACTGTCATCTCTTCACTGCGCATCACGTTGGTGGAGACCGCAGCTGTCCAGGTCCGATTGACGCCCCTGTGGGAACCAGGAGAGCATAACACAGATTTAGATAGATGGTAAACCCAGGAAATCTCGCTCCTGGGTCGCATATCGGGCTGTAAAACAAATCTACTTCTGAGATTCCTATATCGATGCGCGGCGCTCCCGGATGAGATCCCACAGTCACCCTTGATTCCACTTCAACAGAGGGTCTTCTAACTCATCTGGTAGAGGAAAAAAACAAGAATCCCCAAGGCGGTGATGATGGGTAGCGCGCATTTGGGAGGGATAGGATTTACCAATCTATGTCCCTACTATGCAGCAGCACAACTGGCTCACTCACTTGCCTGGAATGGGTCCACTGAGTTACTCAAATGGGTAGAACTAGAGCAGGCCAGACTCACACTACCCCTGGGCTCCTTGACGTACACCTCAAAGCTGGCACGGAAGCAATGGCCCAAACTCCTTTCCTCCATGATAACACTGACATCGGACTGGGCAAGGAAGAAGATGGTAATCCTGGGAGGTCTGAGCCCTCGCAAACCTATTCTTCATAATCGAGACTTCACTCCGGCCTCAGACTTTAAATGGTGGTCACAATGATGCCTGCGTTATGTCTCGCAACTTTTCGTGAATGGGTCGTCTCTGACCTTTGTGGACTGCAAGAGTAGGTTTGCCCTAACTGAAGCAGAAAGATATAGGCATGCTCAGGTTAGACACCGGATCCTTTGATCCAACAGGGGCAACCCGGGACCTAGCGGCCATCGAGCACACATTGCTTGACAGTGCAAGTAGCGGCATGGGGCTGCCATATCTAAACTATACAAGCTTGTGAAGGTTGATATGTGGGCGGTCTGGCCTCACTATATGATGGAGTGGGGAACAGAACTGGGATCCCTCATCGAAGATCAGACCTGGGTGGACATATGTTCGCATAATTACTCCTCCTCGACGTGTGTGACCAATAAGGAGTGCACCTTTAAACTAACGTACCGCTGGTACTATCCCCAAACCAGGTTATACAAGATTGAGAAATCATTGGACCCAGCCTATTGGAGGAAATATGGAGCACAGCGTACATACTTCCTTATGTGGTGCGAGTACCCGCGGGTACAGACATTTTGTGAAAAGGTCCCCTAAATTAACCAATTCTGATTCTATAGAGCCACACTCTTGCTAGAGCACATGGTTATCTTAAATTATATTTTAATAAATCCGTTGAATGGCACACAATTGAATATAAAAATGTAATTATTTATTCAGTAGGCCTATGTATCCTACAAAAGTACAAATAATGATTATAATCTGCCTCAAATTACACAGATAAAGTAAATGAATAACAAAACAGTAAAACACACCTCAGACCTGTGGATCAAAGCAAGTATTATATGCTAAAAGGCCTACAATACAGGCAATAACCCATATACACAATTTCTTAACAGAAAAGAAAACAATTTTTTTGTCAACCACAGGTTAGAGGGAAAATATTACAACAAAAAATGAGATGTGAGTCAATCTAATTATCACAAGTGGAAGGGCTCAATCCTATACTGCGCACCCTATCTAACTGATTTTAGCAGAGTACATAAACGCCAATACTATATGAATAATAAATATAATGTATAAATAGATCTAGATACACATCGCCGGTCAACGTCCCATACACATTGACAAACCCCGAAGATTTTGTAGTGCCAGTGTTATACAGACGGGACGTTTCGGCAGAAGATGAAGTTTGCTGCCTTCTTCAGGACCCCAAGGGAAGTTGGAGCTTCGCGGATGTGATACACCGATTGTTACTAAAACATAAACATTGAAGAAGTAAAACCGAGATTAAAAAAGACAGAAAGAAAGCCAAGGATGTAATGTAGAAAAAGGTTCTATCTATACCAAAATGTATCACTCAATGTGTGTGCATTATCCTTATCCAAGTAACCACAAGGGAATAGGAAACGTATACACCTTAAGGAAACGGAAAGAGCAACGAAAAAGAAAGAAAAAGAAAAGAACCACTTCATGTATAGTGAGATGAGGGCAAACCTACAGCGCTAGTGCCCAATTCTCCAGTCCCTATTCGAAAAAACCACACAGTGTGCACTTACTGTGCAATAATAATGTATATCGCTCTAGAAAAATAATCTGTAATGAAGGGGGACAGCTGATGACCATAAATGTATCACAGGCAATCACAGATGTCCTAATGTTGGTGCCTGAATTCAGCTAAAGAAAATGAAAATACAAATAAACACATACAGGGACGTCACAACATAAGAAATAAATTAAGACATCACAATGGGGGCCACCACTCATATGCACTCGGAAAGGAGCAAGATTGGGGACACTGTACTACAACTGGGCCACATTCTACTAAGTAGTGGCGGCCAATCAGCTGGTCCTATAATAGGAACCTAACCAAAAAGCTGGTTCCTACTTACCCTGAGCAAGATTGAAAGAAGTGTCTGATTTACTAAGTCTCTCTGTGTTAAGGCGAATTGAGGCAATACATTTCACGTCCACCCTTAGATAGACCAAAATGGTAACCGCAAATCTAAAGCATATAGAGCGCTTTAGCGCAACCAGCGCTTTGAGATCATACCAATGATACACAAGGTGCTATAGAAATGCAAAGTAACATAACATAACATAACATATGGAAGAATAGACATGCATGTAAATACGGACAATTTCACTGAGACACTGTCATACAGGTACATCGCGAGGGAAGAATTAAGTGATTGCACAAAATCAATTTGAACCGAGCGCTCACCGTCTAAACCGTCTTGTAAAACTCAAGATGTGGAGGCACAATACGCCTCACCTGCTACTGCTGTATCCTGGCCGATAACCGGCCAATAGCACATTGCATGCTGGAGAAGAAATGACAAGAAGCCAAAAGTTAAGAGTTAGCATGGAATATTTCGGCAGTGGAGTCTTACAGCAAACCACAGTTGCAAAGACCAGTAATTACTGAAATGGCGTGTCTCGCATACAAACAAATTAAGTGAGGGACGTGAATGGGTATTGGACAAGATATAAAATCTGAACCCTTTCAGTGAATGAATTCCTCATATTGACAAATGCCAATAGCCTCGGGGAACCGAAAAGATAGGTCATGTTTTCTCGTTAACAGTCACTCACCTAAATAAAGCTGCAAGCCTCTGTGGCTCAGACTACCACCTCCGAAATAGTAACGCGAGTCGGCAGCAGTCACCCGGCTCGCCGTAAATAAGACGTGAAAGTCACATGTCCGCAACTCGAATGCTAAACATAAACAACAATATAGGACCGGTATGTTCACAATGGGACCGCATCTAAGCAAACAAAAGTACTTATTGTGACGCCCACAACCATCAAGACTTTTGAAGTCACAGAGCTTGTGACAGGGAGGGGCTTGAAAAAAGATATATTTAGAGGAAAGAAAATTTCTTTTTGGAAAAAGGTTGCAGAGGAGATCCATTTGGACCTCAAAACCCCAACAACCGAAAGGCAATAAAGATGCCATAACAATCACCAGATATTGCTGCCAGTGTGTTTATTATTCAATTGTGTGCCATTCAACAGATATATTGAAATATAATTTACGATAGCCACGTGCTTTAGCAAGAGTGTGGCTCTATAGAATCAGAATTTGAATTGGTTCATTTAGGGGACTCGCCTTTTGTGTGAGAGTTGTTTAACTCATTTGTCCCCTTCATGCTTTTGAGTTTTTCCCTTTAGTTAAGCATTTTGGGAAAAGGTGGGATCCACCATAGAGACTATCACCCAAACTCATGGATGATGTTAGTATCTATAAAATGTGAGAGAATCATACCTAAGTAGTAGTGTGTAACATTCACTGCTGCATCCAGGTAGTTCAGAGAAATTTCACATGTGTGTTGCCAATGGGACTGTGTTCAAGTGCTTTAGGCAGAGTACGGGGCAATCTGTAAAAGATTACATGCACTAGTAATTATCTCGTAGTGGTGCTATGTAACACCTCATGTGTCTATTTACATGATAGGTGTCCATGATTCCGAAAAGATTCTATATCGCTGTACGATTTACTTTAAATCCAGCATTGTAACTTACCGAATTTCATCCGCGGTCCTGTGGGAAGCCCTTCGCAGTTGCAAATGATTTAAAGATGGCCGCTATCGATACAGTGTCACAGACGTCTGACGTTGAAGCGTCATGACATCACAGTGACGTTTGTAAATATTGACATATGTGCAATCCCTCAATCGCACGCAGGATTCTTCTCTATGTTAACAGATCTGGTTTACAATACAAGAATTTCTATTCTTCACGCCAGTGCCAGAATTATAAATGGGACAGTGCTTATTGCGTTAATTAAATAGTTGGAAGATTAACATGATCGAGGTTGTCAATGTGGCTCTTTATGGGCCTCCTAGTTTACATGGGTCTCCTAGTTTACATGGGCCTCAGAAATCACTTGTCAATAAGGTGGTTGGATAGGTAATCATAAAATGTTACATTGAGCTTCAACTGGTGTTATCTGATTCATACAAGTTCCATTATTATTCCTAATCTACAAACATCCATAATTGTTTATACAATGACATCCATAAATAACACGAGACGCCAAGTTAACTAAATTGCTAGATCGTTAACTAGATAGTTACAAAGATGTATGATTTAAGTGATGCAACACTTTAGTACATCAAGAACCAACTTAAGTGATGGTATTTACATATTGTTTCTACATTGCCATCAATCTTGTAAAGTAACATTCAATTGTATATATCGATTCTTGCTGTTATCATCAGTGTATATAAGACATCCCCTGTATTCCCACGGTCCCCAGATGGATTCAATTAGAACAAAAAGACATGTTCTCCTGGTTGCAAATTGACTCATATGAATGGTACAAGAGAACATTCTTAATTAAGCCCATTAGGGGCCGTAGCATCCAATCTGTGGATCCAGTACATTTCTCTTTTCTCTAAGAGTTTTCCACCTCTTGTTGGGGTTCTTACTACTTCTAGAACCATGTATCGTAGTTGTTTAGATTAGTTTTGTGCAATGTTGTGTCTCATATCTGTGTAATGTCTAAATATAGGGGATTTCTGATTATTGTTCCAGATGTTGGATTTGTGTTCAGTAATCCTTTTTTTATTTTTCTGATTGTTTGTCCAACATAGAGCTTGCCACAAGGGCATATTAGATCATATATCACGTATTTAGAATCACATGTTGCAAAGGTCTTTAGTGGTATTTTCTGCCCTGTTAGTGGATGTCGGATATGGTCACCCTTTGGGACATTATTACAGTGACCACAGTGAACCCAAGGGAATGTGCCAGTGTTTGGTTTTCCAAGATGTTTGTCCTCTTTTCTCTGCTTTCTCTGCTTTAATCAAGTTATTTGTAGTTAATTGCAGACCCAGTCTTATTTTCCAATTATTTAAAAAAAATGTGATTAATTTGTGCACTTTGTCTAGAATATTTGATTGTGTGAATCAGTTGTGGTTCACCTTTCTCATTTTGGATTGTAGTAAGAGTATTTCTACTTAGTCCATCTCTCCTTGCTTTTGCTTTTTCCAATACTTCTTCAGGATAACCTCTATCCCTAAATCTCTTTGTCATACTGACAGCTGTTTCATGGGTTGTATTGTCAGAGACTAGGTGTTTGATTCTCATGTACTAAGTGGTAAATTGTCCTTCAAGTATCTGGGATGAAAACTTGTAAAATGTAATGTATTGTTCACATCAGTAGGCTTGCGGTATACTTGCGTTACAAGTGAGTTGTTCTTCAGGGTGATTTCTACATCTAAAAAGTTTATTGGGGAGCCTGTCTCAAGGGTGAATTGTATACTCAGGTGGCAAGAGTACAAATATGCCATGAAGGTTTTGAGTTCCCTTGACGTCCCCTTCCAAATGCCCAACATATCGTCAATGTACCTCCGACATATTATGAGGTTATTAGCCCATTCTCTGCAGTTAAAGACATGGTTGGTTTCAGAAACATACATACATAGGTTTGCATAAGCAGGTGCTACTGCAGAACCCATTGTTGTTCCCAAGGTTTGCAAATAGTACTGTTTATTGAATCGGAAAAAAACTGTTATACAGTATGATTTTTGTCAATTCAAGAATTAAGACTTTGTTGGCTTGTACTGACTCTTCCTGTCATAAGATCCATTCTAGAGCTTCTAATCCATCTCCATGTGGGATAGAGGTATACAAACTTTGGACATCTAAAGTGAACAGTAGTCACTCAGGTTCTATATTGGTCAACGATTACATGATATTCAAAAAATGGGTTGTGTCCCTCAAATATGTTGACTTTTTTGGACAATGTGTTGAAGAAGTTTATCTAAAAATTGCGCTAGTGGGTCAAATATACTGTCCATTGCGGCAACAGTTGGTTTTAAAGGATGATTATTGAGATTTTTATGAATCTTGGGTAGTCCATAGAAAACTGGCATGATGGGGTACCTTTTGTTTAGGAAATGTTTTGTGTTTTTGTGTAATCCATTCTTCAGGTAGTGCCTTTTAAAGGACCTCACTGATAATTGGTCTGATCACTTTGGTGGGATCATTGTCAAGAAAAAGATAGGTGTCAGCATCACTCAGCGGATGAATACAGCTTGTGGTGTATTGCTCTTGATCCATAATTGCAATTGCGCCTCCTTAATCTGCAGGTTTGATGATTATGGCGGAGTCTTCTGCCAGTTGTATTAGATGTTTATGTTGGTGTTGCCTCATATTGTGTCATTTCATGTCAAATGACTGATTTTAAATCTTTTAGGATTTTGGACTCAAAAAGATCTAATGTTGAGTTTTTCATAGTGTGGTTAAATGTACTTTTCAGTTTGAGTTCTAACTAATCAAAAGCTGTAGATCTTTCCTCAGCCGGTGGAATTGAGTCAAAAAAATTACTTAATTTGCATTTTCCGTATGAGTTTACCTAAGTTAATGTGTTCTTCAAACAATGTGGAATTGTTTATGGGGACAAAAGAGAGTCCTAGACTTAATAAATCTAGTTGTTGATTCGTGAGAGTGTGGTTAAAGATGTTAACCACTAGTTACCATTTTTCTTTTTTTTTCATAGTTTTCTTGATCCCTTGCCTGGTTTTCCTTGTCCTAATAAAGGACGCTTATTAACTGAAGTGGGTGCCTGTTGGGCAATCGTTATATCCTCTTGTTAGTTGTCTGGTCTTATTGGTGGGGTTAGCCGTGCAATGATTGTTGTTTGATTGGTGGTTGGATCTCTACCACTGCTTGATGTATCGCTCAAGGGATCACTCCCTGTGTTAGGTTTAGAGGATATATCTTGTGGGGGGGGGGGGGGTTCTATATAGGGTCTCGTCTGTTGATAATATTCTTGCCAAGAACAGACCATATCTTTTGAATAATCTTGGCGTATCCCTTTTAAATGTTTGAATTTTCCATTGTTCGATGTCTTTTTGGTATGATTCTAACATACTTTTGGTGTCAAATATTGATAAAAATCTTTTATTTTACACTTATTCTTCAGATACCACATATGTAGTGAAGAAATATTATTTGCAAGAGGAAGTTGCTCCTGAGGAAGGGCCTTGCCCGAAACGTATTGAGCTCATAATTCTATACTATTCTCTCTTGTGTCGATTAAATAATTTGCTGTTTAGTTAACACTGTAGAAATAGTATTGTTTACAATTGAATGCCTACAATAAGTACCCATTGAAGAGTGAATATAAATGACATATTGTGCATTATGAATTGCTATGATCAACATTATTTTTTGACTGATTTCCGTTAGGAAGGTGTGCAGGAAACGGGAGTTTCCTTGTAGTTGCATGGCAGATTGTACAGCATGCAGCCTGTCTGAAGTGAAAACCTTTCTGCTGCGTTGGATATGCTTTCCCTGCATGCTATGGCATGGAGAGCAGTACACTTGCAATGCCAGATAAACATAATGTTTTCATTGTCTCTCTTGAATTCTGATGGGGGGCTTTAGTGGAGAGCACCATATTGAAATAGAGCATGAAAAATGTTTTGATGTTGTTTCCCACTTGCCTATAATCATATAGCCTTGCCTATTCTATAGTGTAGCATACACAGCTTAGTATCCCTCATGTTCTGTACTGTTCTCACAATGTGGCCTAGTTGGCTTGGCAAACTCAGTTTCTTCTTCTCTAGCTCATCTCCCTCTATCTCTCTTTTTATAGTTCGGCTTTGGCAGTGTTTACCTCAGTGAGTGTTCTGGTTGGCGGGTCTCTTGCTCCATTTGTGTAGCCCTTCATAATAAATGCATGTGTAGGGATTCCACTTATTCCCCAGGTGTATGTACTTTAAGCTCACTTAGGATGAGTGTCTGTGCCCACTCTTGTGTGTGATCTGCCCTTGCTTCACCCCCACCCCCTCACCTCCACAGTGCAAGGTCTCAAAAAGCATGCCCAAAATCAAGCAGGGGTGTAATGGTGGCCGAGCGCGCCAGCATCTCCACTGGAAATGCAGCAGAGATGTTTGCTCGCTTACCAATAGTTTGTCCCTGCATTAAGTATCCTGTTTGAGCTTTCATTTTGCCATGCTTTTCACATCAGGCTCCGCGATCCATGGTTGGTCTTGCTCATCATGGAGACCCACATTGAACATTCATCAGCTGTCGGACTAGGCGCTGCCAGCAGCAGCTTTTCCCCTTTGCAGCAAACACGTACCATGTCCTACCTAGGGCTGATTCTCGTTGGGTTTCATCCCCCTAAACTCATGTCCCACAGTGCAACCCTATTGAGTATCCTATTTCACGTCTCTGATACCTTTCCTTCTGGGTGACAGTACAGCTCTTTCTGTGTATGTGTGATTACTGGGCAGATAAGCTGCACAAGGGAGGGTTGGGGTCTCACAATATGCTAACTCCAAGGATTTCCTCATGGAGCTGTCAGTGTCAAGTGGCCCTAGAGTTCCCAAGTAATCCTGCTCCATCAGTGGGCATCTCTCAGGTGACTTGCTCACACGGTTCATGCTGTCTTTCTGCACCATTGCCCAATCATTATTTTGTATATGCATTGACCTCGGGTGAGACCAAGAAAATAATATCCTGTAATGACAATAGTATTGAAGGCAATTGAATGATCCTGTTCCAGGTAAAATATAAAGTATTAGTCATAGGTGGAAATAGTATATAATTCTGATAGAACTTAGGGTAACTTTGATATAAAAACCTGACATTGGGGGCGTGGCCTGGAGCTGCTTCGACCAGCATGTCTGCCTAAGAGCTCCAGCCTGGCCCAATACGCCTTTCACCACAAATGCTGCTTCCTGAGCCCGTCGGAGCCCGAAATTGAAATCCCCGGTGGGGGAACCCCCTCTGCAGCTGCTGCTCGAGTGGGTCCCGGCTCCGTCCCAATACGACCTGTTGCGGACCCTCACCAGCTCCGGGACCCACTCGGTGGCAAAATGGCCGCCGGGTCTCCATGGCCCGGAAGCCTTCCAGGAGGGGGAGGAGCGGGCATAATAGCGCCGCCGAGTTGACTAAGACAACCTCAGCTTGCTCGCTGCCTGCCTTATGATCAAGATCTGCTTTTGAGTCCATAGACCGCCTTCCGACCAGTTCGGCGGAGCACAGACCCCGGCACCTGCCGAAGTGGTGCTCCGCAGCAAGCACAGGAGGATCTCTAGCTCTCTACCATCCCCCGCCTACTGGATTCGGTTCGCTATCTCCCACCCGGCTCCAAGTTTCCCGGCACAGGGGCAAGACTACTCCGCCCGAATCAACGCGAACCCTCAAGAGGACTCGCCGCCCGTGGCGCGAACACCCATTAACCTTCCCCCATGCCCTTGCTGAGTCCGGGTGCTCCAACTCCAGCCCCGACTGCCAGGGGAGGGCCCCCGTATTCTCCCTCAGCGGGGCGACACACTCACCGCCTCCCCCGGGGCTCACCACCGGGGTCTCCGCCTTCCCCCGCTTTGGGTGCCGGACCTCTGGGAAGAGGCCCCAGCACACGCCGACCCGGCTCTCCCCTGAGGAGGTGCATCACAACCCCTCCAGCAACGGATGCCAAGGACCCAAGACCTGCCGGCCTTTCGGGGCTCGCCACCATCTTACCTCCTCCCACCCGGACCCAAGTCCCACAGGAGCAGGACTAGCCGGCCATAAACTGCCAGAGCCATCAAAAGGGCTTAACCCGCCCAACACCCCTGCTGCGGACCCCACTGCTCCCGCTGAGTGTTCAGTAACCTACTCCGGCTGCCAGTAAAGATTCCCGGACCAAACTCTCCCCCCCCCCCTCCCCCTTCTGCATCCTCCGCAAAGGCCTCCTGATCATCGGCGGGGATTTCAATTCCATGGCAAACCCGCAGCTAGACAAAACACCCCCCCCCCCACACACAAGCACAGACTTTACACAAGCCCTATCCCTAGCCAAACTATTCAGAGAGACAGAGACCGTAGATGTCTGGAGACTAAATAATGACAACTCACGAGACTACACGCACTACTCCAATACTCATAAGGGCTATTCAAGAATAGACTTCATTCTAATCTCCGGAATACTGTTCCCATGCGTTAACAGCTCAGAAATCCATACCTGCATGATCTCCGATCATGCCCCAGTCTCCGTGAACCTAGCCATATCAGGCCAAAGAAACCCTACCCAGAGGTACTGGAAACTAAATGACTCCCTCTTACTAGACATTAACATCAGAGCCGAAGTAGAGGACTCAATAACCAACTACTTTAAGGAGAACACCACTGAGTCCTCCCCCACCAACATAATCTGGGACGCAATGAAGGCTATGGTCAGAGGCGTGCTGATCGGGGCAGGTGCGGAACAGAGAAGAGTTTCAAACATAGCTACAACCAAGCTGGAAAAAGAGGTGGTCCAACTAGAAGCTCAGCTAAAAGCACGCTACACCAGGAAAACTGAAAGAGCCTTGAGGAAGGCGAAGATAGCCCTGGAAATGCATTGCACCGACCGGACGGCCATATACAAAACAGTTCTATTACAATAAAGGGAACAAAGCAAACAGGATATTAGCGCAGAAGCTAAGGGCGATCCGAAGCCGAAACAATATCCTCAAGCTACGCGGGGAAGACGGAAAGCTGCTCTACTCAGAGACGGATAAAATCAATGAACTAATGAGGCATCATAAATCCACAATGTCCGGAGATCCCACGGTCCTAAACGATCTACCAAAATACCTGAGGGCGCTGCCCCCCCCAAAGCTCAGCCCAACTAGAACACCTGGAAGCCCCTATCGACGCTGAAGAAAACATTGAATCCATTAAAGCCCTCAAATCTACCGCCCCTGGCCCAGACGGACTTTCAGCAAACTTTTACAAAATATTAACCAGAGTCTTGGCACCCCAGCTAGCTGCCTTATTTAACTCCTTCCTATCCACAAAATCAGTCACGAAAACAATGGCCGAATTGATCACAGTCCTACTACACAAACCCGGGAAGGACCCTGAGCTACCTGACTCTTACCGCCCGCCCGATATTACTCTTGAACAACGACGGCAAGATCTTCGCCAAAGTACTAGCCAGAAGACTGGGGCCGGTCCTCTCATTCTTAATTGACCAAGATCAGACGGGGTTTATCCCTGGAAGGGGGACCCACGACAACATCAGGCGAACGATAAACTTAATTAAGAGTGCCCACAAAACAAAGATAGGGATGGCAGTGATCTCATTAGATGCCCACAAAGCCTTTGACCGGGTGGACTTGGGCTATATCCAAGCGGTCCTTGAACACTTTGGCTTTGGCCCCAACTTCACCACATGGGTTATGGCCAACCACACAATTTCGAATTAAGGGCACTAGGTCAGGACACATACACATCTCTAGGGGCACCAGACAGGGTTTCCCACTATCAACCCTAGTTTTTCGCCATGTCCATGGAACCCTTCGCAGTTAGAATTAGACAAAATGAGAGTATAAAGGGGATTCCGGTGGGTGACCAAGAATACAAAATCGCGCTATACGCCGACGATGTGTTAATCACCGCCACAAACCTAGCAACATCCCTGGGGGCAGTATGTAAGGAAATCGGGGAGTTCGGGGCCTTATCAGGATTCAAGGTTAACCTAGCCAAATCCTCAGCATTACCCATTAACCTCCCCACCCAAGAAAGAGATTCCCTTACCCCACTATCACCAATTGCATGGGCTAAGGGTGCAATTGAATACCTGGGACCCAACGCGAGTGTACTCAAATAACATCCCGCAATTACTCAACCACCTGCAAAATGACCTTAAAAGGTGGAAGCAGCAGGAAATCTCCTGGTTCGGGCGAATTACCGCCGTCAAAATGAACCTGATCCCCAGATGACTATACCACTGTGCTGCACTAGTACAGATCCCAGGCCCGGCCATAAAAGCTCTACAAAAGAAAATACTATAATTTGCTTGGGGGGGGCTCGAATTAACAAACAAATTATGCTGAAGGGGAAACCACAATGGGGGCTGGGAGTGCCTGACTACCCGATCTCCCACACCTACCAAACATAAAGCCACAGGCAAACAGCGGACCCCTATCAGCCACAACTGTAACGACCCATTGCTGGAAAGCCGCAGCTTGGAAATGGGGCATACGATGCGCCTTGGGACCCCTGACCCCCGTCTGGAACAATCCCAAATTCTCACCAGGAAACCCCCCGCGGGACTTCTAAGCCTGGGCAGTAGGGGGCCTGGCGAAAACTAGCGACTTTCTAGAAGAGGGCTCACCCATCACGTTCGAGAGGTGCAAAATAAAATTCGGAGTGGGAGAGCGGGAAAGATTCCGCTATACCCAAATCAGGCACTGGATGTCCCACAGAACAACCCGAGAAAAATGCTCTAGAGAACCAACAGCGCTGGAACTAACGCTATCAACGCCAACCAACAGAGGCAGGACTTCGACTATCTACCGTCTCCTAGACAGATTAGACCCCGCAAAAAAAGAAAGATACATGACAGAGCGGGAAAAGGATCTTGGGTGAGAAATAGCGATAGAAGAATGGGGGAAAATATGGGCCAGACTGCACAAAACCTCAAAAAGCATTACGAACAGGGAAGAGGGTTATAAACTTTGCTACAGATACTATATCACCCTTACTCAAATTCATAAAGCCAACCCAGATATCCCCGATACATGCTGGCGCGGTTGCCCAGCCCCCGGATCACTATCCTGCCCAAAGGCAGAGGTATACTGGAAGGAAGTCCTCAACATATTAAAGAAATCTGCGGGCTGTTCATACCCTGGGACCCAGGAATCGTCCTTATAGGCGAAATTGGAGACTGAGCATTCCCGATCTCAGGACAAATACTCCGCCTATGCAATCACCTACTACTAGCCACAAAAATCGCAATGGCCCGACTCTGGAAAGACGAAAGTGGCCCCTCAATTGCCTTATGGTGGGCCAAATGCTGGGACATAGCTGTAGCTGAGAAAATCACGGCAATACGAACAGGCTCCCTAAAATACCCTGAATATATGGGATCCATTTTTGGACTACGTGGCCAAATTCCCAGCTCTCACTAGGAGACCCCCCCACTCACCAGATGGCTCCAATGTAGCCCACTTTACTGAACACCGGAGCTCCCCAAAACACACCAAAGTCAAGACGGACACCTACCCGCAACCAAGTTGAACCACCGACAATGGCCAGGAGACCAACAACAACCCTGCCCCCAACCTACAAACACTCCGAGAGACACTTTATCGTGAATTAACGTATAATTATTGCACTGTTGTAATGAATATATTACTATGAAAAAATCAATAAAATGTTATGAAAAAAAAATACCTAGAATTTGTCTTCCGATAAAAATCCTCAGCCCCATTCTGTGTCCCAGTGTCCTGCCCATATATAAAATAGGGTGTAGTTGTCGAACATATTTTGGGAGGGGAATAAGTGGCAAGCAGTTGCAAAAAGAGGGAGCACTATGAGTAAAGTGTGGGCCGCATGAGAATGAGATATGTACTAGATAGTTTTTAGTCCTGCTTCTTCTATGTGCTAGATCGATAATATAAGTTCCCCCGGGAAATGGCGTGAGCCACCATACAAATGTCTTGCATGTCACTATGGATAGCCGTGTTAGTTGGACCATCTTGTTCTTGCATATGTGATATACAGAGATTAGTAGAAGGTTGAATCTCTTTCAGTGATATTTGATGAAAAGGAGACCCAGCTCTTACCACTCAGGGCCATTTACAGGACCTTCTTTACTTGTACTTTATTACATTTGTATAGCGCAACCATAGACCCATGGGTGTGAGGGCGCAGACAAAACACAAAAAGAGAGCGAAGGCCGGGAAATCTTATGAGAAAGGAACCGCAGAAAGAGGGGAACTATTTAAAGAGGAAGGTTTTAAGGCCTTTCTTAAAGATACTCAGAGCTGTTGAATTTCTCAAATGATCTGGCAGAGTGTTCCAAAGAGCCGGCGCCGCATAGGCAAAGGCCCCGCATTGTGCTTTTTTGCTTTTAACTCTGGGCTGGTGGAGCAGGTTCTGGTTGTTAGATCGAAGATTTTTAAACGAGGATTTTATTCCAATGTACCTTTGAAGATAGTAGGGCATCATGCCCTAAAGGCATTTGAAAGTGATAACCATAAGTCTAAAGGAGATTCTAGAGTCCACCGGCAACCCGTGTAGCGCTCGCCGTGCCTCAGAGACATGTGCCCTGTATGCAAGACCAGAACCCACTGTTACTGCTCCGTTTTGGACCACCTGAAGACGGTTAATAGTTTTTTTTTTACTGGAGCCTTCTAATAGACTGCAACAATAATCCAGTTTGGAGCCAATAATGGCTCGGGCGATGGTCTCTGCATTGGATTGAGAAATGAAAGGTCGCAGATGAGACAACAGTTTAATATAATAGGTGGCAGAAGATACAGTATTAGCCACATACGATTTCATGTTGAGTGATTGATCTAAGACCACGCCCAGGATTTTTTACCTTGGGCAAAGTAGGGATTAGAGCGTCTCCCAGCTGGAATTTTTTGTAAGCTGGGTCCGATTTAGCTACAATGCTATCAGATCCCACAACCATGAGTTCTGTCTTTGCCCGATTAAGGGCAAGATTACTCAACATCATCCATTGTTCTATGATGGCAAAGATACGATTCAGTTCTTTTTCGTCCTCATCATGCTGGCCTGTAAGAGGGATGACACATTGCGTGTCATCGGCATAGTTGGAAAAGAGAATGCCCTCCTGAGCAAGATGGGCAAAAAATGGAGACATGAAAATGTTATAAATGCATGGCGACAGACTAGCGCCCTGTGGCACTCCAAATAGTAACTGAATAGCTGGTGCTTTGGCATTGTTGGCACAAACCCTACTAGATCTGTTGGACAGAAATGATAATAACCAGTTGGTGGTGGCCTGTGAGCAGTTGGCTACAGACATGAGCCTATCTGCTAATATGGCATGGTCGACAAGGTCTGCCTTCTGTCTGTATGCGTTAGCCTTGCAGCAAACACTGTCAACTATGTTTTCAGGATAGTTCTTCGCAACAGGAAGTCAAATAGCAATCATTAATTTTATGATATAGACTTTGGAAAGTAAATTTTGTCTATGTGACTGTAGTGAAAACAGTTTTCCTGAACCTTTATTAGCTAGGATTAGAAATTTCAGGGTGACAAGCAATCCAGCTGCTCTGGCCATTCGTGATGGCGTCACCTAAGCCTCTGCTCAACATAATAAAAGATGCAAGTATGATTTGTGGGGAAAGCATGGTATCAAACAGTGAAGACAGACACAAGTGCTCACAGTTCAAGGGTGTTTATTGAACTTCAGTGGGTTGGAAAAACGCTATCTAAACCTAAATCTAAGGATGGGAGCATGCTACGACCATCAAAATAAAGATAACGCAGTCCTAGTAGTGTCTTTGTCAAAATAATTGTAAGTTACTCACCGTGGTGACTAACCTACTCTCAGTATATAGTCCCCTTTCCTCCATACTGTATGGGCGTCCCTTCCAAGGGACGGGAAACAGAACATTTTTCACCAGAAAAAACGTCTTCCCATTTTAAATTTAGAGTTGTGCGGCCCAGGGAGCATGCGCTGCCCTGACTCCGCCCTCCAGAGCCACACCTCAGTTCCCATTGACGCGTCAACAATAGATTTACCATTGCCTAATGACACCAGTATTATTAGGGGGGAGGTTGGTGGGACATATGGAGGAAAGGGGACTATGGACTAAGAGTATGTTAGTTACTACGGTGAGCAACTTATAATTACTCTTACGTCCCGTCCCCTTTCCTCCATACTGTATGGGCAATTACAACTGAATGTAGCCCCAGGGTGGAGAGGAGACCCTCCTTAAGCAAATAGGTTCCAGAGAACCGCATGTCCGAAGGTCGCATCAGATCTAGAGCCGGCATCCAAATAGTAATGCTTACAGAAAGCCGAGGGAGAGACCCAAGAGGCCGCCCTGCTTATGACTTGCCAAGGGACATGGCGCTGGAATGCGATGGCCGTTGCCTTGGCCCTGACTGCGTGGGCATGCATGTTGGCCGGAAGTGGCTTGTGCTGGCCCTCGTATGCTTTTTTGATGGCAGAGACCATCTAGCGGGATATGGAAGCCTTAGAGGCCTGATAGCCTGGTCTTGAGCTTCCGAAAGTGACAAACAGGGCGTCCGACTTGCGGAAGCCCTTGATCCTGTCCAAGTAGAATTTTAGGGTACACTTGATATCCAGGCAGTACAGCACCCTCTGGGCTTCGTCCTTGGGATCGAGAAAAAACGTAGGAAGGACTATTTCCTCGTCCAAGTGGAACACCGACGGAACCTTGCGCAGAAATGCCGGTGCATCCGCATGACTACCTTGTCCTTCTGAAAGGTGGTATATGGTTCAGAGGCGACCAGTGCCTGGATCGCTCGGACTCTACGAGCCGAGGTAAGACCGACTAGTAAGGCCGTCTTGATGGTGACCAGCCTGATGTCTACGGATGCCATTGGCTCGAATGGTTTGTGCGCCAGGGCGCCCAAGACTCTGTTAAGGTCCCACACAGGGTGCGGTCTCTTGACTGGCGGGTAGAGCCTAGCGAGACCAGTCAAATGTTTCTTCACTATAGGGTTGGAGGAGGAGAAAATGCCCTCCTCCGAGTTCCTGTAAACCTCAATGGCAGCAAGGTATGTGCGGCAGGTGTCCACCTGCACGCCTGAATGAGCGAGGTGTGCCGAAAAGAAGAGCACGTTGTCCAAAGTGCACGCCAAGGGGTCGATACCTTTGGAGTCTGCCCAGTGGCATAATCTGGTCCATTTGTGTTTTTACTGGGCCCTGGTGGCTTTGCTCCTGGCGCCCTGTATGATCTCCAGGTTGGCTTGTGAGATGCTAAATTGCCGAAGCGTTACGTGCTCAGGTACCACGCTGTGAGGGCGAGTTTCCCTGGGGTAGGGTGGATGACTCTGCCCCCCTGCTGCGCCAGATGACGTGCTGGGCCTGTCGGAAGGTGAATCGGGGGCACCTCCGAGAGGCTGAGTAGCTCTGGAAACCATGGCCTTGCCGGCCACCATGGAGCTATCAGTATCATGAGGAGTCGGCGAGACTCCTTGATCTTGCAAATTACCCTGTGGATCAGGGAAGTGGGCGGAAAGGCGTAGGCTTTCATGCCTGTCCACTGGAGGTGAAATGCGTCGCCCAGCGAGCCGGGTCCCTGACCTTGCCAGAATGGGAACTGGGGACACTTCTTGTTGTGCCATGTGGCAAAGAGATCCATGTGGTGAAGATCTCCTGAAGAACAAGGTATTTTAGCTGCCACTTGTAATTGTCTGCTCCCAGCCTGCTGAGCCTGTCCGCTTCCAGGTTGGATTCCCCCGGGAGGTGGACTGCCGTGAGGTAAATGTCGTTTTCCTGGGCCCACTTCCACATGCTGATCGCCAGCCTGTACAGAGGAGGGGATTTGGTGCCTCCCTGCTTGTTGACGTAGTACATGCTGGTCGAGTTGTCTGTCTGGATGTGGACAACCTTGCCCCTGAGGAGTGGTAGGAATGCTCTGAGCGCTAGCCAGATGACGTTCAGCTCCAACCAATTGATGTGGTATTCCTGCTCCTGTCAAGTCCAGGTGCCGTGGACTGAGGGGCCATCCAAGTAGACTCCCCAGCCCTCGAGCGAGGAGTCTGTGGTGAAGGTGGTCTGCGGGGAGGGCGGCCGAAAGGGCTTGCCCGTCCGTAGGTTGCAGTCCCTGGACCACCATGTTAGGTCCGGATGGAGAGATGGAGGGACGTTTATCATCTCGGATTGAGAGCCCCCCTCTTAGTTCCATGAGGCCAAAAGTGCAGCTGAATCCTCCTCATCCTTAGTCTGGTGTGCGGAACGACTAATGGGACCGCTGCAAGTAGACCCAGGTGATGTTGGTACCACCATGCCGAGTTCACCTCTCCGCTGAGGAAATGGGCAATGGCCCTCTTGATGGGTGAGATTTTGTCCTCCGACGGGAAGACCTTCTCGGAGCACGTGTCCCAGATGAGGCCCAGGAAGGTCAGAGTCTGCGTGGGTTGCAGCTGTGACTTCTTGAGATTGAGCGGAAAGCCCAGTTCGTGTAGTGTGTTCATAAGGGCATGGGAAGAGTGGTGAACCGCTTCCGCAGATGTTGACCTGACGAGCCAGGTATGTGTAGATGTGGAGACCCTGCGCTCTGAGGAGGGCCGCCACGGCATTCATGAGTCTGGTAAAGACCATGGGGGCCCAGTTGAGGCCAAAAGGAAGGACCTTGTATTGAAAATGGTAGCCCATGATCCTGAATCGTAGGAAAGAACAATGGGGCTGCCAAATCGGGACATGTAGGTACTCGTCCTTCAGTTCCAGGGTGCACATCCAGTCTCCCTTGTCCAATGTCTCCGCTACAAAAGCTGGCGTGACCATCTTGAATTTTTGCAGTGGTAAGGAGAGGTTGTGGGTGGAAAGGTCCGGCACAACTCTCAGGCCCGCCTGGTTCTTCTTCTGAATGGCGAAATTCCTGGAGTAAAAGCCAGAGCCTCGCTGGTAGGCTGGGACTTCCTCCACTGCCTAGCGCTCTACGAGTGACCAGATCTCCGCCAAAAGAGTTACTGTCCCAACCTGTGGGAGCGGAGGGGAGGAGGGAGGAGAGGCTGGGATAGGAAGGCGGTGCCCCGTGGATACTACAGAGAGGGTCCAGTGGTCCGCGGAATTCTGCCACCAGCTTGGCTTCCGCTAGCCCTGCCTTAAAGCGTGATTGGCTGTGGGTGAGGAGTTCCGGGAGGAAGTCTGCAATTTCCCGTCATAATCTCTGATTGGCGGCAGCCAGCATGGCATCAGCGTTGGCCTGACGTAGATGTAAAAAGGCATTGGTATAGAGTTTCTTGCCATATGCCTCCAAGATCTTCTCCTCCTTGCCTAGCAGCGCCGCAAAGGAAGAGGCCGATGTCGACTGAGGCTTGGAATATAGTGATGCCACAGCGATCACCAAAGAGTGTGGTTGAGGATGGGCCAACAGCAAGAGTGTATCCCCCTCCACCTGCCTGTACTTGGCGACCAGGCGTCGATTGTCCGGCTGAGCCGAGTGGGGTTTGAGCCAGCCCTTCTTGGCCAGGGAGACTACATCGGTCTGCATAGGAATCCCCGATTTGGCAGAGGGGCGTTGCGTGAGGACTTGAGCCAGAACCCCCTCTCCCGGCTGCTTGACCTCGGTTTGGTGTAGGTCTAGGTACTTCGCCAGTCCAGCAAGAGGTTTGTGGAAGGCCCTGGCTGAGGATGGCCTGTCCGAATCCTCCTCCGGCGGAGGTTGCAGAGTTGGCTGTGGAGCTGGTGGAGGCAGCTTTACCGGGGCCTGGTGGCCTGATGGAGGCATCTGTGGTGCTGCTAGCATGGCAGGAATGACTTCCCTGATGGCGTCTTTGATGATGACTCCTATCTGAGGTGACTTCATGAGGCAGAGCAACTTCTCGAAGAGCACCTCCTCACTAGCCAAAGAGGTGACAGGGGGTAACGACAGGCTAGCGTGGAGCTGCTGGAGCCGCTGCGTACCCTGTCCATATGGACGCCAAGGAAAGCCGCCCTGCGCAACTGAGGGGTATACTGTAGGTCACGTACCTGGTTGAGGCCAGTCAAAGTCCCACCTCGACATTCGTTCTTTGCCGAATTACTGGAATGGCCTTGGACGGTTGCCTCTTAATGGCACGGCAGCCATTTTGTCGAGCTGCCTGCCACGTGCCTGTGACGTGGTGCTCAGCCCGCTGGGCCCAGCCTTGTCCAAGACTCTTGCGTGTGGATCACGAGGCTGCCCTGCTCCTCGGGCCTAGGCATCCTAATGTGTGATACGGTGCTCAAATCGATAGGACTGACCGACCAGTTTTCAGTACAAAAATTCCCCTAGCCTCACTTGCACCAACTGCATCTCAGGCTATACCCTTCAATGAACTAGTAAACAATACAAGCATTCACCATGGCCAGTATCTGTTGTACCGCACCATCCAGAACATAATATTGCGCAGAGGCACCTGTGCATAGGTAACAATGCTGAGCGACTGTTATTTCACACTTTGAGTGTGGGTAGGCAGCAGCCCGGGATCGGGCCCTCCCGTGCAGGTGTCATAGCTGCGTACTTCAAGTGGGTCCTGCGAGATAGCATAAGCAAAGTGCTGACTGCAATCTTGGGAGGTAGCCTGCTTAGCCATAAATCTGCTTGTCCTGGGGTTCCCGGCTTGGGCCGAGTCAGAGGTGTTGAAACCTGATCAAGTGTGGTTGACAGCGTCTCAGTCTCTAGTTCGTGTGTGCTATCTCTATTGGGAAGTTGCTACATGAAGTCGGGGCAGCACCACCATCTGTGAGAGGACTAATCATTTCTCTGTCCATCCATGCATGTGTATCTTTTGGGAGGTCGAAGAACAGGGCTCGGTTTTTGTGAAGGACTTTTCGTCATGCTGGGTACATCAGCATATATTTTAGATCCACTTTACAGAGCCTGGCTTTACTGTTGAGAAATGGGCCCTGCTTTTCTGGACCTGTAGGGTATAATCAGGAAACACTGCCAGGCTTGCTGCCGCCCTACGTCTCGTGCCTCCTTGCCTTGAGTGGGATAAGATCTTCTCCTTATCCTTCTAATTGAGGATTTTTGCTATGATTGGTCATGGAGGGGCTACTGGTGGTGGTTTTCGGGTTATGGCTCTATGTGCCCTTTCTATTGTGAAGCCTTGTGAACGGTTCCCTGTGCCGACCTCTTACAAAAACATATTTTCCACATATGATGTGGGATCAGGTCCTTCTTCTCCCTCTGGTAGGCCGATAATGCAGACGTTATTTCGTCGGGCTCTCCCTTCTGCATCATCCGCCCTGTCGCCTAACTTTCTGCTGCAAAATGTGGACCTCAGGGTGGATTTCATGGATCATGACGGTGTTGTCTGTTAGTTGTTTTTCTAGGTTAGTAGTCCTTTCGGCCAATTTCCTAACATCTTGGCGCAGTAGGCCAACGTCGACCATGACCGTGTCTATTTTGGAGCACAGTGAGGTTTTCAGTTTTCCAACACCCAACAGGATTTGGTTGTCCGGCTTTTCAGCTACTTTAGTTTTATCTTGCGCACATCCCATCTGAGCTGTGGGCATCTGTGCCTGAGTTTTGGCATAGCTGTCAATTTTTGTTTGACTGCCCTTTTTTTAGGTGCTTTAGGAGGCATTCAGCCCTCTGTGTACTGCGTATTGTGCACAGAGTGTGGGTTTGTCCTCCTTGTTACAAAGGAAACAACGCTTAGCCAGATCCAGATGAGTGTCTTCATTAGTAAGTGTTGTGCAGCACAGATCATCTTGGCTGTATTTAGAGCAGTGAGGGTGAAAGGATATCCAAGCGTAGCCTCGTTTGCGATCTGCCTACTTGGTTAGCTTTTGGGCATTAGATCTAGTACCCGCTGTTGTTGAAGTAGCGCACAGGGCATCGGGTTCGTTGTTCTCTGATGCAGTCGCAGGGGCCACCACACCGTAATGCTGTCTTGTGATGCTTGAGTTTTAATTAGATAATGTGCTCCACTGGCATGCTGGGGAAGCTTAAATCTGTATTTGGCCATTGTTTGGTGGTCCTGCTTGGGTTAATAGTAGGCAGTGACAGCAAGCGGCGCTCACGGTTTCGTGAATTCCACGTTATGTCAGGTGCAATGTTTGGTCTGCCAGATGGAGATTAGCTTGTGGCATTGCTGGCGCTTCACT
Organism: Ambystoma mexicanum; assembly: GCF_040938575.1. NCBI lineage: Eukaryota > Metazoa > Chordata > Amphibia > Caudata > Ambystomatidae > Ambystoma > Ambystoma mexicanum. Next base: position 1,115,274,429 of record NC_090930.1, read on the forward strand.
GCGCATTAGTTTGTGGTGGCCGGGAAGGTCTCTGAGGCATCGTGCGAGACTGCACAACCTTGCGCTGAAGTTCTCCAGCTCTATTGCCATATCGGGGGTACGTTGGCTCACTTGTGTGTGCACCAATGTATATCCGGGCCGGCTCCTGCTGGGCTGCAGCTCGCTGGGTATCACCCTGTTATGTGAGGTGCGTCATTGCTCCTAGTGTTTCACACTGTTTAGATTTTAAAGGGACGTTCCAGCAGACTTCCAACAAGACCCTCGAGTCGTTGCTTTAGCGATTTGCTGTGTCGGAGTGTTTCACAGCTGGTAATCGCACCCTGTAAGTGCTTGGGCAGGTTTCTGTTAAGTAGAACGTAGAATCTGCTCAGCAGTTCAGTATTTCTTTGACATAGCTTGTTGGATCAAGCAGAAGCTCAATGAGAAGCCTCCTCATACCATGGCTGCTGGACACGCCCCCCACCTGACTCCACTTAACTCCCAATTAAGGTATAAAAGGTGTGGTTCTGCCAGAAGAAATGAGCGAGCTGACATTGCTAGATGGATCGTGGAAGCCAGGGAGCAGGAGGCTGCAGCAAGAGGAGCCTAGAGGATCGGGAGGAGAACAGGATGCCAGGACGTTGATCCAGTGTGTCAGACAAGCTGCAGAGTGGCGAGGGAGCCGTGGGTAAAACTGTGACCTGTTGGCCGTATCCAGGCCAGTGTTAGTTCCCCAATGAGATTGCCCACCAGCGCTGCGCTGTGGGGTGAGTTTCGAGGGAGAGAGAGGGAGAGAGAGGGAGAGAGAGGGAGAGAGAGGGAGAGGGAGGGAGAGGGAGATAGGGAGGGAGGGAGTGGGAGGGAGGGAGGGGGAGGGGCAAAGTTCAAAAGAAAGCAGAAGAAAAAAGGTGCACGAGTGGTGCGAAAAAAGGGGAAAAAAAGCAGAACTTGATCATTTTGAAGCACGGGAAGCAAAGAGAGGGTGCGAGCAACCCCAAAGAGAAAAGGAAAAAGTGCAAGTGTGCACTGCAAAGTAAAATAAGTGGGCAAGAGGCACGGCAAAGTGTAAAGTGGGCAAGAGACACAGACAGACAAAGTGGCAAAGAAACCAGGAAAGAGTGAAAGAGGCACAGGAAGGAAAATGTGCCAGAAGAAAAGTATAGAGTTTAAGGAGATGGGCCAGAATTCTGAGTGGGAGGAGCAGAAAGCCCTGTTTTCCCAAAAGTGTCTGATACTGCCCTGTGTTAACCAAAAGGGGGAGCTACACTGAGAGAGAAGTGGGAGCAAAATCCTTCAAATTGAAGGAAAGGCTGTTACAACCTCACCAGAAAGAACAGTTTTTAAAGATTCACCCTGACAAGGTGGACGTTTGGTATTTTGTGTTTATGAACTTTTTGTGAACTTTTGGCTGAGACAAGAAGGGCCTAGGCTTGGGGTAGGGACCCCTGAAATGCCCAAAGGAAACCTAGAGAGACATTGTTGTCAAGAGAGGCCTAGACTTGGGGAAGGGAACCCTGAGAGGCTTAAAAAGAACTGTCTTTCTTTTTGGAACCAGAGGGTTCAGAGCTTGGGGAAGGGGAACCCCAAGAGACCCAGAGACATTGTGAACTATATTGACTTGCTGCAAGAGTCCTACCTGGAAGATCCTGAGGGCACCCCTTTTGCATTGAACTATCTTTTTAAACTGGCAGAGCTAAACATGACGGCAAGGCTACCTGAACCAGGCTTGGGTTGTATTTCTTTTGTACCACCATTTTTCTGTAAGACAACCTAACCTCACATTTGTTTTAAGAGTGAGGGCAAGCATAGGTTTTGACACAGGCATACTCTGGTTTTGTACATGCAGACATTGACAGCCCTTAGAAGCATCAGTTGACAGAAGTTCGAGTTAGGGCCAGTTAGGCATTACACCAACCCTACAGAGTTTTATAATAAAGGTTTTTAAACTGTTAGTTTTGAGTCTGTGTCTCTCTTAATACCATGCCTGCCTCACAGTGGCTTTAAAAAAATGCATGTGATGTCAATAGAGAAGACCTTTTCAGTAAACAAGCCTCCCATGCCTCAGGGCCACCTGCTAGCCATCTCTGTAAGTGTACCTCCAGTTTAGAGCCAAAGAGCAAAGTACTATGGGTATGTACCAATAAATAGAATGCTTGCATTCTTGCCTTGCCTTTATACGGCAGTTCTTTTTATAAACACATTTCTCTCTGCTGTTAAGGCATTATGAAGCAAAACGCAGTCAACAGATTCAAATTTCTAAATAAAATGGTTTATTAAATAAAATGTCAGGATGGTTAAAGGCCTAACTTGCCCTATGCTAAGGTGGGCTAAGGTAGGATTTCCCTACCTGAACGAAACTAAGGCAACTCAGAGTCAAAAAGTTTACCTTAAAAGTCCGTCCATCCAAAACCTACCCTTGCCCTCACAACTAAAGCTAAACAATGTGTAGGGATGTCAATAATAAAATAAATGTTGATCAGCACAAAGTTCTGAGCTTCTTCCAGCTCTTAGCTTCCTTTTTTCAGCTCCCCTTCTGCAAGATCAAGAAAGTTCCACAAAAATCTTGAGATTACGTTTCCCAAGTTCAAGGCAATACAGTTCCACACAATGGTCCAGTCCAGGACTGGAATTGTTGTATCATGATTTTCGCTTCACCGTTGTTCACCTTCAAAGAGGAAAGCATCTCTCAATGTTCCTGCACAACAGTTGTGTCAAGTCGCTCCTCTCTACGGGAAATGCAGTAAGGCCGCTTGCGACGCGCTGCTCAATAGAACCTGTTGTATATATTGTGACTGTATATAGTACATATACACGGTCACCTTTGGTTAAATAAATGCATACAAATTACTTTTGCACCTGAAAGGAAGGTAAGTAGTTATGCAATAAAAATATCAGTAAACAGGAATAGAAGGTATAACTTTGAGTCAAATCCCTAAGTTGAATGGGGCCGTGTGCCCAAAAGTCACAAAGTTCCTTTAGGAGAGGGGACACAGTTAGGACATATTCCTGTGGTGGTGAAAAATGTTCCAGAAGGCTTCTCAAGGCTTTTACAGTTAACTAAGGAACTTTTTCTATCTTTTAGAACAGCTTTTAAAACAAACATTTAAAAAGCAAAAGATTGGAATTAATAGAAGTTTATTGTAAAGTTTATGATAGGGGAGGCTGTAACTCTTACAATTACCAACACCCTTGCTCTGACTTTTTCAAATGACTTGTCAGGTCAACTGGGAGTCGCTGGGAAGCAGCTGGATGTAGGTTTTCCCACTGTTGAATCCAGCAGAGGATGCCCAGGAGCTGCGGGTGCAAGGAAGATTGGGGTGGGGTCCAGGAGCTGAGTGCAACCCTTTTCAATGAAGAAATATAGCAGGCACTGATGCAGGCATCTTTGGGACACTCTACCAGATGGAGGTAAGCCAGTTCCATCAACCGTCACCGCACGCGGGTGACAGCAGGCATCTCTCCAGTCGCGAACAAAGACAGTCTTCTCGGACAGGATCCCTTGATGCTGGGACGCTGAAACGTGGCAGGAAGGAGACTTGTAGGACGAGCTGGCGACCACTAAAGATCCAAGCAAAAACGCGGAACATTGATGCTTCTGGTGCGGTAGCCCCTTTCAGAGCTGGTCAGTCCACCAGGTGGTCCAAGGACAGTTCTAAATGCTCAAAGCTGCAGGAAACGCAAGAAGACGTTGAAACTGGTTGGTCCCACCAGTCCCCGGGTCGAAGCATCGACGAGGGCCTTCTGAGATCAGGAAGTTCAGCAGGGCTTCACCAGGACAGTTGCCAGAAAGGTCACCAGGCCTCTTCAGGAGTTGTCCACCCGTCTTAAGTCTGCTACACAGGATACTTGGCTCCATTGCTGATCTAGTGGAATGGCTGCAGGACTCTTTCTTATCCTAAATTCAGGTGAGTGCTTAAACTTAGCCCTCCAATAGCAAGAATCTGCGCCACTCAGCCGGCAGTGGTCCAATCAGGGGCCACTGTGGTTTTCTTTTGTGCATGCACACCAGACTCACTGGCACCAGTTTGTGGATTGAAACAAGACCGTCCCAAACCACTTCCTGGGTCCACACACAAATGACATGCAGTAGCCCTGTAAAACAGCAGCTTTCCCAGGCAAATGCATGACTATACTACGGATTTCCTTCCCTGAGAAAGCAGGAAGAAGGCCTAACAACAATATGGCCAAAGAACAAGCAAAATATCTTGTGGCACAGCCATGTTTGCACACTAGCCACTGTTAGTAGCCAAATGCAGTAAATGTGAATGCGCATGCTAAAAATATAGCAAAAAAGGTACGTGCTGCCAGCAACTTGCCTTTAGGCACATTAAAAAGTAACTAAAAATCCTATTGATATCTAGGGTGACAAAAACATATCCCCATTGTACTGCATTTTAAGATGTGGTGTACAATGTTAAAAAGTTACTAAAGAAAGTAAATGTAGTAGACAAAAGGGAAACATAGTTTAGATCAGGAAAGCGGGTGCAGCGCCACTGAGAGCTGTGCCCCTCGGGATCCAGCAGCTTGCAAGATCTCTTCTTCAAGCACTTACTCCCCCTGATGCACTCCCTGCAATTGACGTGTCTCCTCAGGGTTATAGTCAAGGAAGTGATCCCTCAGTTTGTTCCACAAGGCCCCCGCCTCTGGGCCCTCTTCCGGTGCTGTTGCCTGTTGCCCTTCCGGTCCAGGCCCTGCCGGTGATTCAAAACCCTCTGCCTCCTCCTGTACCACCAACGTCTCCCCTGCAACAGCCAATGGATCCAAAGCTATCGTCATGTCCGGATCAGGGGAAGGACCGCTCCGGCTCTGGTGTCTCAGGACCCGGACTCCCCTCCGTCTGGAAATAAGGTTGGCGATGCTGACAATGGACCCTCTGCAACTGTTAAGGCCTTTTATGACCACATTCAGGGCCTTGTGGAGTTAGTCGGGGGGGGGCCTCAGACTGAAGAAGCCCCCTGGGAGTCAGGAGTGGTAACAGAGGTTTTGGCCAGGCGCACCACGAGCTGTTCAGGCATTCTGCTGCAGAAGGATGCCCTGCAGGTGGCAAGAAAGGTCTGGGAGGAGTCCTGGGCCAACAGCCAGATGAGCAAGAAATTGGACAGCCGGTTCAGGCTCCTGGATGGGGAGCCAGTCCTGGCCTCCCACCCTCTGCCCCACTCATCAGTGATGGCAGCGGCCTCTCTGTATTCTAAACCTTCGTCTTCGTTTTCCTCTGCAGTAGTGCCTCCAGTTGCCTGTCCAAGAAGGACGAAGCCCCTGAGTATTTCAGTAAACATTGCTATGTCATCTCAGGGCTACATTTGCGGCAGGCCAACACATTCCTCGCCGCGGCAAACCAGAAGCTGTGGCGAGAGCTTGGGGAGTTCCTTCCTCATCTCCCTCCTGAGAGGCAGGCCTGCTTTAAGGTCTCCCACACCTAAACCGCCAGCAGAGGGCTCAGATCTTTTTCATTCACCCGCTAGTTCCCGGGGATCTGTCATCCAGATGGCCAGGACATGGCCATCACTTTTGGATCTAGTTCCTTGGGGTGGACAAGTGCGGGAGGATCACCTGGATGAGGGGTCTTCGGGGAGTGGGAGTGGGACGCCGGATGGTGAGACAGGTATCCCTGTAACACCTTTTTCCCATCCTACACAGTAGGATACCTAGGAACTAAGCCCCCATTCCCCTCCTTCTCAATGCAAACACTTTCTCACGGAAAGCTCACTGTGAGAGAAAACGGACTAACACCCGGGCCGCATACCTGACATGTCCCAACACAAGGGTCAGGCAGAGTCATGCAATTACTGATAATTGCACACACCTGCTTCAGCACACTTCCCCACACAGACAAAAGGTTGAGCACGAAAGCACACTCTGAGCAAGGCAAAACACACGAGGAAGCAGCAGATCCGAGATGGCAGTTTAATACGAAGAGAAAGACAGCAAGACCAGAAAGGGTTGCAAGGAGGTGATCACCCTTGGCCTTTTTGGAGGAAAACCGCTACTTTGATGAGCCCTCGAAAATAAGAAACATAAAACCCGGAATTAAAGCTGAAGAAAGGTTGCATTGTGTGCTGAAGGTACCTAGGGCTCTCCTGCATCGATAGCCAAGGTGGGGAGCAGCGATTGCCGCTGTGTTACTGTCCTTGCCTCCTACAGCAAAGCAGTGCCAGTAAAGTCAGCACAGCCGGTGAGTTGGGGAGACTGATAGCAGACCGGTCTGTGTTAGATCCAAGGTTGCAAGCAGCAACATTGTATGAAGAAATCTGCAAAGAACGGAGTGTGTGGCGTATGTGATGAGCGACGCAGATATAATTGAATATCCAAGAAGTGACTGAACTTTTGAAGCCAAGATAGATGCCATACACAGAGTGGTCCGGCACCTTGTCGGTGTTCATTCGAAGTTCTCTGTTAGGTATTCAACTGAAAGTTTAAAATAGTGAATTGTGAAATCGAAGTGGTCCTGCAACGGGTTATGCTAAACCCTGTGCACATTCAAAAGTCTTTGAAAGCTAATACGAACTACAGTTGGTCCGAGCCTGGCTGAGGGAGACTAATTGGGGGAAAAGCAAGGATCTGAGCCCGGCTGAGGGGGATCCGGGGTGAACCGCGAGTCACCCGAGAAAAGATATTATATAAGCATTGGAGAAGAGGATCTGAGCACGGAAGAGGGGGATCCACAGTAAAGACTGCGGTATAAAAGGGATCTGACCCTGGCTCAGGGGGATCCAGTATGAATAGTGAATCGCCTGACATGAATATTTGTAAAGGAACTTTTTGTTGTTTTGGCACATCAGGCCCTCTGAATCAATAGACTTTGATTACTTGAGAGACTTGATAACTTTAGAGACTTGGACACAAGGCCCTGATGTTAGTAATGGAACTATGTCCTTGTACCGAAGAAGCTCAAAAGTGTGCTATGCTCCAGTCAACCACCTTGTCCCGTGCTGAAAACGTGGGGAAGGGAGGCCAAAAACCTGAACATCCTGTCTTATTATTTTGTGAACACTTCTTTCTTTTTCATGAACATTTACCTACACTATTTGTATTTAGCGGTAAGGATTAGCAATAGTTTTTTTTAGTATAGGCCTTTTATTTTGATGAGACTCCACTTGGACTGCATTATTATTATTTGATGGTCGTTGCTTATTCCCATCTGTAGATTTAGAATTAGATAGGTGTTAATCACACCCTTGTTAAAGTTCAATCAACACCTTTGAACTGTGGTCACACCTCAGATACCAAAAAGCAATAACTCAACACAGCTCGCCTGCAGGTGGGCCGGCTGGCTCTCGTCTAAGACAGCTTGATGCATTGTTTTAAGAGTCCTTGGTTCTTTTCTATCGTCTCCACAGGCTTCAGTCTCCTTATTCCTCTACTTCAGATAGGGTCCCCAGACCTTTTAAAGGAGATCCTTTCTCTTTTGGAGATGCAGGCGGGTGGAGCCAGTTCCTCAGTCAGACGTGGGTTCTGGCGTGTTCTCCAGGAGTTTTGTGGTACTGCTTGAAGGCTTCAAGATGATTATTCCTGCGCACATAGCGGAGCCTCTGTGTGCAGAAGACTGATGTGTTCCCTAGACCTCAAGGATGCATGCCTGTATGTCCCCATCTAATAGCTGCATCCAAAATATCTGCCGTTTACGATTGACGTACCACTTCCAGTGCGAGGTGCTGCTTTTTGGCCTCAACTCACCTCTTTTTGTTTTCAAGAAACTGATGAATGCGGTGACTGATCTCCTCCTCCTGGATGGCCATCACTTGTACCCTTATCTTGTACCCTTATCTGGACTGGCTGGTGAGGGACAGCTTTCCTGAGGGGGCGGTGCACTCCTGCCAACGGCTGGCAGACGTTCTTCACCAGCTGGGCTTTTCCCTCACCCGGCAGAAGTCTCAGCAGACTCCCGCCCAGGATTTGGTCTTCCTTGGAGTGCGCGGTGCAGCAAGTGTTCCCTGTGCTCGAGAGACTTCACTCCCTCTGCAAAGCGATAGGGCACTTTCTGGCCAATTCAACCATCTCTGCATGGTGGTTCCAGCAGCTTCTGGGACTGATGGCATTGTGTGTGCTCGGGGTTGAGCACGCCTGCCTCAAGATGAGGCGCCTCCAGCTTCACCTGGCAGCCAATTGGACCAGCAGATGGGGTCTCAGTTGTAAAGGATCCCAATTCCCCCGCTCCTCCTCCCGGATCTTCGCTGGTGGCTGATGGATGGGAATGTGGCAGTGGGATCACTCTTTAACCGGCCGGAGCCAATTCTGGTGGTGACGACGGATTCCTCGCTTTTGGGCTGGGGGGCGCCTCTGAGGGGTTACTCCATTGATGACGCATGGTCCAGGGCGGGGGCCCTTACGCATATCAATCTGCTCGAACTCGGGGCAGTGGCCTGGCGCTCAACGCTTTCCTGCCTCTAATCAGGGGCACAGTGGTTCTGGTCAGGACCGACAACTCCACGACAATGTTTTACCTGAACAAGCAGGGTGGCACCCGTTCCCACCTCCTGTGCATGGAGGCAGTGGCGATCTGGGAATGGGCCCTTATGGAAGGAATTTGGATTTCCTTGGTTCATCTTCCAGGGGACAGCAATGTAGAAGAGGATAAACACAGCTGCTTGGGTTTCAACTCCTACGAGTAGGAGTTACATATCAACTCCTTGTTGCCCCTGTTCCAGAAATAGAGTTTCCGAATCTTGACTTATTTGCACCCCCTCCGAATTCCAAGTGCCTGCGGTTTGCCTCTTGGGTTGGCCGGAGTCGATGGGTCTCTTGGTGATGTGTTCCAGCTCTGCTGGCACGGCTGCAGGTGTTATGCATATCGTCCTCCACCGTTGCTCCAGTGGACCCTCTGCAAGTCATGGGCATTGGTGGGCTGCAGTCTCGTCCTGATCGCGCTGCACTGCCCGTCGAGGGCATGGGTCCGAATCTGCTGCAGTTGTGTCCCCAAGGACAGGTGCATCTTCCGATCCCCAGCAAGGGGCTTCCTGACGGAGCAGGGCGGGCAGTGGAGCACCTGGATCCGGCCAGGCTGGCCCTAGCACCCTGGTTCCTGATCAGCTGAGACTTCACCATGCTCGGTTCTCTGAGGATAACTGGGACATCATTCAGGAGGCCAGGAGGCCTTCTACGCGGGCTCAGTACAAGAATATGTGGACAGGGTTTTGCCACTGGGCTTGCAACAAAGGGCTTTACCCTCTCACCTGCTCACTGGACGACTTGCTAGTGTTTTCCACACATCTGGCTCATTCCGGCGTTCAGGTCGATAACTGCTGCACCTATTGGGATGCCATTGGAGCCTGCAAGAATTCCCTGGCGCACGTCTTTTAGCGGCCAACCCAGTGGTTAAGGCACAACTTAAGGGGTTGTCCAGGCTCTTTCCTCCGGTAAACGGGCCTCATTGTGTCTGGGACCTTAATGTGGCTCTTGCCGTCTTGCAGCGCAAGCCTTTTGGCTGATGACTTCGGGGGACATCAGGGTGGTTACACTGAAGACTGTATTGCTGGTGGCGCTCACTTCAGCGTACAGGGTCAGCGTTCTGCAAGCTGTGTTATCATGTGAGCCCTTCCCCAAGTTTCATAACGACAAGGTCATCTTGCGCACCCATCCAAATGCTCTGCCCAAAGTGGTCAAACCATTCCATTTGAATCAGGAGATCTGCCTGCCAATGTTCTTCCCAAAGCCACAGTTGGATGCCGAAAGGGCGTTACATTCCTTGGACCCGAAAAGAGTCCTCAAGTTCTACCTCTCTCTGACAAAATTTTTCAGGAAGTCTGAGGCATTGTTCATCTTATTTGGGGGCACGTTCCTCCGGCACCCAGGCTTCCAAAGCCTCTATCACCCATTGGATGGTCCAGCCCATCTCGGAGGCGTACACAGACATGGGCAAACCAGTTCCTGTGGGGATTAATGTCCATGCAGTAAGAGCTAAGGCCACGGCCGTCGCTTTCTAGAGAAATGCTTCCTGGGATGTCATCAGCAGAGCGGCTGCTTGGGCCACTCCGTCGGTGCAGAGTTCGGCTAGGCCGTTCTGACAAACCTTTTTGCATCATCCTAGATATGAGGCAGGTTTTCACAGCCTCAACCTATGGTGTTGTTCGGTGGAATCACCCACAAGGATGGAGGAAAGGGCACGGGACGTATGTGTAATTAAAGTTACTCACTGTAGTGTCTAGAGTACTCCTAGTCCTTAGTTCCCTTTCCTCCATATGTCCCACCCACTTTCCCCCACTTGTATACCAGTGGCTAAAGTATTCAGTATATCCAGGTATTAAAGCGTCTGATATGTTAAAAGGGGACTGATGTGAGGTGCTGGAGGGTGCCACCTCGGGGGGTGTTCCCACACCTCGGTCCGCGCCCCTGTGTGCTTGCATGAATTTAAAGAGGAAGCTCAGCTTTTCGCTGCCAAAGGTTTCAGTACCGTCCCTATGTTGGGGGACCCCCACATGGGATGTGGGAAAGGGCACTAAGGACTATTAGTACTCTAGTCACTGCAGTGAGTAACTTTACTATTGTCAGCACAGTTTCAGATCACCCATGGGAATGACTCCCTCCCCCTGGTTTCTCTGTCCATTTGGTTTCAGACAAACAGTTCTTAACTTCTCTTCTTTAATTGGGCTCACTTGCTATCTACTCTTTACCGAGTACTGCAGCGAGAAAGCTGACCCGTGCGGTATGCAGATTTTGGGTCACTGATCCTGGCTTCTCTTGTTGTTCAGTTTGGCCCACATGGTGCCCTCTCCTGCTAAGTGGGAGCATTTGGAAGACACCTCACTTCCTGGAATGGGTCCCAGACCCCTGCTTATCTCGCTCCCCGATTAAGTACTGTTGGCTCACTCTCCTGCCAACTACTGATGCGAGGGAGATGTCTCACTTCTCGTTGTGGGTCCCAGGCCCCTTTTCTCCCCTTTTTATGCTCCGCTCCCTTGACTAGCTCTCCCGCCAAGTACTGATGCGAGGGAGATGCCTCGCTGCTCGGTGGGGGACCCTGTCCCCTCTCTGGTGGTCAGTGATTTTCATGACTCCACTCGGCCGAGGTAGCACTCTTCTGCTGCAGAACCTTCTTGCTGCCTGCCCTGTGTCCCTACTTTGCCTCCCAATCACCCCTGTAGATCGGTCCTGTACCTGTCGCTAGTGGTCGGGTAGCTCTGGGTCCTTCCTGGGATCGGGTGTCTTCACAGCAGCACTGACGTTCCTTCTTGTCAGCTGGTTGTGTCTGCAGTTCTCTTCTCTGCTTCCAGCTTCCTGTTGCTGTGCCATCGCACGATTCCTCAGGGGTAGTGGCAAGGTTGCCTCTTGCATAACCTTCTCAAGACCCCCATAGCTGCTTACCCCTGTCCGCTGCTCTGCCTGGTTCTTCTTTTCTGCACACGGTTTGAAAGTCACAGGTTCGTTGCGGGCTGAAGGAGAAGACACCTAGTCCTTCTGTTTCCTTTTTATTCCGTAAGCTCCACCCTGGCGCAACATCCACACCTGCAGTGAGAGTTAAGTCAAGTCAATCCTTACTCCTCCTAGGGGCCCTCTCGTCCCAGTACTAGGGCCAGGCAAATCCCTAGGGCTCTTAAGAATCTTCTGCATCCCAGTACCTTCAGCTTTACAGATATTACAGAGGTACATAGATCTATGCTGATCATGGGAGTGTGTGTTAACAGAGGGGTCCAATGACTGAGGGAGTGTGTAGGGTACGGGTGGAGGGTGTATATACCAAGATGTTTTCCCTTGTCTCCAGAGGGCAGGTCTCCTCCCATGAGACCCTCCCCCTGAGTACCACCCGTAGGGGTAATACCGTGTAGCAGCCTCACCACCCTGGCCTCATGGGAAGTGGCTCCACCCGTGGAGAGGTGACAACATCTCAGGATTTGTCACATATTTTTAGTATTAATCGAGTTTACAGATGTTTTCAAAACACGTGCCACAAACCACAGCAAGCACTTTCGTAACACTTCATAGCGTTGGGGAGCAGTTATGAATGTTTTTCCTTTAAAATGCTAATAGATTTGCGGTCTACCTCACATCTTGACATGCTTCAGTGACCTTCTGGAAAAAGGAGAAGTAATATGTTGGCAATCTCTGGGCACTATGACTAGCTTCTACACAGTGAATTACTCCCTTGTTACCATATGTTTGATTCTCCAATTTCTTAACATGTACTTATCATTTCCAGAGTCATGTTTACTGGAGGATTAGTCTGTGAATGCTTTATATAGGATCAAACAGGTTAAGGTGTTGGTTTGCATGCCAGACCATTACTACCAAAAGCGCTGATATCAGTCTGGGAAGACCAGCTACCCCTTCACTTCTTCTAGTTGTTCCCTTCTGATAGCACCTCAGAATATGGCCTGATGCTCATTATCTGGTGCTCTTTTCTGGCTTTGTGCATGGTGTTTCCTCATGTTGTGGTACTATAGTCTGTTCTAAAGATGTTTCCAAACGTCTGGCCCAGAATTCTCCCCAAATTAACCTGGATGGACACTCTTCACAAAATAAGCTCCTCCAAACAGTGCAATCCTGGCTGGTCCAGATTCCAGCTTTCCCTCATGGTTCCCTGTGCATTAATATAATTAGTTCCTGTGGCAGAAATCCAGCAGGCAGAGAATATTCTGGCCTGGCTTACAAGAAGGCTAAATTGACTCCGGACTTTACAATGTTAAGATAACATGATTCCATGCTAATGTCAGAATGTTTGCATCAGTACCTTTGAGCCCTCTGGCAGACTGTATCCATCTGAATGCTTGTTAATTGACTGTTTACAGTCTATAAATGCTTAACACACAGAATGTAACAGTTCAAAACAAATAACTTCTGAGGTCGAAATCCTGCTGGGCATAGTGGATGCTGATTGGTCCTCCTTTAATAAAACGCATGAGAAACGATCAATAAATACCGATACATTTAACCCAGCCATGGTCAGGCTATCTCTGTGTGGACATCCCCGCTGGGGGTCTTCTACATGTTGAAGGATATCTGTCCCCATTCCTAGAAACGTGATGAAAGATAACTACTTCTTGCTGGACCTGCTGTCCTGTTAGGCTTAATTGCATTTGTGTGATTCAGTAATTCTGTTCAGATTAAGGCAAGGGGCTCTAACCTGTGACTCTCCAGATATTCTCGACTACTACTCCCATGATCTCTTACCATTTACTATGCTGCCTATGGCTGATGGGAGTTGTAGTCCACACCTGGCTGAGCAAAGGTTGCAGTGTCTTGACATAGGGTCCTATTAACTAAGAGGGCCTTCTCGTGTACTTCGCTTGACAGTCTCACATCTTCCCTTTTTCTCGTAGAATTGAAACTAAGAGCTTCAATCATATGCATTATAAGCCCATTCGAAAAACGACTAAACTATAGAAATGATTTTACAGTTTGTTGTTATTAACAAGTATTTCAGCTGTCTTCACTTTGGTTTTCTCAACCCTAAAACGTTCTGGTTTACAATTCTTTTAACCACAATTGCTCTGTAAAACATAACAAAATATTGTTGTTTTGCCCCTTTTGGAAACATTTACAATTCTTCAGATGGGTTTACCAAACTAAATAACTGCATTTGTTTTCCGATTGTACTTTTTCAAAGTTAAAAAACCTATATTTAAAATTGTATTTTCTCGCATTTGTTTGTTGTTTCAGATCCAGTGCAAAATATTGTGCAGGTTTTGGAGAAGCAATATTTAGAAGAAAAGCAAAATGCTTTGGAGGAGCAGCGTATGATGTATGAAAGGGAACTGGAACAGCTTCGGCAACAGCTCTCTCCAGAAAGACATCACCAGCACAGCAGCGATAGGCTCCTGTACTCTTCCCAGACCGCTCAACAGAAGCTGAACTTCTGGACAGAGGAAAGGTGAGTGTGGACTCTGGCGAGGTGGGTATTGTTTGAGAAGAGGCAGTGTGTGGTGTTTGGATTTAGAATGGGCACTGCTCAGGGAGAACCCATTAATGTGTTAAATGGTCATTCACTTTTAGAATATCCCTATTTAATAGAAATTAGAATTCTGAAGATCACCATAGTTCGAATATTTCTCCTATCCACCCCAGTTTTGATGTGAACAACTGCGTATTATTGAAACAGGAATGCACTTGTATGAACCCTTTACAGTAGAATTAGTCACAGATGTAGTGATTGGAAGTTCCCCTGGAGTACGTTCTGTCTACGCCTTGCCCCCTCTACTCCGTTAACTGTATCAGTAAAGCTAAACAGATCTTAAGGCCGTGTGCGCTGGAACAGTAAACATTTCTAGGAGATTGTAATTCCAAATGAGCGGTTCAGTACGTGAAAGAGAACGTAAGGATGCTATATTATCATGGATGTATTCCGTAATGGGTATTCCTGGCACCATTGTGTTCATTGAAAATTGTGAACCCTCTCTGGCTCACGGGTGCCTCATCAGTGGCCCGGACGAGTAGTTCACATTTAGAAACCAAACCTGCTATGAATTTAGGTTGTTACTAATGCTAGTTATGGATGCCTTGATCATTAAAATAGAGACCTACATTCAATGAACAAGGGATTACTTGTCAGAAGTGTTGGTTAAAGAAAACTCGGATTCATTGAATTATTTGATCTGTACACCCAAATTAACTCAGGATTCCAAATGACTCATAAGAGCATCATATATCCACAAATTGTAGTAGTCAGAGACTCTTCTTATGCAGAGTTTGGTGTAAAGCTCCTTCTGCATATTACGTTGCAACGAAAGAACACTTTCAGTGCTGTTAAACTTGGGGCAGTATCTTTTGTATGAATGCATTGCATTCCCTTTGGCAGCTGTTAAAGGATTTCAGAGCCCTCACAACAGGAATGTCATTTTGGGGTTGCTAAGTGTCGCAGCTGCGGCCCCCGCTGTCTCCCTTGCTACCCATGACCAAAAATATATATATATATTTTGTTTTTTACCCTGCCCTTTCCACCAGGGCCTACCGATAACGGGCACTCTAGACATTAATCCCTCTTTAGATGCAGCAATCAGCAATGACTGGGATAGAGATGGGCACAGAGAGCTGGGAGAAATGTTCCCCAATGGCTCATTTCTCACCCTGCAAGAAGCTCTCAATCACTTAGGGGGCGAGACCGTTGCTACACAGCAATACAGTAGGCTGCATGCCGACTTCCGTGCAAAGTGGTCTACATTTCCCACACAACCGGAAGTACACCCTTGTACATCCTTTATTACCAAAATACGTAAAATGTATCATTTTCTGTTAACCTTCTGTAACCTGATCCAAAAGTGTGATAAAGTGGAGCCATGCAGAGCCTGTGAACTATGGTCACAAAACATAGGTAATGAAATTGGTGATAAGTTATGGAGGAACGCTTGGTGTCTCACTAAAGAGGTATCCTTAAACTCTATTTTCAGGCTCAAACAGTACAAACTCTTGCATAGGCTTAACCTTACCACTAGACAACCGAGGCACTTTGATCCAGAGAAGGATCCTTGCTGTACCAGATCTGGGCAACTATGGGCTGACTATTATCACATGATCTGGTCGTGCTCTAGCCTACATACATACTGGCAGGGTATAACTGCTGCACTGTCACTGATGGTGGGTTTTGAGGTTCGCAAGCATTCAGATTGGGTACTGCTTGGAGTGTATGGTAAGAAGTCTAAAACCCAGAGGACGTTTCTCCACCTGGGGTTCCTCTTGGCTGAAAGGATGAGTCTTAAAAAGTAGAATCACCACGCCTTGCCAACAATACACAAATGGCTATAGGTCTTGACATGGCCAACACTGGCTATGAATCTACCTAGCGACATATGGGTATGACCGAACTTATGCGCCCCATAGACCAATGGGCCGCAAGTCTAATGTATCCGCTTGCTTCTTCCATGGTTTGTCTTTACTTTTTGTACCATAAATATGTGAATGTTTGCATGTGCAAACAAAATACAGTAAGGCGACGGGTCTAAGCCAACAATATGTGAATGTAACTATGCTGCTAATCACGATAGTGCTTTACCAAGTGTTTCATAAATAAAGTTTGAAAGAAATGCCACAAACACAAAATAAACTAAAACCATGGAAGCAAATGGATTAAGAGAACTGAAAAAATGAAAATCAACAGATTTTTTAAACATTAAGAGTAATCTCATTAAAAAAAACGAGTCTGTTAGAAGCACACTAAACCAGTGTGGCTCCTGCAAAGACAATTGCGTGCGTAACAGTTGCAGTACAGTACCTATCAGTACAGCTCAGTTCACATTTTTTTCAGAATAATATTCTATTAACATATTCGATAAAACAATCACGTGCATAGTCTACATTAAAATTCTCCATAGAACTCGTTGTCACTAGCTTTGACAAACTCCACATCTTACAAAAAAAGAGGATCATTAGAATTAAAAATCATAGATGTAGTGGCTGACGAACCCTTACGTTGTTTCTAATAAAATACGGATGCATCAATTTCCTAGTCAAGTCTAAAAAAAAATGTACAAATCAATAAAACATGCACAATGTCTTCATCACAGCCTGGCCTGCATGAGCATTTTTTTATTGGTGTCCATCCAAGCTATACAAGCCTTCAGGGGCAGCACATTTAACCTGGTCCTCAGCAGTATTCTCCTTAGCTCCGGGTCCTTAATTTTATTTATATCGTTTTTGGGTTCTACACCGATTTGCGTTCTGAACCATTTCAGCAAGGGCACATTTTTAATACGAGTCCAATTTTCACTTAATTCTATTTCCATTGCCCTGCTTTTAAGAATTGTCTAGCGCTGACATTTGGCACACTAGAAAACACTGCAATATTCCCAAACGTGCATCTATTAAGTTATTCCCTTTCTGCACCATCAGTACAGGCCTCGCTCACCAACACACGCAACGCATACAGTGGAGTGAGCAGCGTTGAAAGATTACATCACACAGAATGCTACTGCTGCGCTGATTCCTGTACACTAATGCTATGCCACATTGATGCCTTAGCAAAGATGTAAAGACGTGTCACGCGCAGAACATCTCTAACGTGAACAGCAGCAGTGCAAGCTTCTCTCTACAGTTAGAGTAGAGAAAGCCTCACAAAAATGGCCATGTATAGCATAAGCATTAGTAGTGCATGCTTCCTCTTAGCATACTGAATATACAGTAGTGCAAACCCCCATCATCACGCTCAGTAAACATGTGCATAGCAGTGTAAGCTTCTCTCATGTATAACACCGGTATAAAACAGGTAGGAGCAGTTCAAAATCCCAACGCACACAATGTGTAGAGCATGTGGTGCAGAATTATCCTCCCTCCCCCCCCCCCCACACACACACACACACAATGGAGACAGCATGATCAGTGACACATAGTATGAATGTAAAAGTCGACAACTAGATCTTTCCACCAAAAGCACAGGTACAGCATCAGTAGTACATGTTCAGCGTCACACACAAAACCGAACAAAAAAAACGAGTGCATTTTTTTAGACACTATTCCCAAGTGCGCAATCCATCATCTCTGATGATATGACATTCCAGTGGCGGCTGGTTAATGTATTAGTTGGAGACTTTTTCCATGAAAGTGCACTGACGACCAGGTGTAGCGAGGTGTCCGCAGCCAAGAGGCATTCGGGGTGTTCACCCCATGAATATTTTTTAAACAATGTTTTTAAACGGTTTATTTTACAGAACACTTTGCTAAAAAATGGGAAAAACCCCCATAGATTACAAGTTGTGTGCAGTAAAACATGAACACTGAGCCTTTTCCAGCACATTTGCATGATGCTTTTGCCCTCAATATATGCAATTTATGTAGTCTATGCCTTCTGACCATATCAGATTTCATTCTTCCCCCTTTCCGAGATTAAAGTAGCAGTCCCCTCCAGCATTTTGCATGGCAAAATCAAGAAACTTTTTTCTAGCACATATAAGTGTTTAAGTGGCGATGTCTTTTAACTTATCCCAAGGAAGACTGCGTTTTGCTGCTTGGACAACAGGAAGTTTACTTCCAGACTATTTTTGCTGTAGAATTATGGGAAATTGCGCAGTGCAGGAGACAGCTTCTATTTGTTGGAGGCTCCCACGATTTGCGGGAGACTTGGTTGCCATGTCTGCTGTCAGCAGGTGGTAAAGCCTGGCGAAACCGGGGCGTCCTAATCTGGAATCAACTTCTGCATTCTCTTTGGGCAGATGCTGAGTTTACAGGTTGTAAAAAGCTTTTTAAAACTTTTTGTTCTGGGCATATATTGGTCTACGTGTTTCTCACTATATTGGTTGTCCATACAGTTTTCCATTCCAGCAGGAACAGGTTGTCAGTGTTTTATTTCCTTATGGTTGTTGGCACTATACACACTGCTACATATGGTGATCCATTCTTGTATGAAATGTATATCATATTACAGTGATATCGTAGCCATATTTTTCTTAGTGTACTGGAACAATGCTACGTGAAGCCACTTCCTGTTTTGTGAAGGGGTGAAAGGTTGTGTGCTATCACTTCCTGTGATGTCACTTGGGGATGGGGTCAAATGACATCACAACATATGTCTTCAGAGGTCAAGGGTCGTGTGATGTCACTTCCACTGCCCCAGGCATTTTGGTGAAATGTCCCTGCCGCACAAGGACTAGAATTCGAACCTTAGCGCAGGGTATTGCCAGTTTTTCATCACCTCAGTACTTTGTGTCCTTAACCCATTCAGACTCGAGGGACAACATGCTGTGCCATGGTTTTTGGTAACTCTGAATGTTTTACCTATAATCTATTTGAAATGTTACAGGAATAGTTCACTGCAGGAAAATGAGTACACGAGGCTTGGTTCAACACCTGTGTATGTAGCTCATGGTCTACTAAAGTTCAGTATCTGCATTTGAAGATAGATTTTATATTTCAAATATTTTCTTTTGCAATGCTTGCAAGTTGGAGATCTGGGCTAGCCTAATCGGACACAGCGGTTTAAACAGTACTCTTTGGAATTCTACATCTTTCCATCACATTCTTATCACCCAGTATTCTAATTTGTATAAGAAGCCTGACAGAACTCTGCCCCCACACTGTTCAACTACATCTTGTAAAGGTCTACATTTGCCAATTGCTTTACATTCCAATTCACACACCACCAGATTTCCAACAACAAGGGCTTCTCTAGAAGGCCTCAGTGGAACATAGTGTGACCATCGTGAGCGAGAGCCAGAACCGCTGACTTCATAAATAGCTTCCATTAGGTTCTCAGTCCAATCTATTTTGTGTGGCTACATTGAGCACATGGAATGGATGTCGCTCTTGAGAACTGTACTTGGAGACCCTGGACCTAGAACATACATGTTCATTTCCACCTCCTCTGCAGCCTTTGTGTTCCCAGCTGAAGCGCCTTATTGTGTGAATCCCTGTCCCAGAAATGGGAGCACCATGTTGTTGCTGAAGACCAGGGATTTTGTTTTATTCATTGACTGAAAATGCACTCTTCATTGGCCTGTACTGCAGTATTAAGTCCTGACTGGATCACCCACTGACCTGTCCCTATGGATCAGTATTGTGTATACCTGCTGCTGTTTTTACATCCACTGTCATGAGGCTATTATACTGCCGGTCTTCAACCTAGTCTGCATCACAGGCCTTGTCCTTCCACTGCCAGGGGTTTTGACTTCCGGCTCTGTTGCCTGGAACCATAAGTGACCAGTGGAGAAACCTGACATTGGAACTCTCCTCTGCACTTTCATTCCTGGCCCTTTTCTTCACACTCTAGCAGCCTTGTTTCCCTTTGTGGTCCTCTGGCTCCTACACAATCGCTGGTTCTGGTCTTCAGTGCCCAGGGGCTTCGCCTGCGGAACTTTCTTCTGGGCACCAAACCCATCACTCCGTCTGCCTTCGAATCTTGGATACACCTCTGCAATCTTCCTGGCAAGCCCTCTTCTTTATTGATTCATGTTCTGCATCTCCTCTGGTAAGGTTTTATCACAGCTCGAAAAATCTGCCATAAAAATTGTCTCTGCTGCATCACTCCTTCCAAGTTGCTAACTTTTAAAAGTTCCAAATTGCAACAGGGAGCTTTTCCCTGTCGGTGGCCTTCGGTTTCTACAGGCAAACTTTTACACTAGTCCAAGCAATTCTAAAGTGACTGAACTGTTTACTTACCTGTCAAGAGTTGTTGAATACATATTTGCATTGTTGCCTTGTATCCCTTTGTTATGTTATGTTGTTATGTTAAATCATGTATACAGCGCCAAAGCCCTTGGTCGTCCAGGCACTAATCAGTACCGAGGCGTTTGAGATATTCTGCAGTTCCTACCCTACACAAATAACCTGGTTTTCAGCAGTTTCCTAAACACCAGGTGGTTTTCCTCTTTCTGCATGGATTCAGGCAATACATTCCATGCTGAAGCTGCCAGAACCGGAAAGGAGTGCCCTCTTCCCTTTGCTCTAGTTTCAGAAGAAAAGCTTTTCCTGGTCGCAGATTCCTCATAGTTTGGTATACCACTAGCCTATCCCTAAGGTACTGGGGGGCAATACCCAATATACATTTGTGAGCCAGGGTCAATATCTTAAAGGCAACTCTAGCTGCCACAGGCAGCCAGTGTAGCTCTTTCCTGGCTACAGATATTGGGTCTTTCCGTGTCAGATTATACACAATGCGGACTGCTGCATTCTGGGTTGTTTGCAGTGTTTGAATGGACTTTTTACTTTCTGCTCCCAGAAGGGAGTTACAGTAGTCCAAGCGTGACAGAATGACTGCTCTGGCCAACTTGGCACAGTTCTCTTTAGTAATCATTGGTCCGATTAACCTTAGAATTCTTAGATAGTAGTTGGTATTTCTTGCGATCCCTTGGACCGGGGCATCAGCATTAAGGCATGCCTCCATATAGACACCAAGAGTTTTGTCCTTGGCCACTACCGGAATTCGGTTCTTCTCTATAGAGAAGCTTTCAAATGACTGATTTTAACTTTTCCTTGCTTGTCTGGAGCCATAGATCATTAGCTCAGTTTTGGCCACGTTCAAAAATACCCATTTAGTAGACATCCAGTTCTTGATTTCCTGGTATATGTTTTTGAGCTTCTCTTGATCTGAGTAACTTCCATTCAACTCCATTGTGAGCTGAAAGTCATCAGCATAGTGGCCGTATGTATATATTAAAAAGCAGGGGTGACAAAGAAGCCTCCTGGGGGAATCCACACATCAGAAGAATTGCCTCTGAAGCATTATCTCCCCAGTACACCTTTGATCTACGTCCCTCCAGAAAAGATTGTATCAAAACAATTGCTTTTTCCGAGAGCCCCCCTATCACTTTAAGCCTCTCCAATAAGATTGGATGGTCTAAGATATCAAACGCTGCCGAAAGATCTAAGCGTGTTAACAACCCTAATCCGCTTTTTTCAAAGCTTCCAGCATTTGTGTTTGTAAATCAACTAATGCACTCTCTGTGCCGCGAGCACATCTAAATCCAGATTGTTTCTTACGATATATTTCAGCAACTTCCATATGTATTTGGAGTTGGGTGGCCGCAATCTTATCAACTAATTTAAGCATGAGTGATGTGTTTGTGATTGGACACAGGTTCGTGGCATTCATCGGGTATAAACTTGTTTCTTCACCAGGGGAGTAACTGCCACATCTTTCATAAGCTGTGGGATAGTACTATGTTTGAAGGAGGAGTTTACAAATCTGCAAAGGAAGGGAATAAAAATATCTTGACGTTCAAATATGACTGTAGAGGGTACTAGGTCTCCTGGGCAGTTGGTCGGATGCATGTTTTTAAGGGTTTCTCTGATTTCAAGTATGTTGTTCTCCTTGAAACTAAAACCATCAGTTGATATCCCCTGATTTACGCTCTTTTGGCCAGAGGCACATATTTCATGTATCCTTTTTTGAGGTTCATCCCTAGAATTGTTCTTTATAGTGGCTGCTTTCCGACCCTCTAGTTCTTTCCTAATCTTGTTCTAAGCTATGAGGAGTTTATCCACGAAAACCTGTTGTACTCGGTCACAGTCATCCTTAGAGGGATTTATCTCCTGTGTCAAGACTCTGTGTTTTTCCCATGATTTAAAGATTCTGAAAAGTTCTTTAGTTTGATTCCCCGCTGAAATACCCTCTCAAACAGATTTGGTTCGTGAAAAGGTTTATATACAAGGGTTAAACCCACCGATCATATCAAGATGCAGAACATAACTGACCCTTTGCAGTGTATCATTCTCTTAACTCTCTACATTCTAGATTCTCTCTTCCTACAAAGTTCCATGTTCCATATCCATTGCTACCTGCACATATGAACAAACATAGTCTACATACTATATAATTAATACATACATAGGAAACTTATACAATAAAATACTACACAACCTCCCTTCTTTGAACATATATACATTCTGATGTCGAACATTACATAAAGTATATGAAAACAACCTTACTGAATATGGATACCAATTACTTTGTCTTTAACCATAAATGGAATTATTGCAACACCTGTAATGAACATCCCAATATAATTGCAGTGCACAACAAATGAACTTTCAACTCACATAATCTTTGAGATACAAGGGTCTTGTACATACTCGTTTATTGCGACCATTCTTAGAAACTTGTCTCTCACTGTCTCGTTCTACCTCCTTACCGTTGCTAACATGGTTTTTACTACTGGACTCCTGTTTTGAACACCTACATACTCTGTTGAGATTCCAAACTCTTCCATCTGATATTTTGATGGCCCCATGGAATCTTTTTAACAGTATGAATTGGATCTAACCATTTAATCAAACCTCTGGCATTGAACCCTGGGAGTTTTATTCTCACCCAATCGCTTACTTAAAAATGAGTCTCTCTAACAGCATTCCTCACATCAAACACTTTTTTGCTCACTTTTTCACAATCAATATTCTTAACACATGCCCTGCCCAACTGTTACGCTCACCTGGCTCCCACAGGGGCGTCGATCTGAACTGGACAGCTGCGGTCTCCACCAATGTAACGCGTAGTGCCGAGATGACAGACTGGACTGGCCCACCTAGCTTTGTTTGCTTGGCCCGTAGGAATATTCTTCTGCAAATGGAGAAAGGGAATTAACCACCCGTGGAGTTGAGCGTTAATCCTCCCCCACTCCCGCTGTTCTCCCCGCTGATCACCTTTGATGTCCCCTCTTATAGTCTCACCTGATGGTTTGGAAAGATGGGCTCTCCATCCTGCATAGAGTGCAGGGGCGCGTAGATAACCAGTTGCTTCACTGGCTCGAAGGAATTGGTGAGTTCCAGAACAATATTGACTCCGAGATTCCGAGCAAGACGCTGTAAGTATGTAGTTTGTAAGAGTTCAAATGCCTGACTTTCACTCTTGTCCGATTCCTTGCAGGTTGCAGCTTGACCCTAGCGAAGAGTTCCTCGTGGCAACCGGTAATATTCAGGTAAGGATTTGTATTATCCAACACAGTTCGATAAAATAATGTCACTATGTAACCTGTTGCTTTCTCCCTTATTCAGGTGCTGAGAGAAAGTATGAAGTCTCGGGGAATAATGCCTCCGGCGGTAAAATCAGGTAAGTCTATTGTGGTGCGGAGGTTTCCCCTTGTTTGTCCCTTGTTTCACCCCTTGCTGTCCTTTTGTTTCCCCTTAGGGGCCGGGGTTCGGCGAAGCTGCAGTGGAAGCTGCGCCGACCCGTGAAGAGGAATAGTACCCCGGTGGTAAAATCAGGTAGGTCTATGGGGGGGTAACTAATATTGCCTCTGTGTATTCCCTTGGCTCACCTTGCTGTTCTTGTCTTCCCCTTAGGTGCCGGAGTGCGGCGGGAACATGCAGGAGGATGCGGTGGAATGTGAAGATGCTGCGAAGGCCGGTGAGTTCATCGCGGCGCTGCAGCAGGCGAGGCGACGCGCATAAAATAACTTCTTTCTTCCAGCTCAATGGCGCGATGGATCGGGAATTCACGTAAGGATCAGAGGTATTGCTCTTGTTCTAACCTTTTCTCCTTCTTATTCCCTTTTTCTAGGAGCTCCATACTCGAGGCGGCCGTGGCAGAAGACTGGATGCAGACTTGCAGGCACGGTGAGCGTTACACTGCTGGATGCAGAATAACGCGAAGCATGTGCTGGTCTTCGGCCGTGGTTTAAATAGCCTCTAAAGTAGTCCCGGGTAAGTATTCCTCCCCAGCCCCACCCGAGTAAAAAAAAATAGTCCCTAGGTAAAGTAGTCCCTTCTAAGCCTCTTTTGGCTTGGAGCTCTTGCAGCAT
Source organism: Ambystoma mexicanum (assembly GCF_040938575.1). Classification (NCBI taxonomy): domain Eukaryota; kingdom Metazoa; phylum Chordata; class Amphibia; order Caudata; family Ambystomatidae; genus Ambystoma; species Ambystoma mexicanum. The sequence goes on from NC_090930.1 coordinate 1,115,298,494, forward strand.
GGTCTGCATCAGGTAAGTTTGCAGCATGGTCTGCATCAGGTAGGTTTTAATCTATGAGCCTGGCACCTATGGCGCCAGGACTGACTCTCCATATGAGCCTGGCGCCATAGACGCCAGGACTGCACCCAAATAGCCCCTAGCAGGGGTTGATCGGCTTGCTTGGGATAACTTGATGCCTGCTTCCGGGGTTGCTGGACTTGGTCTGGGTCCCCGGGGGTAGGCATCATGACACCAACTATGCAGGACATATCCTTGTATTATGTTTCCTAACCCTTACTATTTCAAACTGAGAAATTCCAGTAGTGGAATGTGGCGTGAATCTATGTGCGGTAATGGTATCTTCAACTGCTTCCCTCTAATCGGTATTGTTAGCCAATGCACCACTAATACTATTTTTGATTACTTTGTTGAACCTCTCCACTATTCCAATAGTTTGGGGTTGATAAATAGAGCTTGTCCTCAGCTCAACCCCATTTTCCTTCAGAAACAAATTCATTTCTTGTGAAACCAATTGCACACCGTTGTCAGTGATTATTGTGGTTGGATAACCTTCAGTTTCAATTTGTTTATCTGAAACGCAATAACATCCTTCGAACAAATGTTTTGTACCCACTCAACTTCTACCCACCTGGACAACATATCAATAAGCAGCATACAATATTTCAAAGTACCTTGACTTCTTATGCGACCTACAATATCCAAACCAACTCGGTCCAAAGGTATGGTGAGAATTGAAGTAATGGTCATTGGCATCTGCCTAGCCACGTATCCTTTAGCCGAATCTTCACAACTACAACAATCACGGATGAGTCTTTCTACTTCCAGATCAACAGCAGGCCACCAAAAATCCTGCCTAATCCTTTGCTTTGTCTTGGTCATCCCTTGATGTCCCTCATGAGCTATCTGTAATATCCTTTTCTTCACCCCAAAAGGTGGATAAAGTTTTCCACTCCTCAAAACCAAACCCATATGCAAATGTAGTTCATCGAATACCTGTCTCACAGCATCCAGCAAAACCCCTTTTATTGATCCCATTACTCTTTACACCACTATTGAGTAACTCTCACACTTTTTTGAGAGTTTCATGTAGATCCATAGCTTGCAGCCATTCATTCTCGGATTCTATATCCTGATGTATACTCAAAATATGTTCCTCCTCACCACTCTCATCATCATCTACATTGTCAACCACATTGGTCAATCTTGATAAGCAATCAGCGGATTTATTCTTAACACCCTGAATGAATTCCACATCAAAATTATACTCTTGTAGACTCACTACCCTTTTCCTAATCCTTGATGATGTTTTATCGAACCCTTTAGTGGTATGTATCTACTTAAGTGGTTTGTGATCAGACCTCACAACAAACTTTGTTCCCCAAATAAATGACCTAAACTTCTCAACAGCCCATTTGACTGCTAGTAGTTCTTTCTCAATAGTTGAATAATTGGTCTCAGCTTGTTTTAATACTCCTAAAGCAAATGCAATTGGATATTCAAATCCACATTCCGCTTGCGATAAAACCACCCCCAAACCATGGTTGCTAGCATCTGTGGTAATTGTGCTGGTGATGTTTGGATTAAAAGATTTGAGTGTAGGTGCAGCATTCAAATCAAGCTTAATTTTGTTGAACTCATCTTTACACACATCATTCCACTCAAACCTCACATTCTTTTTTTTTTTTACCAATTTCCTCATGTAAAATGTTTTACTCACTAGATCAGGAATAAACTTTGCATCGAACTCGGCCATCCTCAAAAAGTACATTTTTTTCATTTCTTTTTTTAATTTACTCGTATATAATTGCTTTAGCAATTTTTACAAGAATCTTGCAGTATTCCTTAGGAGCTAGGAAATTACAGATATAAAAGAAGAAGGAAGAACGAACGAAGATAAGTCCAAAAGTCGGGCAGAGCGAAGCCCTGGTGGCAAGGTTGCACCGAGAAGTCAGGAGAGAAGAGGAAGAAGAAGACGAAATGTTATTAGATTAAGTTAATTGCCTCCATCAGGGTCTTTGGCTGAACCGGTGGGTCTCTGTTCAGTTCGTTCATTTACTTTTTGTAAGGCTGCTTCCAGACTTTTTGCTGCGGCCAAGGTCCAGGGCGTCTTTTCAGCTGACATTAGTCTATTCCACCAGGTGGCTTGTTCCTCTCCATGTACGCCTACCCGGCTGGTACACAGGTTGTTGAGGAAGTCCGTCCGTATTTTTCTTAGCTCCGGGCACTCCATTAACAGATGTCTTATTGTTTCCCGTTTGTCGGTTTCTCCACATAGTCTGCAATCTTTAGGTGCAGTTTTTAGCAGATTGTCTGAATTTCTCATGTCGGTAGGAGATTTAAACGTGCTCTCATGTAGAATGCTCTTAATCTTTTATCCGGAAACTTTGTACAGTATGGCAGCGGTTTATTCAGGCTATTGAAGGTCAGTGGGAGATGTTTTGCCAATTTATTTCCATGTGCTTTTTCCAGGGTGTTTATCCAGTCTTGGGCCTTCAATTTGTCTTTTACTCTTTCTGGGTTTGCTTGCAAGTCTGCTTCTGTGCATGCCACTTCCTCCAGTTTCTCTTTTAGCTTGTCCATCCAGCTGTTTAAGGCGGTCAGTTTACGACTTGATATTTCAGTTCTGATAATCTTATATGTTGGTGGGGCCTCTGGTAGTAAACTATTTCTTAGGATTTGCATGGCACTCAATGTTACTGATTGTTTTAGAGAGAGCAGGCCTAACTCTCGTCTAATAAGGTCCATTGAAACTGAATTAGGTAGACCTAGCAGAGTTTTCCACAGGTACCCTTCCAATTTCTGCCATATGGTGTTCGGTATATTAAACATGGCACCCAACCCATAGGTGATAGTCGGGACTACTTTCCCTTTGTAGAATTGGATGACCGGAGTGATAGAAAATTTCCCGTATTTTCTATCCAGGGTTCTCATCTGCGCTGCCAGGTTTTTTGCTTTTTTCCAAAGAGTTGTTTGTGTTGAGTCCTCTTGGTTTGAGGCATCTATCAGGACTCCTAAGTACTTGTAGTCAGTAACCACCTCGATTTTTTTCCTTATCCAGATACCATTTGTGACTTCTGTTTTTTTTTGTATCTCTCCTTCTTAATATCAGAATTTTTGTTTTTTTCTTATTTATTTGTAGGTTGTTTTGTTCCATGTACGTCGCCAAGTTGTTTAATTGGCGCTGTAGGCCTATCTCCGTCTGGTCCAGTAGAATAAGGTTGTCTGCATACAGTAGCCGTGAAATGGTTGTGTTTCCTAGTTTAGGCCGGTAGGACCTTACTGAGAGTTCTTTTTCTTTAAAGTCACCCAGGTATGCGATAAAAAGTGCCGGGGCTAATGGGCAGCCTTGCTTTACTCCGCGGTTGGCTGTAATTTCACGCATCAGCGTACCTTGGGTGTTGAGGCAAACTCTTATTCTGGTGTTCTCGTGAAGGGCCCTCACTCGGTCCAGTAGCTCTCCTGGGCATTTCCAACTTTCCAGTTTGCTCCATAGTCTTTCCCTGTCCACTCTGTCGAATGCCTGTGACAGGTCTATGAAAGCCATAAGTACTGTTGTCGCTCCTTGCTTTACCTTTGCTTTTATAATGTTCAGCATAAAAATGTTTACTATGGTGCTTCCGTTCTTGAGGAAACCCATTTGAAAGGGGTCGTTTGCCGGTGATGTCTTGGCCCAAGTTTTAAAATGCCTTAGCAGTATAGTAGCGAAGATTTTCCCAATTATGTCCAAGAGTGCTATTGGGCGATAATTGCCTGGTTCTTCTCTGTCGCCTTGCTTGAAAATCGGTACAATTACCACTTCTGTCCATGACGTCGGGATCGCTTGTGCATCTCTGCAGTGCTCAAAGAGCGTACTGATGAAATCTGTCCACGCGTCAGCATTTTGTTTGATATCTATATTACTCAGGCCATCCCGGCCTGGTGCCCTTGATTTCTTGAGTCTTGTTATTGCTGAACTTATCTCTTGTTTATCAGACACATCAAGCCAACGTGGACCTTTCGTTCTTTGTATTCCCGTAGTAGATTATGACGGAAGTTTGAACAGATCTTCAAAAAAAGTGGCCCATTTTTCTTCACTCACCGCGTTGGTCAGTCGGTTGACTGCTTCTTTATTGGGCTTTTTGATTGTCCAAAAATCACTACATTTCTTGGAGCTTAGGGCCCTAAGCATCGCCTCTGCATCCTTTTGATACTGCACGTGACGGTGTACTAAAATCCAGGTTTTGTATGCCCTTGTTGCCAATTGCAAGTTTCTCCACCCTGTCGTGGTGTTAAGCCTCTTAGCTTGTTTTATTGTTTTCCTTAATTCTCTTCTTCTTTCAACTAGCTCTTTATCGTATGCGTGTGTGTTGTTCGTTTTAGCGGGGTTTCCCCCCCCCCTTCCTTTTCTGTCAGTGCTGCAAGAGGAAGGGTAGATAGTCTGGTCGTGCTGTTTTCTGGTCCGTGGTAAGGACTTCTCTTTGATATTTCTCCGTAATGTTTGCGATGTCTGAAGCTGTTAGGCGCAGGCGAGTTAGCTGGCTGTTCGCCTCTATCGAGTGTTGATACGTTTGGGTGAGATGGCTTGTTGATGACCATGCGATGGTAACCAAATTGTGGTCACTCTTTGTGGTTCTAACTACTGCGTAGTTTTCTATGTATTGTAGCATACTTTCCGATGTAAAAACGTAGTCCAGGGTAGCTTTTGATTCACCTCTCTCCCAGGTCGGTATCGTCTCCCCCTATGTTCTCGATGTTGCGACATTGTGTAGGTTCCTTGATTTCATTAAGGCATTCCATCTGGCTCCTCTTTCTTCTGCTTGCGTCTGCACGTTCCTCCTGTCACTATTTTCCGTATTTTGGTTGCAATTGGAATTCAAATCTCCACATATGATTGTGTGTTTGTGGATCTTCCACTGAGATGATATCCAGCATGTCTTCTATTTTTTTGCAGAACTCCGGGCTTGATATTCTCTGTGGGTTCCAGTATATTGTCACAATTGCTATCTTCTCTGTTTCTAGGCGACTGGTTTCTTTTTGTTCTTTTGTCCAAGTGGTCAAAACCGCCAGAATACCATATGATTATGCTGTTATCCTGGTAATTTCAATTCCTGAACCCATTCGGACTGCTACAAGTAGCCCTGCAGACGGGCGGCCAAAGATTCCTTGAGTTGCCGCCGAGAATGCTATTTCGAAACCGTCCAGTGCTGGTTTCTCCATTAACCATGTTTCCTGAAGACAGAGTATATCAAAAGCCCCGAGATCTTTGTTATCTGGGTTCGTTAGGTGATGGTGACCTCTCGTATTCCATGAGGCCATTGTCAAGGTGTTCTTTATCTTCGTTTGCTGAAGTTCGACTGGAGGAGGTCGTTTTCCCGACTCACCTCCTAGTGGTTGCTATTTATCCAATTTAGAGTTTAGTGCCGCTTTCAACCATTTCCACGGGCCTTTTGGTTTTCTTAGGTCTTCCCTTTCTGGCTCATCCTCTCCTCTTTCTTTGGTCTCTTCATCCCTTCTATTTTCTTTCCTGCCCTCTTTTGCTGCTCTTTGATATTGTTCCTTTCTTTCCGAAACATGACTGTCGTTATAGAGTCTCTCATTCTTCCATGCCGGTGCTTTCTGCCTTTGCCCCTTGGGGTTAGTGCTCTCTTTTACCACTTAGCTCCCGTCTGCCTACTTGATTGCTGTAGTTCCTGTTTCTGAAGTTTCCCTCTTTCTTTTCCAATCTTCCTTCGTATCTTTTCTGCTTTCCGGGAGATTGAGGGTTTGTCATCTGTTGAAATATGCCCTCTTCGTTCTCCTTATTTCTGCCCCTTCTATTCAATTGTTCTTCTTGTTGCATGATTTCGGTCAATGTGAAGCCTATCTTTTTTAATTATTTTTGAGGTTCATGTGTCAAACTCTTTAAAGCCTTTCTTTTAATGTGGGAATATGTTTTTGCTTTCTGGTCACGGTGGTATGGTTCTATCAATCGGAAGTCATCTGTGTTCAGGTGTTTTAGTGAGTTGATTTTATTGAGTGTTTTTAGCACTGTTTTCCTGTTTAGGATGATGTACTCACTTTTACACGATGATTGTTCCAGTTTGAACACTCTGACTTCTTCCGGTTCTTTTTCTCGTCTAGTAAGTCTCTCTCTCCTTGGCATCCTTCTTGTCCTTTCCTCCCAAGTTCGTTGTAATTTTAGTTTTTTCGGTGTTGGCGACCGTCTGTTCTCGTTTCTTCGATTCCATTCTCGTTTTTCTTTTGTGTGTTTCAGACGACTCTGCGCCATTTGGTTTTCACCTTGTTTTTCGCCAGATATTTGCCCCTTCTTTGTGTACGTCTTGTGCTCCGTACACATCACTGTCTCGATTTGGTCTCGTTTAAAATGCTCTTCTTGTGGTATCTGTTCATGATCTTTTTCATGGACGGTTTCTTTCTGTCTCCACCTCAGAGTAGACTGAGATATCCATTAATGAGCTTGTCATTAGGAACTCCTCTGTCGTTTTGGCAAGTTTTCTATGTGGATAACCTCTGTTTGCTATCTTTTCGGTATGTCGGCTAGGACTTTTAGTTAAATCCACATTCATTCTCTCTTTATTGTGTACTGGTCGCGGCGTTGTCTCCTTCTGCGTGTCTATTTGCTTTGCCAACTGTAGGGCTATCTTTTTTTTTATTGCTTTTAGGATTTAGGGTCTCTTCTGGCTTTATAGATTGTCTGTGGTTGCTGCGCGTCTGTTCCATATCATCTTTCTCCTTTGTTGGACATGTTTGGGTTGAACTTTCCACGGTCTTGTTTAGTGGCTTAGTTCTTTGTGTCCCTTCCCTGGAGTCTATCCCCATTTGTGCCCATTTCGCCTCCGGCCTTGATATTTGTTTTTCATTTTTGGCTTCTACCGCCGTTATGTAGCCTTCCATAAATTCAAATTTGGATAGTAATTTCCCTAGGATAGTTGTGTTGTCTTTTGTTGCTTCGTTCATTGTTTCGTACAATTTGCCAAAAGGGGCAAGAGCGATCGTTATTGCTGCCATAATTGTTGTCATATCTTGTTTTCTATTTGGTACGTTTTTTTGTGTATCCATCAAAATTTCACTGTGTCTTCTGTTCTTTCTTGGTGTTCGTTCTTTGGTGTGAGAATGGAGGTAGGCCTGTGACATGTGTTCCGGCCCACCGGGAGTCCTGGGTGGCGATGGGGTTGGTTGATACATTACGTGCTCCCCGGTGGTATCCATTAATAGCGATGTTTTTTCTGCAGTTTGGAATGGTCGAGTTTCACTTCTATTTAAGTTGTGCAGATGAATTTTTGTCCAAGGCTGCTCACTCATTTTCCCCCGTGCCTCTTGTATTTGGAGAAGCACCTTTCCCCCCTCTTCCTGAAACTTTTTATGCCTCTGGGAATCTTGAACCGACTTCTTATCTGTGGGGTCTAGTTGTTCCTGTTTTAGTGGACTCCCCTCCAGCTGCAGGTTCACCTCAGCGACGGGAGAGGCATTATCCCGTGGCCGGATCTCCTCATTTAAAATTTGAGGTGTCGATTCTTTCGTCATCTTGCTAAAATGCTGACTCTCCTTTTCTTTCCTTGATGGAACCGTTGAATTTTTTTCTTCTAATTGAATTGTGGTATCCAATGTTATTGATTCCTGAGGTAGCTTTAGAGGCCTGTCCGGTCCCGTTTCAATTTCACTTTCAGGACTTCTGGTGCCTTTCGAGTCCTCAGTTTTTCTTGTTTTATTTGCAGGTAGAATCCCGTCTACCACTTCTAGCATTTCTGCGTCGGTCAATTCTATTACTGAGTCCAGTTTTCGTTTGTGTTGTTGTTTCTTAAAGAAATTCAACAGAGCATTTGAAATTAGTGGGTTTGGTAGAGTGTCTGTTTGGTTTTCACCTCTTTTGTGTAGTTTTTTATCTTTAACTTGTTTTATCCGTGCCTCTGCTACTGGTCAACATATTTTGAATAGGTTTTCCTTTTCTTCTTGCTTTTGGCACCTTTTCCTTTTGTTGGTAGTTATTTTCGTTGGTTTTGCCTGAGACGTTTTTGGGGAAACTGTCGATCTGTTTCCCTCAGGCTCCTTCGCTTGTCTTTCTTCCATACTTGCTGGATCAAGTTCTGCCAATTCTTCTCTAACCACTGGTCGTTTTGTTGGGTCAGCGTTTGCTGACAAGTCTTTATCCTCCGTTATGTCAATTATTAAATCATCTGGATTTTGCGTCCTTAGTTGCTTCTGGCAGTGAATTTGCGCTGTTATCTGTATTGTAACTTTCCCCTCCTTTCCTGGTTCATCAGATTTATTTGTCTGGGCTCCTCCTTTTGATGGGTCGCCCTCAGGGGCTTCTCTGCTCGCTGTGTTCAAACTTTGCAGTTTTATCCGTTCCACCTCTTCCACCCTCCCTGTGGATGTCGACTTCACTGCTGACTTTACTGCGTTCTTATTTGCCCGGACTGTCGCTATTGCCTCCGACGGCTCACGTGTATTTGTTGGGCGGGCTGGGGCAGGAGCTGGGGCCAGCCTGGATAGCCCTCTGGCCATCTCGACTGGAACACCTCTCGCCGAAGCAGGGCTCCTGCCTCTATCTCTGTCTCTGCCCCCATTGTACACTGCCGCTTCCGCTTGACCTGTTAGCAAACTAACTTTGCCTCCAGGTGCTGTCTTTGGCATTTCCTGCCCCACGCTGTTTACAGCTTTTAACATTTTCCGTGGTTTATTTTGACGATCCGGGGGGGACCTCTGGCAAAAAGTCAAAAAGGGGGTTTGTGGCTTGTGGGGGCGTGAGTGTAGCGGAGGCGTTCTTACCTCGTTTTACTAGAGTTGACTTCTTCTCCGGCAGATGCTTGGCGTTACTTCTGAGGCATCTCGGCTCCAGCTCATCCGCACCCACGTCCACATCTCGCACCCCCGTGGGTTCTGCTTCTGCCGCTGTTACTTTTTTCTGGGTCCTCAGGCTCCTCTGGGTCCGTGCCACTGCCCCTCTGGACCGACTGCATGACTGTAGACTGCTCGACTCTGCTGACTCCACTGATGCTCCGCTGTCCGCTCTGCGGACAGGATACAGTTTTTAAAGTGGGTCCGCCCACAGTAAAGGAAACGAAAGGCAGACTCCTGCAGACTGCTCGACTCTGCTGAAATTAACTTTTGTTTATCTGCGCTGGCAAACTTCAAAATGTTGTTGACCAATTCCTCCTTAGGTTTGATACCTTTCTCTGATATCTCATGGCCTAAATACTGTATGGTTGACCTATTGAACTTATACTTATCTTTAATCAGAGTCCAGCATTCTTAAATATATTTAAAACATTATGGAGTATATCATAATGTTGCATCTGATCCTTACCATATATTAATACACCATACTGAAAACATAAAATGCCCTGCATTCGATGAAAAAGCTGATACATCACTTGTTGGAACACAGACGCAGCAGAAACCAGGCTGAAAGGCATTCTTTTGCAACAAAATAATCCCTCACTGGTAATAAATGCAGTGATATCTCTTGACATGGGATGTAACATCACCTGATGGTATACAGACCTTATCCAGAGTACTCATCATTTTTGCACCTCTAATAGTTATATTCCTTAAAGGGTGTCTTATCAGCAATGACACATTTATTTACGCACCTAAGGTGTATGCACAACCTAGATTTACCATTTGGCTTGTACACAATCACCAAAGGTGACACCCATTCTGATCACTCAATCCTTTCAATCACACCTTCAGTCACTAATCTTTCAAGTTCTTCTTTTACATCCAACTTTATGTTTAACTGTACAGGCCTCAGTTTCTGTACCACAGGATAAGCATCATGCCTTAACTTGATTTTGTGGCTGAAATCCTTTAACACACCCAGTTCTTCCCTGAATACTATGTGTTCATCAATAGTCCTTTTTTGTGCTTCGTGATCCACAGCGTAGACTGACTCCTCCACACTGGGATCCATTCTTATCTTCAATCTGCCCTGATGAAACCTACTCAAAAGAGGTTGCATTCCTTTCACTGTGACATATACTTTACCCTTAGCTGATCTGTCTTTAAACTTCATTATTGCTCAAAACCAACTCATTAGTTCAATTTGTTTTCCTCCATACGCAACTGGTCGGATATCAATCATATTTAACTTGATGCTTGTTTCAAAATATTTTTCAAACAGAAACTTGGGCAGTAAAGTATATTTCGCGGCAGAGTCAATTACCATGTTGAGTTGTTTACTATTCTATCATAGCCATGGCTTTCTTCCATGTCGGCATCATCATCGTTGTCATCGTTGTCATTAGCACAGGATACAAAATCCTCAACCGCAATTGTACATTCTTCCGAACTTTTCACATAGTTCTTCCAGACAATTTGTTTTCCTTTTTTGTTCTGCAACAACTTGTAAAATGTCCTCTCCTATTGCATCTTTTGCATAACTCTTTGATGGCCTGACATTTATCACTGCTGGCTATATGAAACATGCGATCACATCTGTAACATTGGCGTTTGTCACTTGCCTCTCTTCTCTCCTTAACCTTGGAAGATTTATTTTTCACATGTGATATATCCTTTTTGATCATAAATTTCTTCCTTGTATAGCCAATACTTCTCGAACTTGTGCCACTCGCTCTTTCTTATTCTCATCATCCGTTCTCTTCTCGAGTTCCTTCACACATCTGTTGGTGTGTTCCACCTCCTTCGCAAATCGGATCACTTCTTCCAAAGAAGGATTCGCTTTGGACCTAAGAGCTTCCCTTATTTTGCTGTCCCTGCATTCCAGCATGAACTAATCACGAAGTCTCATCAAGTGTATTCCCAAACTCACACGAAGTAGCCAAACCACGTAGGGCAGTAATACATTGTTCCACAGATGCACTTCTTACTTGCGCTTCCCAAAATGATAACTTTCCAAAATAATGCTTACAGTTTTTTCATAATGCCGATCTAATACTTTAATGCATTTTTCATACTCTGTAAGACCCAAAGCATCTTCCTCAAAGTGCTGGTAAGTTCTCAAATTGTTCCTGCCCATAATTTCCCAAACAATGTATTTTAAAGACACTTTTTCCTTTCATTGGAGAAATTCAGTCCATTGGCTGCAAGGACATAATGATCAATCCTCTTTTCCATCGCTTCCATGGAATATTTGGTACACCTTTTGCATCCAAGAAATAGTTATGTTGTGGTATACCCTGCATAGTGGTTGGCAATATTCCTTATGACTTTCTAAAAATAAAAATGGTGAGATATTTTTTGGACTTGAATGTTCTGTCTGTTTATTTCAATGACTGTATTTTGGAAAATATCTGTTTATTTTCACTAGTATGATGTTCCCTTTTCTTTTTGGATTTTTTTTATTTCCTTTAATGAGTACAACACTTGCAAAATATAGATTCTCTTTGTCTCTTGCGTAGTTCTTTGATAAAATGCCACGTGTGTAGAGTCCCTTTTGAAATGTTTCGTTCAACCATGAAATTTGTTTTGGGTGTGTATTCCTATCATGAGAGATTGTTTAAATATGGTAAATAAATCTGGTGTGCTTTGAACCTACATCGCATCGATGCGTTTCTTCATTCGTATTGTGCTTGTGTAATCCGATTACTTTTAGTTGTATACTCAGTGTTACTATGGCAATAGATGCAAAATTGAGGCACGTTTGGTTACGTTTATAGGTCCTTTCCTCTGACAAAGTGTGTCTTATCCCAATGCAAACACCAGCATGGAACATTGTGGCTTGCGCCGTGCCGGTAAGAAATGTTGCTTTGAATGATGCAGCTTCAAACAATGGGGACTGATGTGGGACTATATATATATATTTTAAATCTCCTGACATTTATGAATCCAATAAAAATTCGACAAAATCCCTCTGTCAAACGTCGTTGTTAATGCGCCCCAATTTGCAAAATCGCCCTTGCTATTCAAACAATAACATTGCGGACGATATTCTTAAGCTTGCGGCTGCAGCTGATGTGCTTTAGCACTGCAATTGACACATGCCTTTAGTTGTTTTGAAATTCACTGGCGTGCACTTATTTAAACACTCTCGTTATTTCAGCCCTTAAACCACACAGGCTCACTTAAATCCAATGAGATGCTGTAACTGCACAACGCGCCTGACTTACTTTCATAAAGAGCACTTTTCTTCCTGCCTTGCTTTTTTTGTCGAAGGAATACTGCGTTATGGCACTGTCTGCTTCAATCTCTTTGAAGACACCTTCTCCTTGCTTGATCTTGGTAGTCTTCATCCAATGAAAGACATATTATAAATAATGACTACTCGGTGGGTCGCCGTTCTTGGTAAATCCCATCCTCGCCGTCACTGAAATACCCTCTCACACGGATTTGATCAGTGAAAAGGTTTATTTATGTACAAGGGTTAAACCCACCGGTCATATCAAGATGCAGAACATAACTGACCCTTTACAGTGCATCATTCCCTTAACGCTCTACATTCTAGATTCTCTCTTCCTACAAAGTTCCATATCTATTGCTACCTGCACATATGAATAAACATACACTACATAATATATAATTAATTCATAAATAGGAAACTAATACAATAACATACTACACATGCTTTGTTAATTAGATCATTATAGTGGTTACACTTGGCTTCAGTAATCCTTTCTTAATATTCTTTTTCTTTGCATTTCCAGGCTGCCTTATTTGTCGGGTTTTGGTCCTTTTGCCAGGCATGTTTAGCTTGTGTTTTTTGTTTTTAGTTGTGCCAACTCGGTTGAAAACCAATCTTGGTGATTTGGCTTTTCCTTGGCACTTTCAGTTTGCTAGAAGCAGGCCTCTCCAAAAGCCTAGTCATCTCTTCATTGTAGGTGTTAACTAGGGAGTCAAGATGATCAGAATGATTGAGCTCGATCATAGGTCGCCCATACACTCTGCCCAGTCTCCTGCTGTAATTTTTCGGTAGTTTCTACTTACTACCTTAAGTGATTTTTCATGATGATGTTTAAGCGGGACGGGGAGCATTACTTTGCATTGAATTGCCATGATCAGACCATACACACGGGGTAGTTTCCATGTTGGTAAGCAATAAATCACCACTGGCAACCCAATCTAAGCTGTTGCCTTTGATATGAGTGGCGTATTGTGAGACTCTCATTATTCAACAGGGTTTCTAATTCTAGGGCTTTTAAAATCTTTTTTTATCCTGTCTCCAAAGATTAAAGTCCCCCTTTAGGATCACTGCGGAAATTTATGTCTGCATCAAGGTTAGCACATTAATAAGATTTTCATTAAATGTCATAGATTCCCCAGGGGGCCTATATAACAGCAAAATGTTAATGCTGAAATTATGATTGGGGGTAACCTTAGTATGAAGTATGTCACATCCCTCAAGGTCAATATTCTTCTCATATAGCCCCAATTCCTTTTTACAGATCATAGCCCCCCCCCCCCCCCCCCCCATGGCCCTCCTGTCGGTGTTTACCGAAAAAGACATAGCCTGGGGAAGTGACTTGCTCAATCAAGGGACCATTTGCTTCCGATAGCCAGGTTTCCATGATGCACATTTTATCCACATTCTGTTCTAGGATGTAATCATGAAAGTCCAACATGTGTTTTACTAGAGTTCTAGTATTAAGTAAGGGAAAGTTCAAGTATGGCACTGGGATCTGCACAATAAAGTGTTTATTCCCACAGTGAGCCCCCTGACCTCTATTGCATGTAGCTTTATGAGCACTCCCAACTTCAATAGAACTAGGTAAAACAAGCTCTTCAACGCTAGCAGTCATAGGTCTAAAAAGGGTAAGAGGAGTCTCGCTATCCCTACTATTAAGACAGCATTCCCTGTGTGTTTCCTGTAAGGTTTCACACGACTCACCAATCTCACTCCTCCGCTGAGATAGACAATGAGTTTTCTTTGGATCCATTTACTCTTTGTAATGCTCCATTTCTATTTTTGAGTACTTAACATTAACGTATATATTCCAGTTATGTACAACTTGCTAAGAGTGTATTTTCTGTAGAATACTAAGTGGACATTCTTGTGTGTGCTTTCGTGAGTGTAAACTGTACTTCACTACCACCTGTCTTTTCTACAGAGAGTGAAGCCGTGGCTGCTCTGACGGCTACCCCTGCCAGAACCTTAATGCGCAACCCAAACTTTGTTATAAATTCCTGCCTAGTTCTTGGTTAAGTAACATGTCATATAGCTTATGAGTATTTTGGCAGGTATCTTAAGTTTTTATTTTCAGCATATCACAAAAAAGCAATATTCTTTGCATTATGTTTAAACTAACTTTAATATTGATGGTGCTTCATTTCAAAATAGGACAAATGTGTTTGGAATCATTGTTGTTTCATTTAGGTCAACCTTCTTGCAAGGTGTTTGTTTTATTCATTTCTATAGTGCCCCTTAACCCGGAGGTATCTCGGTGAATTTGACAGTTGCAGATGTTACAAGTATACAAGGACATGGAATACAGAGTTTACAGATATATATAACACGTCTTGGAGACGACTGAATCATTACATGCAGATATATACAACAACTCTTGGGAATGACCGAGTACTTACATACAGAAAAAGGAACACAAGTCAGCTTGTAGAACCGTGGTAATTGAAAGGCGATAGATTAATTGCATACATTGTGCAGGCCAGGAAACAGCATGTGAATCGAGGATGTAAGGGGTAAGCGAGATGTTGTTGCTTCTCAGCTAACCATTTAATAGACTTGCTTCTTAAGTTGGTGAATTAATTGGTGGTTTTCAGGGAGAGTGTGTTCCACAGCTGAGCAGCCATGACTGGGAAGCTACTCCCCCCTGAGTTTTGTAGTTTGTATCTAGGGACTAGCAGGCTGAGGGTGTTGGAGGACCTTGTGACTCTGGTTGATGACCTGAGGTTAAAACTTTCAGTTAAGTATAGAGGAGCTGCATGGTTCAATGATTTATACGTGAGGGACATAGTTTTATGTTGGATCTTGTCATTGATCAACAACCATTTATGCTGTCTTCTTGTTTCAGATATGTGAGCTCTCCTTGAGATGCTTAGAGCAGATCTAAGGGGGTTCATTTGCAACGTTTGTAGTTTGAGAACATATTTACTTGCTCCCAGGTACAGTCTGTTACAACAATCCAGCTTGGAAAGTATTAGTGCTCTTGCGAGGGTAATGCAGCTCTGCTTGGAAAGCAACGCTTTACAAGCCCTAATCAATTTCCCTGTGTAGGCAGTAGTCGAGGCTGTGGCATTCACTTGTTTGTGCAGATTTAATGTGGCGTCGAGATAGAAACCTAGAGTTTTTGCCTCTTTGGCCACTGGGATTTTGTTTCCATCGATGTTGAAAGAGGTGTAGTCTGTATTTAATTTGCTCAGATTGGATGAGGATCCCACAATCAGCAGCTCAGTTTTAATGTCATTCAGGCATAGGCTGTGAGTGGCCATCCATGCCTGAATGATTAGGTAGATATTTTTTTTAACTTGATTTTATTATATTTTAATACAAGGAGGTCATACAAAGAATAAGAAGCAAAACAAGAATCAGTCTTGGATGACATAAACCTTGTACATTTTCACGCTTCAGTCTGTGCCAAGGAAACAAATGTTCTTGTTTTCAAACCCTGCCCCTCCCCTCCCATCCCCCCACCCCCACTCCCTCCTCCCTTCCTCCCTCTCTTCCTCCCTCCCACCCACCGCCCTTTAAGGCAAGGCTTTTATCTTACAAGGGATGTGTGGTGTTCCTTTTGGGTGATCATGTCTCAGGCACTGGAGGACTCCCTTGTTGGGAAACAGATTTTCATACTACTACATCATATCTTAGGTCACATATTAAACATGCTAGTACATTGGCATATTATTACGAAGCGAGTTACTAGCAAGTCCCGTCTTCCAAACATGTTTCTGCACATTAATGTATTGTTCCTGGCATGTATTGATTCAAAAACTCCATCCAAAAAATGTTACATTGCGTGGACCTCCCATGTAGGGATGACGTTATCTTTTCCATAGTGCATATATTTGATGCTAAATTGACCAATTCTTTCTCAGTCGGGGTTGTTCTCCGTTTCATTGTTATCAGGACCCGGGCAGCTAACAGCTGTGCGACCAAGCCTTTGGCTCTTCTCCATTCATCCTCGTGCCTTTCAAAGCCAAACAAAATGGGGAAGGGGTCTGTCGTTCTTTGTATCCCATCTAGGTTCTTGATCCACCTCAGGCCCTCATTCCAGTAAACTCTGATTCAAAGGCATCCCCACCACATGTGCCAGTAGTCTGCCACACCCCCACATTCTCGCCAACACAGTGGACTGGCAGACTGATACATTCTAGAAAGTCTGTATGGATTATATTGCCACCAATGTATTAGTTTAATAGCATGCAGTTTATATTGGCATGATAACAATGTTTTAGGCGCCACTCGGCACATTCTCCCCCACATGTCTGGGTCAATTCCATCCCCCATGTCTTTCCTAATTCAGTCTGAGGGGCTCTGTAGTTCCCTTTCCCGCTTCTATCAGTATTTTGTACATCGTTGATATTAGCTCCTTCATTTCTGTCCTTGAGTTCAGTAAAGTTTCAAAGGGGGTAAGTTCTCTCCTTAGTTTGTCCTTCCACTCTGGTTTCATTAAGACACCCTTGATTTGCAGGAAGTGAAATGGAGACAAGCGATGAAGGAGTCTTTCTTTAAGAGCTGTCCCACTCTCTCTAGTCCCGCTTCATACCAAGCTTGAAATCTCTCCACATTAGGGATCTGGTCATTGATACGTGGGGACCACAAATGGCTCAGTGGTGACGCCATGTGGTAATGTTCCTCATCTCTGTGCCTTTCCTCCAAATTTCCCATATAGTTTCTAATATTGGATGTGCTCTTATTCTATTCAGTAGTTTTCTCCTGGGGGCCCACAACCATTCAGAGACCGTGGCTGGGGATAGATAATGATTGTCCATCGAGATCCGCTGGGGTTCTTTCTGATTACGGAAATGGGGAAGAAGCAATCGTAATTGGGTCGCTTCATAATATTTCCTGAAATCAGGGAGACCCACCCCGCCCTTGTCCTTGAATAGTGTCAGCGTATTGTATGCAATTCTAGCACTTTACCCTTGCCACAGAAATCTTACAATCGCCTCCTTGACTTCATGGAAGAAGTGTTGCGGCATCTTAATAGGGAGCATTTGAAAGGGATACAGGAACCGTGGGAGACAGATCATTTTTATCGCATTGAGATGTCCTAGCCAAGATATTGTCAACTTGCCCCACCTAGCAAAGTCCGCATGAAAGTTTTTCAGAAGTGTTGGGAAATTGACTTCATATAGGTCCTTTATTTTCTTAGTTATTTGTATTCCTAGGTATTGCAATTTACTATGCTCTATCGTGAGACCTAATGAAGAGTATTCGTCGTTGTTTGCCTCTGCGGACCTCTGTAGGGGAAACAAGATAGACTTTGTTTTGTTAACTTTGAAACCGGATATATGGCTGTATTCCCCGAGGAGGTACAGGCATCTGGGGATGGACGTCTTTGGGTTAGTCACATGAAGGAGTATGTCGTCGGCGTATAGTGCCACTTTATACTCATTCTGACCCAGTCGCATTCCCTCAACCCGGGTGTCTTCCCTTATATTTTGAGCCATTGGTTCCAATGAGAGGGCAAAGAGGATAGCCAAAAGGGGGCATCCTTGACTGGTACCTCCCTTTAATTCAAACCATCTCGAATATTCCCCATTTACGAATACAGAAGCTTTAGGTGTTTTATAAACTGCCCGAATCCCCCTTCTAAATTTAGGTCCTATCCCCACCTTGCGCAGGACTGCCGTCAGGAAGTCCCATTCCACCCTGTCAAAGGCCTTTTCCGCATTTATGGAGAGCAGGGCGGGCTCATTGTTCATACTTTGGGAGGCATTAACCAGGTGCAGGGTTTTACGCATTGTGTCGGCCCCTTGTCTCCTGATTATAAATCCAACTTGGTCAGGATGAATGAGATGGGGCATGAGTGTCTCCAGTCTAGCAGCTAGTACCAGTGTGTAGATTTTTGCATCAACATTTAGCAAGGATATGGGGCGATATGATCCACAGGTTTTGGGGTCCCTTCCCTCTTTGGACATCACCGCTATGAGCGCCCTAACAAGGGAGTCTTGGGCCCTTCCTAAACCTAGAATATCGTTAAATAATTCAACCAAAAATGGTACTAGGTGAGTATTAAAAGATTTGTAGAAGTGTATCCGTCTTCGCCTGGGGATTTGCCTAGTGTCAGCCTTTTTATCGCGCTCTGTATTTCTTCTCCGGTTATGGGAGAGTCTAAGTGTGCCGAGTCAATGCCTGTTAACCTAGGAATGTTGATGTTAGCAAGATAACTGGGTCCGCCTCCGGGGTATATAGTGTTTCATAATAGGCGGCGAAGGCTTCGGGGATGGTGGGTTTGTTTGTTTGTCAATAATGCCTTACATCAATTATTTCTAGGACCCTACGTTCTGCCTGTTGTGCTCGAAGTCTAGCTGCTAACAGCGCATCAGCTTTGTCTCCTTTTTCATAAAATGTTTGTTTCAGCAGATGCAACTTGTGCACAGTTTGATTGTGTTCTAGTAAGCAGAGTTCTTCCCTTTTCCTTTTCGCTTCGCTAATTTTGTCGGGGTCTATCGTGTCACCTTTCGTGGCCTCTCCATCCAATTGGCATATTTCTTTCCGGAGCCTATTTTCAATCAGGGACCTCTCTTTTCTCACAGGCCCCTTCCCTCATGAGGACACCTCTCCAGGTTGCTTTCCCTGCTTCCCATACCCCTTGTTTGGAGACCTCCCTAGTGTTGTTTGTTTTGAAGTATTCAAAAATCTCTGTTTCCATTTCGGTCCTGAAGACTGGGTCTTTCCTTGGAGCCTCATTACATCTCTACTTGCCTCCCCTAACTGGTAAATGGTCCCACTGTGTGTCAGCAATGACCATATCGTGATGTGACCATGTAATTGGAATGATCTCTGTGTGGGTCGTGATGTCGTAGAGCTCTCTTGAAAAGTAAATGTAGTCAATTCAGGTGAAGGTGCTGTGCGGGGCTGAATAAAAAGTATACCCTTGTTCATCTGGATGCATCTCTCTCCACACGTCATTCATTGCATACACTTGCATCATATCTGCAAACACACTACCCTCCCCCTTGGTTCTATCATCTGTGACAGGATTACCAGCCTTCCAGACCAGGGTAGGATCTGCCAATAGATTAAAATCCTTGCCTAGAATTGTGTCCTGGTACTTCGAGCATTATTTTGGGGATTGTTTTGGATAGGAATCGAACTTGACTCACATTCGGGGCGTAAATCGTGGCAATTGTTACCTGCACATTTCCAATGGATCCCGTGACCAATAGGGCACGACCTTCTGTGTCTGACCATAATTTGGTTAGTTTAAAGTCTATTCACTTCTTAATGAGGATACCCACCCCACCCTTTCTCAGTGGTCCAGAGCCCCAGAATGCTATACCCATCCATTTCCCAAGGACGGGTTTCTCATCTCCCTTTATGTATTTGGTCTCTTGTAGGAGGAGGAGGAGGAGGATGTCAGGTTTGGTCCTACGAAACTGAGTACAAGAGGCCTCTTGGTTGTTGAGTTGAGGCCCTTGACATTAAGTGTTCCCACTCTTAAGGAGTCCCTTGTGCCCAATTCAGTGGTGTTCCTCATTATGCAGTATTAGAGTATGCGAGTTCTTAATCCATGATGCCCAGCTTATCATCTGCTCTTCTAACCACAGTTAATTTCCCTTGTCTAATATCGTTTGAGATTTTGCTTTTGCCTTTCCCATTGCCCTATCTTGAGCCCCTACCCCACCTCTCCCCCCAACTCCACCCTCTCCCCATTTGGTGGCGCCCGATCAAGCCCAGTTGAGAGCACTGGCCCGACAACGAACCACCAGCAGAGACCATTACCTCACGGTCCTTTGCGAACATACCATCGAGAAATGAAAGTGAGCCCCCACCGCCTCCCCCCAGGTTTAAATTAGTGAGTCGAAACAACGCATATGTCACAATTTCCGTCTAGTGACCAATAATCAAACCTTGGATTGTACAGCGAGTTTAGTCTGACTGCGTTGAGTCTGTTCAGGTCTATTTGTGTCATACCCTCTGCTCATTCCACTAGTGAACCCAGGTTCCCTTCAGCCCGACTGACCCCACAACCCCCACAACTCACTTCACGCAACTCTCACGGTTTCCGGGGCTCACGTTGGCAATCCGGTTTGGCCCGCGGACGGGCGCAACATCGGCCCAAGGTTTGCACCCTGCATTCACGCCTATGACCTTTTCTTCATTGGCAGTTGCCCTGGAGACTAGGAAGCAGCACGCTTCGAGGAACGCATCCTCGTCGCGTTGCTGTTTCCATCCATTCACGTGACCCAGAGTCTCGGTCACGTGACGCGTTCTCACGTCACGTGACCAGGAAGCGTTCAGTACAAAGGCCGTAATTCGCTTTCGTACCGCGCTTCACAGCTGTTTTTCTTTCGGAAACTCTGTTTGGCTCTTGTGCTTCCTGTATTTGCTCTTGGAACTTGTACCTGGCTTCGTTTCACGGATTGTGTTTGGATTACCCTTGGCTTTGAATTGGAACTTCGAAATTGTTACTTTGCCTGCCGACCTCGGACCGTTTTATGGACTTGCTTTTTGGTTGCCCCTGACCTTCGTCCTACTGACTCGGAATTCTACGGACTCTCCTGCTATCACATGCTCTTGCCAAGTACTAAGGAACCCGCTCCAGGAACGAGCCCAGGTGGGGTTTCTTGGATCTGCAGTTGGCTTTCCTGCTGCTTCCGTGGCATCTTGAAGCTGTCCGTGTGAGTCCTGGAACCCTTCCACACCCCTAGGTTTCCCTCAGTTCTTCTGACAACACTTGGTAAGGTCTCTTGTTTTACCTACCTTTGCACGAGTTATTCCTGCTTGCCTGGTATTTAACCTAAGTTTCTTTTCAGCTTCCTTGGGGTTTCCAGCACTCGGCGGCGTCGGACTTCTCCACCTGTGGCCTCAAGGGTTATACAGGGAGTAGATTTATATCTCCCTGTGTGACAGTTGGGGACGAAGGTCTCACATATCTGCACGACGGTCAAGGTCTAACAGACTGTGAAGCCATTGTCGTGCCGGATATGGAGGGCGCTGCAGAGGACCCCATGGCTGCTGTAATCCAGGCAATCAAGGTGCTTCGGGCAGACATAGTTGCTGCTAATACAGCAATCCACCAACGTCTTGATCTATTACAAAGTGCCCAGCATCCCCTGCCCTCTGATCCAGAGCTCGGGGACGCTGCCCCGCCACCCCCACTGCCCGTAGTCCTGAACCCAAATATCCCGAATCCCGTTCCTGTAGTGCTACCTTCCCCCTTTCCCCTGGCAGCCCCCGAAAGGTTCGAGGGAGACCCTGGGAAGTTCAGAACGTTCCTTAATCAATGTAAATTGCACTTCCTATGTAGACCCCTTGCTTTCCCCGATCCCACTACAAAGGCGGCATATATCCTTTCACACTTGTCCGGCATAGCTGCTACATGGGCTAACCCTCTGTTAGAAACCGACCACTTCGCCCTCTATGATTTCGATCTCTTGATAACTGAAATGTCACGTGTGTTCGATACCAGACACAAAGCGCAGTCTCATGACTTAGAACTATTAGAACTCACTCAAGGTAGAGGGTCCCTTATCGAATACATTACTCGATTTAATCAACTAGTGGTGGAAACATCATGGCCGGAAAATAAGAAATCAGTGGTCTTCTACCGGGGTTTAAGTAATCCGATGAAAGACGCCCTAACAGTGGTCCCATCCTTGCCTACCCAATTTCCTGATCTTGTTGATTTGGCTCTCCAAGTGGATGCCCGACGTTCTGAACGGAGGGCCCAGGCCGGGTCTCCCTTCCCCTCAGGTACACCCACACCCGGGTCCTCTTCTGATGCCTCCGGGGAACCCATGCAGATCGGAGGGGTTAGGTCCCCTATTACTTCAAGGGAAAGAGAGAGGAGGAGAACAGTTAATGCCTGTTTCTATTGTGGCTTGAACGGTCACTTCGTTAAAGAATGTCCCCGTCGACCTAAACCAAGAACTCAGGTTTTTCGCACAGCTCGACCCTAGAATTGGGGCCTGGATCGAGTGCTCTCTGTCAGACCCCAGACCCTGTTCCCGCATTTGGCCGTGTTAGGGCCATTCAGGTACAGGCCACCCTTCAGCCTACCACTGGCACCATCCATCCAGTCACTATCATTATCGATTCAGGAGCCACAGGGAATTACATCGATATCACCCTAGCCCGAACACTGAACCTACCTTTAGTTAACAAAATCCAACCAGAACATGTACAAGCAGTCGATGGAACTGCATTGACCTCTGGTCCCATCAAACAACAAACAGCACCACTCATGTTAACAATCCAGTCCGTGCACAGTGAAACTATTCATTTCAATTTGATCGCCATGCCCCAGTTCGGGCTGATACTAGGGATACCCTGGTTACGGGACCATAACCCTCATATCAATTGGGGAACGGGTCAGGTGCACTTCGAGTCGGAGCTATGCCAGAACTACTGCCTCCCAATGGTCAGAGAGGAAGGAACACCTGCGTCAGTGTCGGGGGCTATCGCCCATCTCAGGGTGTCAGACGACCTTGAGTCTCCACATATAGTGGGCATGGTTGCCGCTAATGTCCCTGCGGTATACCATGATTATGCTGAAGTCTTTCACCAGGGTTCTTCCGAGGTACTTCCCCCGCATCGCCCCTATGATTGTCCCATTGATCTAACCCCTGGGATCCCAGTACCTGTGGCTCGTATCTATTCTCTGTCCCCATCCTAGGATCAAGCCCTTAAGGACTATATTACGAAATCCCTACGTTTGGGCCATATTAGACCCTCCAAATCATCAGCTGCCAGTCCAATCTTCTTCGTCCTGAAGAAGGAGGGCGATATTCGTCCCTGTGTGGACTACCGACGTCTCAATGCCATTACGGTTAAGAATCGGTATCCCATACCGCTTATCTCTCCCTTATTGGACCGCCTAACCAATGCTTCTGTTTTCTCCAAACTGGATCTACGGGGGCATATAAACTCGTCTGAATGTGCAAAGGGGACGAGTGGAAAACCGCCTTCTGTACACGGTATGGTCTTTACGAATACACTGTAATGCCTTTCGGGCTCTGCAATGCCCCGGCCATGTTCCAGCATTTCATGAATTACATTTTTTGTGATATACTGGACGTGTTCGTGGTAGTGTATTTAGATGATATTCTCATCTTTTCGCGTAGTCTGGAAGAACACGTACAACACGTCCGAGAAGTGCTCTCTCGCTTGAGGAAACACTCCTTATTCGCTAAACCCGAGAAATGCCAGTTTCATGTAGATAACATCGAATTCCTAGGGTTCAACATCACACCTGGTGGCCTGGCGATGAATTATTCCAAGGTATGATCGGTCTTAGAATGGCCAACTCCGAAGACCCTAAAGGCCCTACAATCTTTCTTGGGTTTCTCCAACTTCTATCGCCACTTTATCTCTGGGTTCTCTTCCATAGTGTCACCGCTTACGTCTCTTACGAGCCCTCACACCCCTTTCGTCTGGACAGAGGTACACCAAAAGGCCTTTGAGGATCTAAAAACAGCCTTTACTACCGCTCCCGTATTGCAATATCCCGATTCCGAACGTCCATTCATTGTTGAGGCAGATGCCTCCTCATTTGCTCTAGGGGCGGTTCTGTCACAAACCTGTGCCTCCACTGGTCGCTTGCATCCCGTGGCCTACCACTCCTGTAAGTTTAGCTCCACAGAGGCCCATTACAACGTCACCGAGAAGGAGCTCCTGGCGGTTATGGACGCCTTTTGGGTTTGGCGACACCACCTCTTGGGGCGAAGCATAAGACCACTGTGTTTACCGACCATCAGAATCTGCAAGACCTAGCCTCCCTTAAGTGTGTGAATAGCAGACAGGTCAGGTGGCATCAGTTTTTTGCGGCCTTCGACTTCCAAATCAGGCATCGCTCTGGCATGGCTCACGGCAAGGCTGATGCGCTGTCTCGTTCTCCTGAGGGGGTTGCACTACCTGTCTTCCCCGAGACTCCCCTACACCAAGGAAACGTTATCTGTACCTGTACACCCCCACTGACGCTACTTGACACGATCCGTACTTGGGTACTGCAGCACCCCAATCAGGCATCAGAATGGGACCCTGTATACTATGATGGATTACCTTATGTACAAAACCGTCTAGTCCTACCCACCAGCGAAACCAGAAATATAGCCCTGGAGTGGTCCCACGACTCCCCTGTCAACGGCCACCCGGGTCAGGACCGTACTCTGGACCTCTTGAAACGCTGGTGCTGGTGGCCCTCCATGAAGCGGGACGTTGTACAGTACGTACAGACATGCTCAGTGTGTGCCCAGTGTAAAGACCGCAGGAGCCGACCAGTGGGCCTCCTACGACCGCTACCCATTCCACCGAGACCGTGGCACACTCTAACCATGGATTTTGTGACCGACCTTCTAGGGTCCGGGGATTCGACACTATCTGTGTGATGGTTGATACCTTCACCAAAATGGCCCGTTTTCTTCCCTGCCAGGGCATTCCATCAGCCCCTAAATTAGCGCACCTGTTTTTTGAGTCCGTTTTTTGTTTTTTTGGCCTGCCATCGGTACTCATTTCGGATAGGGGTTCCCAGTTTACGTCACGTTTTTGGCGTGCCCTGACCGGCCTTCTCGGTATTGACACGCGCTACTCCTCTGCCTACCACCCAGAAACCGATGGTCAGACCGAAAGGACAAACCAGTCAATGGAACAGTACCTGCGTTGTTTGACTCTGCAACTACAAACAAACTGGTTGCAGGCCCTCCGGTTTGCTGAGTTTGCCTACAACAATGCTGTCCATTCTTCCACCGGTTCCTCACCCTTTTATGCTTTGTATGGCCAGAATCCACGTGTTTATCCCGTCCCCGATATCTCTTCGGCGGTCAATCCGGCAGCTGCTGCCTGCATTCGGGATATGTCCTCTGTTCATGCGCAAACCATCACTCACCTCAAAGAGGCGCAGGCATCAATGAAGTCCCGGGCAGACGCTAAACGCGACCCAACCCCGGTATATTCCGTGGGGTCCCAGGTATGGTTGTCCACCCGACACCTTCGCTTGGTGGGTTGTCAGAAGCTGCTGCCCCGTTTCATTGGTCTCTACGTGGTTTCCCGGGTCATCAATCCAGTGACTTACCGTTTGGTGCTCCCGTCCTCTTGGCGCATACATCCCGTCTTTCACACATCCCTGCTCAAGCCTTGCCCGGACACTTCCCGTCTTCGTTTCTCTCCTGCCCCGGTGTCCCTAGGTTCCCCTGATGTTTTTGAGGTTTCTGATATCCTGGGTTCCCGTCCCCTTAGGGGTGGCTTGCAGTATTTAGTGGACTGGAAGGGTTATGGTCCTGAAGAGAGGTCCTGGGTTTCTGCTGCAGACATCCAAGCCCCCCGTTTGGTGGCCTGGTTCCATCGGGATCATCCTTCCTGCCCACGTGGTCGTGGGCCTTTGGGGAGGGGGGGCTCTGTCATACCCTCTGCTCATTCCACTAGTGAACCCTGCATTCACGCCTATGACCTTTTCTTCATTGGCAGTTGCCCTGGAGACTAGGAAGCAGCACGCTTCGAGGAACGCATCCTCGTCGCGTTGCCGTTTCCATCCATTCACTTGACCGAGTCTCGGTCACGTGACGCGTTCTCACGTCACGTGACCAGGAAGCGTTCAGTACAAAGGCCGTAATTCGCTTTCGTACCGCGCTTCACAGCTGTTTTTCTTTCGGAAAGTCTGTTTGGCTCTTGTGCTTCCTGTATTTGCTCTTGGAACTTGTACCCGGCTTCGTCTCACGGATTGTGTTTGGATTACCCTTGGCTTTGAATTGGAACTTCGAAATTGTTACTTTGCTTGCCGACCTCGGACCGTTTTATGGACTTGCTTTTGGATTGCCCCTGGCCTTCGTCCTACTGACTCGGAATTCTACGGACTCTCCTGCTATCACATGCTCTTGCCAAGTACTAAGGAACCCGCTCCAGGAACGAGATCAGGTGGGGTTTCTTGGATCTGCAGTTGGCTTTCCTGCTGCTTCCGTGGCATCTTGAACCTGTCCGCGTGAGTCCTGGAACCCTTCCACACCCCTAGGTTTCCCTCAGTTCTTCTGACAACACTTGGTAAGGTCTCTTGTTTTACCTACCTTTGCACAAGTTATTCCTGCTTGCCTGGTATTTAACCTATGTTTCTTTTCAGCTTCCTTGGGGTTTCCAGCACTCGGCGGCGTCGGACTTCTCCACCTGTGGCCTCAAGGGTTATACAGGGAGTAGATTTATATCTCCCTGTGTGACAGTTGGGGACGGAGGTCTCACATATCTTCACGACGGTCAAGGTCTAACAATTTGTCCCTTTCTGGAGAAATGTTGCTTCTTCGGTATTTTCTCGATCCTTTCACCCGCTGTCTCTTTGGACCTTGAATTCGCCATTATCTTCCTTCCTACGTTGATGCACCTTGATCGTCCCTTTGTTCGTGTGGTTCTACAAGCTCTCATATGCATGCTTTGATCTCCCTCTCAGATCTTATGCTGCCATGTTCAAAGGAGAGGCAGAAGGGGTATCCCCATCTGTAGCGAGTGTCCCGTTCCTTCAACCATTTCGCAAGGGTACCACACATTCTCCTAAGAGCTAGCGTCAAGGAGGATAGGTCTTGGTATATCGTTATTTGTGCTCCACTGAGAGTGATTGCACCTCCACGCCTCGCTTTCTCTAGAATCCTGGCCTTGTCCTGGTAACGATGGAAGTGGGCAAGGACCGATCTTGGACCCCCAGGAGGACCACCGGCCCTGTGGATTTGTTCAGTTTTGGGCTTGTCGATTGCGTCGTGGGCAGCTAGCAGCTTAATAATGTCATGAAGTGTTTTCTTTAGGTCTTCCTCTGTTTCGCCTTCTTGTTCCGGAATGCCAAAGATGCGCAGATATTTGCGTCTTTCTCGATTTTCCAAATCGTCCATCTTCAGCTTATACTCTTCCTCCCTCTGCTCAAGGTCTGTTATTCTATGTTCCAGCTGTGTTTCCAGGGTGTCTATCGAGACTTGATTGTTCTCCACTCCGTCTAACCTGTCCTCAATCTTGTCTAGACGTTGAGTAATCCTGTCAATTTTGCTATCTATGTTGGCCCCCATGTTTTTTATTTCACTTAGCAGTGCCGCAATATCTCCCTTTGTGGCGGCTGTTTCACCATGCGCGTTCACTTCGTTAGCCATTTTGGGGTCACTGGCGCGGTGAGAGAATGGAGCATAAGCCGAAGTGGCCAACTTTTGTTGTGCATACATATACTCTGGGTGCTACCCCGTGACGTCCCTTAAAGGTTATGAAAATGTCAAGGTTAGAAGTTGGAATGTCGAGGCTTTACACCAGGGTCAAGTTATGGTCTTAGTGGATCCTGCGTTCAGGCAGCTCTTTCCGTCCCAACGTGGTAGGTGTGCTATGATGTTGTCGTAAGAAATAGCTTCTGATGACTGCTTGGTCGCTTGGTTGGGGGGGAACTGTTTGATATCCCCGTAACCCTAGCTCTAGTACCTATCCTCTGCACGCAGGTGTTCTGTTAAACCTTTCTTAATCCCTCTGCCCCTTGTGCATGGATGTCAGGTAGGGCAATGTTTGGCCAGTGTGACCTTAGTCCCAGGTGTCTTCAGTGTGATTCCAGGAGCTGAGGCGTGTCCTTCGGGGATTTCAGGCTAAGTGTGATGACTCGGGCATCTAGTAGGTGCATTGCCATACGTGGTCACAGTGCTCTGTGGGGTGCCGCCTTTTTGAGTTCTTTATACGAGCGATTTGTGTTGTGAATGGAGCCAGGACAATAGCCTTTAAAGGGGGGGGGGCTCAGAGGGGTGTAATTCAGGTTGCCGGGATGCAGGGGGCCAGGTAGATGTGCTGCGCTTTGTTGAATATGGGTTCTTACTTAAGGTGACTCCCCCTGGCCTCACTGGTAAGGATTTGCCTGATGTTCACGTGGAGCAAGTTTGTGTGTTTGAGCGGTTGTTAGTGGTCCGCCTGGTCACACGGGAGACCGGAGGCCAACAGTGTTTGTTGCTGTGGGTTCCTGCAAGCCGTACATTAGGCCTTCCTATGCACCGTTACATTCTCTGTGTGTATTGGTGTCTGTCTGGGCCCCGACCCAGCTCTGTTCCATTTTCTTCCTCCCGGGTCTGGCGGAGTGGCGCTTTGGCCCTGGCAAGAGTCAGCTGGAGTGCGCTAGCGTGGGGATCGCCCTGGGGGAAGTAGCGGCGGAGGCTGATGGGGACGCGGGGCATGTTCTTGCTCTTCCAAGAGCGCTGCACTCACCCCTTAGCTGTTGGGTCCCGGGCGTTCTTCCGGACCTCTATCCCGCCTTCCGTCTAGCTGATCGTGAAGCGGAGGCCCTCTGATCCACCTCCAGGTGTGCCGTTCCGCGGGATGGGGCTGCAGTCAGTCGTCCTTCAAGAGATAGGGGCTCGTGTGGCATAGCCACGTGAGCAATTTTAGGAAGCAAATTTCTCTATGAAACCTTGTCCGATTTTCTTCCGGGTTTCGCCCAGTTGGAGGGGGCCCTTTCCGACGTTGTTTCATGTGTTTTCAGCTCCGGGTGGGGGTGGGGGGTCGAACAGTGGGGGCTCTCGCTGCATTTCAGGACCCGAGGCGCGGAGCTCACTCGAAAGGGGAGAGCATCCGTGCGGCCCCTGGTGGCTAACCGATTAGGTAGATTTTATTCACCACTAGTAATACATCATTGTCATAGATACCCGTCTGAGGCAGGAGGATCTGGGTGTCATCTGCTGTAGGTGACACCCATATGGTCCAGATCATCGAATAACAGCTTCGTAAAGATGTTGTACATAGTGGGTGATACACAAGAGCCTTGGGGGACACCACATGTAATGGGAATTGGGTCGGTTGATGGTGATGCTGATGGAGAGAAGACTCACATTGTTCTATTGTTTAGGAATGATTGTATCCAGGTAATGGCATTCTGCGAGAAATGGGCTGCAGAGGCGAGGTGGTTGCATCAAACTGTATGGTCAACCAAATCGAAAGCCGCAAATAAGTCCAAGAGTAGTAGCAAGACAATTTTCCCATTGTCCTTGAGTTCATCTATCTGAGCTTTTAAGTCAATTAATGCAGTTTCGGTCCCATGTAGAGGTCTGAGTCCAGATTGTCGGATCCCTAAGAGGTGGTTAGTCTCAAGATATTCCTGGATTTGTAGGTAGGTTACCATGTCCAGTATCTTTAAAATGCTTTTTCCCCCAGGGTAAACGATGCAAATGATTCACTTTATTAGCATTTATTTTTTTATGAGCAAGTAAGTTTAATCAGATAGTTGGTATATTTACTACTGTAGAAAATGCACTGTGATCACAAAGACTTCTTGGATTATGATCGCCCTAATCAGTGTCCGCAAAGTCCTTTCATTTCGTTTTCTGAAAGACTTCAGTTTATGGAGTCAGGAAGTTAGGGATGGACTCCCTGTACGTAGGGCCACAGTCCTTTCATTTATGCACTTTTTGTTCTGGAATGGAGGCTGCTAAGGCTTAGGCCAACTCCCAGCATAGAGCTTTGGGCAACTCTACTCAGTGCAAGTACAATACAGAAAAAGGTCTATTATTGGAAAAGGAGGTGTTCACAGAGCCACTGATGTGGAGTTTTATATTAGGTACAGTTTTAGTATGCGCTGTCCCAACCCACCATCACCTATCCAACGCACCATTCTCCACAGTTCAGCAACTCTCCACATTTTCTGGGAGCAAACCCAAAATAAGACACTGCAAGCAAAATCTCTGGTTTCCCTTTAGGTCCTCTGTGGGCCACTATTAGTAATCCACTTTGCCTGCATTGCAGTCTTTGGACTAGATACCTTAGATATTGGTAAGGAAAGATTTTGTTTGTTTGTTGCTTTCCCACCTATTTCAGTGGGATCCACAGCAGATATGCTAACTGCTCTGTGATCCTGGCATGATTTATGTGAGTGTCATCTTTTTAAGCGCCATCACTGACTTAATTCACTTAGGGGTCTGGTAAAAGTAAACAAATCGTTTTGATTATACCATGCTTCATGCTAGACTTCAGCCTCCAGTCCTCGAGGCTACTAGTGCAGGGGAAACCAGTCCCACGTTCAATGGTATATCATTGCTGACTCCCTACTGACAGTAGTTCAGAGGGACCTTGTTTCCCCTTTCATTGCACTTTTTGGCCATTGTTTCCATACCCTCTGTAGTGCAGACAGGATGGTGGTAGTGTTACCTTAATTGTACACTTTGTAGATACAATTCTGTGTCCCTTTTTATTTTTCTACCACTTTGTAAAAAAATAAACCTCATTGTTTAATCCCCGTCTTTTTGGCTCCCTGTCTTAGTTGGCCATCTTCCTCAAGGATAGAAACAAAAGTGAGACCGATTACCCCTCTTAACGCTACTTAGCCAATAGAACACTGTTTGTACGTTAACACGTGGTAGAAATAACCCATATTCCACATAAAGAATGTGTTGGAGTACACACTAAACTTCTGTAAAAAGCATAATTTTATTAGATTCTCATTCTATTGCATAAAACAAACTTATTGAAAGTCATCAAGAAACATAATTTGACATCAAATTTTGCTCATGATTGAAGACTAAAAACAGTGCAACGTCACAACACTTGGAGAACACAGGGAAAATAATGTTGACACTATTAAGGTTGAATCACAAGAAATACAATACAATTTAATGAACAATTACAAAGAAAAAAAAGAGCCCTAAATTATTTTGTGAGGGTATCTTAGATAGTCGACATGTTTCGGCCTGCTTAAATATTTTAGACACTATCCCTAGTGTCATTAGCTCAACAATTAAAGGCCATCTTCAGGACGCTGATTTCTTCACAATTACACAATAATTATTTTTACCCCTGGTGAATGTTCGTAAGAGGATAGTCTAAAAAACAGATAAAGAAATATCAGAAGTCATAGGGGATAACACTTAGTGCAGTTGTTGGTAATTTCTAGCCTTCTCTGGCATGTGAACATAAACATTCTCTTTCTTAATATTCTACACGTACATCAAAGTTATATACATAAAAGACTACACTAGGAAAAGACTAAATATGTTCTTGCTTAACTGGCATAAAACTAGTAGCCTAAGAAAAAAGGACTGTATTAACTGCAGTTTCAGAAGAGTTGTGTCCTATATGCGTTCACACAGTAACAGTAAGGAACAATGGGGGGCTAATCTAAGCGCTTCCACAATAATAACAAACACCTAGCATAATCCATACTATTAAATAGCAATTTAAAGGGCTATATGACGAAGCTGTAACTGCATCTATTATTTCTAAACATTGAACATCCGTTGAATTGCAAAGAACAAGATCAAACTTACATTTGACACAATTGTCACAATGAGTCAATCAAGAGAGTCACGTTTGGCAGATTTTCCGATTTATCTGTAAAGAGCCACACTGGCGGGTCATGGGTGGTTCAGTCCCACTTCAATTGGGGTACCTGTAAAGGGCATTTTTGCCGTTAGTTTGTTTCCAAATAATATCTATGGCTATTTCACAATGCAGCAGATATATATGTTACCACAGACTTACTTTTTTATTTATGTTCCCAGTCGAACTTGGATAGCTGTTGCCATGTTCAAAAGATTTTCAACTACATACATGGGAAGTGATTCTGTAAACTGAGAGATGCCATATGAGTTATTTAGGCGGTTGAACCCACAAAAGTGCTACTATCAATGTTGGGAAGAATGAACAAACTTACATCCAATTATTTAAATAAATTAATTGATAGTAGGTGTAGGTCGTGGGCTTCAAGGAATTTTTATTATTCACACAGATAGTGGTGAATAAAGTACTGCAGAAAGAGAACATGTTTTAGTTGATAAAAACCCATTAGGTAGCCGCAAAGATCCTTTAGGAAAAGAGGAATGAAATGATCACTGCGTCCAACTGTTGCTTTCCAAAACGAGTGTTGATGGAAAGAGAAGGAAAGGAAAAGCAAACTTCCCGACGCGCGCACGTAGACGTTCAATGCCTGTTCCAGGCGTTCTAAAAATACTTGAGTTCCGGGTCACGTGATTTCACAATGACGAGGAAGGCTCACCAGTCATGTGATAATTCGAAAATACGTCACTCAGGGGCGTGTGTGTTCTGAATACTTCACTTGGTGTCTCGCGTTTTGTGATGTTACACATGTATGCAGTGGAAGCGTGAAGGAACCTCAGCTTGTGCATGTGCCTTCTCGCTGGGAGTTAGTGTATTTATATATCTGAATGCCTAATGTGCGCAAAAAGACAGCTTTGACACGCGTGCGTATCATATTACAGTGCTGCATTTGGAATTGCATCTAATGCCAGTGTTCAAATAAGAAACATTGGGAACCACTTCATATTGGTTTTTCCACACCTCAATTATTTTAAAAAACACTGTTAGCCTATTTGTCAGGCTCTTGCAAAGAACAGAAAGTGCTGAGTTATGCATAGATACTATTTAAGGTTGCTTGTGCACGAGCTATTGCCAACAGTACAATGTATGTGCAGAGTCATCATGCAAAAGGCACTGAATAATGCAGACAACAACTGTGTGGTATGAGGATACATGCAGGAAGGGGTATTTTTATATTTCTTCCCAGCTGTGGGATGCGTATCTCACTTGGTCATATACCTACCAGAGTGCGATCCTACATACCTTGGTTGCACAGTTACATATTTTAAGATGGTTTAGAATCATACTGTATGGTCTTTAGGATTTACACTATTGTGGCCGCTGTTGTGAATGTATTTAGATGACACGCTAGTGTAAATCCTAAAGACCATTAAGTATGATTCGAAACCATCTTAAAATATGTAACTGCATTTATCCTTATACCTCCCAGGTGTTGCCTGCATTATTCAGTGCCTTTTGATATAAATAGGGGTGTCCTACTTGGCAAATGGAATTCATTAAAACAGCAAGTGTACTTGCAAGGGCCACTGAAACGGACACCTATCCTAATGCTTGGTCAAGTGAACTGGTCAGAATTGTTTGGTATACCCTAGTGCCATGTATCATCCACTCTTTTGAAAAGTAACGGTGTTGTGTTGTGCCATTGAAAAGCTGTTTTATGCTTGGTTTGTTGACATTTGTCTGTCTTCTTCTTGGCTTTTCTGACATTGCCACTCACCAATAATAAAAATAGATTGCTTTATATTTTCCACATTGCCTACTGCGCCAAAGGGATGAATTGTTTCGCCAGAGCCTGGCTAAACTTCGGGAACAGATTGTGCGGGCCAACACTTTGGTGCGAGAAGCCAATTTCTTGTCGGAAGAAATGAATAAGCAAACGGATTACCAAGTGACTCTTCAGATTCCTGCAGCGAACCTCAGTGCCAACCGAAAGGTAAACCGTGCAACAAGCCCATGAGAAGTGTTGGGGGTGTATGCTCGCTGGGATCCTGTTATGAGCTTTAACCATATCTGTTCTAGTATAGTCATAGAGTGTTATGTTTTTTTATAAAAGTAGGGTATGTTTCTTCGCCCCGTCATAAATGATAGTTTTAGAAATGGCAAGGAATAATTTTGAATGGATTTTGCACCAAATATGTTCCTTTTTACAAAAGTCCAAAAGATCAAGCTCAAGTGCTAATCTATTAAAGGCAAAAAATGTAAATGTGTGCTTTACTCCGCTGAGAAAAATGGAAGGGAGGAACTGTGTAACAAGGCATCAGACAAAAAACAAGTTGCCCCTGTTAAAGTTCTTTCGGCTGGATGTTCCTCCCACATATTCCTCCTCTTTGATATTCGATATCCAGCTTCAGCTGCTTCAGATTTTTTTTTCAGCAGAGGGCACTGTGCGTCGATGGCATCCACCCGATGTCCCTCGAGGGCCTCCGTCTCGTGGATGATGTCATCGATGGCATATATAGCATGGACAGTGCCCGTTGGCTTCAGTTCTGTTTTTCCGTGAATGCTATTGCTTTGAGAAATACAGCTCGCTTCATTTCTTCACAGTGACTTCATTACTTCATACAAAGTATGTCTTCTACGTCGACACCGACTACCCTGAAGACTGGGTTCAAGAAGTTAGAGATTATGGTTTGAAAATGTCATTTACCGACCCACACCGTATATATTTATGGTGTCTCGGGGTGGAGCATGAGACCTCTGAGTGCTCCAAGTGCCATTTGATGACAGGAAAGGCCTTGAAGGAGCAAAAGGGGAAATTGGCAGTAGGGCAAAACCCCAAATCATCTATCCCAACCAAAAAAGCTTAGACTGACGAAGGAGACTCTCCTCGGTGGAAGAAAGTTAAGAGTTTGAGATCGAGGAGTGGCTCCCACCATTCATCGTCGTCGGAGTCCAAGAAGAGGCACCATAGGTCGTCTTCTTTGACTTCATCGTTGGACACTTCCCCTGAGAGGGTACCTTGCCCCACAAAGAAATCCACTCTGTCTGAATGGGAGGCTTTTAGGGCAGAGATGCTACAAATATTTGAAAACCAAACACCTCAAGCTATGCTCCTACCGCGCCTTACAAAGAAGCC
Source organism: Ambystoma mexicanum (assembly GCF_040938575.1). Taxonomy (NCBI): domain Eukaryota; kingdom Metazoa; phylum Chordata; class Amphibia; order Caudata; family Ambystomatidae; genus Ambystoma; species Ambystoma mexicanum. Next base: position 1,115,332,882 of record NC_090930.1, read on the forward strand.
TTGAAAGAAAGGGCTCAACCTAAATCCTGCGCGCCCAGGACAGAGGCCTGATCCTCATCGGGAGCTGTTGAGGCCTCGATCCGATGACATGTCATTGAAGTATCCATCGAGCCGAAAGCGCAAGTCGAGGTCGTCGACACCACAACACCTTTGATGCCGGCTGCACCTTTGACGCCAGCCCAAACCCTCGACGTCCCCTTTGACACCGAAAGCATCGACGCCAGCTGCGCCATTGACATCGGCATCGAGCGCCTCATCAAAACCTATGGCGCCATTGAAAAAGGTTTTGATGACTCCTCCAGCTTTGAATCACTTATTCATTAAACCCTTGATGCCTGAAAAGACTTATGGGCCTTTGCCAAGGAAGGACTATTTTAAGTCCCTTACCTCAAAATATGAGCGAAATAAACCCTCAGACAACGATGCACCGGATTTGGCCTCCAGTTTGGTACGCCAAATATCCCAGAAAGTTTTATCTCTGGGGAATCAAGGTTGAAAGACCTTTATGACAATCTGCAGACGGCCAGTAGGGTGGACACCTCACCTGAGCTAGAGTTTGGAAGACCAGAGGATGGGGAGCATGCTGATGCATCATATAGACAGGTCATGTCCACTGTAGTGGAATATATGGAGTGGCGTAGGCCTACATTACCATTTGAACAGGATGATCTTACTGACATTCTGGATAAGGATCCTCAGTCAGATCCTATATTACGTTTCACATTGCTCTGCAAAACAGGGTGGCAGCAAATTGGGGGATGCCAAAAACCAATCCGGCTATCAATAACAATTTGATCAAGAAGTACCGCCCTTCCTGTAGTGAACCAGACAACCTGTCTAAACACCTCACTCCAGAGAGTCTGGTGGTACAGGCAGCTACCGCAACTTCTAAGCAAGCAGCTTATACCATCCCTCAGATAGGGACGACAAAAGAGTAGATGGATGGGCAAGGAAGGTATTTTCTGCAGGGAGTATGGCGCTCAAATCAGCCAACTCCACATGTGCCCTTGCAAAATGTACATTCAATCTATGGGATTGCATTTCCATGGCGGCAGAGCACATTCCTGAGGGGGGTGAAAGAGATGGGTTCTGAGCCATAATTACAGATGGCAAAGAAGCGATGTGCGAGTCTCTTCAGTCAGGTCTGAAATCTGATGACAGCATCAGCAGAGCCATGGCTACTAGCACCGTTCTACGCAGATTTGCGTGGTTGAGGAAGTCAGGTTTTGCACCGGATGTCATGCCATTTGACGGATCTCACCTTTTTGGCAACAAGGCTGACGAGAGCCTTGAGAAGTTGCAGACCTCAAAGGCGGCAGCCAAATCTTTAGGTGTCACTATTAGGCAGCCCAAGCCTTTTTGCCCTAGTGGACAACTTTGGAGGGGTAGATCTTTTCGCTAGTACTCTTCAGTTGGAAGAGCAAGAGGAATGGCTGGTCAGAGAGGTCAAAGAAACTTCCCTAGTGGTGGACTAGGGAGGGGTGCGAAGCCAGCTCAAGCAGGGGCATCTTTACCATCTGCCACTGCATCAGCCGACTCAAAACCTCTCTGAGGTCTTGAGTCACAACTCACCAGTGGGGGGCAGACTATCTCAGCATCTAGAAGAATGGCGAAACATTACTTTGGATGCTTGGGCATTACAGACCATAGCCCATGGGTACTGCCTTCCTTTCATACATAGGCCTCAGAGAAATCCACGGGGGAGCCACTCTTTGAGGATTCCAGATCTGCTTGCTTCTTGTGCAGGAAATGTTAACCCTGCTAGAGAAAGCCGCTATAGACCAGTGTCTGTAATGGAGAGGAACAAGGGATGGTATTCCCCTTATTTCCTAATACCCAAAAAGGACGGAGGACTGAGACCCATCTTGGACCTGAGGTACTTGAACAAGTTCCTCAGGAAGGACAAGTTCAAGATGGTCACTCTTTCTCAGATCCTTCAGTCCCTCCAACTCAAGGATTGGATGGTGTCATTGGACCTTCAGGATGCTTATTTTCATGTTTCAATCCATCTTATGCACAGAAGATACCTGAGGTTTGAAGTTGGTGGTTCTCATGATCCATTTAGAGTTCTGCCATTCGGGCTAACCTCTGCCCTAGGGTTTTTACCAAACTGATGGTGGTAGTGGCAGCGAGCCTCTGGTGAGGGGGATTCATGTCTACCTCTCCCTGGACGATTGGCTGATCAGGGCTCGTTTTCCCAAACAAGGCCTGCATCCTCTCAACGTCACCTGCCACTCTCTTCATAGACTGGGCTTCTCACTCATTTACAAGAAGTCCCATTCCACACCTTCTCACAAGCTCCGGTTCATTGGAGTTGATACATCCTTGGAAAAGAGCTTGAACTCGAGATGAGTGTTTAAGGCATTCCACAGATGGTCTCCACATTTTAAAGTGCTTAGCGTCTCCCGGTCTTCTTTTTTTTTTTTTCTTTTTTTTTAGGTCGCTCGGCCTCATGGCATCCTGCATTGAGAATGAGATCCCTTTAATCGGTTCTCACAACTCAGTGGTCCCATTTCTCAGGAAAGATGTTGGATCCCCTTCAGGTTTCGAGCAGAGTCGCACTGGATCGCATGTGGGGGCCTGAAACTTTGCATTGATGGTCAGCTTTTCATTGGCTATACAGGTCACAAACTGTTTTAGGCTGTTACGAAAGTGGATCATTCTGGCTATTTCGGAATGTTACAGACTGGCAGGCAGGGATCCTCCTGAGGGGTTAAGAGCCCATTCCACCAGGGGCATGGCTACTTCTACAGCCCTGCAAAGGGGTGTACCGATATAAAATGTCTGTGAGGCAGCAACGTGCTCTACGATTCACACAAAACAGTGAATCGTAGAATGGAGTCTTCCCTCAATCAGGATGGGAGCTTTGGAAAAGCACTCCTGCATTTGGTTCTTGAAAACCTTAAAGAAACTGAAATTCTTACTCCCTGCACCAAATCTAATACTGCTTTGGGAGTCTATCAAAGATGAGGAATATGTGGGAGGACACAATTCATTCGAAGAGCAAGTTACTTACCCCTGGTAAAGTTCTTTCTTTGACTGGATGTTCCTCCCACATATTCCTCATTGCCCTCCCACAGTAGAATTTCCAATGCTATTACAGCTGTCGCTCCTTCAAGGCCGAGTATGGCCATTCCGGTGGTTATGCAGGTATTTCTACTGTAAGAAAAAACAGAACTGAAGCCAACGGGCGCTGTGTGTGCTATGTATGCCTTTGATGACATCATCATCGAGACAGAGGCCCTCAAGGGACATCGGGTCGACGCCAGCGACTCACAGCGCCCTCTGCCGAAAAGAAAATCTGAAGCAGCTGAAGCTGGATATTGAATATCAAAGATGAGGAATACGTGGGAGGAACATCCAGTCGAAAGAACGTTACCAAGGGTAACTAACTTGTTTTTTGTCTGATGCCTTGTTACACTGTTTCTCCCTTCCATTATTAGTCCCAGCAGGGGAAAGCACCCATTTACCTACTTTGCTTTTTAATAGATTAGCACTCGAGCTTGATCTTTTTGTCTTTTGGGACTAGGAACATATTTGGTATTTTTTGTGCAACCATAACTTCATTTTTGGGGTTGTGTTCAACATAAGTGTGTAAGGTTTCTACCTGCATACAAGTGACAGCATGACAACCTAAATACAGTAGCATCACTTCCAACGATGAATTAACTTAAGCCTTAGTACGGAGCAGTACATTTCAACCAATATCTCAGTTTAGCTTTTGAGGTATTCGTCTTTTGAATCTTTTTCAGCTGATTTACCAATTTCATGGTTTTCAATGACTTTGCAAACAGGTGGTTTTGCCATTTTAGGGTCCGAAATTTAGGGGAGCTGGGAGCTATTTTGCTCCTGCTTTTAGCTTAGGAGAGCCTGATTACCTTGAAAGTAACATCTACCAGGAGCTACTTTTGACTCCCCAGGCCAACTGATGTCTTACAAACATGCATGCATGTAATTAAATTTGAGCATTTGAGAATGCTAATAAAGACGAAGTAGGACTCATATAGTACGTTTACTACAGAAAAAAGCACCCCAGAGGGTTGCTCTATGGATTATTAGAGCTACCAATCGGACCCAACCTGAGAAACGTATGCATCTAAAAACTTAGATATTTGTTGAAGCTATAAGAAATGTACCATTTAATATTGAAATGGTTTATTCATTTTATGCTTTTCTTCACAAAAAAGAATTAAATTGATTTCTCTTCCTATGAAAAACAAATATATATATCTCTATTGTGATATCCGTGAAAACACCTTCACCACAATTTTGAATGCACTGGGTCTGAATCACAATTGATATGTATTGCTCTGATTTTGTTAGGATGGCTCCCTCGCATCCTAGTATTATAAAACTGTAAATACATTTGTTTACGGAACACAGAAGAGACATTTTTGGAATATCCAAAGACTTCCGGTTCACAAATTATGCCGAACAATTGTTTTTCTTCATATAGACAGTTAACTTAATATTTATCTATGGCATCCATCACCCATTTGTCTAGGACTCATCTAGTGCACCGTTAAACGTAATTAATCATTCATAATGGACAAAAAGTTAATGTGTGCATCTCATATAGAAGTTAGATTTGCAGTGCGCTGAGTACTCACTCATGGTTCCCCAGCAGTGGCTCCTGCCTGCTGGGGGATGCCCGACATCCAGGAGCTGGTGTTGGCTCTTGCTCATTGGATGTTCATTTCAAACCCTGCATTTGGTTTTGATGGTATGATGGAGTTGACTACACTGAACGCTTCTAATAGTGTTTTCCTCATGTAAAGTATTTGATAACATGTAAAGCTCACCACACAATTTCGACTTAGCTGTTGGTGGCTCTTTACTTGTCGTGAATGTGGCCACCTACTAATAATGACCACTTGATAAGGGTAGGAATTTTGTTTAACCATGTATTTATTGAGGCAATGAAATAAAGGTGTACATGAATTGCAGCTGGATGGTCCTTAACCCTGAGACTTAATATCAGATAGTGTATCGTATCCAAAGACTACAGAGGACAATGTCATATTGTTCTGTAAAACTTTGCTACATAAAAAAAAGGCAGCGATATCAGACTTGCATAAAAACCATATATGGCAATATTGTCAACATATTTAAAAAAAAAAAATTAATGAGTATTGGGTCAAACCTGTGGGTTTTACTCAAACAAGCTGAACATTATCTAATTGTATAGAACATAATATATAAGACCTACTTTAAGGCAAGGGGCATAAATGGAAGCAATGATGACCCGGAGAGGGGTAAGATGGAAAGTACCAATGAGTTTAGAAAATTAAGCTCCACATTGGACCACTACCAGTAATAATTACCAAGTAATCGTGCATCAAGTGTGCGCTCGTTTTTTTCCAGATTGTATGGAATTTCTGTGAGCTACCATGATGGTTATAAGCAGATTTTTCAAATACTTCCAGAGTACATAGATCATTTAGCTATACATCTACATCAGGTTTACTTGGAGGCGTTCATAGCCAAAGTATATATTTTTTTGTTAATTGGAAGGTATTTACTTATAATGTATACAATTGTTCACACCATTGTCCACATGTTTGTCACTGGAGTTTTGCATTTGGTTGGCTGGCAAAGTTTCTGTTTTATGAATTACTTTTTTTTTGTCGCCAGAGAGGTGCAATAGTTAGTGAGCCAGCCATTCAAGTGAGACGAAAGGGTAAAGGCACCCAGGTGTGGACCATCGAGAAGTTGGAGAACAAACTGATCGACATGAGGGATCTGTATCAGGAGTGGAAGGAGAAGTCTTTGCAGGTACTTGTTCAAGAAAATACTTAAAATACCTGACAAGACATTTGTCTTTTTTTCTGATGTGCGCTCTTACAATTGCCTAAAGTTTCTTCTTAATTTTTGCAAATTTTTGTATAGTTTGGTGGTCCCCCACATTTTTATTTAAACTCTTTGATGCTTTGAGGAGAAAACTAAGTAGTAATTGAATGGCAATCTGTCAGGATTCTGATTGACAGTTCTCATGCCAACAAAGATTGGTACTACATTCCTAAAAAGAAAGGAGCCCCAGGGTGCAGGGGGTGCTTGTGTGCTTGCATTGTTTGCTCATCCCAGCCCAAGGACTGCAGCTGGTGAGTGCATCTTTGTAAAAACCATGACACTTTAACTTTAAGTGGAGACTTGTTTTTCACTTGAAATACGGTGAGGGATCGCTCTAATCATAGAGTTATGGCATTGAGCAACACTTGCAGACCTTCTTCGGGTGGTCCATTGCCGTACCTCTGCATCCAAGGAATCCAACCTTGCACCAATCTATGAAGCGTGAGTCCTAAAATTGATTATTGGTCCAGGTCTTGCTCTACAACGGTACAGTGCACTGCGAGAGATGCATGTTTTTATCTTGAGTATGCCAAATAAGTTTGACTGTTGATGAAGTCTTCTCGGGCAAAATTAGATTGACTTTCTAGTCCCGAACTACCAAACAATCCCAACCTCTGCATGCCACAATCACAGAACCAAACACAATCTTATTTATCTCAGACGTCACTCTTCCGCTCTCAGTAGAATTAACCCCATGACTACATGTCCATAATGCCTTGGGAAGGATAGCTAACTGCAGAAGAAACAATTACCTCTGCAGACTTTTGTTTCTGCACACCCTCACATTGCTTGAGCACTCTGGATGGGGTTGGTAAGGTAGGTGCAATGGCGGTTGGAAAGTGGCCTTGTTCAGAAAATGCAGGAAGTGGTGGCCAGCCCTTAAGGAGGGAAATAGTTTGCTTTCTCGTTCTGTCTTCCCACCTTGTCACACAGACATTTTTACAAGAGGAGGCACACGGGGCAAACATTGAGAACTGGTACACCTTCTGCTGCCATTATGTGACTGCATTTTGGCGTGCCAGATCTCATTTGTAAATGTTATTTTGTCATGTTTTCTTACAGTAGCTCTGGCTAATTTCATCCAAACCCAAAAGGGGAAGTTAGTTGGTGCATCAAGACACTTGCTTCATTCAATTTGGCTCTTCTGCTTTGGAAATACATCAGGCACACTTTGACTTGAAGATGGACATTTCTGTATTCTGATCAAGTTTATGGTGAGAGAACAGTTCTACCAATGTTCTGCTCCTTTTTCTGATTTCTTCTTACGCCTTTCACACAGGTGTTTATGGAGGCTATTCTATTCTTTTCAGGGCAGTTCTGAGACATACAATTCATGTCAACCCTTCACAGAAAGGCAGAGAGGCTCATTCAGAAAGTGTTGTTCTTCTCTCCCTTTGGCTTTATATTTTTCTGTATGTGTATTGTTCCTCAGGTCAGGTAATACTATTTTGTCAAGTAAGCACACAGGAACTAGTGGGTATAGTGCACCATTAGCTCTGACAGACTTGTCCTAGGTCATTGGTCTAGGCAGACTGTGATGTGCAAGGCCTACTTTCTTTTCCACAGGGCCCAGCCTTCCCAATTTCATGCAGGGGAGAGGAGGAGCCTGAAGGGTGCAGCTGCTGCTGTTCGTTGGTACAAGACAGAACACTGGTGACAGTTGTCAAATTAATGGACACAATTAAATGGCACAAAAAGAGTCTTAACAGTACGGGAGGGAAACCCCCCTATCAGCCTGTAGGTAGTGCTTGCAGATCAGTTTTCATTTCGATAAACCTAAATGTGGGTGCACCTATTTCGGTACCTTACTGAATGGAAAAGGACACATTTTTAAACACATCTTTTTGGAAAGTATTTCCATTTGACTGCAGGATGTTAGATGTTCATTGTACAAGTGCACAGAGGAGTTGCACACGGAACACTGGAACACTCAGCTATACAGGAAAGAACTGGGAGACGCTAATTCTCAAAACAAACATAAATAATAATTTTCTGATTTTATATAATGCTTCATCCCGGATTCTGCCTTTTTCTAACCAGTCTAATAACCTGTGTCCCCATTTTAACCCACTCATGGTACTCAATTTATTGATTCGTGTCAATGAAAGACTAAGTCCGCCAAATGGGGGAATTAAACCCATGTCACAAGGTATCATCCTGTTCCGCAGGCAGGCACCTTCCGCTTGCGCTATCTGGCTAATAACTGCGAATGTTTTCAGACTCGAGCAGGAGCCTCTAATTGGGAGTTGGTTGAATAGGCTCTTAATCTCTGCTTATTTTGCAATGGTTATGCACATTGTGCATATTACCAAAATACTAGCATGTGCCAAACCATGGCTACACGCAGGTGACTGGTACATAGGCTCTTCTAGGGTGAATAAGTCTCAACTACTAACCTTGTTTGTAGAGCAGTTATACCATGTAGGCTATGCAGTAATACACATTGTTTCATCTTTCAGTCACATAAAATATTCTGGTATGCATAGTCCTGCTTTTATTACGATCACTGGAATTTAAAATGATAGGTGCTATGAATCCAAGACTTCTAAAACATGATTTCAGATCAGTAGTGATGTTAGGTGAGAGAAAGCGGTAATTTGTTCTGCACTACTAGCATTGGCAGCCCTTACAATTATGTTCAGCAGTTCATTTTCATGAAGATTGATGTTGTGCGGCAGAAGAGAAAACATGTATTTTTGTATATTAAGTGGTTTCACATATTGTGGTTGTTCAGAAAGGTTTTCGCTCCTGCATATATATGTTTCCATTCAGCTTGGGACATCTCTTTCTTTGAACTTTATGCATTTGGCAAAACCAATACGATTTTAGTTGAGAAATGTTAACAAGTTTTATTTAAACTGTTGTGAAACGTCTGGTACTCTCTTTGATTATGGGAAATGTACTCCTTGCACCATGGAGCCTTTTGATTTTAGTGGTGTTTTTGGAGCCGGTCTTAGGAGACAGTGAGAGAGTTTGGCAGTGCGAGACCCAAACCAATTTAAAAGAGTGCATTTTACATAGTTTGTCACCTGACTCCTGCATAGCATGATACTCCCTTGGCAATAGCCATTGCTCATGGCATCCTAAGGAGACACAAGTGTGACTGATAAATTGACCATTGGAGTGATAATTGTTTGTGACGAGTATTTCTAGTGAGAGTGAATGGTTCATTGATTTCCACGCCCCACAGTTATTTTATGTTCATAATGTCTGCTTGTTAGAGATGCAGAAATGTTATGTTTTTAGGGGGCACTTCATATCTGTTGTCACATATCACACAACAGAAAAAAGATGCATGCCCGTTCCAAATAATGACTGCAAGCAGGTAGCTTTACTGCACGTTTTCTTTTGTTGTGCGTCTTGGAAGGTAAGCCGTACAAATCCAGTGAGATTTGATACATCAGAAGAGAAATGTGGGTGCATTATGTCTTTTACCTGTTCATTTAAATGTAAGCATTAGCCTGCAAAGGCTCAAAACTTCTGCTTCGTTAGCAGAAGTGTGGTAAAGGAAATTCTCTGATAAAACAAATATATCTTCGTTAGTTTGCAGTGACTCTTGCCTTATGTTTGCATGTATGCAATGCATTCCCACCCTATAAAAGAATCCTGGCTACACCGCTAGTCCAGGTATCGCTTGCCCTAGGTCTGTATTTAGAGTGGTGTACGTGGGAGGGCATCGTCTAGTCGAGAATCCTTTCAACACTCCTGTTTCAGATCACTACGCTCATGAGTGCTTCTTTAAAGGACTAGAAAGCTCAGTCATATGAGCTGCGAGAAAGTGCCTTGTGGACTCATGAGAAGAGCCATCGCCACATAAATCCTTTGGAATTCTAGCATTCAGGTTGACCTTCCAATAACCTTTGCTCCGGAACCCCGAATGCCAGAACCAGATGGGCTTAGCAGACTATCCTAAAGAAGTGAAGCACAGATGAAAGGTAGTGGAATCCTTTTGATTTTGCAAAGAAGAAATGACTGTTCAGTTAAGGCTCAAAGTGATCTAGCTTTCAGCACTCTGTCTAACTGCCTAGTGTGAGTGCCCAAGTCAAATAAGCTACTCATCTTGGTCATGGAAACTCCATCAGGCCATCATCCCGTTCCTGTTTAATCTTTAGGATGTACTGTGTTCAGGAGCATCACCCATAGGGCAGAACCTAAAGTGTCCCTGGGTAGCACCTGTCCAAAGCATGAAGGCAAGGGGACTATGCTTCTACTATGGATAGAGAATAGCTTCTCACCATAGAGTAACTAACAATTATTCAAATAAAGACTACCCAACTGCATTTCTCATGATCTGTTTACAGCCAAGATCCAACATTCACCCGTGCCCTCTGAATAACCTACTTCACGGTTGCACCTTATGTGCTCTGCAATACTCTCAGTGGTACGTCTGTATCTACCTCTGTGACGCTGGCTCAATTGTGTTAGATCGACTCTGGTGCCATGGAGTTACGTACAACTTCTGCACTGCACCCCACAGTTCAACAGAGTGCTTCTGCTTCACCTTTCATGTAGCACACCTAAACTGCACCTAGCAGCAACCAAGTGCAGAACTGTGCACTTCACATCTTCTCTTTGATATTTCTCTGCACAGGCCCAACCCTTCACCAGGTGGCGAAGTAAATAAAATAACTTCTATGGATAACATATATATACAGAAAACAGGACCAGCACACAGGCTTCTAAAGAGTTCACAGTCTAGAAAACTCCACCTGGGCCTTTGGTGAAGCTTACATTCTCCTGATGAATTTCATGTTCTTAACCTGAATATCCACACTTTATTCCCTTTAGTATAGAAACATATTCTGATTGGCTTGGGGTTCACAATGCACTGCAGTGTCCCAGTGTTAATCTTTGTGCCAAGGTTCTAGGTCTGTACATGGGGGCCGCACACAGGAGGATCCCAAAGAAGACCTGAAATATGCTTAGGTGCACCCTGTTGAAGAGTCCCAGCCACTTCTGAAGACTCGGCACCATGCTGGCATTCAAGATTGCATAAAAGAGCTCCAACGTCAGCAGCCACGTAGTTGCAATTGTCTGCCAGATGAGCAGAGGGCAGAAAGGAGCCCTGCAGTGCCAGAGGACCAATTTGCGACCAGGAGGGGAGTTTTAAGATCCCAAGGAAGAGATTCGTCAGATGAAAACGGCTCATAGTAATGCAGACTTCAAGGTTGCAGCGGTGACTATTGGGGAGAACAGCTGGAGAGGTTGGTATTGTCAGATGGAAGGCAGGAGCTCCACATAAAAAAACCCTGCAGCTGTTGTAACAGAAGCAAGAGTACAAGAACCCAGTCACTTCAAAGATCAGCTGAAAAAAGGATTGCAGCAGTTTTGCTGTTGAAGAGCCAGCAGAGTGTTGTCCTTGGAGCAACAGCCGGAGATGTTTTGCCGACTTTATGGGCAGGGATCAGCAAGCAAAACCCCCAGCTCCACATGAGTGAACCGCAGACCCCAGTTGATGTTGGAGGACAACAGTGACCCCCATCCATGGTACTAGGCCGGGTTTGGAACAAAGTATAGCGGGACATGTTGCTGGAGGTCTCGGGCTAGGAGGGTGATACAGCGTCACACCACACAATTCAACCATGGAGAAAAAGGCCCAGCAGTAGGAACAGACAACACCAGCCCTCTGAAATCAACCAATGCTCTGACTTCTGGATCAGGTGACACAGACGAGTCCTTAAGATTAACAGTGCACAAAAACACCCTGTACGGCTGGTGATCTGACTTATCTTGTTGGATCAATGGGAAGGAGCGCTTCACAGAGCCCCTTGAGGCAATGAGCAAAGTAGGACTTTGCTGTTGGATTTTTAAGAGCTGGAGAGATGTTGGTGCAAAAGGTAACTGTAGATTTTATCACAGCAGAATTCTGTCGAATTCAAACTGGTCAAATTTCTGGGGACGAATTTGGCTGCAAATATATGTTGGTGGATGGGTAATCGCATAGTAAAGATAGGAGGTGGTCAGAAGTGCCTGTGCTGTGGGGGGGGGGAGATCTCCCACTGCATATATTTGCAGCCAAATGTAAAAAAAGAAAAAATAATTTGATCTGATTTGATGAGATCACCTAGAACCAGTGTTGATATTCTTGTGTTGGTCATCCATCCTTGTACTACAGGACAACGTGCTGTCATTTGGCAACGTACTGGTGCAGTCTCATTTTATATGCTTAAACCGGGGATATGAGGTGATCCCATCCTCCGACCACTCACACATGTACAATTTACAGATTCAGTGATCAACTAAACAGCTTATGTTTCCTCTTATATTATTTTGTGGGAAAGCCAGGAAGGTGTGGATTCCATAGGAATACCAAACATCCTACTACCAGACACAACCAGGCCCATCCACGGAAACCTCTGTGAGCTCCTGCTAAGAGTTCACACCTGAGATGTCCATACATGGTAATTCCGAGTTTCCACTCAATAACTCACTGGGAAACAAAACAGAGTTGCCCCGTTACTAGATTTCTAAGAAACAGGAGACTCCATTTACAGTCTCTCTGCACAAAGGTAAAAGGCTTCCTGTGGGATAGAATTGCATTGACTTGTGCAGACACCATTTAGGGTGCACTTAAAACAGCCAGAAGATCTGTCTGGCCAAGCTAATTTTCCTTAGAGAAGACAGGTGGGGGTGAAACCAGCCAATGGAGATTGTATTAAATGAGCAGAATATTGTTCTTAAACATTTTGTTGCATAAAATTGCTAAAAATTAATGCTGTAATGTCTTTTGGTAGTTCGCACTTGCAGTTGCTTGGGAATTTACATGGCATGGGCCGTTTTGATCAGGAGTGATTTTACACATTTTCCAAATAATAATGTTACACTTTCATGCTACATGTGACCTTAGCATTAAGTAGTAGCTCCTCTGCAGACACTGTTCACATATTTGCTCTGTTACTACATTTTATAAAACAAATGGGCTACTGAATTGAGTAATGGTTCTTTATTCTTGTTTCCTTCACAGACCTGGTTGAGTAATCCCTCCCTGTCTTCCTCTCCTCATCCCTGGTGTCAGGTGAGGATCTTAACGGGTTTAATTCAAGCACTCCTGTTATTCCTCCTAGATAATGGACATGCCACACTCATTCCAGTACTGTGCATCCTTGTGGCACTCACTGCACCTCTTGAACCTTCTTGCCTTCCTCACTTTCTTTGTCTCTCCATCCTTTTTTCCTAAATTCTCATTTGACCCTTCTTTCAAACACTTCACATTCCTCAAGTATCATGTGCCCTAATAAAAAAAGCAGGTGCTGTCCTAGGTACTAATTGGGCCAAGAGTATGAGATCAGGAGAGCCGTCTAAGACATTACACAGACTTCCCAAGACCCAGTCAGGTAGCAAGAAAAATAACTCTACCCTCAAACCCAGCATCCAGCAAGGATCTGCTGCATTGCTTTAAATGGAACCATTGGCAAGATGTTTGCCTGTCCTATCTTGTCATTTGGCTTTCTTCCTGCTCCCACATGTATGGATTTGCCAGATATGGAAAGCCCAGGCAAATAAGCGTTATGCATTAGTGGCCAGGTCTTGGACCCCAGTCCACATCCATGCCAAAGTGTCTGTTGCTGGGGAGATGTGAAGGCCAAACGCTGCCCAAGATTGGACATCCCCTTCCAGTTTCTGTACAAGATTGGACATCCCCTTCCAGTTTGTATGGTACAGATCCTTATCATTGGTGGGCTCTGGGGCTACTTCAGCTCGAACCCTGGATAAAATCGGAACTCCTGCAGTCATTCTTCATATCATAGTTGTAGCCAAGTACCCTACGAAGACGAGCATCCTGCTGAAGACCCAGAACTCATAGTTAGAAACCAGCTAGCCAGCATTGCTTTCTTCAATCACCCCAGCAAAGCCTTGCTTCTTTACTGATCTGCAGAAGACCTTCATCAGTGCTTCAACCTCTGGACTGGTGGGAACAACCAATCTCAACCCCTGCTTGGGGATTCTGCCATGTAAGCCTTTGTAAGCATCGCAGAACCATCCAGTGGGCTGACCAGCTTCTTCCTAGGCTACCTCACTGCCTCGGTCGCTGCATTGGTTGCCATCCTGAGTTGAGCATTGAAACTCTGCAGCTTGGGCATCTTTCTGGAGTCGTCTGCATTGGCCAGCCCAATGAGAAATTGAAAGAGGGTCCATTGGCTGGCCTATGCAGTCGACATCGTCTTGCTGGACAGAACAGCCATGGGTCTGCAGCATCTCTTGTCAAGATTGGGTGAAAATGCAGAACTAAATTATCTTACAATAAACCCTCTTAAATCAAGGATTGTGGTCTTTAAGCATTCACAGAAGAAAACCCACTTTTCAAACTGGTCCCTAAAGGGGCAATTCATTCAAAGGGTCGAGGAGGTGAAGAATTTAGGATCCTTTGTCTATGCCTCTCCGGCTTGTTACAAAGCGGAAGCAGATGTGGCTGCAAAAGTCTCACAGATTGCATCACAAATGCTTAAATGCCAAATTTTGCATGTTTTCAATTGTACCGCTTATAAATTTTACATGGCAAAAGCGGTTCCTGTAATTCTTTATGGTTTGGAGGCAACGCCCCTTCTCTGGCCCATGGACTGGAGCGCAGTGGGGTGTCGACTTTGGAAGATGATCTTGGGTTTCCCTTCTTGCACTCCGGGTTGGAGACTCAGATTTGAGCTAGGCCTAAAATCATTGGAATGCATGGCAAATTGTAAACTGGTCTCACTTTATCGGGAAATTATCTCCGGACAGAGTTCGTGGTTTTATGGAGATATTCGATGTCATCTACAAAAAGCTAAATCTCCCATGGTGACTGACCTAGAGAGAAGAGTGAGAGTGTTGTTAGAGAAGGTGGACTTAGAGGTCGACATTCTTTTAACAAACCCACTCAAAGTCAAGCAAAAGCTCGAAATCTGTGACTGGATAGAAACAGTTGCAAAGGTAAGGGAGTCCTCTAGTATAAACCCGTTTATTTTGGCAGAAAAAAAACTTGGTTGTCTTTCTCGTTACCTATTGAAGTTTCCTGATAGGGCAGTGAGGAATAACTTCTTAAGGATTAGGTTAAATCTGGTACATAACGGAGAAATGTTGGTAAGACGTCAACAGGGAGACAAAGCTATAAAATTGTGCAATGTTTGTGACACTCCATCAAACCAAACATTAAGGCACTTATATATGGAGTGTGAGGGAACATGGGCAGTTCGAATGATGCTGTTTAGGAGATTTGTGCTTTGTGGTGAAGGGCTTATTGCAGATTATTTTTGGGACAATTTGGTTTCTGGATATAATGTTGCTTGAACAGCTTCAATAGTTTGTGTTTTAAAACTTCACAAAATAATGGAATAATGTCTTTATATTGGCCTAAGTTTTAGTGTTCCTTTTCTTTTAGATTAATTTATGGTTGTAATCTGTCAAGTGTGTTCTCTTTTCTTCACTGAATGTAATCTTTTGCTTGGTGCAAGTTGGATATACTTTTTTGGTATTGTTATATGGTTATAATTTTTTTTGTCTTTTTTTATGTCTTTTTTTAATTTATTTTTTTGTTTTTTGTTGTTGTAAAGGTTCATGGCTGAACCGTATACAAATAATAAAAATTTTAAAAAAGAACCTTTGCAGCTCGTCGACTTACGAAACAAGAAGCCCCCCCCCCCTGTTGTTGCAACTCTACAACATGAAGAGGAGTGTAATAGGACCAGTTTCTTTAATCTGCCGAGAGGGTCCACTTCCGCCATTTCTTCTGATTGGTCACCGGTAATGGCCACCTGTGTCATGTCTTTGGGCTCCTCTGAGAAAGTCGCGGGAGTGGTGGTCCTTTTTTCAGTCCTGTAGAGGTGTCTATACATCTAAGCACGAAACCGCTGACTAATCAATCCCAAAACCCAACACCAAAAGTGACATCAGCACCTGATACCCCTGGACTTACTTCATCAGAACCAAGGCACAAGAAAAGGGGGCCTAGAGATTTCAGGAACTTCTATGTTAGTTATGGTCGTAAATAGGAGAACACGTGGTGAGGTGAGTAAACCTACCTGTTCCTATCCGCCCTACCTGCATAGGATTTAACTGGTGTTAAGACTTTACCCTACCTCTCCCTTGCCTGAGCGTTATCGTTCGAGTTCTGGTCAAGAAGTCTCCCCTGGGCTTCTCCTAAGGTGGTTGGATTGGGAGAGGGTCTGCTAAGAACTTCTCTTTTATTGAGTTCTAACTTTGAGACCTTAATAAACTGCTCTGTTGGCTATGCCAACACTTGTTTGGTCTCTTAAAAAGACTCCTATTCTTATGAACTGAACTGCATTGGGGCCTGGGACTTCAGGGCACTAGGCCCCCCTCTTTTGTAGCCAGGGGAGGAGTTTTTAGGGTCAGGTACCTTATACTTTAAGGTTTTGTATGCTGTTTTTAACTTTACCCATATTAGTTCACTAACTGATAGTCACTTACTTGGTTCTTTAGTTTACTTGCTTTGCTGTCCTAAAGTATTCTGAAACTGATCGAATTGTTTTGTAAAAGTGAAGTGTTACTACTCTTAGTAGATTATACCAAAGTGAATGTTTTAGTGTGTTACTTGTAGTTTTTCATTAATAAGAGTTTATCTAAGGCCTATATAAATAACTGTATTTTGATCAATTCTGGCTAACTTTTATTATGAAGTGTGGTCTGTGTGTGCTTAACTGTGAATGCTTCACCACTCAAACACTTCCTAAGTCTAAGCCTTGCTGCTCAGTCACAGTACCTATATAGAGTTTGGCTAGAGGCTAGACGTTGGTGTCTATACAAGTTCATCAGAATAGAGTTACTTTGTTCCTTGTATAGGGGGAGGGGGAGAGATGGAGTGAGGGGAAATATGGGGAAGAGGGTAGGAGTGGTGAGGGACATTATAAACCGCTCCGCAAGAACTGCAAAGCTTCACTCAGTCAGATCACTGCAGAGAGCAACCTTGCATCAACCCACCCTCCATGCTGGGAGTATGCAGCTTGCCCAGGCAATATGAATTAGAGGGACTGAGTCAGTAGCAGACCCAGAACCCGGGAAAGAGATCCAACACTAAGAGAGATATAAGGGTGCAGAAGTAGACACAGAACACAAAGGTGGCATGCTTGTTGGCACAAACCTTTATTTAGCAGAAAATAAGGAAGAACCCTACCTGTCCCTAGAACTGAGAGGGGTTTCTCTGCCTCAAACAAAACTAAGAATGGCGTCAGAATGTCCATCAAAAACAAATAATTCACTGTCCTATGTTCCAATTCTATTTCCATCCTTTACACGTCAAAAGAAAACTATAAAGTAGGCTACACCATGACTCCAAAAGGCTGGCTCCCTTGTTCGGGAGGATTTTTAGGCAGTTGTTGAATGATGGGGGAATATCCTTCTTTCTCTGGCCATCACTAGACTTTTTTGGATTGCTCTACAAGGATGGGGGGAGGGAGGGTTTCTCTTCCCCAGACCTTCTCAGGCAGTTTGCTTATAGTTCTAAAAACAAGATTGAGAAAGTGTCTCCCTTCCCCAAGCCTTTCTTAGGTTCTCTTTCAAAAGTATCAATATTGTCTGGATTTCTACCAAATGATATATCTTCCTTCCTCTGGACTTCTCATAATTTGGCACAAATTATATCTTTCTCTTCCCCTGGTCTTCTCTTGACTTTGGTTAGAGCATCTTTCTCTCCTAGTTTGCTCTTCTGTCTTTTGCCAAAGGATACCTTTCTCACCCCTTGGTCTTCTCTTCTCATTATGTGGGTCCAGACCCCCTTTTCAGCTTTGTAATGTTTCTTACTTAAGCCCGGTTCACTATCCTGCCAGACGTGACCTTGCATGTACAAATCTCTCAGCTTCTCAGTATTCGGGTCCCGGACCCTCTTCTTAGGTTTATAGTGTCAGGCATTCCCTTGCATATACAATTCTCCAAGTTTCTCCGTATTCGGGTCTAAGCACCCCTCACCCCCCTTTTCCAATCTATTTCCTTCGACTGTATATTCGGGTCTCTCTCGGGTTTTCCCTCTCCCAATATGTCCTTATTCGATATAACTGCTTGATCCCACTGGGATGAGGAAGATGGTTCTGCACTTGCTCCCATCCACTTCCTCTAGGGTCTCCCAGTGCCTTCGCGGACCCCCTCTGCGTACCTTCCAAGTTGGTCCACAAGGGTTCCGGTTCTCGGTAACCACTGATAAGCTTCTCTGGCTTTCCATTGGCGCTCGTGGTCTGCTCTCGACATCTCCGCCACGCTGGTTTCTCCCCGGACGTCGGGTTCCACCTGGACCACTTGGATGGCTGCCTTCCTGCCACATGTTCCCCAGCCTTCGGTTAAGTCTTGGCTAGTCTCTGCCTTCTGTGTCCCTGCCTTCCCTCTCCAGGCTTTCTGGTCTGCAGCACGTCCTTGCTGCGCGGCTTCGCTCCCCAGCTGGATGCTCCTCTGGGGCAGGGCTGACACTGAGGAGAGTCCTTCGTCAGTTTTTATGGCATATTGACTTGCGAGTCTCCGATAGCTAACATGTTTGTCTTGGTTCAGCATAGGGCTCTTTATTGCCCTGCTCTGCTACTTTTGGTGTCATCCATACTCGTTCTTCCCTCACTCTTCCTCGTTACAGTATCCTCTAACTGATAGACAGGATTGCTGTTTATGAGGTAACAAGCATAAAAAAAAGAGACCGAGAGGGTGGGGGTTGCTTGGTCCCTATCCATGTTGTTGGGTGAGCAATGCCTGGCAGCATGGTGGTTAACATACTGTGTTCTCCCTCGATCGTCTTCACCTCTACCACAGAGGGGCGTCCCCTCGCATGGGATCCTCCCTCTATCCCCCGAGGGGAATTATCAGATAGCGTCCTCACCATCCTGGCCCCATGTGAATTGCCTCCCTCTGGAGATGAAGTGACGACATTGAGTGATTCATCACAGAGAACAGAGGAGACATTTAGATCAGGAGGGAGACCCATGTCTGGTGGCTTGACAGGGCATAGCATGACAACTACCCAGTAAATGGGAAGAACTATGAAGTAAACACCAACTTTATGCACAAAGGTGTGAAAGGTCTTTATTGATTTCAGAGCTACAGGGCTGAAGCCATTCCTCCTCACCAGCAGCTTCCAACTCTCTCATTTGAAATACAACATTCTTTGAGCTCTTGGCCATTCTGAAGCTCTCTGTGACATCAAAAGGCGATATAGGATTCAGCACATGGGTAAGCAACTGTGTACAAGAATGACCCTTTTACTATATACACTATATAACAAACTAAATAGGAGTGTAAGTGTAATTCCATAAAGAAAGGGTGGAGGACGTACATGCTGGTAGGAGCATGGCAAAGGAAATACCTTAAGCTAATGCCCTTATCTAAATCCCTGCTGTTAAAATGGATTTTCATAAGCAGGCCTGCAGGCAGATCCTGGGCAGCCAGCCTATACTAGTGAAGAACAGACAGTAATGTCCAGCCAAACTATCATGGTGTGTGACGGAGCAGTATGTATTAGACTTAAGAGAGTGTGGGATGGTAATGGGTTAAGTTAAGCACACACAAAGCACACTTAGCGGTTCAAATTGGGAGGCATATATACAAAAATACAATAATATTTATTAGGCCTTGTAACACAACCTTTGCAATGAGCAGTACAAGTATTTAAAACGACTACACATGCACCATAAACATATACATCTCCACCTTGGAGTGCTCTTGCTCAAGAGCACCAACACTGTACGTATTAGACAGTTTAAATTCAGATTCAAGTAAGAACATTTGAAAACTGTGAATGTAATAAAGCAAGTGAAGAAACAAAGGTAAATAGTAATAATCCAGCGATAATCAGGTTAGTAATTAAGGAACAGTTAGAACAATATTACACTGTGTCACAAATGGCCTCCAGAAGATGCCAATTCCCAAAGACTTTTGAAGGTTTTTTTCTTCTTTCAAAATTGAACTTTATTGGCATTTAAAAAATACAATATCAACAATGTTCCCCTCCAACCTCCAAGTGCCCTTCTCCGCCCGATTTCCCTCCCCTGACCCTACCTTCCACCCTCCCTCCTCATGCAGTGGTTTGTATTCCGGTTACATATGTTCATACCCTGTGCTTCAGCTCCCCTGCCTGTCTTTCCCATGTTTTTAGGGCCCCTTTTCCATAGAGGACTCCAGGGCCTTCCCCTCTGGGCAGCCACCGTGGCCCTCCCCGCTAATAGCTTATCCCCCTCACCCCCACTTGGCTTCGCCATCCTCACCCTGTCTGAGCCACTCTTGTCCAAATCACTCACCGACCATACTTCTCGAAGAAGGGTACCCATTGGCCTTCAATGTTGGACCGGGACTCATCCAGGAAATATGTCATAAAATCCATGTCATAAATGGCGCTGACCTTTCCCATCCAATCTTTTTCAACCGGCATGCGTTGGCTTTTCTGGGCCAGGCAACATCTAGCTGCTACCAGCATCACCTGCACCATGTGCCTGTGTCCATTCTCCTTCCCCTCGTCCCCCACCTGAACTCCAAAAAGGAGGAACCATGGCAAGAACCCCCTGTGTATCCTGTGGACTTCTTAAACCCGAGATAGGACGTCTCTCCAGTAGGCTTGGAACTTGTGGCAGCCCCACCACATATGACCATAGTCCCCTCTCCCCTGCTTACATTTCCAACACTGTCGATCTTGCCCATCCTTGCCAGCACCACCGGCGTGTAGTACCATCTGTGCAAGATCTTCAGGGCCTGGGGTCTATACTGGAGGGATGTCGTGGCGCGAGCGTACTTCTTACACATCGTTGCCTATAGATCCTTCCCCCACCTAACTCTAGCTGGAAGCGGGTCCATGAGTTCCGCCAACAAAATGGCCCTGTACAACCGCACAATAAGCCCCTTCGAGCCCATCCGTGTCAGCAGGAGCTGCTCAAAGCTCGTCAACCCCCTCTTCAGGTTTTCAGCCCACTGCCCCCGTCAACACCCCTTTCAGCTGGAGGTATCTGAATACTGATAGTTTCCCCACCCTCAGACACTTCTCCAATCTGTCCAAGGCTATAAATACACCCCCCACACCCCCTGGTTTGGTGGCCAACCCTGCTTCATACCTTAGCTGGAATGCCAATGGTTCCCCCAAACCATTCCTTTGGGTGGGGGGGGGGGGCGGCAGATAGAACATCTGGTCCCCTCTGCCCCCTCCATAACGACCATAAGACTTCGAGAACCGGGTGAGACAGTACACTCCTCGGGATGTGGGACCTTGGCACGAAGAGCCACTCCCCTAAAGAGACTGGGGCCAGGACTGCATTGTCTATCGGCACCCATTGCTTGACGGTGTGCGGGTCAAAGAGGTGCACCATTATGCGCAGCTGGGCAGCCCTGTACTATGTGTAGAGATCCGGAAACCCCACTCCCCCTCCTCATTTGGCAATACCAGTGTTCCATATGCGATTCTGGGTTTGGCCCCCGCCCAAAGGAATTTTAGGAAGGATGTCTTGTCTTCCATAAAGAAGGTCTTTTGAACCTTCACCGGGAGCATTTGAAATGAGAATAAAAATCTGGCCTGTATTACAATTTTAATACAGTTTAATTGTGCCATCCATGTACATTTTGTCCTTGCCCACCGCTCCATGTCCTTCCAAACTGCTGCCCAAAGCGGGAAAACATTCCTGGGGAAGAGCTCTCCATACTGGCTTGACACATGAACCCCTAGGTACCGAAAGGAGTCTACCTGCGTCCAAAAGGGCAGGCCCCCTATATAGTCCCTCTCCGCCCTTGGTAAATCCCCGACTATGCAGGCCAGTGACTTCCCTAGGTTGACTTTCAAGCCAGATTATGCCCCATACCTTGCTAACCCCTCCAGTATGCAGGGGGCGGATTGAGCAGGCTTAGTAATGTAGGGCAAGGCATTGTCTGCAAAGAGGCTGACCTTACATGTTAGCCCCCCTATTTAGACTCCCCTTATCCCATCGTCCTTCCTCAACCCTGCGCTCCATGGCTCCATCACTAGAGCATAAAGCAGCAGGGAGAGCGGACAGCCCTGCCTCGTGCTCCGTCGTAGAGGGAAGGCCTGCAATGTATCCCCATTCACCACCACCCTGGCCATCGGTTCGGAGTATAGCGCTCTGATCGATCCCTCCTACTTCGGGCCCATCCCAATAGCTGAGAGTACCTCTTCACGGAGACGGTTGAGCAGGATGGCATGGTTGACCGTGTCAACGTCAGAAGAGAGATCGAGTAGGATGAGGACAGATGGCATGTTAGAGTTGAGGTTGGAGAGCAGGTCTTCACGGATGTTCAGGAGAGCAGTTTCTGTGCTTCTGGCAGCTCTGAAGCCAGACTGATGGTCATGGAGACAACCAACAGAATCAGTGTGAAGATTTAGCCTGGAGATGGCCATCTTTTCCAGGAGTTTGTCAAGGAAAGGAGTGATGGACATTGGGCGATAGAGGGGTCGGCTATGGGTTTCTTGAGAAGAGGGTGCACAAGAGAGTGCTTCTGAGGGCAGGGGAAGTCTGCAGAGGCGAAGGAGATGTCCCGTAAGATGTCCCCTTCAAGTACTTCCTTTTCATCCTCTGTGAGCTTGGGGAGCTGCATCCCCTTCAGGTGTGCCAGCATCTCGTCCCTTGTCTCCTCCGCTGGCCTAGCGTATAAATCCTGGTAGAAGTCAGCAAATTGAGCTGGTAACCCCTCTCTTCCCTCCACCGGGACCCCATTGACCCCTTGTATCCTGTCTACCCTCCTCTCTGCCCTATCTCCCCTCACCCTGTTCGCCAGGAGGGTGCTCATTGTGTCTCCCTTCTCGTAATACCTCTGCCACTTGTAGCACATCGTCTTAACCTCCTCCCCTATTGACACAGCTCCTGCCTCTCTTCTCTCATCTCCCCCATGAGCCTTTCACTATCCGCGTCCCTTTGGGTCAACTGGGCCCTCAATGTTCTTAAGTCGTCTCGGAGTCTAGCCTCAATCAGTCCCCTCTCCCTTTTCTTCCGTGCCCCCTCCTCTATAAGCAGACCCCTAAAAGTGTCCTTTGCCACCTCCAGACTGTGGCCATCCCTACCTCCACATTGTCGTTGGTTACAAAATATACCTCAATCTCCTTCCCCAGGGCGTCCAGGAACACCTTATCTCTTAACAAGGTGTCGTTGCACCTCCAGCCTGGCTACCGTCGATGCTGCTTCACTGGTCTCCACTACGCCACTAGCTCGTGGTCTGACCATGTTACCTCAACTCTAGCTCCCCCATCTCTTCCGCCTGCTATTGCGGGACCAGCAACACATCTATACTCATGAAGGGCTGATGTGAGGGCCAGTAGAATGTGTTCCCCCCCCCCTGCCCCCGGCCCAGGCTACACCTTCGGCAGACATCCACCCAGTAATAGTCCTGCAGAAGGTTTTGAAAGGCGATATTATCCTTACCGGCCACTCTTGGCCCACTCCCTTTGCAGACCAACAGTCTAGCACCGGATCCACAGCCAGGTTAAAGTCACCTCCAGAATCGTGGCCTCCTTCTGCCCAACCTTCCAGCATCTTACGCACCCGTTGTATAAAACCCACCTGTCCAGCATTTGCCACATATAGCGTGGCCAGCATTGATATTGATATTTTATTTGTATCACGCTCATACACATGTTTCAGAGTGCAACGAGGCAAGGGAGGGGAACAAGGGAGAACAAAAACAACCATCTTACTAGGCCCAGTAAACTTGAGAGCACGCGAGGGAAGGGGGAAAGTGCATGGGGGAAGTGGAAAGTGCTGAGCATGAGAATAAAAAAACAACAAACCACAAATGGAAGTGCAGCCAGCAAGTGGCAAGTGCTAGTTTAAAAGGTACAGACCAGGGGTGTCTGATAAGTACAGGGAAAAGGGGGAGGGGCTGTAGGGTTACAGATACAGACCCCAAAGTGCAAGGTTTGCCCAGATGCAGTGTGGGTGCGTGGCAGGGTGGGCAAATACCTAAGTCCGAAATCAGAGGGTAACCAGGTGCACGATGCATTAGCAGACCAGATCAACAGGGGAGATGAGGAGAGAAGGCAGAAGCAAAGAGGAAGGTCTTGAGGTGCTTTTGGAACCGGAGATGGTTCTCCTCAAGTTTCAGAGTAGCAGGAAGGCTATTCCAGAGGTAGGCCCCAGCCGAAGACCGAGATCTACCCCCAGCACGTTTCTTTGAGAAACGACTGACCCTGAGGGAGTTGGAGGCGGAGGAGCGAAGCCGCTCGAGAGGGAAGGTATTTGCGGAGGGAGAGTTGAAGGTATTTTGGTCCCAGGCCTCAGAAAGCCCTGTGGACAATGCAAAGGGTCTTGAATTTAATCTGTGTATCCACAGGGAGCTAATGAAGAGATTTCAGAGCTGGAGATATACGATCCCAGGGCTTGAGGCCCAGGACAAGTCTTGCAGTCCTGTTCTGCATGAGTTGCAAAGGGCGGAGAGTAAAAGCAGGTAGATTTAAAAAGAGGCTGTTGCAGTAATCCAGCCTAGAGAGAACCAGGTATCGAGATACAGTGACCTTCTGTGGGAAGGAGAGGAAAGGCAGAGTACCTCTGAGGTGGTGCAGTAGGAAGTTTGACTTTTTAGAGACATCAGAAATGTGGGCAGAAAAGGAAAGAGTGGAGTCGAAGATGACCCCGAGGTTCTTAGCCTAGCAAGTGGTAGTAGGAGGAGGGCCAACGGAGGTGGCCATAGAGTGACGGGAAGGAGGGTGACGATGTGGCGATGAGGAGGATCTCCGTCTTACTGGCATAAAGGCAGGGATAGTTGGCGGTACACCACTCCTGAATGGCAGACAGGCAATGAGAGATGAGAGAAGAAGAGGTGGCAGAGGGAAGCCTGAAAATGAGCTGAGTGTCATCCGCATAACACTGAAAATTGGAGCAGAAAGACGCAATGCAATGGGCGAGAGTTTCCAGGTATTGGTTGAAAAGCCAGGGAGAGAGGTTAGACCCCTGGGGAACACCGCAGGTGGAGAGGGAGATGGAGGAAAGGAAGGACCAAAGTTGGACCTGGGAGTGTCAATCAGAGACGAAAGAAGTCAGCCAGGCCAGAGCGTGATCACTGATACCCAGGTTGTCACGAAGACAGTTGAGCAGGATGGTATGGTTGACCATGTCAAAGGCAGAAGAGAGATCGAGTTGGATGAGGACAGAGGGGATGTTGGAGTCAAGGTTGGAGAGTAGGTCTTCACGGATTTTCAGAACAGCGGTTTCAATGCTTCTGGCAGCTCTAAAGCCAGATTGATGAGCATGGAGAAAACCAAAAGTATCGGAGTGGAGGTTAAGCTGCGAGATGGCCAGCTTTTTCACAAGTTTGCCAAGAAAAGGTGTGATGGAGATCGGGCAATAGTTTGCTGGGAAAGAAGGATCGGCTGTGGGTTTCTTGAGAAGGGGTGCACAAGAGAGTGCTTCAGTGGAAAGGGGAAGACTCCTAAGGCGAAGGAGACGTTGCAGAAATCAACAGGGCAGGAGCCAGGGTGTCAATGTGGTCCTTGATGGTTTTGGAGGAACAGGGAAGAACTTGTTTTGACAAGACTTTCATAGATCGGACTTGTCTGTAAACATTCGTCAGGGGAGAAAAGAGGAAAGGAAGAGAAAGAGGGTGGGGGGCGGCTGGAGGAGGGCCAGGGTTCGCAGAAGGAGAAGGGAGAAGATGGGGAGGGGAAGAGAGGGTGGACAGGATGTCCTGAGTTTTAGAGATGAAGTGAGAGGCAAGAGCCGGGCAAGGGGCCTGGGAGGCGACAGGAGAGGTACAGACTCCAGCAGGGTTGGCAGCTCCTTGCAGATTTTGGCCAAGTTTGGCCAAGTTGTTAGATGCTGCAGATGCCGCAGAGACTCAGGCTTGAATGTAGGCTCTCTTCTTAGTATGGACAGAGAGTCAGTATTGCCTTTGGAGCAGGCGGCAAGGCAGTTTGTCAGAGGTTGAACAAGAAGCCCTCCATTTCTTCTCCGCCTCCCTTCACTTGTGTTTAAGGGTAGCTAGGTCAGAGTCGTACCAAGAATTGCACTTGGCTTTGGGCTTCAAACGGATCCTCATGACAGGGGCAAGAGCATCAAGAGTTTCAGAGATAGAAGAGTAGAGCTTGGAAAGGGCTGTGTCAGGATGTGAGTCAGCCAGAGGAGGAAGGGGCGAGGGGGTAAGTGGCGGCGAAAGCCTCAACTGACACACGCTTCATGGGCTGGATGTCCGAGAAGGTAGGTGGCAGTGTTGGGGTAGGCTTGGCCTGGGGGTAGAGAGTGTGAAATGGGAAGAGAGGAGGCAGTGATTGCTCCAGGAGAGAGGGGTGGTCAGAGGGATGGAGAGGAGGAGGTCGGAGCAGATCAAAGCATCAAGCGTGCCCTGCAGAGTGAGACGGGCCAGAAGGAAGGATAGAAACGGAGAGGGAATCACAGAGGTCACAAAAGAGTACAGACGAGGAATAGTGAGAATCTAGATGAATGTTAAGGTCACCCAGAAGGAGGAGTTGAGTGGGTGAGGCCAGGAGGGAACAGGAGAGGTCGGCCCACTCAGAGAGTAAAGACCAGGAGGCTGATAAATGGTAGCCATGGTAAGAGAGTGGCCGGGAGAGAGAGTGAGTGAGAGAGAGAGAGAGAGCCTGCAGACAAGGCATTCGAAAGAGGAATAGGTCGGCGTGAGAATGATAGAGGCAGAAATCCACTCTGGGAAGATCAGGGCTACACCTCCTCCGGACTGGGTGCAGAGAGGATCTTGTAGCCATCAGGGAGGAGAGTGTCAAAGCTCATGACAGAGCTGGCCGTAAAACAAGTCTCAGTGAGACCAAGGACATTGAGGTTCAGTTCTTCAAGGAGGCGGCAGATGT
Organism: Ambystoma mexicanum; assembly: GCF_040938575.1. Lineage (NCBI taxonomy): Eukaryota > Metazoa > Chordata > Amphibia > Caudata > Ambystomatidae > Ambystoma > Ambystoma mexicanum. Next base: position 1,115,359,436 of record NC_090930.1, read on the forward strand.
CAGAGAAATGTTTGACAGCAAGAGCGAGAGTTGAGAGTGGCAAGATGAAGAAGGTTGCCAGCCTTAAAGGCCTTCCAGGGAGGGATACAAATGAAAGGTAAGTCCTGCAGAGGTGAAAGAGCCTGACGGGGGGAGGCCAGAAGAGGAGGGAAGAGAGGGCAAGGTAGCCAGGGGGAGGGGTTGAGTGGGGAGACGTGGAAGCAGGAGAAACGAGAGAGGGGACAGCAGGAGATGAAAGGAAATTGATGAGTTGAGGGATGCGCCTATTAAAAAATAAGGAGATTGGCCTGAGGGCCTTGAACCTTGACGGTGTCATTTAGGTAGACCTAATGGTGACCTTAGAGGAGACGAAGGGGGCCATGAGGGCTTCCCACCGGGTGCCACCATTAATGGGACAGGATAGAGCACAGAGATCATATGAAGAGTCCGTAGATCTGGCAAAGGAACAACAAAGGGGATCTCGGTGAGGGTCTGTCTGGAGGAAGCAGTGGAATAGATGTCAGCGAAAGAGAGACCAGGGTCGGAGGCCAAGATATCCTTTTTGAACATCTTCCTACCAGACTTAGTGAGAAGAGAAGGGAAGGATAGTCAATGGAGAAACAGTTGGAGAAGATAGGAGAAACAAAGTGCCATGGGAGAGTTGGAGAGAAGGGGGGAGGGACAGCGGGTAAGAGTGGAACATGTAGAACGGTCCAGTCACTGGGCCAGAAGATTACAGAAAAGCATGTAATACAAGCAAATGGCACAGCAAGTTTGCGGAACACAGCTAAATTTGGAATAACAGCTGAACAGATACTAGCAGTGGGTGCAAAACGCAATGCAATCAAGAGTGTAAGCATGGGAGACAAGCAGATGAGGAAGGTGAGAGTCAAGAGGGTAGAACTGTGTCCAGAAGGAGGGAACTATAACCCATGGAGGTCTGAATGTCATGGTAGTCCAGATTTCTTCGAAAAGGGAGGTAGTAGCATCATGAAAGTTCAAGAGCAGGGGTGCAAGAATATCCCCATGCAACGTCCTGGTAGCGGACATGGGCCTCAAAGTGGGCCTCAGAAACTGGACCCCAGAAAGTGGGCCTTTGAATCAGGGGGCTGGCTAAAGCATGCCGGTCCCTGATAGGGCAGTTAAGCAACCCAAGGGCCAATCCGTGTGCTTGTAGCCCAAAAGCAAACATGGGCAGGTAGCCTCAGTAAGAGGCAGAAAGGGCGGCAGCCATCTTGTAAGTGCCACGAGGTGGCAGAAATGCACAGATGGATGGCAAGCACTCAGCAAACAGGCCTTAGAGATGGGTGGACAAGGAAAATGAGGCAGCAAACGTGCTGTAATCACAAATAAATCTTCATTGTTTTTCCGTTTTTCTCATTTGCAAATAAAAGTAAAATTATCTTTTTTTATTCTCTATCAACCTTCGAATAGACCTAAAACAACATGCAGGATCAATGGGTTGCTAGAGAAGGCCTAGCGACCTCCTACTGCTGTTGCAGGATGATGGAAATTAGCAGCAGATCCAAAGTCAGGTCCACAGGCAAGCCTCTCCAGCTGATCAATGGAGGAAGCACACACAGATGCTCCGGTGCGAGTGCCAGCATAGAACCAACCATGACCTTAGTACCCAAGAACCGGCCCCTTAACCCTCTCTTGATCTGCAGCTCCGTCATCTTGAATGCCTGTCCCAGCAAGATTCCCACTCACTCCTTCGCCCAATACGCCATACCTATGTCTTTCCCCTTTATCGCTGACTCTGCATCCTACTTAGTGTGTCTCCTGGAGAAAAAGAATCGTTAGCCGCTGCTTGCGAAACATATTACTGGTGAGTGACTTCTTGTTTTGGGAGTTCAGCCCTTTCACATTTAGTGTAGCCACCCTCAGCTGAGCCATGATACCACAACCCTTTTCACCTTGCCTCCTTAATATCCTTCATCAAGTAGGCCCCCCCCAATCCCCTGTACCCACCACTGCACGGACCCTCCACTTCCTCCCTCCTTACCCACCTTCTTCCCTCCCCCCACCTTGTCTCCTTCCTGAGGCATCCAACCAAGTGACCCTAACATTGCGATCACACCCATCGAACCACCAGGGACCACGCCCCTGCCCTTGGCACTCCACACAGTTCCCACTCCCTCCTCCTTAGAACCCTTACCAATCACCCCGTTGTCCCTCACCCCCTCCCATCCCTGGCACAGGATCCAATCCTTTTGATGCCCTGCCCCATAGCCCGTGCTCCCTACCCTCGCAACTGCCCTAACAAACAACTTGTAAACTGTTTCTCCCCCTTCTCCCTCCCAGCCATTCCCCAAGCAACAGTGCGGTCTCCCCCCCTCTCAACTCGCCCTTATCAAACCATGACAAAGGGTGCCTTGAAGTCTAGTCCAAGCCCCAAGAAAGGGTAGTCGCTGACCCCCCTGTCGCACGCTCACATGTCCTCCCTGCTGTCATGTTCGGGCCCTGGAGTTCACGCCGTGGGTCCTGTCCGCTTCCAACTTCTTTCTGGGCATCTCTGTTCCGCATGCCCACCAGTTCCATCCTGGCGCGCCCAACCTCTTCTTCCGTGACAAGTTGGAACTTCTCCCCCTGCCATTTAAACACTGATGCAAAGCGGTGCCCCAATCGGTACCACACCCCTTTCTCCTGGAGCCAATTGGTTAGGGGCATGCACCTCTTTCGTCTCGACAGCGTATGGGCTGATACATTTCAGAAAACGGCAACCCTGGACTCCCCATAGTCTATGTCCCCGAGGTGCTGTGCCTTTTCGAGTATCTTCAACTTGTCGCTGTATTAGTGCATCCGACCAAGACACTTCTCGGTCCTCTGCTTCCTCCTCCGGCCCTTTGGACTCGATTAATGGTCACCCTCTCGCCCTCCTTGGACCTCAGTACGATTTAAATTATTTCTTGGATTTTGCTCTCCAGGCCTCCAGGGGGTCTCTCCTACTGCTTCCCTCATGCCAAATAAACGAAGGTTATTGCGTCCCTCCCAATTGTCAATGTCGTGTATCTTGAGTCGTAGCTCCTCCTCCCTTTTCTCTAGCTCTGAGAGGCATGTCTTTGCTTGTACTTCTGCAATCCCCCTTGAGTCCTGGTTAGTATCCACTTCTTCCACTCTGTCCTCTAGTTTTATCATCCTTGCTGATAGGTGCGCCACCTTTGCTCCTATGTCTGTTCGCATTCCTCTAATCTCTTCCAGAATGGCCTGGATATCACTTTGGATGGTCCCAATCTCTGCTGTACATGCGTGGCATCCCCCTTTGCCCTTTGTGTGAGCCATCATCTCCTTATCTTGATAGCGGTACTGTGCGAGAGATCCTATCCCGCTCATTCGCTGGCAGCCTCCCGTCCGCCAGCAGTTATGGGCCACTCCGGGTCGTGCAGGCAGTCAGCTCGCCCTCTGTCAGTCTCCCTGCCTCGCCACTGTTCAGGTAGAGAGGTAGAGCCAGTCCACTTCTGGTGGGCCCTATTTGGGATGTGGCCCCAGTGCTCTCCGTTTGTTCCTTCCCACTCTACCCCTCGTCAGTCGGGGGAGCTCCCCTAGCTGCTGATTTCAGGAGACCACTCTGCTGTTTTCCCCTTCTGGGTTCCGGTGGCTATTCTTATGCCCACCTATACTTTCCCCACTGTGTCCTCGAGCCCTCCCGGGTGCCAACACACACACTGTTAGGACCCGAGCTGCAGCCTGGGGCTCCCTCTGATTGTCTTTGGTTCACTAGGACGTGGGGCCCCTGCGTGCTTACTGTGGGAAAACACGTGCCTTCCACTATCAGTGTATTCACAGGTGGAGCACTCAGCCTCCTACGCCAGATGGCTCTGCGTCCTTAGTGCTGCCGGGGATGGCCACCCTCTCTCTGTCTCAGCCCCTCTCACCTCGCCTTTGGGGCCAGGGACCCCTCCTTGGCCAACGTGCTGGATGTCACAGCGTCCACTGGCCTGTAGCGGGTGCCGCTGCTCCATTTTCAGCACCGGGACCTCTCTTCACCAACTGGCTCTTGGGTTGGGGACAGTGCAACCCTCCACGACTCCTCATTACCCAGCAACTTCTTGGCAGTCTTGTCACACTCCGGCAACCTCCCAGGTGCCCCTCACCAGTCCTGGCCTCCTCAGCCGCCACTTCTCTGCTTCCCATACGGGCCGTGGCAAGCTATGGGGCAGGCTTTGTTTCCAGATTGCCGCCCAAGCAGCTCGTCAGTGCTTTGGGGACCTATGCAGAGCACCCCTTTCCGTCACTAGTCTGACTCCGGCCGGGTGAGCCTCCTAGAATCGCTGTGCAGCGTGTCTGCTGTCTTCGCAGGTGGGTTTCTGGTTCAGTAACTCTCCTTCCCGTCCTTGAGCGGGGCCGGGAGTCGCCAGCGCTGCGGGCCTCTGACGCCCTTGGAGCTCCGCTCTGAGGGATTCACCACTTGACTCTCGCACCACTGTTGGCAGCCCCCTTCACACACTCGGGGTTCCCTTCTCGGGGGTCCTAAGTATACAACTCTGCCAGAATCTTCACAATTCACCAGGGCGGGGACGGAGCCTCGCGCCTAGGTCCATGTTGCCCGCGCTCCCTGGTGGCCTCCCCTTTTCAATGGTTTTTATTATAATTTTTGAGAAGGGGCTCACTAAAGGCTGTGTCACTTTCTCTCCAATATCTCCCTTTGCCTTGGCATTTGGCTCATGCATCCATACACACGACAATGGTCACTAGAACTCGACAGTCTGTACTGTCTAGAATCTCACTGACTATTGGTGGGGGACTTATGGCGAGCAGCTTATCTATCTTAATCCTCCAGGAATTGTCTAGGTGGATTCTACACTGAGGTCCGACAGTAACAAAAAATCTCCAGAAGTGGTGCTTTTCAATCACCCATGTCCCAATTAGCCTTTACCTCTCATGCTCTTATGCTACTCACCCTTTCTTCTACCCTACTCCCTGCTCTTCTCCCTCCCTCCTATTTCTCTCCCTGTCTATGTCCCTTGGATGGTCTCCTCCCAACTACTACTCTCCCTCGCTCTCTACTACTCCCCCTTCTCCACTATGCTACTCTACCTGCTTCATGATGCTACTCTCCCCTCTCCATTGCTCTCCTCTCCCCTGCACCTTCTCCAACAGTCTTCCTCCTGTCTCTCTTCCAGTCACATTTTCAAATCACCATCACTCACACCCCTACTCTTTCCCTCTTAGTCTCACTCACCTACCTTACACACACTCTCACAACCAAATACCACTTTTTCTCACCAATCAATACCTCACTTTACACACGCTTTCAGAAATCCTGCAAGCACCTCTGCACCATACTTCCTCTTCCTGTTCTTAGTCTGCCTTCTCCTCCATTGACATCACCTGAAATACCCCCATCTACTCTCTCCTCTTCTTCGTCTTCCCCTTCTCCTCCCTCGTGTACTTGTCCTCCTACCCCCTCTTCGCTAACCTCTTGTTGTACCCTCTGTTCTTTGGATATTTCTTGCTTTCTTTCTAAAGCACATCCTGCGGCCTCTGCTTCAGATCCTCTTCCCTCCTCTCTTATTCCTAAGGTCTAGTCATCCCCTTCTCTTAATTTGCCTTTGCTCTTTTGTCTTTCTCTTGAGGCATCTACTTTTCCCTCTATATTTAAACATGCTTCTGTTCTTCCAATTCTTAAGAAACCCTCTCTTGATACCTCTAATTATCGTCCTATTTCATTCCAACCTTTTCTTTCTAAACTCCTTGAACTTATTGTCTATTTTCAAATGTCTTCATATGTGAACTTCCCTTCTCCTGATTTACCAATCAGGTTTTTTCCCTCTTCATTCTACTGAAACTGCTCTTCTTTCTGTCTGTGATTCTCTTCTTTCCACTCACTATCCCCGACAATCCTCATTCCTAGTCTTACTTTATCTCTCTGCTGCTTTTGGCACGGTTGACCATTCTCCTCTTTTCCGCTCCCTTTCTGATCTGGGCTTTGGTGGCTCTGTGGTAAAATGGATTTGTTCTTATTTGACAAATCACACTTATTCGGTATCCAGGGCTGGTCTTTCTTCCTCTACTCTTTCGCTTCAGTATGGAGTTCTCCAGGGCTCACTCCTGGATCCCCCATTTCTCTCTCTATACTATTCCACTTGCTTTTCTTATTTCTTCCGTTGGTCTTTCTCATCTTTATGCTGACGATATGCAGCTCTTTATTTCTTTTTCTTCCCTTTCTCCTTCTATTCAATTTACTCTCCATGTCTTCTTGCAATTCAGTCCTGAATGTCGGCTCACTTTCTCCATCTAATCCCTCTAAGACTGAAGTTGTTTTCTTTCCTGCCACTACTCTCCCTCCTCCTTTACCTCCACCCCCTATTTCCTTTCCTCCTTCTTCTCTTCCTAGTTCTCTTTTGGCCTGGAATCTGAGTCATTCTTGGCTCATCTTTCTTTTTGTCATATTTCTGCTCTTTCCTTGCCGGATCCAGCTCTTCAATATACGGAAGGCTTAGACCATTTCTTTCTTTCTCTGGTACTAAAATTCTTGCTTCCTCTCTGATCTTCTCTCGCCTGTTCTACTGCTCCTCTCTTTTGCTTGGTCTTCCGGCGACCCATCTTTCCCCTCTTCTACAATTCTGCTATACGTTGTATTTTCTCTCTATCCCTATGTCACTCTATTACCTCTGCTCTTGGTCTCTTCAATGGCTTCCTTTTGAGTCAAGGCTGTTGTTTAACTTATTTATTTGAATATTTATTACCGCCACAAGCCCATAGGCCTCAGAACACACTTCCTTTCACTTATATTTCTATGTATGTCCCACCTCGCTCTCTCTGCTCGCAGTCCCATTTTCTTCTTCCTGTTCCTCACCCCCCTTGTGCTAAATCTTGTTTCCGCTCTTTCTCCATTTTGGCCCCAAAGCACTGGAACATGCCCCCTCTTTCTCTCTGTTCTGTCCTCCTTTGCCGTTTTCCGTTCTCATCTTAAGTCTCAACTTCTTTCTGCTTTGTTTGTGTCTTTTGTTTTTGTTTTACATGAATGGTACCGCTCTTATTTTTTCTGTACAGCGCTTTGTCGTAAAGTGCTATATAAATACAAATAAAATCAAATTTAGCCAGGCATATGTAGAAGAAACAGAGACTTAGGCCCTCACAAAAGGGCTTTACTCTGACTTTGCTGGAGGCAATGCTGGTTGGCTGCAAAGATGCTCCATGGGTCTTCAGCTGGATGCTCCTCTTCGAATGGGTCTTGGTTCCAACAATGATCCTAATGGCTACATGAGGAGTCCTTTTATTCTAAATTCGAGCTGGAGTCACCCCTGAGCCCACCACAAGAAGCTGCATCATTCAAGCTGTCGGGGGCTGTCCAATCACAGATAGCCTCCGGCCACCATATCTGCCCAGCAACAGACACACGCTGACTAGAATGTGGACTAGGACCAGATAGTCCTAACCCCCACATGTGGCCACTGACATATACTCCTGCTTTGGGAGAGGGCTTGCTTTGTATGGAATTATCCGGCCCTGAGAGGACAGGAAGAAGGTAAAAATACAAGATGGCCAAATGACGGCCAAACATTTTCATGGCCACCAGCTTGTTCTAGACACATCCTGCAAGTAACAGACATGTTACTTCAAACAAAAGAGAAAGGAATACAAATTACCCCTTCTGCACTTCACTGTTAGGAGATGTGTACAGCTTTAAAAAAACAACAAATTTCATAGTAGGGTACAGAGATCCCCCCCCTGCACTGATAGCCGTAGGGACTGATCATTGCCCCCAAAATATGAGCTCAGCGAGGTATCATGACCGGTTCATAACTAAAGCCATACGTTGGGGATGGGCGGGGGTCATAGATGTCTATGAAGGGAAAGCAGCAAAAAAAAAAAGATTTCCGAACACCTGAAAATGATAGTGTGTTAAAGGCTCAACCAGAATCTTGCAGCTAGAGGGTATTATCTGAGCCAGGCTTGTACCCTAAAGCAAAGGGGTAGAAGTACTTTGCTGGTAGACGTGTTAAGAAGCAACATGGTACAACACTATGGGCCTCATTACGAGTCCGGCGGCAGCTGTGCTGGAAAAACCGGCATGCTACCGCCGGCCCGGTAATTCCATTCCGCCTCTGGGATTGCCGGAATCACCGGGGCATTGCAACCCTGTTGACCTGGTAATTCCAGAGGCGGAATTCTGTAAATCCCTATTCCCATGGAGTCCAATAGGACCTTAGGACCCTCGGAAGGAGACCTTGCTGCCTTTAAATCAGGCAGTGGAGGGGCCTGAGCTAGTGCTGTGGGCCAAACCAGCATCAGTCCTCAATGTGGACCGTGACCTGGTTGAAAAGCGCAGGATGGCCCCTTCGGACTCCATGTTCTCTCTGCCAGCGCTTCTCCAGAGAGTTTGGTGGTACAGGCCACTACAGTAAACGGAGGGCAAATGACTAGATGCATGGAGTAGAAAGATGTTTGGCTCCTTGTGCCTAGGTCTCTGGTGCATCAAGGCCTCTTATGGACTGGTCGAATTATACTTTTGTCTCTGGTCGGTGTTAACAGAGCACACCCCAGAAGGCGAGATGTGGGATGGTTTCTTTGCCGTCTGTAAGAATGGCCAGGAAACCATCCTGCATCTCCCCTTCTGATTAGCAGTACATTGCTGGACGGAAGTGGGGTACCAAAACGAGGTACGACAAAGAACGTAAAGCGCTGCAGGACCTAGGATCCTTTGTCCAGAACAGCTGTATCACTGGTGTACATGGACCTGGCTGCAGTGGCACACGGCTGTTCGTGATATAACAGTAAGGGACACATGCCCCATCACAGCGCCTTGGACTTAGGGGGCAGGCCAGCGATTATCTAGCCTAGCTAAAACAGTGGGAACACACAGGTGGACGAGGTGTGTGAGGGGTCTGGCGGTTAAGCAGACCCCACAGGAGAAGTTTGAAGTGGAGGACCGAGACATCCAACACAGTGGTGGCAAGACCAACCTGGATCAGCCCTGGTGGACCCATGAAGTAGTGAGCCTGTGCACGGCAAGGCCCAATGATAGCTGTTGACATCCACTGAGGTGGCTAAGACCTAGAAGTGAGGACAGTGCAAACTCATGGGACGAATCATGGAGTAGTGGATGGAGGAAAAAGGTGCATGCAGTTGTGGTATCATCAGAGGTTGAAGGTGCCTGAAGAACAATCCGCAGTGGTGGGGATAACCTGAGGAACACAGAAGTGTTCATAGGACAGATAACCACTGCCTCTAATGTGGTCTTTGAAACGCCAGCGCAAAGGGACAATCCTTGTACCTACACAACTCGGGGGGGGTGGGGGGGGTGGGCGGGGGAATGGGGAGGCGGAACACGGCGGCACAGGAGTTGTTGCCCACTGTGCTACTATAGACCAACAGTGTCCTGCACCGCCTATAACAGAAAATAGTGCAGAGGATACGACAATGGCATCTAAATCAACCAATTCCAAAGGGAAACAGTCATCAATGGAAACCTTTCCCAAACCAACATAGACAGAAGTTACGAGGACAACGGGGCAAGACATCCAAGGAGAAGAAGCCACCAAGCGAGGTGACGAACAGATCCTGGAGGCCATAGCAGAGCTGAAATCGTCACTGGAACTTAAAATTGATGCAGTCAGTATCAATGTGAACCTCCTGAGACAAGATGTCAGAGCATTGGCAGAACATACAGGAGTACTGGAGAGAGAGGTGAAAGCTAACACGTTCAACTGCAACGCAAAGTCCAAAGACGTTTCCACGCTGCAACAACAGGTGCGAGTGCGAAACCTGGACAACAGGGCAGAAGAGGTGGAAAGTCGGGCACGCAGAAATAATGTACGCATTGTTGGGCTCCCGGTAGGAGAGGACCCAACAAATTTGATTGAAAACATGTTGTTACAAGAGATAGGTGCAGGGTCACTTACCCAGGGGTTCACAGTTGAAATAGCGCACAGGTGTCTGACGAGAAGACCACCAGCCGGAGCCCCACCTTGGCCAATCATCGCCAAGATATTAAACTGTAAAGACAGAGAGAAGGCCCTAGAACATATTCGGAAAGGTGGAACGATAAGCAGAGCATCAGCGACCATCACAGCATACCCATATTACACTTTCTTGGTGCAGAAGCAGAGGTTGAGCTATGTGTCGGTCAAGAGGAGGGTACGTGCGGCTGTCTTGAAATACATGCTGCTATACCGGCAAAGATGAAGGTTTTACATAAAGATCGAGCGGTTTTCTTCGAGATCCTCCAGAGGATGAGAATACATGGATGGACAATTTGAACTTCCCGTCGGAGACAGATGACCAGGTGAAGAACGGCAGTGATAAGTGAACTGTACTCCCAAGGTGCTGTATATGTGAACTAATCGGAGAGATTATTGGGTATTGGTTGGACTAATAACATAGGAGTTAGAGAATGGCATAGTGATTTACAATTGGCTAAATGCAGGAACACCGGTGCTGTCCAGATCTAGACGGCACCAGAACTACACTATCGCCCGCATTAAATTAGGTTTGGTAATATACTAGTAGCTTAGTATCCTCCTGGTGCACTACAAATGATGGCAGTAAGCCGAAATTGGAGTGAGATGTGGGGATGCCAGAGCTTCAGATTTGTTGGGAACAGTTGGGGAGCAGGAATGGGGAAGGGTCGGGGTAGTTAAAGGGAAGTTGGCCAATGGACAAGCACGACAAGGAGAGGGAGTAGGTGGCAATGGGAGCGGGATGATGGCTGGATATAAAGAAGATGGGTGAACTCAAGATAGCAACCTGGAATGTTAGAGGGCTGAACAGCTACATCAAAATGAAAAGAGTAATCGTATATATAAAACGCCAGAAAATAGACATAGCGCTATTGCAGGAGACACATTTCACCACAGACAGACAAGATACCCTGGCACGGAAGTGGGGAGGGGTGACCCTCGGCTCCACGTACTCTGCACACACAGAAAGAACACTGTGAGGGCACTGAATGGGATCGAAAACTCCATATCTTTTTGGGCTAGTTTACCACTATCTTTGATGGGATGGGCGGCGTTGCTGAAAATGCTGGTGCTCCCAAGACCACTCCACTTCTTCACAAATATCACGTTTGCAATTCCGAGATCGTTTTTCAGTAAACTACATAGTATATGTAGGGACTTCCTATGGCGCAATTCAAAATGTAGGGTGGCACTTTGGAAACCTCAGAATGCATATGATTTAAGGGGGATTAAGCTATCCAACTTTGAGGTATATTTGGTTGTCAGCCAGTTGCAATTTGTAGCCAAGTGGTTGTCAGATGAACAAACACACGAGTCACGATTGTTACATGTTGCAGGGGCGAAGTTTTACCTGAAAGAAATCATATGGATGGCAAACTCTTGCACAGTCCGCTTAGCCAGGTTGATGAGATTGGGGTGTGTGATGTGGCGTAGGGCCTGTCAACTGATGGGGGGCATAGCACCATATTCCCTGCCGTTCCCATTGGTGACATTAGAGGGAGTGGGTGACCAATGGTGGTTGAATGTCCGAAAATACTGGGAACCTAGCAACAGTAGGGGACCTGATTAAGGAGGGGGTTCCTAAAGAATTTGGGGACCTGATGGAGGAGGCGGACGTTCATCCAGGCCAGCCCCTTACTCACTTGTCTACTTCGGATACTCCGGCGTAGATGGCCCGAGCCTGACACCCCATTGCAGGCAGATGAAAAGATTGAGACATTTTATGATGTGTCAGAAGGTGGGCATGAAGTCTCGAGGATATACGAGTTGTTAATGTCTAAAGTGGGGAAGGAGTTGAGTCAGACGAGACAGCAGTGGGAGGCAGATCTGGGGGAGCCAATGTCAGATGCAATGTGGAGTAGAGCTAAGGTGTACCACAAAAAGGTGTTTAGGAACACGAGGCTCCAGCAGATTCAATTATACATAACTCATAGAGCATATTTAACCCCTTACAGAATAGCAAAGTTTAGCCAAGCATCGATACAAACATGCCCGAAATGTGGGGAGGTGGATGCAGATTTGATTAATATGTTCTGGGCCTGTATTGAGATTGGCAGATTTTGGGAGGAAGCAGCTCCAGCATTAGCGAAAGCAGATATCAGATTGAATACCGGAACCCGCTTGGCTTGTTTACGCAGGGCATTTGCAAGACACAAGAGAGCTAAACACGTGAGTAAATTGAAAGATCTAGCATATATATTAGCGAAACGTAGAATAGCGATCGGTTGGAAAGCACATACAAGGCCTCTAGTGCAAGTATGGTGGAAGGACTTGTTAAAATGGGCAAATGCAGAAACTGTGAAATGGCATTAGGCAGCGGGTAGGTCATCGGACCAGGGAGAAGGAGGAGTGGAAGCTTGGAGACAGTTGATTGAGGATTTGGTCACCTCCACACTAGAAGTTGACGAACCGGAACAAAGTCTGTCACAGTGGAGGGGCGTGGCTACATGGCCGCTTGAGTGGACGTGTTCTGCCACAACTCCCGTGGATCCGACATTTATCCTGGAATATGTAGGTGCTTTTCCTGCGCTGCATGCGCCTGCCGCACACCCAGGGAATCATGAACACATGGGGCACGATCGGAGTGTGAAATGGGCGGATCCATTGCAGAACGAGTGTGGGACTGCCGATGGAAGAATTGTGATGCCCGTGTCTCGGGGCTCACCAAGATGGCGGAAGGAACACAAAGGGTCATAAACCCTGGCTGCCGCGCCTGATAAGAGGTGGCAGACGAGGTGCAGCTGAGACCGTGCCTATTGCGTCCTGGAAGGACGAGCGGAGCTCGGCGTGCACATCAGTGGAGGAGGACCCGTGCTGGCAGGCTGGGACCCTGCCGGGTCAGGAAGTAGTCGCCGGAGCCCGCGAGGGGTGTAGGCGAGCAAGGTCACGAAGGTGCTGAGCTGAAGTGGATTGCCCCCCGAACTGTGGCGGCGCCGGCGCTGGACGACTGTGTTCCGGGTTTTGTGCCCGGTGCTGGGCAGTTGGCAGCGCCGATGCTGATCGGAGCGGGGCCCCCCGAAGCGTTGCGGCCCTGAGAGGCGCAGCTGCAGCGAGCGGCGCCGGCCTGAGAGGCCCTGACTGGCACACTGCAGGTGGGGTCGCTGGCCCTGTTCCACCACGGCGTTCAACGCAAGGTTAGTGTAAGCAGCTGGCACTGACCCAGAAGGAGTGCACAGCGTTCGGTGACGCCGCGGGGGAGCCTGTGGACACCCGGAGACTGGGGCCTGGCTCGGTGGCGAGAGGCCCAAGGAGGTGGGCACAGCGCTGGACTAACGAAGCACAGCTGGACCCCCACGGATACCCACGGGTGGGGCAGCGCGGGCACCCATAACTATGAAGCGATCCTAAGGGCCCCGATCATTGGAGCACACAGGGCTGCCGGACTGCATGCCCCTTCCGGATTGCCCGGCTGAAGGGGGGACACTAGTGCTATGGCCCAATGTTATGAACTTGTTGCACTTCGGTGGGGGATAATGCGGACAGGCAGTCTGGATAGGGCTAGCGATCTGGCCGACGGCACCTTGTGACATTGTTGGCTGCCACATTGTATGTCACAGTGCGCATGCAGGCAAATATAGCCGCCGGGACGGGGCTCCAGCTTTGTGAGACAATAACAGTCTGAATAACTACTTGGGAGGACAAGGCCCGCTCCGAGGGCTGAACTGGGGGCTTTTGGATACCTACATAGAGGTTGCCAGAGAAAGGTGACCTCCAGGGGGCAGGTATTGACTGTATTCTGTGTGGATCAGAGGTGACGCGTCCTGGGCCAGCAAAACACCAGGGGGGGGTCTGTGCAAACTCTAGAGGTACACTCGAAGGCCCGGACCAATTGGGGCTGGAACCCAGGGTTTGAGAGGCCCGAATAAACTGACAGCAATACGTGGGAGGACACAGCCCACTCCTAGAGCAGACAAGCGGCTTCAAGGCACCCCTTACGTGGCCCGTTTGGGCCCTGACACCAGTTGCAGCTTTACCTCGCTGGGGCTGGTGGCCATAGACAGCGGGACCGGCCTACACGTGGCTGATACAACACAATGACTAACAAACCCCTAAGAACAAAGGGCAAGCAACCCATGTTGGATGAATACGCCAAAACATCACCAGGTGCGGAAGGTGCCAGGAGCAGGGACAAAACCTCCATCGGGGGTGCAGTCACTACCTGCGTACCCACTGCGACATACAATGTGGCGGCCATCACCCGGCCAACAATGTCACCAGGTGCCGGAGGCCAGATTGCTATCACCATCCAGGCTGCCTGTCTGCATTATCCCCCACCGAAGTGCAACAAGTTCATAACATTGGGCCATAGCACTAGTGTCCCCCCTTCAGCCGGGGCAATCCGGAAGGGGCATGCAGTCCGGCAGCCCTGTGTGCTCCAATGATCAGGGCCCTTAGGATCGGTTCATAGCTATGGGAGCCCGCACTGTCCCACCCGTGTGTGTCCAGCTGCGCTTCATTAGTCCAGCGCTGTGCCCACCTCCTCGGGCCTCTCGCCGCCAAGCCAGGCCCCAGTTTCCAGGTGTTCACAGGCTCCCCCGCGGCGTCACCGAACACTGTGCGCTCCTTCTGGGTCAGTCACAACTGCTTACACTAACCTTGCGTCCAACGCCGTGGCGGAACAGGGCCAGCGACCCCACCCGCAGCGCGCCAGTCACGGCCTCTCCTCAGGCCGGCGCCGCTCGCTGCAGCCACGCCTCTAAGGGCTGCAACGCTTCGGGGGCCCCCCTCCGATCAGCATCAGCGCTGCCAACTGCCCAGCACCGGGCACGAAACCCTGAACACTGTCGTCCTGCGCGCCGCCGCCCCCACAGTCCTTGCTGCGATTGCAGACCTGAAAGTGGCCTGGCAGACCAAACTGGGACTGGCTATGACAGAATTGAAAGCGGCACTAGAGCTCAAAGTTGGGGCGGTGCAAGAGGAGGTGAATCTTCTCCGGCAAGATGTCAGGGCTCTGGCAGAACGCACGGGGAACATAGAAAAAGAGGTGGCCCTGAACACAGCGGATTGTGCAACTCACAAATCGGAACTTCACGCCCTAGTACAATGCGTGGGGAATCTGGAAAGCAGGGTGGAGGAGGCGAAAGGACGTGCCCGGAGGAATAACATCCGCATAGTTGGTTTGCCAGAGGGAGTTGAGGGACTAAAGCCTACGGAGTTCATTGAATCTATGCTTCTACAGGAAATAACCGGAGGAGTGTTGACCCAGGGGTTTGCATTGGAGAGGGCGCATACGGCTCTGATGAGGAAGCCGCCGCCGGGAGACCCTCCTAGGCCGGTGATCGCCAAGATCCTAAACTATCGAGATCGGTAAAAAATCCTTGAACACTTCCGGAAGGGTGGAACAATACAAAGGGGGTCGGCAAACATAACTGCATACGCAGACTACACCCTGTAGGTACAGCGTAGTCGCATGAACTTTGGGGCTGTGAAGAGATGATTGCGTGAGGCGGGCCACAGGTACATGCTGCTCTACCCAGCAAAGCTGAAGGCGTTCCACAAGAACAGAACCTTGTTTTTTGAAACCCCAGAAGACGCCATTTTTATTTAGCATTTTTAAAGCGCTCACACAGCCCATGGGCATCGAGGCGCTGTTACAGGAATAGTTTTTTTTTTATTGCGTAATTGTTTCTTTTGTCTTAGTTGTGTTATTTATAACGCGCTTAAATACGCAGGGGTTTCTAAGCGAGTTGCGTTATTTATAACTCGCTTAAACACGCAGGGCTTTCTAAGCGCGGACCCGGGTATCAAACCTGTGTTGCTTCATGTCATCTTGCTTCCAAGGCGGGTGGCTTGACACGCAGAGCTGCCCCCAAGAGTCGGGCATCCAGACGGGGGAGGGAGAAGGAGGAGATAAGTAATATGTGTGTGTGGCACCATGGATGTCGCGGCCTAGGACATTGAGACTTGATTATATTGTATGACCTGGCCTGTGGGCGTGTGTAGGTAGGGATATAAGTGTGTATGATCCGTTAGAACTGAGATCCGTGATAAAAGTGCAGGAGCCTTGCAGAGCCAACCCTCATACCCCTACTAGGAGAAGCTTAGTTTAGTCCCCGGTAGCCCGGTGACACCCTGCCGGGTTTCTGCCCCCGGCACTTTGAGGCAGGACCAGAAGCGGGTCGCCTGAGATACAGGGATGGAGCTGGGCATTTGTTGGGGTTGGGTGGGGTGGGAGGAAGGACAAAGGGTGGTGTGTTGGGGTTTGTTGTTGGGGGAGGGGGAGTTTGGGGGGAGAGGGTGGGGAACGAGCCAAATGGAGAGTCATATGAGGCGGGATGGGACGCCAAGAGAGAAGGCAGGACATTATATAAATGGCGTCGGGGTGTCTTAGAGTGGTCACCTGTAACGTGAAGGGCCTCAATAGTTACTTGAAGCGTAATAAATTAATGATGTACCTAAAAAGAATGAGGATTGACATAGCACTATTACATGAGACCCACCTCACTAGGGAGAAATTGGAGGTGGTCAAGAGAAAGTGAGGGGGAGCGTTGCGGGAGCTACATATTCGGCTTACGCTAGGGGAGTGATTACATGGGTAGCACCTCCTTCACCATTCCAATTGTTTCAGTCTACAGGGGTCCCAGAAGGCAGAATGATAGTAGTGCGGGGGATGCTCGAAAACCGGGAAGTGAGCATTATAAATTTGTACGCCCCTAACCAAGATACAGTGGCTTACTTTCAGACCCTATATGGCAAAATTAGCCCGCTATTGGGTGGCACGATCCTATGGGGAGGGGACTTCAACTGTACACTAGATCCTAGGATGAACAGATCAGATGGTAAACTAGACAAACCCTCCCTGGCTGCAAGGTATTGCAGGCACTGCTGAGAGATTTTGAACTCGTAGATGTCTGGAGACAGTTGCACCCAGCAGACAGGCAGTATTCACGCTATGCAGCACCACATGACTTGTACACGAGGCTGGACTATGTGTTTGCTGCTGCTGAGATAATGGGCGAGACAAGGGGCGCAGAATACAAGGCCAGAGTGCTTTCGGACCACTCCCCACTGGTTCTAGAGTGGCGACATCAACCCCCCCAGAGCGCAAATCCTGATGTGTAAACTCAGAGCGGAGGCCCTGCAGGATTCGGGATTCCGGGAGGATCTGAGGGAGGCGATCACTGAGTACTTCGATATCAACACAGGTAGTGTTCGATCTACTGGAACGGTGTGGGAGGCATTTAAAGTGGGGGTGCGGGGCGTAGCCATTTCAAAATCAAGAGGGCTCCAGGGTGACATAGAACGAGAGTTGCAGGAATCAGAGAGGGAGTTAGAAGACATAATGCGCAGAGGAGGTGCCTCTCGGGAGGATGGGGCCAGGACGAGACAGCTACAACAGGCCAGCGGTGAGCACTGGGACAGATTATGTAAATTAAGCTACAAGAAATATGTGGTGAGACAGCATGCAGGGTGAGATAAGCCAGGCAGACTGCTGGCCTAGCTATAAAAGAGCAAAGCATCACAGCCGGTGATCAGGGAAATTAGGGGACTGGAAGGCCAGATCCTGGATACCCAAGAGGGAGTTAATGAGAAGTTCCTCAGATATTATAAACGTCTGTATGAGGATCCAGGAGAAGAAAGAGACCAAGAAATACAGGAAAAGCTTGAAGACATAGGCTTGCCCACTCTAGACGACTCAGATTGAGCAGTTCTGGATGCCCTAATCACTTCAGAAGAACTAGAGATAGTGATCCAGCAGCACCTGCCCACGTGTAAAGCCCCGGGGTCAGATGGGCTTCCTAGCGAATTCTACAAAACCTATAAATTAGAGTTGATCCCCCCCCGCTGCTGGCTATGCTTAACGAGGCGTTTGAGCACGCTAGGTTGCCGGAGTCCCTTCTGGAGGCGGTGATCATCAGCTCTTGAAACCGGGTAAGCCTAACACAGACTGCGGGTCATAGAGACCCCCATCGATGCTTAATCAGGACAGCAAAATCCTCACGGCAGTGCTAGCAAACAGGCTCAAGCGACTCATAGGCAGACTGATACACCCCGATCAAACGGGCTATGACCCCGGTAGGAATATAACAGATAATCATAGGAGGCTGCACCATATTGCTGATCAAACAGAGAAGGACCCAGGAGAACTAGCTATTGTTTCGCTAGATGCGGTTAAGGCCTTTGACTCGGTAAAATGGCCCTGGCTGCTGGCGACTTTGAAAGGATATGGAATGGGACCAGGGTATCTTAGGTGGGTCAAAATGTTGTACAGCTCCCCAATTGCAAGGGTCAAAACGGGCGCCAATATCTCAGATAAATGGCAATTTAGCAGGGGCACCAGACAGAGTTTCCCTTGGTCGCCTATGTTGTATATACTAGCTTTGGAGCCCTTGGGAGTCTGTCTTAGACAACAATATGGAGAGATTGGGATCCACACTGCGGGTGGTCCGCATCTCATATCCTTATACGCGGATGATATACTCCTGTATCTGCGCTTCCCTGAGGAGAACTTACAATACATCCTGGAGGTGATGGAACGATAAGCTACCCTCTCCGGCATAGCCGTAAACCCTAAGAAATCCAGCATGTTCCCCCTAGGGAGATATAGACGTGCCCTGCCAAATAACTTACCGGTATTGCCAATCCCCTGGAGTACCGAGACGTTCCGATATCTTGGAATTGATATATACCAAACGACAGGCGAAGAACACAAACACAACACGGAAAAAGCAGTTGCAAGCATCAAAAATAGCATGGGATTTTGGTCCAGGTTACCCCTGGCCATGATGGGGAGGGCTGCTCTGGTTAAGATAGTAGTCCTGCCCAGGCTGCTACATTTTTTTGTAAATATCCCATATGTGATCCCTAGGCGCTTCTTCGCCAGCCTCCAAAGCCTGTGTAGGGGTTTCATATGGCAATACTCCAGGAACAGGGTGGCCCTCTGGAAATTACAGAATTCATGTGACAGGGGAGGTATAAATCTGCCGAATTTTGAGTTGTATTACTTGTCGGGACAGCTGCAATATGTGACCAGGTGGCTGTCTGATGTACAGACGGCGGAAACCGGGCTGTTGTGTATGGATCCCCCTCCCTACTTCCTCAGAGAGACAGTGTGGCTACCTAAAACAAAGATAATGGGAATGGCGAGGCTGTTGGTGCTGGGCTGGGAGGTATGGCACAGAGCATGGCAGATGGTGGGATGTCCGGCTCCGTTCTCCTTGCAGGTACCGCTAGTGGCGCTATGCAGAGAAGATCCCCAACTGATAAAAGGGGTCCGTAGATACTAGGAACCGTTGGGGCTGGCTAGCCTAGTGGATATATGGCAGGAGGGGGAGGCACTGGAATTCCAGAAGCTAGTAGAGGACACCAGGGTACATAAAGGTCAACACATTACCCATTCCATAATTATTAAACGAGTCAGAGAAAGGTGGCCAGCGGCAGTGCTGGCAGAGCAGCCTGATGCCACCATTGAGACGATGTATGACGTCTTGGAGGGTGGACATGAGGTATCCCGCATATTCGAGTTACTGGGGACCAAGGCGGGGAAGGAATTGCTCCAACTGAGGCGAGTCTGGGAAGAAGAGGTGGGAGTACCCATGTCTGATGGGCTATGGGAGAGAGCACAAAGGTATTATAAGAAGGTCTCCCGGAATGCAAGACTTCAGCAGATCCAACTATATGTCACACATAGAGCATACTTGACCCCCCGCAAAATTGCCAGGTTTGGGGGCCCTCTGACGCAAAGATGCCCTAGGTGCAGGGAGGAGGAAGCTGGGATGTTACATATGTTCTGGGCCTGCCCGGAGGTGGGTAGGTTTTGGACAGAACTGAAGACATGCCAGGCAGGGAAAGGCATTACGCAGGAGGTGGAGTCAGCTTGGGCATGCATGCTTGGGGGCTTTCCCAGACCACGTAATCTCAGGCACATTAGCAAGATGAAAGACCTGGCCTACATCCTGGCTAAACAACGGATTGCAATGTGCTGGAAGGCAGCCCAAAGGCCCAGGATAGAGTAGTGGTGGGCTGACCTCATTTAGTGGGCTGATGCGGAAACGGCTGCTTGGTTTGAAGCGGTCAGCAGGGGGGCGGGGGGGACCCTTAATAGAATGGAGGCAACTGGTGGCCTCAATGGTGGGCTCCTCCCAGGCCGACTGCGGGGACATCGACATGGAAGAGACAATGGCAACAAACCCGCCTGAGGATGAACAGGCTCAAGACATGGACACAGGGGCTCGAGTTAATGGGGTGGGAGGGAGGACAGAAGAGTGAATTTTGTAATGTTATGTGGTGAAACTTGATCATGGAAGTCCTAATTATTTGTAATGTTTGGTGTGTTATAAAAATAAAAAAATTAAAAAAAATAAAAAGTCTGTCAGTCTAGTGAAGATACCAAAGGTGTTGTGGGGAATGAACAATAAAGTGAAGGAATCAGGTGGTGTCCAGTAGGCCGGGATAAGGAGGGGCGGGTTGGGGGTATCGGGAACCAACAGACGAAAATTGTAATGTAACATTATGTATAAGATAATGCAATGTCTGCATGGTTTTGGGTAATATTGAAAAAAAGAACTGTTTAAAAAAAAACTTGAAGGTGGCCGATAGCCAGCTGCAACACCAAAGGGTTCTTCCACGGCCATCACCTTTTTCCAGTGAAATGATTACTATGCCTAGGGTTTCCTTGCCACCTAGACCTCCATCAGCAGCTCCGACGATGGTGCCATCAGCGACGGCACCTTTTCCTGCTCTGTAGGCTTCAGTCGTCACCTCTTTCCCCAAGGGCTCCAGTTTGGTGAAAGAAATGCCTCCAGCTCAGGAATTCCTGCCTAGTCCCACCAAGGATGCAGCACTCGTCACTGTTTCACCTCTGGGATCCCCCAGGAGGTCTCCAGCAATCTACACCAGTTCTAAACAAGACCTGCCAGAGGTTTTTTACTCAGATCAGGAAGGGGGTGAAGGGGAACCCGACCCCATTCTGCCTATGCCTAATCAGGGGTCACTGGCCCGCTGACCTTCCATGCTGTTTAGCCCTCCACGGAGTTCAGGCCTGGCTCCTGCACCGAGGGACATGTCCTTGGACATCTTGACCACCTTACACACACTGGTGGCTAAAATCCAGCAGCGACTACCAGGTTTCCTTTTTGAACAGCTGGAGTCCTCCAAGAAGACCATTGTTCGTACATTCCACGTCAGTACCTTAATGTTAAGTTTCATAGTGACAAAGAACTGCTCCTCCCCACTGCCCCTCATCTTTCACCCAGCCGTACATCACCCTCACATTCGCCCCCATTTGCCTTTTCACGTGAAGAATATAGAACAGTCCAAACAACAAACACAACAAAACATTTTCTCCCAGCAGCTGCCCTCTTCATGCAGCGCTCATGCGCTCCCGCACCGCTATGACCCATCCAGGCCTTTGTGTGCGAGTAGAACGGTGTCGGCAAAAGGCCAGCACCAACCTTTGCGTGGGTTAGACCTATGAGCTTGTGGTAGGTGGCAAGACGCCGCCCCCATCTAACCTGTGTTTCTCTGAAGTGGTTTTGTTTAGTACCTGTTCAGAATCAGCAACCAGTAGCCCCATTTATAGTAATATTCAGGGATTCTGACTCCCCCTTGAGGCTAACTTCCATTCATGTGACCGTTTCTTCCCCTGTGTCCAAGTTATGTTCTTGCCACATAACCGCTGCAGCTGGGGTTTCCAAGAAGATTGCACGCCCTTTGTGGATCACCTTGAGTTTAGGCGGACACATAAGCATGTATTTCATGTTCAGTTGATGAAGTTTGGCTTTAATCGGTACAAATGAATTGCTGGCTCTTTAGACTGCCGACATATAATCTGGGTATATGGCTATTTTAGCATTGTCACAACGTATAACACCTCCTTCCCGTGAGTATTTTAGTATTTCCCTGTCTTGAAAGTTTAGGATTTTTGCAATCATCGGGCGAGGGTGCGACCCTGGTGGTGGTCGTTTCTGAAAGGACCTGTGGGCCCTCTCCACCGCGAACCCCTGCAAGAGGTTGCCTGCTCCAACCTCCTGTAGCAACAAAGTCTCCACAAATCCCATGGGGTTCAGGCCTTCCATCCCTTCTGGAACACGTAGCAACCTCACTTTGTTCCTTCGGGCCCATCCTTCAGAGTCTTCAGCTCGCGATTCCAACACAGCGTTTCTTGTCTCCAACTCATTCACCCTTATTTCCAGGTCTTTTGTGGACTCTATGGTCTCTTTTAGGCTGGTCTCCGTGGACGTTACCCTCTCCACCAGACTGCGTACATCCTGTTTTATCAGTTACATGTCAACTTTAACCTCATCAATCTTCATCTCGAAAAACGAATTCAGTGCCGCTATCGCCGCCAGCACTTTGTCGTCTTTGCTGCCTGTCGCCAGAGTTTCTGTTTCTGTCTGTTTCACAAGCTCTTGTAGCATTATTAAAGGAGTCCATGATTGTGGTCTTATTCTTCCCTTTAGATTGGGACATGTCCCCTGTCTGCTTGCGCAGGGATGAGCTTCCAGTAGTGGCCCAGTACTTGTTCTTTTTGCCACTGCGCAGTTACCTAGCTTCTTCTTTTTTTATATCAGCTCTCGGCTGTGCTTGTGGCTGCAGTATGTTAGGTTGCCCTGTTGCGTCGCCAACAAAGCTCATGTGCATCCGCCGTTGCCACCTGCGTGACTGCCCTTGGGGCTGCAGCACTTCTGCTTGCTGGAGCTTTTGTCCGTTGGGTGGGGCGTCACTACAGTAGTACCCCTTTCACTCACTGCACTCCGCAGCCAGTAGCCCCCTCTGTTGGTTCTCTGCCAGCTATCACCGTGTCCCCAGGAGAGGCTCTATAGGCGCCCTTATCTAGCAGCTTCATTGTGCCACACTGGACTGTGTGCGGATGGGTACCGCTTTCCACGTTTATTTCCTGCCCGTTCTCCCAGTAGGAAAGCTGTCCAATGAGCCGCGGCCCTATGTCAGCGTTGCTGGGGCCGCTGGTGTTCCCCTTCTCCTCGCCATTGCAGCAGCCCACCTAGCCACTTTTCTATGCTGTACTGTGGCTATTGCAGGGCCGTAATTGTCATCACCTTATTGGTTGCGTTAAAGTGCGCTTCACTAATGTTCCAGATTTACCGGGTTCATATGTCCTGCTGTGCCCGGACTGACTCAGCTGTTACTCCCTCCATGCAGCTCCTGATCCACAGTGCCACACACTGGCGTACCATTCCGCTTTACCCAGGCGGCCCTGTGCCCCTGATCGGCACCATCCGCCCTCTTGGTGAACCAAGGGACCCTGTCTTCAGCGGCCCCTCCAGCCACAGTGAAGCACCAATTCCAACCGAAATCACTACAGGGGTGTAGGCAACCCCTTCCCACGTTCCTGGGTCACTTTTCCGCCTCTCATGTACCGCCATTCCGTTAGATTACAGGATTGTGGCAGGATCAAGACGGGAGCTCCGTCTCCACACCTCTTTACTCCATACGCTTAGGCCACGCCCAGCAGCCTGACCTATGTGTATTAGAAAGAAGCCTCTAAAATGAGTACATGAAGGTAAAACAACATAGCTTAAATATTGTTATAAAGTATGTGTTTGTGTATGTGTGATGAATAAAACAAGATAGTGGAATGCCCCTGCACGTCAAATACAATGGAAAGAGAGGACAGACTGGTACAGAGTGTCCTTAAGCTTTTCCTGTGTGTTGCCTGCCTTATATAAATTTCAAGTCCCCCTGGAACCAACGTCACCGCACACAAATAGAAGCTGGGGGACTGCACACCATGCTCACGTGACCAAAAGAAATATGTTACGTAAGTATTGTATCTGCTTATACCATGATGTGGAAATCCAGTGGGTATGAATATAGTCAATGTGACCCCATAGTCCGTGGGGGACCAACTCCCCCATTGGAAGACCTATTCTAGGGCCAATGTGCCCGGTTTTCCAAAATGGGGACCTAAAGACCCTCATCATTGCCACCAGCTTGACTTTAGACGTATATAAAAGTAATCAAAAATCCCAAGTGTAAGACTAGGGTGATAACAAAAGTATCACCACTGCATTGTAAGATGCTGTGTGCACTATTAAAATGTTACAGAAAATGTAAAAGGTAAAAAGACAAAAGGGAAACATAGTTTATCAGTACTGATAGTCTGATGGACTGATCAGTTTCCCCATAACAAAATGAGCTAAAGGCCAGCAGATTGAAGCTGAAGGAAATATCAGTGTCACTTTTGGATAATTTTGTCCAAGCCAATGACACACTTCCTGCTAAACTCCACCCCTGGTGGCCGGCTTAGGATTTAGTAGCACATGTAAAGTGGTAGTATGAACCAAGAAGCGCCAAAGCAGGTTAGGTGGGAGGGTTTGCAGGTGAATCCATGCAAGATGCATGCTAGAGAACAAGAGTTACAGGTAAGTAATTAGCTTCTTCTTCAGCATAGGGTCTTGCATGGATTCATATGCTCATGAATACAATTACACAGCAGTACATATACACAACCACGGGATGTGGCATTGCTCCCAGAAGCAATACACTTACTCCTGGAACAGACTCACCTCAAATAAATAGGTTATGCAGCACTGCCTGCCCGGCCTGAGACTCCTCCCTTGAATCTCTGGTACCTTTGGCATAAAGGAAGGATGAGTTTGCAGAACCACCTTAGCTGGGTGTAACGACAAATATGGAGGTTTACAGGAGAGATCCTGTAGTTCGCCGAACCGCTTGGCCGAGCTGATGGCCAGGAAGGCAGTCTTCCATGACAAAAACTTCAAAAAGGCTTGATGCATAGGTTCAAAGGAGGCCCCATCAGTATGGACAGTACTACATTGAGCTCCCACATAGGGTCAGGAGCTTTCACAGGAGAAAAGGTTCTGAAGAGGCCCTTGAGGAACTCCTCAACGAGCCTCTGTGACCACAGGGAGAGCTTGCCTGGGGTACGGGTGTACTGGGATACGGCGGCTAGGTGTACATTGATAGATGTGTGGGCAATGTCAGCCTTGGCCAGCGAGAGTAGGTGTGCGAGAAGCTACGGCACTGTTACGCACAGCAGAGAAATCTTCTGCGGTCAGCACCATACCGTAAAATCGCTTCCACTTGTGTTTGCAGGAAGCAAACGAAGAGGCGGCTCTGTGCTTTGCCAGAATCTTCTTGCATTCTAAAGGATGCGAGTAGTGTCCAAATTCAAGGGCTGCAGGGGACAGGCCGTGAGGCTCAGACACGAGGTTGTGGTGCAGGATTGACCCTCCTTCTCTGGCAAGGAGGTCCAGAAGTGGAGGCAGTTTGATGGCCGGAGCCACTGACAGATGGAGAAGGTTTGAGTACCAGGTCTGCCTGGGCCACGCCAGTGCAATGAGGATCATCTTGCAGTGGCAGCGTCCGAGTGTCTTCATCAAGCGTAACAGTAGAATCGGTGGGAAAGCGTACAGAAAGAGACCATCCCAAGGAAATGAGAAGGCATCCTCCAAACTCCTTGGCTGACGGTCCCTGCTGGTTAAAGCTTGTTGATGCTCCCATTCGTGGCAGGACCGCAGCTCCATGCTGAGAGAGCCTGCAATGTTGTTCTTGACGCCTGCCAGATTAAATGGGACGAGGAACGTGCATTGAGCAATGGCCCAGCACCACAGATTCTAGGAGAGAGCAGGGGGAGCGTGTCCGCCCTGTTTCCTGCTGTAAAACATGGTGGTGGTGTTATCCATGAAGATTCCCACCACCTTCCCCTGGGGCTGGGGTTGAAAAGACGTGAGGGCCCAAAAGACTGCCCATAGTTTCAGGACATTGATGTGTAACTCCTCTTTCAGAAGCCAGAGTCCTCTGGTGTGAAAATATCCTGTGTGGGCCCTCCCAACCCTTGAGGGAGACATTGTTTATGACTGTTGCCTGATAAGCAGGGATCTGGAAGGGAGCGCCCTGCAATAGATGTGGGAGGACTGACCACTATTGCAGGGCCTGGCCGAATGCCTGATTTGAGGGTGATTTTTGTCAGTCCATGTGCCGGGGACTTGCTGCCATCTGGCATCCAGAAACTCCAGAAGGGGTCTCATCTGCTGCCTGAAAAAGGGAACCAGATGAATGCAGCAGGACATCATCCCCAGCAGGGACTTCATGGACCGGACCGTAACAATGGAGGCTGCTGGCAGCCATTGGACCTTTCAGAGGATGGCCTTCACCCTCTGTTCTGAGGGAGTCGCTAGGCATGGGATTGTGATGAAGCAGGAACCCAGGAATAGTGCGTTCTGAGATGGCACTACACAGGACTTCCAATAGTTTACGGAAAACCCCAGAGAAGTCCATGTCTAGATGGTCTCTGTGGTGTGCCGGATTGCCAGCGTCTGAAAGCGGGATTGGACGAGCCAATCGTCCAGGTAAGGGTTTACGTGGATTGCCTTGCGGCGCAGATGCGCTGCCACCAGGGCTAAGCACTTGTCGAACACCCTTGGCGCCAATTTGAGGCCGAAGGGCAGGGCCTTGAACTCGTAATGGTGCCCTTGAATGATGAAACGCAGGCACTTCCGATATTTCCAATGAATGAGGAGGTGGAACTACACATCCTCCAGGTTGAGAGTCGCCAGGAAATCTCCTCCCTCTAGGAAACCCATCTCTCAGAGGGCGAAACGGTAAAGGTAAAGGAAAGATGGGGGGACTGGGGTCTGGGGTGATGTACTCTAAATACGCTTGTGGGGTATACACGTGGATAAATGCCACTGTGCCCTTTCGGTTGCTGGAGATGGAGGCTGGTGCAGATGGGAGGTACCTGATGCTACGGGGTCACATAGAACAAGTAGAGGTATGCATAGTTCATTCCTATTTCCCCTATCATGAAATCCCATCTCACCTCAGTATGCTATGCACTAAGATAACACCATACCGGGAATGCTTCTTCATTTGGGGGGCAACTTTAATTGTGTTAGAGGTTTGGGCCTGGATAGATCACTCCCGCCTGTGGACCACCCTGGGCCGGCCCCCACGACATTGAATGCAATGCCACACAATCTAGATTGTGTCGATGTGTGGAGGGAACTACACCCCAAGGACAGGTGCTACTCCTATTTTTCATCGCCCCATTGCCTATACACCAGGATAGATGATCTCTTTGTGGGTAGGACCCAAATGGTGGAAATAGAATCAGCACACTACCTGGGCAGAACGATTTCAGACCACTCGCCACTATTGCTGGAGTGGAAGATGCTACAACCGAGGCCCCCCATACTACTGTGGCGTATGCCCAAAGACGCCCTATCAGATCAAATCTTCAGGGACAGGCTCCAATCTAAATTGAAGGAATATTTGGAGCGCAATCTAGGTAGTGTGAAAGACTGGTGCACAGTGTGGGAGGCAATGAATGTAGTGGTGAGAGGAGAGGTCATTGCCAGTGCGAGTGGTATCCGGAAAACTCTACGGTCGGAACTTGAGAAGTGGGAGAAGGACATACGGCGAATAGAGGCCTGAATGCAGGGGAACCGAGATGAGGAGTTAAAACTGGCTGAACTCAGGAGAAGCTGCCAAGATGCGTGGGGGAGACTATCTGTAATAATGTCCCCTCAAAAATATCGCCACGCAAAAATGTCGCCGACAAATGGCCGTTTTTTGTGGGGACATTATTGCATGGAACATGTGGGGGACACCCCCGCAACCTCCAAACCCTTTTTTTCCCCTTTATTTATTTATTTTTTTGCTGCCCCCTATCCCCATATATATGGTCACCCATATAATATCGGCACAACCTTTTCCCGGCAATATTATGTACGGCGATCATATATATGGGGATAATATTCCTTGATACCAATTCGATTACATGGTTAGAAGCACCAGGGCACATATGGAGGGGGACAAACCGAGCAAATTACTATTGTGGCTATGGAAGAGCTAATACCTGAGACATTCAACCACAGAATTTATAGATGATGTGGGCAATGCACACAATCAATCAATAACACCATTGCCAATTTCTACTCCCAACTATACAAACATGGAACGTTGGTACCCTCGGATAAAATAATAGGCACCCTAGATAATATAGGACTGCCTAAACTGGGCAAAACACCACATGAGGCACTGGAACTAGACATATCGGCCGATGAAATAGGGGAAGCAATTAAATCGCTGGCCACTAGTAAAACTCCTGGTAGTGATGGACACCCCCGGAGTTCTACAAAACATATGCTTTGGTTGTGACTCCAGTGCTGCATGAGGTGTTCCTAGGTGTATCCCCGGCACGGCAGAAGGAAATACTATGGTTGCCTCTGGGTTGTCTGGGTGGCACGCCCATGATCGTGTTGCTTGGCCGTGAGGTTTGGTATAGGGCCCTGACGCTGCTGAAGCTGGAGCGCCCTTAGTCACCTGAGACTCTGATAGCAGACGTTTGCAGGAACGAAAAAGATTTGGTGGTAGTGAAACACTGGAAAAGATAAGGTGTATATACCTGGGGTGACATGTTTGCGGAAGGAGTGTTCAGGGAGTTTGGGTCTTTGAGCAGGAAGGGCTGCCCAAGGGGCAGTTTCTGTGGTACCAGAAAGTCCAGAAGGTGGCGAAAGGGAGGTGGGTGAAATGGCCTGAAGAACCGGAAATTAACCCCCTGCTGAACCTGATGCATAACCTATGTAATGGCTGGAAATCGGTATCTAGGATATACAGTCTCCTGATAGATGGCCCAACCCTAAAAGCTTAATGCTGAAAGAACGCTGGGAGGTGGACTTAGGAGGTGACATAGGAGAAAGGAACGAATATTGTCATACCCCCAGGAAGTGTCCATGAACTCTCTCTTCAGACTAATCCAGCTAATTTATTTATTTATTTTATTTTAAAATTTGTTTATTGGCATTTGTGGTTATAAACATTTTACATTATTACTGGTCAGGTCCTTTGCACAGGATGTCGGACTGTGTCACTGCAATTTTGCCTTACTTTAAAAAAAAAGTAACAAAAAAAATAATAATAATAATAAATAACACTCATATAACAAATTAACATTAACTGTCTCCTGGTGAGTGGCAGGCGGTGATTGGTGGGTTTCTGGGGGAGGGGGGCGGGTGTTCTGTCTTCAGGGTAGTGGGGGGAGCCATTTCCGGTTTAGTTCGGGGTCGTGGGGGTCTAATGCCCAGCATTCATGTCCATTTGTGTGGATCGATGGGTCTGTCAGGTGTGTTGTTCAGGGGGGTCTATCATCGGAGGATCGAAACAGTTTGGACATGGTGTCTTTCCATGCCTCTAGCGCCATGCTCGAGTCTTCAGTGGATCTAGTGACACTGTCCTCCCAGGCTCTGGTTTCGGCGTTTGCCCATCTTTCTAGCTCTTTACGCCATACTTTATGGTTCGGACCGGCAGGCTTTTTCCAGGCCATGGCGATTGTCCTCTTGGCCGTTATGCACAGTAAGTCCATTAGTTTTACAGCGTATTTGAGTTTGGCCTGCCTGGGGTAACTGCCTAGGAGGCATTCAGCTGGAGTCCATTTGTACCTGGTAACCTCAGCTTCTTCGCAGGTTTGTTTTGCTTTCAACCAGAGGTTCTGTGCCTTAGTGCAGTTCCATAGCATGTGGATCAAGTCTGCTCCGACTGCCCCACACCATGTGCATTGTGCCTGAGCGGTTCTGTTGAACTGTGCTATTTTACTTGGGGTCAAGTAGGTGCGGTATAGTATATTAATCTGTATTAGTCGAAATCTCTGGTTCCTAGAGACCTCTTTTGGGAATGACAGTGCTCTGAGCCATTCGTTCTCAGACATTTCTTGTACAATGTCCGTTTCCCAGCGGGTCTTTAATGCAGCGCTACGAGGATTAGGGATGTCCCTTAGGAGGCTGTATATTTGAGATACCGCCTTCCCCTCTTCGTTCAGGCCATACATCAGTGTCAGGAAGGGGTCAGTCTCGGGTTCTTCTGGCCAGGTAGGCCATCTCGTGCGGGCCATGGTGCGGATCTTTTGGTACCACAGGAATTGACCGGCGTGGATGTCCTCCACCTCCTGTAACTCAGCAAATTCTCTGAATATACCATCCGTGTATAGGTCACCCCAAGTGTAAATACCTTTCTTTTCCCATAGCCTGATGTTGTGTAGGTTGGTGTCTGTTTTACCAAACCCCGAAAGTATTGGCACTTCCTGGAAGTATGGTTGTTTCAGGCGCAGGACTGTTGTGGTTCTGTGCCATATCTTCCTGCCTAGGGTTGCCAGAAATGGTGGTCTGGACATCAGTCGCTGAGGAACCCAGATTAATTCTTTCAGTCGAATTGGGGTAATCATAGCTTGTAACAGTGGGGTCTCAGAGGTGGCCTCATCCGCTAGCCACTTGGACACATGACTCAGTTGGGCTGCCAGATAGTACTTTTCTAGGCTTGGTAGTTGGATCCCACCTTGATTGTATGGTAAGACTAGGGTGGACAGGGCCACACGGTGTCTGCCATTTCCCCATAAGAATTCTTTAAGTATTGCATCGAGCAGTTGAAAAAAGGGTTTAGTGATGTAGAAGTGCACATTTTGGAATCCATACAGAAATCTAGGGAGAATAATCATCTTGGCTATCAAAGCCCTTCCTAGCATGGATAACGGAAGCTTCGCCCAGAACCTTATGGATTTGCGTAGCGTGAGTACTGCAGATTTCGTGTTATGTTCATGCATCAATTCCAGGGTATGCATTATTTGGATCCCCAGGTAGCTTAAGGAAGCCGTCTGCCACTGGACGCCCACCTGGGGGAGTTCTTCGGCGCCTTTGTTTCTCAGTCTTGCCAGAGGGAACAAACAGGATTTGGATTTGCTAAATTTAATGCCGGAGACTTTGGCGTAGTTGTCGAGGACTTCCAGTATTGTCGGCACATTAAGATGGGGATTGTTAACATATATTAGAAGGTTGTCTGCATATAATGAGATGATATGATCGCTTCCAGCTAATCTGATCCCTGCATCAAAGAACTGCTGTCTAAAATAGATTGCTATGGGTTCCAGCCCCAGAACGTAGAGCATAGGAGAGAGTGGGCAGCCCTGCCTAGTACCCCTCTGGATGTCCCATGCCTCTGACACATACTTCCCAGATTTCAGCCTAGCCCTTGGTTTATTGTAAAGTATCTTGACCCATCTGATGAATCCCTGGCCGATCCCAAATCCCTCCAAAACCGATATCAGCCATTCCCAGTATATAGAGTCGAAAGCCTTAATGGCGTCTAAGGACAGTAGCGCAAGCTGTTCGTCACATGTGCTGGTTTGGGCTATGATATGTTGAAGCCTGCGCAAGTTTAGGGACGTGTCCCGGCCGGGTATAAAGCCATTCTGGTTCCTATGTATTATATCTCCTATCACTTTGGATAGTCGCTTAGCTAGAATTGTCGTCAGTATTTTAACGTCATAGTTAAGCATGGCAAGCTGGCGATAGGAGTCGCATCTGTCAGGGGGCTTATTGGGCTTGAGCATCGGTATCACCAGGGTTTCTCTCATGCTGTCTGGTAGGATACCTCTTTCGTATGTTTCTGAGAAGATTTGGTGCAGTAGGGGCGTCTGGGAGGGTTCAAATGCTTTGTAGAACTCGGGTGGGAGCCCGTCACTACCCGGGGTCTTACATGTGGCCAGGGATCGAATAGCTTCTGTTATGTCTTCCGGTGTGATGTCAGAGTCCAGAGTGTCAGATTGTGCTAGCGATAGCTTGGGTAGACCTATTTCTTCTAGTGTGTCTGTGATTTGTTCTTGGGGGATTTTGACTGTGTGGGAGTATAGTTGTGCATAGTAGTGTTTAAAGGTGTTGTTGATGCTCTGCTGGGTTCTGTGCTCTGTGCCGTGTTCGTCCCGTAGTATTGTGGTTATGTGTTTGGGGTGTTCTCGTTTACAAAACCAGGCCAGTAATCGGCCAGGTTTATCGGCTTCTGCATGTGTTCTGTCCGTTCTGGCGCTAAAATTTGGCTAGTCTGTTCCATGCGACAGAGCAGTCCTCTCTGAAAGTCCTAAGGTCGTCCTCCCTCTTTGGGGCATCCACTGAGGTGGCTTCTAGCTTTTGGATCGCATTTTCTTTCTGGTCAAGTTCTGCTCTCAGCTTTTTCCTGATACCCCCTGTATTAGCAATAACTTCGCCCCGCGTGACTACTTTCAAGGCATCCCATACCGTGCTGATGTGTTTGACACTACCAGAATTTTCTGCTATGTAGTTCTCTAAGGATTCTAGCAGTTCCTCCCTGAAGGCCAGGTCTTTCAAGGCCTCAGCAGGCATCCTCCACATGGGGATGGGTGGTCTGGGACTGTTATGGTGCCAGTCCAACAGAAGTGGGGAATGGTCGGAGATAGTCCTCCCTAAATACTGCGCTTCCCCTATTTGAGGCAAATGCTCCTTATGAAAAAATAATCTAGCCTCGTATGGAGTTTATGGGGGCAAGAGTAGTACGAGTAGGCTCTCTCGTCTGGGTGTACTTCCCGCTATACATCTGTCAGGTCTAGTTCCTTGATCAGGGTGGCTAGGGACATGGTGGCAGTGGAGGTGAAGGCCGGGATCTATCTAACTCTGAGTCGTGGACGCAGTTGAAATCGCCACCCCACAGAAAAAAGCCGTCTCTGAACTGCACCATCTTGGCACCCAGTGCTTTCAGGTGGGCAGGGATATTGTTGTTGGGGAAATATGAATTCACTATGCAAATCTCTCTTTGTTCGAAAGTGCCCCATATTATTAGGTATCTGCCCTCTGGGTCCTTTTCCATTTTGTTTAGGTGGAATGGTACTTGGGGGTTGATCCAGGTGTAAACCCCTCTGGCATATTTAGAGTAGGGTGCTCCGAAGCCCTGTCCCCCCCAGTGTTCCTGCAGTTTAGCGTTTGTCTCTGTGGTGCAGTGTGTCTCCTGCAATAGGGCAATGTCCACCTTTTTCCTGCGTAAGTAGGATTTAATCCTATTCCTACGGAGGTAAGTGCCCAGGCCCCTCACATTCCAAGATAATACCTTAATGTGCATGGCCATTCCGGTTACTGGAGAGATTTAGGAGGCGCTTGCTTCTCCCAGAAGTGTTTGTGGTTGCGACTGGCTCGTGAATTCCAGCCCATCCCGACCACCGCTCCAGCCCACCCGCTCCCTGGTTTCATTTTTCAGTATGAAGACTTAATAACTTTTCTAACTACCATTCCGTGGAATGGATTAATGAGAAAAAACAACAACAAGAAACTGCCCCCAGCAGTCGTTTCAAACTCACAACGCTTGGGGGCTCCCGAGCCTTCCAGTCCTCTCCGGGTCTTCCGGTTCGGGTGGTGTGTAGGTGCTTTGCCTACACCGTTTCGGTTGGGGGGGGGGGTCATCGGCAGTCCTGTGATTGGGCCTCTGGTTTCCTGCCCAATTGTGGCGTTTCCTTGATGTGGCATTGAATGTGTTAGCAATATTTAGCTGCTCTTGTGGTTTCTGCTCGTAGAATCATCCTTTGCTTTTTTTCGCGATTTCCTCAGTGTCCTCCGCGAGGTTGTTGTGTTCAAGCCATAGGTTTGCTGCGGCCGGGGACTCTAGGAATATGGCCTTTCCCTTGTAGAGTATTTTGAGTCTCGCTGGGTACAGCAGCATATATTTAAGGTTAAGTTTCCGCAGCCTGGCTTTCACAGGTATGAAGGAGTTTCTTGCTCGCTGCACCACGGTAGTGTAGTCGGGGTACATGACTATTGACACGTTGTTTCTTTTGATCTCACCCCCCTCTCTCGAGAACCTCAGTATCGTCTCTCGGTCCCTGAAGTTTAGTATTTTCGCAATCATCGGTCTTGGGTAAGATCCGGGGGGTGGTCGCTTTTGGAGGGATCTATGAGCTCGCTCCACAGAGAACCCTTGGGTGAGATTGCCTGCGTCGATTTCCTGTAACAGCAGTGATTCTATGAATTCCGTGGGGTCCGAGCCCTCCATGCCTTCCGGGATTCCCAAAATTCGGACGTTATTTCGTCGGGCCCGGCCTTCCACATCTTCAGAGCGTGCTTCTAATCGGGCAACTGTCATTTCTAGACTGTCATTTCTAGCTCTCTGACTTTCGCCTTTAGCTCCTGCGTGGTCTCTGTAGTTTCCTGTAGGGTAGCCTCCGTATTAGTGACTCTTTCGGCCAGGTTCCGGGCATCTTGCCTTATTAGTTGCATGTCTGATTTTATTTCCCCTCTCATGTCTTCAACAGATGTTCTCAGTTCTGCTATCGCCTGGAGGATCTGAGAGTCCCGATGGTCCATCGCTGGGGTTGGTGACTCGGCCTTGTTGTTCTCTTCCTGTGGGGTTTGTTGCCTTGGGCGGGCTGTAGTGAACGAGTCCATCGTGACAGCTCCCGACCTGTTTTTGGGAGGAGACATTGTACCACGCGAGGGGTAGCCACTTACTTCGTTTGGGGTCGGGTAGTCCCGCTGGTGTTGCCTGGTCCGAGTTCTTAGGTGTGTGTGCTCCGTGGTCGTTGTCTCGACCTGCGCGTGTGTTCTTGGCCGCTCAGATTAGCCTCTGCAGTCTTCGGGCTGACCCCGGTCGTATTATGCGCTGGGGGACACGGAGCCCACGGGTTTCAGACGCGGTCCCTCAGTCGCACCCAGGTGAGATGCTTCGGGGAGCTGGTGTCCCCTCTGGAAGGGCTGGCGGGGACGGTGGTCCAGGGCTCGATGTGCGTTGCGCTGCTGCTTCGTCCAGGGGCCCTGGGTCCTACCGCCCTCCGCCGTGTCAGACCGCGGCACGAGTCCTCCCTTTCCCTCACCGCGGGACGGTTCAGCGGAAGCCCAAAGGGGGTGCCTTCCTCGTTAGTGGCGGAGGCAAGCTGCTGTGACAGTCCGCGGGGGTCTGTAGTCCTCGCTTCGGTCCCACAACGCCGAGTGGGTCTCTCCTCTACGGGCCGCTTGGTGTGGCCGCCATGTTGGATGCCGCAGGGGGGATTTTTCAAATGCTTCGTTTTTGGTGTTGCCAGCCACGATTTTCGTCGCCAATTTGGTCGAGTGTGTCGAAAAAGTTCTTCTGTGGCTCAGTCAAATTTCAGCTCCAGAGCCTTAATATTTTGCCGCGGTTACTTATATTCCAGGATCATGGGCAGGAGCTCCTCGGAAAGCCGACCTCACTACATGCGCGCTGGCCACGCCCCCCAGACTAATCCAGCTAAATGTACTATATTGCACCTACATGACGCCACACAGGGTAGCTACATTCAACAGCAACACACAACCAAAGTACCCATGGTGTGGCACTACAGAATTGGACCTAATGCACATGTTCTGGGGATGTGTGCACATACAAGGGTTCTGGGCGCGAATAGAACGTGCATATTGAAGTGCGGGGATTGTGTGTTATGACTGGAATCGGACAATATGTCTGCTGGGGGCATACCCTAAAGATAGCAAATGCAAAAACGAGGTGAAATTCATGGACATGGCCTGCGTACTGGCCAAAAGATGCATAAGGACTTTGAACACTGGGCTGAAGCGGAGACCAGAGTGTGGGGTGAGGTAGTTGCTAGGTTAGAGGTGAATGCAAGTGTCACCCATGAAGTTTAGAAAACGCTGGTTTGGGATATGTTCCACCCCTCGGGTGACAAATCCCTGTGAATGGCAAAATGCTACTAGTAGTTTAGCAGAGACGTAATGTTAAAAACGGTCAACATGCCAATGGCACAGCTCCCAGCACAGAGCCCCGATGAAAAACAACATTTATCTCACATTACACACCTGACCAGCCGCAGTTAACAAAGTGTTGCTAAGCTGCTTATTTGCCTACTAAGTGTAGAAAGTGTATTACTGTGTTAAGTTGTTGTTGCATGATATGAAATTATTATATATATGCGCGTAAAATGTACTGATGGAAAAGAACCGATTGATATATGCATAACTGTTCATATACAAATGCCAATAAAAACATTTTAAAATAAAATAGGTCAGGCTTTGGACAGAAACTGATGTAGGACACACCGTGCCAGTCCTCCATTTATATTATACGTGGCTTGCCTATGCAATCTTTTTCATGATCATATAACCCGTGCAGCCTGGAATTGTATGGCACAAACGAGAGCTAAGTGACTGGAAGGTTTAGGGAGATGCAGACTTTGGCAACAATGAAAATTGCAAGCAGGTAAGCAGAGAGGCTTCTATGATGGACACACTAAGCTATTATGTATTCTGGGATTTGTCCTTCCCATTATTATACCAGTACTCTACAGTCTGTCTGTTTTTTCACAGCAGACTGCGGTTTATGATAGCCTGTTGCTCTGTATCTCTTCGAATTAAACACCAGAGGGATACTGTCAGGGGCTATACATAAAGACCTTGTGTCGCTGCATATGGGCGGATGTGAATGCGCAGCATACTTCTGTAAGTGCCTTTGGCTCATTACCCTTCTTAGAGGCATTTATTGTGTAGATACAGGGTTACAAAATACCATAAATACCAGTTTAAGGCCCTGCATTACAACTGTGTTTTGTAGTCTCCACTTCAATTTTAAGGCTCGATATTTACTGGATAGCGTTGGCATAGTAAGTATGCTAGTTAAAATATTTTCTATAGACAATTAATCAGAATCCCTGTAAGACATTAGTACATTTATGTATTTTTAATTATAAGTTGACAAGGACTACCTTTGAAAAATTAACACAAGGCAGCAACCCGAAGGATAAAGAGCAAGTCCTGAGGAAAACAAGTCAAAAAATGGGGACATGGTATTTGTTGAAAATAGATTAGGAATGATCATGGGACGCCCCTATATGAGCTCGATATTGGGGGCAATTTCATTAAACAAATGAATTGTCTCTTCTGGTAGACTGATTGTGAATTTGATTTGATTGATTTTGGGCTTCCATGTCAAAATGAATTAATTTTTAATTGAATTTGATTGACCTTCTTTGGCTATTATGTTCAAATAACTGGTCCTAGATTATACTTAGGATTCAGTACATTAAACCTTATACCTGATGCAATTTTATATGCACTTTACCACTTTGGGGAAAACCCTTTGTGATGTATGTATATACTTTACAGACACTTTGGAACAAAAACATTTTTCTTCTATCGGTTTAGCTTGTTTTTATTGTTTGTTTCTACCAATGTGATGAATTATATGTCTGTTTGTTATTATGTGGAATCTGTTTTTCATATTATTGGATAAATATTTATTTGATTTAAATTATTTTCGGTTGCATACATTATTTAACGTTTTCCACACGCTTGTTTTGTATGGCAATCCATACAAAACCATTTTTGTGTTATTTCTAGTGTGCACATTCACATTTCCCGGCCATGGCTACTGAACGTGGCTTGGGCCCCAAAATGGTTATGCCACGTGAGTTTTGCTTGTTCTTTAGCCATATTATTTGGCCTTCTTCCTGTCTTACCAGGTCAGGAAATCCCATATAAAGCCATGCACTTGCCCAGAAAAGATGCTGTTTTCGCATGGTAATTATGCCTTTGTTTGTGCATGTGTGCATTTGTGCATGTGTGCGTGTTTGTCGAGCCCAGGAAGAGGGTGGGACTGTCTGGTCCCACTCCACATCCACAGTGCCTGAAAGTCTGAGGGGGGGCATGAATGAAACCCACAGTGGTCCCTGATGTAACCACTTCTGGCTGTTTGAATGATGTAGATCCTTACCATTGGTGGGCTTGGACATGCTTCCAGCAGTATCCCCTGTAGAAGAGCAGTCAACTGAAGATCTGTGGATGACTCTGTAGAGGACCAGCATCCCTTCCTGCATTTGGCCAGGTGAGGCCCTGTTGGACTACCTGATCTGCCAGTGCCCTGAGAAGTGTTTCAACCCCTGGATTGGTGGGACCAACCTGTCTCAACACGTTCTCTATAATCCAGCTGTCCTGAGGCTTCAGAAGTGTCCCTGGACCACCCAGTGGACTGACCAGCTCTCCAGTGGGCTACTTCGCTAGAACCGTCGCTATTCTGCGTTTGTCGCCAGAACTTTGGTGGTCCTAAGCTTGTGGTTTAAGTCGCCTTCCAGCTAAATTTCAGCCTCCAAGCTACAAGATTCGTGCTCTGGAAGGTCTTCTTCAATCATGACCGAAAAGATGCCTGCCATTCACTGTGTGTGCGGTGGCCGTCGCTGGAATCCTCCTTCCTCAATCTGGTGAAGTTTCCTAAAGAGGTCTGCATCTTTGCTTTCTGCATTTCTTCATCACCAAGGGTTTCACTCTACTCCTGGAAACAACCAGAAGAATCCTTGGACCCGCAGCTCCTGGGCACCTCTCAGTAGAACCAACAGCGGAAAAACTACCTCCACCGACCGACTGTTGCCCCTTTCAGTCCTCTGGAAAAATCAGAGTGAAGGGGGTAAGTAAACACATCCCATTTGCGCCCTCCGCCCCTGTACTCCTTACAATAAACCGGAGGCATTCCATTCAACTGCTTTTTGATTGTCACATCTAAAACAGTGGTACCTGAAAGATAGAAACACATTTTTACTTACCAGAACATTTTGTTGCTTATTTCCTTTGGATATTCACCAACACAAGAACCTTACCTACTTAAGACAATTTCGAGGGAGAAGCATTGTGCCTTTTGGTCACAAGGCCCCACTCTTCATAGGTATTGGACTTCTAAAGTTGGGGCCTATTTCCTGTGACTTGGTTCCATTTGACTGCATCACTTAACTTCTTTTGTTGATTAAGTTATTGAATGCATTCATAAGAACCTTTGGTGACTGTATATATGTTTATAATTTATTGTTGTACAATATTATGACCTTCTTTGTTTCATTTTTTTAGTGTATGTTTTGGACCTAGAATAAATATAGTACTTTTGTATTTAGCTGTCTAAATTGAATTATCATATGCTTCACTGTGTGGGCTCATTGCGGAACCCTGACCCCACTCAAACTCTCCTGAGAATCTCCTTGACGGCTCTCCACTGTTAACTTGATCGGGTTTTGGCTAACCCCTCAGTGTTCCCCTGTTCACTAGAATTGGATGGCCTCCTACAATCTGTCCACCAGGCCAGATTCTAGAAATCCATCTCAACACTTACCTTTGGTTCTGTGCTTTCTGATGGATGTTCCCCTCACAGATTCCTCATCGTGGTTCCAACCTACCGCTCTGATGGGAGTGCTCCTCCAGTTCCTTGTTGATTCCCTAAAGTGGTTGAGCACAGGGAAAAGAGAAAGAAACTGAGGTCACAGTGCGCTGTATGACCTGTATATACGTCTGGTGTCGAGGAGGTGTCGCCTCAAGGGATCCAGACACTGATGTCACATGGCCCCCCCTGCTGGTGAAAAGTTTTCTGTGCAGCTGGTCCAGTTGAAGCTGCAGGAATATATTTCGATGAGGAATCTTTGCGAGGAACATCAATCAAAGAACATCATTACCGAAGTTAAGTGGTTTGTTCTTCCTTCTCTCTCTCTACCCATGTCTTTAACTTTAGCTCTCTTCTCGTTCTTTTACTAAATCTGACTCTTACTGTTTTTCTCTGTCGCTATGTATCTCTTCCCCTGCCCCACATACACACTTCATTTAATATAATTGTGAATTATTGTTGGATGTTTATAACTTGTGAGATTGAGTTTTATCTTGGTTTCATAAGCTTCTGTGCCTCCTCCTTTTTAGTGGGCACACCTATTGTTACAAATGTGTTAATAACCATTGCTGGTATCTATTTTTTCAAATTTCAGAATAAGAGACTGATTGCTAAGAAAGGAGATCCATTCTACGAAGCTCAAGAGAACCACAACCTAATTGGTGTAGCAAATGTCTTCTTGGAGTGCCTTTTCTACGATGTTAAATTGGCGTATGCAGTGCCTATTATCAGCCAGCAAGGGGAGGTAAATGAAAAATCTACTGTGCGAATTTCTGAGACCACTAATATCTGAAAGCATTTTCTCAACAGAAACAACTAAGCACTTGTGGGCATAGGTTTTACAAACTTCCAATATAAATGCAATTGAAGGTTTTTACTATAGTTTATCATACAAATTGTCTGTTTTTTCACAGAAAAAACACTGATTATTTTGAACAATATCTAGGATGTGATGAAGATGTCACCCAAGTGAACATATTAAGCAGGAGAGTCTGGAGACAGGAGTAAGACTCGAATACATAGACATTGTGGTGGTCGTTATACACCTTTATTAAAGTAAAATAAGAGTAGGAGGAAGACCTAGCTCACCCTAACACTATGAGGGGGTTTCCTGTCTCAACGAAACTAAAGGATGTCCTTGTCAGAATGTCCAAAAATATAAAGAGTTCTCAGTCTTGTGTCTAAAATCCTATCTTGCACCTTACAAGCTAAACCTAAGAAAAATGTGCATGGGGAAAAATTCTTTCCACTGCCCATCTGTAGTCTTCTTTAATGTTCCAACATAAATTTCCAAAAAGGTGCACAAATATAAAATGGTTAAAGTTTCCCCAAGGTTTCACAGCTTTCAGAACGATGGGGGGAGGTTTTCCTTTCAGCTTCTCTTCAGTTCTCTACCACATTTCTTTTCCTTGGCAAATGACAACTTTGCAATGAAGGGGGTATGATCCCCATCCTCTAGAATCACACACTCAAGAATTCTTCCTCACCCCTTACCTTACTCAGCACTCCACAGTTCTTTTACAATTCAGTTTTTCACAGTTATTTTACAACTTTTACATTCATGGCGTATGGTTCCCTTCCCCTAGGTTTCACACTCCTCAAATACGTGTCTCCAGACTCGCATTCACTTTGCCTAGCTTGTTCTGTGGCCAGAAATTCACAAAATTTGCTTTACATTCAGACTTGCCTGGTTTGCTCTCCTGCCAGGACTTCACAACAAGTTACTTTTCCTTTCAGGTGCCATTCTCCAGACTCTCCTTCACAATGTTCCACACATATATTTGGGTGCATGTCCCAAACTCGAACAATGCCTGGTACTTTTCTGACTGTTCATTACAACGTAGATGGGTTTCAGACTGGCACACTTCTATGTCCTGTCCCCTTTCCTCCATCCTGCAAGGGCGTCCCTCGCTAGGGGCGGGAGTGAAACATTTTCACCAGAAAAATAA
Source organism: Ambystoma mexicanum (assembly GCF_040938575.1). Taxonomy (NCBI): domain Eukaryota; kingdom Metazoa; phylum Chordata; class Amphibia; order Caudata; family Ambystomatidae; genus Ambystoma; species Ambystoma mexicanum. The sequence goes on from NC_090930.1 coordinate 1,115,400,123, forward strand.
CACTTTCCCTTTAAATTCATACATGTATGGGGTGTGACCTTGGGAGCATGTGCTCCTCTTTTCCGCATCGACGGGAGCGGACCGGTTTCACCAGCGCTCGTGGTAAAGCCCTATCTTTCCCATAGTTTTGTCTAGATTCTAATCATTCTATTAAATCTGTATCCGATAATTAAAATACTTACAGGGATACACTGTCCATCAGTGCCCCAGTCTGTCCCTGGCACATGTCCGCGATAGGCTTCAGTAGGTGCACATCATGTGGCGGTTTGTTTCCTACGTCGGACCCACAGGCCCTCTGCCTCCAGTTCCTGGTAGAAGACCACGAATGCGAAGGCTGCTTGGCGTGCAACGCGCGTACTCCTCGGTCCTTCAAGGACCGGTTGGCACAGGGGAGGGAGCTGTTCTCCAGGTCATCGCCAGAGCACATTAATGAGTATGTGTGGTAGAAGACCAAGAAAGCAAGCCCCATGCCATAGAGGTGAAGCTCTGGGAATTTTTTTGTTTCCTGACGTAGACCGACTGAGGATTGGTCACTCATAGATCGAAAAATCAGTGTACAACTATATAGGACTCATAATTGACATTGCAAGGAAAATTGCTCCTTACCTATATGCAAATGTACACCAATTACTAACATTCACCAGTCTGTCCTGCTTTGCTCTTGTTGCAGAATTCCCCGAATGGTGAAAAAATTGTTGTTTATCTTTTTGTAATTGGTGCAAATGTACTTCTGCTGCTTTTGGTAAAGAATTTTACCACTTAAGTGATGATGTTATGCAGAGACTTGGTCTTAAGTTTTTTATTATCATAATCTAGTTATTTTGCTTTTTTGTTACTTTATTCCTTTGCTTACAGAACAGGTCTGAGACTTAGGCTCTATTACTGCCTGTACCTTTTGCTTTTCCATTTTATTTTGGTTTTTGCTGTTTTGATAAAGAAAGAGGAGTGCAATAATAATAAAAACTGCACCTCAATAAAGTGGTTTCTCTTAATAACATAGAGCACACTCATACAATAAAATGTACATTGTCTTGTCCACCCCCCCCAGGGGGCTCTAGATTACATCACTAGGATGAATCATTGGTGAATTGTACATACCACCAAGTTCAATATAACTAACTTCATACAGAAGTTATAGTATGTCTCAACTTTGCTAGGCGGCTACCCCTCCTTGTGACAAATAGAGGTGAAGCTGAAGGCAGGTTTGGCTGGCTGCGCAGCTATGCCTAAAGACTTAGCAGCGATTTTGGATTCCTTACATTTTTCTAAGGATTCGTCGGCTTTCTGGCTGAAAAGAAGATCACCTTTCGAAGGGCATGTCCAGAAGTTTAACATTGACAGTAGGTGAGAAACCAGATGTTTTTAAATATTCCTGCCTTCTTAGCGTTGCTGTTGACGCCATAGATGAACCCACACAGTCGGCGATGTCCAGGCCTGTTCGCAGAAACAGCCTGGCCACCTCTTTCACACTTTCCGCTAGCTGTATGAAGTCCTCGTGCATCTCTCCTTCAGGGACGTACTGCACAGTATTCTCAACTGCTGTCCATAGACCTAAGGAGTACTTGGCAAAACTGCTTGCCACATTTGTAGACTTAAGGGCCATACTGCCCAAAGTGAATGCTTTCTTCTCCAGCATGGGGTCTGGCATGGATTCACATGCTCATGAATATTCCCCGTTGTCAGGCTGGGAATCCTCAGTAAAGAAAAAATCAGTTTCAGTTTAGTTTCTGAACCGTCTTTCTACTAATAACCAATCACTGGTCTCTGGCTCATACTGCCCCCAGCCAATGACTCCCCTCTACCTAAGCCACTCCTCTGGCAGCCATCTTCAGATTTGGTAGCACGTAAAGTGGCAGTAGGACCAAGAGAAGAGCCGCAGAGGGGTTGGAGGGAGGGTTCGCATGTGAATCCATCCCATGCTGGAGAACAACAGTTACAGGTAAGTAACTTGTTCCTTCTAAAGCATGGGGTCTGGCATGGATTCATAGGCTCATGAATACAAGAATACATAGCAGTACACACATGCACAACCACGGGAGGTGGCAAGGCCCAACATTAAGCATTACAACAACTCAACATTAAGCATCTCTTACCTCCTCACCAGGCTCACCTTCAAGAGAACAGGTTGCGCAGCACTGCCTGGCCGACTCTGGACTCCTGCCTGGAGTCCCAGTCGACGCAGTAGAATCTCGTGAAGGTGTGTGTCGACCTCCATGTAGCAGCCCTGCAGATGTCCAGCAGGGGCACACTAGACAGGAACGCTGTGGTAGCTGTGATCGCTCTGGTTGAATGGGCTCTCGGACGGTTGACAACCGGTGACAGTGCATGATGCAGCCGGAGAGCCATCTGGAAATGGAAGCCTTCAAGAGGGGCTTCCCTTGGTTCGCAGGTCCAAAGTTCACAAACAGCTGTGATGTCTTCCGAAGACTCTTCGTGCGGTCCACATAGAACTTCAGCCACATCCAGCAAGTGCAAATTCCTCTCAGCCCGCGACAAAGGCGACGGGAAGAAAACGGGTAACACCAAGGGCTCGTTGAGATGGAAGTCTGACGGCACCTTGGGCATGAAGGAGGGGTGCGTCCTCAGCACTACCCTCATCTTGAGGAATGTCAAATATGGAGGTTTACCGGAGAGGGCCTGGATCTCTCCCAATCGTCGTGCTGAGGTGATGCCTCAAGTGCTGTTAAGCCGCTCACTTTGACATCCGTGCAGAGCCTAAAACACAGGTTTGAATCCCGGCGGGGCCAAACTCAGCCTTTCATCCTTCCGAGGTCGATAAATGAGCACCACACACCGTGGGTAATAATAAGCAGCGCTCAGATACCTGAGGATTAGTAGCGCTATATAAATGCCAAATTATTATTATTATTATTATTATTATTATTAAGAAACGCTGTCTTCCATGACAGGAACTTCAACGGTGCTGAATGCAGAGGCTCGAATGGCGGCCCCATAAGCCTGGTCAGCACCACGTTGAGCTCCCACAGCGGGTCCAGAGCCTTCACCGGCGGGAATGATCTGAACAGTCCTTTCATGAACTCCTTCACCGGGCGATGAGACCACAGAGATGATCGCCCCAGAGTTCTGGTGTAGCGAGAGATCGCTGCCAGATGGATCTAAATGGAGATGTGCGCCAGCCCCGCCTTGGCCAGCGACAGCAAGTACGGCAGCACTTGAGGGGCCGTAATCCGTAGAGGGTTGATCTTCTGTGCGACCAGGATCATCCTGCACCGGGACCGCCTTAGTTGACTGATGAGTCGCAGGAGCAACGGCAGCAGCGGAAATGCATACAGGAACAGACCGTCCAAGAGGAATGAGAATGCGTCGCCCATACTCCCCGGCCAGGGAAACTGCTGGCGAACCTCTGGCACTTGCTGTTCGTCGCTGTTGCGGATAGATAGATCTGGGGATTGCCCCATCGTCGGAACAGACAATCCACTTGATCCTGCCGAAGCTCCCACTCGTGGCAAGAACGCAGCTCCCTACTGATTGAGTTGGCAATGGTGTTCTTCATTCCTGCCAGATGGAAGGGTACCAGGAACATCCCGTGGGCAACGGCCCAGTGCCACAGATCCTGCGCTTCCTTGGATAGAGTTTGTCTTCGAAGCTGCCCGCTGCCTGCATCCAACGGGCGTCGAACTCCTGCAGTGGCCGCATCTGCAACCTGCATAGGCGCACAATGACATCATGCCGATTAGGGACTTGATGGGCCTCACCCTGGCCTTCTCCATGGTCAACAGCTGTTGTACCTTGTCCAGGATGGCCTTCGTCCTTTCCTCCGACAGTGAAGTCAATCGCGCTATTGTGTTGAGTGTGGCTTCCAGGAACAGGGCGTCTTGCGACGGTACCAAGTGGGATTTCGCAAAGTTGATTGAGAATCCCAGATCCGTGAGCAGTCGGACGGTCTTCGCTGTGTGATCGATGGCAAGTTCCCTTGACTTTGCCTGGATGAGCCAATCGTCCAGGTAGTGGCATACGTGGATCCCCTGCAGGCGCAGCTGCGCCGCCACTGGCGCCAGGCACTTGGTGATGACCCTTAGCGCGGACTTCAAACCAAAGGTTGTGGCCTTGAACTGGTAGTGTCGCCCTTGGACCACGAATCGTAGGAACTTTCGATGTCCTTTGTGTATGGGGGATGTGGAAGTAGGCATCCTCCAAGTCTAGCGATGATAGGAAGTCGCCCTCCCCCAGCTGTCCCAGCACGTGCTGAAGGGTGGCCATCCGGAATTTCTGGGACTTGATGTATTTGTTTAGATGACGAAGGTCCAGGATGGGTCGCCAGCCGCCGGTCTTCTTTCGGATGAGGAAGTACTGCGAGTATACTCTGGAGCCCCAGAGCCTCTTCGGGATGAGTTCTATCGCGCTCTTTTTTGGTATTAGTCGTATCTCTAGAAGTAGCTGTGGCACATCGTTTTCCTTCCTGGCCACGGGTGGTAGACGAGGACACTAATTCCAGAGTGTGCCAGTGGGCAAGTACGTCTAGCGCCCAGTGGTCCGTGGAGATGATCTCCCACGTGTTGACGAATTTTGCCAGCCGGCCTCCCACCGGGGTGCATGGGTGGGGGCCAGACGTCACAGCCGGTTTGATCTTGCTTCGCCGAGGCCTTGCCGCCTTGGCCTCCTTGATGGCAACGCCGATGTCCTCCGGCCTTGCTGTGGCCTCTGTAGGCCTCCTGCGCCGATGAGCGGGCGGCTTGGCGAGAAGGCGAGGAACTGCCCCCAAATCCTTTGGAGGCACCTTGAGACATGCTTCCGGGGGTCCGAAAGGATGGCCGTCGTGGATGGAGAGAACCCAAGGCCCGTGCCGTCTCGGTGTCCGCCTTGATGGCCTGCATTGACTCGTCCACTGCCTTGCCGAACAGGTTGTTCCTGTCGAAGGGCATGTCCAGTACACTGGTCTGAACGTCCTGACGGAAGTCGGTTGCCTTGAACCAACCGCGTCAGTGAAGGCAAAAGCTGTTGCCCATCTGTCGAAACCCTGTGTCAGTGATGTCCATAGCCACCGTGATGGCGTGGTCCGACGCCACCTCGCCTTTCTATAGGATTTCAAGGGCCTCCACCCTCTTGTCGTCTGACAGGAAATCCAGGTGGGGAGCGATCTTGAACCACAGCTCCCTGTCGTAGCGTGCCACGATCGCGAGGCCGTTGGCCGCTTTGATGATCGTCCCCGCGACAATATGACTCGTCCCATGGCGTCCAGCTTCTTCCCCTCGCCGTCCGGTGGGAAAGTGGAAGTTGATGCCGTCGTCCATGCCGATTTCTTCTTGGCCGCTGCGGAGACCACTGAATCAGGGGACGGCTGAGCTCTAAGGCACATCGGGCGGAATCTGGGACCCGGTGCTTCTTCTCAGGCCAGTCCCTCTTCGCAGGAGCCATGGACGGGTTCCTGAGCAGCGACAGTCCTTCGTCCCAGATGTCGTACAGTAACGGCACTGAGAGGACGGTCTTCCTCTTGGCCTCCCGTCGTTGGTAGAGGAAACTCTCCTTCTTCTGCTCTTCGGGACAAAGCTGGAAAAGCTCTGATGCCCTGGCGATCATGGAATGAAAGGAGCCAATTTCGTCAGGAGGGGAGGCCTGGGCAGGGGGTGACGGGAGATCCGTCCCGTCATCACCACCATCATCGTCCGTCCCCACCGCATCCCTTGGAGGGGAAGGAGGTGAAGGCTGGAAAGGCGGGGGAGGATGTATTCACCTCCGCTTGTTCGGTGGGCCACCCGACGATCCAGGCTCAGCTGGATCGTCCACTGGGGGTAAGGGCAACCATATCCTTATCTCCGTACACAGGGTCTGGATAGCCATCAAGATTGTTCCTGAGTTGTCCTGTGGCATAGGCATCGGTTGCGACGGGAGAGACGGCTGGGGAGTGGGTTCCTCCGTCTCTGCCACGGCCCGCGTCTCCTCGTCGGCTCCACCGTTGCTCTCTACGTCCGCCTCGTCAGGATCCCTCCCGTAGGACCGGACTTCCTCGAATCTCTTGTCCAGGATCTTTGCGACGCAGCCAGCTCATCTTCGGAGGTAGTATCTGTGTCCGTTATGGTTACCGTGCCCCCCCTTTCTCCTCCCAGGGTTTCAAAGGGGTCTTCTCGATAGGCTGAAAAGATGATTCCCTGCGGGGTGGCAGGGAAACTCTAGGCCCGGAAATCATCTCCACTGGGGTAGGCTCCACCAGCTTAGCCAGGGCCGCCATGACTCTCCTTTGCCGGGTGAATCAAGGCCTTCACGACCTTAGACGTGCCTGAGGCCTTCACCTTAGGGGGAGGGTCGCTGACCCGCTCCCCCTTGGCTGACTCCGTCGGGATCGACCGGGGCTTCTCCCGAAGTTTACCCGGGTTCTCCGACTTCCTCTTCACCGAGCCAGAGCGTTGGCTTGTGGATGATGGCGTTGGTGACATCGCGCCCTGCTGGCAGCCCAAGAGCCCGAACCATCGGTGCTCCCGGTGCCCACGGACTCGCGGTACTTTGCCTTTTGTTGGGTCCCTGGAGCGCCCTCAAAGGTCTTAGAAGACCGCTTGGACTTCTTATCACCTGCTGCTGGGCTCTTCCCCTCCAGCCAGTTGGAGAGTCGAGTACGACGGTCCCTCATTGTCCAGTCGGACATGTTCTTACAGAGCGCACAGTCCTTCTCCACGTGCGATTTGTCATCGTCAAGGCAGTAGAGGCACCGGGACTGCTCATCTTCCTTGAAGATGTTCTGTAGTCCACATCCAGGGCAGCTCCTGAACAGCTTGAATCCCACAGGCGTCGTGTTTCCTTTGTCCTGGGCCATGACCATGCGGGGTAGGCCACAAAGATCTTCCGGAATCCTCCAAGAAGAAAAAACTCGCTAAAAATTCACCATTGAGGGGCGTAGACAAATTCCGAAACGGGTCCCCTTTAATCGGAAGTAGAATCAGTGGAGCCTGAGGCCCGATTGACCGAAAATATAAGAGTAAACTCTTTGATAAAACGCAGTAAAAGCTCAAGAGCTATAGCACGAGGACTCCCAACACTTGAACGTGCAGTAAAAATCTGAAGATGGCTGCCAGAGGAGGGGCTTAGGTAGAGGCCAGTGATTGGCTGGGGGCAGTATGACCCAGAGACCAGTGATTGGTTATTAGTAGAAAGACAGTTCAGAAACGAAACTGATTTTTTCTTTACCCAGGATTCCCAGCCTGATGACAGGGGAATATTCATGAGCATGTGAATCCATGCTAGACCCATGCTGGAGAACAACAGTTACAGGTAAGTAACTTGTTCCTTTTCTAAGACATCAACTTTTTTTGCTTCCCTGTCGGGAGGCAGAGTGGAAGATGCGGGTCTAGATTAGACAGTGGCAGCCCGCATAACAAGCACCTCCAGGGAAGGGTGAGAAGAGAGGAATGAAGGGTCTCCTCTAGCCGGCCTATAATTCCTGGAAATGGTGGAGCTGATGGGAGGAATAGAACATTGATGCTGCCACATCATTTTTAAAGGATCAGCAATGACAGGGTTTAAAGGCATATTGCGCTCTGTGTGGTGAGACCATCTAAAATATTGGTAAGGTCATAACCTTGTATTGGCACCACTGATGAATGAAATCCTAGGGTATCAATAACCCTTTCTACTAAAGCCCTGAATTTAGACATATTATGAACACAGGGCTGCGAATGCGGAAATTCGAGGTCTGAAGGGGTGTCCAGACCGCTGGCGTCATGGAGGCCTTGAGCTAACTGGAAAGCTGATGTTGGTCTTCAAAATAATCGACCCCTCCTGTACCTAAGTAAATGGGGTCAACATCCTCCTGATCATCGGCATCATTATCATTGAAGATACTTGCCATGGTATTGAAAAATTCGGACTGGGGTTGCGTGTGAAGGTTTTCTCAACAACGTCGACGTCAAGGGTTTGTCTTTCGGCGACGATATGGTAGATGTTGGTGTCGAGACGCCGTAGCGTCAACATCCTTGGATGCACAGGGTTGATCCGGCTTCCATTGGACCTCAGTGTCGAAAGATTTATCTGTGCTATTTTTTAGCAAAGCACCCCGTAAGGGCGTCTTCTTCGTCGGGAAGCCTACCAATGGGAGGGGCCAGTCGGGCCCTATCTGCGGCAAGAAGGGTACTGAGACTGCAGCTGCTACCGGCCTATCGGCCGAGGGGTCCAAGGATCCTCCTAGTCCCGCCGTAAAGGAGCCAAGGGGCTCACATACTGGAACTCATTCCGAGGGGCTCTGCCCTATTACCAGGTCTACGCCTGAGGGGGTGCCTAAACGCAGCATAGACAGCACTACTGGAATCATGGCCGAGGGTCAGCAGCCTAACAGGCGTACGCCTGAGGTGCAGGGAGGGACAGAGCCTAAGCCTACCAGCAAACAGTCTGAATCCAGGCCCATGTCATTCACGGATCCACATGCAGAAGGCGCAGACAAAATGGGAGCCCACAGGGACAAGATGGTGGCCAGACCAGAGACCCGCCATTCTGACGAACCCCAAAGGTGGGAAATCTCGGCTACCAGGCCAGAAGCCCACACATCTGTCTAATCTACAAAGTAGGAAACCACTGCAAGGTCAGAATGGATATCTATGCCTCAGGTTACCTGGTGCACAACTTACCCTACCATCACGGGAAAAGCATGTTACACGGAAGCGTCATTCTCACATGACGCTGGCAGGCAGCAGTTCATACCCCCACAGCAGGCTCCGTTCCAGGAGCGCTCCCAGCCAGCCTGTGAGGAGCGTTTCTTTGATACATTCTTAGCGCTCATGTGGATCCTGCAGATTGGAAACATCTTTAAGGGCATTATACAGGACATGATACCCCATGCTTCCTCAGGATCCCGGGCCGGTGCAACCCACGCCACTGTCGCAACCCATGACACCGGTAACCGCAGCCCCGCCTCCACCTGCGGCACCCACTTAGCCGCCGACAAATGATTCTACTCGTGTTGACCCAGAGACCCCTATAGATACAGGGGATCTGCAGGACACAGACAACGAGGAGCAGGACACACCTTTGTCGGCAAAGGCATTCCATGACAGAATTGCCGACCTGGTGGAGTACTTCGGCATCACACAGCCACAAAAGGAACAACCAGAGACTGAGTCTTGGCTGAGGTCATCACCATCAGGGCAGAGTCCAGATCCGGGATTCCACTGCAAAAAGATGTGGGGTCCCTGGCTAAGATGGGGTGGTTGAAACCTCATTCCACATAGCTAACAAGCAAAAGACTGGATGTGAAATTTAGGCAAGTGGAGGGCGACTCTCTGGTCTTATCGAGTCACCCTCAGCCGCTTTCATCCGTCATCACGGCAGTGTCTGTGTAGGCCAAACCGCAGTCGTCATCGGCAAGCACGTCTATTTCTGCGCTCCAATGCAAGGAGGAGAAGGTCCTAGAGGCCTACGAAAAGAAAGTGTATTTCAACACGGTTTTCTATCTCAGACAGGCCAATGCTGACGCCATATTGGCTGCGGCAAACCTAAGTCTGTGGAGGGAAATTGCTGACTTCCTCCCGGACCTTCCTTCCCCCAAGCAGGCATCCTTCAAGGCCGTCCTGGCAGAGGCCAAGTTGGTGGCACAAGACATCATGGAGGATACCGTTGCCCACATTGATACGGCAAGTAGAGCCGCCTGTGTAGCCACAGACATGAGAAGGATTGCCTGGCTGAGAGCAACCAGGTTCAATTCTGACGTCCTTGAGAGAATCTTAGATCTCCCTTTTGAGGGAGGTAACTTGTTCCACTCCACCACAGATGACGAGGGGCTGGACAAAAAGAAAAGCAACTCCCAGACAGCCAAATCACTGGCTATTCTTACCAAGCCTGCAGCCAAAAAATGTGGGCAGGGCCAGTCTTGCCTGGACAAAGGCTGGACCTTCGGCAGGTTACGAGGCTTCCAAGACAGCCGGGCCAGGTCTCCCAGCCATCACAGGCGTAAACAAGAAAAATCATCTCATAAGGATTTCTTTCAGTCCCCCTCCTGGGCACCAGCCTTAGAACCAAAGAAGCAATGATGGGGCGTTTCAGATCCACACCACCCCAGTCGGGGGCAGGTTGGCTCTCCACATTCAGGCTTGGAGGGCATGGTTTTCGGATGCCTGGTTTATTTCTGTAATCTCGCAGGGCTTCTGGCTACCTCTTCCATCTCCTCCTCCTTGTCCTCCCTCCCCCGTTCCACAAATCGGGACACCATCACTCATAGCAGAAATGTGCTCCCTTATTGCGAGTGAGGTGGTAGAGCAGGTTCCAATCCCCCAGCAGGTGCTGGGATTTTATTCCTGCATCTTTGACATTCAGAAGAAGAACCAAGCTGCCCTGCGAGAATTCCTAGATCTTTCCTTCTTCAACCTGCACCTGCCTCTACAGAAATTCAAAATGGTGACTCCAGCTCTGATAGCAGAGATGCTGTGTGGGGGAGACTGGACGTGCTCCCGGGATCTGAAGGACGCATATTTACATGTCCCCATACTGCAGTTGCATCAACCCTTCCTCAGGTTTCGGGTCATGGGTCTGCATTTCCAATACAAGGTACTACGATTCTACCTGAATTCAGCACCCAGGGTCTTGACAAGGCTCTTGAATGTGGTCACGGCTCTGCTCCGGTCAGAGGGTCATCATGTATGCCCGTACCTCGACTGGTTAGTCTGAGCAGGGTCTCCGTACCAAGTCGAGTATTCAGCCGCCATTCTCATGAGCATGCTCTACGAGCTGGGCTTCTCGCTCAACTTCCAGAAGTCGCAGCTACAGCCGACACAAACACTGGTATTCTTGGGTCTTCTGTGGGACACGCAGATGCAAATGGTGTTCCCCACAAGGGAAAAGGTGGCAACTATCAAGGCTGCTGTGGGTCACTTCCACAGCAGGACTGTAATCACGGCATGCTGGTACCTGCACCTATTAGGTGTGATGGCGACCTGTCTCCTGGCAGTTCCCTTCACCAAGCTACGAATGAGGAGGCTGCAGCTTCATTTCTCTGCCTCCTGGGATCAGGAATCGGGAGCTTAGGCGGCAGCATTCACCATATCCGCGCACCTGCATGTGTACCTGGAGTGGTGGAGGCAGGAGTCCAACCTCGTGGCAGGCAGACACTTCAGACAGCCCAAGGCGGACCACACCATTACGACAGACTCCTCCATCCATGGGTGGGGGGGCCACCCTGAGCATACATTCTGTACATGGTCTATGGTTGAGGGAGGACCTGCGGAACCATATCAACTGACTGGAAATTATGGCACGGAAGTACGCTAAAGTATGCTGTTGGCTGGTGAGAACATTTGATTTGGACCTGCCTGCTCGTCCGCCGCTTCACCCTTGCAAGGTTTCTCCTTGCCGTGCAGTGTGTCAACGCCAAAGCGGACATCATTTTAAAGTACACGGAAGTTGCCTGACCCTCTATCCTTTGAAGTAAATAATCATTATTGACTTTATTGACTTTACTTGCGTAGTGTGAGCAATCGCGTTCAGCGTTACACCACCCTCTGTTGCCTGCACTAACGCCTTCCCCTCCCTTTATTTGCAGCTTGTCACTCATTGGGCTAGCTCCATCAAGCCCGCCTTTGTCCACGCCCACAACCTCTTCAAATCCTGTGTGTGCAGCGCACACGCGCGCGCACATGGAAGTACGCTAAAGTACGCTGTTGGCTGGCTAGCTGGTTGTGGGTTGTCTTCACAACTCTACGCATAAAGTGTGAATTTAGGGCTAGTACGCATTTTTTATGTGACCATTTACTGCTTTTTCTTTTCCTGTATCCATCATGTTTCTACGTGTCGTTGATTTAACATCTCAAACACGTTTAGCTTAATCGGTGTTTAGCTCTACTAACCCTGTGCATGAGACTCACGGTTCTGTCGTTTCTGTAAAAAAATTTAAAAAAAACACATGGCTGCGGGATTGAGGAGCGCGAAGGGAAACCTGACGCCCGCGCTTCCAGTGTCTGCAATGACCATTGATTCTTTGATCTGCAATGGCAACCCCTCATATACTGAGTCGGGCGCTATTGCACCGTCTGCGGTGTGTCTTCTAGAAGAAGAAACGCATACGCCTCGATTAGGTTCCCATGCTGCACAAATTCATGAGCAAGGAAATTCTGAGGTCCATAACTGTACACCTCCGTTAACATCGACTGTAACTACTGAAATTATTAACACTATCAGCCCCGAAGTCCGTAAGGCCATTGAGGATTTCAGAAGCTGCTCTGAATCCCCGCTGTCTTCGGAAAGCAGCAAAAGGCAATTCGATTTAACTATGTAAAAAATGGACGCATTGGACCAAGCAGTATGTCGTTCCATTGGTACCCTTACCCCTGTGGTTTTCAATTCTGTCATAAAGCGGATGTCATTTCATCCACACCTGCCCAGACATACCCAAAATGTGTTGGACACGAGTATCGACATTGCTGACGATATAACTAAAGAAGTGCCTCCATCCCAGTTCACTTATTCTCCTGAAACTGATGAAGTGCAGGATGTAGCATCCCCCATAAAGTCTTCAGCAGTATTGAATGTCACTTCGAATGGAAATGAAGATGTTGCGCCCCATTCCCCAAACACCTTTCCGGTCATTATTCGCATTTTGGATCTCCTTGACAAGGGCCACGATTTAACCCATTTGGAACTGAAGGAGACCAAAGTAATGCTTTCGCTAATGACTTCTAAAATGGATCGCATTGAGGGGTTCATCATGGCCGCAGAGACACTAAAAAATCTGAGCGGGGAACCAAGCTCTAAATTAAACCCCACAACTCATCCGAGTGTAAGAGACAACATTACCCAATGCAGCCTTGATCAAGCTCCAATACCCATATTAATATCGCAAGAGCTGCCTACGTCTCCAACTACCTGTAACTGCCAGAATGAGGTGAAAGAACTCAAAGTAACTATCGAAGCAATGAACAACATGATCATGCTCCACTTTCCACAACCGATTCAATCAAATAATTGTCCTGACAGCCCAACTGAATTGCTCAAACTGCTGGAACATATGAAAACAGAACCTAGCGATGAGCCTCCACCTGAAGAAAATGTTTGCTTCATGTCCAGGAGAGCAAAATAACTACATCTCAGAGCAGTAAAGAGATACGCATAACGACGCAAGGACATACTTTTATAGGGTTCTACATCACATGACTCACTAGGCATCTCTCCGACAGCCCCGTCCTCTGATACAACTGCTGATGACGATCACATTGATCTCCAACAACTTTCTAAAGAAAGTCAAGAAGCTCTAATTCCAGTTAAAAAATCCTTGCCCAAAAACCCTCAAAAAATAACCAAAAAGAAAAAAAATGTCAACTCAACCAATATGGCAAACACGGGCAATGTCAATCAATCTGACAATTCTAACACCAACAACATAGAAATGATTATATCCCAAGTTGCTGAAATGCCAACAATAACAAATGCAGAAAGCCAAAAAATCCCTATGTCAGGAAGCATTTTGACCATGTCTTTAAAGCCACTGAAAACTGACTTACCCATTCAACTGACGGGAATGAAAACCAATTTGGCAAGTTATTTTCCAGCATGCGGGAGAAGTCGGACTACTCGCCTCGACGAAGCACCTTCGCAGGAACCAGCAATCTGTTTAATGAAGAAAACCTATAGCGAAGCTTGCACCAACGCACTAAATGGCTCGCCTATCCGGACACAAGCCACAGATCCTCCGACTGCAACACATCCGAGGATAGTGGTGAATGGCCAAGGGAAAGAACTAACCATAATGTCACATCCTTCTCTCATAGATACAGCTCTACAACCGAAGACCCAAGTGCCCATTATTTCTAATATTCCATCCCCTTCAACTAATAATCGTATTTCGGTACATGGTCTCGCGTTGTCTAAATCTATTCCAGCAGACCGGAATGCACCTGTAACAAATTATCATGAGATACTAGACCTACTGCGGAAAGAACTCCACGAAGGTCTTTTGAAAGTTGAAGGAGCTAACAATCTAACAACCTCAACCTTGACATGCTTTGAAAATCAAACTCGGCCCAAAACAACAACGGATGAATCTTCTACCAATGTCACAGATCAATCTTCCGACATAACACAAGAAAACAAAACTGATAAATTTCACTTACTAGGATTCGAAGGCAACTGCGAATTCCTTGGACCGAACAGAATTAACCCAGCTTTTCTCTTAGAATTATTCACACATATTGCTCAATTACGAATGTTTAAAACAGAAGACCTACTCACTATCTACAGAAAATAATTATCGCGCAGTGTGCTACATGAACTCGGAAGCTGCCAAGAAATTCCTATGGTTCAACAGAGATGGAATTAAAGATGAAGGTCTCACTTTAAGCTCTATTGCAAATGAGATGGAAGCAAAGAATTTCATCCAATATAAATGCCCACATGCTGTCACTTTACCGCTGCAATTATCCTCGGCAAAGAACTCTCATATTGATGAAAACAGTGCTATCAACGAGCTATTGACCAAAATGGGCAATTCCAAGAGTCTACCCTGGCTAGCTCCAATGCTTAATGCCATCCTAAAATCTAACGAATCTGGACCTAGCACGTAGCCACCCACAAAAACGTACTTAACACTCTTATCATGGAATTCGTCTGGTTACTCCAATCTTATGAAATGGCACTCACTTTTACAAAATCACAATCGCCCATCTATCTTGATGATTCAAGAAACTATGAAAACCAAAACATTTACGTTGCCCGACTATACCACACATTCGACTCCGGCCTCTCGAGCCGCTTTTGGACGTCCATCTGGAGGACTGATGATAGCAATAGATAATGCCTTGATGTTGGACTCAAGAATCATTTGGAAGGCAGACAACCTACTAGGGACATTATTGAACACCAACACCAACAAACATCGTCATCTTATTATAATAACGATTTATTGGAATCCAGTGCATATTCTAATAGAAGATATGATTGATGCAGTCAACAACTGTATCGAATTCATAACTCATGAATACCAAAAAACTGACATAATTGTTGGAGGTGATTTCAACTGTGATTGCAGGAAAAACGATGAACTAAGAGGCTTAAAAAGAAACGCCCTATCTAAGCGTAGAGGAACGACATGGAGGAATTTCTTCCATGACTGGGATTTGGATATCATCATAGCCGACCAATCCTCTCAATGGTCCACTTGGTCAAGGGACATAAAGTCTTCTACGATAGACTTTATATTTGCCACACACAATCTGCTCTTAATCTCAGCCCCGTTAATAATTAACCAGATGCCATACGGGGACCATGCACAAATGGTTTGTAAAATGAGTCTCTTTTGTTCTCATTTGCCGGTCGATCATTCTACTGCATTGGTAGAACTAGACCGCCCGCAGACTTCGCTTAGATGGAGTCAAGGCTTATGCAAGCAATTTGTGAAATATGTAGCCCGAAGCACTGCTAAGTGTACTATTCATAATGAAAGGGAGAAAATATACTCTGACCTCATCCACGCAACGTTAATATTTTTCAGCAAACAAAGCGTGAACTCGACTCATTTACATTCTTATGACCCACTATGTAAAGATCTGAAAAGTGCACAAAATAAAGCATTAAGGCAGCTGCGGACAACTGGCCTATCGCATGAGATGCACCGTACTCAGCAGAATCGTATTATGGCTTCATACAAACAAAGTATGAAACACGGTAGAATATCAAGATATAATGAAGCCAACTGCAAACTCATCAGAGCCATAGTGGGACATGACACCCGTACTATATGGCGCACCATCAAAAACAATCAAAAACAAATACTGTTACTGACACCAAACTCTATACCAGAAGCTGTGTGGACCACTTATATCACAGAGAAATACAAGCTTCCTCTCAAATATCTGGACCTTCTCCCGGTCTCTGTCATATAACGAAATTCCTCGTTTAAAATGGACAGAATCAGACATCAAGTGGGCCATCTCCAAACTTCATTCTTCAAAATCAGCTGGGCCTGACGGATTTCCTCCTTGCCTGTATAAAGCAGACCCTGACTTCTGGGCCACGATAGTACAAACTAAATTTCAAGCCATCATCAACCAAGGTGCCATTCCAACGTCCTGGTTATCTGCTAATATTATTCCAATATACAAAAAGGGAGATCCATCTCTCCCGCAGAACTACCGACCCATTGCCCTAATAGATACTGAGGCTAAACATTTTGCGAAACCTCTGCTCTACGATCTAGAAAAGCATATTGAAAGATATGCTTTATATTCAAAATATCAAACAGGGTTCCGCAAGGGGATTAGTACTACCGTGAATGCTACAATTATGGCATTTATCATTGCAGGATCTAAAAAAACATCGGCTAATCCAGTTTATATCGCACTCATAGATATGTCATCAGCCTTTGACAATGTCGTCCGCAACCTACTGTGGATTAAACACATGGATATGGGAATTCCAAAAACCTTAATCTACTGGTTCATAGCATTACACTCCAACACCTCTTACAAAATCAAACTCACAACCAAGGGCAGTACGACAAAACCGATTAGCACCAGCTGGGGTTTGAAACAAGGTTGTAACCTTGCAGCAACCTTCTTTAACTTGTACCTTGCAGACCTCGATAAGAACTGGCATGAAAAAAACTTGTTCTCTGTCAAAATTGGTACCATCCAACTTAAATGGATCGCCTTTGCCGACGATATTATTATATTTGACCCTACGCCAAACTAAGGCTATTCGAAGAATTTGCATTAAGCCTCAACTTAACACCCAATCCTACTAAAACGGCAGTTATGAAATTTGGAGTTAAAAAAAGTACTGGCAAATTCCAATGGCAAATCATGGGAACCTCAATTCCTTGCATTGAGGATACCATCTATTTAGGCTATTACTTAACAGGGAATTACTCTATAAAAACATGGACGGAGTTACTGAAAGATAAAATTAGACCACTTCGATCTCAATTAAAAATTATCCATGCGAAATATTGCACATTCTCTCTAACTCCTGTCATCGAGTTTCTAACTTTGAAAATTGAAAGTGTGTTATTATATTCGCTGGATATATGTCTTTGTGAAATGGGACCGACTTTAGACCAACTTCAAGGCTCTGTCTTGAAAAGCGTAATGTGCTTCCCAATGTCCCTCCCAAATTCTCTGTTAAGACACGAACTAGGTCTAATAGCATTATCCACTCGCTGGAAATGGAGGCTTCTTACTAATTATGTAAAAATAATCTATCCGCTGCCTAACTCACTACTAATGGACATGAGGACAAGCATTGAAGCAATGCCCTCACCACCCTTAAATCAATATCGAGCTAAATTAGAGGCTATTTTAACTGACACCAACATTTCGGTGGACGATGTACACATCAGACCAGCTTATGCAAAAAAAAAACTATTTGAAATGGATTGGTGCAAGACCATTGAACAAATAGGGCACTACAAATTGCACAAAGAATATCATCTGTATACCAAGAAGCGTTTGCCCAGATATGACCATATAACACTATTTCCCTGCAATCATACACGGAAGGCCTATTTATGGTTTAAACTAAATCTCTATTATACAAGAGAAAGAACATCGCACTGGGCTGTGAGATCCAATGGAATAGCCAATAAGAATTGTAGATTCCCTTCGTGCACAGAATCTACTGAAACTCTAAAGCATCTAGTTCTATATTGTCCACACTTTAAGCACCTGAGATCTACACTTCTTATGGAATTTGTAAATATCAATTATGGCGATTGTCTAATATTCCTATGGGCCAGAATGAAGCAGGGCACCCACAAACCCTTAATTTACGCAGTAGGGAGATTATGTAAATTAATAGCCAAACAACTTGCGTTGTATTCTAATAACTGAAATGTCAAATGAGATATATCATTGTTATGCTTATCTAATTTCGAATTTGCATTGCTGGTTACACTTCTAAAAAATCTTAAAATTCTCAAGTTGTAAATACTAAAGAATATGTTTAACAAATTTAAGGAGCTATGTGCAACACTGATACTTTTATCTATTTACGTTCTTAATCACGATGATAAGCAATTGTATAATTTCAGCACGACATCGTATGTGATCTAAGAACTCTTACTAAGTTTTATCGAAATAATGTTCTTATTTTTCTAAGTTGATATTAGTGTTGCACTTTTAGGAATATGACTCAATGCTTTCTTATTCTTTGTAAAGGTTCTGTTATGTTATAATTGAACCAAGAACAAATAATAAAATTAAAAAAATTATGGCTATTTGGCTCTCGCTCAGGGCATTCCTTCCCATCATCAAGGGCAGAGTAGTATGCATTCAGAAAGACAACTCTACCTGCATGTAGTACCTCAACAAGCACTGTGCAGGCTGGCAATAGCCATTTGGGAATGTGCCATTGTGCCGGACATCTGGATCTCGGAGTACTCCTTCTGCGGGAGTCGTATCTAGAGGCCGACAGCCTCAGGCGGCTGGGCTCGGACAACTACGAATGGAAGGTACTGATGGAAATTTTCAGCAGGTGTGGTCACCCCAGCATAGACCTGTTTGCAGCGGAGAGCAACCGGACATGCCAGTGGTTCACCTCCTGGGGTCGACGGGGAATGGAATGTGGGCTTATGCGTTCCCCCTGACACCGCACCCCTCCCCCCCGCTCCATAGAGTCATAGGCAAGATCATGGATTCCCTCCAGCTGTATCTCATTCTAATAGCTCCCCAGGCCGTGGTTCTCAGGTTTTCTGCAGTTGTCGGACCAGCCTCCTGTTCCCCTCCCTCCTAGACCAGACCCTCTCCTAGTGCAGCCAGGAGGAGCGGAGATCCACCCCTCCCCAGAGAAACTAGCCCTAGCAGCTTGGTCCCTGGCAAGGTAACGCGTTAACATCTCCTGTTGTCTCAGGACAATCTGGAAATCATCCAAGAAGCCATGAGTCAGGCTACATGGAAACAGTACAAGAGCAAATGACAAGATTCTGCTTCTGGACCAAAGCGAATGGAGCGAACCCACTGACATGCACGCTAGACCAGCTTCTATAGTTATCTGCTTATTTAGATAGATCAGGGATCCAGGTGGACACGTGTCGGACATATCCGGCCGCCATAGGGGCATACAGGAACTCAGACAGGTATTCCTTTGTCATCCAACCCAGTGGTCAAAAGGCATCTTGTGGGGCTAACAAGATGTTACTCACCGGTTAGGCGCCTGCACCCGGTCTGGGACCTTAATGTGGTACTTGGCGCTCTGGCACACAAACCTTCTGTGCCCATGGCTACAGTAGAAATCAAATTAGTCACACTCGAGACAGCGCTCCTGGTAGGGCTCACCTCGTCTCGCAGAGTCACAGAAATTCAGGCTCTAGTGGCCACAGAGCCATACAATGTGTTTCGTCGGGACAAGGTGGTGATTCACACTCATCCACGGTTCCTCCCAAAAGTCATCTCCTCTCTCAATCTCAACGAGCAGAATTGTGCTCCCCACCTTGATCCCTAATCCGGCAGAGGAGGATGAAAAGATGCTCCACTGTCTCGATGTCAGACGAGCTTTAAAGTTCTCCCTGGCCAGGACTAAGGACTTCTGCAGATCGGACGCCTTGTTTGTCACCTTCGGAGGATCAGAACCAAGCGAGCAAGTGCCTAAGGAATCTATAGCCAAATGGAGGGTCGCAGCCATTCACGAGGTGCACAAGGCACAGCGCAAACAGGTTCCAAGGGACATGCACGCTGACGCAATAAGGGCCAAGGCAGCAGCGGTCGCTTTTAAACACCTTGTTCCATGGCAGGTGATTAGCAGGGCAGCCACCTGGGACACCCCATCAGCCTTCTGCAAGCATTACCATTTGGATACCAGCGCTTGGCTGACGCTGCCTTCGGGCAGGCGGTTCTGCGTAACTTGTTTGCATAAAATCCACAATCACTCTCCTCCCCAGGGCTTTCTAGTCTGTGGTAATCGCCCATGCAGGATGGAGGAATGTGAACGGGACGTAGTAGTAATTAAGTGTTACTCACCGGAGTGACTAACGCACTCCTAGTCCTTAGTCCCCTTTCCTCCATACTTCCCACCATCCTTGCCCCTAAAATAGCAGGGTTGTTAAACGATCTAATACAGCCAATGCGTCAAAGGGGACTGAGGTGTGGTGCCGGTGGGCGGAGTTAAGAGAGCACATGTTCCCAAGGCCACACCCCCATGCGTGTATGAATTTAAAGGGAACGTGTATTTTTCTGGTGAAAAAGGTTCTGTTCCCGTCCCTAGCAAGGGATGCCCTTGCAGGATAGAGGAAAGGGGTCTAAGGACTAGGAGTACGTTAGTCTCCCCAGTGAGTTACACTTAATTTACTAGGCAACAGCCTTGTCCATGCCCTTCTTATTAATTTGGTCAGTGCCCCTCCACCTTCTCGTTTTGTAACTTTCGTTCCTTGTCACAGGGCTTTCTGCCCGCTTTAGCAGACGCCTTGACCTTCCACGCAGTGCGCAGCATTTTCCCTGAAGCGCCCTTGGGTCATGCTCTTCTCTTTTGGGCTTACTGGTTTCTTTTGGCTGCTCTGGCGTTCTTTGCATTGTCCTGCGGTTGCTGTGGCTTGCCGTTGGCTGGGTGCAGCTTCCACCCCTTTGCCGCTTTTCGCCTGGGCCCATGCGTCTCCTGACAGCCTTGCGCTGCCCTTGATCTATCTACAGCAGACCTTCTGGCTTCCTGGCCTCATCCGGACAGCATTTCCAGCAGCCTTCCAATGTCAGGCTGCACTCTGCTTGCTTTTCAGCTTCCAACCAGCTTTGCGTGCAGCAAAGTTCTTTCTGCAGCATCTCTCTCCCTGCATTTCCCTTCATTCCCACGGCTGACGGGTATTTAAACGTCCCGCTACTATACAACTCCTGCCAATTACTAGAACACAGCATTAGGTGCCCAGATGCCACAGGGCTTGGCGCGCTATATAAATAAAATGCAATACAATAGGCTTCCTGGTTCTAGTAAGCTTCATCACTCCGATATTCTTTCTCGTCTCAGTACTTTGGTATAATTTGTCAGAAGGAACCCTGATGTCAAAATAAGATGGTTGGACAGGTTCAATATCACAATCAGCCATGTGGTGGGGGTGGAGTTTAAACCCAGAATGGAAAGGTGGATGCTGCGCTTCCTGCGACCAGTCTCTCTCTCTCTCTCTCTCTCTCTCTCTCTCTCTCTCTCTCTCTCTCTCTCTCTCTCTCTCTCTCTCTCTCTCTCTCTTTCTCTCTTTCTCTCTCTCTCTAGAGAGAGAGAGAGACACAGAGAGAGAGAGAGAGAGAGGGAGGGAGAGAAAGAGAGAGAGAGAGAGGGGGCTCTCCCCCCACATGATCCTCCCTTGGGCAGCCACCCCCAGGGTCGGGATCAGGTAGCGGCTGCCCTTTCCTGCCTATATGGGAAGAGAATGTCCCCAGAGCGGGAGTTATGATATCGCTTGATTCAATGCTCACCAGTGCTCACACACTCAGAGGGTCCACATTAAAGGACAGTGTTAATTGGAATCTTTTCAATATGGTAGTGCATAAAGGTTCCTTTGGACTTTTATTTGAATTGAGTTTCATCACTTTTAGGCTTTTTCTGAATTCTTGTAGTGAGGGTTTGCGCAAGACCAACCAGTAGTAGCGTAAACTGCTTACATCCATTTAAACCAAACTCTCACCGCTAAACGCAGCTTAGCAGTAATGTTTCACTCTTGGGTTGAGTGGAGACTGGGGTAACACACAAATCAAACGTAAGAGATGATCTAACCAAGGTAAGAAAAAGCAAAGATCTTGACGTGTGAACGACCATGGGTAAAGTACATGTCGCACTAGGGATAGTATTTCAGACTCACCATGTGTACGTCCCTTTTTGAGTCATGCAATACTCCACACCAACCACTAGATGTCGGCCGGCCTATGAAAAGCATGTGAATCCAAGCACATACAAGCATCAGAAAGATGATTACAGGTATGTAATATTTGTCATATATATATTTCTGAGGCTTGTGGAATCTGCTTAGATCACATGCTGTGCATAGGCCGACATCTAGTGGAAGCTGCGGAGTATTACAGTTTGTTTTTCGAAACTCGAAAATGGGCGTCGACACAGGGCGTGCCAGTAATACTATCCCTAGTGTGACGTCCACTGTACCCAAGATCCCTCACGCGTCTAGGATCCTCAGATTGTTTTTTTCCGCCATACTGGTCGGTAGCATTTTGCGGAGTCCCCTGGCCTTAGCCATACTTTTGCTAAAATTTAAAATAATAATCTATTGACATCCTTCCCCATCCCAACGTCGAACTTCGACACTCGACGCCGGCTGGAGAAGAAATCGACCGTCGGCTGCTGCACGACGGATTTGGGCCTCGGAAGGCCGCTGGCCTTGCCCCGGGCCTGGTAAGCCGCTGGCCTCGGCCCTGCAAGTAGGGAGCGTGGGGGGTGGTACATACTCTACACTCTATATAGGTACACCTTATATATTTCCTACACTTAACAGCCCGCTGCCTCAAGGTGCGTATGGAGGGTACCCCTTTTCAATTCTGCCCCAAGTGCAATCGCAAATACCCTTGGGTCGACAGGCACGCCACGTGCAATCTCTGCTTGCCGA
This sequence comes from Ambystoma mexicanum, assembly GCF_040938575.1. NCBI lineage: Eukaryota > Metazoa > Chordata > Amphibia > Caudata > Ambystomatidae > Ambystoma > Ambystoma mexicanum. The sequence goes on from NC_090930.1 coordinate 1,115,422,573, forward strand.
GGGACCACCCCGAAGCGAACTGCAGAGCGTGTAGTAGGTTTAAACCTAAGACACTTAAGGACCGTTCGACGAAGCGTTGGGCCCACCACGCCAGGCAGGCGGCCATGGCAGCGGAGGGCGCCTTCAGCGATGGCAGCGACGCCGTACTTTCGGACGGCGAGGGCATTACGGCGTCGAAAGACAGCCGAGCGCAGGTCCCCGACCTCGGAAGGTCGTCCGGCAGGGCGGCTATGGGGAAGACCCCCGGCGACACAAGCGCTTCACATACTACACACACTAAACACACTAATTCCAACCGAGACTCGACGACGTCGAGTTCTCGGAAAGAGGCACAGACAGAACGGTCCGATTTGGTGTCCTCTGGGCGCTCTCGATCAAGATCGCTGCATGACTCCAGGCAATCATCCACTCTTGCCAAGAGTGCCTCGCTCCGTAGGCTAACAGAAGTTCGATCGTCGGAAGACGAAGACGACTTCCACCCCCAGGCCGCGCTCCAGGAGTTGGAGCCCGCAATTAAAGCCAGCGAGGCCCCACGCTCGAAGGACAGGGACACCTCTCCCGATCCTCGACGCCAGGCATCGAAAAACTCCGGAGCAACTAAGGGACAGGGAAAACATTTTTCTACGCACGGGGAGGGGGGAAAACAGCAGAAGAAACTACCTGTACATTCTTCCACACCTGTGAAACACTCCACCCCCCTAAACAGACAGACAAGCCCAGGTCTGCTGATAGGTCTACAACCAGCAAGGCAACTCAGGATAAATCCCATAGACTTGCTGAGAGAGTCATTCCCAGTTCCAAAAAATGGTCCAGTGAAGACATAGATAGGGTCATGTCAAGAATGTCTTCTTTGGCTGATTTTTATGATAAAAATCCAGAACATTTCCTCTCGTATGATCCACAAAGGGCCACACCCTCGGGCTCTACTGATCCTATCCCCCCGAGTAAGAAGGCCCGGTTTGAAACCCCGATGAGGTCTGAACCCTTCGAGGTACAACCTTACGCAACACCATACTCACGGTATCAAGGAGAGGCTTCCTTTTGTGGAGACCAAGAATTTGGTATGATAGAAGAGCAAACCGGGACGGGCTACTATGGGGATGATGAGGACCAGGAAGAAGAGGATGACCCGGAAACATACAGAGTAGATTCCCCGGTAGAGAACGAAGCCCCGGGTACCGACTCCCCGGTCGATAACCAACCCCTCCTAAATGAGGTTCTCGCTCGCGCAGCAGAACATTTCCACATTGACACCCACGGTGTACAGGAGGAAAGGGACTTCGCAGAAGAGTTAGTGGGAGAAAGGAGGCCTGTTGCCCAGACCATCCCTATCCTTAAATCCATTCAGCGGAGAATAGATCCGTCCCTGGTGAACCCAAACCTCACCAGAGCAGTCAATCCCAGGGTTGAAAAACTTTTCAGGGCGGCACAGTCTGACCCTCTCTATATAAGAGGACATCTGGAGCCAGACTCCCTAGTTGTCACCAACACTTGTAAGAGGGCTGGGACACCCTTGTCTTCGTCAGAAGCTCCTCCCGACAAGGAGAGCAAAAAACTATACGGTTTCGGCAGGAAGGTAGCCTCAACGTCCGCCTATCAAGCAAGGATTGCTAACTCCACCACCCTGTTGGCCAGCTACAACTGCCATCAGTGGGAAGAAATCGCGGCACTCATAGCCTCTGCACCAGAACCCTTAAAGGGCCTGTTAGCACGAATTTCCGCAGAGGGTAGAGCCGTGTCTGGTTGCATTTTAAAAGCAACTATTGACGCTGCAGACAACGCAGGCAGATTGATAGCAGAAGGTACTGTTATCAAGAGACATGCGTGGTTACGGCAGTCTGATTTTAAGGCAGAAACCCAGGCATCATTGTTGGACAAACCGGTGGAAGCCGATCTGTTGTTTGGTAAGACGGTCGAAGACGCACTGAAAAATGCCAAGGACGAATACGAGACACTCAAGTCCCTTGGCCAGTTAACCAATAAACCCCCTAACCAGAGAGGGAATAGTAATTTTCGTCACCCACGCGGCCAAAATTCCCAGAGAGGATCTAACTATTCCCAGGGGCAGGGTACACAGTGGAACAACAACCAACAGTCTACCCAGGGTTACGGCAGAGGTAATAGGAGAGGTTGTGGTAAAGGCAGAAGCAGCCCCAGCAAGGGAGGCGGCACGCCTCCACCAAAGCAGTGACGCTCAGTTCAGGGTCCCTTCTCACGCAACCCCAGTAGGGGGACGCATTTCAAACTTCACCCAGGCTTGGGAAGGGATCACATCAGACAGATGGGTGCTGTCAACATATATAGAGCTACTGCAGCGTCCCCGGAACCATCCTCCACAACAACGAGTACACTCCTTAGAACATCAGAAGATTCTCCTCGAGGAGATCGCCATTCTTCTACAAAAGGATGCGATAGAACTCGTCCCGGGACACCAGGTAAACAAGGGTATTTATTCAACTTACTTCCTTGTGCCAAAGAAAGACTTGACAATGCGCCCAGTATTGGACTTGCGGCCTGCCAACAAGTATGTCAAGCCCCAAAAATTTCGTATGACCACGCTAAAAGAGGTATTCCCCCTCCTAAAAAAGGGGGATTACATGGCAACCTTGGATATGAAAGATGCTTATTTTCATATTTCCATGTTCCCAGCGCACAGAAAGTACTTGCGCTTCAAGGTGGACAGTCGCCACTACCAATTCAAGGTACTGCCCTTCGGGATAGCTTCAGCACCAAGGGTATTCACCAAGGTACTGGCGGTGGCGGCTGCACACCTACGCAGGGAGGCAATCCCAGTGTACCCTTATCTGGACGACTGGCTCATAACGGGGGAAACCCCAGGAATTTGCAGGACAAAGATTCAAAGGACTATCGACGACCTACACGAGTTAGGCTTCTCAATCAACGAGAAGAAGTCAAGCCTGGTGCCAAGCACCTCAAAACAATTCCTAGGAGCAATCCTGGATACCCAAGAGGGGTTGACCTTTCCTTCAGAAGAAAGAATTCGGAATATACTACTGCAAATTCCGCATTATCAGTCCGGTCAACAAATAACGGTACGCAAAGCAATGCGTTTACTGGGCATGATGGCGTCATGCATTTACCTGGTCCCCCACGCGCGCCTGCGCATGTGTCCCATGCAGGAATGGTTGGCGAAACAGTGGTCTCAGGCAAGTGGTCAGTGGGACGATCTAGTGGTCATTTCGCCAACACTGGTACAAAGCCCTCACTGGTGGTCAAGAGAGAATCTCCACAGGGGAAACCCTTTTACGATCCCGAAGTACAGGCAGTAGTCACTACAGACGCATGTCTGACGGGGTGGGGAGCTCACCATCTCCACCACACAGCTCAGGGTCTCTGGTCTCACTCAGTGGCCAAGAACCACATCAACCTGCTAGAGCTTCTGGCAGTATTCAGAGCGCTTCAGGCGTTCGAGCCCCATCTACTAAACCTGTCAGTGCAAATCCGGACGGACAGCACTACAGCCATGTTCTACCTGAACAAGCAAGGAGGGACTCGCTCGCCAAATCTGTCCAAGCTTGCCCAGAAAATCTGGATATGGGCACTCAGACGGAACATCTTCCTGTCATCACAACATGTTCCAGGGGAGCTCAATTCCCTAGCGGATGCTCTGAGCAGAGACTCCCTCCCAGAGGAACACGAATGGGTTCTTCACAGAGAGGTCGTAGAAGATCTCTCCTCTCAGTGGGGTTTCCCCACTATAGACTTATTCGCCACAAGCGAAAACAGACAATGCCCAGGATTTGCATCCAGGTTCCCCCAACCAGACTCCCAGGGGAACGCCCTCTGGATGAACTGGTCAGGAATGTTTGCCTACGCTTTTCCACCAACTCCTCTCATCAGGAAAGTGGTGAAAAAGATGAACAGGGAATCGATGACGCTCGTCCTAGTTGCTCTCATGTGGGCAAGACAACCGTGGTTCCCACACCTACGCAGGATGGCGGTGTGCGAGCCCATCAAACTTCCAGCCTGGTACAACCTACTGTCCCAGCACCAAGGTCAAACAGTGCACCATCCACCCAACTCAATGAACCTGGCAGCATGGCTCCTGAGGTCATAGAGTTTGGACATCTCAATTTGCCACAGAGGTGTATGGACATCCTAAAGGAATCTAGGAAACCAAACACAAGGCACTGTTACTTTGACAAGTGGAAGAGGTTTATTATCTGGTGCCAGAGTAGACAAATCAACCCAGTTGATTGCACTCCTTCCACTATTGTTACATACATGCTCCACCTGCTGGATGCAGGATTGGTTTTTAACTCACTGAAAGTACACCTGGCAGCCCTCTCGGCTTACACCACTTTCCATAGCAAGGTATCGTGGTGGAAAGTACCAGTAGTTAAAGCCTTCATGGAAGGAGTAAATAGACTTCACCCTCCTATTTCAAACCCACCACCAGGGTGGGACCTTAATGTGGTGCTAGCCAAGCTCATGGGCCCTCCCCTTTCGAACCCATGCATAAAAGCAGTCTCAAACACCTGACTTATAAAACGGCCTTCTTAGTAGCTATTACTTCTATAAGAAGGGTCAGTGAAATTCAGGCTCTGTCAGTGCAGGATCCCTTCTTTACTATCCATAAAGACAAACTGGTTTTACGCACACACCCTAGGTTCTCACCTAAATTTATATCAAAATTCTATGTAAACCAGTCCATCGAGCTTCTGGCTTTCTTCCAGAACCCGCAAAGCTCGGCTGAGGTGAAACTACACCCCCTAGATGTGCATAGGGCAGTCCTCTACTATGTAAATAAAACAAGACCGCTAAGGAAAACAGATCAACTGTTTGTCTCCATAGCTACAGGCAGAGAGGGGGATCGCGTCTCTAAAGGTGCCATCTCGAAGTGGATTATTAATTGTATCCAGCTGTGTTACTCACTCTCTGAAAAGACTCTGCCTTTTACGCCAAGGGCCCACTCTACTAGAGGCATTGGGGCCACTCTGGCTTTCATTGCAAATGTACCCCTTGACACCATTTGCAAAGCAGCTACTTGGAGCTCTATTCACACTTTTACTCAGCATTACTGCATTGACACCCATTCCAAGGCAGATACACAAGTGGGACAAGCGGTTCTAAGACACTTATTTGCTCATGACCCTTCTCACATCCCACCTCCTTCTTCTGGTACTGCTTGCTAATCTATGCACAGCATGTGATCTAAGCAGATTCCACAAGCCTCAGAAGGGATACATTACTCACCGTAATCGTATTTCTGATGCTTGTATCTGCTTAGATTCACATGCGACCCACCCTTCCTCCCCTCCGAGAGAAGGCGCATGATTGCTTGTAGTCTTACCTTTCTGTCTATCTGCTTGGATTATCTGTACTCACGCTACTCCTCATGCTACCTCATGTCAGAAAAAATAGAATCTGAGGATCCTAGACGCGTGAGGGATCTTGGGTACAGTGGACGTCACACTAGGGATAGTATTACTGGCACGCCCTGTGTCGACGCCCATTTTCGAGTTTCGAAAAACAAACTGTAATACTCCGCAGCTTCCACTAGATGTCGGCCTATGCACAGCATGTGAATCTAAGCAGATACAAGCATCAGAAATACGATTACGGTGAGTAATGTATCATATATATATATATATATATATATATATATATATATAAATTTTATTTTTTTTTAGACTTGTGGATCTGATTAAAATCACATGGTTTGCATACACTAGCAAGCAGCACCTGATGACGAAGGTGGGTAAATTGAAGGGACAGTAACAGCCAAATATTTTAACAGTTCCCTTCCCACCTGTTTATCATTTCCTGCTTGTGTCAACATCATATTGTTGTGTGATGTGTATACTGAATTCCATGTTGCTTCCGTACAAATAGCTTCCAGTGGCACATTATCGATAAAGACCAATGTAGCTGTACCTGCCACTAGATATCAACCTATGCAAAGCATGTGACTCTTAGGCATTTCAAAGCAACAGAAAGACTATTGCTGTAAGGTAATGTTTGTCATATGTATATATCAGATATATGTCTAATGCTCGATTTCTGGTTAAATGAATTTATCTTGAATTGTTTTGGTCACATTTTTTCAGATAGAAAGTTGGATGAACCCCCTGCAACACCTGCCCCTCCACCCACACCCCCCCATGAACTCCTGCTACACTCCTATTTCCTCTCCCCCAACCAATATTGCCTAATCCTTACTCACCATCTACTTTTTTTGGATGCAATTTGACAAAAAACATACATATCAATTTGGCCAATTGTTGATTGAGAAATAAACAGTGTTCTATATATAACATGTGTAATACCAAACGTTCAACAATTAATTAAATTAGGCAACTTGTTACAGCATATATAATAAATTGTTCTCTCTGGCACTGTTAAAATGGATTTCTACAATCTGGCCAGGTGGATGGATTTTAGGAGGCCAACCTAGTTATAGTGAACATGGAACTTTCAGGGGTTAGTGTGAGGGGTTGGAAATGCGAGACAGACACAAAGGTAGAGTTTTCTCAAAGTTTGCCATTTTATTAAATGAAAAGGGTGAGATAAACCTTGTGTCCAGAAGCTCTGACCCGTACACTAATACATGCAATAAAATAACACAAGGAACATTTGGTTGTATTCAATTTAAAAAGTTCAAACATATAAGCTTTACAAAAACACTCCTTGGGACCAGGGTTGGATTCCCTTCCCCTGAATCAATACAGGAATACCTTTGGAAAAGTTATTTTTCCAATAAAGTTCTATTCAGTTCAACACATAAGATATTTTCCTTCATAAGCAACTGTTAGGGAGAATTCTCTGTAAGGCTAATTTCCCAAACCTAGTGAGTCCCCCAACAGCTTTGCTGGATTTTTGGGGTTTATTTTTCTCTCTCCTGCTAAGAGTGATATTCTTTTGCTCCCACTCTTAGACATGATTTGAGGTGTTCCTTTAACTTTCCATGTGTTTTATGGGCTATGGGTTCTTTCACTCCATAGGGTCTCATGTGTTTTTTTGATATGGGTTACACAGCACCCTCCGTGCCGTAACCCAGGGGTGTCGTAGCGACCCCCCAACATAGACTCCATACCATGGGACTGACTACTGTCTCCCAGGGCATGTAAAGTCACCATTGGCTTTGCTAGTCCCAAATTATGAACAGAAACCAGTACAAACCATCATATTGTGGACGTACTGGTCGGGGCAATTTGATTGCCCCGGGGTCTGTTGTTTGAGGGGGCAGGTCTCCGTCCCCCTGATCGAGTTTTGGCTGGTGGCAGTGGATACTACTTTTTATATTCGACCGCGAATATATCTCTATGGGATTTTCCCATTGTTCGAGGCTACCAACTTTAATTATTTAATTCTTATAGCCCCGAACATACCGCCGGTTTATTTAATTAATATTAATTCACCGGTTATTATTTTTTGCCAGGACTCGATTCTAAAATGGCGTTTGTTCTCTTCTGTGACTCCAACCCAAGTCGAGCCCTTTGTTCCACTTTTTGGCGGGCTTCTCCACAGAAGCCTCCAAAAGTGGTGCCACTCTGTCTGGGCACCACAGGGGGTGTAGGAGGGGGTTTAGACACCCTGGACTGATTTACCTTGGTAACTCAAGTCGCACTCTTGTGTGATTGGCGTAAGTGGTGGGCCGGCCGGCTCACCACTTAGCATGTTTGATTGACAGCTAGGCTGAGTGAATGGGGATGAGCTGCATAAAAGCAGGGCTTTGGGGACTGGAACTTCAGAAGTCGCCACAGGACCTAAGAATCTGAGGAGGGAGAAGCTGAGCCGACCTGCAACGACGACACCACCGGTGGAGCCCTCCTGAACCGTCTCACCACTTTTCCCGACGACAGAGGAGATCTTCAGTCCGGAGAGTCTTCTTCCTTTGACTGGTGGGGATAACCAGTTTCGCCTTCTTTTCACCTTTCTGGAGCATCTCGTGGCCGCCTTGCCCGTGCCAAGCACCCCGGCAACCGGAATACCACGGTTTACCACTACCGCGAAGAGAAGGGTAGTGCCTTTTAACCAGAGAACTCCGCGGCTGGTTTCTTCCCTGGCAGTGCAACGACCTTCATCTTTCCTCCACGGCGAGACCTCTTCTTCCTCTGGACGAAACACCGACTTGCACCTGCTGCCAGGAACAACTGCCCCCGCTGGAGCTTCCTTCACACTTGTGTCCCGCCTGGCTTCCCTTGCGACAGATCGTTCGGGGTGACAGTAAAGCCTCGACTTTCTAACCTGGGCTAGCCTGGGACAACCTAGCTAACTTTTCCTGACTTGAATTTCATCCTTTTTCTGCAAACTATCTACAAGACTCTTTGGGCATAACCCCACTGTGTGAACCTGGACCCTTTCTGTTTGCTCTCTCCAAGAGTGGGCCTTGCAATTGACTTCCTTGCTCTCCAGTAGAACTCTGCCTATCCTGCCTTACTGTGGTTCTTGGTAAAAGTATTGAAACTTGTGTGCTTCCTTAACCCTGCCTTTTTCCTCCCTTTCTTTACAACTTATTAGAGTGTCATTTTATGTTAAGCGCTCACCTCTGTCTGAAAATAAGTGGTGTTTCTCACTAAGACTTGTCTAATAAGTGAATAGGGTTGTATATATATGATAATGACTGTGCGGAATTTACTCACCTCGTTTTTGCTAGTGTAAATTACAACTGTGTTTTTAAATAAATAATTATATACTTTTACACCAAAGCTCTGGTCAGTGTTTGTTTGTGCTACTGTGTCTCTGTACTATACTGCCTAACTCTTCTTGAGGGAAGTCTGACTGCTCAGCCACAGCTACCAAGTGAATCTGTGTGGTACAGACTGCTACCAAGTGGGTTTACTGCCAAACACCTCTAGTCTTAAATCTTTTGCAGTAGTCTCTAAGGGAACTGCACAGGTTTCTGCCTAACATGCACCGGTAGTTTGTTAAAGTAAATATCTCTTTCATAAACTCTGGTTTCACCATTTCCAAACAATTGGTCTTTCCAAATATCCCTCTTGAGAAAGCACAAATGTCTTTCTCTCAAAATCACATTCATAAATCAAAGCATTTGTCAGGATATCACCTTTGTCCTTCAAAATAAAAAGTACTTGTCAGGATAGCACAACAACTGTTTCTAATAATACCACACTTCTTTACCACAAAACAATATCTTCTTTCCTGGTCCACTCGCTTGCCAGGATATAAACTCCTACAACTACAGTTATGCTTTGTGGCAATACTTGTTCCAAGATTTTCCACACCAGTATCCTTTGTGTGGAGTTTTGAACAACGTCTGCCTCTTTTTATTATTTCTTGTCTTTTGGTAATGCGGGTTACAAGTCTCCCACAGTTGGTGTCCCAGATAAGGGGAGTTGTGCCCTTGATGACTTTCTTATGCTCCTTTACAGCCTCTTGGCTGTTGGCAATGTGGGCTATAGATTTCCCCCAATTGGTGTCCCAGATAAGGGGAATTACACCTCTTGTTGCCTTTCTTCTGCTTGTTCACGGCCTCTTGGCTGTTGGCAAGGCATGTTAGAGGTTTCACCCAATTGGTGTCCAGGTAAGGCTTTTGGCCATCTCACCTGTCTGCTTTGGCCTCCCCTGTTACCTTTCTGGTGCTGCGGTGGTCCTTTTATCTACTTTCTGACTTCATGTCAGCTCTGGCTTATCGCCCGTGGTTTGCACAACTTCTTCCCAGAGGTCCGGCAGTGGTCCTGCACACAGATGTGCTGCTTGCCGGGCTTGGAGCATGTCTCCCTCTCGGTTGGGGGCTTCTTTGCCAGACACTGCTTCTCGCTGCGCTTACTCTACCACACCACCGGCCTTCATATCTTGTGTCGGTATCAGCTGGCCTTCTTCTTTCTTCTTCTGCTTTAAACCCATCATTCTGGTCTGCCTCTGCCTCAGCTACTCCTTCAGCGTCCTCTGTCACCGGCAACTCATTCCTGAATTTAAATGTCCTACTCAGGTGTTATGGTCTACAATAACTAGACCACACATTATGGTTAATGGCACTGTTGATCCTTACTAACTCTGGGCCCCCCCTTCTTCATCATAGTACCAAGGACATTATGGATCCTGAAGTCCATAATGGGTTTGGGGTTTTTATGTTCAATTATTTGGTGTTGCTTTGGGAAATTAACACTGTCAGAGTAAGGGAATTTTTTATAAAAGTTGGTATTTTAACATTGAACTTTAAACCTCTATTTAAGACATGATCATGACAATTAGAGAATGTTATATTTAATTCCTAACTAGATGACTTTGTTCTTTGGATATTTTCATAGACAGGACTTGTACAATGACCACATCCCATTTCATATTTGGGTATCTCATCCTCATAAGAATATAAACGGTGTGTCGCTCCCAAATGAGTCACCACTTCCCCCTGACAGCCATCTCCTCTCATGCTATCCTCCCTCGTGTTACCACCCTCAGGTTTAGGATCGGGTAGCGGCTGCCTTCCTCGGGCCAAATGGGAGGATATCTTAGGCTGAGTTTGAGTTTGAGTAATTTCTTAAGCGCACCAGACAGATAACTGCATTCGGGCGCAGGTGTTAACTAGGGATTGAGTATACCATTGTGGGAGCCTATAGTCACCACAGGGACTATAGGCTCCCTAGGGACTATAGGCACCCTAGGGAGGCTGTGGTTTAGTGATGACTCAGTAGGATTCATCACATACCCTTCTCTTAAAGACATGAACCCACTGTTCCAGGTTCTTTCTTTTGATCCACTCCAGTAGCCTCCCCCATATCAAAAGGAAGGTTTTGGGTTTCCCAATCCCAAACCGCGTCTTTTGATGGACGTCCTTACTTTTCCCAGAAATTGATTGGGGAATAAGAAGAAGAGGTTTTCTGCTTCTGCTCTAGAGGGTAATGAGCAGTTCTAAAATGTATTTGGGCTACCGGAAGAATCCACTGATCAAAATTGGGAACTTCACTACCCAAAAGCCGGCCCAGACAAACTAAGGCCCAAAACGAGGCCCCTCTAACTTCTTCACTTCACCAGCAACAAGCGGCAACATCAGGAACCTTCCACTGCCTTCCACCATTCTCCATCGCCTTGTGGGCTAAGAACAGGCATATTTGGACTGCACATTGCAGTGCGCGCACATTTTCACTAAATTGCACTTTTAATTTCGCGCCCGATTGCGCACCCTGCAGACTTTACTTTTGCATCATGTTGAAACTTGGTCTGTGCTTTAGAGGCGCACAGTGCCATTTCTTCCTGCATTGGCCCTGGTATTCATGCTCTTCCAGCATGGGGCATCTGTATTTCTTTGAGCCTCACTTTTCTGGGCCTGGCCCTGCGCCTCCTCCCATTGGCTGCACCTGGCCAAGGCAATCGGTGCATCCGGATGGCGGGAGCCGTCGTGGATAAACTATGGTACAAAACAAAGGCCCTGTCTTCCCCTGTATGCCGCACCCCCATGCCCCTCGTGAGTCTGTATGTCCACCATCACCCCCTTGCCCCAGTGCGTCTGTATGTGCTTCCCTGTCGCCCCCTTTCCCCCTGTGAGTCTGTTTGTGCCCCCCTGCTGCCCCATGCCCTCCTGAGTCTGTATGTCCACCATCACCCCCTTGCCCCAATGAGTCTATATGTGCCCCCTGCAACCCCCATGCCCCCTGTGAGTCTGCATGTGCCCCCCTGCCACCCGTGAGTCTGTATGTGCTCCTTGCCACCCCCATGCCCCTGTGAGTCTGTATGTGCCCCCTGCCACCCCCATGCCCCCTGAGTTTGTATGTGCCCCCTGTCACCTCCTTGCTCCTGTAAGTCTGTATGTGCCCCAAGACACCCCCATGCCCCTGTGAGTTTGTAGCTGCCCCCTGCCACCCCCTTGCCCCTATGAGTCTGTATGTGCCCCCCTGCCTCCCCCATGCCCCCCATGAGTCTGTATGTGCCCCCTGCCACCCCATGCCCCCGTGAGTCTATATGTGCCACCCCATGCCCCCTGAGCCTTATGTGCACCCCACCACCCCATGCCCCCGTGAGTCTCTATGTGCCCACTATCACCCCATGCCCCCCGTGAGTCTGTATGTGCCCCCTGTCACCCCATGCCCCCATGAGTCTGTATTTGCCCCCCTGCAACCTCATGCCCCTGTGAGTCTGTATGTGCCCCCTGCAACCCCCATTCCCCTGTGAGTCTGTATGTGCCCCATGAGTCTGTATTTGCCCCCCTGCAACCTCATGCCCTGTGAGTCTGTATATGCCCCCTGCCACCCCCTTGCCCCGTGAGTCTGTATGTGCCCCCCCTGCCATGCCCATGTCCCCCGTGAGTCTGTATGTGCCCCTTGCCACCCCATGCCCCTGTGAGTCGGTATTTGCCCCCTGCCACACCCATGCCCCCATGAGTCTGTATGTGCCAACCTGCCACCCCCATTCCCCTGTGAGTCTGTATGTGCCCCATGAGTCTGTATTTGCCCCCCTGCAACCCTATGCCCTGTGAGTCTGTATATGCCCCCTGCCACCCCCTTGCCCCGTGAGTCTGTATGTGCCCCCTGCCATGCCCATGTCCCCCGTGATTCTGTATGTGTCCCTTGCCACCCCATGCCCCTGTGAGTCGGTATTTGCCACCTGCCACACCCATGCCCCCATGAGTCTGTATGTGCCAACCTGCCACCCGTATGCCCTCTGTGAGTCTGTATGTGCCCCCCCCTGCCACCTGTTAATTGTCTCGGTTGCCCCCTACTCCCCCTGACCTTCCCTCCCCCTGTTAACTTCAGGCACTACCTCAATTGCCACCCGGAATAGTAAATCGTAGCCACCTGTCTTTCACAGCCTCCTGCCCTCTCTTACCCCCCACCCCTTCCCCTCTGTTGTCAAAGTTCAGGCATTACCCCAATTACCTTCAGGCATAGTAATCATATCTGCCTATCTTTCACAGCCACCCCGCCCCCTCCTCTCCTTTCCCCTCTACTCCTGTCTTGCAGCCACCTCCCTTCCCCCTTTTTTGCCCACTAGAACTTACTCTATCATTTGTCCATTTGACCTCTGATAGCAGCATGTCTGTCCCCCTTTCCCTCCTTGTCTTCTCCTCCCACTCCCACCTAGCACTACTCTGATTCGTCATTTGACCAATTTAATAGTCGCTTGTTTGTTCCTCTCCTCCCTTTCTACAGCACCCCTCCTGCTCCCCTTCCCCTCCTCCTGTTTCTCTTGCACTACAACAATTGTCGTCAGGCATAGGAATGTTACTGCTGGTTTTGTTCTCATTCTTCCCACCCCCTTTTTCACCATAACTGTTCCTTTGCACTTGCACTACCTGAAATGTCGTCAGGCTGATTATGATAGTTTTTTTTTCTCACATTCTAATTGTTTCAAGAACTGTAAGAATGTAATTGTATTCTCCTATGTTCCCTCCCTCCTTAAAGCGCTTTGCAACACATTGTGTATAGGCGCTATACAAATAAACAATCCAATCAAATCAAAACCAATTGAGGAAGAAGATCAGTTATTACTGCCACTAGTAGCGATATCTCCTTTCCCAATATGGTAACAGAAAGTTGAGTTAATGGATGTCCTTTCGTTTGACCATGAACATAATCTACTGTTCTTTGTCCCGTGGGTTTCCAATCTAAAGGAAGAAGATATGCGTGTATGGCACATCCTCTACTCCCTGTGTCCAACTGGGCCCAAGTGAGGCTGACCTTTATCTTTTTCCCCTATTCAGCTTTCTTAAGGGTTTGTTGGTGATGTAATGGGCATTCATAAGAAACATGTTTCAAAACTCCCACAAATAAAAATATCCCATATCCATTGGAGGAAGATTCCCAAAGGATCTAGGGCGCTCCCAAAGGGAATTTAAGGTTTCTAGGTCTGAGGTGTCCAAGCTTTTAGGTTACAACTTTAGGGACTTTCAGGATACTCTCTGTAGTGGGTTTACTATGCTAAGATGTTTAGCATCTTGTCTTGGAAAATGACTCTTAGATACATGGTGACCTGTTCCTTTAGCCTTCTCATGCCGAAAGCTCTCTTCAAGGAAATTATTCTTTAAATAACACCCGGGTTTGGTGGATTCCCAAGATGACGCCACATTATCAAAGTTCAAATCATGGGTTTCTGGATGGCCACAATGTTTGTCCTCCGGTAAGGGTTTTTCAACACAGGTCAACTTATTAATAGACTTGTCCCCCTTTTCACTAGGGAATTAAGAATCGGTTCCCACTTCCAGAGGATGAGCAAAAATAAACTGCTAGGTTGTCCTTCCCATAATTCTTAGGTTTTCCATTGCTCCATATCTCCCAAGCAACATCATATATCAATGGTCCTACCCTGTTCCCCATAAGAAGTTTACAAGGGTCTAGGACCGTGTTCTGGAATATGAACTTCAATTCTTTTCCACAAGAAATAAGAGGGAATATTTGTAGTCCTTTTTCTGAGATGGCATAATGTAGTCGGATACATTAACAGGATACTTTGTTTTTAACTGTAATGAGATGAAAGTTTTGTCCTTTCCTGGGATTGCATAATCTGGAAGACAGAAAATATGATATAAATTGCCCTCTACAGACTTCCCAACAGGGGCAACTGTTTGGCTAGATAGTTGTTGAAAAATCACACCTACGTTAGTGCAGAAGGACCAATAATTTCCCTAATCTTCCCTCAAAGTTCCCATTTCCCTGATAAGTGTCTAAAGTTACTTCTCCCCTAGTTATAGACTGGGTAGAGTCCAGATTTAGTGTTTGAGCATATGAACGGTCAAGGGAGGGAGTGTGTCCGTGCCATACTTCTAATCCAACATAGGTGGGATTTGTGTCTACCATACTCATGCAGGATCCCCACTTTGTTTCAGCTGAATCCGATCCCACCCCTGACACCGACATGTGACGAGGGTTAAATTCCCTTTCCCATTAATCAAAACAGGAATAACTTTGGTGAAGTTCTTTTTCAGTAAAGTTCTATTCAGTTCAACACACAAAATCTTGTCATTCAAAGGCGACCTTCCGCTTGTTAAAATAAATGTCTTTCATAAACACTGGTACCACCACTTCAAAACAATTGGTCTTTACCAATATCACTCTTGTGAAATTAGAAATATCTTTCTCTCAAAAACACAAATTCATAAATCAAAGTAATTTTCAGCATATCACCTTTCTCCTTCAAATGAATTACTTTTGTCGTGATTAGCACAGCACCTTTTTCTGATAATGCCACACTTGTTCTTCAAATGAAAATACTTTTGTCAGGATAGCACAGAAACTGTTTCTAATAATACCAGACTTCTTTACCACAAAACATCATCTTCTTTCCTGGTCCACTCGCCTGCCAGGATATAAACTCCTACAACTACAGTTATGCTTTGTGGCAATACTTGTTCCAAGATTTTCCACACCAATACCCTTTGTGGGGAGGTTTGAACAATGATTGCCTCTTTTTATGATTTCTTGACTTTTGGTAATATGGGTTACAAGTTTCCCCCAGTTGGTGTCCCTTAAAAGGGGAGTTGTGCCCTTGATGACTTTCATCTGCTCCTTTACAGCCTCTTTGCTGTTGGCAATGTGGGTTACATGTCTTTCCCACTTGGTGTCCCAAGTAAGGGAAATTACACTCTTGTTTTGCTTTATCTGTTGTTCTAAAGTATTGGGTTTTGATAAATGTTCTGTTAGGAGTGCCCCGGGGTTACCTTTAGCTTCAGGCCAACTCACTGGTCTGCTTTGGTATCTCCTGTTCCCTTGCTGGTGCTGCGGTGGACCGTTTATCTGCAGTCTGCCTTCCTGTGGCCTCCTGTGTAACTACTGCGGTTTACACAGCTTCTTCCTGGATCTCCGACAGCTTTGGTGGTCCTCCTGCACACCGAAGCGCTGCTCGTCGGGCTGGGAGCATGTCTCCCTCTCAGTCGGGCTTCTTTTCCAGACACTGCTTCCCGCTGCGCTTACTCTGCCACACCACCGGGCTTCATATCTTGCATCATCAGTTGGCAGTTTTCTTTCTTCTTCTGCGTTCATCACAACTTTCTGGTCTGCCTCAGTTACTCCTACAACCTCCTCTGACACCTTCAACACATTGCTGAGTTTAAATGTCAGCTCAAGTGTTGTGGTCCACAACAACTAGCCTGCACATTATGGTTAATGGCATGTTTTATCCTTACTAACTCTGGGTAACCCTCTTCTTCGTCCCAGTACCAAGGGCAATCTGTATCTTGAAGTCCATAATGGGTTTGGGGTTTTCATGTTCAATTATTTTAAATTGCTTTGTGAATTTAACATTGTCAGAGTTTGGGAATTTAGTATAAAAGGTTGGTGTTTTAACTATGGATTTTAAACCTCTATTTAAGGCATGATGATGACAATTAGAGAATGTTATATTTAATTCCTGATTAGATGTTCTTTGGATATTTTCATAGAAGGGACTTGTACAATGACAGCATGCCATTAAATATTTGGAAATCTCATCCTCATAAGAAGATGAACATTGTGTCTCTCCCAAAGAAGTCACCACTTCCCTCTAACAGCTATCTCCTCCCATGTGATCCTCCCTCAAGTTACCACCCTCAAGTTTAGGATCAGGTAGCGGCTGCCTTCCCCTGGATACATGTGAGGGGATCTTAGGCTGGCACTTAGCAATGACTCTGCAGGATTCATCACATTAGCCAAAGCCCAATCAAGTAAGCATGGAGAGCAGTCAAGGCTTTTCTCAGGAGAGTGTGAGTGGGTTCAGGAGTCCACACAGTCAAGCACACAATAATTCAATTTAGACAGGAATGTATACAAATAAAGTATTTATTCTGGGCCTTAATCACACACTAAAAAATGAAACAAGCACGTGACAATATCGCACAAGGCTCTAATAAACATATATGCACTCACAGGTTCCTTGAATGTATTCAATGACTTAAATCAACCAGGGAGGTTAGTAAAGTGATGCAGTACCTTCTGCAGTCCAATCCCTAAGAAGAATAGGTCTTTAAGCAAACATCACAGTAGCTAAATGCTTCACTTTCCTTGTGTGCAGTAGCACCTGGAGCGTTCCAAGTTCCAGATGGGATTACCACAATAACTAATCTGAGACCCAAATAACCTGACCTACTCAAAGAATATGGCAAAATACTTCTTTATTATCAATTCAATAAAGTAGGGAAACCTGGCGAGCAATACAAAGCACACATTCAACGCATTTCAAATACAAAAAAGGCTTAATATCTCAATGGACGTCAGCTGTGACGTCATCCTACGTGGTAAACAGTGAAAACCTCTCGGGCGGAGGGATTGGTTAAGGGAACATGTATACCTATAGTTCATTTAGGTGTTAGGAACATCATTAGCTGCTCTTTATCAAGTAGGCAAGCCTTGAACTACCTACAGCTACGTATGATACAGATGATAGCAGAATAACAGCAGCGGATTGGCTTCTGCAACCGTTAGGCCCTAAGCCAAGGCTTCCTCTTTGTAGTTGACCTTGCTGATTGTTCTCTTCCTCAGAACTTAAAAGGGAATGAAGGTACATTGCTATATTCATCTGGAGCTTTATGAATATGCCTTCTTTCATGGTCCTGCACCACATCTGAGGAGACCATGATTTTGTCCATCCTGTCCTTCTATTTAGTGTTATTTGATTCAATTATACTAGGTGCTATTACTCTCTCCAGCCTCCGGAGACTTTGATGCTCCCTCTTTAATTGTAAATACTTGGCACTGGCAAATGTTCACTCCTTCAGCTTAATGCGTACATAACTTATCCTCTCTGACTACATTCAAGCCTTGCAGTTGCCTCTTGCTGCAGCATCCTTGATCCTGAGCCAAACAAAATATTCTTTGTTCTTGCAGAAATGTGTATTCCAGTGCCTGTCCGCTCTGCAGCCTTGGTCTTTCTTTTTCAGGCTTCTTGCTTACTATTATACGAAGACTGCATCCATTTTCTCAACATGGCTGCATTATCCGTGTTCTATTTTCTTTGTTTGGCAAGCTTCTGTATGTCTTATCTACCTTGCATTTCTGCGTATTGAAAATGTGTCCCTCTTCTCTTTTTACGCAGGGTACTGCACGCGGCCGTAACCCCGCTTTCCTTAGCTCCGCCCTGTGCATCACCAATCACTCATTTTCTCCACGCGGTCCGGGTTGGATGCACTTGCATCACCGGGAAAACCTTTTTCTTTTCCCGTTGTCCTTCTCTCCAGCTCCGGTTCTGCGGTTGCATAGTCCTCGGTCTGTGCCGGATCGTTTGGGATTTGTCACTTGTTCCTCTTGCGAACGTCGGTTCGCTAGGGCAGATCCCCATTCTCTCTGCTTGGAGTATCTGGGACCGGATCACCGTTGGGACTCGTGTTTATTCTGCGACTTCCTTTCGCCCCGGGCACTTCAGCGTCGTCTTCGTCAGTGGGAGGAGATTTTCGAGAAGGTTCCTCCATCGCATTTCCAACTCTTTCGACGGAAAGAAGAGACGCCCGGTAAGTTCCTTACTTTTCAGAGCACCCCGGCTAGGGGACTCCGTCCCTGGGTCCTCCAGGTCCGGGAGGGGCTTCAAAAGCTATCCTACCTGGGTTTCCCCTGAGGTGCCTTGCAGGCCTAATAGGCGTACCAGGGTTTTCTCCTAGGGTTCCTGTGAGGGGCCCACCTACCCCAGATCACGATCCGAGGTTCACCAATCAGGTGCCAATAGCCAGCCTAGTTGTGCTGAGGCGTTTGGTACCAGAGTTCGTTTCGAGGTCTCCATGTCTGGAGCTTCCCACACAGACACACCGGGGTGCGCCCTGAGGCCTCCGTTGAGGCTTTCTGTACCAAACCATGGTTCGAGGCCCCTCTCGGGGGAGCTATAGAGACCGGACTCTGTTCTGAGGTTCCTCTTCACGAGGCTAAGGTGTGTACCAACAGAACTGAGAGGCCTGTTAAGGTCTTGTCTGTAAGGTGGATTCCTCAACTTTCCCATGCTCGCAGTGTTACCGGTTCTGTTGAGGGGGCACAGGGAGAGGTCGCTGACCGTAACTACTCTGTTACCGGCTTTGCCAGGGTTCTTCTTTTGAGGCTAATTCAAGGGACAGGATGTCCAGTAAACATCCAAGGTCCATAATACCGGCTCTGCCGAGGATCCTTGTGTCAAGGCTAAAGTTTCGATGACGTCCCCTGACCAGTCTGTGGAGTCACCTGCCTCATCTCTACATGTGACGCAGTTCTCCTCAGATGCTCACAAAATGGTGGGCCTTCCCGCATGGTCTACGGCAGCCATTTTGGATTCTTCCCTCACACCCACGCTATTGACGGCGGGTGCTGGGAACCTTCTTTTTAGTGGACAACCTTTTTCACGGGACAATGTGAATCCGTTCCGCCCTTCTTATGACTGGTGTGCTCGGATGCCACTACCACATTCGATCTCACTTCCTCCTAAATCTGTCCCATTGCTCTATGTAGACCCGGTTGGTGGCAGGCCCTCTTGGCAGCCTCCCTCACTACGCGTGTGGGGTTATGCCCCTCATGAGAGGCCTCTGCCTACTCCAGTACCTAAGGTCCCGGCAGAGGATGCCTTTTTTGGGAAATGTCATAGTCTCTCTGATCCCATGAGGGAGTACTTTAAAGGACTCTTGAGGGAAATCTGCCCCAGGCGCCGCATCCTGCCCCAACATCTGCCTCCCGGCCCACCTTCAGCTCTTCCGCCTCTGCCTCCCTTGTCTCCGATTGACAAGACTCCAGCATAGCGAGACATCATTTTGATGCCGGTCGCATCGCAGCCATTGGATCCAGATGCACTAGATGACCGTCAGGCAGATCAGGATAGTGAGGACCAGTCCCTACTGTTCCGAGCATTCCACGACCGTGTGCTGGATATGTCACTCCTTGACATATCGGTACCTGAGGCACTCACTGCGCAGGAAGGGGTTCTTTCGGGGGCACTAACCTTGTCTCCACAAGAACGCACCGACCTGTTCCTTCAGGGGGACGTCCTGGACGAGGCCGCAAGGTCTGGGATAAACCCCACACTGGGCTGTACATAAATAAAAGAATTGACGCCCGTTACAGGCTTCACACTTCCAAGGAATTAGCCTTGGCGTCATGCCTGCTCCTCGACGGTGGTAGCGGCCACCACTCTGCAATCCAAGCCGGGCCTCTGCGACCTCCGCAGCTGCAGCTCAGGTTCTGGCCAAGGAAGACAAGTTGCTCGCTTCCTTGGGCAAGAAGATTTTTGCCCACTCAGCGCTGCAATTGCATCAGGTTAACGCAGGGCTCATTTTGGCGGCGGAAAATATGAAACTGTGGAGGGATTTGGTTGACTTCCAGGAGTGCATTCCTGTTGATAGGCTAGAAGACTTTAAAGGTGGTTTATCAAATGCCAGGGTGTTGGTGCAGGATATGTTGGAGGCTGCTGCGGACCAGGTCAACACCTCAGCTAGAGGCCTCATGCTGGGGGTAGACACCTTTCGTCAGGCTTGGCTTCATGCAACGAAGTTTTCAAGCTTGGCTTAATGCAACAAAGTTTTTGAAGGAGAACCAAGATAAAGTTCTGGACCTGGCTTTTGACAGCAAAGAGCTGTTTCATTCTTCAACGGATGACAAGCTTACAAAGACTAAGGTGAGCATGCAAACTGCCAAGTCTCTGTTGGTGCTAGTGAAGCCCCAGTCAACGCTCTGAGATCTGGATCCCAGTCTCGGTCCTCCTCAGGCTTCAGAGGGTTCCAGATTGCAGATCTCGTAGGACTGATTCGCCGAGAGGTAACTCCCGTCGGAGACAGCAATGAGGTCTGTTTTTCTCTCGGTCTTCAGCCTCCACTTCAGGGACAGATAGTCTCTCTGCCGAAAAGTCTGCGAAATTATATTTTTTGGTGCTCGCACAAGACTCTGGTGGGCGGACGAATCACGTCTCATCTGGAGGCGTGGCAAACTATCACCGAAGACCGGTGGGTTTTGTCCATCGCTCGAGCGGGCTTCTGCTTGCCCCTCCCCATACCACACCCTACAATCCTCCATTTCAAAAGTCGGTGATGCCCTCCCTCCGTGCCGAGGTCCAGAAGCTTCTAGATCTCAAGGCGGTGGAACCAGTTCCCCTAGTGGAACGAGGGGAGGGCTTCTACTCTAGTCTGTTTACGGTGCCCAAACCCAACCAGGCTGGCCTGCACACCATTCTAGACCTTTCCCAGTTCAACCTTTCTCTTCCCCAAGAGAAATTCAAGATGATTACCCCCTGCCAAATAAGATCCTCTCATCGGAAGGGCAACTGACTCAGCGCTGTGGACCTTCAGGACGCATATATGCATATCCTGAACTGGAGCCCGCATCAGAAATATCTGCGGTTCTCCCTGGGAGAGGAGCACTTCCAATTCTGAGTGCTCCCTTTTGGTCTCCGCTCAGCGCTGCGTGTCTTCACGAAGATGTCAGTCATTGCGGCCTTTCTGCGGCTACAGGGTATTTGGACGACTGGCTTCTGCGCAGTCCTTGTCCAGTGAAAGCCTCAAGCAATCTTCAGTCTCTCCTTCAGCTCCCGTTTGGTCTTGGGCTGTCGGTGAATTGGTGGAAATCCTGCATGACGATCTCTCAGGACCTGATATTCCTGGGTTTCCGTTGGAACACGATCGACTGCAGAGTGTACTTGACTCTGGACAGGATGGCGGACCTGTTAACCACGTGTCAAGTTTTCATTCAGTCAGAGAGCATGTCGCCCTGGTGGTTCCAGAGGCTTATGGCCTCGTGCATGCTTGCTCTTCCCCTTGCTCGGCTCAAAATGCGTCTCACATAGATGGCTCTTTGGAGTTCCTGACTTCAGGCAGTGGACACAGACACCAAAATGATTCCGCTCCCACCCTGCATGATGACGGATCTCCAATGGTGGTCATCTTCCAGCAATTTGTCGGTGGGTGCTCCTTTTCAGGAGCCCTCCCCTCAAGCGACCATTACGACGGACTCCTCCCTGATCGGGTGTGGCGTGACGATGGATCATCTTCAGGTTTTCGACCTATGGTCGCCATTGGACAGACAATTTCACAAACATTATCTGGAGCTTCTGGCGATTTTCCTAGCGCTCAAAGCTTTCAAGCCAGTGATTGTGAACAAAGTGGTCCGCATCCGCACAGACAATGCGGCATCTATGTTTTACATCAACAAGCAGGGGGGGTACCAAGTCACCTCCCCTTGTAGATCTAGCCATTCAGATTTGGGAATGGGTCATTCAGCACAGTGTTTGGCTGCTGGCTGTGCACATTCCAGGTCAGCTGAATGTAACTGCAGACTCTCTCAGCCGGCGAGCGGTGGTCAGCTATGAGTGGGAGCTGAACACAGGGATCCTCTCCAACCTTTTTCACCATTGGGGCACTCCAGAAGTGAACCTCTTTGCGACGTCATAAAACAGGAAACTTCTTCTTTATGCTTCCAGGAATGGGCTCGGGGCTTCTTCCATGGGGGATGCTCTCGAGATCCTGTGGCAGAACATGAGGGCCTGTGTCTTTCCGCCTCTTCCTTTGATTCACCGGGCGCTATGCAAGCTCAGGAACACGACAAATTGCACTCTCCTGTTCATAGCCCTGTGGTGGCCAGCCAGATTCTGGTTTTCAGAGCTTCAGCTTCTCTGTCTGCTCACCGATCAGGCTTCCGCTAATTCCCAACCTGCTTCACCAGCGCGATCAGCAGATGTGGCACCCCTCCCCACTATCATTTAGCCTGGTGCCTGAGTTCAAATCTTTAGAAAGTTTCAACTTGTCCGCGGATAATATGCGTATTATCCAGGCGGCTAGAAAACCTTCGACAAGGTCTCAGTATTGGAGCAAGTGGCTCTGGTTCTGTCACTGGTGTTTAGCTAAACAGCTGGACCCCAGAGAAGCTACCATCGACATGGTCCTGTCATTCGTTTCTCATCTGGCATCTTCAGGTATATGTTAGGGAGAATTCTCTGTAAAGGCTAATTTCCCAAACCTAGTGAGTCCCCCAGCAGCTTTGCTGGATTTTTGGGGTTTATTTTTTTCTCCTGCTAAGAGTGAGACTCTTTTCTCCCACTCTTAGACATGATTTGAGAATGTCCTTTGGCTTGGTAATGTGTTTTATGGGCTATGGAGTCTTTTACTCCATAGGGCTTCATGTGTTTTTGGTAAGTGTATTACACAGCACCCTCAGTGCAGTAACACAGGGATGTCATAGTGACTCCCAAACATAGACTCCATACCCTTGAACTGACTACTGGCTCCCAGGGCATGTAAAGTCAAAGTCACCATTGACTTTACTAGTCTTAAATTGTGAACAGAACCAGTACAAACCATCATATTGTGGAAGTACTGGTAGGGGTAATTCGATTGCCCCTGGGTCTGTTTTCCAAGGGGGCACTGTCCAGTCCCCCCTTGTCGAGTTTCTGGCTGGTGGCAGTGGTTACCACGCGAAATATTCCACCAGAATATTTCCTATGAGATTTTCCCATTCATTTTAAACGCACCACTTTTTTGGTGCAATGTTAAAGATACCGCAGGGTTATTTATTTAATATTTATTCCCCGGTTGGGTCTTTTTGCCAGGACTCGGTTTTAAAAATAGCGTTCGTGTTCGCCTCTGTAACTCCAACCCAAGTCGAGCCCTTTGTTCCACTTTTGGTAGGCTTCTGCACAGAAGCCTCCAAAAGTGGTGCCACTCTGTCTGGGTCTACAGGATGTGTGGGAGGAGGGAATAGGCACCCTAGACTGAGTTGCCTTGGCAACTCAAGTCGCACTCTTGTGTGATTGGCCCAGTGGTGAGCCGCCCTGCTCACCACTTAGCATGTTTGATTGACAGCTACGCTGATGAATGGGGGTTTTGCTGCATAAAAGTAGGGCTTTGGGGACTGGAACTTCAGAAGTCGCCACAGGACCTAAAGAATCCGAAGAGGGGAGAAGCTGAGCCATCTACAACGATGACACCACCGGTGGAGCCTTGCTGTACGAAACTCGCCACTTTCCAGACGACGGAGAAGATCTTCTTCCAGGAGCGTCTTCTTCCCTTTGAGCTGGTGGGACCAACCAGTTCGCCCTTTTCGCCTTCCTGGATCGTCTCGTGGTCGAATCGCCCGTGCCAAGCACCCCGGCGGCCGGATAGCCACGCTTCACCACTACTGCGAATAAAAGTGTAGTACCTTTTTAACCAGGAAACTCAGCGGCTGGTTTCTTCCCTGGCAGTGCTACGACCTCCAGCTTTCCTCCACGTCGAGATCTTCTCTTTCCCTGGACGAAGCCGCGACTTGCACCTGCTGCCAGGAACAACTGCCCCCGCTGGAGCTTTCTCACCATTTCAGGTACTGGGTCCTGCCTGGTCTTCCTTGCAACAGACTGTCCAAGGTGTCCCGTAAATCCTTGACTCTCTATCCTGGGGTGACCTCGGACCCGTTAACATTACCTTTCTAACTTGATCCAACTTCTTTTTGACTTTCCTGCAAAAACTTTTAGTGCATTTCCACTGTGTGATCTTGGGCACATTCCGCCTTGCTCTCTCCAAGAGTGGGCCTGGTCTATGAACTTTTTGCTCTACAGTAGACCCTGCCTTTCTTGACTTGCTGTGGTTCTTTAAAAGTGTTGGTACTGTGTGATTTTCCTATTCTGCCTTTTCTCTCCCTTTTTCAACAATTATTGGAGTGCCATCTATGGTTACGCGCTCACCTCTGTTTTGCTAAATAAGTGGTGTATTAACCTAGACTTGTCAAATAATTAATTAGGGAGGTGTATATATTTCTAGTGACTGTGTTTGAACTTGCTTGACATATTAGTGCCAGTGTATTTTTACAAGTGTGTTTTTAAATAATTATATACTTTTATACCAAAGCTCTGGTCAGTGTTTGCTTGTACTACTGTATTTCTAGCCCTTTTGTGTATACTCTATATACTGCCTAACTCTTCTTGAGAGAAGTCTGACTGCTCAGCCACAGCTACTAGGTAAATCTGGGTGGTACTGACTGCTACCAATTGGGTTTACTGCTAACACCTGTAGTCTTAAACTTTTTGCAGTGGCCCCTAAGGGAACTGCACAGGTTTCTGCCTAACCGCATACATGTCTTGTAGGATTTATTTGTCAGATATCGCCGCTTACCTGTCCACGGATTCTTTTTCATTGACAAACCCTGACATTAAAAGACACTGTGTAGGCCTACTGCATCTTTATCCACCTGTACTTAACCCGCATCCAAAGTGGGAATTGAATGTGGTCCTCAATGTCTTATGCCATAAACCTTTTGAGCCCATGGCTAGGGTGCACCTGAAGTTTCTTTCATGGAAAATGGCTTTTTCTGATTGCTGTGACTTCGGCAAGGCGTGTAAGCGAGCTTCAGGCCTAGTCTGGAGAGCATCCATTCCTCACCTTTCATAAGGATAAGGTTATCATCCGGACTAATCCTTCTTTCCTTCCAAAGGTGGTATCCGATTTTCATCTAAACCAGTCTATTTCCTTACCCGTCTTCTTTCCAGACCCGGCCTCTGATGCCGAGAGGGTATTGCATAATTTGGATCTAATGCAAGCTCTTAGGTTTTATTTGGACAGAACATCTAAACTTTGGAGCTCTTACCAACTTTTCGTGACCTTCAGAGATCCGAAAGGAAAGCCTGCCTCGAAAGCAACTATCTCCCGATGGATTACTTCCTGTATTTCAGAGGCGTATACCGTTCAGGGCCTTCAGCCTCCAAAGGGTATTCATGCCCATCTTGTGCGGGGCAAGGCAGCTGCCGTTGCCTTCCAGAAATATGTTCCCTGGGAAACGATTGCCAGAGCAGCTACGTGGGTTTCCCCATCAGATTTTGTGAAGCATTACTGCTTGGACCTGAGCTCCAGAGCTGATGCTCAGTTCGGGCAAGCTGTTCTTAAAAACCTCTTTCAGTAACAGAGTTCCATCCACCTGTTTTCCTATGAGGAGTGCTTGGTAATCTCCCAAAGGTATGGAGGAAAGGGGACGGAATGTAGGAGTATAACAAAGTTAGTCACCATAGTGACTAGCTTACTCCTAGTCCATAGTCCCCTTTCCTCCATACGCCCGCCCGCCGTCCCCTCTAATATGTATCCTCTATTATTGCTTAAATGGTCTCAGACCTCGCGATAGAAAAGGACTGTAGGGCGATGTGCAGGGCGGAGCTAAGGAGGGTGGGGTTAAAGCCACGTGTGGTAATCGGCATAAAAAGAAGAGGGACACATTTCCAATTTGCTGATTTTTTTTACAAAAGTGCTCCGGTCCCGTGTCCCGTCCCACAGGACGGAATGTCCCAAAAGTATGGAGGAAAGGGGACTATGGATTAGGAGTAAGGTAGTCACTACAGTGAATAACGTTGTTAATCTACTGCATCTCTTCTCAGTTTTCAGAGTATATGATTTCTTCGTATTTACATATATGTTCACTTTGTCACTTCAGTCACATCTTCATTCTTTAAGTATTTGTATATTGTTGTAGTGCGCCCTCATGTCTACT
Source organism: Ambystoma mexicanum (assembly GCF_040938575.1). Classification (NCBI taxonomy): domain Eukaryota; kingdom Metazoa; phylum Chordata; class Amphibia; order Caudata; family Ambystomatidae; genus Ambystoma; species Ambystoma mexicanum. Next base: position 1,115,448,840 of record NC_090930.1, read on the forward strand.
CTACACAACATCACTTTATACATGTCAGACTTCAATTATATTTCTTCTATATTCAGTGGTGTTTGCAGACTTCCGTATACCCTATCAGTTCGAGGGTACATTTGATTTGGTTGTCTGAGCGCATAATGTCTCATCTTCAATGTGGTATTGGGATTATACTGGTGTCATGCACAGTATCTTCTTGCTGTTCTTCCAATATGACGGAGGTGAGGGGGAGGGCTCTATGGATGACGTGTGCATCTGCCTCTCTATATTCCCCCCCTATGGTGGAGTCCACGACCACCTCCTCAATTTTCTTCACCTTACTGTGGTTTCTTTAGAGTCCATAGCTTTGTCACCCGTCTCAGGTCACCTGCATTCTTTGTGTTCATTGTGAGTGAGATTTATAACGTATATGCTTCATTCACTCTTTTAGTGAGCCCCCCCAGCACTTCTTTCTCGACTTCTGGACCTTTTTCGGAAATCCTGAATGAGTGGAGGCTTTTTCCACTTATTCATTCTTATGGAATCTGCCTTTTGGAACTCTATTTTCTGTATTCTACCTGTCCTATGCAGCTTCCTTTTCCTCCATAACTCTTAAAGGCATTTGTATTTGACTATTGCAGCACACAGCTCCTTATGGGCAGTGTTGCTGGGGACCCTTAGGGTCCACCTTTGAGATTCTGTTTTATACCAAAGTAACTACAGTTCTTAAGGATAGAGAAATAGTATCTCTCCAAAAACATTATAATCTGAGAGATTGGCACACAACACCTTATGTGGAGTGCCAAAGGGATACCTAGTATCCCCCATTTCTCTGCTCCTGTGACTTTTTAGCCACATAGACAATCTCCAAGTTATGCCTGGCGGTAGTGTACATGTTCTACCAACTATTGTGTGATTTTTTTTTTTCTTTTTCTACTGCATGCTTTGTCCAAAGCCTCGGTAGTACACAATAGGGGCACCCAAGTACGAACTTGTGGCCTTCCTTCCTTTTTCACCATTACTAGTGTGGTTATTCTTAGTTATCTCCTTTTCTAGTATTCTTGGAGGGGGAGGCCTGTTTGTGTGTTTTGCCTTTGGTGGGGACCCTTTGGTCTGCCGGTCTAGACTCTGGAGTGTCTGGGCAGGCAGGAAGTGGGGGAAGAGTTTTCCACACCCCTGTCTTTTGTCTGCCAGTGAATGGGACCAGCTCGCACAGAGGGGGCCTGGCTGTCCTGATTGGACAGCCAAGCGCCCCTTTCTTTAAACTGCTGATGAAGATTGCAGAGGAGTGAATGCTGTAACTGATTAAAAGGTGAGGCTCTTGGAGTGAAAAGCAAGTCAACCACTGGAAGCTGAAGTAACCAAAGAAGAAGACGACCAGAGACGACTGCAGCCCCTTTGCAACACCGTGAAGGGGCCACTGCTGTCCTGACCCCAATTTCTGTGCGACAGAGGAACTCCGAAGAGGATGACTCCTTCCCTTTGACTGGTGGGAACAACCTGTCCCAGGACGAACTTTGATCTGAGCCATCTCCCGAGGTCCTGTGAGTTTGCAGAGTTGTGGAACTCAAATAACAGGAGACCTGCTGCCCATTTTAAGTGCATCATTGTGGAAAGGCCAAATTCGTCAGTCTTTGCTGAACCCTCAAGCACACTCCAGAGACCCAAACCAATGTTTAAAAAAAAAATGTTATTGTGATATAACCAATTAAGGTTATTTACACATACTATCTTACATAGCCTAATAAAACATACAATTCAATCATTACGATACAACTTCGTCAAGTTAAAACGATTTAAAAACTTATAACAGAAAGAAGAACATTTCCCCTCCTTTTACCTATTCATTTCATACCAAAAGTACTTTCCCAAAACGGGATTAAAGGGGAGGTGAGAAGGAGTAAATAAAATCAGGTTTTCCTCAGCAGGGACATTACCAAAACTCTTGTGCAATAAATCCTGTCTGCTGTAGGACTTTTATAACGCTCAATGTCAATTTGGTCTCATACCCCGCAATCATTCATTCCCAGAACGCATTTGATGAGAGGCGGTCAGTGGACCTAACAAAACTACCCAAATGTTTAACTCTACTTTCCCAAGTACCACGGCAGATCCTCAGTATATGTTCAATCGCCTGGTCTTTGGGGTCAATACATTCAGGGCACAATATACGTGCCACCTCTGTTTGGCCCCACTTACTCAAAACGGAGCCCGTCCTAATCAAATTAAGACGTACTCTGAGAAAATTCTGCCTTCCTTTAGTATCAGGGAACTTGGTTGGGTATCTCACCAAGCAACCCATCTTTTTGCCATATTTAAAAAAAGATGCAGGAATTGATGAGGCCCTCATAGTATCAAGTGTTGTATGCAATCTCTCATTGTGAGTGCTTTTTTAACCTTTTTAGGATTTGTGATCAGTACATGTAAATCACACTCACAATGAGTGAGGATCTCCTTAGCTGTTATTTTGAGATCTCTTACAGTTAGGGAGGACTCTGAATTCAAGTGAACCAAAAGATCTTCAAACAACTTATTTGTCATAGGGTCCATAATTGATCCAAACAAACAAAGCAGTTTCCATTCAGCTTGGGTCTTAAGGGATCTTAGGCCCAGCTCATACCTTAGTGTTGCCATCTGAAGGCTTTTGGGCAAACCCAACACCTGCTTCCAGATAACTGCTTCTATTTTTTGCCAATCCATGGACCAAAGAAGGGGTTTGGCCTCTATTCCGTAAAGTGTCACTGGTACTATTTTTGCCATATAGAATTTTATTATCGGCAAGATAGAAAATGTGCAGTATAGGCCAAATATCTTTTTAATCTGAGATGTTAACTGTGTACATGTGGCCAGTATTTATGTTTGACGTAGCCCAATTGTTGGGACCGCTTGTTAGGTATATCCAAGATATACTATTTCCTTGGCTACGGGAATTAACTGGCCACTTATTTTCCAAGGGAATCTGCTTCCTCAAGCTCCCTTTTCTCCAAAGATGACAACCCTTGATTTCTCAGGGTTCACAACTATGTCATTTCCTTTCATATAGAGGTCCAAAACTCTCAGAAGTCTTTGCAGACCAACCAGTGTCTTGTCTAACAAGACCATGTTGTCTGCGTACATAAGCCACTTGATAGGCATAAAGCCCAATTTAACACTTACTAATGCTGAAGAATAAATCTCCAGGCCAAAGTCTTCAAGATAACATTTAAAGAGAAACTCTGACTCTAGCTGTGTTTCCTTCATGGCGACTTGCAAGAATATTTGCAAGTGTTTTCGGGGCACCTTTCTTCACCAACTTAGACCAGAGCCGGTCTTGGTTAACAAAGTCAAAAACGCTCGACAGATATATAAAAGCCCCATAAAGTCTACCTATGTTATTTTTATCTTTGTTATTTATTAATGAGGCTAATATGCCATTTAATAATGTTGAATGGCCTCTTCTGAAACATGTGTGTTGTTTTGGGAGTATATTACCCTCCTTTGTCCAGCTTTCAAATTCTCTCAGTACAAGACTAGAGAACAATTTGGTCTCAACGTCTAACATAATTGGCTAGATTTTTTCGGTCACTCTTCTTAAATATCGGCACTATAATGGCAAACTTCTAGAATGGGGGAATCGATCTTTTGTCTATGACACCCCAAAAAAGCGTATAAAGGATTTGTGTCCACAGGGGCACATTCCCCTTTAACTCTTGATAAGTAAGGCCGTTGGGTCCCGCTGATCTAGATGATGAGGATTTATTAGTCAGATCTTGAATATCTTCTTTATCAATTCTCAGTGCCCATTTCCCTTCCACATCTTTGAAGGTCGGCACTCCCTTGTGGTTTTAAGTATTTTTCACCAAAGTAATTTATCCAGTCAAGCTCTAAAACATTATTTGTTTGAGCAACCTTCTGGGCAGCTTTGAGATTGTTGGTAAGTGCCCAGAAATTGCGTGCAGAATTGTTACTTAAAGCACGCAGCATTGATTCTCCGTCATTCTGAAGTAGCCTCGCTTTATGATGTCTGGCCCAACTTCTATAGTTTTTAATTATTTTTGTCCTTTCAACAAGATTTCGTTTTATTTCGTTCCTCCTTCCTTACAGTTCTTATCAACCTGCGTGTTTCACGCTTTTTGGATATAAACTCGTCGAACACTTGTGTGTATATACACGCTGACCACCATTCTGCATGGTCTGTGGTCGATCAATAGACCATATAAAGTCATGGAAGGTAAGCGGATTGTCAGTTTTGTCTAGGACTTTTGATGACGTAACATTATAGAGTTGGCCCAGTCCATCATTAAGGCGAGCTCCATCTCTGTGGTATTTCACTAGATGGTTTTTCTGGGTGTTAACAGCCACAGGGTTGTGCCATCCCTCTGTTTTTTTTTACTGATGTGCCAACTTATTTGGGCTTCAAGTCGCTTATGGTCACTTGTACCACCTTCTTTAACAGAAAAGTTTGTACATTTCTCAAACAAGTTTGCACCAACAAAAAAAAAATAGACCTAATCCAAAGTTGATTCAGTCGCCTACCCACCCCCATGTAGTGGCGGTGGGACATCACCCTATATTGAACCATCCAAGAGCTTTAAACCCCATTCATCAAAGAAACTCAACCACCTTCTACCATTCGATGTTATGTCCTTCCTTATTCCCTCTGAGCCACTATGGTTAATTTGGATACATTGAGAATTAAGGTCTCCCGCTACAACAACAACATGCTTCAGGATGGGACAACTTGATTTCGAAAAGGATAATTGACACTGAATCAAGAAATTCCAGCAGTTTTTCCCAAACTGGGTTCCAGTATATGTTTGACTATGATCATTTTTTGAACGCCGTTTGAGGGTGTGACTGACTTCACTACAATTATTCCTTCCTGGTGACAAGGAATAATTGTTATTTCACTAAAGAGCTCCCTTCTAAAGGCTATTAAGAGACCCCCCATTGGTCTTCCCTTTGCTTTACTCGTTGCTGGCTGTATTATCAAGTGAAAGCCCTCAATTCCGGGTGCATTGACTAGCCATCCAAGTCACTCCCCCCAAACAGCAATGATCTCATATCATTATTCCCAAATGAACTGGAACCCTGTGTATTTCAGCTGGTGATTCTTATGGTCTCCCTACTAAAGAGGAGCTTGTACTACTCCCAATTTCTGTCAAACTTGCATTATCATCTCCGGTAACATTGGCCAGGATAATGCTTGAACCCCACCCTTAGGCTGCACATCTTTGCTCGTTTGCCACTTATTTTATGCATGTAGATCTTTTTGCTGTACTCCTGTCTTCTCATTATTACTTCCAGCTCCCACCCCATACAGTGGTCTCTTCTTGTGCACTTCCAAGCCCTGGAGATGCAGTTTGTCTTCCACATTAAGAATGGCTTTAACGCCCATCTTAGAGGCAAACCCTACTTCCGCCCAGCTTGTTAAACCAGGCTCTGGGAATTGAACATACTCTACCTCTAGTTGAGAATAAATAAAGATCTGGTATCCTTTTGATCATTGTAAGTATTGCCCCCCTATTCAGTGGTCTCGTTTGTAAACCATAATCTAGGAGCTGCATAAGGTGCGATGTCCTCTCGGCTACTGCCCATTACCAAAGTCTGATTTTCAGAAGATACCACTGGTGAATGAATAATCACAGTCCCTTCTCCCTCTTTCTTTTGGTTGATCTTGCTTCTCAGTTTCCACTTTGGATGCAACTTCTCATCTTTGCCTTTGAGGGATTCAATTTGGATTTCCGGTGTCCCTTTGGTTTCTGCCATCTTTTTTTGCATCATATTGAATATTGGGGCTATTCTTAACCCAATGTCTCTCTGTGGCTGTACTTCTGGACCAGACTTTTGACGTGGTAGAGAAATTGGTGCCCATTTAAGCAATTTACCCGTTGTCTTGGATCTTGCACTATCCTGTTGGTGCGAGGGCATATGTACTTTTTCCTGGCGCCACCCGTCCTCCGTCTGGATTCCTATAGTTGCTCTGCACACGCTACCTTCGGCTGGCTTTGCTAATGCTTTTTCTTTTCTGTTTTTCTTTGATTTGCCTTCCACCAGAGCTTTAGGGCTCAGGGGTTCAGGTTGTTTTTCATCTGTTTCCCCCTCAGCGTTTCCATCAATTTATTTTCCCTGGCCACTGATCCCCTTGACAAAGTTATTAACATTGGATCTTTTTACTTTTTTCCCCATCATGTTCTTTGTCTTTTTCTCTTGTCTACTCCTTGACTTAGATGTCGTTTGTTTAGGCCTTTGTTTTCTGCGCCTTTCTCTTCTCTGTCTCTTGTAGGACTGCTGTGAACTTTCGCTCCAAGGTATCGTATTGCCAGTTTCTTCCCCTGCTGATATCTCAATGATTTCCTCTGGAGTTCCTGGCGGCGATTCCATTGTCCGTTCAGTAACCTGTGCAAAACGGCAACATTCTTCCATGACTGACACAGAAAGAGGGGTGTCATCGGCTATTTGGCCTGAGCATGGTAAGACCTTCGATTTCCGATTCCATGGGGGTCATTCCGAGGTTGGAGGTAAGGGAAAAACGATGCGGTAAAGGATTACCAGCATCGCTTACCGCTCCGGGCTATTCCGACCAGCCAAACCGCTATTAGCGGCACCGTAAATAACTGTGCGTCTAATAGCGGCATGGGTGCGGGCACGTGGCCCATCATACCGGCAATAGCGGCATGCCGTAAACTGGAGGACATCACAAGTCAAGCGGACATGCAAATACCGGCATCATGAAGGCGCTAAAAGTGGATACCGCATGCCTTAAATACCGGCATCGCTAAAATGCCATGTGCAATGTTCCCAACTGCCACGGGTGCACACCATCAGCACAGGTGGAGGCAATGGAGTCTGGGCCTGTGCAAAAGGAGCACTCCCACATCCCTTTACACATCAAGATCAATCCAATAGTAGCGTCAATACTTCAGCTGGAGGAAATGCTTGCAATGCTACAACACCAGGCACCACAGAGGAGGCACAGCAGGAGAAGGAGGGTGAGACAGGCCCAGCATGCCCCACCAGTGCAGCTAGCGTAACCACGCATGCAGCCCCCAATCCCAAACATTAGAGCCAGTCCTTTCAACTCAACCCCGGAGCAGAACCACACCCTTTACCGTCTGGACCGGTACACCATCAACACCATTGTGGATACGATACACGATTGTCAGCCTCATTGAAATACGCACCGCCATCCCCCCTCTACTGAAGTTAGTGTTGGTGCTCCACTTCCTTTCCACAGCCACCTACCAGCACACAATGGGGCACATGCATGGCATATCACCACCCTTATCCACTCGCATCCTGAAGCAAGTGCTGGATGCCCTCCTCAAGCACACAACGGAATACATATCCCTACCACTGACTCCCAAGGATATTCTAGAAACAAAAGGTGGCCTCCATGCACTGGCAGACATGCCAAATTGTATAGGTGCCCTTGACTGCACCCAGGTGGAGTTGGTGGCCCTGCATGCCATGGAGGTGGTTTACCGCAATCGCAAGCCATACCACTCCAACAAGGTGCAGATGGTAGGCAACGTCAGCAAGATCATCACACATTGTTGTGCCCGATATCCCGGATCAACCACAGGAATGCTGCATGTCACCATGGGAAAAATCGGCGCTGAATGCCTAACATTGCAGAGCCTACTGCCAACGCTCCCCATCAGAATATCCTACAGAACGCTACACATCACTAAATGGACAAGGACACAGCTGTATTTGTACACAATGCATGAGCAACAAGACAGCAGAGCACACAGTGTATCATCTTGAAGATGTAACCCACACCATTATTCCATGGCACAGGACACATTGAGGGCATAAAAATGGCGTGCATACATCAAGGGACATGTGCGTGATGCCAACGATAATCTGCCGGCATGTGTATCCGACGCAATGTGCCCTTGCCCCCTGACATTGAACTGCAACCACCTGGTGATGATGAAGGGGATGAAGAAGAAGTGGCTGCACATCATTGCTGTGCCGATGCACAGGAGGGACGTGCTGTGGGTCAGTCAGTGATTGCACAATATTACTGACACACAGAGGTTGCAGAGGGTGACATGATAGTTTGACAGAGGGCACTGGGTGTGGGGGTACATGCACACTATGCACTGTATATGATTAAATGACACATAGGCAATGATGAATGTCCACTCAGGTCTTGCTTTTGACACAACGGGTGTATTGAAATTAACAATGCAATAACCCTCCATCACCCTCACCCCCCTCAGATTCCCACCACAACTCCCCCACACACCCTCACCCCGCTCCCCCTCCCCCACACATGTCCCAACAAGTCTCGAATGCCTTCATTAGGCTGCCCAGACTATTTTTAGCACTTCCTGGACCTGGTGGCGGCATGTCTGGCCGGCGCAGGGTGCACGACGACCTGCGGAGTGGGCTGGTCTGGGTAGAGCTTGACGAGGATGGTGTGGCCGCCTGCTCAAATTGGGTTGCTGGACGTTCCGACACCATGGCATCGGCTATGCGGCTGAGTACCTGCCGCAGGGTGGATACCTCCCCGCACAGGTGGCTAGTATTCTCCGCAAATATCTTGCCCATGGAGGCAGTGTTGTCTGTGATTGTCTTGCCTAGAGAGGCGATGTTCTCCCACCGCTCCTGCCTAGCCTGGGGGTTGTCCTCCACGAACTGCTGCACAAGGCAGTCAGCTGCTCAGAACGCTGCGGCCCTGCGGGTGCACCTGTGGAGGTGGACGGTGCCTGGGTGTCCTGCTCGGCCTCACTGCTCTCCACTAGGGGACTAATGGCCCCTTGAATTAACTCCCCCCCCAGACTGCTCCGGGGTGGTGCCGTGCTCTGACTTAAGTGATGTGATTTGTGGGGATGTGGGGATGGCAGTGGACTGGGTGTGCGGGGCAGCTCTGAGGAATAGTCCTCCACGGGCACCCATACCTCTTCCTGTGCCTCCTCCTCAGCCTGGGGTGCTGTGGCTGCCACCTCCCCAGCCAGACTGGACTCTGCCGAGTGTGGAGCCTCGGCTGTCTACTGTGGCTGTGCAACAGGTTTTGCTGCTTCCTCCTCAACGGCCTTTGGCAGCACCAGCGCCCTGGAAACCTCAGGTGTTTTCACTGGTGGTGCACGGCAGGCCTTGGGTTGGCCCTTCGAGGTTGATGACCGGTTGGCCTCATCCCGGGCCCTCTTCCGGGGTGTGGTTTTCTGTGGGGTTGAGTCCTGGGCATCGCTGTCATGGTCTGAGCCTGTGGGGGTCGAAGAGAGGGACGGCATGATTGATGTTTTGATAGGCATCATACATACATTTGTGCAATTGATCATCCACACAATCGAGGGCAATAGGCATTTGAGTTTGGATGATCACGTTGTTTGATACATGGGTGGGTGATGCAGGCATACGTCGGGGTCACTCATGTTGGGCAAGACCTGTGGTATGTGATATGCATATTTGTTGGGGCCTGCATGCAGTGTGATTTATGGCATTTACATTTTGTGTGGGATGTGTCGGGTACGACATTGCCTTGCTGCAGGTATCTGCATGTGTCTGTGATGCGTCCGACAAATTTGCTGGTAGTGTGTTTGTGTTGGGCCATGGCTTGCCTCTTTGGACAGAAATATTGGTTGACTTTCATCATACTCTGCATTACAGTGTTTTCTTAGGACACTCGCCTCCATCCGCCTGTGTTGTGGCGCCACACTCCATGTCTCCGACACCTTCTATCCCTTCCATGCCAATCAGGCTGACACAGATGTCCTCCCATCGGGACAGCTTGATGGGGGAGCTGGCTCCTTCGCCTGTTGCCATTGCCTGGCTCCTGTTGGCAGAGAGTATGTTCCGTACTCGCAGCCGCAAGTCATCCCAATGCTTCCTGCAGTCCTTTATGGTGTGTGGGGTGTTCCCGACTGCGCTCACTTTCTGCACCACAAGTGCCCAGATCTCTTTTTTTTAGAATGATGGCCTCCCTTTTCATGCTCTGGGCGAACACAATGTCGGCATGTTCCTGCAGGGTCCCAGCTAGCATCTCCAACTCGTCTTTGTTGAAGCACTCCTTGCGCTGGCGGGAGGCGCCTTTCTTAATAGCCTTTGGCATTGTGGTGTTTTGGATGATGGTTTTCCACGAACAGCAGTGTCCCACAGGTCCTGTGTGCTGAGGATGGCAATGGATTGTGTTTTTAAAGATGGCCGCCGTGCTCCTTCCCGTGCGATGATGCTACTTCCGGTTCCGCTTATTTACGGTGACCGTTATTAGCGGTGACCGCTAATGGCGCATTGGTTCATGCCGGTAGGGCAATCTGCGCTATGCATGATGCCGCTAAGGGCATTTTTAATGCCTTTAACGGCATGGCGGTAATGCCCTTACCGGCATGGCGCAAAGTTCGTGCCCGCAAAGTCGTAATAGCCCTCTATTAGCGGGCTCTTGACTACATGGACTCGCTATTTGCACCATGCCGGTAAGGACAGTTACTTACCTCCAACCTCGGAATGACCCCCTATATCCGGATCTTTAATTGTTGTTTGAGATATGCTAGGGACTGCTTGGTCTCCTTATCTTCCTTCAGCAATAGGGTCAATAGATCTTTTATCTCCGTCAGCTCACCACTTTGTTTAAAAAAAAACATCTTCAAACTTAGTCAAGATGGGTAACACTGAGCAATTTATTACGTTACTCTGACCCACCACAGTGAATTCAAACTGCTCGATGTCCTTCGTCATTTCCATGAGAATCCCTGTATGGGTTTGAACATCTCTTTTCAGCAGTTCAAAGACTTTAACCAGTGAGTTGAGAATAAAGTTTAGAGCTGGAAGAGTAGGATCACCCCCCTCATATTTTGATCCGGACTCTTTGGGGCAGTGTTGGTCCTGTTGGCTAGGTGACTCTGCTTTGATTCAACAGATGCCACAGACTCCCTTCTGGGCTCCTCTGTTGAATTGAGCACAATTCCTTGATACAGGAGGTTTTGTATTGAGTTGGACAAGTAGTTAGATGTCCGTGAAAGGTCCAAACCGGACCCCAACAGTTCAGATTGCCTATTTTCGGCCGACATATTTGGGTCTTGATGTTGACACCTGAGGGCACTTGAAGTGACTGCACTCATACTATTGTACCTACGTCTTTGAAAAAAGCGATCAATTATATCTTTAATGTTTATAAAAGACAAGGTAAATTCATGTTCCATTGTGGATAGAGGATTTATTGTTTCTTCACTCCGACTCTCCTCTGTTGGAGCCATATGAACATCAGTTACCTGATGAATGTTAAGATTTGGACATTCTGAGTGAACTACTTCTGAATGTGCAGATTTTTCCATATATGAGCTGTCCCATTGTGGGGCTCTGAGATCGTCCGCTATCGGTCCGCTCCTCAGGTTATACCGAATTGACATTGTGCGTGAACTCTGTCCTTTAATGCAGAACCGGCTGCGTCTCTATGAGGCACTAGCCGGGAGCCGATAGTAAAACTTTAGTCACGTGGTTCACTTCTGAGCCGCGGCAAAGTTGTACCCCATACAGCTTGACTGCCTTAGAGTTATTGTTATTGTTCTAATGGATCCGTGAATGATGTTACAGATACGTAGTAATAAGGGAAGGATCAAAGGGGATTTTTACCCCAACAGTCTCCCTCTCTGGCGGCTCCCCCTCTCACTTACCGGAGACAGCTGCACGTGAGCCGATTGCCCGCTTGAGTCCACAAGGGAAAGCCTAATCTGTGGTTCAGTCGTACTGTCACGGCAGTAAAAGGGCTGTCTCCTTGTCTCCTGCCCCTGACTGACCACAACAGACCACTTGTCCACCCACTTCTTTGCGCGCTCCAAATGATGTTTTAAGGTGTTTCACCAAAACAGTAGCACGCTGGCTCCTCCTCCTCTCTCAAACAGCCACTGTAGACAGACTCTGTGCTCCACGACACCACGACAGACCACTTGTCCACACACTTCTCCGAGACCCAATCCGACTCGTCCAGATCCCCTCATCAGAGTGTGGGACTACAGGAACCGAAGAAGATTGACCGGGCGAATCACCTCCTTTGTTGGTGTTGCAGAAAAGGCCCCAAAACTGCAGAGTGACCAAAGAAGTTGATGAAAGCTGTGGCAGAGGTCCTCCCCTGAGTCTGCTGCTGAGAGATCCCGTCCATTGTCCCGCCTTTCGTCATCAGACCAAGGAATCCTGAGGTCCGGTCCAGAGCTGCAACATAGCAGAGCATCCACCACTAATGTTTTCTTCAAACGTAAGGTACTTTGGGGATAAAGGCATTGCTTACCTTATTCCAGAAGGTGTTGGAGTGCACGTAGAGGTGTTCAGGGTAACCCCCTCTTATCTCTGACTCAAGCCGCTTCTTGTGTCCCTTTAGCAAGTCCATTAACATTGTTCCAATGTTGGTTAAGCCTTCTTGTATCTTTTTTCCTAGAGACTAGAAAGTATCCACAGAATCTTCTGACTTCTCCTTTTCAAGACTTTAAGCCTCTTCAAACTACCTGTTAGCTAGGGTTGCGTTTTTGACTTTATTATACTTGATGTGTAGGGAAATCACCTCTAGAATCCTAGGATAATCCTAACCAACTGTTTTCCTATCCATAAATCACTATCTTATATGTGTATGCTGACTAGATACAATTACAGCATTACTTTGTGGGTGCACGTTATAATCGATAGTATGGTAGACCTGTCAAACTCCTGTAACAATTGGGCACGTTCAGCAACTATCAACTAAGAAGTTATCTTTTGAAAGTATTGTAAAGTATACCTTTGTGTGTTGGTTTATTACTCTTGTGTAAATATAATACAAATATATTTTAATATAGATGTATATGTAAGTGGTTATTTGATGTGCCTTACTAACTGGGTTCAGTGTACTTGTCTACAGCGGACATATTCCTCTTAAGATTCGTCTGACTGCTCTGCCACTCTACCAAGGTATCTGAGTAGTACAGACTTGATACTAAGAGTTGGGGCTCTACAAGCCACTGGGATAACTTACTAAAGGCTTACCTGCAAGTGGGACTTTAGGAAAACTCCCCTAACATTCATTCACACTCCTGGTCATATGGCAGCAGTCCCCAGTTGGTGAACAGACCACCCATCACCCCACATAGTTCTTATGATCCTTGGGATGCTCACAAGTGGTGTTTCGGTCTGTGTGTGATTGTCAGTCACAGCATTCACATTGATCATTATCTTCATCCAAATAGCTTTCTTCACTGTCTTCTTGCACTATCCTATGATTATTTTTATAAGACAGAACCCTAGCAATACTAACACTACTATTGCTCCCAGCAATTTGAAGGTATTTGCCATCCAAGTTGGAACCCACAAGAATAGAGATGAAAACCAGTGTTTATCTTCGGTATCATCTACTTCGTCCACCATTTTCGCATGCAGGGTTAATAACATAGTTATTGCTTCTATCAGGGTTTCATTTTCTCCATTGTGAGTAGGTTCTGTTGGGTGAGGTTGAGCGACCTTTTCTTCCTTTGGTGTGCATCCATTTTCGGAAATCTATTTATGTGGAGATCACGTTGCAGGGTCACCAATGCAAAAACATGTATTATCACTATAGAACATATTCCACCCCAACGTTTGGGTAGCTTCATATAAGCTTTGGATCCACAGGCCCAGTATTAGCCCCATCAATATGGCAGTTCCTCCTGTCATTCCTGGTACATCAATTATTTGCTTGCATCCTTTATTTTCTCCAACTTTGGTCAAACCCGTGTTTCTGAAACACAGTGTTGCGTTCTTCATCTGTAGTATGGATACCGGTCCTGCTTCATCTTCAACCCGTGTTAATAACTTCACATAGTTGGCACGTTCCTTGAGGCATTCATCATTTACTATTTGTACTATCTGTACTTGTGCTTTCGTCAAAAAGTGTGCATTGCATCTCAACATTCCTTCTTCCCATCCTGTATTGGTGGATAGGTGTCCATATACCAATAGCCGAGGTCTCCCCCAGCATCCTGGCAATCCTGGTGTTTACCCTCTTTTGTTCAACTATCCACATTTCTTCTTAGACCACTAAATGAGTACAGGAGCATTCTGCTCTTCAAATTTGGGTCTTTTATCATCTTCTGTGTCTTTATGTAAGCATCTTCATATGGGAATGTTCTCTTTGACATCCATTGTAGGGTTGCCCATTTGCCTTCAAATTGTCCTTGTCATGCATTCTGCTAGATGGCCGAGACACTTTGCATCATGTATAGGTATTTCTCTTGTTATAAATGTTGCGGCTGTGCTCATGGCATAAGGGATAAGAGAACATGTATAGCGGCTCCCATCTGAAGGTCTCCTCCCCCCCTCACACATGTGCTGATACCACATTTTATTTTTTAAATGGGCTGAATTATCAAGGTATGTATTTATATCCTGATAGTTTTCTCCAGCATCCCTCTTATTATTATTATTATTATTATCTTATTATTGTGCCTGGACATATCAGGGAAAATATCACTTGTGCTTTTGTTAGAAAAGGAGAGAGATTTCTCATTGTTGTGTACTCCTCCTCTATCTGTAGGCATTGCATTTTTGCAACATACCCCCATAATCTATATGTAGATGCTGAAAAGGACCATTGGGTCTAGGGATTGCTCCTCTCACTGTTCGCAAGGTGTGCCCTGCTGTGAACTTTTGACAGACAATGCAGTTCACAATAAAATGCAACGGGTTCCAACAAATTTGGTGAAAACCAGTCTTCTGTGATCATGGCAGCAAGACTCTCTTGTATTGTACGCAGGATAGTAAAGCTGATCCAGCGGCACTTTTAATAATGCTAGATGCATAAACTAGCTTTCCAGTGCTATCTTGTCTCCATACAGCCACTTTGGCGGATAAATAACACCCCCATCTTTCCCATAACTCCTGCTCTCCCTGTGGAGCTTGACCTTACAGCTCAATTAACTGTACAATATATAATGTATTAAAAACTTCCTTCACCATCCCCTAACATTTGCTTAACACTTTCTACTTCAAAATCAGAAATATGCTGCCCTTTTTGCTTCAACGTCTGCAGCTTCATTACAGCGAGACTTCATGTCTGTCCTCTTAGTATGGGCTGTGCACTTCACCACAACTTTAGTCAATGGGAGCTTTAGTACCTTAATGAGTTTGTCCAATATCGATGCATGTTGCACTAGTGTGCAGTCTGCACGGAGGAAGCCCCTCCTTTTTCAGCGTGACAATCCTGCGTGTAGGGTTGACATCACATAGGCGGAGTCAGAGTACACTGTCATTTCCGCATCCTCATATCTCTGGAGTGTGGCGATAAGCGCCACTAATTTTGCAGCCTGTGCTGAGCAATGTGAAGGCAATCTTGCACTTGTCATTTTTTCAAATTCTCCATCCTTTTTTAAATTTACTATTGCTGATCCATGTCTTTCTCCTGTTGTTTGGTCAATTTTTGAAGAACCATCAATAAGTAGAATTTCTCTCCTTCCGAGAGCATTTTCTTTAACATGGGGAATATCGTCATAAAACTCAGTATATGTTGTGCAGTTATGTACATAGTCCTCCTTCCCTACTGTTTCTGCTATGAATGTCGCTGGATTCACTACTCTACATCTAACTATTTTGATTGCTGGGTTTGAAATAATCACTTCGTACCCTGACGCTCTTTTTGTAGTCAATGTACTTTTGGGTTTCTCCAAAATGGTGAATAGGGAATACTCGACGAATAACGTCATTGAGCACCCCACTGTAATACTTGCAGCTTTTTCTATCGTGAAAGCAGCACCAGCTAACACTTGCTCGCAGCGATAATTCCCTTTCATTACTGGGTCTAAAATCCCACTATAGTAGGCTAATGGTTTATGTCCATGCCCTAATGTTGTCTTTTGTGTGAGGACTGCTGTCATCACTTCTCCATTTGAATGTGAGAATAAATAAAACTCCTCATCATAGTCTGGAATCCCTACCACAGGGGCGGTACAAATTGCCCTTTTTAATTCTTTGAATCCTTCAGTCATCTCATCTGTTCATGTTATCTCACTTTTACCTATCTGTGCTTCCTTGAGTCCTTTTAAGAGTGGTCAAATATATGTACTGTAATCAACAACCCAGAACTTGCAATAATTTTACATATGCCTATAAATTGTTGCATTTCCCTCATTGTCTCAGGTTTTGGAGTCTTCATGATTGCTTCTGTTGTCTCAGGTGTCACTTTTCTTCCTTCTTGAGAAATTAGTTGTCCTATGTGCAGGACTTCTTCCTGGCAATATTGTAATTTCTCTTTGACTAGCTTGTATCCTTACTCTGCTAGTATTGTCATTAGTCATTACTGAATCTTTCTGCATCTTTCTTCTATCTCACTGCACACTAATATGTACTTAATTATTGCTCTCAGGTTGCATATTACCTAGATACATCTGGGGGACCCATTTAAAGATTGATGGGGACTCACAGTACCCCTGAGATAATCTTGTTTCGGATGCTTGTGAATCTGCCTAGAATCACCTCCTGTGCATATAGTCCAACATCCAGTGGATGTTGCATCTTTCTTTCGAAGATTGAAAAGGGACATCGACATGGGCGTGACTGTAACACTATCCCTAATGTGACATGTAGTGTACCCAAAATCCCTCATGCATCGAGGTCCATCAGATTTTTGGTCGCCTATACGGAGCTCGCAAGCGTTAATATTGCATAATTTGTCCCCACGACCTATGGTCATCTAGTCTCCCGACTATTCTCTCGACGACTGCCTCATGGGCTTCCTGCCGCCGAAGACATCCTCAGCTGCTTGGCGACAGTTGAACTTCTCAGCGACTGTCGACCGCGTGGTCTTGGCCCTTCTATACAAAAATGAAGTCAATTCTTGTGAGTCCACATGAAGGGGAATTGAACAGAAGGCATTTATTACGTCTCTAACTGTAAAATATTTGGCTTTAGCTGGAATGTTGCCTAATATCGTAGCTGGATTCGGACCCAGCGGAAACTCTGCTTCGACAATATTATTTGGGGGGGACATAGATAGTGAATACATCTGCATGACCCCACTGTTGATTTCATCACTGGGTGTACAGCCATGTTACATGGGGATTCTGATAGCAACAATATTCCCTGCTGTATTAAAGCAGAAATGGTTTCATATATACTTTCATCTGCTTCTCTGTACATGGGGTATTGCTTTGCTCGTGGCAACATTTCCTGGCTTATGCTTAATTTTAACTGCTCCTGCTCCACTCAACAGACCCACTTCATATGGACTGCTCATAAAATGCATGGCACTTTTTCTAAACCTTCCTGTAAACATTATTTTCTTTTTCATCATTGCCATTCTGTGTAGTATTTCCCTATTCTCAACTTTAATCCAATAACTGAGATTTATGAAAAATACTAATAAATCATCTGAATACTCATCACTGAACAACTCCTCATCGGTCTAGTCTGTTAGTCTCTATTCTTTGTCAAGGGCTATTACTGTTCTCCATGCTCTTTCCTTCTCTTTCCCATGAACAACCACCTTTTCCTCTTTTACCACTGCTGGCTCTAGTTCTACGGGGATATGATAACCTGTCCTTCCTCGTCATCCATAGGTATTTCTGCCCTGAAAAAAAATGTGTCTGGTATTCTCAACAATGTACCTATCAATCCAGGAAGCCATGTCAAAAAATATTTAATCCATACTAAACTACTTTGGGGTCTAAAGGAACCACTTGTAATGCATAATGGCCAGTAAATGCTAATATGAAGGATCTTACATTCATTTAGTGTATCCCTGGAGTGGAACACACAATCCCTGTGCCAGTGAAAGATATTGTCATATTAAGTTGTGTTATCAAGTCGCATCCTAATATATTAACTGGTGTTTGCCGAGAATACAATAGTGGCAAAGGCACGTCATGCTCTCCTATAGAAATTGGTTGTTCATCAGTAAAAGGAACCAAACACATAGCCCCAGAGAGAAGCCCTGCGCATTCATGGCGATTCCAGAACTGGGTTCTTTCCCTCTCGAACACAGGAACGAGTTGCTCCTGTGTCTACAAGGAATTAAAATGTCTTGCCTCCTATTGTTACCTTGACTCTCGGTTCCTCTTGTAGGTCTGGTGTCACAGATAGTACTGAACACATCAGGTCGCTCTATGGGCATAAATTCATCCCAGTAGCTGTAAAAGGATTCCCTCCCACAATTGTCACAATCCCTATTCTGGGTGTGGGTGCTTGTGGGGCTCCTGTATTTGCCTTCTATTGTGGCCCCATTGCTTGTTGCATCAGAGTATACTGTTGCTGCTGTGTATGTACTTGTTGTGTTCGCATATGCGCTTGCTGTGGTTGCCCTTGTGGCGATTGTGATTACAGCGGGATCTGCTGCGTTTGTTGTATTTGCGGTGTGCGTGCCTAATACTGCGTGTGATCTTGGTCATAATACTCCTGCGGTTCTGTATTATACTGAATAGCCCATCACCCTCTGCTGCATGACCCCTCTACTTCCGCAAGTTTGGGCCATATGTCCTATCCTCCCACAGTTCCAGCGCTGTTGCGGCTGTCCTCCATTAAATCCTCCACCCCATTAAGGGTTTTAAAATCCACCTCCTCGACCTCAAGGTCCATTCCCTCTACCTCATGACCAAACATGTTACCCATCTTGATCTATAGGGTACACTACATTGCTTGGCTGTTCTGGCAGTAATGGTTGTGTGGCCACGCCTTCAACCACGTCAATACTGCTCCTTTTGTGGCACATTTTGACAACCTTTTTTGAACTAACTTTGCTTCCTCTTGCTTTCTATTCTTAGCTTTTTTCTTATTCTTCTCTTGTAATAATCGACAATGATGCACGATAGTCAACTGTATTTTCTGGCCATGGCTTCGCTTCTCTCCCTACTTGTTTTTTAATCTACCGTTGCGCTGGCTCAAACAGTCCCCGACATAAAATATGATAAAATAATGCTATTGTTTTATCGCATGGTTCCCTCGTCTCAAGACACTACCGTTTTTGAATCTCCTGAATAAAAGCAACAGGCTCTTTGTCCTCACCCATTGTCCTTGTCATAATCGCACCTGTATCTGATGCATCAGGATATTGTACTATAAGCGCCCTCCATCTGTCTGCTCTATAATTATTAATTGGCGCTCCGTCATGTGTCATGTGCTGACACACTTGCATATCCTGCTTGTCTCCAAATGTCATCAGCTCTCTACCCTGGAATAGCTGCTAATAGACTTTTTAAGTCACCCACTGCTAACGTCATTCTTGTTGTCATTCTTTCTAACTCATCAATTTCCCCACACCTGCAGTCAAATTAGGGCATTTACATTTCAAATTATCGTTATCCATTTGTGGCCAGGGTATATATTATGGTCATCCTCCCCCTTTCTCTAATAACGGGAATTGTGAAAATCCTGGTCTGCAATCATATTCACCTACACTTCTGGTCTTACATGTGGGGCTAGTTTTGCCCATTCGTCTTCGTCCTGGCAGTCACCTTAATCTGCTTACATAAGGCAGGGATATATCCCCTGTACTATGCAACCATACATGTGGTCATTAGGAATATGGTGTAGGTTCTGGTGTTTTTTTCTTTCGGGTCCTCTAAATCGGAGCACTTTACCCCTCTTACTATGTTCGAATCTACCGAAAAACCACATATGCCTTCTCCTCACTCTGTCGTTTTCTTCCCTTTGTGCGTCTGACATCATTATACCCCAACTGGTATGGTTGTTATCCCTTTCCTCATCATTGAGATCTAATCTGGTTAAGGACAGCGGTCCATGCTTGTCCATCACTATGTCATCTGATCTTCATCCTGTTTCATTCGGTGGAGATCCTTCGATGCTCCCTTTTGGTCTTGTAACCATCTTTCTCCCTCATTTGCTTATATAGAGCCCCAGACCTTTTCCCCCCTTCATTCTGCCTCATGCTCATCAGCCCATGTTTGTATCCTAGGTATCTCGTGCAACTCCCTACAAGGCTGTTGTGATCCTCTCTCTTCTGCCATTGTTCTCATGCTTCAATTGGTATTATACATCTATTAACTATGGGATCTATTTAGTCATACCTTTGTCCCCTACTCCTTCTCATTTCTTCTTCCCTTCTTATCTCCCTTTTCTCTTCTTCCTCCCGCCTTCTTTGCAGCCTACATTGTTTCAATCTGTGTTTCTATTCATGTTTCTTCTCTATTCTTTCTTTTTTTGTTCCTCATACCTTTTGTTCTTCCTTTCGTATCCTTTTTCCTTCTCCTCTTTGTATGCCCTTTATCCTTCCTTTCCCCTCTTTTCCTATTCCTCTCTTTCTGTAACATTGTCAGTACCTTTTCCGTCTAATTTGAGAAGTATCTATCCTCCCATCTCCTCGTTCTGTACTGTTGTCACCCCACTGGCTCTGTCCTTCTGTCCTTTTTGTCTCTTGGCTTCTTCTTCTATCGCTGTCTGTCTGTCCCTTCTTTCATTACGCTCTTTTTGTTCATTGCATGCAGACATATATTAACATTCTTTAAACTTGCTTTCTTCTATATTATCTTCACTACTATAAGCGGGGGGTGTGTATGCCGGAATTAACATACTGTGCCACTGCTTTTAACTCCTTTAGAGGATAAAATCCCTGTTTTGTCATTGTTTGTACTTTTGTTTTCAGGAAGAGAAAGAGGAGCCAAGGGCACAGGGCCTTCCCTGTCATGCCGATTAAGCATTCACTCCTTCTAGGGAGGCTCTTCTTTCTCGCTCTGATACATTTTCCATAGATCTAAAATAGCTAACCTTTTTTTGTATCTTTTTCCCATTATACGCAGCATGCAAGTATGTTGTCATGTGTTAATACTGTTCTTGATTAGGGATCCTCTTGAGGCCAAGGCATGAACATTTTGTCAGCCGTGCCTTTTACCCATTCTGCAGGGTATTTCCTAATCTTGGGCATGTATCTTGGTAGTGTTTTGCACAAGTGTAGTAGGTGAGTGTCGCCCATAATGACAAGTAATTTTTAACTGTCAATACTTACCGTTTCTTTTATTCTGTTATTACTTTCGTTTATTATAGCACAATAATCCATTCACGCAAGCACCATCAATCGCCGCCCATTTCCCAAAATAGCCTCTAAATAATTTCCATGCCTACACAATAATATTCTCTTTGCTTCTTCATTTATAGTTCTATCGATTCTTACTATCCTGCTTTTATTATTAACAATCTAAGAATCTTATTTTAGTCCATTTTTTCTCATCTACTACCCACCTATGATTGGTGCTAATCGCTTGCTTTTAGGGTCTGATTCTTAGTCAGATTATTAAAACTAATACAAAACATGTCAACTTTTTACACTCATATTTTCACAACCCCAAACAAATATGCACAACAAATCCAATCGTCTTCTTTACCGTCTCTAGTAAAAGTATTTCATCTCTTATTTTACTCCATTTTGGAGTGTGCCGTGCATCCTTCTTTGGCCTTGTCACAGGAATCCCTTCAAAATACTCCATTCCGGAGTTTGGTGCGGCCACTTGTATCTTTTTGAGAATGGGATACGAGGTATCGCTCCTTAATCAAATCCTGTTACGTTTATTTACACATACAATACGATCCCTCCCCTTTTATTTGCCACTTTCAATGTTTCTACTTATGTCCGTTGTTCAGTTCGAGCCCTTCGGTATCGACTCTTCCTCAATCGACTGTGGGGACCGGACAGGAATTTCTTCAAAGGGGCACATGCCGACTGTCTCATCTTACATGTGTTTTTCTCCTGCTCCACACATGAAACTCTGCTGTTTTCCGGCTGATGATGGAAGACGTCAAGAATCCGTGGGTCTGGATTGAACCATCCGCACTGCTACCAAAATGTGCAATAGCACCTGGAGCGTTCCAAGTGCCAGATGGGATTACTGCAATAACTGATCTCAGGCCCAAATAACCAGACAGACTCAAAGAATATGGCAAAGTACTACTTAATTATCAATTCAATAAAGTAGGGAAACCTGGCGCGTAAAACAATTCGCAACTCAACCCATTTCAATTACACAAAAGGCTTTATACCTCCATGTACGTCAGCTACGACGTCATCCTATGTCTGCAAACAGTGAAAACCTATTGGGCGGAGGGATTGGTTAAGGGAACATATATACCTATAGTTAATTTAGGTGTTAATAACATAATTTGTGCCCTTTATCAAGTAGACACACCTTGAACTACCTCTAACTATGTATGGTACAGATAATAGCAGAATAACAGCAGCGGATTGACTTCTGCAACAATGTATAGTCCACCATTACGTAGGCCCTTGTGATTGGTTGGTACTATCTTCCAATCTTGGACATTCGGCTTGTTAGCAGCACATACGCAAAACAAAACCCAGGTGCGAGGAATGTCAGACAACTGCCCACTTGGCTAATTAGCCTACCATCTCTCATCAGTTAGGACCTAAACCAAGGCTTCCTCTTTGTAGTTGACCTTGCTGACTGTTCTCTTCCTCAGAACTTTAAAGGGAGGGAAGGTACATTGCTATCTTTGTCTGGAGTTTTAAGAATAGGTCTTGTTACCTGGTCCTGCACCACATGTGGGGCAGAATACAGTCTTTTAATTTACAGTTGGTTCATCGAGGTGATGTTCATCGAAAAAAAAATGTTTATTGAAAGATTTTTCCATCAAAACAATCTTTTCAAAGAACATTCTTTTTTCGAAAATAGATGTATGGATGTTTGAGTGGGGCCAAGGGTTCAATTTTGAAAACAGAGTTTTGGAGGTGGGGGGGCAATAAAAAATCAACAGTACACAAGTTAGAGGTAGCTGTCCAGTGCTGAAATACATTATAACTGTATAGAATCGATATTTCAGCACTGGACACTCTGACATGTGTAGTATAAGCAAGTAATTTCAGGACTGGGGACTTTTATTTTATGCAGGGGCTAGGGAGGACCCCCATTAAAAAATAAAATAAGTCTCAAGTGGACTCGCTGACACTACACAAGTTGGAGGGAGCTGTCCAGTGCTGGATTAGATTATTTTTTGCAATCGACTTAAGTACTGGACAGCTCCCTGTAACATTATAACGTTATGCATGTTTCAGCGATATTTAATTCAATAAATGGAAAGTGTTTATATAACAAAACTCTATTCAATGAAAGGGTTTCCATGTATAAGCACTTTCCACTTTATGTATGGAAAGTCGTTGGAACATCTTTCACTAAAGAGATTCGATGTAACATCACCTCGATGTACATTTTTCGATGCAAAGACATTTAACAGTGTGTGGAGACCATTATTTTGTCCATTGTGTCCTTCTATTTAGTGGTCTTTGATTCAATTATACTAGGTGCTATTATTCTCTCTGGCCTCTGGAGACTTGGTTGCTCCGTCTTGCATGTGCTTTCGATGTCTTTAATTGTACAATTCTTGGCACTCGCAAATGTTCACTCCTTTGCTTAATCTAAGAAAAATATGTCCTGCATACATGGCTTATCCTCTTCGACTCCTTTCAAGCCTTGCAGTTGCCTCTTGCTGCGTCATCCTTGATCCTGAGCCAAACATACATTCTTTATTCTTGCACAAATTTGTATTCCAGTGCCTTTCAGCTCTGCAGCCTTGGTCTTTCTCCTTCATGCTGCGTGCTTAGTATTATACAAAGCCGACGTCCATTTTCTCATCATGGCTGGTTTACCTGTGTTCTATTTTCTTAGTTTAGCAAGCTCCTATATGTTTATTTCTTTATTTTTATTATTTTATTTATTGTATTTGTTGGTAGCGCCCAGACCCAGAGTTATCACAGCGCCAAGAAGACAGTATATTGTGCGTTACAAGAAGGTTAGGAACAGTAAAGTTACCTTTCATCAAAGATAATCATATTTAAGCATAGATAATAGGCTGTCAGAGTTACACATATTTGTTCAATAGTAAAATGTTTACTTTCGTACGAAACAGTGTATATGTAGGTTTGTTTTGGATTTGCTGAGGGAGTGCATTCCAAAGTGTGGGAGCGATGGTGGTAAAGCAGGAGTCCCCAGCTCTCTGTCTGGCAAATAAGAGGTATGTGCAGGGCTGATGTGGAGGAGCGGAGATTTCATGTGTTATGTTTCTTGGTGATAGGGGGCAGTGTTATGTAGGCAGTGGTAGGTGAAGGTGAGGAGTTGCAAGTCGATGCAAGCTTTGATGGGGAGCCAATGAGCCTCCTGTCTGATTTGTGAGATGTGGTCAGAGCTTTTTATACCCCAGACAGCTCTAGGAGCGTTATTTTTAAGCAATTTGGAGTTTATTGATGTTTTTGGTTAAGGTCCCTGCTAGGATGGCATTGCAATAGTCCAGTTTGCTGCCTATGATGGCTGTAGCTAGGGTGAGGCAGTTGTTGGGAGTAAGGAATCTTCTGAAGAGGTTTATTAATGTGGTGGAATAGGCTGCTGAAGAGGCTATTGATTTGACATGTTTTTGCATGTCAGCGTCCAGGTAAACGTCTAGTGTTTTGACATGGGCGGAGACCGGGATGGTCTTGCCGCCGATACAAAAGGAAGAGAAAGCAGAACTGAGGTGTTTTAGGCGGTGTGGGGAACCCACGATCAGGAACTCAATTTTTTCATCATTCAAGCAAAGATGATGAGATGCCAACCACGTCTGTATGATGCTATAGATGCGGTTAAGGTTGGCAGAGTCTAGTTCGTGGTTTCCGGTGATTTTGAGGAGGACTTGGTGTCGTCAGTGAAGTTGGTCTAGGGTATGTTAAGGCTGTGAAGGTGGTCGAAGAGGGGTTTGGTATACATATTATAGAGGGTAGGGGAAAGGAAGGATCCTTGTGGGATACCGTAGGAAACAGGTATGGGGTCAGCTGATTCAGGTACTGCAAAAACGCTAGTGGATCAGCCAGATAGGAAGGATTGGATCCATAAGGTGGCTTCCGGGGCGAGGTGGAAAGTTGCAGTGAGGTGTTTGCATAGGGTTTCATGATCTACTAAGTCGAAGGCTGCAGAGAGGTCTAATAGAAGGAGGATTGCAAGCTTGTTGTTATCTCTAATGTGGTCAAGCTGGATCTTAAGGTCAAGGAGGGCAGATTCCGTGCTGTGTTTGGATCTGAAGCCTGATTGGCAAGTACCTAGTAAGTCGTGGTTTTAAAGGTATAATTGAAGTTGCGTGTAGGCAGTGTGGTCCAGGACTTTGAGGAGAAACGGTACTGTGGTGATAGAGCAGTAATTAGTGGGGATGGTGGGATCTAAGGTGGGCTTCTTCAAGAGGGATGTGACCCATGCTGCTTTGATGGCAGTTGGAATTGAGTTGGATTTAAATGAAGCATTAATGAAGTTGGTTATAGTAGGAGCCAAGGGTTCAGCACCCATTTTGACAACCTGAGCTGGGCTTGTGTCACCAACACAATTGGATGCTTTCGGGTGCTGGATGATTGCGAGTACTTCAAGGGGGGGAGACGGTAGAGAATTGGAACTGGGAAGGAAGGGTGACCGTCGTGGAGGTGTTGACCAGGGGGTAGGTGGCAAGGGTGTAAGTAAGGATTTTTTTAGCATAGCTTTGTCCCTTAAATTCCGTGTTTTGGAATCCAGAGAAGATTGGATGAGTGTGCACCATGTTTTGTTCTTTGCAAAATTGTTGGATGGGGGTGGGGGGTGGGTTTTTGAGCTCTGAGACTTATGAAGAGCTCTTTGGTATTTGAGCTTGCATCAGAGATTCTAGTATTGAAGATATTGACTTTCGTAGCAACAATTGCTGTTTTTTTAGTGTCAGCTGAACACTGGAATGCTGTTTTGTTGGTGGGGGTAGGGTTCTTTCTCCAGAGAGGTTAGAGGGCACGTTTCTATTTCCAGAGAGAGGCTAAATCGTCAGTGTACCAGTTTTGGGGGTTCCTTTTTTTTCCGGGAGGTGGTTTTAACAGGGGCATGTTCGTCAAGTACAATGAGCAATGCAAAGTTGTAGGATGCTAGTAGCACTTCAGGGGTGGAATTGTATGGGGCTGATTTGAGTGCGGCTAGGATGGTGGGGGGGGTCAGAAGCTCGGCTGTGAGCTTGCTGGTGTGTCTAGCAGTGATGGGAAGGGGTTCGTTGATGGTAGTTGTGTTTTTGGTGGTGAGATAAAGGAGAATAGGATCAGGGAGTGATCTGACCAGGGAAGGGGGAGAACGGAGGAAATCTGGAGGGGGTGTTGCGAGGGAGAATCCAGTTGGGTGGTGTTTCTTTTTTTTCTCATGGGTAGGTGAGAGGACCAATTGACTGACGTTCATTTCTTTAAGGGTGGCTGTGAGGACTGAGGCCTTGTGGTCAGAGGGGTCTTTGTAGCCTAGATTGAAATCTCCTAAGAAGATCAATTTAGGATTGGGATTGAGGAGCGGAGTGATGAGGAGGGGGATGCCGGTATCAGGGTTGCCAGTGTGGGAGGGTTGGAGGTAGAGGAGTACATCGATGGTGGTCTGGGGGGGGATTGTAGTTTGGCCAGTAGGATTTCATATCCTGGCAGTTGCTGCAGAGGGGATGCTCTGATG
Source organism: Ambystoma mexicanum (assembly GCF_040938575.1). Taxonomy (NCBI): domain Eukaryota; kingdom Metazoa; phylum Chordata; class Amphibia; order Caudata; family Ambystomatidae; genus Ambystoma; species Ambystoma mexicanum. The sequence continues at coordinate 1,115,475,140 of NC_090930.1, forward strand.
GGGAGGGTTGATTTGTGGATGAAGGTAACTCCAACTCCTAGGCTGTCTTGATGGTCGACTCGTAGGATGGATTAACCGGTGGGAATGGCAAGAGAAAGGAGGGGGCCTGCAGCTTCATGTAGCTAGGTTTCAGATAAGGCTAGTATGTCTAAGTTGTTCGCTTTTAGGTGGTCGTGGATGTCGGGCGAATGAGCACAGATGGAGCGTGCATTGATCAGAGAACAGGTAAAGGTGTTGTTAGGGGAGGGGGAGCAGGGAGAAGGTGGGTTGGAGGTGTGAGGAGGGTGTAAGGTGGGGGCTTTTGGGCTTCTTAGGGCATTTGGGTTTAGAGAGAGGTCTGTCTAGGCTGATAGGGGAGACTGTGCTTGTGCTAGTGTAGTTGGCTATTGTGTTCATCTTCCTTGCATTTCTGCGTATATGCATCTACTGCATCTCTAATCAATTATCTTCTCAATGTATATGATTTCTTCGTATTTGCATATATGTTCACTTTGTCACATCTTCATTTTTTAAGTATTCGTATATCGTTGTAGTGCGCCCTTGCGTCTTCTCTTCATGCGGTCACTTTACACCTGTCAGACTTCACTTATAGTTCTTCTATGTTGGTGTCTGCAGACTTTCTTCTATGGTATCAGTTCAAGGGTACATTAGATACGGTTGTCTTGGTGCATAACGTCTCTTATATCTTCGATGTGGTATTGGGATGATACCCTGTGTCATGTACAGTGTCCTCTTGCTCTTCTTCCAATATGGCGGAGGTGAGATGGAGGGCTCTATGGATGATGTGTACGTCTGCCTCTCTACACTTGCCTTTTGCTTGCATGTTATGGGGAAACCGATCAGTCCTTCAGACTATCAATACTGGGAAACGTTTTCCATTTTGAATTCTATGACTTTTGAAAATTGCACACAGCATCTTGCAGTGTAGTGCAATTGTGTTACTGTATCATCCTAGCTTTTTACACTTGGGATTTTCAGTTACTTTTATATGTGCCTAAAGACAAACTGGTGGCAGCAGACACATTTTTACAATGTTTGTGTTATTTCTAGTATTCACATGCACGTTTTCCGTGTGTGGCTAGTAAATGTGGCTAGTGCCCTGAAATGGCTGTGCCACAAGAATTTCGTTAGTTCTTTAGCCAAATTGTTGTTTAGCCTTCGTCCTGCCTTGGCAGGTTAGGAAATCCCTTATAAAAACATGCAGTTGCCCAGAAAAGCTGTTGCTTTTGCAGGCTTGTGATGGCTTTGTGTGTATGTGGCCAAGGAAGGGGTGGGACTATCTTGTCCCATTCCACATCCATGGAGCCAGAGAGTCTAGGTGTGGGGCAACTACTGGCTGTTTGAATTGCATAGGTCCTCACTTTGGTGGGCTAAGACTTCCAGTCTGGGTTTTGGATAAGAGGACCTCTGCAGCCATTTCTTCAGATCAGTGTTATAGCCAGGAATCCCTCATAGATGAACAGCCAACTGAAGATAAAAAGACCACCCTTGAAGAGGCCTGGCATCCAGTGAAGCCCTGTTGGAACATGTGATCTCTGGGCAGCCAACTGAAGATCCGTGGACGACTCCGAAAAGAGGCCCAGCATCCCTTTGTGTGTTTGGTCCGGTGAAGCCCTGCTGGTCTACCTGATCTGCCAAGGACCTGAATGTTGCTTCAATCCTTGGACTATTGGGACCAACTCGGCTTGATGGCTTCTCAAGGATCCAGCCGTCCTGAGCCTTTGGAAGTGTCCCTTCGGGAGTGTCCCTGGACCACCGAGTGTATTGACCAACTCTCCTGTGGGCTACCTCACAAGAACCATCGCTGTTCCGTGGTTGCACCCGGTACTTTGGTATTTGCCAGCTTGTGGCTCAAGTCCCCTTCCCTCTGAATGTCAGCGTTGCAGCATCAAGTGATACTGTCCAAGAGAAGCTTCTGTGACCGCCTGTGTGCATCAACCATCGCTAGAACTCGCCTTTCCCCATCCTGTGAGGGTCTGCATCAGCGCTTTTTGCATTGCTTCATCACCAGGGATTGCATCTTGCTTCTGGACCCGACTGGAAGAATCTTTGCACCAACAGCGGGAAATCCAACCTGCAGCGAACTCCAGAGGTCCCATTAAGTCATCTGGGAAAATCTGTGTCTGGGGGTTAAAGCATTTGTCCCACCCCCGTCCTTCATAGGATAACATTGGGGATGTCTGCATAATACAAATTCTTCAGATTTGGCAAAAGAGTGTGATCCGAAGTGGGGGAATCGCACCTGTATTATTAGAAATTTATATCAATCTGGCACAATCGCTTGGCTATCTCGCTCCGAATTTTTAAAGAGACTATTCTCGGTACCCCAACTGAGAGTCCTGCAATCGGAAGATTTTCAATTTCTTGAGCCCTTATCAGGATCCCATCCCAAGGTATCAGCCCTGCATTGCAAATTTACATCGACTGCCCAACTACTAAGGACTTATAAAACAGAGCTAAAAACTGTTGACATTGAGTTAGACGCTGAAGTAAACTATAATGAGCCCAGTAGCTCTGAAATAGAAAATGTTATAGATGGGCCTGTGGTTGCTTGCCCCATTATGCCATCAGGAACCAAGTTGGACAAAAACAATGTACAATCCATCCTGAAATGGTTGACGGAGGCATTGTCTAAGGTGGTAGAGAATCATTGAAAATTATCGTTGGCTTCATGGAATTGTAGGGGTTTTGCCCATCTTTTAAACAAGACAGGCCCTATAGCTCAATTATCTAATTACAACTGTATATGCTTACAAGAAACTCTTGCAATGAATCCCCTATTTTTAGATGAATATAAGGGCCACCAGGTATTTGCCAAACGAGGCGAAAGAGGTAGACCCTTTGGGGGGCTATGGATTGGGGTATCTAATAGCCTAAGTTCAAGGAGGATTCTTGGGAGCCAAAATGACCAACTATTGGCTGTTGAAATAATATACAATATTAAGAAGACCACCGAGAAAGCCTTGGTGGTGTGCTTATATAATCCTCCGGGCGCTATGTGTAGAGAATCAATACAAGATGGGTTACATGAGCTACTGGCCAGTTGGTTATCCATTGAAGGAAATAGTAATGTTTGTGTGGCTGGAGATTTTAACACCCACATGCTTGGGGGAGAGAGGAGCTTTGCTAATCCTAAGCTCCGTCCCAGATGTGTTATGGAGCATGATAAATTGGAGGATGAAGGGCTTGATTGGGTATACTTCTTTTGTAGGTGGGAATTTGAGATGTTAAATGGACGCACCAAAAGTGATCATCCAGGTAAACATACTTGGAGCAATGGAACTGCGATCAGCACTCTAGATTATATTTTCGTGTCACCTAGTCTGTTGTTACTGATTGATGATATGATGGTAATATCAAACATATGGAGTGATCATGCTATTCTGGTGTGCTCATTTGACATCCTGGAGAATAATGATCGAGTGTGCACTATGGGAGATCTGAAAATCAACCATACAGGGACCAGTATCCGCTGGACGGACAAGAATATCTCTCGCGCCGAGGAAGCCCTACATAAGTATGGCTATCTCAGTGTCGAAGACATTAAGAAAATGACCATAGATGGAGTAGAGGACTGGATATACCTGTTCTCCGATCAATATGCCGCAACTCCGGTTGGGACAATGCTCGGTGAGCAGGAGAAATGTCCTACCTATGACAAATTTATTCGAGATACTAAAAGAACTTTGAGGGCGGAACTAAGAAGAGCAAAGAAAACAAGTATGACCTGGGACACATATAACATTGTGTCCAAGGAAATAAAGATGAGATATAGGAGGGTGATCAAAGCAAAAAGAAGCTCCGACAGAAATAGAGCCTGGCAAAAGCTAATACAGACTATCTGCTCCCGTAAAACTAGCAGTATATGGGGTCTTCTTAACGAAGCAAGAGGGAATAGGACACGGCAATTAGTTAATCCCATTTCCAGTGTGGAATGGACTGCATTTCTGGAAAAACGCAACACAGCGATCAGAGCCGAGGAGATAATCCCTTTGGGTAACATACCAACAGACCCTGACATTGACATTTCCCATGACTCCATCCTCTCTATTATTAAACGGTTGAAGTCATCCAGGGCACCTGGTCCCGATGGGCTCCCCAATATTGTAATGAAAAGTAGTCCAATTTTTTGGGCCACCCTAATGAATGTATGGTTCTCCAAGATTTTGAGGACAGGGGTACTGCCGAGTTCGTGGCAATCAGCCATACTAATACCAATATTTAAAAAAGGCAATCGATTAGACCCTAATAATTATAGATTACTTTCCATGCTAGACAGCACAAGTAAAATATTTGCATCACTCCTGCTGGAAAAACTACAGATATGGGTTGACCGAGCTAAAATCTTAAGTAAATTTCAATGTGGCTTTAGGCAAGACTACTCAACTAGCCATAACATTTTTGTCATGGACTACTTACGAACTAGAGCCTTGCAAAGCGGACAACCACCCCTCTATGCACTTTACATAGATTTTAAAGCGGCCTTTGATTCTATCCCCCGAGAAAAACTATGGCTGAAATTACAAAATCTTGGCTGTCCAGATGATCTACTATACTATCTAAGATTGCTACATCAGAACACCAAGGTTAAATTGAAATTAGACCAAGCAGGTCATATGACGGAGGAAGTCGCACAAAATAGAGGAGTCAAACAAGGTTGTGTGACGGCTCCCCTAGTATACAATCTGTATGTGCATGACATACCGGCATCTTTAGCCTTGGTAAAAAACTGTCCTCCTAATATTGGTAAAACTCCATGCTTGGTACTTGCATACGCTGATGATTTAGTGATCTTTGACCACACAATCAGTGGTATACGTCGCTCAGCCATAGCGCTCTGGGGATATTCTGAACAAAATGGCCTTACAATTAATGTTGAAAAAACACATGTAATGAGATACACATTGGGGATGTGTCCCTTTGTTTCCTAAACCTTCCATTCCACTACCTATTGGTCTTCAAACCTGGGCATTAACTCCTGAAATACAAAAGAATATTTACCTACCCAAGTAAAATGGTTGAAGAGTATTTTATTCCTCACCAAAACAAGTAAATTATAACTTTCATACGAAGACTCAAGTCTGGGGGAAAACATTGTAGCTCATGTGACCTTTGGTCACAAGTCTCCATTCTTCTTAGGGATTGGACTGCTGAACTTGGGGATATTCACTTGTGACTTGGTTCCATCATTACTGCATTTGACATACTTACTTGCCTCTTGAATAACTGCATTTTTATTAATCTATGAACCCATGGTGAAGAATTGGTTTATTATTGAGTATTGTGCAGTAATGTGACCTTTTGGCTTCATTTTTCAGTGTGTGTAGAAGGCCTAGAATAAATAACTATTTTTATACGTGCCTGTCTAAATTGAATTATTGTGTGCTACATTGTGTGGTCTCATTGAGGGCCCCTGACCCCACTCACACTCTGCTGCCAATAGCCTTGACTGCTCTCCCTTGCTAGCTTGATTGGGTTTTGGATAACCTCTCGGAAGTCCCTCTTCACTATAAGTAGTGTGGCCTCCTACAATCTGTCTACCAGGCCAGATTCTAGATATCCATTTTAACATGGGCCCTCCTGGCTACTCACCTCTTCCCTCAGGAACATTTGTGGGGACCTAAAAGACTACCGAGACTTGGTACCAGCTATGGCTGATTTTCTGAAATGTAAGTATATGTTCTGGGTGCCTTGTCATTTTAAGGCTGTTGAGGATTTCAATCGAGCGACACACACCTTGGTCTCAGCCTAGGATGTAGCGCTCAATTGATATGCCTTTCTCTTTATTTTATGCAAATTCAATTTGAGATGGTACACAACTCGTATCACACCCCCTTTTTCAAATACCCCGGGTCACAATGGACCATGAACCAGGCCGGTTGGTGAAAATACAATATTTATTTATTTTTAAAATTCAATAGACATCATACAATTTTTAATATGGGGCAGCAGTCACCAATGGGGGATATTTACAATGAAAATGGAAGCGATGTACTTGGTTAACCTTCTCCTAGAACATATACAAAGCACACGTGAATAGGAGCACTTTTGGGATTAGGATAGATAGCACCCAAGTTAAGGTTTCCCCCTGCAATGTTCCCTCAACCCAAAAATAATCGAATTCTGAGTGGATAGAAAGAAGCAGCAGGTAGTCAGGGATAAGAGGCAGAAAACAGAATCAAAATCCAACCTTCGCTCACAGAATAGGACTTTAAACCCTTGGCAAAGGCCAAAAATAGCACTAAAATTATTATTATTTTTTTAATTTCTTTGTTTTCTTTTAGCAACAACAAAACACATAACATACAAACAACCATAACATAAATGGCTTATTGGCACCTTGTACGGATCTTGCCCTTCCGTTGTAGTTTCATAGTTTCCCCAACGACCTTGTTGGTTCAGTCCGGACCTACCGTTGGGTCGAACACCAGGTCTGGTACGCATAATGTTCTATTCATGCTTGGCCTTTCTATTTCGTCTATGGACCCTCTGTTTCCGAGGGATCTTCGGAGTTTCCCTCCTCCGAGTGGCCAAAGAGGTCTTATATTATTGTGTTCCATGCAGTCAACTTGTGCGCACTTTCACCTTCCCCTCTTATTACTGCTCTCGTCCACACCACTGTCTCTGCCTGCGTCCACTTCTGAAGGTCTGACCACCATGCTTCTACTGGCAGGCCCTCCCGTGACTTCCATGTCATTGCTATCCTTCTCTTGGCCAGTATACTTATTAAATCTTTCATCTTCGCCAGATGCGATTCGTGTTTACCCCCTCTCGAGAAGAGGCCCAGAAGGTACTTTTCGGGATATTCCACCTGGATTTGAAGTCTGCCTCTTACTATCTTGAGTCTGATCCCGTCCCAGAACTCTTGTATCACTTGGCAGGACCAGAACATGTGTACCATGTCCGCATCTTCCGACGAGCAGCGGGGGCATCCGCTCTGGCCTCCCATCTGGACTTTCACTTTTTGGGTGTGAGATACGCTGTGTGCGTTACATATAGCTGCGCCTGCCTAAATCTTGCATTTCTGGATACCTTTTTTGGGTATCGTAGGGCCCTGGTCCATTCTTGATCGCTGAGGGGTCTCCCCAACTCCTCCTCCCAACGCTGCTTCGTGTGTTGTTCCTGTGGGTTTTTAACTTTCATTAGCTGTTCATATAACCTGGAGGTTGTGTGCGTTCCCTCTGCAATGTCATACCATACGTCTAATGCTGTTTCCTCATCCTGGACTTCCCAATCTGGCCATCTTCTCGTAATGTTTCTCGGCATGCCGGTATATAGGATGAATTGACCCACATGTATTTCATATTCATCTACCATTTTGTGGAAGTCCGCCCACCTTCCCTCCCTCCCTTCTCAGGTCTCCGATTTGTGCTACACTTTTACCCTCCCAATGTGCTTGATATGTTGCTAATGTATTTGTGTTCCCTCCCAGGAGGCCCGCTAGAGGGATTTGTGTCGACTGTGGATCTTTTACCCCTTGGAGTTTCCACACTCTTTTCCATAAATCCACTGCAATGTTGAGCATGTTCGGCAGGGTTCTGAGCCGGGGTCTGTCGAGCCATAGTATTTCCCTTAGATAATATTGTTTCAGTGCTGGCTGGAAAATGCGTGCGTCTATTGTTTCGTCTTCCCCCAGCCATTTTACTGCAAATTGCAGCTGCTCTGCTAAGTAGTACCTCTCGAAGTCCGGTAGTCTGATACCCCCTTCTTCGTAGTCCTTCTGCAGGGTCCTTATTGCGATCCTATTTCTCCCTCCCCCCCCATAGGAATGAACGCGTTATTGTGTTTAGTTTAGTGAAAAAGGCCCTGGGTATGCTGTATGGGATGTTCGTGAGGAAGTATAATAGGCGGGGCAGCGCCACCATTTTCAGGAGGTCTGCTCTTCCCATCATTCCCAGTGGGAGTGTCCCCCAGAAGGTAATTGACTGCCGTGTTCTTTCTAGAGTGGCGAGCGTGTTGGATGTTTGGGTATCACCGGTGTCATGATGTATCCCTATACCCAAATATTTGAAGGTGCAGGGCGCCCATATCAGACCCAGGTCCGGCAGACAGTGTGGGGGGACGTGTTTTAGACCTGCCAAGGGGAAGAGGAGGGACTTCTCTTTATGAATCGCTATGCCTGAAAGCCTGGTGTAGGCCCCGATCGCTTCTAGGAGGCAGGGTAGGTTTGTGGTTGGCTTGCTTACGAATAGGACCATATCATCCATGTATAGCGAGATTTGGTGGAGTACCCCATCTATGTCCAGTCCGGTGTCTCTATAGTGTGCTCTAAGGAATACCGCAAATGGCTCTAGGGCCAGGATATATAACATTGGCGATAGCGGTCACCTCTGCTTGGTTCCCCTATGTATCTTCCACTCCTTGGAAATGAATCGCCCAGTTTTCACCCTTGCTCTGGGTTCCTTATATAATAACCTGATCCATCGGAGGTACTCCTCCCCGATACCAAAATGGGCGCGTACACCAACCAGCCATTCCCAACGCACAGAGTCGAAAAGCTTTGACAGCGTCCAAACACACTATTACGCGCTCGTCTTGTAGTCGATTTGTCTCATCTATTACGTGGTGAAGTCTGCGGAGGTTCCAGGACGTGTTCCTTCCCGGAACGTAGCCCTTTTGGTCCGGGTGAATCAGCATGGGTATTACCGGTTTTAAGCGGTTGGCTAGGACTGCCGTTAGTATTTTAGCGTCCTGATTAATAAGGGTTATCAGCCTATAGGAGGTGCACTTCCTGGGGGGCTTCCCTGGTTTGAGGATCGGGACAATTATTGATTCCGACAGGCTTGTCGGGAGACGCATGGTCTCATATGCGTCTTGGAATGTCTCTAGTAGTTTGGGGACAATGGCGCTCTTGTACGTCTTGTAGAACTCTCCCGGAAGCCCACCCGGGCCCAGGGTTTTGCCGGTGGGAAGTTCTGTGATCACAGTCTCTATTTCTTCCACCGTGAGGGGTGCGTCAAATAGCTGACCTGTTCTTCCTCCAGCCTCGGCAACCCTATTTCTACCAGTGGATCTGCTATGTCCTCAGGGTCTATTTCTGGATTCGGGGCGTACAGTTGCTCATAGAAACGCGCAAACATAGCGTTAATGTGCTCTTGGTCCCCGATCTCTGTCCTGGTGTGGTCTTCTAGTACCGTTATGGGATCTTTTTTACTCTCCTGACTGGTGAGCCAGGCTAGGAGCCTACTAGGTTTATCCCCTTCCGCGTGTAACTGCTGTAGGTACCTCCCATAGTTTAGCCTCCTTAGTTTTTCCCAGAGCAACATACATTTAGTCCGCAGCTATATCAGCTCTCCCGGTTCCTCCCCCTCTAGCCCCGCTCGTTGTTCTCTCAATTCGATCACCCTCTCGAGTTCATTCAACTCCCTCATGGCCGCTCCCGTCAATCCTCCTGTTTTGCCTATTGCCGCTCCCCTTATTACCACCTTAAATGCATCCCATAATACGGCGCCACTCTCAACACTGCGCTCGTTCTGCTCGAAATAATCATCGATCACCTCTTGGAGGTGTTCCTCAAACTCACCCTCTCTCAGGGCCTATGCTCGAAGTCGCCATGTTGGAATAGGGGCTTTCCTATTGGTGTGTGCCCATGTCGCCACTATTGGGGCATGATCAGAAAGTGTGCTTGCTTTAATGGTGATTCCTGTGATATCTTGTAGTGATTCCCTGCCCGCGAATATATGGTCTATACGTGTGAATGTTCCATGTGGTGCGCAATAGTGTGTATAACCCCTCCCCTCTCCATGAACCTGCCTCCATACGTCCGCTAGCTGTAGCTGCTCCAGGATCCTATGCAGTTCTTTGGCTGGGGGCGCCGGCTTCTTGTGTTTATTATCAGACCCGTCGAGGAGGGGATTCAAGGTGCAGTTGAATTCGCCGGCCCAGATGAACATACCCTCCCTATATTGCGCTAACTTGGGCGCTAGCTTTTTGAAGAAGTCTGTTGCATCATTATTCGGTGCGTAGGTGTTGACCAGGCACACCTCTTTGTTTTCTAGCATGCCATGCACTAATACCAGCCGTCCCTCTGTGTCGGTCTCCTGCTTGAGCAGCTGGAACGGGACCCCCGGGGCAATCCTTATTAGTACTCCTTGTGCGTAATTTAAATATGTGGCGCTGTATTTCTGTCCTCCCCATTTCTTATCCACCTTGGCCTGTCTGTCTCTTGTTAGGTGTGTCTCCTGTAACACCGCTATCTTAATTTTCATCCAGTTTAGCCAGGCATAAACCCTAAGTCTCTTGACATACGCATTGAGTCCTCTCACATTCCAGGTAGCTATTGTCATTTCGTCTGGTCCCATGATCTTCTCAGTTTGCCTGGCTTCATTATCCCACTGCTGTGTCCTTGCACCCTGCCCTTTGGTCTCCTCGTACCTATCTCCCTCGGTGTCCTGGTCCTGGATCCTTGCCTCTTGATGCAGCCACTGCTGCTGTCACAGGATTCCTGCCCCATGTTACTCCGGTCGCTTATTGTCTGTATTATTTTAATGTCCTTTGCAATAGTCCTTCCGTAGTTTGTGCCATGTGCCGCCCATTCACTCCATTCAACGTCCTTAACTTCAACAGAAACTGGAAAACTAACGCCCAGCCACCCTCCTCCTGCTCTGGCTCCGCCGCTTCTCTCGTCATGCTCCTGTGAGGGGGGCAGACTCGCCTCAGCGTGATGCCTTAAAACTGACATCCAAACTGGTAGTTCATTCTTCCCGGGGGCGCCGCTTCTCTCAGCCAACACAGCTAAAGTGGGGCTGATTGCTCCTCTATGCTTTCTTCTAGCTTCTTTTAACTTATGTAATGCTTATTTTCTTTGTTCCAGGTTGCCGTTGTTACACCTCATCGGGGTCTATTTCCGGGATTGCTAGCATTTCTCTGCCTCAGCTGAGGGATGCCTTGTGAGTCCATCCAACCGTGGACTCGAAAAAACATGTTTTGCCTTGGTGTATCACCTTGAGTTTAGCGGGGAACAGGAGCATGTATTTCACCCCCGCGATCCTGAGGCGTTCTCTTGTTGGACCGAACTGTGCCCGTTGCATCTGAACCATGGCCGTATAGTCCAGATACATTGTGATCTTGGAAGAGTTTCTGATGATTCCCTCCTGCCCCCACCCCCTTGAGAATGCTAGTATTTTTCCCTGTCTTTGTAGTTCATGATCCTAGCAATCATCGCTCTCGGGGGGGCACCCGGCTAGGGTCTTCAGGTCAGGGCTCTGTGTGCTCTTTCTACCACAAAGCCCTGGGATAGTACACCTGCTCCGACCTCCTGGAGGAGCATGTTTTCCACGTACTCGGTGGGGTCTTTGCCTTCCTCACCTTCCGGAATTCCAATTATACGGATGTTGTTCCTCCGCGCTCTCCCCTCTGCATCTTCCGCTCTCCTTTCCAGAACCTTGATTCTCTGTAAAACCTACGACATCTGTGTCTCCGTTACAGCACCCCCTGCCGTATTTTGCTGCACCTGCTGTTCCGTCACTCACTATGTTAAGTTCCTTGCATCCTGGCGGAGGAGGCCCACATCTACCATTACTGTATCCAGTTTATTTTCTAGAGATGCTTTCAGAGCCCCTATTGCTGTGTGCATTTTGTTTTTGAGGGATGCTTTCATGGAGGCGATTGCCTCCAGTATCGTGCCTTCGTTAGCGGCTTCCGCTGGGTGTGAGGTGTCATCCGCGGCTGCTGCCTTGTCCGCTGACGGCGACAGTTTGTGTCCGGATGCCTTCGTAAAGGTTTCCATGCTTATTTGCTTGGTTTTCCCTTCTGTTTTCTTGTTTGGCATCACAGGGGTACCTTCCTCTGCCTGTGTCGCCAGTACCAGTCTTGGCTGTGCCCCACGTGCCGTGGCCCCTGTTTCTTCCTCCTCCCTGCTCTTCCTGCTCCTCTGTGTTTGCGGGTCTCTCCGGCGTATGTTTCTCGGGCACCTTCGACCTTGTAATAGGGTTATTACACTCTTCCGGCAGGTATATACGTTGGGCCCTCGTTGCTCCCAGAGCTTTTTGCTGTCGGATGTCGCCTCGGGCTCAGGCCTTTCCCGTGCCTGCTGCGTGTGCCCTCATGTTGCCTGCGTTGTGTATGAGCGCTCCGGGTGTCACCTCACCATATCGGGGTAGGTTCGCCGGCACTGGGGGTTCGGCTTCAGTATTGATACAGGGGTTCTCTTTCCTTCAGCCTCACCGCCTTCTCTGTGGTGTGGCTTCGTATGCCTCTGACCCCCTCACTGGGTTTCGCGGGCTGGGTTGGCCGTTTGGAGAGTGTACGCTTTGATCCCAGTCTGCGCCCTCTGGTCTCCTCTGTCTTGCCCTCCTCCTCCTCCGTTGGCGCCGGTCTCCGTAGGTTGTGTACTGCCGTCCCAGTCTACACCTCCGGGCCTCTCCCGCATCTGCGTCCCACTTCCACCGGTCGCGCTGGTCTCCACGCAGTGGGGTTGACTCAGACTCGGGTCTTCCCTGCACTGGTTTCTGCATTATGCGCGGGTTGTGTCCTTCTCGCCGATCGTGTAGATGCTCCGGCTTAATCTGTATTACGCGGCCGGGGTCCTCCCACAACTCGCGTGCCCGCCATTTTGATTTCACAGGACGCTTCCTCTCCGGCGGTCTATCTTCCTTTCCACTGCCCGGTTTTCGCCGGGGCTTCGCCGGGTGGGCAGCAGGTGTTCTGGTCTCTGTGGAGAGACTTTGGCTGTCTTCTGGAACCAATTTATGCTAGTTTTGTCGGATTTTGTCAGGATCGCTCCAGAGCTCCTCGGCGGCACGTCTCACTACATCGGCTGCTTAGCCACCCCACAACACTCAAATTTTACAAATAAATAATTAATGTGTGGTTAAATTATAATATACATATGTTTTATCACAATAGCATGTATGTTATATCACTGGCAATCGCAAGGCAATGGATCGAATACAATTCGAAAATAAGTGGAAAGTTTAGGGCATGCTGCAGCCAAATGACACGTTGGAAAACTTCCAATTTTCTCAATTCCCGCTTTAAATTACCCAAACGTTTTTTAAGAAAAACGGGTGAAATACTCTGATTTGGAGTGCTGTTTTGGGGCTGGGGGAAGATATATATCACAGGGACAAGACAAAACTGGAAGGTCTCTAGCTAAATAACTGGATGAGATATGCAAGATAGAAAAAGGGTCAATTTGAGGGAAAGAAAATCAGTTGAGACAAGAACAGGTTTACTTTAAACTACACTATTCAGACTTTACTGCCAAAGAAGTACACAGTAAGATCCAAGGTTGATTTGCGACTTCAACCTTATCACCCCAGCGTCAAACCCTAAGCGGAAACTTGTCTGATCACTCAGAATGTGACTACAGGCTTAGGATTTACACAAGACAAAATTAATAAAGAGATGGGACTAGTACTTTAGAAAGTCAAGGACAGGTAGACAGATAATTCTAACAGTTTCAACAAGTTACTAGGGTATGAATATGACTGCTTAGAGAATGGGATAAGGACAAAGGCAAGGTAAACTGTTTTTCTGTGGGGTGGGGATTATACTCACAGTCCACTTTTGAGTTTTGGGGATTTTTGGACAGTCAACCGGTTCTGGTCTCCAGGTCTCGGGTCACCAGGTAGCGGACTCTCCTGGCAAAATACAGCTGGGCAAGGTCTGGTCACCTGACGCTATGGACAGCTGGATGGCAGGATTGCAGCGGGCATGCAGTTAGTGTGCCGCAAGCCGGTCTGATTTCAGGATGCAAAAGGTATCATCACTTTCCCCTTTTTGTTAATGGGATATTAGTGTTTTTTCCTGGATCAATGGCCTTGCTGGAGTAGGAATCAGCTATGATTGGGTTTTGCAGTGGGCTCTGGAGTAGGGTCAGCAATGTTTTGGCCTTGTAAGGAAAATCTGGAATCCGCAAAATGAATGGAGATCAGGACCACCGGCGCAGGAAATTTAGGAGAGAGTGTCTGTCTGGAGCTCTGTCATGGACTCTTATTTATAATGCATAGTGACATCATAGAAGTATATGGCTGGGCAGGCTTAGCTAAACACGCCTCTAAACCACTGGATTGGTCAAGGGTGCTAGTCCCCGCCTCTCTCTCTCAGCTGGTTGGATTTCAAGAGCAGGATGCCAGATTTATGATGTGAGTTTTATAATGTTCAAAACCTCCCAAAGTTACTTTAGCTAAAATCCGATTTTGCCGCAAATGGTACATTTATACAGTTGAAGTCTCTTAGCAAATGACATAAACAGGTTACATATTTTATGCAGACCATTCCAGTCCAACTCGGCCATCAGTGAGACATTGTTTTGCCCTTCTACCAGTTTTTGGCGCTTTTCAGTGAAAATTATAATACTTAAAATTCTATAACTTTATCCATGGGTGTGAATTATCATTAGGCATGTAAGTATTAAATTTCACAATGGCCTCATGGATACTTTCCTTATAATAACCAATTATCTGCCATTTCTGTTTCCAAGGTGTCAAGGGAAGCTACAGTGTCTTAAATTAAAGTCCATAAAATCACATTTAAACTGCTAAATGTTCAAATTTTTGCAAAGTCCTGTGGCAAAGATAAAATTCTTAACATTTTTATTAATAACATAGTCCTTGGAGTCAAATGTCAGTATTGTCTTCCATATATGGGCATGCCTTTCCAAGGCTACCCCCTCACCCCAGGGTTGTCATGGAGATGTTCTTTGAAGCTTCCTCTAGAAGTCACAGGTCGGTGTGACTTTTCACCTCGCACTTCCGTGTCCCAGAAGTTCCATTGTCAGAGGGCTCAGCCCAGACCAAAGTCTGGCCCAAGTAGCATTTATCACTGGTGGGCCAGTATCTACTGTGAGGGGCCTTTTGTTTCTGGTATCCTCTCAGCAGAAACCTGTTTTTGGGCTGACATGCAGCCTCTGCAGATTTCATTTTATATATTTTTTCTATGAATTGGAAGAAAACACGCTGAATAGAACCATCTGATACAGGGTTTTTCATAGCACAATCCCCTTTCACATTGCTAGGCAGGGAGAAGTTTTTGTTCAACATAGTACCTTCCAACAGGCATTTTCTTCTTTAGTTTGCAAAGACCAATTTTGACATGTGGTGAAAGCGGGCAAATTCCTTTCAAATTCGGTTTTTGCATCTGCCTTTCCAATATGGTTCTGTAACTGTAGCCAGCTTGTTTTACACAACAGCCTATACCAAGCAAAGGTCTCCATGAAATTGACATGTGCACAATTTAAGCGTTTACCGTATCGCTGAAGGAAAGCTTTGGTTGATTTTCTCAGGTTTGGCTGGCACAGCGTGCCATTCAGGAATAAGCCTCTTTTCTGATGGAGCACAATGTGAATATGGCTGGGCGTGACATGGTCTTTTTGATAAAAGCAGTTTGGTGAAGACAGGGAAAAATAGCATTGGAGCGGCATCATTTTAGAAGTGACATACTCCCTTTTTCAATGGGAATTTTGGGCTTGCAGCAAAGCAGCGCTGCTTTTTCACTCCATTTCTTTAAGACAAACAAGAACAAACCCTAGTAGCCTTTCTCGGGTGCTTTCTGTTCCATCTTGCCCAATGGCGCTTGGCAAAACAGTGCAGCCATCTTTTTGTTGCTGCAAAATGCAGTTCTGGTGCAATGGTGCTCATTGGAGCCAGTGCAGCTATTTTGCTATTTCTGCTTAAGCGCAGCTTGGTTATGGAGAAATTCTATTCAGTGGGACAATGTAGTCCACAAGGCCTAAGCATTGATATTTGCTAATATCTGTTCTCTCTACTTTATTGAATACATTATATTGTGTGAATAGCTGCTTGGTATTATAAAGTACGGTGTAACTCATAGTGGGTTACCGAACTGTGAGTTGTAGACATGTACTAAAGTATTTTACTTACCTTGAGATATTTAAAGTGGGTCATAGTGTAGTATTATAGTAAATGTTGCTAGTTTTACAACTTACATGTGTGAGTCTTTTCCTTATCAGGTCTGCTAAGTGTTAACTATACTAAACAACAGTACCTTGCTGCTTGATGGCTTACTTAACGTAGGTTGGCTTTTCCAAGTCCTACACCAGGTAGTGACTTTGAAAAACCCTCCTTACAAGTTTGCAGTGTGAAACAGCAAATGATTTTTGAATTCTTGTGGCTGGATCCAAAGTTGTCTGTTGTGGTTGCCGACTATGGAAGGCTCCTCTATTGGGTCAGTTATATTCTCACAGTAAAATTAGTGCCACCTTAAGGCTGATTTTTCACCTGTTTTGATCAACCAAAAGAAGTGTAGTTTGAAGAAAAAACAAGCATATTAAAAAGCAAAGCTCAAGACAAGACAATAGGTTGATGAAATGCTGCATTAATTGGTCATGGGTGGCGTAAATATTGTGTGTTTAAACGACCGAGTGCAGAGATGGTTCCCCTACCAAACAAGTTGGGTTCGGGGGGGGGTCTATCCCCCCACCTAAACAAACATTTTAAAATCAGTCAAAGTGGTTCATATTTGGTGGTTTAAGAAAACCAGCTTGTGATGCTTGTACCAATATATGCCAGCATTTCCTCATAAGTAGGCACTCATGTTGGCTAGTTCATGCTGGCAATATATGCCACTATTCCCACGTTAGAAAAACACTCTAGTTGGCTTTGCACATAATGCCAGTAATTGCACTGTAATGAAACAGGTTTAGGTTGTGCCTAAATGTGCACATATTCCCCATAAAAGTACTCAATTTGGCACAGCCTATAATGCCAATTGTTAGGAAAGATTTTCTTTTTGCTTCTATCCCTCCAAAGACATAAATGGGACACTTAGTTTTTTCTATTTTTTGTAACCTGTTCTGACTTCTGTGGCAAGTGAAGCCATTTTACTTGCCTTGCTACTAGCTCACCTGATTTGAGGGCACTGATCAGTGTGAGAAACCTGAGGGTATTCCCCTGAGTGGACCTCGAGAATCACTTATTCAGGTGGCCAGGGAAGGGCTGGCACTCTCAGATCCCAACCCTGGGGGTGGACGAGCGAGGGAGGATCATGTGGGTAGGGGAGCTTGGGGTTATACTTGGGAGAACGCCCCATGTGAGACGCAGTATGACATCAGAGAGGAAGAAAGAGAGGACGACGAGATCCCTGAGATCTTTATGGGTTATAATATATCTACCTTGCCTCCTCCCATTAAAACTATCCCGCCCAGACATAACCAATCCTCTAAGGTCCCAAACCCATTTGCACCCAAAAAGTATATATCCCAGAATCCCCGTTTCATATCTGAATACTATGCGTCATTCTTCTCCTTTTTTATTTTCCGAGTCTACTTTGACAACACACTACCTTTCCCACAATCCCCCCTATTCAGGTCGCGGTAAGGGCTCCAGTCATTCTCGTTTGTTTCACACACCCCACCAATCTCATCTGTCCGAAAATACCTTTTCTCCATCCTACATCATAGGATGCTCAAAAATCCTACCACCCTCTTTTTCCCACACAAACACTTGCTTGCACGGTAAAAACTGATGTTAAAACTATTTACCTGACATGTCCCGACACAAGGGTCAGGCAGCGTCAGGCAATCCACCAGAATCGCACACACCTGACAGCCCTTTCCTTTCCCCACAGGAATAAAAGGTGGAGCACAAGATCACACTACGAGCAAGGCAGACTGCACGACGAGACAGCTATCCAGGCTTGGCAGTTCAAGAGGAGGAGAAAGGCTGCAAATAGCGAGAGGCTGACGAGGAGAGACATGACCTTGCCCTTTTTGTCAAAAACCTGCAAAGCCCCTGGAGGAGTAATCGTAAGACCGAAGAAAATAGCCCAAGTGTGCTGAAGCAAATGTCAACGGTACACGGAGCGTGTCAACGCTGATAAGCGGGAGCAAAGGAGACTCCTGCTACCATGGTACTGACCTGGACTCCAGTCACGAGGAAAGCTAGGCGGTTTATCACAGCTGGTGAGTCGAAGGGAGCGCCGATGAGAACCAGGCTGTGGTGAATGAAAGTCGCAACGTGGCATATTAAGAGAAGTTCAAAGGAAATGCAGAAGTGTTAAAGGAAGGCCAGCCGAAGGGGGAACCAGCACCACATGGGTGCTGACTCGGGAGACTTTGGTTGATTCCATCTTGATTGAAACTGCAGATACCAGAATGCCACAGGAGAGCCGCCAGGATAGGGAAAAGTGGTCATACAGGAGATCTAGCAATATCCCCTTACACTCGAAAGCCTTTGACCTAAGAACTGTAGAGAAAGCAAGGGAAGTGAATCCTGCATCATGAGAAAGCAAGGGAAGTGAATCCCGCAAGCATTGAAAGTAAAAGCAAAGATGCAGTGGCAAGAGTGAAACCGGCGGATGGATGACAGAAAAGAGGGGAAAGTCTAAAGTCCCAAGAAACAGTGTGTTGACAAGAGTGAACCCGGCAGAGGGATGTGCACTATGAAAAGACATTAAGAAGTGAATCCCGCTAAAGTGAAAAGAAAGCCATAGTGAACCTGGCAGAGGGAGGCTAATATTCAAGAGGGGTTAGCGCCAAGAAGAGGGGGACCCAGAAGTGAAGAGCAATCACCTCCAGTGCAATCCGAAGGGAACTTTTGTTAGTTGTTTTTGTAAACCTAACAGGCCCCATCTGAACCAAGAGACACCACAACCACCGAAGGCCCTGATACTGATAGGAACTGTTTTGGGGAGCCAAACCCGGAAGAGGAAGATCCATGGGGTGAAAAAGCTATCACCCAACAAAATGAGGAACAATGGTCAGCGACCAGAAGAGGGGGACCCAAGGGTGAACCATTATCGCCCTAATCGAGAGCCATAGTGAACCTGGCAGAGGGAGGCTGAGATTCGAGAGGGGTCTGTGCCCAGAAAAGGGGTCCCAGTGCTGACACCATCACCCAACGAAAATTTAGAACTGAACTTATTTTGTTTATTTTCCAACCCTCAAAGGCAAGAGATTAGCTGGTAAAAGAGACTTGGCCATCGAGGCTCCTGATAAGCTAAAACGGAACGGTCGACGTGTGCTGGTAAAGCTCGAGTGTGTGCTGTGCTCCAAGATCCCACCTTACCCCGTGCTTAAAACGTGGGGAAGGGAGACCCAAGCTACCACATCATGACGTATTATTTATGAGCACTTCTTTCTTTTCTTGAAAACTATCCCACACCCTTTTTGTATTAGTGTAAGTATTGGCAATAGGTTTTTCTTAATATAGGCCCTTTTTATTTGACACAACACCACTAGGGCCGCCTTATTTTCATTTGGTAGTCGACGCTTGCTCCCATCTTAGATTTAGGTTTAGATTAGGCGTTTTTCTAACCTGCATACAGTTTAATAAACACCCTTGAACTGTGATCACTTGTGTCTGTCTTTACTGTTGCCACCATGAGTTCCTTACATCAGTCCCTATGCCCATCATTGCAGGAGAACTCTGTTCTCCATTGTACATTTCTGTTTATTTTTTTCCTGCACACATTGCAATGAAGTTTGGTAGAGACACTTTGTGTGCATGCAGCTTAGTTTTTTGTAACTTTGTGGTTAGTAACATGATGTGTCTAGTATGCGCTGGTGGTAGCAGAAACCTTTCAAACGTGTTCATTTTTATTGTCTTGTTTATTTTACTGCTTACATTAGAGTACCATATACTCTAAAATGACTGTGCCATAAGTTGTTTGCCTGTCCTTTGGCTATCTTGTTTGGACTTCTTCCTGTCTGCACAGGGCCGGAAATGCCTTCTATGGAGTGCCCTTTCCTGGTGAAAACTCCTGCAAAGTGGTGTTTTTTAATGAATGGCTGGATGTTGAGGTGGGACTGTGTGTTCCCAGTCAACATCCATTCCAAAATGTACCTGTTGCTGGGCAGATGTTTGGCCAGAGGGTGTCCAGGGTTGAACAACCTGTGCCTATTTGAATGTTGCAGATCCTTACCATTGGTGGGCTTCAGGGTGACCCCAGCTCAACTCCTGAATGAAAGACTCCTGCAGCCATTCTTCAGATAATCATTGGCACCAAGACCCCAATGAAGGGGAGCATCCTGCTAAAGACCCAGAACTTGTTGTTGAAAGCTAGCAGTACTTTCTTCAACAGACCCAGTGAAGCCCTCCTCCTTTGCTGATGTCCGGAAGGCCTTTATCAGTGCTTCAAACCCTTGTACCAGTGGGAAGAACCCCTGCTTGAGGACCCTTCTCTTCGAAGTTTTTGCAAGTGTCCCAGAACCATAGTGTGGGCTGGCCAGCTTCTTCCTAGGCTACCTTGCTGCATTGGTCACTGTCCTGAGTGGAGCCTTGGGATTCTGCAGATCCTCAACTTATGAAATAAGAAGCATACTGCTGCACTTGCTGCACTCCACTATAAAGCGGGACCTAGCAGAACCAATTTCTTTGTTTCCTCCATGAGAGTCGACTTTCACTGTTTCCTTGGATTGGCCATTTTTGCATTGTGTACTGGGGTCACCACAGTGGTGGTCCTTTCTTCTGTTTTACCCCATAGGTGTGGATTCTCTGGCAGACAACCTTACAGAGGACCAGACGACCCCAATCCAGAAATATAGTGGTCGGCGGATGAACTAGCCACCACATAGGAAGATGCAGCAAAGTAGGAGGACCCACAATGTATGCCAGAGGAAATGTGGTTGAGACTCGGCCCCAGTGAATCTAGACCCCAGACAGATGGACCCCTGAGGGTGAGTATCTTTAATAATTGCCCTCCCCCTGATCCAGAGGTTTCATTGCTCAGAGTGGAGGTTTCTGCAAAAACTGCTCTAGCACAATGAAACAAATAGGGTAAGTACAGCCTTCTTTCCTAGATGCGGATTACAGGATCCAATGCCCAGGGGCTTGAACCCTGTGCCTGCAACAAACGCCACAACCAAAGAAAGAAAGGAACAAATGGTCTTCCCATAACAGCGACTTTCATGCCAGGAATGAAGAAATCTGGTGAGGACGACTCGGGAAGACGAGGGAGCATGCGAAGATGCATTTGTGTGGCTAGTTGGACACGAGAAGGATGGCAGTCCAGCGAATCATCCCTGTACAGAGATAATGGCTAGTTAGTTTGGGTGTGGTGTTGGTGTCCCAGCACACTCATAGGCGATAGCCGTGGCCAATAGCCAAGCAGATGATCCTGGTGGTAAATGGCAGAAAGTGCGGTGGTAAGCACCTAGAAAAAAGTTCCAGTATGGAAGGATTGACCCAGCAGATGAGGGAAGGCAGCAGGACAAATCAGGAAGCCCCGACTGGACCCCCAAGAGAAATACACATTCTACTGCACTTAACCACTGTGGCGCAGTGAGAGTTTAGAAATGGCAAAAAGTGCAGAAATTGCAGTAGGTCAGCAGATATGCTTCTTGAAAGTTGCAGAATGAAACCACAAGAGAGACAGAGGAAGAGGCCGGCCAGAGACTTAAAACCCACTGCAAAACAGGGCCAAAGGCCCACCACCAATCAGTAGAGGGGCTGAGGCAAAGGGTCAGATGCACAAGCATACTGGTAAGTAGGTCAGTATGACTGCCACTCACAAAACAAATTGAGCACTAACCTAGAACATGACTGAGATTTAAAAAGAACACATTGGTGCCACAATGGCTACCAGTGCAGTACCGTGCCTTGCCCCACTGGTGAATCCAAAACTAAAGTACAGCTGCCACCAACCTACTCCCTAAAACGAATGTAGGGTGATATAATCACCCTAGGGTAAAAATAGGGTGGCGTTCGGTCTGGTGGTCTTATGGATAACCCAATACCATATACCTTAGTAAGGTAAAAGGGTTACAACGGAAGGGGATCTTCCTTAGAAGTCCCTCTACACATCAAAAAGAAGTCGGTTCTGCCAAAAAGATGGGGGGGGGAGCAAAAAGTTGCAGACCCTATAAAGTTGACCTAGAAATAGGAATTCATTCTTAGCATTTGCTATTTCTGAAATGTCGGAGCCCTCCTGTGTTAATGGGATACTACCTGGCAATTTGTCCATTGCATTTGATTGATTAACAGATTCATGCTGAAAAAGACACCAGTAACTCACTGCACCTTTATCTGTTTAGGATTCTGATGCAACCTGGCCATCCTACCCAGGGTGTTGAGACAATCACTGCAAATCATTTTGATATGCACTTTACATAGGAGTGTTACATGTCTGACATGTCCAGGGCTTCTTTCAATATTTAAGTGTGAGAGAAGTAATGCAACCAATTCGAAATCCTATGACTTAATGGCAGGAATGTTTTATTGCATGTGACTGTAAAACCGATATCATGGTGAACAGTTTGTCTTGCAGGTCGTTAACTTGCTTGTCACTCATTAATTGTGCCAATTTATGTTGCATATGTTGCATATAAAACAGGCCATTGTGGCACATGGTTAATATTTGTTATCCGCACACTTTAGGTCGCTGGACGACTTCACGTAGAAGTGATGCGTGTCACTGGTGCTGTGCCAGAGTGTTTAATGGGAGATGATGACTCTTCTGAGAATTCCAGCGAGAGCGGAAGCCTTGAAGTTATGGACAACAATGGGGAGATCGTCTATCGAGCAAAAAAGTTGACCTGTCGGGTCAGTACAAAGAAGTCTTGTCTTGTTTTCCATTATTTTTTTTTGATGCATCAAAAGTTGAAGTTTCATGCAAACCAATGATGAATACATGTACTAAAGCAGCATTGATTAATTTCAGTATTTCAAATATTAATGATCATTAGGGAAACTGTTATGCTATCCAACTGGGTAGATTTATTGATGGGGGTTGGAGATAGCTCTGCCTGTGGACTTTAATTTCACTTCTCAAAGGATAAGCTTTACAGTGAGCACTTCATTTAGCTTTTACAAATAGCCATAGGTTTATGTTTGCAGACCTACAGCCAATGAGCACGCGTCCACTTTAAAGGATCAATGCTTACGTTACCGTAGATTTCACTGAATACCATTTCCCCTAATGAGATTTCACCAAATATATTTCACAGGCAATGGTAGGGGTAATGGTGTAATGCATAATAGTGGGATGTGGGGTAAGGGTATAAGTTAGGGTAGGGAGGGGTGAGGAGGGGCTGCATGGGGTCTCCCTCTGCATGAAAAAAAGTAGATTTTGTTTTTCGGTGAAATGGATTCAGTGAAATCTTCGTTAGGAGAGATATATTCGAAGAAATCACATGCATTCAATGCTTACATGTCAGTAAGGACGGAACTGTCTTGATTTAGATGGGGCTAGATGAAGGCACCGCTGGAGGTTTTAAGGTTGAAGATGAAGTATCCATTCTCTGCATGGTGTTGTAGAAGTATCTGCATTTCCTGCATTCTGGCTTAATTTGTACCGGATAGTAAGCATGAGGCCTAATTTATGGGTGCATGCTTGTTTCTAATATTTCCAAATTATATCAAAATATTCCCCTCCACTCAGTCTTCTTTTTAGAATATTTTTTTGCTGTATCTTATAAAGTATATGGGATGATGCAGATTTCTTTTCGCTGGCCTAAAAACATGTTTTCATGCATTCTTTTTTGTGCCCGGACCTTGATCTCCCCCTCTCACCCTCTGGTTTGCAGCACCCTAAATATTTTGCCTTTCTGTGTGTTCCTCTCTCAGTTCAGCTAATGCAATGTAATGGGACCAGAAATTGCTTTACAAATGTATGAGAAAGAAAATCATCATGAATCCTGCACCATCCCTAGACATTCCTCTGCATTGCCAGTCTTATATCTGCCAGTGTTTTACCGGATACCTCTCTGAGTTTCAATTGGTCAATGACCTGCAGGGATCGAAATAATGATTTGATGAGCAGGAGCTAGAAGCAGCTGTAAGGTTTCATGCATAAAGGAATGAACGCCGACTCTAGGGAACCAGAAGCTAATATAAGGCTTGTGTGAGAAACCTGAGGGTTTTCTCCCTCCTAGCCCCCTTGAAACCTTCTCGCAAGTGGCCAGGGAAAGGCCATTGCTCTTGGATCCTGGGGCTGGGGCGGAGAAGTGAGGGAGGATCACCTGGGTGCAGGTTACTTGGGGATTGGGAGTGGGGTACCCTTGGATGGGACATGCTGTATCCCCCTTTTCCTGATTTCCAACCCAACTGTTTGCCAACCTTCCTGCGCTGTTATAAGCCAGTTCCCCTCATTTCATCACATATGACAATACTGGGATGAAGAAGAGGCAACTAAGAGTAATGAAGACTACACTCTTTTACCACTCTAGTACTGGAACGAGGAAGATGCCTGCTAAGAGCTGTAAGGGTCAGGCATGTCCTGTTGATTGTGGTCAAGCAGGGCTAATTGGACATCCACACCTGCAGCCTGTCGAGGGGCTGCAGGTGTATAAAAGGAGACCAGCCCAGCAGCAAAGAGGGCCACTGGTAGAGCGACTGGGTGGACGACTGGGAGACCAAATTGTTTGAGAGCATCAGGAGAAGCATCAGGAAGGCTGGTGCAAGTCTCGGGGGATCGTAGGTGCTGGGGCTCTGTGGATCAGACTGAACGTTACGAGGGGAGCCGTGTGGAGAGGCTGTCCCTCCCCCTTAAGTTCAAGATGCTTGTTCTCCTGTGCTCAGAGGTCAACACAGGAGTGCCTGAGTGGCAGGAGTTGGAGCCCTGACTTGAAAAGCAGAAGGCTGTGTCCCGTGCTGCTGGGAAAGCTAGGAACGTGACCACTGAGTTTCTAATGCGGGAGAAACCCGATGCACGAGCGTTTGAACTTTTTTATAGGAATAATTTGTAGCAGAGTGGTCGCATGTTTGAGGAAACGTGTTTTCAAAGGTCTCTGAGTGCTGGTCATTTTGTTTGAAGCAAACTAAAAAGAATATTTAACTGCGGGTTGAGTTGAAAGTGTGTTACGCGTACAACCCATCCCTACTAAATACCGAACTGAATGCAAACTTTACAAATAAAACATGTTGATTTTAGAAGTGAAATGAACTTTAATTTCAAGTAAAACCACTATATGCAGGATTATAAAAAGAATGCACCTTTAAATCCAAGTAAAGTCATTATCTGCTGAATTCTAAAATTTGACTTTTACAATGAACTTGAGAAGCAAATTGAATATTACATTGTGTGAAAACTACACATAACAGAAATATACTTTGAAAGCAGAATTAACTGGAACTCTGAAGTTTAGTCTTAACACAGCCGAGATATTGACATGAAAATCAACCATTAAAAGAGGGTGCAAGTGTGGCAAAGAGCCTTAAGAAGACAAAGGATATTTTGTGGTACTGAAACAAAGTCTTTGGGGAAGGGAACCCTGAGACTTGAAACATTTACTGCCTTGGGAACGGAGTCTCAAGGTGATTTTGTGTTTGGAACTGTGTTGCTTTAAAATTGAAGAAGGGATCCCAGAGTATTGGCTAAAACTGTATCATCTTGAGGTTTGAGGAAGGTAACTTTGAGACTTTTGTTGGAACTGTTTTATACTTGGGGAAGGGAGCTGCTGTGAGCAAGAAGAATCTCAGTACTTTATGTTGTACACAGTTTCCTTTGGTTGCTAACATCCCTACACATTGTATAGATTAATTGTAAGGGCAAGCAAATATTTTGAACACAGATGGATGCTTCAGTTGTACTCTTTGACTCAGACTATCCTTCGTTCCATTTCGGTTGGGAAATCACACCTAAGCAATAGGACAAGTTAGGCCTTTTTCCAACCTGACATTTAAGTTAATAAAGTGTTTTATTTAAATTCTGAATCTGTTGTCTGGGTCTTGCTTACTGATGCCTTCACAGTTACCACAAATGTACTTCCACGTGAGATGCACACCATAACCTTCTGTCCCACTCAAGGACCCAATATGTTAGGTTAAGAGTTTTATTTAACCTCTGCCAGTCACCACCATAGTGATCTAACATCATGATTGCCCGGAGAGAGTGGTGTATGCTTTAAATGACTTCTAGATATAATGCTTTATACACTTTTTCAAATAAAGATTTGGCATACAAGGAATAAAACTGAGCTTCTGATAGCTTTTGGTATCAGGCTAAAGAGGCTCAACTAGGCTACAAGCAAGAGCTAAATGGCTCCATGCAATTTAAATCCCTATACCAATGCTTTGAGGCATTCATAAAGAGTTGTATTTTTGTTAGCATTGACTGAGCCCTTCAGCATGCACACCCCGAAGAGATATATATGAATGCATTTCTCAGCAAGCCATTGTGCTCCTCTGTCCTCACATCCCACCTTCAAGCAGCAGCTGGTGTGCAACATAACTTTGGATCTGAGTGCTGTATTAATTTCTTCACCAGCATCACAAAATGCTGTCTGTGTTAATAAATGCCCACATTTGGAAGCACTTGATGGAGACTTTCTAGCAGAAAGAGGGAGATATTTTTCATGTGCTTTTTTTAAAGCAGAAAGTAAAGGAAAGTTAAACATTTTTATTTAAAAGTAATAGGAAACTCCTACTCCACATAAATAAGGTGACCATTAATGCAGTTTGTTTGAAGCAATGTATTGATGGAGTCTTTTGGTAATGACCTTAAAAGACACTTTCAGAAAAACTTGAAACAAAATTAGATTACTTGAGGATACCGGGCGCAGGTTAGAGAGTTACAATAGTGTGCATTGGACTTCAGTCAGCTAATGTCTTTGATCCCAATATACATCCTTGTTCCATATCACTGAGACTACTTCCACTCATTCAAAAAGTATGCTACGATGGAGGCCACCAGGGGGCGCACAGGCAATGGCAGCCTGATCTGCGAGCTCCTCCCAAGGCCGGGCGGGTACGGGATTTGAGCCCCCCCCCCCGAGATCCCCCCACGGAGTGCAGCGGGCCGAACGAAGAGGTGATCCCCCAGTGCCCCCGCAGGGCGAAACAACGGGATCCGGGGACCGCCGGACAACGGAGATCCGTGTACGCGGCGGCTGTGGCGGGATCGTCACAGCAGGCCGCGAGCACAGCCCGGGGAGGAGCGAGCGGACCCATCGGCGCTGGCCTTCGCCTCCCCCTTCAAGAGGCGCGAGCCGGGACGCCTCGGGGTGAGGGGACGCCAGCCACAACAGGAGCACCAAGGGAAGCCGCGGCCTGAGAGGTACGAGACACGGAGGGGGGGGCGGATCCGGGGAACCCCGCTCCCCTTCACCGCCAGCAGGATCCCGCGCAGGACGTGGGCAGGACTCCAGGACCCGCCGCCTTGAGATCGCGCAGCACACCCCTCCCCCCCGCCCCGGTGAGCTCGGCGGGATCCGCTTTCACCCCCCCCCGAGTGTGTGGCCCCCGCTGTAGGCAGGCGGGGCGTGTGCCCGCCCGGGGGCAACTCATAAGGAGCAACCAGATCCCCCAGGAGGGGGGGGAAAGGAGAGTACCCCAACGAAAAGACACCAGCGCATCACCCTGCGGACACAAAAACGCCCCCCGCCCACCCCAGAGGGGGAATATCGAGGGGCAAAAAACACGAACGAGGTGCACGGGAGGCTCTGCGGTGGCCGCCCTGGGTGTGAGGCCCCCGCCGGAGGCTGGTGGGGCGAGTGCCCGCCTGGGGGGCATTAGTCAAGACCCTGAAAGACCGCTCGGAAGGGGTGGGGACGGCATACCTTGCCAGGAGAGACCCCCAACGGAAAGACAGCAGCATTCTACCCAACGGAGGCAACAGCACCCCCCCCCCCCACTCTAAAGGGGAATCAATCTTCCGGTAACATAACCGAGGTACACCGGAGGCGCTGCGATGACGGCCCGGGAAGTGAGGCCCCTGCCTGACGCTGGTGGGGCGAGTGCCTGCCCGGGGACAACCGCCAAGACTGAATAAAGGCGCGCAACAGGACTGAGGGGCCCCACTACCAAAAGGAAACCAACGGTCCAACGAGGCGAGCCCACTTGGATGTGAGGTAACATTTCTGACAGAGTACCCGGGGGGCCAACCTAATGAACTGGCAGCAGAACCTGCAAAAATATCGTTACCGAGACCC
Organism: Ambystoma mexicanum; assembly: GCF_040938575.1. Taxonomy (NCBI): domain Eukaryota; kingdom Metazoa; phylum Chordata; class Amphibia; order Caudata; family Ambystomatidae; genus Ambystoma; species Ambystoma mexicanum. Next base: position 1,115,502,909 of record NC_090930.1, read on the forward strand.
GGTCCCCCCTGCTGTAGAACCACCCCACGGAGAGGGAATGGCCCATCTGGAACCCCCCGCACCCTCCACGGCCGCAATGGAGCGGGGATATGCCTCTATACTGCAAGAGATCCGAGATATGCGGGCGGACATTGCCCAAAAGTTTGAAAAAATGGACCGCCGGGTCGACAAAGTTGAGGACAGACTCCTTCAGGTCGAATCCAACCAATCATCAGCGGCCACCCTAGAAGTGGAGGTAAACATGAGGCTAGCTGCCCTGGAAAAAAGGGAGGAGGAGAGGTCAAGACAGATGGACGACTTCGAAAACAGGGAGCGGAGAAACAACCTCAGGATTTTTGGGGTCCCGGAGTCGGAGGGGGAAACTGAGAGGGAGCTGACCCGCGTGGTCCGTAACATAATTGCTCTCCTCTTCGAAGAAGAGATGACTACTGAACTCATATTCGATCGGGTACATAGAGCGGGAGGCCGAGCAGGGGGCCCCCGGTCGATCCTGGTGCGGTTCCATTACTACCTGGAGAAGACGCGGGTGCTGGAGGCCTCCAGAAAGGCCCAGGAGATCACATACAACAACTCCCAGATCTCCATCTTCCAGGACCTTTCAGCATACACCCTGGCCAAACGGAGGATGTGCCGCCCCCTCACGCAGTTGCTGAAGGAAAAAGGAGTGCGATACAGATGGGGCTTCCCCTTCTCCTTGACATTCGAGTACCTGGGCCAGAGAACGACATTGATTTCGGAGGAAGATATCAAGGGGGCTATCCAGGACTATGTCGCGGATCCAGCGCCCCGGCGGGAGCCGCGGGGACCGGCCAGGGTCGGAGCTGGAGACCCAGGCCCGCCGAGAGAAAGACGGAAAAAGTCAGGAGCGAGGAAATTCAGGAGAATGAATACGCCCTCCCCTAGGAACGAAGGGCAGCAGAACAACTCGGAGGGTCAGTGGCTGGGCAGCCCCAGTGTGAACGTGGCCTCTGGAGATCCCGGAGGGCATGGGTGTACTTGAGGGTGAGAAACCCGGCAAAAAATAGGAAAGGAAACTACAATCCCCATGCAAAGCAAGTTGGGTGAGCAAAATCGGGGAGGGGATCGAGGGGGGGGGGCTCACAATAATGTGCCTGTTAATGATGGCCTGGCCGAGAGGGGCAGGCTGGTGGTCCGGCCAAAGCGCCAGTGATGGCCGAACTATCTGGCTGGACGCCGGGGCAGGGGGTGGGGGGAGGGAAACAAGTTGGGGGTTGTTTGTGTGGGTAGGGGTTTGGGGGTCAGTTGGGGAAACATGTCAAAAGTGTCCATAAGTCAATTCATGGGGAGTTAGAGATCAGAGTTGTTGCGAGGCAGCCATCCGTTAGAATAGAATTCATAGACAATGGCTGATGGTCTGCCGGCCCTGGGGGTCTGCACCCTGAATGTTCGGGGCTTGAATACCCCATCGAAGAGATCCCTAATCTGCAGGGAGTTTAGGAGGGCTAAACTGGACCTTCTGTTCGTACAGGAAACGCACTGGGCAAGGGGAAAGGAACCCCGGTTGCGGGGGGGGGGGAATCGAGGAGGTCTTCCACGCTTCCCACAGGACCAAAAAGAGAGGGGTGGCCATCTTGGTAGCTAGAGATGCAGGGTTCGAGAAGGCGGATATCCTAAAAGACCCGGAGGGAAGATACCTGCTGGTCCGGGGCACCCTACGGGGCTCCCCCCTCACTCTGGCAGTGGTATATGGCCCTAATGAAGGACAGGCCTTGTTTTGGGAAACGGTGAGAGACAGGATCAGACTATTCGTGCAAGGCCCGCTAGTGGTAGGGGGGGACTTCAACATGGTCCTCGACCCGACTATGGACAGGAAAAGGGTAGACCCCCTTACTCCCAGAGCTGGAGAAGAAGCAATGGCACAATCTTTTCAGAGGGTAAACGCGGAACTGGGCCTAACCGACACAATTCCTCTTCCCAGAGGGGGAATCCCTTCCTTCACCTACTACTCAGCTATACACAACTCTTTCTCCCGCATAGACTACGTCCTGGTAGAGGAGACACTCAGCCCATATGTGTCAGGCTACAGAATAGACCCGGTGCCCTGGTCAGACCATGATTTGGTTAAAGTCACAATAGCGATGGGGTGGTGCAGGGAACGCAGAGGGCGCTGGAAGTGCAACAACGCTCTGCTAAAGGATGAGGTCCTCTCTCAGGAAGTCTTGGACTCCATAACAGAGTTCTTTAACCTAAACGACAATGGGGAGGTCGCCACTCACACGCTTTGGGATGCCTTCAAGGCTACTCTGAGGGGGGGTCCTTATAAAACTTGGGGCCCAAAAGAAAAGGGAGAGGGGGATACAGGAGAAGGCTCTAAGAGATAGGATATCCCGCCTCCAACCGGCGAGCTCTCCGGGGCGCCCATTAGCGGGAGAACAGGTGGCCGCCCTTGAAGACTGCAGGCTACAGCTTAAAGACCTGCTCCTATATAAGACAGAAAGGTCCCTCCAACTAACTAAACAAAAGTACTATGAGAAAGGGGACAGGGCGGACCAGATCTTAGCCTGGAAGTTGAGGGAGGTCCAGAGGAATAGAAGGGTTAGGGAGGTGAGGGACGCCCAGGGGCTCCTTGGCAACGACTCCCCCCATATCGGGGAGGCTTTTCGCCAATACTACACAGCTCTCTACTCCTCAGAATATGATGGAGTTGATGCCCAGATAGAAACCTTCCTTGACTCAATACAGATTCCATCCCTCTCAAGAGATTTGGCGGAAGGGATAGAGGGCCCGGTCACAGAGGATGAGGTGGACAAGGTGATCTCTGGGATGAGGGTGGGAACCTCCCCCGGGGAAGATGGCTTCACAGTTTTCTTTTACAAAAAGTTCCGGTCCTCTTTGATCCCATACTTAGTGAGGGTCTTTAATGAAGTCCTGGACGGGGGCATACTCCCCGAGTCTATGATGGGAGCCGTGATAGCAGTCTTGCCCAAGGAGGGGAAGGACCCCTCGGAATGCTCCTCCTACCGGCCCATATCATTGTTAAATGTAGATGTGAAGATCCTGGCCAAGGTGGTGGGGAAAAGGCTGGAAGGCATAATGCCGAAGCTAATTCACGGGGACCAGGTGGGCTTTATAAGCGGGAGGCAGGGCTCGGATAACATCCGGAAGACCCTAGACTTGCTCCACTTTGCCCAAGCATCGGAACTTGACGCTTGCGTCCTCTCACTGGATTCGGAGAAGGCCTTCGACCGGGTTGAGTGGCGCTACATGGAGCTTCTCCTTCAAAGAATGGGCTTTGGGACCCACATCATGAGCTGGGTAACTGCACTCTATAGAGCCCCCACAGCGAGAGTGCAGGTAAACTGGACACTGTCTGGGTCATTCCCCCTCTCCCGAGGAACAAGGCAGGGATGCCCACTCTCCCCCCTGATCTATGTCCTCACCATGGAGGCCCTGGCAATTGCGGTCAGAGCGCACCCGAACATTAAGGGAATAAGAAGGGGAGAGATAGAATTCAAGCTCTCCCTGTTTGCGGACGACATTTTGGCCTACCTAGTGGATCCGGGTTCTTCTCTCCCCCCCCTCCTGGCCCTGGTGTCAGCATTTGGTCGATTCTCGGGCCTAAAAATAAATACTGCAAAATTAGTCCTGCTCCCAATGCGAAAAATAGACCCGGTGCTCGACCCCCAGAATAGGTTCCAGGGGATCAAGGTGGAGAAGGTCGCTATACGGTACTTGGGGGTTCTCCTCCCCAGAGATATGTCGAATCTGGGCCCCGCCAACTACGGTCCCATGATTGCAGAGATCACCGCGGACTTGAGGAGATGGGGTAAAATGATTCTCTCGTGGTATGGCCGAATGACGGCGGTCAAAATGAATGTCCTGCCACGACTCCTGTACCTATTCACAGCACTCCCGACCAGGGTCCCGGCACAGAACCTCAAAGACCTACAATCGGGGGTCCGTGACTTTGTGTGGCAAGGCAAAACCCCGAGAATTGGGAGGGCTGTCCTGACCCTACCAAGGGAGGAGGGGGGATTTGGGCTACCAGACTTTCATCTCTACTTCTGTGCTGCCCAACTGCGTGTCCTCCTGGAGCACATGAAGGAGGGGCTGAGAACGTACTGGTCCTACCTGGAGGACATGGACGCCCATCCCCACAAAGTCCGCGACCTCCTGTGGACGCCTCTCAGGGAAATACCAGGGCGTCTAAGGGCTCATCCGACCCTGGGGGTCCTATGGGACATTTGGAAGGAACGCCCTCAGACCGCTCACCTCACCACATGGCCGTCTCCAATGTCATCCCTCTGGGGACACCCCATTAACCTGGGAGGAAGAGGGTTCAGGCACTCCCAGATCTGGTCAGATAGGGGGATGGAATGGGTGGGGCAAATGTTCAGGGATGGTGAATTCTTACCCTATGAGGAGCTCAGGGAGGCACTGGGTCGTGACTCAATATCTATCTTTGAATACCTTCGCCTGAAGGGCATCCTTTGTGACCCAGCTTGGGGCACCAATCTGCGAAGACAGTTGACCCCCTTTGAGAAGCTCCTCGATTCGGCGGCCTCCAGGAAGGGGGCGGTTTCAAGTTTATACAGGGTCCTAAACACGTACAACCTTCAGGGCAGGAGGAGTTTTCGCTTGTTCTGGGAAGGTTTGGCAGGTGCCGAAATCTCTGAGGATGATTGGGCCAGGATATTTAAAATTGCATTTCACGGAAATCTTTTCACCGCTGATATGGAACATAATTTTAAAATACTGCAGGGATGGCACAGAGACCCCGCAAAATTATCCAAGATGTTCCCGGGAGTGTCACCAAGGTGCCCCAGAGGGTGCGGGGAGACAGGGACCAGGGGCCACATGTGGTGGCACTGCGCGAAGGTCCAAACATATTGGGAGCAAGTGAGGGATTGGATGGAGGAAGTGACTGAGGTCCGTATACCACTTAATCCCCTGACGATGCTGTTGGGCCTCCCCCCAGAGGACACAGAGGTGCACCGATACCCGAGGATGTGGGAAACCCTGTTAAGGGCTGGAAGAGTGGCTTTGGCCCAAAAATGGAAAAGTCCGGAGGCTCCTTCGAAGGAGGACTGGCTGAAAAAGGTCAAAAATATGTTTTTGATGGACAAATTGACGGCCATGGTAAACAACAAGACTAGCTCATTCCTCACGGACTGGTCGGGGGTCCAGCAATCCTGGGGATGGGATGTGCACTGAACCCTTCGAGAGACCCCTCATCCTGGAGAGGAGGGGATGGACTCCCTTTTGGAAGGTCAACCAAACTCGGGGCCACAGGACCCGGGGAAGGGCAGAAGCCAGCCAACTGATGTAGTGGTTATGCATCGCAGCAACTCTGCGACAAGGGAGACGGCGGCCTCTCCGTGAGTCTCCCAGGACGAACACATTGACCTGGACACGGGGAAGGGGGGGGGATCCAGGGGTGGGGCGGGAGGGGGGGGGAGGGAGGGGGATCCACTGTTCTTTTTCTTCACTTGCTTGTTTGTAAAATTTAAAATGCCAATAAAAACGGAAGTTTAAAAAAAAAAATTTAAAAAAAGTATGCTACAGGGGGGGCACTGTTGCGCACGACGAAAATGGGCGCCTGATTCCAGAGCTCCCGCTCCACTAAGAGATCCTGCGCCATATGATCCGTTTTAACATTGCCTGCGCATCCTAAACGTTCTGGGAAGGTAGCCCAGCCATCCGTGGTGGGTCAGTCGAACTCGTGTGAATCAGAGGCCGGGAACGCCAGAGATACAGCCCCAGGCAGATCAGCCGACACACGCGGCTGAATATATCCTGCGCCGAGCTCCAGGGAGATCCACGCGAGTGCCGCTGCGCGACTGGAGGACCGAGGCCCCTGATGGGAGGAGCCTGAACTGCAGCCCAGGCCCTACGCCCTGCTGGTCTCTGGGTTGGCCGTGACGCCGGTGGTTCAGTTAGACGAACCGACCCACGTTCCATCCGGCCCCGGTGTGTGGCGGCCCGCGGCTCTTGAGCTCCAAAAAAGCCTTCTCCGGAACCTGCATTACAACACGGGGTGAGGCGTGCGGCGGGCCCGCGATTCAGGACCGCGAGGAGGCCCGGAGACAAGAACATCTGGTAAGGAGGCACGGCTAGGCGGCGGATGAGTGGCCGAAAAAGGACACATTATTTTCCGGGGGCAGCGGCTTGCAGACCCGGCGACAATCCTCACTGAGCCGGTATACTTTATCTGCCGTCCCGTTGGACAGGCGAATCCCGGTGGTACACGCGGTCCCCCCAAAACCCCTGATACCGGCACTGGGCGGGCCCATGCTCCGGTGATCTGCTCCGGCTCCCAGGCACACCATAGTACGTGCCACGGGACCTCCGGGGGGCACAAGCTTGCACTGCTGAATACGGAGCATGTTCTGCGTGGGGGGCTGGGCTGGGTGGAGACCTCCAACATATACAGCAGATGCGGACCAAAGCGGCTCAGAAACCCCCTTAAAATTACACAGAAGTATTAAGCACTTCGAATGCGGTAAGCGTGGAGTACTGCACGTGGGGGGACAAAGTCCATTCGGACCACCAAGTTCCGGCTGGGGGCTCATTGTGTAACCTCCATAACGCCTCTAACGCCTTAATCTGATCCGCTCCCAGGGCTCGGACACTGTATAAGGAGCAAGGGAGGACGGCGAATAGAAATTTGGCTAACAGCACACTGCACCGCTTCAGAACACGATTCCGACAGTATCATGGACGACCCACAGAAGTCGGGGAAAAGGTCCAAAACTCCCGGGAAACAGAAGAAAGGCCCAATGGACGCTTAAATGGGCAGTCAGACTATGGCTATGTCGGCTGATGAGGCCCCCACTACTGAGCCTAGTGAGAATTTAGACAACTTAACCACAATAGTGCAGAATGGTTTCCGCGCAGTCAATATGAAATTAGACGACATAGTGTGCACTATCAGCTCCTTAAAGGCTAGAGTGGAGAAAGAAAGTTTGCGTATAACAGAAACCGAAAGCAGGATAAGCACTAATGAAGACACTATCTCACACCACAGCCGTGACATCACCCAAATCAAAGAAAACATGGCGAAACTACAGAACAAATGCGAGGACTTAGAGTCGCGCTCCAGGAGAAACAATATCCGCGTGGTGGGCATAGCGGAATCTTTTGGCAAAGGCCAAATGGAGAAACAACTCGAGATACTGCTTAAAACCCTGTTTGGACCGGAGACATTCTCTGAACATTTCTTGGTGGAACAAGTACACCGTACATTGGCCCCAGCACCCAAACCAGGCGCACCACCACGTACTATAATCGCGCGACTCCTCAACTACAGGGACAAAGATACAATCCTACTAAGGCAAGAGAGGCGGCCATCCTCCAATATGAGGAAAGTCGCATTCACATTTACCCAGATTTCTCCTCGGGGGTGCAGGCAAGCAGAAGATCCTACGAGCCAGTCAAGAGGCTCCTAAGAGAACGCCAGATCCCATATGCTTTGATGTTCCCGCCAAAAATGAGGATTCAGCACGCGGGAAGAGCCCATTTCTTTGAATCTCCGGCCGAAGCCACGCCATATATTGAAACGTCCATACCCCTTCCTCCTAGCGGGGGCAGACCGGCGCAAAACAGACCCAGACCTGCAGACTAAGAAACACTTGACTGTCAACCCTCTCTAAGGCGATATTCAAGATAAGTATCGGATCAAGCTGTACCAGGCAATTTGGTTGGTGGAGTTGTTGGACCTGATCAGCGGCCATGTGAAGCAACATGGCCACACGCAGAATATTCCATAAGTTTTGTTGGACACATCGTCAAGTTGGGGGTGACGATGAGGGTGAGGGGATGGGACAGGGTGAGGGGTTTGGTGAACTCAGCTCTTGTATTGACTTATGGTGGCATCTTGTTGGGGGTTGGTGCCACTCTACGGAGCCATGTTCATGTGTGAAGTGGTTGGAGGGGACTTGTTGGTTGAAAAGTAAAATTATGGTAGCATCGAGGCTGAGTTGCACGATTACTGTAAACCTGTTGAGTTTGACAATGGCTAATGCTCCATTTCAGAGCCCCGGTGTTGGGCTTACGGTTAAACTCCTGACGTGGAATGTGCAGGGATTAAATAATCAGGTTAAGGTCAAGAAGATTTCCAACTATGTTGCCAGGCATAATCTCCAAATCCTGATGCTACAAGAGACCCATGCGGTAGGATTGAGCAACGCCCATATATTGCCCAGGTGGGGTCCCCTGAGGTTCTACACTGACTATTCATCCCAGTCCAGAGGGGTGATCACCCTTATTCATCCGGGCCTTGGGTTCAGGGTGGGTGGTCACAAGGCTGATCCTCTAGGCAGATATGTCAAGGTCTGGGGGGAGGTGGCTACTCAACAGATACTCCTGGTCAACACGTACGGGCCTAACATTGATGACCCTGCTTTTTACATGGATTTATACCAGATAATTATGTCGCTTGATGTTCCGAATGTGTTATGGGGGGGGGGGGAGACTTCAATCTGGTCTTGGACCAGGTTCTTGATAGATCCTCGAAGGTGGTTAGAACCCCAAGTAGGGCAGTACTAAATTTGAGACATGTTTTGTCACAACTTTTGCTGGCAGATGCATGGCGTGAAACTCACCCTGATTGCAGGAAATATATGTTTTATTCCTCGTTACATGACTTGGAGTCTAGGATTGATTATTGGTTTGTTTCCATGTCTTTGATGGCTGTGGTGGGGGAGTGCAAAATCCTTCCTCGAACATTGTCAGATCATTCCCCAGTGATGTTGGAACTAGTGTTCCGGAATGCCCCATGCCCTGCTAGGAGGTGGAGGATGCCGGGTGGAATGTTGGGGGATCTGGGAACAGTAGAAGCACTCCATGCTGAGATCACAGAGTTTCTATCCAACAATGTGGGATCAGTTGACAAATACTCAACAGTGTGGGAATCCTTCAAGGTCTGGATAAGGGTGTGTTGATGTCCAAAACTACGGGTATGCTGAAGGCTGTGAGAACCGAGTTGTCAACTATCGAAAGCAAACTAGATGTTCTGGAGAAAACATACAAGAACACGCAAGACAAAGCAGTATTAGCCAATATACACATGCACCTTCAAGAGTTTGATGAGCTCGCCATAAGGGAGGTCTGATATGTGGCGGCCCCTAATACGCGCGCGCAGATACGGGGAGGGTAACAAGGCTGGCAGGACGCTTTCCAACTTACTCGGGCACGATAGACAACCTACACAGATCACAAGTATACGCACTGTACAGGGGAGGGTACTGCTCAGAGTTGAAGACATTAATGGGGAATTTATGGAATTCTACAAGGAATTATATTCAAATAAAGATAAGAAAACACTTTCAGAAATTAAGACATACCTTGAGGCTCTCTCCCTCCCTAAACTCCCCGGTGAAGAACGCCTAGAGCTAGATTAACCGGTGACTGCGGAAGAGATTGTAGAAGCGGTCAAAGCATTGGCTTCGGGCAAGGCACCAGGGTCGGACGGGTTGGGAGCTGAATTCTACAAAGAATTTCACGAGGAGCTTGTTCCAATACTGCTGCAGGTGTGGGAGGAGGCACTTGAGTCCGGCAGGTTACCCCCAACTATGAGAGAAGCTATTATAACCGTACTCCATAAACCTAGGCGACCACCACAGGACGTTTCGTCCTACTGGCCCCTGTCACTCATAAATACCGATGCAAAAATATTTGCAAAGGTCCTGGCGACTCAGCTTCTGCCGGCAGTCCCTACCCTAGTACATCCTGATCAGAACGGGTTTATCCCTGCACAATCTACGGCCCTGAACCTCCAAAGACTCTTTGGCATAATGGCACAAATAGATCCCGCGAGGAGCGCAGTGGCCATATCCCTTGACGCTGAAAAAGTGTTTGATTCTGTCTCGTCGGTCTATCTCCTTGCGGTTCTGGAGGCGTTTGGGATGGGGCCCAACTTCATAAGATATGTGAAATTACTGTACACAGAGCCAGGGGCTTGTGTCCTGACCAATAGGGCCATTTCCCAGATGTTCCTGTTGGGGAAGGTAACCAGACAGGGCTGCCCGTTTTCGCCCCTGCTGTTCCCATTAACCATTGAGTCAATGCCGGCCGCGGTCTGTCTCAGACATGCGGATAGAGGGATCAAAATGAAGGGATCTGCCCAGCTAATATCGCTCTATGCGGATGACACTTTATTATATGTCAAGGAACCTGAACTCAATATAACACCCGTTATGGCAGAGATGCAGGAGTTTGCAGATTACTCTGGGTACACGATAAACAAGGCCAAATCGGAAATATTTGCGCTTACACCGGCCACACAGTGCCCCACAGTGACAGATGGACCAAATGGTCTGAACACTGTATCAGATACCTGGGAATTCTCGTCTCCAGAAATAAGCTTACATTATATTCAGATAACTACGAAAGCGCCCTGCAAACTCTAACGGCCAAGCTCCAGATGTGGGGGCGACTCCCGATTTCTTTAGCCGGTTGAGTCGCTATTCTTAAAATGGTTATCCTACCTAAACTACTTTATCTATTTGTCAACATCACTATATGGCCTGGCAGAGCCTTCTTCGCCAAACTGAGATCCTTGGCGGTAACATTTCTCTGGAACGGTAAGACAGCGAGGATAAGCTGGGAAAAAATTACAGAACCCTATTCTTCGGGAGGTATATCAGCCCCTGATTTCGAGCTTTACTATTATGTGGCCCAGGCTCAATTTGCTTAATATTGGTACAATGACCAGTACAGCACACCCCATGCATGGATAGAAGAATATACCACACATCCCACAAACATACAATCAGTCATTTTTGATCCACACTATAGAGACACGTGTGAATACAATCCAGTTAGCTGCACAGTCAGGGCATGGGAAGCAATATACAAAAGGCTTAGACTTGAGACCCCCTATAAGCCCGACATACCTCTGTGGAACTTTCCGGGAATTCCTCCTACATATGACACAAGCATACAGGAATCCTGGGACCCTAACTGTGAAATGAAGCTCGGTGACATGTTTGTCAATGGCACTTTTTCAGACCTGGGTCTGTTGCTGAGGGTGCTGGGAGATGGTCCACTGAAAACACTGCAATATTACCATCTGAGATCTGCATTTCAAAAAAGGTGGCCTCTCTTCCCGGACTAACCTCCACCACATCCATGTATACAACTAGTGATGGCAAAAAATGGCCTGGGAACCTCTAGGCTATACACTGAAGTCCAGACCCACACCCCCACAGCGAATCAGATAAGGGAGCGGTGGGAGGCAGAATTACAAGTTCCCATCGAAGAGAAGAAATTGGCCAGATACTGTTCACTAACTCAAAAGATTTCACTTAACTCTGGCCTGAGGCTGATCCAATTTAAAATTCTAAATAGATTACATTACACGCCGGCCAGGATCGCTAAATTCACACCTGATGCCTCGGATGCCTGCCCCAAATGCAATGCTCCTCAGGCCGGTTCCTTTCATATGTACTGGGACTGTCTGGTGGTTGGGGGGTTCTGGAGGGCAGTAGCAGAAATGTTGGAAGAAATAACTCCGTTTCCCCCCATTTGACCCCCCAGAAATATCTGTTTGGGGACATAGGCAAGCACTCAGAATAAATCAGGAGACTATTCAACATTTCATGTGCGGTTGCCAGAAAATGTCTTTTATTGAAGTGGAAAAGCGCTCTGCCACCCAGCATGAACCAATTCCTACAAGAATTGGCACATGTCAATGCGTCAGAGGAGCAGTTTGTTTTGACCCAATATGATTACTGATGATGACCTGTCACCATGATATTGTTTTGTTAAACTGCATTGAACCAATTTATTCATGTTGTATCTGTGAAATGAACTGTGCAATGGTGCTGTTGGCCTTTTTGTTACTACTTATAAAAAAGAGTTTAAAAAAAAAAGAAAAAGTATGCTACAGACTTTGCTTTGTGCAAGTAGTTCCTCTAGTTCCTGTAAGCCTGGTACTGAGGACGGGTTTGCCATCGTTTTGGAGAGACTCAACAGGCTCCAAAATGATTGCTATCTTTTAAGATCTGTCCATTTGCCCGCTGCTTATAAGAACATCAACACATTATATGTGGAACAGTCCTTTAGACCTATCACCATGAGCAGAGCAGGAAGTGAACTACATTCCTTAATGGATTCCTTCCTTGACCAGGCGCCTTATCTTAGACGTTGTTCTCTCCAGGGGCAACTGTCTTCTGAAATGTTTTCAGCCACCAGAGGGCTGTGACAAATTGTTGGAATTCGTCCTGTCTGCCCGATGAGGATCCCTCCACCCCCCTGAGAGGCTAGGGAGGTGATGCTGCTCTGCAACACCTTCCCTAGAGTTTGAGGCAAGTGGGACCTCACCGGGAGAGACTCCTCCTTTGGTGAGAAGAACTCCCATTCCTGTGAAGAACTCCCTAAAATACATTTTAACAATACCTATTTCAATATACCTTATGAAGATTTGTATGAAAAAAAGATCAGTATGTGTTACTGTTACCAGGAAACTCTTAAATGAAAAAGCCCATTTAGCAAGGACGAAGAGGATGATATAGGAGAGATATACATATATGCTGGGGAAGTCCCACAGTTGCGTCACACGTGAGAGGGGAGGAGCTTGGAAGAGAGAGAAAACCCATGAGTTACAAACAGGCTGGAAGGCCGATACGGAAGAGAAACTGAATGTGCAGTGTCCTGTAACCAGAGAGGAAAGAGAAACAGAGTAAGGCGCGCTGCATCTTGACATCGGGATAACGAAGAAAAGTGTTGGGGGTGGTCAGGAAAGGTCCCACTGAGATAAGGGGTCATGTTGCGTGCACCATATTTGTGACTGGTGGAGCAGCGAAGTTGGGGCAATGTTGCAATTTTATATGTATCCAGCGTAGTTAATGTGGATGGGATATGTTACTTTTTGTTTAAATTGACACATTTTAGATTTTCATGCGTGCAGCAAGATTAATGTCAAAATCGCCAATGAAATATAAACGCAATCTAGATATGAAGAAGACACAGTAGTTGTTTGTTAAACTTGCATGCATACTGACAACCAAACATAGGGAATTTACAAATCTACATGTAGTGGGGCTCTTTTCTTAAATTGGTTAAACTCTGCAGTCATGCTTTTTTACAAAAGTGAATTCTGAGTGACTGGGAAAAATTGGTTCTGCAGGGTTTTGGAGTTGGTCTGCCAACAAGCCGGCCTATGGTTTTTATGACTTGCTAGTATCACGAAATGAAGATGTAATCTTTTAAGTACATGGGATTTTGTTATTGTCCAGTGGGATCTGGCCATTTGCTTTCTGACCAGCAATAAACTTGGGGTGAAGTGACGCTCGAGGCTGATGCTTCATGGGTTTCGATTGTTTCCTTAGGGTGCGACCAGACGCCATGCGTGTTGAATTGGTAGTTGTTTAGATTAGAGTGTTCCGAAGATGCCAGCAAGTCGGGGTGATTGAGATGGTTATCACAAGCTCAAAGCGAACCTGTTTATTCTGCCCCATCTCATGTATGAAGTACTCATGCAAACCATGTGCAATTACGTTCAAGGTTAGGCGTTCTCAGGCCAGCTGAGACTAGTAATACATTATGTTTGTATTTGAATGTGTAACTACGTGATGTCATGACCTACCACGGACAAATCCTAAAAGAGGATGTGTTGTACACATGAACTGAAGATGGTAGTTAAGATTATCGTGACCAATGAGAGCGGAAGAATTGGAGAAAGATTGGATTTCTTTTGTATAGTCTTGACCAATCACATGTGGGGGGGAGTGGCTTGTAACGCATGATGGATCATGGGTACAGTGGACGTCACACTAGGGTTAGTATTACTGGCACGCCCTGTGTCGACGCCCATTTTCACGCTTCGAAAAACAAACTGTAATACTCTGCAACTTCCACTAGATGTCGGCCTATGCACAGCATGTGAATCTAAGCAGATACAAGCATCATAAATACGATTACGGTGAGTAATCTATCCCATATGGGAGTTTAACTGTTACAAAAATGTATATAATGTGTCAACTTGTGTGGTTCAGAGACACTCTGGTTCAATTGACTCTATAGTATCTTCTAGCCTCTCCTGGCCAATTGCACAATAAACTTGCTTTACATATAGACGTGTACTCACTTCTTAAATGGCGGGCCTGCTTTAGGATAAAGTGATTAAAGGCCTATCCGCACAAAAGTAAGTCAGATGCGTGGTGTCCTGAAGCGCTGTGCGCGAGAGAGAGAAGGAAAGTGGTGGCTTGACCACAACAATCTTGTGGTGGACTGGGTGTCCTCTAAACAACACCGACACCACTCCACTTCGGAAGACGCAGAACCTAACAGTATTAAAGATACCATATGACCATCGTGGACAGTGAAAAGAAGAGAAACAAACCTGTAGCGAGTTGTCGCCCCAGTGACATCACTATAAACAGCAGGTACAGGGAAAATAGGTGACCCGGAAGGGGGACAGAGAATCATTACGGACCAATCATACTGGTCCAAGTCAAGTGCAGTACAAGGCACTGTAATATTAAAGCCCAGAGGAGTGTACGAGAATCTTTGTTGGACCAATCATACTTGTCCTAGTGATGTCCAAGAGACTGTAATATTAAAACTCAGAGGATTCTGCTGGAATCATTACGGGAGCAAACCTACTCATCCCAGTCGAGTACAAGAGTCTATAATATTCAAACTCAGACGAGTGAACGATTATTGTATTGTATTTTATTTATATAGGGCACCGAGCCCTGAGGCAACTGGGCACATTTCTTAGGTACAGACAGGCAGGATATATATATATATATATTTTTTTTTTTTGCAGACATGGCGTATCAACCTTACATGCATGAGATATGAACGCATTACATAACAAAAGGAAAAGAGTATTTACATAATAGTTTACATAGATAGCATAAGCATAGGCGAAAGTACAAAGATTACATGATCGACTAAGAGAGTGTTTAACGCACATTTTTTGCTGTTGTGGCTTAGTTATCGTTCAGAGTGAGCCAGTTTTTGGCCCCAATGCGGAATTTATGAATGGAGGGTTCTAGCCTGATGTTGGGCGGTAGTGTGTTCCAAGTTTTGGCAGCGAGGACTGGGAAGCTTCTACCCCCTGCTTTTTCCAGTTTGTATCTAGGTACTGTGAGGAGATTGGAATGGGAGGATCTGGTTTGTCTGGATGACATGTTGAGTTTGAATTTGTCAGAGAGGTATTTTGGTGCTTGGTTGTGTATGCATTTGTGTACTAGGGATATGGTATTGAGTTTAATTCTTTGGTTGATAGATAACCACTGGACCTTGCGCCGCAGATCTGAGATGTGTCGTTTTCTTGGGAAATTGATGGCTGCTCTGAGCGTATTGTTTTGAAAGATTTGTAATTTGTGAAGATTATGTTGGCTGGTGCCTAGGTATAGCGCATTGCAATAGTCCAGTTTGATGAGTACCAGTGCTCTGGCCAGGGTGATGCAATTATCTGTCGTCAAGAATGGTCTGCAGGCATTTATAAGCTTACACGTATAGGCTATGGTAGATGCTGTGGTGTTGATTTGTTTACCTAGTGAGAGGGCGGCATCAATGTACATACCTAATGTTTGACATCTTTAGATACTTTGATGTCATTGACGACAATGTTAAAGGTGTTGAATGTGTTGTCAATTTATTGAGTCTGGCTTGGGTTCCCACTAGGAGAAGTTCGGTCTTGTCATCGTTGAGGCATAGTCCGTGTTGTGCAATCCCGGCTTGGATGATCAGGTTGATGTCGCTGTGAGTCAGAGTCGTGGTTGCCTGAGATGTGTATGAGAATTTGTGTCGTCATCGTAATTAGTGTAGGATATGCCCAATTGGTCGAGTTTGTGAAATACAGGTTTGGTGAAGATATTGTATAGTGTGGGAGAGACACATGAGCCCTGTGGGACCCCACATGTGACAATCGAGGGAGGTGCAGAAGCCGATGGTGCAAATACTCTGGTTGTTCTGTTGTTCAGGAATGATTGGATCCAAGTGATGGCATCAGTGGAGAATTGGGCTGCTCTGGAAAGGCGTTTGCAGAGAATGTTGTGGTCAACTAGGTTAAATGTTGCTGATAGGTCAAGTAGGAGAAGGAGGGCAAGGTTGCCGTAATCCTTAATGTTCTCGATTTGGGTTACTAGATCTATCAGGGCAGTTTCTGTACAGTATCTAGGATGGAAACTGGACTGTCGTAGCCCTAGTAGATTGTTACTTTCCAAGTGGTGCTGGATTTGTAAGTAGGCTGCTCTGTCAATGATCTTCAGGAGGAAGGGTACTGTGGTGATAGGTCTATAGTTGGAGGTGTTGTTGGGATCAAGGGATGGTTTCATAAGGAGAGGCATGATCCATGCGTCCTTCAGGTTAGTCGGGATTTCATTGGTCTTGAATGAGGCGTTGATCGGCGAGGTGATGAATGGGGCAATTTCCTTCGCTGTTTCTTTTATGATGGGAGCAGGGCAGATATCGCCCATACATCTGGAAGGCTTGGGGCTAAGTATTATTTCTTCTACTTCTTTCACACTGAGTGAGGAGAATTTGAATAAGTTAGGTTGGAGTGCGGGTGGGGTGGTCGCTGATGAGTGACCCGGAGGGTTTTGGGTTAGGTCGGCTTTTTTAGTTTCAATTTTCTTTTGTAGGAGCTCAATTTTGTCTGATAGTGCTTTTTGAATGTGTTGGCACCAGGAGGTGTCCTTGATGCAGGTATTAGGAGGTTGTGAAGGTGATTCAAGTTCTCTAAGAATGCTGAATAGTTCCTTAGTGTTGGATTTTGCATTCTGGATACGGTTATTGTAGGAGTCAGATTTGGCTAGGAAGATAGCAGATTTGTATAAGGTAGAGGCTGCTAGGAAGTTTTCTTTGTTAGGAGCCATAGGGGTGTTTCTCCAGTTTGTTTCAGCAGCTCTTTTGTTTTTTCAGAGAGTCCTCAATTGTGGGTTAAACTAGGTGTTTAGGTGGGCGACAGGTTTGGCTTTACGAGCTTTCTGTGGTGATAGTTTGTCTATGGCATTTAGGACAGTGGTGTTGTAGAGGTTCACCAGGTGAGTAGGGTCATCATTAGGTTCAATGGCAGAATCCCAGGGCAGGATTGGTTGAAGAAGTGGGAGTAGTTTAGGAGCTGTTATGTTGCGTGAGTTTCTTGCTAATTTTGGAGGGGCAATTGTTTTCTCCATGTAAGGGGAATCTCTCGGAATAGAGAAGAGGATGGTATGATGGTCGGTCCAGGCAAGAGGATAATTTGTGGTGATGGTAGTATTGCAGTTGCAATCAGCTATCCAATCTAGTTGTCTGCCTTTGGCATGGGTGGCTTGTGTCAAGCTTTGGCTGAGACCTAGGTCTGCTATGCTGTTGGTGATCATCATAGCGTTATTATCATTGGTGTCATATAGACCCAAGTTAAGGTCTCCAAGGAGGAGTGTTTGTGAGCATGGTTTGGTGCTGGTGGTCAGTAGAAGCGATAGGTCTTCAAAGTTGGAGAGTTGGCCTGGGGGTCTGTAGATCAGATGGGCTGTGATTGTTTGAGTCAGGGATAGCGGTAGTTTGAATGAAAAGTGTTTGGTAGAGGCAAGAGTTTGGCTAGGGATTTGTCTGAGGCCTAGGGAGGATTTAGCAATAATAGCTACACTGCCCCCTTTGGAAGAGGTTCTATCTTGTCTAATGATGGTGTATTGGTCTGGGATGGCTAGTGATAGGAGGGGGCCTGAGGCGCTATGGAGCTACGTCTCTGATGGATAGGTGATCTAGGTCATTGGAAGTTATAAAGTCATGGATGTCAAGTGCGTGTGCCGTTAGAGATCTATCATTGATAAGACCTCCTTTCAAATTGGGGCAAGTGTAGGTCTGTGACGGTTGTTGGCTAGTGTTTTTGGCTGGCGAGCTCAGCCTGGTAGGTGTGTTATTAGCGGTCAATGCTATGTTGTGTTGTAGTTGTTTTGTGTCATGGTTGAGTGTGGTTCTGAGATGTCCTTTGGGGAATCTGCTGCCTAGTCTATAGTTTCTGATGATGGTGGGTCATGGTATGTTGGGTGTAGGTTTCCTTGCAAATAGGTGTATCCATTGTTCTGGTGTGAGGTTGTAGTCTTGGAGCGTGTTAGATGCGAGTTTTGTAGTAGGCTATATACATTCTGGTAGGAATATTGTGGGTTTAATGTCAGCTGAGCAGGGCAATGTCGTGGCCTTGGTTATGGAGCAGCTGTAATCTGGCTCGGGGGGTGCATGGCTGTTCTTAGCATGGTCCATTTGTAGACTGTCTTGAGCTCGGTATACCAGAGTGGTGTGATACCATACGTGAATAACAAGGTTTAGGGATAGTTCATAGGTTATCAGGCAGGGTAGTAGCCTTGCTAAGTTGGTATACTGGGTGGCCATAGGAAGGTAGTAGCAAGGGTTTGATCCGTAGGCAGGTTTTGTGCCGGTCTAGTCAGTTTCAGAGTATTGGCAGGGATTCCGAGTGGCCTGTGGTGGCGCGGAATCATGTGCCGACTAGTTTTGGCCGATGGAACAATACAAATGCATAGGTACATTCAAATATAACGAGCAGTAGTTCATGTCAGGAAGGCAGGCATATTCATCATATCAGTGATAGGGAGTATGCGAAGTAGAGGCAGTTTAAAGAGACACAGTAATGGTTAAATTAGATACTTACAGTCAAATAGGCATTAGACAAGTGCATTTCCAGCCTAAATGCGCATCAGTGCAGCAGAGTGGTTAGGTACAGGTCATTATGCGAGGGCAGTGAGGATAGGATTGTGCATATGCAGGGTTGGTCTGGTATCAGTATTAGCGTATGTAGATCGAATGGGAGGCTGCCGTCCCGTATAACGAGCACGGTATGGAGGTGGCTAAAGCTGTCGGGGCAGGCTAAGTAGTGCTATGCATTTGTGAGAATGAGGCAAATAAGTAAGATATTTTGACTGGGAGGATTGCTGGTGCTGAAAGCGCAACAAAGCAATGTACAATGCGTGGTCGCAATGCCGTACCTGGCAGACCTTCCCAGGTGGGGCAAATGAGTGAGTAGCCCAGAGCAGGTTACTTCTGGCTTGACGGTGATGCGGTTGGTAGCTCGGGAGTGTTTGTTTCACCAGGTAGTGGAGGTAGTAGTTGAGGAGGAAGGGTCTGATGGATGGGTAATGTCTTGCACCGTGCTGCCGGTGCGGACAGGTGCAGACAGGTAGGGGGACTTGGGTACTGTGGGCCTTAGGAGAGGTGGGCCGGCTTCCGCCTCCGGTTCACCTTACAAGCCTATCAGTACAATGTAGGCAGGGTTGCTAGGCAACCAAAATAAACAAATATGAGCTCCTTAGTGCGCCGGCCATTTTATGAAGCTGATGATTGGGATAACGGCTCCTCGTGGTGTAGCGGGGTACAATTGGTCATACCTCGTTGCTGTGGCCCTGATGGGTGCCATTTGGAAAAGTATATCACTCTGTGATGATCGCCTGCAGCATCAACTGCTTTGCTAGATGCGGCGAACGCGTCAGCTTGAAGGGGCAGCATCCAGCTGCCCCTGCAGCAAGCGGGCCTCGCGGGCAGGCAGCAGTGCTGCTGAGGCTTGTGTAGCAGGGCTATTATATGTATATTGTATGGGACCAATTATACATGTCCTAGTAGAGAAAGGGAGATCAGAATTCTGAAACCTAAAGAAGTAAAAGAGACTCATTATTGGAATACTCTTTTTCGTATAAATCCGTCAACAACAAACCTCTCTCTGTAGCGAGAACCAAGAGGAATATAAGAAAATAACAAAGAACATTTACCAAAGAGAGAAGAAGCAAAAACATGTTAAAGTATTGAATGAGTTGCATGAACTGATCAAAAGAGTCACCAGAGACTACCTCAAAATCAAGTATTGAATAAAGTTTGTTGAAAGCAAACACCCCAGGAGAAGGGAGTCATTCTCCTGTCCTTAGTTGGTTTCTTAGTGGTTGGGCCAGTTGAGGTTAGTTTGGACAGTGGACAGATTCTGTTAAGACATTCACTGACAGCTGGCGAACCGTTTAGCTAGTTTGTTAGGTAGGGACACCTTATAGTATAGGGAGAGATGGGCATTTTTCCCCTTTAATTAATGAAGAAAATACTGAAATGTCTTCTCGGAGTCCTCGTCATTCTTCTGACCCACCAAAGGGCACACTGCAGCTCTGCGTTGGATACACCAAATGAAATTGCGTGTATACGCTGGACATGACGTTGGGGCTAGTATATGTGGAGTTGCCTGCTGCATTACCTCTTCATTTTTTCGGCACACTCAGTAAGCTTCTGGAATTCTACTGTTAGGTTAGATTTTTCATTTTATGCCAAGTCACCTTCACCCGTGAGACCCCCAGCTCTTTTTGATTGACTGATGAAACTTTTTCCCCCACTCATCCTTTTTTTTATTCGATCTATGGGAGTCATGTGTGTGTCTCTTCCTTTTGGAATCATACTTTCCTATAACTATTTGGGCATCTATATTTTACTGTTGCAGCAAATAGCACATTCTGTGCATTGTTGCTTAGGAGCCCCTTGGGCTTCTTTTTTTATGTTCTCTTATGTTACCAAGGGTAGAGGGATACCTTTTATCCTTTCTACACTTCCCATTGTGTGATCAGCAAACCTCCCTTATGTGGAGTGCTGAGGGGGTTCATAGTATCTCCTGTCTCACTGCTCCTGTAATATTTCTGTTGGTCTTTTACTGACCTTGTCAGAATACATGTTCTCAAGGGTAGAGGGCTATGTTTTATCCTCTCTACATTTTATTTTGAGATCAGCACACCCCACCTTATGTGGTGTGCAGAGGGGTTGCATAGTATCCCTTTTCTCACTGCTCCTGTAACATTTCTGTTACAGTGGCAAGCATACCTTGTATGGCTGGTGGTAGTGTACGTGTTTTACCGATTTCTGTGTTATTTTTACTTTTTACTTGCAGGCTGTTTTCACAGATGTGGTAATGCACAGAAGGGTCATAAGAGGAATCTGAAGGTGTCTTCACATCTTTCTCCAATACATCCTCCTCCCAGGTGGCCAGTGTGAGAAACCGCAGGGCATTCTCCCAAAAAGACCCCGAGAATCCCTTATTCAGGTGGTCAGGAAGAGGCTGTCACTCTCAGATTCCAACCCTGGAGGCGGACGAGAGAAGGGGGAATCACCTGGATAGGGGAACGCGGGTTCGTGCACAGGGAAATAACCCAGGTGCGACACAGTATTATACTGAGGAAGAACAAAGGAGGATGAAGTCCCTGAGGCTTGTATAGGCTGTTCCACATTTACCTCCCTTCTACCCAAAGAATCTCTTATCCAAAACCAACAACCCCTCCATATCTGGTAAATCCTCTAGGAGCCCAAACCCTGTTGCACTCAGAAACCACACCTCTAAGAATTCGTGTTTCCTAACCAAATACACCCAATCGTTGTTCTCCACGTTCCTCTAATTATTCTTTCCTGAGCACCCAGTCTACTTTTACAAAACACTACTGTTCCCACAATCCCCCATGTTCATTTCACGATAATTATCCCGGTCAATCCTGTTTGTATCACAAAAGTTAGCAATCTCATCCTTTTGACTTTACCAACCCCCCTAGTACGAGGGTTATAATTCCATATAACACCTTTTCCGCTTTCGACCCTATAGGATATTTGGAAACTCTACCACCCTCCTTTTCCAACATGAACATCTTCCCATACAGTGAAAAACAGACTAATACGTGATCTGTTTACCTGACAACTCCCAACCTAAGGGTAAGGCAAAGTCAGGCAATTGACCAGAATCACACACAACTGACGCATTTCCTTTCCCCACAGGGATCAAAGGTGAAATACGAGAGCACAATACGAGCAAGGCAGACTGCACGACGATTCAGCTATCCAAGTGCTGCAGTTCAAGAGGAGGAGAAAGGCTGTGAGAATCGAAAGGGCGACAAGGAGAGAAGCGACCTTGCCCTTTTCGACCTCGTCCCGCAACCCTGAAAGGAATCGTAAGACCGCGAACAATAGCCAGCGTGTGTTGCAGCAGATGTCAACGGTACACGGAGAATGCCTATGCTGATCAGCAGGACCGAGAGAGAAGCCTGGTACCGTCCTTGATTCCAGATACAAGAAAGTCAAGCGGTTCATCACAGCCGGTGAGTCGAGGGGAGAGATGAGACCGAACTGTGTTGAACTAAAGTAGCAAACAGCTAATTTCAGAATAGTACAAAGAACTGTTACGAAAGGGGAAAACCAGGTGCAGAGGAGTCCGGCACAATGTGGGTGCTCACTTGAGAAATTCTGGGCAAATATCATATTGTTGAAACTACCGTTACCAGAAGGCCTTGGGAAAGGGGCGAGAAAGGGGTCAAAGTGCTCATACAGGGGTCTAGTAAAATCTACTGTACAGTCGAAAGTCTTTGACCGGCAGAAGATTGTAACGCTAAGGGAAGTGAATCCTGCATCGTAAGAAAGTAGAAGAAATTGTGTGATTGGCAAAAGGTGACAAGATTGACTCCGACGGAGGGATACCGATGGAAAGGGGCAAAGCCTAAAGTCCCGATGAACAGTGTGTTGACAAAGGTGAACCTGACAGAGGGATGTCCACAGGGAACTATTTAAAAACACATTGAGATTTGTGAACGTCCTAAATGAAGTAAATCTAAGGAAAGCCATAGTGAACCCGGCCGAGGGAGGCTAACATTTGAAAAGCGTCTGAGCCCGGAAGAGGGGGATCCAGGGGTGAAAAGCCATCACCCAGCAAGATATTAATACAATGAAAGAGATCTTTGAAAACAAGCCAGGGTGAATCCGACGTAGGGAGGCTGATATTAGAGTCTGAGCCCGGAAGAGGAGGACACAGGGGTGAAGAATCATCATCCAAGTGCAATCAGAAGAGAACTTTTGGTTATAATTTTTGTAGAAAGGAACTGTTTGTGGATCTGAGCCCGGAAGAGGGGGATCCAGGGGTGAAAAGGCATCACCCAAAGTACAAGAAGAAAGGACATTTGTTTGTTGTTTTGAACACATCAGTTCCTCCAAGGCAAATGACTTTTAAGAGAAAAGAGACTTGACCATCGATGGTCCTGATAGCTGAGAACGGAACTGTCATCTCATGCTGGGGAAGCTTGAGAGTATGCTGTGCTCAGGAGTACCGGCTTGTCCCGTGCTTAAAACATGGGGAAGGGAGACTCCCGGCTTCCACATCCTGACTTATCATTTGTGAACACTTCTTTCTTTCTTGTGAATCCTATCCCACACTCTTTTGCATTTAGTTGTAAGGATTGGCAATAGGTTTTTCTTAGTATAGGCCCTTTTATTTGACAAGGCACCACTAGGATGGTCTTATTATTTTTTGATGGTCGTAGCTTGCTCCCATCTTAGCTTTAGGTTTAGATTAGGTGTTTTTCCAACACACAATTACAGTTTAATAAACACTCTTAAACTCTGATCACTTGTATTTGTCTTTACTGTTGCCACCATGAGTCCCTTACACCATGGAAAGGCCATCACTATCGGATCTTGACCCTGCGGGTGGATATGCGAGGGAGGGGTCATCTGGGTGGAGGAGACGTGGGGAGTGAGGATGAGGCAGCCTTCAGTAATACATGGTGTCCCCCATTTTCCTTTTACCCGGAGTACAATGTCCCCTAAGGCTTTATATGCCGTTGTCATTCCCTTCCCAATAATTCTTGTAAATCATTCCCTAAAGCACACCAGTTATATACTGGGACGAGGAAGAGACCAGCTAGAGACCCATAGTCTCTCTTTATGGATACACATACATACAAACACCAGTTAAGTACTGAGGCGAGAAGAAGGCAACCAAAAGTACCACAGAACTACCAAACCAGCAAAGAGCATTCTAGTCTTTTTCTGACCAAGCAGCCTGGCGGGAGGTTTAAAGGCAGGAAGATTGAAGAACATGGAGTCGGCTGTGGAAGCAGGTCGCAGGACTGCTGTGCGAGAGCAGACCTCTTTGGAAAGACAGCATGGCAGACGGAGTGCTTGAGGAACCAGAGATGATTCAGAGTGTATGCAGTCGGGAAGCACTGTTAAAGGAAGCTAGCTGCTGGTGAGGAATCGCCATAAGCAGGAGAAACTGCAGAGTGATTACCACGCTGTGAGTTGTGCATCGTTGTTAGAGCAAAGCGACAGAGAGCCACTGCAGAGACTACGCGAGAAGCTGCACAAGAGAGACCGCGGGTTTGCGACAGCTGGAAGCCTCGTGGAACGCAGTAAGCACCGACCAGTGAGTCAGCCTAGAGAAGGGGACACAGGGACGGCAGGCTGGCACGTAAGACTTATAAGAACGTGAATGTAAGCTCCGATTTAAATGAAAGCAAACATTTTGATGAAAACAAGTATCTTGAATAACACTTTAAAGGAAAGCAAGCATTTAAGCATTGCAAGAGCCACAAAGATATAATTGTGAACTGTGCAGATTAAGAGAACAAGCATTGGCAAAAGAGCCATAAAGGAACTGTGCAACCATTGGCAAGAAGCATGTGAAAGTGCAACAAGAGAATTCTGGCAAAACGAAAGTATTATAAGAATGTGGAATGAGAAAAAGTCAATACACCACTGTAGAGATGAGACAATGGCAGCGTGCCTTTGAAGGAGGAGCAAGTAAGATGTCTTGTTGCGTGACGTGTAATGGTGGACAGTGTGGTCCAACAACGGCGCCTAGACCGAGTACACCCCTCTATGGAAAAGCCACTTAAAGCACCACAAAGAAGCTTATGATTTGTTCTAAAAGGAAACCTTGTGCGAATTGAAAGTATGACAACTTCGACCGTTTCTTGCGTCTCTCCTAGGGCCTTCTGGTATCGGTAGTTTCAACAATGGGGGAATCAACTAGAGTGCCGGACCTCTCTGCAGCTGGTTTTCCCTTAACGTGTTAACAGTTCTTTGAACTTCCATGAATTTGCCATTGGCAACTTTTGTTCAAAGCAGTTTCATTTCTTATCGGTTCTCCCCTCGACTCACCGACTGTGATGAACCGCTTGGCTTTTCTTGTCTCTAGAGTCAAGACTGGTAGCACGGCAGCAAGCATCTCTCCCTGTCCTGATTATCAGTCTAGGAGAGCTCTGTGTAACGTTGACATCTGCTGCACCACACCCTGGCTATTGTTTGCAGTCTTAAGATTCCTTTCACAGAGGCTTCGCGGGTCTGGGCTGGAAAGGGCTAGGCTGCTTCTCTCCTTGTCAGCCCTTCGGTTCTCGTCGCCTTTCTCCTCCTCTTGAATTGCCGTACTGGGATAGCTGTCTCGTTGTGCAGTTTGCCTTGCTTGTAGTGTGGTCTCATGCTCCTACTTTTATCCCTGTGGGGAAGGGAAAGACCGTCAGGTGTGCGCGATTCTGGTCAATTGCCTGACCCTTGTGTTGGGACATGTCAGGTAAACGGCTCTGATGTTAGTCCATTGTCTTTCGTGTTGTGTGAAAGTGTTCGTGTTGGGAAGAGAGGACGGGGGGTAGAGTTTTTGAGTATCCTACGTGGTAGGATGGGGAAAAAGTGTTGAAAGGAGGGGGATACTGCATCTCACCTGTCAGTGTCCCACTTTCACTCCCCAGGGACCCTCCATCCAGGTGATCCTCCCTCACTGGTCTTCCCCCAGGAACTGGATCCTATAGCGAAGGCCATGTCCTGCCACCTGGATGACAGTTCCCCGGGCACTAGCGGGTGAGACACCTTCAGTTTTCTCACAGTATGGGCGAACACTCATACGTACGAATCAGCACCCTAGCCACACAGGAATGACAACGACTTTGGGTAAGTATTACCTCAAGCCACACGGTACCTCGTGTGATGGCATCATGAAGCAAGACACATACAACAGATTCAAAGTTCAAACAAAAAGGACTTTATTAACTGAAATGTCAGGATGGTGTAAGGCCTAACTTGCCCTATATTAAGTTGGGATTTCACTAAATAAATAAACTAAAGATATCCTGAGTCAGTAAGTAAAACTTAAGTCTGTTTGTGTCCTATACCTATACTTGCCCTCACAACTACAGCTAAACCATCTGTGGGGATGTCAGCAACCAAAGTAACAGTGTTCAGACTAAAGTTCTGAGCTTCTTCCAGCTCCAGGCTTGTTCTTGGCTCCCTTCCCCAAGTTCAAAACAGTTCTTAAGGCTTCAAATTTGCAGTTAAATCTACTTGTATAATTTGCCTTTTCTTTCCATCATTTGAAAAACTTTTAGAACAACCAGCTTCAGCCTCTTGACTCCTCTTCGGTTACTCCAAGGAAGGGTTACTCGGTCCAGGCTTTGTCCGACCACATGGTCCACCCATCACAGGTCACACAACCGATAACCCTTGATGCCTTTCAACAGTTCATACTTTCTCATACGACTTCCTTGACAAAACGGGTTTCCTTTTTGAATCTGTGTTACAAGTCCACTTATTTTTCTGATGGACTTAATTGGCCTCTTGCCTTTATCAACATGTGATTCTCACACACTTTCCTTCGTGGTACTTCTTCTGATTGCCACCTTGGTTTCAAACTATCCAATATGGTTTTGCTTACCAACACAGGGGGTTACAAGGAGGGAAGTGCCCTTGACCTTTTCAGACGGTTATTTTCGCGAACCTTGGAAAGTAAGAAACCTAAGACCGGGAACTAAAGCGGAAAAATCTGCATTGTGTGTCGGAGGTACCCAGGACTCTCCCGCGTAGATAACCATAGCAGGGAGGAGAGGCTGCTGCTCTGGTACTGTCCTTTGCTCCTACAACAAAGCAACGCCAGTAAAGACAGCGCAGCCAATGAGTCGGAGAGACTGATACCAAACCAGCCTGTATTAGAACCAAGGTGGCAAGCAGCAACATTGTATGAAGAAATCTAAAGAAAATAGCGTGTGGAGCGTATGTGATGAACGACGCTAAAATAATTGAAAACCAGAGTAGTTATTCAACTTTGGGAGGCCAAGCAAGATACCGTAGACACGTGGCCCGGCGCCACGCGGGTGTTCATTCGAAGGTCTCTACCTATCCAACTGATTGGCAACTGTTGAAAGGGGAATTTTGAGCTCAATGGGGTCCTGCAACGAGTCAAGCTAAATCCTGTGCACATATGAAAGTCTTTGATGTTAATGTTAAAGGATATTTGTACCTCGCACTATCACCACCGGGGTGGTCCCCTGGCACTTGGCAGCTCTGAAAAAGGAAAGGCGGGGTGTGTTTCATTTAAGTGTGGCACATGCCAACATTCACAATCCTATCTAGATGCGACGCAGGCCAAAGTAAAGAATTCCATTTGAGTGTGGCACATGCCAACATCCACAATCCTATCCAGATGCGACGCAGGATAGAGATAAGTATTCTATCTAATTCCATCTAAGTGTGGCACATGCCAGCACTCACAACCCTATCCAGATGCGATGCAGGGCAATCTTCACAGTTCTCTCTAGGTGTGGCACTAGTTAACAGTGGCAAGTAAGTTAGTGTGTAATGCAATGCAACATTTACAGTCCAGCCATGAATAGATGTATGCTGGTGGTCACAAATCTTTCTAAGCATGCATGGTGAAAGTCTATGGCAGTCTATGTTATGGAAAGGTAAGGTAGAGTGGCAGGGGCTTTCTGGAGTAGAGTAATTGCTCCACACCCCACCCATGCCACATTCACAGTTTTTGTTGGTGTCTTTTTTGACCAATGGCTTCACTAGCTTCCCTTGCGGACACCTGCAGACACGTCCTGGAGCTGCCAATGTAGGAGCCACCCTTTGCCTTGGGTCCTTAGCTGCGGGAGCTGCCGGGCAGAGGGCTGCCCTGGGAAAGTCAGCCACGACCAGGTGGACGCACCAATCGGGGGAGGCGGGGCGAGCCCGGCTGAGGGAGACTAATTGTGACAGAGAAACGATCTGAGCCTGGCTGAGGGTGATCCGGGGTGAACCTCGGGGTCATCTTTGACTCCACTCTCTCCTTCTCCACTCGCAAGTCCAACTACCAGCTGCACCTCCTCGGATGTACTCTTCCTTTTCTCACTTTCCCTCAGCAGCTCACTGTCTCTAGAGGCTTGGTTCCCTCAAGGCTGGTCTACTGTAACAGCCTTTTAACCTCCCTGCCTCAGCTCTGCATCCCCTGCAACTCATCCAGAACAGAACCTTGAGACTTATCCTTGGCCTCAAGCCCAGGGACCCCATCTCTCTGGTGCTGAAATCCGCTCACTGGCTCCCTGTGGCTGCAAGGATCAAGTTTATGTCATGATGCCTACCCCCAGATCAAGTCCAGCAGCCCCGGAAGCAGGCATCAACTTATTCCAAGCAAGCCCAACAACCCCTGCTAGGGGCCATTTGGGTGCAGTCCTGGTTTCTATGGCGCCAAGCTCATATGGAGAGTCAGTCCTGGCGCCATAGGCACCAGGCTCATAGGTTAAAACTTACCTGATGCAGACCATGCTGCAAGAGCTCCAAGCCAAAAGAGGCTTGAAAGGGACTTCTTTACCTTCGGACTATTTTCTACTCGGGTGGGGTCGGGAAGAAATACTAACCTGGGACTACTTTGGAGGCTATTTAAACCACACCCGAAGAGCAGCACACGCTTCGCGTTATTCTGCATCCAGCAGCGTAACGCTCACCGTGCCTGCAGTCAGCATCCAGTCTTCTCCCACGCCCGCCTCGAATCTGAAGCTCCTAGAAAAAGGGAGAAAGAAGGAGAAAAGATTTGGACAAGAGCAATACCTTTGATCCTTACCTGAATTCCTGATCCACCGCGCCTTCGAGCTGGAAGAAAGAAGTTATTTTATGTGCGTCGCCTCGCCTGCTGCAGCACCGCGCTGAATTCACCGGCCTTCACAACATCTTCATTATCCACCGCATCCTTCTGCATATTCCCGCCGCACTCCGGCACCTAAAGGGAACACAAGAACAGCAAGGTGAGCGAAGGGAATAAACAGAGGCAATGTTAGTTACCCCCCATACATTTACCTGATTTTACCACCGGGGTACTATTCCTCTTCACGGGTCGGCGCAGCCTCCACCGCATCCTCGCCGTACCCCGGTCCCTAAGGGGAACAAAAGGACAGCAAGGTGAAACAACGAGACAAACCAGGGGAAACCTCCTCGCCACAATAGACTTACCTAATTTTACCGCCGGAGGCATTATTCCCTGAGACTTCATACTTTCTCTCAGCACCTGAATAAGGGAGAAAGCAACAGGTTACATACTGACATTATTTTATCGAACTGCGTTGGATAATACAAATCTTACCTGAGTATTATCGGTTGCCACGAGGAACTCTTCGCTAGGGTCAAGCTGCAACCTGCAAGGAATCGGACAAGAGTGAAAGTCATACATTGGAACTCTTACAAACTACATACGTACGGCGTCTTGCCGGAAATCCCATGTTCTGGAACTCACCAATTCCTTCGAACCAGTGAAGCAACTGGTTATCTACGCGCCCCTGCGCTCAATGCAGGATGGAGAGCTCATCTTTCCAAACCATCAGGTGAGACTATAAGAGGGGACATCAAAGGTGATCAGTGGGGAGAACAGCGGGGGTGGGGAGTTTACGGTCAACTCCACGGGTGGTTAATTCCCTTTCTCCATTTGCAGAAGAATATTCCTACGGGCCAAACAAACGAAGCTAGGTGGGCCAGTCTAGTCCGTCATCTCGGCACTACGCGTCACATTGGTGGAGACCACAGCTGTCCAGTTCAGATCGACGCCCCTGTGGGAGCCAGGTGAGCGTAACAGTTTAAGACCCTTTGCATTGTTACTAGGCTTTCTGGGGCCTGGGACCTACCTATCTGCAACAATGCCTACCTAAATACTGTCTTTCCTGAGCCCTCCGCTCATCTACCTCCAACCTTCTGCAAGTGAGCCGGTTCTCCAAGCATCGATTTGGAGAGAGATATTTATCCTCTGCAGGGACCTCCCTTTGGAATAGCCTACCTGCTGCCCTACGTCTTGAGCGATCTCCTTAAGTTCCCGAAACTCCAAAAGACATTCCTCGTCTCCTCTTCCTTCTCTCTCCCTCTACCCTGCTAACCTTTCTCTCCGCTCTATCCCTCTCTCCTTCCTTTTTCCACACAGCCTGCCGACTGGCGGCCTGTTGTACCTCAGAGTCTCACACGTCCCAGGCACCCCCGACTGACACACTTTGTCCCCCCAGTTCCCCTCACACCTCCCTGCACTTAGTGCCCCCCCTCCCCTGCACCTTTCTGCACACTTGCACAATCTGTATGTACCATGCCTGAAGATAGTCTGTTTTTCCTGGTCTCTCCTCCTTGCATGGTCGTGCCACAATGCACTTGGAAAAACTGCTGAATCGTCGTCAGACCTATTTGCTGTGATCTACACTGTTAACTGTACTATATGCACTTGCTCTATGCACTTACCCTGCCTAGTGCAGACTTGTATCGTTCAGAAATTCAAGGACTCTGAATGACTGTTTTCCCCCTTGTCCCCTCCCTCCTTGAGCGCTTTTGAAACACTTACTTGAGTATAGGCGCTTTACAAATAAAAAATACCAATACCAACTGTGAGTCTCCCGAGAAAGAATATTCTCTGAATGGTATAAAAGGGGATCTGAGCCCGGCTGAGGAGGATCCAGGGGGAGATACCCGAATTGAACACTTGAAAGATGAAAGGAGCTTTGTGTTTATTTTGTTCTCGTACATCAGGCCCTCTGAGTCAAGAGACTGTTGAAAAGCAAAGAGACTTGCATCATATAAGGCACTGATGCTGTTAATGGAACTGCGTCCTTGTGCCGAAGAAGCCAGAGTGTGTGCTTAGGTCGAGTGAACCGCCCAACGGCCTGAACATCCTGACAGATCTTTCTTTTTCATGCACACTACCCCTCACTATGTATGTTTAGCGGTAAGGATTGGCAATAGTTTTCTTTAGTATAGGCACTTTTATTTTGACGAGACTCCACGAGGGTTGCATTATTATTTTTTGATGGTCGTAGCTTGCTCCCATCTGTAGATTTAGGTTTAGATAGGCGTTTATCACACCCTTGCTAAAGTTCAATTAACACCCTTGAACGGTGGTCACTTGTGTCTGTATTACTGTTGATACCATGCCTTTCTGACAATACTGTTTGCCCAGTCCTAATGCTGGAACGCATTCAGGGAGCCTTCTCCGTAAGTCCCTGACCCATTTTACAGATTCTTAAGTACTGTACTTAGTTAAACGAGATGTCCTGTGGAACTCTGATTTCCTACAGTTGTGCCTGATCCTGCTGATCCTGTTTTGCCTGCTGCTGGCCACTGGACCAGCAATGTCCTCTTTTGCCTATGAGAACTGTGATGAATATGGCGATATCATCACTCCTTTCCCTGGGAAAGTCCCTTATCATGTGACCAAGAAAAGGCAGAAGCTGCCTGATCCTGACACTGGGGGTGGCTATGTGAGGGCGCACCCTCCTGGGAGGGAAAGAGATAGTTGGACCCTTTCCACTTGGGCTATGACAACCCCCTAAATTCACAAACCATGATGGCCTACTGTGACACTGAACAATTCGAAATACCTTATACTGACAGCAGGGCTCCTTTTGACAACTGGTGCCTAAACACTGAGACGAGGAAGAGTCTGGGAGTGATGCAGAGCCGCTAGAGTCTCGAACTAGAGGCACGCTCTAATGTTTGGAAGCATCCAATTGGTGCCGGGACATTTACAATTACAGCACTGCAAGGAAGATGGAGTTCCACTATTCCCGGTGCGAGTTGGGAACTGAGATGCTGACCAGCTGCAGCAGGACGGAGAAACGCTGCCACCAGTGCTGTGCAAGATTTCCAGAGGGAGACTGACAGCGAGTTACGCCTGGTGAGAGGCGGTCCAGTCACGGCGAACACCAGAGGACAGACAGGACGCCAGGAGAAGAAAAAGGTGTCCCGGTGGACAGAAGGAAAGTGGCAGATAACGCCAAAGCAGCCAAACATTACCGGTGAGCCCAGGGAAGGGAAATGGGACACTGGGGCACTTCGTGCCATATACTGCACACCGACAGAAGGCAAAGACAGTTGCAAGGCAAACCCAGGCAGGGAAGATGGGCGCCTTTGAGAAGGAGGCAAAGCAAAGAGGGTCGAGGACCCAATACTTAGCAGAACTGAATCGTTTTTTTTTTTTAAATTTTATTTTTTTTAACACACCAAACATTGCAATGATTGAGTCACGTTCAACAGCAAAACATTTACAAATTGCGTTCTTTAGTCCCACTTCCATCCACCCCCTTAACTTGAGCCAATGTGTCCATGCCAATAGCCTGCGCTTCTACAGGCGGGTCTATCATTACCATATTATCTGTATCATCCTCACTGGGATCGGGCAGGGGGGAGCCCACCATAGTCGCCACCAGCTGCCTCCATTCAATTAGGGCTCCTACCTCCTCCTCCCCTCCCCTACATACCGCGTCAAACCAAGCAGCCGTTTCTGCCTCTGCCCATTTCATGAGGTCAGCCCATCACAATTCTATCCTTGGCCTCTGAGCTGGCTTCCAGCACATTGCAATCCTCCGTTTGGCCAGGATGGTATGCCAGGTCTTTCATTTTGCTAATGTGCCTTAAATTACGTGGCCTAGGGAAACCCCCCAGCATGCATGCCCAGGCCGACTCCACCTTCAGCGTAATGCCTTTTCCGGCTAGGCGTGTCTTCAGTTCTGACCAAAACCTACCCACCTACAGACAGGCCCACAACATATGTAACATCCCAGCCTCCTCCTCCCCACACCTGGGGCATCTCTGAGTCGTCTGACCACAAAACCTTGCGATCTTCCTGGGGGTGAGATATGCTCTATGTGTGACATATAATTGGATCTGCTGGAGCCTTGCATTCCGGGACACTTTTTTATGATATCTTGGGTCCCTGTCCCAGAGCCCATCCGACATGGGCTCCCCCACCTCTTCTTCCCAGAGTTGTCTTAATTGGAGCAATTCCCTCCCCACTTTAGATCCCAGCAGCTCATATATCCGGGATATCTCATGCCCACCCTCTGAAATGTCATATATCGTCACCATGGCGGCATCCAGTTGTTCAGATAGCACCACCGCCGGCCAGTTTTCTCACGCTCTTTTAACCATTCTGGAGTAGGTTATCTACTGCCCATTATGCACCCCAGTGTCTTCTATCAGTTTCTGGAATTCCAGTGCCTCCCCTTCTCGCCATATGTCTCCCAGGGTGGCCAGGCCCATCGGTTCTTAGTGCTTTCGGACCCCATGTATCAATTGAGGGTCCTCTCTACATAGCGCCGCCAGTGGCACCTACATAGAGAACGGAGCCGGGTATCCCACCATCTGCCATGCCCTGTGCCACATCTCCCAACCCAGCACCAACAGCCTCGCCATCCTTAGAACCCTAGGCTTGAACAGCCACACCACTTCCCTGAGGAAGAAGGGAGCCGGTTCCATGCCCAACAGCTTGGTTTCAGCCTTCTCCTCATCAGACGGCCATCTCGCCACATACTGCAGCTGTCCCGCCAAATAATATAGCTTAAAGTTCGGCAGGTTTATTCCTCCCCTGTCACACAAATTCTGTAATTTCCAGAGAGCCACCCTGTTCCCGGAGTTATGCCATAGTGAAGAAGCGCCTAGGGATCACATGCAGGATGTTTACAAAAAAATGTAACAGTCTGGGCAAGACTACCATTTTAAGTAGAGCAGCTCTCCCCATCATGACCAGGGGTAATCTGGACCAAAATGCCATGCTATTTTTAATGCCTTCTACTGCCTTTACCGTGTTGTGTTTATGTTGTTCTCCTACCGTATGGTATATATCAATTAAATTCCGAGAT
Organism: Ambystoma mexicanum; assembly: GCF_040938575.1. Classification (NCBI taxonomy): domain Eukaryota; kingdom Metazoa; phylum Chordata; class Amphibia; order Caudata; family Ambystomatidae; genus Ambystoma; species Ambystoma mexicanum. The sequence goes on from NC_090930.1 coordinate 1,115,536,502, forward strand.
ATCGGAAACGACTTGGTGCACCAGGGTATTGGTAATATCGGCAGGCGCCTGGGTGGGACAAGCCTGTACCCCAAGCCTGGGGTTAACCTCTATGCCGGAGAGAGCAGCGTATTGCTCCATCACTTCCAGAATGTATCGTATGTTCTCTTCTGGGAAGCGCAGATACAATAGTATATCGTCAGCATATAATGAGACAAGATGCAGACCACCCGCCGTGCGGATCCCTATCTCCTCGTATTGTTGTCTCAGACAGACGGCTAATGGTTCCAACCCTAGTATATATAATATGGGCGACCAAGGGCAGCCCGGTCTAGTGCCCCTGCCAAGTTGTCATTTATCCGATATAGTAGCTCCCGTTTTAACCCTAGCAATTGGGGAGTTGTATAGCATTTATACCCACCTAAGGTACCCTGGCCCCATTCCATAGCCTCCCAAAGTCGCCAACAGCCAGGGCCACCTAACTGAATCGAAGGCCTTAACCGCGTCAAGTGAGATGATCGCCAGTTCCCCCGGGTCCTCCTTTGTTTGGTCTATAATATGATGCAATCTTCTATGGTTATCCGTTATGTTCCTGCCTGGGACGTAGCCTGTTTGGTCAGGATGTATCAGTTTACCAATGACTCGCTTAAGCCTGTTTGCCAGCACTGCCGTGAGGATTTTGCTATCTTGGTTGAGCATCGATAGGGGTCTGTATGACCCACAATCTGTGCAAGGCTTCCCTGGTTTTAGGAGCGGAATGATCACCACCTTTCGTAAGGACTCCGGCAACCTGCCCTGCTCATACGCCTCATTAAGCATAGCCAGCAACGGGGGTAGCAGTTCCTGCAGGTAGGTTTTGTAAAATTCACTAGGGACGGTTCCATGTAATAATGTCGCCAAAAAAATATCGCCATACAAAAATATCGCCGAAAAATTGTCGTTTTTTGTGGCGACATTATTGCATGGAACATGCGGGGGACACCCCCGCAACCCCTACATTTATTTCATTTTTTCTTTTGTTTTTTTTTTGCCCCTGTCGCCATATATATGGTCACCCAAATAATATTGCCGTGATATTTTCCCAGCGATATTATTTACGGCGACCATATATGTGGTGATATTTACCTGATACCCTAGGGAGCCCATCTGACCCCGGAGCCTTACAGGTGGGCAGGTGCTGAATCAGTAGCTCTAGTTCTTCTATTGTAATCGGGGCATCCAGGTCCGCCCATTCCACGTCATCCAAGGTGGGCAGGCCTATATCCTCCTGCGTTTCCTGGATTTCATGGTCCCTCGATCCGCCAGGGTCCTCATAGAGGTGTTTGTAGAATCCCAGGAACTCATTATTCACTCCCACCTGGGTATTCAGGATCCGGCCTCCCTCCCCCTTAATTTCCCTAATCACTGGCCGTGGTGCCTCGCTCTTATATAGCCAGGCCAGCAGCCTGCTCGGCTTGTCTCCCCCCACATGCTGTCTCTCCACATATTTCTTATAGCTCATTTTACATAGCCTGTCCCAGAGTTCACCACTAGCTTGTTGTAGCTGTCTCATCCTGATCCCCTCTTCACTAGAGGTGCCTCCCCTGCACATGATGTCCTCCAACTCCTCCTCCATTCCCCGCAGTTCCTGTTTTATGTCCCCCTGGAGCTCTCTAGATTTCGATATCGCCACCCCCCGCACTACCACTTTAAATGCCTCCCACACGGTTCCCATAGATCGAACACTGCCAGTATTGATCTCGAAGTACTCTGTGATCGCCTCCCTTAAATCCTCCCGGAATCCTGGGTCCTGCAGAGCCTCGGCTCAGAGCTTCCAAGTAGGAATCTGCTCCTTAGGAGGCTGATGTTGCGACTCCAGGACCACGGGGGAATGATCCGAGAGCACCCTGGCCTTATATTCTGCGCTTCTCATCTCTTCAGCCATTTCTGTAGTGGTGAGCACGTAGTCCAGCCTCGTGTGCAGGTTGTGCGGCGCTGCGTAGTGCCAGTATTGCCTATCCACTGGGTGCAGCTGCCTCCAGACATCAACTAGGTCGAGGTCTCTCAGGAGGTCCTGTAACACCTTTGCAGCCGGAGTGGGTTTGTCTAGCTTACTATCTGATCTGTCAACCTTAGGATTGAGCACACAATTAAAGTCTCCGCCCCACAGGATCCCGCCACTTAATAGGCGGCTAATTTTGCCATACAGAGTCTGAAAGTAAGCCGCTGTATCCTGGTTGGGGGCATATAAGTTTACAATACACACTTCCTGGTTTTCCAGCATACCCCTCATAATGATCATTCTGCCTTCCGGGTCTCCCGTAGTCTGAAGCAGCTGAAATGGCACGTGCGGTGCCACCCAAGTGATAACACCTCTAGCATAGGCCGAATATGTGGCTCCCGCCATGCACCCTTTCCACTTCCTTTTGACCACCTCCAATTTCTCCCTGGTGAGGTGAGTCTCCTTGTTAGACATGAGAGGTAGTTAATTTTTATCAACAATTTACAGACATATTTCATTAAATTGCACTGTAAGACAAATCATTCATTCCATTTTTAATATTCATTTCTTTTGGAGAAACACATAATAGCTTAAAAAAGCGGTGGGTATGTCCCATTCACTTAACATAAAACAATTGTACGTTGTTTAAAAATACAAACAGTTTTGTTGTGACACTTAAACTAGGCCATGGGGAAGTTGAGACTTCCGTCTAGATGGCAAGGCTTTGGTTCGGTGATCAGTCTGGGGAATAGGTGAGTCTGCTACAATAATGCAACATCAATCCTCATCCTTTTCAGGTACATCATCACCTTGTTCCGCTGCAAATAGCTATTGAGGCCCCTGACGTTCCAGGTGGCCACTCTAAGGCACCCCGATGCCATGGATATGATGTCCCGCTCTCCATCTCCCCGCTACCACCCGCCTACAAAGATTCGCATTTTGGCTCGTAACCCCTTCCCTCCCAACAAACGTCCCTGTCCCCCATTTCCCAACTTCAAACCCCAGCACAACACCCCATCCCTCCCCCACCTTTCCCAACCCCCATCTTCCCCCCTTTCTACAGCTACAACCCACCCTACCCCAACAAATGCCCAGCTCCATCCCTGGATCTCGGGCTCCCCCGCGTTTGGTCCCGCCTTGGAATGTCTAGGCCAGGAACCCAGCAGGGTGTCACTGGACTATCAGTGACCTAACGAAACTTCTCGTAATGGGGATGTGAGGGCCGGCTCCATAAAGCTCCCATATTGATACCAAAGTTTCAAGTGCATTCGGATCATACTTATATCTATAGCCCTAGAAACGCTGCCTGTTAGGCAGAAACCTGTGCAGTTCCCTCTGGGACCACTGCAAAAGATTTAAGACTACAGGTGTTTGGCAGTAAACCCACTGGGTAGCAGTCTGTAACACACAGATTCACTTGGTAGCTGTGGCTGAGCAGTCAGACTTCCCTCAAGAAGAGTTAAACAGTATACAGAGTATTCACAATAGGTCAAGAGAACACAATAGAACAAGTAAACGCTAACCAGGATTTGGTGTAAAAGAGATATAATTATTTATTTAAAAACCACATCTAGAAAAACACACAGGCACTAATAGTAAGCAATTCAAAAACACGGTCACTAAAAGATATACACTCCCTTAAAAGAATATTAGACAAGTCTTAAGTAAAGCCCCACTTATTTTCAGACAGCGGTGAGAGCTTAACGTAGATGGCACTCTAATAGTTTGTTTTTTAAAGGGATAGAAAAGGAGAGAACAAGTTGAAACAGATCCCAACACTTTTACAAGAACATAACAAGAGAGGAAGGCAAAGTAAAACCGTGAAGTTAGAGTTCAATAGGCCGGATCCACTTAAGAAGATCAAAAAAATGTGTCCAAGGTCACACGGTTGCAGTGCACAAAAGTCTTGTAACGGTTCAAAAAGGAGTTGGACCAAAGAAAGGGACCAGGTAGAGGGTCAAGGCGGCCAGCCCAGTCCAGAAGGTTAAAGGGTTATTATTACCTTGTGGCAATCTTTAGAAAGGGAGGCCTGGCGGACGCGGTACCTTAAAGTGGTGAGAACACTCCAGCGGGGGCAGTTGTTCCTGGCAGCGGATGCAAGTTGGTGCTTCGTCCGGGGGAAGAGAGGATCTTGTCGTGGAGGAAGACAGGAGTCCGTTGCACTGCCAGGGAGGAAACCAGCCGCAGAGTTTCTCAGGTACAAAGAGCGGTCCGTTGATTCGCGGTTCAGTGGTGAGTGGCTATCCGGCCGCTGGGGTGCTTGGCACGGGCAGTTCGACCACAAACCGGTCTGGGGTGCGAAGAAGGAAGGTAAAACTGGTTGTGCCCACCAGTCAGGGGAAGAAGCCTCTCCAGCCGGGAGATCTTCTCTGTCGTCGGGAAGTGGTGAGTCGGTTCCGCAGGGTTCCACCGGTGGTGTCGTCGTGGTAGGTCGGCTCAGCTTCTCCCTCGACGGATTCTCAGGTCCTGTGGCGACTTCTGAAGTTCCAGTCCCCAAAGCCCTGCTTTTATGCAGCATACCCCCATTCACTCAGCCTAGCTGTCAATCAAACATGCTAAGGGGTGAGCCGGCCGGCTCACCACTTGGGCCAATCACACCAGAGTGCGACATGAGTTACCAAGGTAACTCAGTCCAGGGTGCCTAAACCCCCTCCCACACCCCCTGTGGTAACCAGACAGAGTGGCACCACTTTTGGAGGCTTCTTTGGAGAAGCCCGCCAAAAAGTGTAACAAAGGGCTCGACTTGGGTTGGAGTCACAGAAGAGAACACAAACGCCATTTTAGAATCGAGTCCTGGCAAAAAATACCAACCGTCGAATTAATATTAATTAAATAAACCGGCGGTATGTTCGAGGCTATGAGAATTAAATAATTAAAGTTGGTAGCCTTGAACAATGGGAAAATCCCATAGGAAAATATTTGCGGTCGAATATAATAAGTAGTTTCCACTGCCACCAGCCAAAACTCGATCGGGGGGACGGAGACGTGCCCCCTCGACTAACAGACCCCGGGGCATTCGAATTGCCCGGACCAGTATGTCCACAATATGATGGTTTGTACTGGTTTCTGTTAATAATTTGGGACTAGTAAAGCCAAGGGTGACTTTACATGCCCTGGGAGACAGTAGTCAGTCCCAGGGTATGGAGTCTATGGTAGGGTGTCACTATGACACCCCTGTGTTACTGCACGGAGGGTGCTGTGTAACACACATAGTAAAAACACATGAGACCCTATGGAGTAAAGGACCCCATAGCCCATAAAACACATTACCAGTCAAAGGAACACCATAAATCATGTCCAAGAGTGGGAGAAAAAGAGTCTCACTCTTGGCAGGAGGAAAAAACAAACTCCAGAAATCGAGCAAAGCTGCTGGAGGACTCACTAGGTTAGGAAATTCAGCCTAAAGAGAGAATTCTCCCTAACACTCCCCCACAGGTTATATCCTGTGCTATATTCAAGTCCCATTGTCATAGGCTGCAGCACCCTGGGTGCCCCGGACACATGTTACTTATCTCCGCCTTCTTCTGTCTGGATACCCGGTTCTTGGGGGCAACCCTGCGCGTCCAACCATCCCATGGCATTCTCCGGGGTTTCAAAAAACAAGGTTCTGCTCTTGTGGAACACCTTCAATTTTGCTGGGTAGATCAACATGTACTTGTGGCCCGCTTCCTGCAATCTTCTTTTCACGGACCCAAAGTTCATGCGACGGCGCTGCACCTGCAAGGTATAATCCGGGTATGCCGTTATGTTCGCCGACCCTCTCTGTATTGTACTACCCTTCTGAAAGTGTTTGAGGATTTTTTCCCCGTCTCGGTAATTCAGGATCTTAGCTATCACCGGCCTAGGACGGTTTCCCGGCGGTGGCTTCCTCATCAGGGCCCTATGAGCCCTCTCCACAGCGAACCCCTGGACAGCGCGCCTCCAGATATCTGCTGCAGGTGCATTGACTCGATGAACTCCGTGGGGTTAGTTCCCTCGGCACCTTCCAGCAATCCAACGATGCAAATGTTGTTTCTTCGGATGCGTCCCTCCGCCCGACTCTCCAGATTGCCCACTCGTTGCACTAGGGCGTGGAGTTCCAATTTATGGGCTGCACAGTCCGCCATGTTCGGGGCCACCTCTTTTTCCAGGGCACCCGTGCGTTCAGCTAGCAACCTTAAATCTTGCCGGAGATTTTAGAATCGAGTCCTGGCAAAAAATACCTCCTGTACGGCCCCAACTTTGAGCTCAAGTGCCACTTTCAGTTCGTTCATGGCCAGTCCCAGTTTAGTTTCCCAGGCCACTTTCAGATCTGCAATTGCCGCCAGTACCGCCTGATTGCCCATGGTGTCTGAGCCCACATCGGGGGCCTTGTCTTTCTTCCTGGCTCCTTCCACGCCCAGTGGCGTTTCAGCGTATTCATCGAGTGTGGGTTGCTTGCCCTTTGGTCTCACAGGTTTGCTGGACATCGTGATGCGTCGACCGTATGGGCTGACCCCACCACACGTGATCCTCAGCTCGGGCAAACTAGGTCTCCCGTAGAGTCAGGGCCCAGCCAGGTTGCCTCAGGGGTATACTCAGACTGCCTATTCTACTCCTGGAGTGGGTTGTGTCCTCCCACGTGTTCATGTGGGTTTATTCCTTCCACTTAGATCTCGACCTTCGGCTCGATTCGATTCCGGTCACCAGGCACACTTCCCGGTCCTTATGTGGCACCCCGGGCGTGTGCACTGCCTCTATGCATGTCCCACAGGTCCCACAGGTCCCTCAGGTCCCCCAGCAAGTTTCCGTCCTCACCTCCCAGCTGTGGTGTTATGCGAGGCTTCACCTCAGATCTGCCTTACTGGCAGGCCATGTCTCAGATGCCCCGAGCTCCAATATTGCCATTAGAGTATACTGTGACCTCCACCAGGTGATTTGTTGGCGTACCCCAGGGGGAGGTCTCCTTTCATCCACTAGTACAGGGGTACTCAGGGGGCAGGCTCCCGGGGATGCGAGTTTCAAGCTGGTCCTCTCGCGCCCGGTGCGGCCAATTCCCCAGTCACATCGTTGCTGGGGGCGAGTACGTCCTCTGCCCCCGTCCTTTCAGATGCCCCGGAATGGGGTTAGCTGATGGCTTCCTCGCCCGCCGACCACCGGGCTCCTCACAACTCCGCTCCAGCGGGCGTCCCAGGGCCAAGGCGCGTCGATGCGCGCCACCGTCCACACCCGCCGCAGTGCCACAGCCTTATCCGTGCTGGCCGCCGGAGCCTTTGTTAGCTCCCCTCGGGGAGGTGTCGGCCCCTCAGTATGCTTACACAGCAAAGCCCACGGGACGGTCCTCGTCTGATGCTCGGGCTCGAAATTTGCAGGGTGTCTGCACTTGCAATTCCGCCACAAGCATGCGAAGTTCCAGGGCCTCGGTGCATATATTTAGGCACATTAATGCAGGATCGGATGCCGGATCTCGGGAGCTCTCTCTGAGCTCGCCTGCTCACATGGCTCTCGTAGCCACCAGCAGAACTTAATAGTTACATGTGGAATAAGTCCTGGGCAGAAAGTAAACCAGGCAGTCGGTCATGAGTCTGGAGACCCTCACCTAAAAAGAAAGAGAATAAGCCCAGGCTGGAGAATATACCAGGCAAATGTGATTGCGAGTTTGGAGATCCACATCCAGAAGAAAAAGTGAACGTTGTAAGGCCCCGGCAGGCAAGTATACCAGACAAGGTGGTTGCAGGTAGAGGACCCGCAACCAGTTATAAAGTAAGGCATTCATGTTGTAAAGTCCTGGCAGGTGAGTATACCAGGCAGGGTGGTTGCAAGTCGGAAGACCCACACCTAGAAGGAAAAGTGAATGTTGTAAAGCCCTGGCAGGGGAGTATACCAGGCAAGGTGTTTGCAAGTTGAGGATCCGCAACCAAGTCTTAACAGAAGCATTCAAGACGGGCACTTAGAAGTGTGTGAAACTCAGGGGAAGGCAAAACATACCCTTAGGGTTGGGAAAGCGCCTAAACTGTGAATTATGAAGCAAGTCAAGGGGTGAGGACAAGAACCCTCGAATGTGTGAATCTTAGAGAAAGTAACCCTTACACTCTGGATTAAATAATTGCCTTTTTACCAAGAAAGAGAACTGTGTTTTGAAAGTTGAGTAAATCGGTGGGCGAAGAAGAACCCTTAAGTGTGTGAATCTAGGGGAAAGGACCCTTACCACATGAATTGGGAAAATTACCTTTTGCCAAGAAAAAAAGCTATAATTGAGGATTAAGAAGATGTTGAGAAAACTCAGGGGAAGGGAAACCCCTCCTTTGCGAATAGTGACACCTTGTGGTTGTTTCAATTGTTTATTTTTACACCATTTTGGAACTTTGTTGCAACATTGAGGAATGCCACAGGTGGACAGTTGAAAGACTCTATCGCCTATCACATTTTCTTAAATTTAGTTTGTAAGGGTCTTCAGGATAGGATTTGGACACAATATGGAGAACTCTTAATTTATTTGGACATTTTGACACTGGCATCCTTTTGTGTTTTTGAGTCAGGCAAACTCCTCATAGTGTTAGGGCGAGATAGGTCTTTCTCCAGCCCTTCTTAACAATCATCAAAATGCCTCTGTGTTCGAGTCTTACTCCTGATTGATTACAGTACACTCATGCCCTATATTAGGGAAGGACTGCTAAAGCATAAGGCCTCTTTGGAGCACCTCTTACAAGTGTGTTAAAGTACTTATTTTCTATTGTCGGTGCTTTAACTGTAATATTCCTGAACTAGGAAGTTACATATGTTACAAAGTACTTAACTGTGTTGGGAAGGGTGCCACTCCCCACCCCTGGCACTTTAATGTAAGGCAAGATACATTTCAGGCACTGTGATTAGCTAGGGAGTAGGGGGGGAACAGTGAGAGGGACGCCATCCCATCCAGCAGAACCCCATGCTAATATAACCAATTATAGTGTAACCATATGGTGTGGCCGAAGTCGCAGGCGGCATCGTTATTTTGCATAGATATTAATAATCATATGTCGAAGAAAAGGCTTGTGCGGTAAATGCAGCATTACATGCACTGGGCCCAGATCCACGAGGCCACAGAAATCTCCAGTCATGCCCAAGCTCCCATGAGGACAGTTCGTACCCACCACACCGTCTATTCATTGTTCTTGAAAGTGTTACAAAAATGCGTTTTTTCACTCAAGAGGAATGTGCCCTACAAGGCCGCGATCCGAGACCGGTGCCTGGTGTGCATGTTATCTCACAATGACCAAAACATGACTTGGCCCATTCTCGGGCGACCACAAGTTATAGATTTGCGGAATTCCGCCTCAGGAATTACCTGGTCATCAGGGTTGTAATGCCCCGGTGATTCCAGCAATCACGGAGGCGGAATGGTATTTCGGGTCCTGCAGTAGCCTGCCGGTTTTTCCAGCATGCTACAGCCAGACTCGTAATGAGGCCCACTGTCTGTCCAAACTTTATCAACGTAGAGTGACTGAGCAGTACAGCTTGCACGTAGGAGAATGTGAGAGTGGTGAAGGATTCAGATAAGTACACACAGAACACTTTTAATAACACAAGTTGGTCAGAATGTATAAAAATTCGGTCATATTTATTTGGGCCTTGGCCAATTTTTAGCAATTAAGTGCCACATGCAAGTAGTATGTTATGTTATTTGGCATTTGTATAGTGCCTACTGTCATTGGTTTGGCCTCAAAGTGCTGTGGGGTGAACGCCCTTGGAGGGCCGAGATGTGAGATTTGAAAAAGCATTCTATAAGGCATGTGTGCATTTTCAGCCATTACAAAGCTTGGTAAGGTTGGCCAAGTTCATGATAGCGACCCATGGAGATCTGGATAGTGGATGGGTGATGTGCACATCTGGACCACATTTTTTCATGGGACTCCGCTCTATTCTATTGGTAATGGTGATGTGTGTTGTGAAGTCGAGTAGTTATTATTGCAGGTGTGATCTGTGCGGGTGGGTAGCTGTGCCCCGGGAGTGATGCAGCTATTTTCCATTGTGATGTGTGGCACAAAACAGTTAAATTCAAATATGCAAACCCACAGCACTATCCCTGTAGAGAGGAATGCAGATAAACAAATGTTACTATTCTATACTGTAAGGATGGCATGGTATCAAATAGTAAAACAGACACAAGTGATCACAGTTCAAGGGTGTTTATTGAACTACAATTGGGTTTGAAAAACGCTTATCTAATCCTAAGTCTAAAGATGGCAGCAAGCTACGACCATCAAATAAAAATAACGCAGTCCTAGTAGAATCTTGTCAAAATAAAAGGACCTATATTTATAAACCTATTTTCAATCCTAGCCGTTGGCTTCCCTTCCCCACATTTTCAGCATGGGACAAAGCGTCACAATCAATCTTATCACACTCTCAGGCTTCTCTAGCACGAGGATGCAGATTAAAACCTCAACATGAGGGCCTTCTGTGCCAAAGTCTCTTTGCCATTCAAAATCCCTTATTTCAGAGGGCCTGATGCAACACAACAAACATTAAAGTTCCTTTCTTCTCAGGATTTCAAATGTACAACTTCTCGGGTGATTTACTGTTCACCCCCGATCTCCCTCTGCTGGGCTCAAACCACTTCAACACAAAACCTTCAATTGGTCTCCATCTGCTGGGCTCGGACCAAATTTATCTACTTTTCCAAACTTTCCTTCATCATAAACAAAGACTTTCGACTTTTCCTTCATCATAAACAAAGACTTTTGCCCGACCCGTCACAGGCCCACTTCGATTCACAATTCTTTGTTCTCTTCTTTTTTTTTTTTATTTGTTTTTATTTGATTTTAAGTCAAACAGGTTACAGCATTTCCATCAGAAATAAACAAGCATCAAAACAGATTAGAAATCTACATGTCAGTGATGCTTTCGTGAACTGTCCGTTCGCTTGTAACTTTCATTTAGAATAGCAATAGTTGTCAACAATAATCCCCATTTTCCCTTCCCTCCCTCCACCCTACAGGATTCCATCTACTGCCACCGAGGAATGTGCATTTTGTTGCGTGGCGAGTTGCATATTAGATGTGACAAGTTTTGGGGACCACATTGTGTGGAGAGTAGGCATGGGTTTTCATTGTCTTGGATGGTACATTCCATCAACAGGCGCTCTCCCACAGTGTGAGGCTATGGGGCTGGTGGACCCGTGGGTGTTAATGTGTCCTTTCCGGCATGTATTTGTTAAGGAATTCCATCCACAGGATATCACATTGTGCGGATTTCCCGTGTATGGATGACGTGATCTTTTCCATGGTGCACATGTTAGAGGCAACATTGACCCATTCTCTTTCGGTTGGGACTGTGGGACATTTCCATTTCGTGGCCAAGAGAGCCCTCGCGGCTGCTAACCGTGGTGCGGCTATATCTGTATCCCTCCTCCACTCATCCTCAATATTTTCAAAGTCAAATAGTACTAGGAGGGGGTCCGCTATCCTCTGAATCCCATCTAGGTCCTTAATCCATCCCAAGACTTCGTTCCAATACATTTGTATTCAGGGGCAGGTCCACCACATGTGCCAATAGTCCGCAGTGGATCCGCAACCCCTCCAACACAGTGGGCTAGATGATTGGTACATTTTGGACAGCCTGTGTGGGTCATATTGCCATTTATTAAGTAATTTAATCGTGTGCAGTTTAAATTGACAAGAGATCGAAGCTTTAGGTGCATCCCGACATATTTTGTCCCACATCTATGGATCAATACTGTCCCCAATGTCCTTCTCCCATTTCAGTCTAAGAGGTTCTGTTGATCCTTCCCCTGCCTCTATGAGCGTTCTATATAGGGTCAAGATCAATCCCTTCGTTTCAGTTCTAAAGTCTAATATGGTCTCGAATGGGGTGAGGTCCCTTTCGAACGTATCCTTCCATTCGGGCTTTGTCAGGACACCCTTAATTTGCAGGAAGTGGAATACAGATAATTTGCCAATTCCAAGCGCCTCCTCCAATTCGGGGAGTGTGATAAATGAGTCCTTTTTTAGGAGTTGTCCCACCCTCTCCAGGCCCGCCTCATACCAGGATTGAAATCTCTCTACGTTAGGAATCTGGTCATTGATGCCAGGGGACCACAGGTGACGTAGTGGCGATGGCCACATAGTGATATTTTTCATGGCCCTGCCTTCTCTCCATATTTCCCATATGGTTTCAAACATCAGGTGTGCTTTAGATTTCTTTAGCACTCTCCTTCTCGGGGACCATAGCCACTCCGAGATTGTCGCCGGGGACAGATAGTGATTGTCCATGGCAATCCTTTGGGGTGTTTTCTGATCGCGGGAATGGGGAATGAGGATTCGTAACTGTGTCGCTTCATAATATTTCTAAATATCCGGGAGGCCCACCCCACCTTTGTATTTAGGCAGCGTCAAGTTGGTATACGCAATTCTTGGTTTTTTCCCCTGCCACAGGAACTTTATGATCGCTTTCCTGACTTTAGTAAAGAATTGGCGCAGCATTTGGATGGGGAGCATTTGAAAGGGATACAAAAATCTTGGGAGACAAGTCATTTTAATTGCATTTAAGCGTCCCAGCCAGGATATGGTTAATTTATCCCACCTAGCAAGGTCGGCATGGAATTTTTGGAGAAGTGCCGGGAAATTGGCCTTGTTTAGATCACGGAGCGATCTCGTGACATGTATCCCTAAGTATTTTAATTTCTCATGCTCTATCGTAAGGCCCAGGGGAGAATATCTTTCATTGTTCAGTTCCATTGAACCCAGTAGGGGGAAAAGTATCGACTTGGACCTATTGATTTTAAAACCTGATATTCAGCCGTATGCATCTATTAGGCTTAGTGCCCTGGGGATGGATGTGTTGGGATTTATCACATGGAGAAGTAGGTCATCAGCGTACAGCTCGACCTTATATTCCACCTGGCCCAGTCTCATTCCCTGAATTAGGGTGTCTTTCCTAATTTTCTGTGCCAAAGGCTCTAAAGAAAGGGCAAAGAGTATGGCCGAGAGGGGACATCCCTGTCGGGTACCGCGTTTTAGCTCAAACCATCTCGAGTACTCCCCATTGACTGACACTGCGGCTTTAGGTGCTGTGTACACCACTTTTATCCCTTTTCTAAATCTTGGTCCTATACCCACTGCACCGAGGACTACAGCAAGGAATTACCATTGAACCCTGTCAAATGCTTTCTCCGCGTCGATGGAAAGCAAGGCGGGTTCTTCGTTCATGGTTTGGGAGGCTGTGACCAAATGAAGAGTTTTTTCCGCATGGTGTCTGCCCCTTGTCGTCCAATTATAAATCCGACCTGGTTGGGGTGAATAAGATGGGGCATGTGAGTCTCCAGCCTGGCTGCCAGCACCCTTGTATACATTTTCGTATCGAGATTCAACAGGGATATAGGGCGGTATGAACCGCAACATTTGGGGTCCCTACCTTCCTTGGGGATGACCGATTTGAGTGCTTGGACGAAGGAGTCGGGAGCGGTTCCTGAGTCCAGGACCTCATTGAATAATTCAGTCAGGAATGTATTTATTTTTTTATATTTATATAGCGCGCAGGCAGCCCAGGGGCATTGTGGCGCTGTTACTTGCAGGAACCTAGTTACAGGGGGCACCGGATTGGTAGCAGTTGTTGGCACATTATGATTGCTACAAACAGATTAGTCATTACAGCTCATGCATCTTTGGTTATTACATTACAGACAGTTTATTGGCAAACATGGTGCTGCGAGAGACCTTATGTGAAGAGGATGGTTTTCATAGCTTTCCGGAAGGCGAGGGAGGCCTCACCTCGGATTGTGGGAGGTAGGGCATTCCAGTGTGATGGTGCGAGATAAGGGAATCTGGATCCTCCAGCTCTGGCTCTTTTTACTAGTGGCACACAGAGCATGTTGCTATATGGTGACCTGGTTGGCCTTGTGGAGGAGACTTAGGGCTAGGAGGGCGCTGAAGGTCTTATAGAAGCCAGCTGTATATCCATCCTCCCCCGGGGATTTGCCCAATGTTAGCCTTTTGATCGCCTTGTGTACTTCCTCTTCCGTAATGGAGGACTCAAGGTGGGCCGAGTCTTCCTCAGCTAGTTTGGGAAGATCAATGTCAGCGAGATAGCTATCTATCTCTTGCAAGTTTGGGTCTGTTTCAGAAGAGTATAAGGATTCATAAAAGTTTCCGAAGAGTTCAGGGATGGTTGGTTGGTTTGTCTTGTCCTTGAACAGGAGTGTTATTTGTTATTTATTTTACCCTTCATTCGGCCCTTTGCATCCTGAGTCTAGCAGCTAGCAGTGCATCAGGTTTATCCCCCTTTTCGTAGAACTTTTGTTTTAGTAAATGCAATTTGTGTGTTATCTGATCTCGTTCCAGGTGGCGAAGTTCCTCCCGTTTCATTTTAGCTTCTTGGATCTTATCGAGGTCTGTGGTGTCCCCTTCCCTGGCCTCCCTATCCAATCGACAGATTTCGTTCCGAAGCTTATTTTCAATGAGGGTCCTCTCCCTTTTCTTCTGCGCCCCCTCCCGTATAAGGATCCCCCTCCAGGTTTCTTTGGCCGCTTCCGACACTCCCCGTTTGGAGATCTCCCCTGTGTCGTTAGTTTTTAAATATTCTCTAATCTCCGTCCCAAACTCTTCTCTAAAGACAGGGTCCCTCCACAGGATCTCGTTACACCTCCATTTCCCGCCCCTGGTCGGTAAGTGTTCCCATCGTATAGCAACTGTGACCATGTCACAGTCGGACCATGTTATTGGGGTGATCTCAGAGTGTGATGCAATGGCGTACAGCTCCCGTGAGAGGTAGATTTAATCTATTCGAGTAAAAGTATTGTGTGGGGGAGAGTAAAATGTGAATCCTCTTGCGTCTGGGTGCATTTCCCTCCATGCATCAACCAGCGTGTATACCTGCATCCTGCTTACATAATCATTATGGTCCCCTCTCATTTCGTTGTTGACAGTTGGATTACCCGCCTTACGATCTAAGCTGGGGTCAGCCCACAGATTGAAGTCCCCACCCTGTACAACATGTCCCGTAGCCTCCAACATTATTTTGGGGATGGTTCTGGAGAGGAATCTGTGTTGCCCTACATTGGGGGAATAGATCGTGGCTATCGTTACCTCCACGCTCCCGATGGTTCCCACCACCAATAAGGCTCGCCCTTCCGTGTCTGACCAGGTTTTAGTGACTTGAAAGTCAATTCCCCTTCTTATAAGGATTCCCACCCCCCCTTTGCGCAATGGTCCAGAGCCCCAAAACTCCAAGCCGAGACGTTTCCCTAGGATAGGTCTTTCCTCTCTCTTCATATACTTGGTTTCCTGCAGGAATAGGATGTCCATTTTGGCTCTTCGAAATTCCCTTAATACTAGCGACCTCTTGGTCGGTGAGTTAAGCCCCTTAACATTAAGCATCCCCACTCTCCAAGGGGTCCCGCGTGCTGACTTCAGGGGTAGCCATTTATTTGTGATATTTGATTATTCATAATAGTAAGCAGCCATTCCCTGTGGTTCATGCCCCTAACCAACATCGATGTTTTCCTCTCCTTGGCAGTAATTGAGAAAACTGTTTGTCTTTCCATCCCCCATTTCCTGTTTACCCTCCCTCCCATTGTGTGTTATCTACCCTTTCCCTTCCTTGCTCCCCCTACCCCCCATTTGACGGCGTCCGAGGAGGTCCAGTTAGCACTGAACTAGCAACGAACCACCAGTAGGGACCATTGTCACATGGTCCTTTAATCAACAGTAAACATCACATTAGTCTGAGCCCCCAACCCAACCACCCCCCTTCAGCTACTACATACAGCCATCAACAATTGCTTTTTTGCATTGGACCAATAGCAGCCTCTGGCTAAAATGCACCCATAATATCAAGATAGTTGCTGCTGGTTTAGTTCACTTGTCCCCCTCTGGGGAATTGTTACCTCGCCGAAATTTTCTCGACCCTTTAATCCTCTGTCTCTTAGGTCCTCGAGGTTTCCACTCACGCCCTTCAGCCCTGGGGGCGTCTCCATCTTCCCCTCGTCCACAGGCATCAACGAGGTCGGATATGCATGCCTTTACCTCCCTCTCCGATTGTAATCTAATTCTCGTGCCCTCGTGTTCGAAAGAGAGCGAGAAGGGGTATCCCCACCTGTATCGGGTATCCCGTTCTTTCAGCCATTTCGTCAGAGGGCCACACATCCTTCGCAGCGCCAATGTCATAGCAGATAGGTCTTGATATATGGTTACCTGAGCTCCTTTAAGGGTGATCACACCCCTGCGTCTCACCTTCTCGAGAATTTTCGCCTTGTCCTGGTTTCTGTGGAAGTGGGCGAGGACCGATCTCGGGCCTCCTGGTGGACCACCCGCTCTGTGGATCCGTTCAGTTCTTGGTTCGTCAATCTCGTCATCGGCTGCCAAGATTTTGATGATGTCGTGAAGCGTTGCTTTTAGGCCTTCCCCCCGTCTCCCCATCCTGTTCCGGGATCCCAAAAAAACATAGATTATTTCGCCTCTCTCTGTTTTCCAAATTGTCCATTTTCAGTCTGTGCTCCTCCTCCTGCCGTTCAAGGTCTGTGATTCTATGTTCGAGTTGTGTTTCCAGAGTATCTATGGCAGCCTGGTTATTTTCCACTCCCTCCAGTCTGTCTTCATTCTTGTCTATGCGTTGGGTGATTTTGTCAATCCTGCCCCCTATATTGACACCCATATTCTTTATCTCCGTGAGAAGGCCTGCTATGTCGCCCTTTGTGGCCGCTGTCTCACAGTGTGCCATAGATTCGGTCGCCATCTCGGGGGTGGTGGGTGTGCGGTTGGAGGGAGCGTAAGCGTATGTGGATAACTTTATTTTGGCTTGCATATATTTGTGAACTGTGCCTCGTTGTCTCAGTTTCGAACTTGCCGTGGGTAGGATGCACGGGCCTCACACTCGGGTCATTCCGCGTGCGTCCAGAGTATGTAGTCTTTTACATGCACACTGTTATACTGCTCAACTTGGTTTCTGAGGTCAGTTAGATTGGAGTGTAGATGTATCTGGTCACTTACACCTTAGCGTTCATTGAGTGGCTATTTGTGGCAGGGGAGGCACATGCCCCTAATCCGGGGGCTCTACCCTCTGCACTACAGTGCACACCGTTGGCTTCAGAGTGATTCCAGATATTGGGCGGTGTTCCGGGTCACCATGTTACTTGGAGGTAGGTGTGTGGGGTGCCTAGCTCCTGGTGGACCACGTTGAGCACTGTTCGTGGCCCCTGTGTTAAGGGGCTAGTTGTGCTGCCTTCTCTTGAAGGGATCGCAGAGGGGTCTGTGGGATTCACTCGAGACTCACGATCGATGCGATGCTGCCAGTTCAGTTCCGGTTGCTGGGGGCCTTCCAAGTCCGTGAATGCACCCCCCAACGCTTCTGGTTATCTTCACTTCACTCTTGTGAGCCGCCTGTTCTTTATGACTCCCTTCCCCTCACTTCTCTCTCCTCTCTCTTGGAATTGTCCTCCAGTTAAATGTCCAAAGGGTTATTGCAGTGTGCGGGGATCTTGGGGGCCCCCTGAGAGGGTGGGGGAGCCTGTGTGTATATGGAGCTCACAGTTCGCTCTAGCGACAGACAAACCTCCCTGTCTTACCACACACCTGTATTTCAAAGCACTCGACCCGTCTAGGAGGGCACCTCTGAAGTGGGCAGGTTCTCTCCGTCATATGCAGTCAATGAAATCTATTCCGCAGCACCCTTCAGAAGCCAGGGTGAGTCCAGGCGGGGTCATCGTCGACCTCACTATGGGTATGTGTTGCACCGAGAGTCACGAGGTTCCAGTTGACCCCCCCTGTCCCCCACCTACGTTGTTAGGGTACCAGAGTTCGCCCCTGGGGCCAGGGGTGAGCCGCCGTTCCTCCAACACACACACTTCACAGCGCACACCTATTTGTTTCGCTCCGGTATGATTCCAAGTGGACGTATTAAGAACCGGGCTCTAAGCCTTACTGATTATTAAGTTGTCCGAGGCTATGTGTGCCGTTGATTACTTGACTAGGGCAGAAGTAGAAGTGGGCCCAGGGCTTTCCTGATGTGCCCGGCGGTGTTTTTCAGGAGCAGGGGTGGGCCTGCAAAGGTATATAAGCGTCCGCGGTGCAGACCCCAGTGCCCGTGCTTTCCGTAGCTGCGTACAAGCAGCGTGTGTTTCAGACTAGGGAGCAGGGCTGGGGATGAGGGAAGGGAACGGCTCCGGAACGTGCACACTCATTGAGCCAAGGCCGTGGATAGTCGTGTCACAGTGCAGCCCGATCGGGCTCTGGGCACAGTCTTTCGAGCAGAGGGAGGAGATCGGTCCCCAGCCCCCCTCGCGCCAGGAAGCCTGCACAGTGTCCCCACTGGCGCCGTCTCCAACGCGGAGGGAGACCGTGACCGGGAGGATCCGGCACAGACCGGGGGGGGGGCGTCTCCAGGAGAATGCCAACAACAGGGGACAATCATACACAGGGGCAGGTACCTGTTCACCAGCAGCATCTGCCTCGCGCTGAGACCGCCAACCGTGCCGGCACTCTTTGTCGGGTCCACGTGCACCGCGCAGGTCTTCACTTGTTGGTCACGTCGCAGCCCGGACGGACCAACGCAGCCGTTGGTTTCTCGGGGAAGGCGGCTCCGATTCTCTCCAAATTTTCCACAGAATGGAGGGGCAGCATTCAGACAGTGCTTGCTGGAGTTGGGGATCTGGGGGGGTTGCAAAGTGGGGGCTCAAGTCCACTTTTCGGACCACGGGCGCGGAGCTCACACGATGAGCAAGATCTTCCACGCGCCCCCTGGTGGCCAGATCCTTTGTTCTCTTCTTAATAGAATCCTTTTCAACTTTCACTTCTGCCACTTCTCATCTGCATACCTTCCACAGACCTTCCATTGAGCACCAGCGCGGTGCTGGTCCACTTTGTCAAAGGTGTTGTATCTTACTTTTAAAGTTGAATCACTCATCAGCAGTTCAACTTTACTTGCTTCTTTTGTCACAGGTGTTTTAAAAATGTTCGTTCCAGTGCCTGCCATACAATGTTGGTGCTTGCAACCTTGGCTTCAACACAGACCGGTCTTGTATCGGTCACCCCTACTCACCGGCTGTGTTGACTTCACTGACAATGCTTTGTTCTTCGAGGCAAGGACGGTACGACGGCAGCTGCTGCTTCTCTCCGCCTTGATTGTTGACGCGGGAGGGCACGATATCTTCGACACACAATGCAGGATTCTTGGTTGCTCGTGGTTGCTTTCAAGCGACTTGAGTGCGAGGCGTTCTTTTTTGTTCAGATTATCCGGATATTTGAGGTGTTTGTCAAAGAGTTCGTTAATCTCAAGGAGGATGCGGTTTTCGTAGGTTAGAATTTCCAGGCATATCATATGCGACAGTGGAGTGAAAGTCGAGGGTGGTCTTAGTCCTGTCGATTTAGGAGGGTCTTTTTCAGGGCTGTCTCTGAAGAAGTACTTAAGTCTTATCGTACGGAAATTTTTTGAAGTTCAACCTTTGTATTAAATCTGTCTGCCAGTGTGGTTGGAATAAAGCTGAGACCTTTACTCAGGCACTGTTTTCATCAGTTGAAAGGTTATGCTTACTCAGATTGAAGATTGGTATTACCATGTCTGGTTCCCGGGAGGCATTCATTGTCACGTTCTCATGGGGTGTTGCCGTTGTTGTCTCGGTCTGCTTCTTTGGCCGCGCCCTTGAAAAAACTTTTGTTGAGAGACTTGGTTTGAGGTGGAAGGTGCTGAGTTGGTGGAATCGGAGTCACTACTATTTGAGCTATTGGAAAAGGTGACAAACTTTTTTTGGGCGCGACGTGGGTTCTGTCTCTTTTTCTAATTAGTCAGATGCTATTTCCTGACACGGGCGATTAACTATATATTTTCAATCCAACCGCCCGATATCTGGTGTTATTCCCACAGTTCTGTAACCCACATTTGTGCACCTACCGGACGATTCCCTATCATTGATTCACACGTGAACCTCTCATTAGATATGGGTAATATACCACTGTTCCTTTTGTATCATGCACACCGGCACGTATTTCGATTAAAACACGGTTGATCCTCAATAATCAAACCGTGGCCTCTATGAAGCAATCGAAATAGTTCCAAAATTAATCTGCCTTCACTTTGAGCACCCAATTGCTCCACTTAATCAGCAATGATCTCTTGCAATCCCTCGTCTAAGACTTACAATTTCTACAATCTAGACGTCCCTGGAACTTCATGAATCCGTGACATCTTCAGCCAGCTCCAGTCCACTTGTTTAAATAACTGCCCCAGGTATGTTCATAAACACTGCGCCATAAATTATGACAAGCAATTTGACAAATAAGGTAACCGCTTGGTATCCCCTTCTCTCTCCTTATAGGTGTGCTACACACTAGGAACTATCCTATTTCTGCCAGTACAAAGAACAGGCTGTTTGCATTTACTTGGGTTCAACTAACGACATTACAAAGGTAAGCCTTTGTTCTGCAGCCCCGAAACACTTATCCATACCTTACGGTCACCCATTCCTGACACACAGAATGGCATCTGCCTCCTTAGGTCTTGACATCGCTTGGTCCTCCAGTGACCACGTCCTAATGACAGTTCGGACCCTTCAACACACTTGCTATTTTTTAGCACCTTCTGAACCAGAAACATCAACCTTTTCATTTGTCGACAACAACAGCATACTACTAATGAAAAGTAGTATAGGAATCTGTATAAATATCTATGCTACTGATCCTCACTTGAATGTGAAGTGCAAATATTTGAACTTGTAGTGCCCTTGGGCTTATATGTTTTTTAAGGTCTAATCCTGTGTACCTAGACCTACATTTTTTATATGCGTGTCTACATTTTTTGATTTAATTAAAATTAACTCCTTTAACTCGCTAGCCTTGTATGTGACCTCTATCAGCCAGTATTTGTTCAACCTAGCCTGCTGCTTTTCATGCCTACCTCCAATGCAAGGTTGAACAGGGGTAGCTGTTGACTCTGCTCTCTTCTCTTTATATGTAACTTACCTTCCTGAGTCGAGCCCCCCTTCAACAAAAAAACAAGCCCCCCTCCACCCCCCCTGCCCTACATTTTTCTGCTTGGCCACCTGGATAACGGATCCCTGGGGACTAGTGGGTGAGACCCCTTCTACACAGTCACTTTTGGTGTTCTCTGGCTTCAGAGCACCAACATTTTACATTTAAACAAAGTTAGATCAGTAATAGAACACTGCAATATAGCAAAGTAAGTGAAGAAAGAACAAGATAATAACTAATTTGAAGAGGTAATCTTTAAGAAAGAAAGGAATTAAAACACAATATACAACCTTGTAATTATGTGGTTCTAAAAAGTCTGTCCCTTGCTAGGGGAGGCTGGGTCTAGTGCCCTTACAGTCACAGGTCCCAATAGAACTCTTTGCAGGAGGCTAAGAGTCTTAAATATTGTTTGCACACGTCTTAGCAAAGCCAACAGGCAGGTTGTAAGTGTTTCAAAGTTGAAGAAAAATAGGAATTGAGTTATTAGAAGATCCTCTCCCAGTCAAACCACCTTAGGGTGAGCCCAGATGAGGATCCTTGACCAGTGACCAGAACTTCACTGATCACGGTCAATGCTCTCTCTAGGCTGGACTACTGCAACAACCCCTTTCTCAATCTGCCTAACTCTACACTTCGCCCTCTACAACTCATCCAGAACAGCACCACAAGACTTATCCTTGGCCTCAAGCCCAGGGACTGCATCTCTCCACCCTGAAATCTCTTCACTGGCTCCTGGTGGCTGCAAGGATCAAGTTAAAGACCTGTATCATCCACAAGGCTTTCTGGGGGGCGGTGCCCTCGCTATCTCCAACTCGCTCTTCCTAATAGAGCCCTCCGCTCGTCTTCTAATTCTTCACAGGTGAGTCGCTTGTCCAAGCAGAGCTTGGGGGTAGATCTCTCTACTCTGCAGGTGCCTCCCTCTGGAACTGCCTCCCTGCCTCGCTCTGCCTTGAAATGCATCTCTTTAAGTTCCGAAAGCTCCTCAAGGCCTTCCTTTTCTCCTCTTATTTCTCTCTTACTCTCCCCTGCTAACCTTCCCTTGCTCCTGCACTGCTCTGCTGACTGGCTGCTTGGTGGTGTTCTGAATCTTGCAGGATACAAGGACCCCCTCGGTCCGGTCCCCCTGCACTTGCCTCCTGGCCTTCCTGCACTGCCGCTTGGCCTCACTTGCACTATCGGGTTGTGATGATTCACAGAGGGACCACATCAGAGGCTCCTGCAATCACTGGGCCCACTGCTCTGTGTTTTGGTTCTGTTGGCGATGGTCTCAGGGTATCTGGTGCAGAAGTCACTTTTGGCATCTGTATTTAGGTCTGGCTAGTCAGCAGATCTGTGCTTTGGGGAGGTGATTCTTGACACTGGAAAGTTTGACAACCCTGACATTTGGAAGAAAGCACTACCACATTGTCAACGACCTCAGAGGCCCCCAAGACATGATGCAGTTCGAGATCAGTGATGGCCACTGGAAACAAATGACAGAAGTCGACTTGCATGGTGGAAACAAAGGAGCTAGTCATGCAAGTCCCCTCTTCATGCTGGAGAACTGCGACTGCATGGAGAGGCCACTTGTTTCTAAAGTTGAGGATCTGTAAAATCCCAAGTCGAAACTCGGGCAGCCGCCGATGTAATGAGATAGCCCACTGGATAGTTCTGGGACACCTCCAAAGGCTCCCAACGGTCGAGCAAGGGTCAAGATTGTTATTTCCCACTGGTCCAGGGGTCGAAGCACCAACAAACGCCTTCTGAAGATCACCAAAGGAAGCAGGGCTCCACATGGGTGGTTGAAGAAGGCATTGCTGGATGGATGCAAAAACAAGTTCTGGCCCCTCAGTAAATTTTATCCACTTCGAAGGGATTTGGCTCTAGTGTTGCTATGAAGAATTGGCTATAGGAGTCCTCCTTTTATCTAAACTTTGTGATGGAGTCTCTCCAAGCCCATCAATCGTAAGGATCTGCACCATTTACACTGTTAAGATGGATTACCAGAATCCGGCCTCATTGATAGATTATAGGAGGCCACCCTAGTTATAGTGAAAAGAAAACTCTGCGCGGTTAGCCAAAACCCAATCAAGGTAAACGTGGAGAGCAGTCAAGGCTATTCTCAGGAGAGTGGTAGTGCGGT
The DNA here is from genome assembly GCF_040938575.1 of Ambystoma mexicanum. Taxonomy (NCBI): domain Eukaryota; kingdom Metazoa; phylum Chordata; class Amphibia; order Caudata; family Ambystomatidae; genus Ambystoma; species Ambystoma mexicanum. Next base: position 1,115,559,480 of record NC_090930.1, read on the forward strand.
CAGGGGTCCACAATGAGTCCACACAGTGAAGCACACGATAGTTCAATTAAGACAGGAATGTATAAAAATACAAATATTTGTTCTAGGTCTTTACACACACTAAAATGTGAAACTAGCAGATGATATTATTGCACCATGCTCAATAATAAACATATATGCATTCACCACAGGTTGTTAAAATACATTCAAATGTCTTGATCAACACAGGAGGTAAATAAATTAATGCAATAAAGATGGGACCATGTCACAAGTGAATTTCCCTATCTTCAGCAGTCCAGTCCCTAAGAAGAATGGGTCCTTGTGCCCAAAAGTCAAAGGAATTAGTCTTTGGAGGTAAGTTTTTTTTTCACTTGTGTTGGTGAGTTCAAAGAAGATATTCAACAAGGTTACTAATAAATTGTGTTTTTATATTTCAGATACTACTACCCAGCTTCTATGACCACAAGGCAGTGGAATAGAATGTTAGGATACAAAGAGACTAGTTCCCAATCTTGTCCTATGGGGGACTGGGAGAGACAGATGCTTTGCGTTTACTTACAACCAGGCCCCCACTCAGACTTTCCCAGATGAGTGAGGGGTCGACTGTGGGTCGCTGGAGGTTGGATTCACCACCGTTAGTTCCGGTGACAGATGCCCAGGAGCTACAGGTGCAAGGATTTTTCCTGGCGAGGAACATATGCAAGATTCACAGATGCAGGCAAAGAGTTCCAGCGAATGCCACGTCACACAGACGATGGCAGCCGTCCTTCCACCCGTGCTTGAAGAAGCATATCTAGGACAGGATCCCTGGATGCTCGGATGCTGACATTCGGAGGAAAGGCAACTTGTACCACAAGCTGGCGACCACCAAAGTTCTAGGTGCAACCACTGAATGGCGACAGTCCATGTGAGGTAGCCCACGAGAGCTGGGCAGTCTACCGGTTGGTCCAGGGACACTTCCGAATGCTCAGGACGGCTCGATCCAAGAGAACACGTATAGACCAGTTGGGCCCACTAGTCAAGCCCAAGCCCACCAATGGAAAGCATCTGCACCATTCAAACAGCCAGTAAGTGTCCAATCGGGGACAACTACTGGTTTCACATCTGCCCGAGTAGCAGACTTTCTGGCAACAGTGATGTGGACGGGGACTGGACAGTCCCAGCCCCCTTCGTGGGCCACACACACACACACACACACACACACACGCACGCACGCACGCACGCACGCACGCACGCGCTCTCGCTCTCGCTCTCACGAAAGCAGCAGCTTTCACGGGCAAGTGCATGATATTATATGGACTTTCCTGACCTGAGATGACAGGAAGAAGGCCAAGCTACAAAATGGCCAAAGAACAAGAAAGTCTTTTGGCATGGCCATTTTAGGATACCAGCCATGTTTAGTAGCCATACGCGGTAAACGAGAATGTGCACATCAGAAATAATGCAAAAACAGCAAAATTGTAACTGCTTCTACCAGTTTGTGGGTAGTGTGAGGGTTCAGTAATGAGAGCCGCACACATGGTTGTCATATTTTCACAAGAAGATATTTATTAAAAGAAAAAGGGTTGGAAAATGCCTCTATGACGCATTGCTAAAGAGGAGTTTCCCTGCCTATAAATCAAAACTAAGGATCTGTCTGTGTCAGGATGTCAATAATAGAAAAACTGTCCTTGTGTCCAAAACGTCCTTTTCTGACCCTCACACTATAAACAAATGGCAATGTGTAAGGAAAATATATTTTATTGGGCAAAACGTGTTCCAACAAAAATGTTCTCCAAGGTGGAAGCCCTTGGTTCCAGTGGGTGGATGCCTTCCCCTGGATTCCTAATTATAAGAAGAAAGTCACTTTTGTAAACAGTTCCTGGGTATCTTGTTTGGACGTATAAGATTCCTGTTAGGCAACCAAGTCTTTAACAGTCTTTCTTTAATGCAATCTTCTTGGTGTGGATAGCAATGTCTTTCTTTAACATTCAACTTTGCAGGTTTCAATGAATAAATGCAAATCTTTACTTTAACATTTCTTGGGGTCTTCCAAATTGCCTGATTTACTCCCCTGCCAGGTTTCTTTATGCAATGCCAACTGCCTGTAATACACTCCTGCCAGGACATATATATATATATATATCATTTGCTTGTCAGGATTTCTCATATGCTTCACTCGCTTGGTGTCTTTGGTTTTCCAAGACTTCTCATATATTTTGCTCATCTGGCGTCTTTAATTAACCATGCTTTGCTCACATGGTGTCTTTGATTTACCAGGACTTCTCATGTGCTTCTCTGTATCGTCAATATTGTAGGTATGGCTCTCGGGTTGAGATATATACTCTTGGTAAGGTTTCTTTAAGTTGGGCCCAACATTTACACTTCAAATATTCACAGTTCATTGGGGTTTGCCTTTTAGCCTTCCGGTATTCAAACAAGCCTTCTGTTGTATTCACATGGCTATAATGTTCAAAGTACTGTTGGCGCAGTCGTCGGAATGCCCCTGGGTCTCCACTGGCTTTGGGCAGACTCACCAACTTTCTCCAGCGTCTCCGGTCGGGTTTGCGCTTCTGCGGTGTGCTGCTTCCACCCGCGTTCCAATCTGGAGGCTGTATATATCCTTCCAGCCTGCCTCCCGGCTCTGCGTTTGCACGTCTGCTTCCCTTTGGGATTCGGAATGGAGAAAGCCAGCTTCTCGACTTGCCGAGTGGCCAGGATTTTCCTCATGGCTCCCAGCATGTCCACGGCACTTCAGTCTCTGGCTCGGCATTGCTCCCTTGGCGGCCTCTTCTGCTCTGCCACACCGGTACGTGCTCTTCGCAGTTGGTAGCTCTTGAACAGGAGCCAACGTCTTCTCGTGCACTGCCTCCCCGAATAGTGCATTTACCTGGTATAAATGTCCCATGCACTGGTGCCTTGGAAAAACAGATAGCCTGCACATTGTGGTTCAAGGTCGTGGTACATGGTTCAAATTCCTGCATCTTCTTGGTCTTAGTACTTCGGGAATTCTGGGAGTTGAAGTACATAGATGTTAAAAATTTGAATAGTTCTCTTTACGGGCTTTACATAATGGAACTTTGGAAGAAAAAGGTGTTATGTTTAAGTATTGTGAGTTGGTGTTGTGTTGTGTGTTTGGCCATATAATTATGAAGAAGAGGGTTCACTTCTCCTACCAGAGGGAACACGTATCTGACAGTATGCCGTGAGGGTCTGGGACATCAGAGGCTGTTCCTCACAGGAAAGCTTCTTGGGTTTAAGGGGGTCTTCTTCATGGGATAGGGTGACATACCGCATCTAGTCCAGTGAAGTCATGACATCTCCCCTGTAGCTGTCTCATTCCATGTGATACTCCCTCATAAAGCTGCCCCAGGGTCAGGATCAGGTAGCGTCTGCCGTCCCATGGCCACATGGGAGGTCGTCACCGCCAGGGAATCTGTGATGACTCCTCTGGAGTCATCACAGTAGGCACATATAAAAGTAACCAAACGTCACATGTGTAAAGCTAGGGGGGATACTAAAGTATCTCCATTGCATTGCACTGTGAGGTGCTGTGTACAATGTAAGATGCAGGAATACAAAAGGGAGACAAAGTGTCCCACAACTGATAGTCTGAAGGACTGATCAGTTGTCCCACAACAAATGAGCAAAAGGGAGGGGTAGTGAAGCTGAAGACTTTACTTCCCTTCATAAAGTAAAGACAGGATCAAAAATAGAGCATAAAGAATGGGGTTCCATAGAAAACTGTGGAGGGAAAGTTGCACAAAAAAATTCTTAGCTAATAGTCATGTTCCCAAATTATCTCCTAGTCATTCAAGAATAGAAGTGTTGAGAAGACCTGTAGCAAACCTTGCTCTGCAGAGGTCGGCATGTAAACACAGAAAACTGGACTAAACCGCAAAGGAAAATTCTATTTAACGTACAAATGTCTCCAATCTGACTTACATGGTGTCCTTTTGCTTATGAAAGTTATAGTAATTATGTCTTGTGCAAAACAATTTTTTTGCTTCTCTTATGAACATCTTTGTCTTTTTAGCTCCATCCCCAAAATACTCCAATCTGCTCTGGTCTAAGGAAACCATCCATTTACCCTTCCAGTCTTTTAAATCTCAGACTAATGTCTGGACTCGGCTTATTGATGAATCCCATCTCAAAGCCACTTTCCCAATTGAAGGCTTCGAGGCTGACTTCTTTGCTTCCATTTGTACTATACAAGACCACAGCATGTGACACTGTGAGACACTGCTCTGGCTCGCTACTCTGCTGAGATACAGGGATCTTCCCATGACCGGATTTCCTCCGTATTTTAACCCACCCAATGATTTCTTCTTTGCTTTCCTACTAATTCTGCTGCTTTGTCCTGTTCAATTTCGACTCTTCCCCTCCATTCTCTTAAACTTGTACTTGTGTATTGATTGTGCTTGCTATTGTGAGGTGCATTTAAGACACAATGGGCCTCATTACGAGTTTGGCGGTGTGGGAAAAAACGTGGAGGTCATTCCGGTACCTCCATTTTCCCCACACCACCAAATTACAAGTTTTAGCAGAATTTCCACGTGTGGAAAAATAAGTGGTAAATCCGCTGATTGCTGGAGGAACAGTGGAGGATCTACCTCCAGTATGATGTTGGGGGTGAATCCTCCACTTTTCTTCCAAAACATTGGCGGAATTACCACTTGTAATTCCACCAGTGGTAATTCCCACCAAAAATCCCCATTGGAGTCCTATGGACTCCAGAAAATGGGGATATTTGCACCACCTACCACCACTTGTAATCCTGTGGTAAATCCACAGGACCGAATTAATGGTAACTGTAAATCCGTTTGGTGGTATTTCAGAGGATTTACCTCTGAAATACCTCTCCACTCGTAATAAGGCCCATACAGGTGTCAGCATTGTTCTGGACAGTTCCACGTGTTTTAATCGCGTGAATTGTAAATGTGCAGTTTACACTACAACCGTTTTCTCCTTTTTTTATAGTTGTTCCCCAAACCACCATCTAACCCACCTCATCATCGCTCTCTGCCACCCACCACAATCCGATCACCTACCTCAAATAAACACATATTTTTTTATTTTTTTTAATTATTATTGAAACACCATTCCGACATACTTCAATGCAAGCATTGAGACATCAGACTTTTGCTACAATGTAACCATATGTATCAAAAAAGGTTCTCTGGAGTAAGGTTCCATGAAACTATGAACGTCGCTTCGAAAGTCCTGGATGCAATGTTTGTTTCAGTTGAAGTTTGTGTCGAGTCTTAATGAGTCCATGTAATCAACTACGGCACAGCTTAATTTTATAAAATGTCCAGCTGCCGCATATGACCACCAGTCTCTACTATTACAGACCACTGGAGTATATCCTCCCAGATGCGTCGTCCGTTTAGCAATGGTTTCTTTGCATCTAGTGAGGAGATGTTCAGAAATTTCGATTTCACAGTGACAGAAGCGGCATATGTTATCTCTCACTTCTTTAAAGTGGCGGCTCCACATCATGTCTTTTGTTCTTACAGCAATATAGACGAAACTTTAAAAACTGCTCACGGTGATGTCGAGACAGGCAGTTTTTTAAGTAGTTGCTTGTAACGTTTAGCTTGTGTTCCCCAATTCCAGCATCTAAGGTGGTCGGCTTCAAAAGACATAAATCGTTATTCGAAATCTAACACCATTGTTCAAACTTTTTTTTTGCTGATTGTGGTCTCATCTGTAAATCATTCAAGGTGAGATCAGCAGTGGCTAAAATTGACAGCATGATTTGTTTCCACTCATCAAAGTTTTGAGTGCCCTATTTCGTTTATTACAGAGAAGATTTGAAAAGCAGGAACTGTTGGAGTCAGGTTCATCTTTCGCATTACTGTTAAAGATTTCCACATTACATGAGAGTGTAGAGAATTTAGTGAAAGTTCATATCTGATTTGAGTCATTGATATGTAGGTGGGAAGCTTCAAAACACGCCGCCAGAAGATTCCTTCCAACTTTTGCCAGAACGAAACGTCTATGTTCCAACCGGATTCTGATCCGAAAGTGATTGCAGGGACTACTTTTTGGGCATTGACATTCAAGACCGGTGCTAGAGTGAACTTGCCATAATTTCTGTTCAACAAATGTCCCTGAATGCCAAATTGAGTCATTCAATTGACCATGTCAACCTTCCAGTGATGTTCATGAACTGAATTATTAAAAATGATTCCCAAGTATCTAATTGAATTTACTGTATCAAGACAGTTATCGTCAATTTTCCTTTTGAATGTTTTTTGTCTTTTTGGACAATTTTGGCCTATGATAATGATCTTGGTTTTTTCAGTGTTTAGCTCCAGGTCGTTTTTAAGCAGATAGTCATGAAGGTTTGTTAATTGGCTTTGCAGGCCTATCTGAGAACCACTTCGCTGGCGTATATTATGCATCCTATTTCGATGTTATTCAGTTTTGGTGGAAAACATCGCACATCTTTACGATGAGCTGGGATGTCGGAGATGAACAATTTGAAGAGTTCAGTAGCTAAAGGGCATCCCTGTTTCACACCTATGTTTGTTGGTATCCGGTTGGATAGGGTGCCTTGGTTGTTTAGTCTTATGCTGACGGTGGTTTGTGTATGTAGTGCTCTGATTGGCTCAATGAGGTTTCTAGGGCAATTCCAGTTTTCCAATTTTTTCCAGTTTGCTACGATTAACACTGTCAAAAGCTCCTCTCGGATCTATGAAAGTGAGAAATAATCTTTGCCTTTTGGCTTTCTAATTTGAGAATGTTTAGGAGCATCAGGTTCACCTCCACCCCCACGCCTTTTGAAAAACCTGTTTGCCGGATGTCGAAGATTTTCTCTGATGTAGACCACATAGCTAGCCTTTGACGTAAGAAAGAGGCAAAGATTTTACCTATGGTGTCCAGCAGGGCAATCGGGCGATAGTTGTTCAGATCCGCCCGATTGCCCTTTTTGTAAATCGGCACAATGATCGCATCTTGCCAGGAATCAGGTATCATTGCTGATGTGAGCACGCGGGCAAACAGGAGTTCCATGAAAATAGCCCATTCCCCCACGTTCTTTTTCAACATCATATTTGATATTAAATCTTGGCCTGCTGCGTGAGAGTTTTTCAAGGATCGTATGGCAGCTCTTATGTCTTTCCCTGTTATTTGGAGTTTCCAAGATGTCAGATCTTGTATAGAATTACTAGCGTCCTCTTTAGGTGCTTTGCGAAAGATGTTACCATAATGCTGTTCCCAAGAGTCTGCATCAATCTCATTTGATGGGGATGACTGGTGCTTCGAATTTCCTGCATTTAAAATTGCCCAGATTTCTCGGGATTTTTTTTGGACTAGATGCTTCATCAGGTACTCTGCTTTGTCTTGTTCAATAATCGATTTTTGCGATTTCAACCAATTGCGGTATTTTGCGCGACATGAACGTATTGCGTTTTTGATTGCAATTACGTCGCTGGCAAATTTGCGAGACTTCTTTAGGAATCTTATGTCTCATCTCATCACCTGTTTTGCTTGTGTTAGGATTGAAGATGAGAGATGTTTGTTTTTAAAGCCCATTATTCGATCAGCAGCTTTTACTGCAATAAAATCAAAGAGTAAGGGTGCATAATTTACAGACAGTTCTGTGTTATGCCGTAATCTCTGATTTATTTCCTCGATCATTGGTCTATTAATCTTCAGCCGGTTTCCGGCACTGTTTACGGAAATTGCGGAATCATATTTTCTTGGCTCTGTTGTCCATTCCACTGTGCAGGCCAGCTGAAGAAGGTTGTGGTCACTACTTGACATGGGGCTTACTGATAATCTCAAATCACTTTCAAAAAGACTTTGTGAAACCCAAAAGTAGTCAATTATTGATTGAGCATTTGATGATGACCAAGTTTTTTGGGGAGGTTGATCGCCCGGAACATGTCCGTTTACCATGTTGCAATTTCGAATCTGTAGCGCCTGCCTCCATTTTGACTCCCGACTTTTTACTTCATCATGTGGTAATAATTTGAACTGATTGGTTACATGATCATATTTGAACCAAGAACAATTCAAATCGCCTGCACAGATTATTGATAGATTCTTGTAGTTTAACAGTGTCTGATCAATACAAGTTGTTATTGAATCTATGAATTTTTTAATGCTTATTTTGGCCGGGTTCCAGTAACTATTTAGAATAAGCAGGTGTTTCCTTGTTTCCTGGTCTTCATTGGTGGTTTGGAGCAGTGCACTTTGCACAAATGGATTGGGACTGGAAGAATCAACGAGGCGCCAACTGGTGTTTATTTTGATCATGATTATCAAGCCAGAAGAAGGTCGCCCCTTTGCGTTTTTTATTGCCGGATTTAATAGTCAGGTATCCATCCCTTGATAAGGGCTCGCATAACCATGTCTCCTGAAGACAAATAACAAAGACCTTTTCCAGGTCAGCCTCGAATTTGTTGAATAAGTGGGTGAAACCCCAGGTGTTCGATGAGATAAATTCACGAGTACACTTATTGCTGTTGACTGATGGCTAACGTCGACCAGAGGTGTCAGTGTGATTGCCGTTTTTCACTGGAAAATTGCGGTTTGTGCGTGAGCTTTCTGTGATTGCCATTTCTCTACGAAGCTCAGCGCGACGTTGATCTTGCGTCCCTTTAAAGGTGTCCTTTGAATTGGACACCTGCATGTCGGACCTGAAGCTCGTCGGTTCCACCGATATATCGAATCCAAACATTAACAATTCCTCTGAAGCGTTCAGAATTGTGTTTCGAACTGAAACTGAGAATATATGTAGCAGAACCTGGTCTCAACACCTTTCAGTCGCGTACTCTACTATTCGTATATCCTCAGACAAAATCGTTCTAAGGGATGGAATGCAAGAAAATAACTTCAATACGTTTTTGCGGTTCAGGTTCAGGTCGTGATCTTCCCGATTTAGATTTTGTAGTTTCAATTTGCAGTTTGGGGAGCTTGCTCCAGATCTCCGAGATGAGGAGGCGTTTGAAGTGTAGCGAACCTGCTTTTTTTCCTGATGTGGATTTTTTGGGTTTAGCCATATAGGCAGATTTGAACAGTCCTCAGGCTTTGTCGACCTGTTCTCATGATTTGTCTCCTGCCCCGCTCTTGGATTTAACCTACTTTGGAATTCTCACTGAGTGTCGTCAGTGGCGACAATAGAGAGGATGATAGACTGATCGGATGTCACTTAGTCAGAGTAAGTAGAGAAATTGCATATGTCAATTACTGATCCTGATGACTTACTCATGAGACTTTCGTGGTCAGAGTCGACTCTTTGTCTCTTACTTGCTGGAGCGACGAGACGTCCTGCTCCACTGGGATTGTTAACTTCTTGAACAATTTTTTGGCCATCAGATTTTGGCTGTTCTGTTCTTCCGAATAAGCCAGCTCTAATGTCGGGAGTCACGTTTCTGATGAATTTTGGTGACTTTAATTGTTGAACACGTTTTTTGGGTCTGGCAGTTTTTTCCCAGGCAGCGAGTGCCTGCCTTTCAGTTGCTGGGATGTTTGGACTTGCCTCTTGGCAACCTTTATCGATTTTGCCGGTCCTTAGAAAATTCCAAATGAGGCAGCAGATATTTCAGAAGTCAGTTTTGGATTAAAACAAATTGCTTGTTTGTTCAGAAGTGACGCAGGAATGGACTCTGAAGGTTGCACAACCTGATTTCTAGCTTCTACTTGGACGGTCGTAGCTGGAGATTAACAAGCTGCATCAATATGATTCAAGGTTGGAACATTGGCATTTGTATTCTGTGTTTGAGGTTTCAATTTGTGAGAATCTTTGGTCGTTTGTGAGGGCACTTGGAAATTTGTTGGTTCGAAGCTTGGGTTCATCATGGCTGAAGAATGTCTCATCCATTTTACGGCTTCAAGCAGACCGTGGGATAAAGAATCGTCCTGACAGTGATGACGTGCTGCGAGGTCACTTAGACGCTCTTGCCACCTTATTGTTTGTTCTGCTTCTTGTGTCAACTGTAGTTGCAGGAAATGTGTCACAAAGTAGAATTTGGCCATCTTTTCTTTCAGAGTTATTCTGAGTGACGTCTGGTCTTTGTAAGCCCCGTGAAGTGTCTCGTACATCTTCAAAAATGGAAGGAGTGCCGCAGATGAAGCTGCCAAAACATTATTATAGATCTGCATTGCAGCTGCTGAGGACAAACTTGGCTTTGACTCGGTGCTGGTTTTGTCTGACAGACCTAGATGTGAAGTATTTGAGGTCTCCAGGTGTGGGTCGCTTACCAGCGACGAAATCACGGAGTGGTAACAGGGATTTCCTTTGAAAGTTCTGATGTTGTGAACTTAGATTTCACATTTCTCGATATTTTTTTTTTTTTTTTTTTTTTTTGGAGGAATCCTTTTTAGATGTTTGCCCTCCAGTTTTGGCGTGAGATGTGCTCGAGATACTGTCTCCTGTTCCACGGCAGTTTCGTTTGTCGTGTGATGACGGGCGAGTTTTATTGATTTTCCCCGTCTGAACGCGTCCCATATTATCACCTGATCCGTGAAGATATTCAGCATGGTCCTCATGAATGCGACTATGTTGATCTAATGTATGTTGCTGACTACCATTTGCATTCATGTAGCCATAGGAAGACTGAAGGGTATTTGTCCTCATATGTTCCTTTGTTTGTTGGAGCCGAAAAGCTCTCTGCGGCAAGTCAACAATTGCGGGGATGTTTCTTGCAGTCACATGATCTGTGTCGGAAGACAGCGAAGTTAATATTATTTCATCAGGTTCAAGTACACATTTGTTTCCCTCCTCGTCTTGGGAAGCTTCCATTATTTCTGCGTCCGTAAGTTTGAAAGGGGAAAAAAAATTGTCAACAGTTTCTGAAGTAATCTGGTTCGACGTGACCTGAGATGTATTATTAAATGAAAATGTTTGTGACAAATTTAGGCCAATCGAAAGTAGGTTGTCAAGAGTTAGTAGTGGTCTTTGTGAAGGTGCATTTTGTGGAACGGCCTTGTCTAACAAGGTACCTGCTTCAGATGAAGCGTTTGCATCGGCCTCCCTAGGCACAAGCTCTGGCACAGACCCCTCGGACCCCACAACCCCCACTGCCCCATCAGTGGAGGAGTCGGGTATAATGTGTCCTTCTCTGTCAGCTTGTAGTGGTAATGCGGGCAGCACGGGAGGTAGCGCAGAAGCCGTAGGATTCGTAAGGGCAAGAGTTGACGAGGTAAGAGGAATTCCAAGTTCTCCTGGTGACAAATGACAGTCATTTATTACTTGTTCTGACACCTCGTTGCTTCCCAATGAGCATGACGTGTTCGTAGGTAGAGCATGAAAAGATTAATCGTGTATGGGATGAATCGCAGAAGGCTCAGAAGTGGATGCAAGGACTGACTCTGATTGCTTTTTTCCTATTAGATCGACAATTTCAGGTGGCACTTTAGACGCACGTTTCCATGAGGCAGTGCTTACCTTTAAGGTGTCCGAAGCCGCGTCTGCCTTCAATGCTGTCCACGGATTCTTCATCCGTCGTCGTTGAATCGTTTTCCTCCTTGTTTGTGGGCCCCCCTGGCCGATTGGGCAGTCATTGCAACGGGTGCAACGAGGCTAGCCGTGAGTTAGCACAGACTGGTTTAATGCACGACTCTGCCTAAAACACACAGAATTGCCTGTGCGCACTACACAGAATAGGTAGGCGCTCAGAAGGGATCAAAGAGGTAATTCCTCTGCAGTCTCCGCGATTTACGCGCCACCAGCGCCAAACAGCCCCTCAACAGCCTCCAGGCCTTTACCCCTATCGGGCTTAATGCCGCAAGGGTGGCAGCCTCTGTGTTATGAAGGAGCCCAGGATCACATGATCAGAACACGTGTCAGATGTGGCCCCGCCTCCTCCAGGAAGCACGGTGATGGGGTGATGCCGGCAAGAGCCCTGTGACTGCTCGCAATGCCGGATAGGTAGTAGCAGCTTTCCACTCAATGTAAGAGAGTTCTTTGCAGTGAGTATTTAAAAAAAAGAAATTGGGAAAAAGGCGCAGTGCAAACCACACGTTTAAAATGACAACGTGTAAAATGCCCAAGATGAAAACACAGTAAGCGGCTCTGGACATCCCACCTTTCTGAGCATGAGGCTAGTAGAAGATATTTATTTAACCCTTCATTTTCTGATGTGAATGGATGCTTGCTGGAGTTCTGTTTCCATTCCCTTGTGTGATTTATTTATTTTTCTTATTGCATAATACTTCATTTGCACTATCTTATCGTTTTACTCTCATTTATAAATTAGAATGACATCTTATATTTTTTAAAGTGTTCATTTATTTTTTGTAATTCAATGGTTATAACACCAATGAAAAGACAGGTTTTGCCTTTTGGGAATGATGGACTTGATCAACTCATCAACACTCCTCATGGAACCGCTCCATACCAAGCCCCATAAGTTCAACAAGGATAGTCACTTCATGACCTGGGCTTTTTCACACCTTTCATTAACATTTAGGGAATGGAGGATGTGCTTCGGCGCTGGGCCATTTTGCTTGCGTACAGTTGTTCAGATGTGGATCTCTTGCAACCTAAGAAATGCTTCGTATTCTATCCAGAATAAGTGCAAGAAGTACAAGAGAATTCACTGTTCTATAACGGATTCGGAGGGCATGGCGTATTTTATTCCCAGTTCCCCGCTGTTGCTGCCCTCTTGCATTTGTTATTTTACAGTCAAAGGAGCTTCCCTTGTCAGGTGTGGGTAAATCATTGCCACGTCTTAGTTTCTAGCGTCTTCATCTTAATTCTGAAGCCAGTTTTTCACAGCAGTACAGGACTTGTCAAGAGAATTGTTAAATGAGACACACAGGCCCTTTCGCTTTGTGGCACAAATGCCATTTTCTTGTTCTCTCTCGGTTGTGACCAGTGTGATCCAGAATGATGACCTTTGCCGGTGTCATTCATGCCAGAATTTAGTCCAACTCTTATGGTGTTGATGTCTTTTGGGCGACGGAGGGTGAGGGGGTCACTAAACTCACAAAGGAACCTCCTATATGCCCTGAGTTGAAAGTATAAAACCTCACATCTTTTTTTTTTACCCTTGTCTCTAGAATTTCTCGATTATTCCCCCAAAATGCAACAATAAAACTCTGCCTGCTGAGATTGTTGATTGAGACATAACATTCTCTGATTGCTTTAGTTTAGACTTATTTCCAGAGCAAGATTCCTCTGCACTTGTCTTTCATTGTTTTCATTTTTTCATTCATTTCCCCATTGATTTTATTATGAACCAGTTACTGAGTAATGTCAGTTCATCAATAAATGACCAACCCTTCCCCTCCTCCACAACTCCCTGCTCGTTACAGCTTATAAAGTGGGTTACATCCATTTATATTTCTGACTTGTGCAAGCTGTCAGTTTTTTAAATTTTCAGTTGTAATTCTTGCATCTCCCAGCAACACCAGTACTTTTTCCAACTATATGAGTGGTTATCTGATTTTCTTACTTTTGGCTAGCTTTGATTTTATTAAATATTTAACAAGTCTTGGTGGTGGGTTTCTATATGGTTTCTGAAAACCTTCCTTGTGAAATCCTATGCTCTTACATGTTTTACTATGAAACTAGGAGGGTACAATATGTATTGAAACATCATGCGCAATTGGTGATAATATAGAGATCTTAATACCTGCTCATAACAGTACTAAAAATAGTTTGAAAACGGTTTCATTTTTGGTTGGGCAAAACTTTACAGTTTGTTGCCAACTTGGAAAACAATCTGTCTGGACATACAGAATTGTGAGGAAATGTTGCAAACTACTTTCTTTCTGGTGATTATGTGGAAGATTTTAATAAAATATAAGAACTAGAGAATGTAATGTTCACATTGTGCCAGGATTTTTACCATTCCCTCTATTTTTTCAGGTGAAAATAAAAGAAGCCACAGGACTGCCATTGAATCTCTCCAACTTTGTCTTCTGCCAGTACACGTTTTGGGACCAGTGTGAGCCGACGGTAGCACCACCCATGGTGAACCCAGACATGCCTTCCCCTTGGAGCAAGGAGGCCCAATTCACTGTGAAATTTGCTCAGTCTAAAGTAAAGATGATACATTTTTAATCCAAAACTGTGACCTAGATGGTTTTTGCTCTTAAAACATGTAGAAATTGCTTTTACAATTTTCAGGAGCAGGCTACTGCTAAATCTCTTACAATATAACAAGTAAAATGTTTTTAAACGCGTTTGTGTGTGTATATATATGTATATTTCTGAGGCTTGTGGAATCTGCTTAGAGCACATGCTGTGCATAGGTCGACATCTAGTGGAAGCTGCAGAGTATTACAGTTTGTTTTACAAAACTCGAAAAAGGGGCATCGAACTAGGGCGTGCCAGTAATACTATCCCTAGTGTGATGTCCACTGTACCCATGATGCCTCACGCATTTAGGACCCTCGGATTGTTTGTTTTTTTCTGCCATACCAGTCGGACGCATGTTGCGGAGTTCCCTTGGCATTTGCTAATTATACTACAATTATTGTTAAAACCTCCCTCTTCTTTCCACCCTACACTGAAGATCGACGCCGGTGAAGATCGAGGAAACCAGCTGTCGAAACTCCACGACGGGCCTGCCAAATTGATACATATGGAGAGTACTCCTTTCAAATTCTGCCCTAAGTGTAACAGGAAGTTCCCCAGGGTAGATGAGCACAATATGTGCAATTTGTGTCTCCCACAGAGACCCTCCCGAGGCTACCTGTCGAGCTTGCAAGCTCTTCAAGCCAAAAATACTTAAGGACCGCTCCACTAAACGCTGGCCCACTATGCCAGGCAACGGGAGGCCAGGGACGCCGAAGGGTCTTTTAGCGATGGCAGCGACGCCGCCGTTTCGGACGGCGAGGGCAGAAGGGTGATTTCAGACACCCACGTGCAAGCCACCAACCCCGGAGGACTGGCCAGCAGCTCAGTTATGGGGACAGCACCTGGCGGCATTAGCGCAACACACAACACTTCCACTAAGCACATCAGCCCCGGCCGCGATTCGACACGCGTGTCGAGCAATCGGCAGCGGAAGACACCGCGAGAGCGGTCCAACGATTCTGTGTCCTCTGGACGTTCTCGTTCGAGATCGCCACATGACCAAGACCAACCATCCGCGGTTGGAAAAGGTGTCACACTCCCAATACTCCCGGAGGCCCGATCATTGGAAGGCGATTCGGACCACTATCCCCAGTCAGGATGCGTAACATCTACTCCTGAGATTCAACGCCCTTCCTCCAAGACCTCCAAATCTCGACGCAAGGTGTCAGATACCAACTCCGAATCTCGACGTAAGACGTCGGGTTCCTCGAAGGCCCCGAAAAGCACTGGGATACATTCCTCTAGTCATGGGAAGGGGGAGAAACAACACAAGAAGCCTTCAGAACACTATGTTCATAAAGAAAAACAAAAGGCCCCTAAATCAGTAGGAAAATCTAAGGTCCCTAACCCTCCCACTAAGGGGAAAATCACCCCACCCACTGCTCACGACATGGGTATGGAAGAAGAAACAGAAGAGGTTGTAGTTATCCCTAGCTCCAAGGAATGGAGCTCAGCTGATATCGACAGGGTTATGAGAAGAATGTCATTTATGGCAGACTTCTATGAAAAAGAAAATAATTATTTTCATAGTTATACCAACACACCAGCTACCTCGGCCCCTTTGGGGTCCAAGGATTCTCAACCCCCTAATAAAAAACCCTGCTCTGATGCCCAGGTGCAGGATTTGGTCAAAGACCCTTTGGTCATTGAATCTTACCATCCCGAGTCATACTGTGATGAAACACACCCACGAATTATGGAAGACCAGGGAATGATGAGGACCAGGAGGAGGAGGAGGATGAGGCTGAAGCCTACATTCTTGACTCCCCAATTCCTAAAGAACCCCCGGTGCATAACTCACCGGTAGATAATCAACCACTCATCAACAAGGTACTGGCCAAGGCAGCAGCCCATTTTCAAATTGATACACAAGGTGTTCAAGAGGACAGGGATTTTGCAGAAGAGATCCTGGGTGACAAAAGAGCCATTGCTCAGGCTATCCCTATATTAAAGTCTGTCCAGCGTAGAATTGACCCCTCACTGGTAACTCCTAATCTTACTAGTGCGGTTAATCCACGAATTGAAAAATTATTACGTGCTGCACCTTCACTTTAGGGGCCAATTAAAACCCGACTCCCTGGTAGTAACATCCACCAGAAAAAGGGCGGGTACACCTCTTGCTTCTTCGGAAGCACCTCCCGATAAAGAGAGCAAGAGACTATATACTCTCGGCAGGAAAGTTGCCACCACTTCTGCCTATCAGGCACCAATTGCAAACAGCACAACTGTTTTGGCAAGCTATAATTGCCACCAGTGGGAACAGGTAGCTGCTTTGGTATCCTCCGCACCTGAACCACTAAAGAGCCAGTTGGGTCAGCTGGCAGCAGATGGAAGGTCGGTATCGGGATGCATTCTGAAAACGAACTTTGATGCAGCAGATAATGCTGGAATACTAATCGCAGAAGGCACTGTGATAAAGTGTCACGCATGGTTAAAGTCAGGGTTCAAACCAGAGACCCAAGCCACCCTTACAGACATGCCGGTAGAGCCGGACGTACTATTCGGCAAGGCAGTGGAGGAAGCCTTAAAGACAGCTAAGGATGAATATGAGACCCTAAAATCTCTTGTACAACTTAAAAATAAACCCTCAGGACAGAGGGGAAACTCTAATTTTCGTCGCTTTCAAGGCCAAAGCTCCCAGAGGGGTTCGAACTACTATCAAAATCAAGGAACCTCATGGGGCAACAATCAGTTCCAAGCATCACAAGCCTTACACAGAGGGCAGCGCAGAGGCCGCACTAGGGGTGGAGGCATCCCCGCCAGAGGTGGTACGCCACCCAGTAAACAGTGACATTCCACTTCAGGTCCCCTCCCTTGCATCCCCAGTAGGGGGGGGGGCACATCTCCACCTTCACCCACGCATGGGAGGGGATTACTTCGGACAGATGGGTGCTGTCCACAGTGTCCGCAGGATACTGTATAGAACTACTAGAGTGCCCCCTCGACCATCCCCCAAGACAGAAGGTGCACTCGTTGGAGTACCTGAAAATCCTTCTCGAGGAGATCGCCATTCTACTTGCAAAGACGCCATAAAACTCGTCCCGGGCAACCAGGTAAACAGGGGTATTTATTCAACCTACTTCCTTGTGCCAAAAAACGATCTAACAATGAGCCCAGTATTAGATTTGCGCCCTGCAAAAAAGTATGTCAAGCCACAAAAATTCTGCATGACTACACTCCAAGAGGTAATCCTCCCACTAAAAAAGGGGGATTACATGGCAACATTGGATATGAAAGATGCCTATTTTCATATTTCGATGTTCCCAGCGCACAGAAGATTCTTGCGTTTCAAAATAGACAACCAGCACTACCAGTTCAAGGTGCTGCCCTTCGGTATAGCCTCAGCTCCAAGGGTATTCACCAAGGAACTGGCGGTGGTGGCGGCGCACCTATGCAGGGAGGCAATCCCAGTGTACCCTTACCTGGACGACTGGCTCATCACAGGGGAAACCCCCTTAATTTGCAGAATAAACATTCAAAGAACAGTCAACCTCCTCTTATTGGGCTTCTCAATCTACGAGAAAAAATCAAGCCTGGTGCCAAGCACCTCAAAACAGTTCCTAGGAGCTGTCCTAAACACTCAAGAGGGGTTAGCCTTTCCATCAGAGGAAAGAATTTGAAATCAGTTGATGCAAATTCCTCAATATCAGGCCGGTCGCCAAATAAGGGTGCGCAAAGCGATGCGTTTGCTAGGCATGATGGCATCTTGCATTTACCTGGTTCCCCACGCGCGCCTGCGCATGCGACCCATGCAGGAATGGTTGGCGAAACAGTAGTCTCAAGCAAGTGGTCAATGGGACAATCTAGTGGTTGTTTCGCCAACACTAGTACAGAGTCTTCCCTGGTGGACAAGAGAGAATCCTACAAAGAGAAACCCTTCTACGTTCAAGAGATACAGGCCGTTGTCACAACAGATGCCTCCCTAGCAGGGTGGGGAGCCCACTACCTGCACCATACAGCTCAGGGTCTCTGGTCTCACACAGTGGCTCAGAACCACATCAATCTGCTAGAACTTTTGGCAGTCTTCAGAGCACTTCGGGCATTCGAACCCCTCCTATCCAACCTGTCGGTGCAGATCCTAACAGACAGCACGACAGCGATGTTTTACTTAAACAAACAAGGGGGCACTCATTCGCCAAATCTGCCCAAGCTTGCACAGAGAATTTGGAGATGGGCAATCAAACAGAAGATCTACCTGTCATCCCAACATGTTCCAGGGGATCTCAACTCGCTAGCAGATGCTCTGAGCAGGGATCCCCTTCCAGAAGAACACGAGTGGACAATACACAAAGAAGTCGTAGAAGACCTCTTCTCTCAGTGGGGTTTCCCCACTATAGACCTATTTGCCACAAGCGAAAACAGGCAATGCCCAGACTTCGCATTCAGGTTCCCCCAGCCAGGCTCCAACGGGAACGCCCTATGCATGAATTGGTCAGGGATGTTTGCCTACGCTTTTCCACCAACCCCTCTGATGAGGAAGGTGGTCAACAAGATCCACAGGGAACCGATGACGCTCATCCTAGTTGCTCCTATGTGGGCGAGACAACCATGGTACCTGCACCTATGCAAATTAGCGGTGTGCGACCCTATCAGACTCCCGTGCCGGTACAACCTACTCTCCCAGCATGAGGGCCTAACAGTGCATCCTCAGCCTAACTCAATGAACTTGGCAGCATGGCTCCTGAAGTCCAACTGGGGTCCTTCCTCTCTGACATCTTTTCCTCTACCTGTGGTGTCCCCCATGGATCTAACCTCTCTCCCTGGCTGTTCAACCAGTATCTGGCACTCCTTGCCCACCGCATCGCTGCTCTCTGCCCCAACTTTCAGTGCTACGCGGATGATGCCCAGCTCATTTTCAGGCTACCCTCGTCCTCCTCTTCTCCTTCCCTCATCTCTGACTGTCTTTCTGCTATCCCGGAATGGTGTGCTGCCAATGACCTCTGCCTTAATGCCAGTAAGACTGAGATTCTACTCATCGGCACACCCACTCCCTCCTTCCCTGCAGCTCTCTGGCTGGCCTCTCTTGGCCCTCTTCCTGCTCCTACCTGCAAGGCAAAAAACCTTGGGGTCATCTTCGACTTCACACTCTCCTTCTCTCCTCACATATCTGACGTCTCTAAGAAGTCACACTACCAGCTACACCTCCTCAGAGGTATCCTTCCTTTCCTCTCCTTCCCCCAGAAGCTCACTGTCTCCAGAGCCCTGGTTCTCTTGAAGCTGGACTACTGTAACAGCCTCTATCCAAATCTGCCTGCCTCTACTCTCCGCCCTCTGCAACTCATCCAGAACAGGACTGCGAGACTTGTCCTTGGCCTCAAGCCCAGGGACCGTATCTCTCCAGGACTGAAATCGCTACACTAGCTCCCAGTGGCTGCGAAGATTAAGTTCAAAACCCTCTGCATTGTCCACAAGGCCTTCTGGGGCCTGCGGCCAAAATACCTTCAACTCTCTCTTCCTAAATATCTTCCTTCTCGAGCACTTTGTTCATCCGCCTCCAACTCCCTCCGGGTCAGCCGCTTCTCCAAGCAACAAGTTGGGGGTAGATCTCTCTCCGCAGCAGGGGCCTCCCTCTGGAACAGCCTTCCTGCCTCCCTGAAACTTGAGGAGAACCATCTCCGGTTCCGGAAGCACCTCAAAACCTTCCTCTTTGCTTCTGCTTTCTCTCCCCCTCTCCCCTACAAAATTACTGAATCTGCAACTGGGCCACTCACCAATCTCGGTCCTTGGCCCAGCCACTCTCCCCTGCACTGCCCCCTGGCAACCCCTGCACTGCGGGACTGTCTCTGTATCCCTATAGCCCCCCTTCCCAGCACTTGTCTGTTCGTACCTTGCACATGCCACCAGCTGGCCCTTATTATTTATCTTGTATTCTAACCCTGTACCGCACTTTTTCCCTCTCCCCTTTCCCCCTTGCACTTTTCCCTTCCCCTCTACCCTTGCACTTGCGCGATCTGAATGACACCTGGCCTAGTAGGATCGTTGTCTGTCTCCCCTTTTTTACCCCCTCCCTGACTCGTGGCGCCTTGAAACACTTGTGTATTGGCACGTTACAAATGCCATATCATATCATATCATAAGTCATAGAGTTCGGACATCTCAATTTTCCCCAGAGATGTATGGATATCTTGAAAGAGTCAAGAAAACCTAACACAAGGCACTGTTACTATGACAAATGGAAACGATTCGTTATTTGGTACCAGAATAAGCAAATCAACCCAGTTGATTGTACTCCTTCTAATGTCGTCACTTATATGCTCCACCTATTGGATGCAGGGTTAGTGTTTAACTCACTTAAAGTGCACCTGGCAGCTTTATCAGCCTACACCACTTCCTATAACAAGGTATCATGGTGGAAAGTGCCAGTTGTCAAATCATTCATGGAAGGAGTGAAGAGACTCCGCCCTCCAATTTCTAACCCACCACCAGGTTGGGACCTTAATATGGTACTTGCTAAACTCATGGAACCCCCCTTTGAGCCCATGCACAAATCCAGTCTCAAACACTTGACTTATAAAATTGCCTTCTTAGTAGCCATCACATCCATAAGAAGGGTCAGTGAAATTCAGGCTCTGTCAGTGCAGGATCTTTTCTTTACTGTTCATAAGGATAAACTGGTTTTACGCACTCCCCCTAGGCTCTCACCTAAGTTCATTTCCAAATTGCATGTTAACCAGTCCATTGAGCTACCGGCTTTCTTTTAGGAACCCAAAAGCTCTGCTGAGGTGAAAATTCACACACTAGATGTCAGGAGGGCAGTCCTCTACTATGTAGACAAGACCAGGCCGCTAAGAAAGACAGGTCAACTGTTCGTCTCCATAGCTCCAGGCATAGAGGGAGATCGTGTCTCTAAGAATGCCATCTCTAAGTGGATAGTCAGATGTAGCCAACTGTGCTATTCCCTTTCAGATAAAACACTACCTTTTATGCTGAGGGCCCACTCTACAAGAGGTACTGGAGCCACTCTGGCTTTCATTGCAAATGTTACCTCTTGACACCATTTGCAAAGCAGCTGCTTGGAGCTCTATTCACACTTTTACTCAGCACTACTGCATTGACACCCATTCCAAGACAGATACTCAAGTGGGACAAGCGGTTCTAAGACATTTATTTGCTCATGACCCTTCTCACATCCCACCTCCTTCTTCTAACACTGCTCGCTAATCTGCACAGCATGTGATCTAAGCAGATTCCACAGGCCTCAGAAGGGATACATTACTCACCATAATCGTATTTCTGATGCTTGTATCTGCTTAGATTCACATGCGACCAACCCTGAGAGAAGGCGCATGGATGCTTGTAGTCTTATCTATCTATCTGCTTGGATTATCTGTACTCGCGCTACTCCTCATGCTACCTCATGTTAGAAAAAATACAATCTGAGGGTCTTAGACGCGTGACGGATCATGGGTGCAGTGGACGTCACACTAGGGATAGTATTACTGGCACGCCCTGTGTCGACGGCCATTTTCGAGTTTCGAAAAACAAACTGTAATACTCCGCAGCTTCCACTAGATGTCGGCCTATGCACAGCATGTGAATCTAAGCAGATACAAGCATCAGAAATACGATTACGGTGAGTAATGTATCATATATATATATATATATATATATATATATATATATATATATATATATATATATATATATCTGAGGCTTAGGCTTGTGGAATCTGCTTAGACTTCAACTCCCATCAGCTCCAGCCTTCATAGCCGAAGGTGAAGTATCACTGGAGTTGCAGTCCAAGACATCTTAAAGGTCACATAGTAAGTAAGCATAATCTAGAGCATGTTAAAGACTGCTACTAAGGAAAGTTGAGATGGAATATGGAACTCTGAATACTGTTATTTTGTGTTGCATGTTATTTAGGCCATGGTTGAAGTTACACTAATATAACATGTACATTGTATTGGAGCAGAGTTCAGCTCATTCCACTGCCTCACCATTTATTTAGTGCCATTTGATCCAGGTAGAATGTTGATAATACACACTTTGTAGGGATATATACCTCCCCTTTCAGTATGTTTTTCGTGTATAAACACATAGCCACCACTGTGTGTGTTTTCATTTCCTCTCCATATAGGACTATGTAGTACATGTTACAGAGGAATTTCTGGAGTTCATTTCCGATGGTGCGCTCGCAATTGAAGTGTGGGGCCACAGGTGTGCTGGGAATGGCAGATCCATGTGGGAGATTGATGCCCTACAAGCGAAAACAAGAACACTTCGAGATCGGTATGTTCAGCCTGTGTGTTTCAGCAGCACTTTTAAAGCACTAAAACTATACCATAAAGGGATCAGAATTATTTGCAAACTGGATCCAATAATGGTTGAATGTCTTATCGAATTGCAGTTGGGAATGAGATCTTTTTAGCCTGCCCATTCACTCAGTAGGTTCTTCACAAAGAAGCCTCTATACCTGAGTATGGACAAACAGTAATCTCAGGGAAAGAATTTGGTGATCCTTTCTTGTGGCTCATTCTGTAAAATGTCTGTGCTACAACATCAGATTATGTATAATTGATCAGGGAGAACCCGGTTTCACAAAAAACACACAATTATATTATCTAAAAGATAGACATCTTATTACAAATTACATAAATGCAACAACATCGCCACAGATGAAAGAACCCAATACATTCCCTATAAAGAAAAAAACAAATACATCACTTTGCAATTACATAGATAAATGGTACCCACTAAAGGTGGCTGTTAGGGAGAATTCTCTTATAAGGTTAATTTCCCAAACCTAGTGAGTCCCCCAGCAGCTTTGCTGGATTTTTGGGGTTTGTTTTTTTCTCCTGCTAAGAGTGAGACTCTCTTACTCCCACTCTTAGGCATGATTTGAGGCATGCCTTTGACTTGTTATGTGCTTATGGGCCATGGGGTTTCTTTTTACCCCCTAGGGTATCATCTGTTTTTCTGTATGTGTGCTACACAGCACCCTCAATGCAGTACCACAGGGGTGTCACAGTGACCCCCAAACATAGACTCCATACCCTGGGACTGACTACTGTCTCCCAGGGCATGTAAAGTCACGATTGGCTTTACTAGTCTAAAATTGTGAACCGAACCAGTACAAACCATCATATTGTGGAAGTACTGGTAAGGGGTAATTTGATTGCCCCTGGGTCTGTTTTCGAGGGGGCACTATCCCGTCCCCCCTCATCGAGTTTTCTGGCTGGTGGCAGTGGTTACCACGCAAAATATTCCACCGGAATATTCTCTATGGGATTTTCCCATTGATTTTAAACGCACCACTTTTTGGTGCAATGTTAAAGATACCGCTGGTTTATTTATTTAATATCAAATCACCGGTTGGGTCTTTTTGCCAGAACTCTTTTCTTAAATGGCGTTTGTGTCCGTCTCTGTAACTCTGACCAAGGTCGAGCCCTTTGTTCCACTATTTTGGCAGGCTTCTCCATAGAAGCCCTCCAAATGGTGCCATTCTGTCTGGGTTCCACAGGTAGGGTGGAGGGGGGAATTGGCACCCTGGACTGCGTTGCCTTAGCAACCCAAGTCGCACTCTACTCTGATTGGCCCAGTGGTGAGCCGCCCTGCTCACCACTTAGCATGTGTGATTGACAGCTAGGCTGATGAATGGGGGTTTTTCTGCATAAAGGCAGGGCCTTTGGGACTGAAACGTCAGAAGTCGCCACAGGACCTAAGAATCCGAAGAGGGAAGAAGCTGAGCCATCTGCAACGACGACACCACTGGTGAAGCCCTGCTGCAACTACCTCACCACTTTCCCGACGACAAGAGATCTTCTGCTGGACTAGTCTTCTTCCCCTGAGCTGGTGGGATCAACCAGTTCAACCTTTTCGCCTTCCAAAGACGTCTCTTGGTCGAATCGCCCATGCCAAGCACCCCGGCGGCCGGATAGCGAAGCTCACCACTTTTGACCGTGAATAAAAGGACTGCACCTTTTAATCGGGAACTCCGCGGCTGGTTTCATCCCTGTGCAGTGCAACGACTCTCCGTTCCCTCCTCCACGAGATCTGCTCTTCCCCTGGTCGGAACCACGAACCTCCACCACTGCCACGAACAACTGCCCCCGCTGGAGCTTCCTTTCTCATTAAGGTACTGTGTCCTCCCTGGCCTCCCTTTCTACAGATTGCTAAAGGTGACCCTTAAATCCTTGGCTTGTAAACTGGGTTGGCTACAGGCCTTCTAACTATATCTTTTGACTCTCCCCCAACCTCTTTTGAACACTCTGCAAAGACTTTCAGTGCACTTTAAACTGTGTGATCCTGGGCACATTTCGCTTTGCTCCATTTAAAGTGGGCCTGGCCTATGACCTTTGGCTCTACAGTATAACCTGCCTTTCTCCCCTTGCTCTGAATTCCTAAAAGTGTGGGAAACTGTTTTATTCTCCTGCTCTGCCTTTTTCTCTCCCTTTAACTCCATTATCAGAGTGCCATCTTGGTTATGTCGGGTTTGACATAGGTGCAGAGCTAAACAGTAGAAAAATCTGTGTCCGGTATCTATGGACACCAGTGATCATAAACAGTCGACACGTCTGTGTTTTGCCTCTAGCAAGTGGACAAGCTATTGTTTTAGACGGCCTTCATCAGGACTGGGAATTGTTTGCCGGATTCTTTTTCTGTGGTGTGACTCATGCTTGCATTTCGTTTGCACGGTCTAATGGAAGGTGGACAAATGAGTGCCACGTAGTCCTTTTGATTCGAATGCTCGTAGTACCCCAAACAGTTTATCGGGACCGCGCAGTGCTGGCTGGAGGTTTCTCTGCTCCACTGGCCTGTGTTGGCGGGTCCTCAGCCTGTGGCGATTTTTTTGTCACATTTATGTTATTTATAATAAGATATCTGTTTTAGCTAATATAATTGTGTGTGTTTTTTGTGAAACCGGTTTCACCCTGATCAGTTGTGTATGCATAGTCTTAAGCACCTGTAGAGATCTGGGAAGTGCCAGGAGCCCCTCTTTTACTACATCAGATGACACCAATCAAGCCTTTAAGATCACAGCAATACAGTATCATTACTGGTAGCAGTCTGTTTGGTATGTTCAAACAAGCCTCAGGACTCTTTACCTAAAGAGATACCATGATTAAGTGTTCAGTGTGTGCTGGAGTCTGGCTGCTCGGCGATAAATTTGTATCAATTTGGTGGATAAAACCAACATTTTGCCAGGATGTCTGACCCGTTATATAGGACCAGATAAGTTGTGTTTGCATTGATTTTGTTCAAATAGATATGCTTCCCTTGCAGTGTATCCAGACAAGCTCTATATCAGTTTTATGCACATCTGGTTGCACCTCGAACACAATGAGCAGAAATAACAAGAATGTTTAATTTTAGATTTTGATAAAATTGTACAGTCTTGTGTTTCTCATTAAGGCACCAATTG
Organism: Ambystoma mexicanum; assembly: GCF_040938575.1. NCBI lineage: Eukaryota > Metazoa > Chordata > Amphibia > Caudata > Ambystomatidae > Ambystoma > Ambystoma mexicanum. The sequence goes on from NC_090930.1 coordinate 1,115,584,844, forward strand.
GAAACAGTGTTAAAGATAGCACACACATTCACCCTCACCGTCAGCCCCCTTGTATCTTTCCATTTGTTTGTCTACTTGTTTCTAGCCTACTCCCACTTTATGTATCCATTCAACCTTTTCCCATTTCCTTTCCGCCACATACCCCAGTCTGGCCCCAATACTCCACTATTTGTGTAAGCTACAATGCTGCATGCCACTATGGTGGTGATGGTAGTGGTATAATGCTTTCTTCCATAACATTACATATTGAACCTCTTATTAGTTAAAGAGATAGTCCACAGTCCTGGATGCCGTGTGCTTTAAATATCTCATAACACTAAGAAAACGCACAGCATTCGCATTATTATTTTTACTAAACCATGCTACTGTCTGTCCTTGAAAGTATTGCACTCTAAAGGTCATAAGGAGCTTCTAATACATGGAGAATTGCAAATCCAGCTTGCACGTGCAAGGCAAAGTAAATAACATTTCTATTTTTATAGATCTAAAATATGCCCAATTTGGTTTTAGATCTATGTTCCAAGTACTCTCTGAGAGACTATTTTATTGCCTTTTGTTGAATTGCATTCTGGTATTTAGTCTCCCGGTCAAAATCAGGGAATAATGCCACAATTGTACACTTTTTCCACACAGTTCTTTAAGGATTTATATAATTGAGTGACACTATGGTATGTGTACTTTTCAAGTTATCTTTATAAAGCAGAGTATAGTTGAAAGCCAGACATGTGGGTGAGGAGGGGAAATGGAGAGAGGGCAAGTACTTCATAAGTATTTGCCCAGGATGTGGCGAGAGAAGTTGCAATCCTGTACTCTGGTGCAGATATTTTACCCATATTGGGGCTGCTTTTCAGGGCACAAGTAAAGGATACGTGGGCGAACAGGGTAACTTATTTTCAGAGAGCGGACGCAACCACATAGGGGTTTTATGAGGTTGGCAAGCTTGCGCAAGTATTTGGCTTCCAGGATTTTACTCATGTTGTTATGGTCCCAGTGCAGACGCTTACCCACAAGACCACAAGCACTTGTATCGTATTGGGATTTTGTTTTGCTGGGAATATTTCACTACAGATTGCTGGGTTCAAAAGGTGAGCACCTTTTTCTTTAATTTGCCAGCATATTTATTGGAACATTTCCTCCCCCGGGTTATTTTTCTGCTGTAAGTCCAACGCTATTTTGTCTTGCGCACTTTGTTCTAAGGAGAAGGTCAATTGAACTACATTTGATATTTCACTTACTGCATGCATATTCATGGGCGCCAGCTTTTGATTTTTGCTATGGGAGCAAAAGTACCTGGGCATATGTTATTCTTTCAGCCGGTCATTTTTTTTCCTTTTCTGTGCTACTTAAATGCGATTAGTTGGGGTTGTGCAATGTATCACAACAGTCACCAAGAGACTGGCCATAAAACAAGGGGCTTGTAGCACACTGCTTTACCAAAGTGTATAATCCTTAGCAAATCATTCAACTTTTCTGCGCATTGCTTAAAAATATTGTGAGTTCTCAAAGCCTACCCTATTTTAAACATAACAATACCTCTGTCAAAACAGGTCAAAATCAGTCTGTGATGATGAATGTAAGGAATGCATGGTATCAAACAGTGAAGACAGACACAAGTGATCACAGTTCAAGAGTGTTTATTGAACTTCAATGGGTTGGTTTAACGCCTATCTAAACCTAAATCTAAGGATGCGAGGAAGCTACGACCATCAAATAATAATGCTGTCCTAGTTGCGCCTGTCAAAATAAAATGGTCAATACTAATGCCCAGCCTTCCTTCTAAAAACAAAATGTGTGGGACAACAATGTCGGCAAAAGAAAAGTATTTAAGAAATAATATGTCAGGATAGTTGAGCAGTTGGCTTCCCTCCCCACATTTTCAGCATGGGACAAGGCGACACGTTTGAGCCTCACACGCACTCTGGCTTCTTGGCCACAATAAAACAGTTCAAAGCAAAGGTATCAACGCCTTCTTCCAAAGTCTGTGCTAATGACATTCTCTTATTGCAGAGGGCATGACATTACAAAGAAATAACAAAAGTTCCTTTCTTAACAGTATTTTCACATTCACAGGTTCGCAATTGGTCTCACTTGTTAGGGCTCGGACCACGGATCCCCCTCGTTCGGACACAGATCCCTTTCGATCAAAAACCGAAGACTTTCGATTGTGCAATGGGTTTTGCTTAAACTGTCGCAGGACCAATTAGATTCGCACCAATTCTTATTCTTTGGGCCACATCACGAGTCGGGCGATAAACCTGCGCTATTACCGTGGGGTTACCGCCCACGCTAATAGCGTTACCGCCAACCGGTCCAGTGCTATTAGCACTTGCTCAAGGGTTGGGCGGTAACTGTAATTCCCCATTCCGCCAATGGGGAATTTTCGGCGCAATTAGTGTGCGCCAATAGCGCGACGCTAATTGCGCCAGAAATTGTGAATTTTTCCAGAGCCTTTACCTCCTGCTTGGAGCTGGGGGTAAATGCTGCCAGACTCGTGATTGGGTGGACCCTTAAATGCGGCGGTAATAGCGTTGCTGCCGCACATAAGGGTTACTGCCCAACTCGTGATGAGGCTTTTTATCTTTTACTTTCATTTCTGCCAATTCTTGGTTAAATATCTTGGAGCACACTTGCAGTACCGGACCACTGTCACAAATATTGTATCTTCTTTGCTACAGTGCAAACATCCATCAGCCGTTAGGCTGTCCTTGCGTCTTTCATCACACACGTTCAGCAATCTTTATCCTTGCTCTTTGTATACAACGTTGCTGTGTGCAACCTTGTCTTCTACACAGACCGGTCTTGCATCGGTTTCCTCAATTCACCGGCTGTGTTAATCTTTATTTGATCTTGGAGCCACGGACTGTACCACAGTGGCTGCTGCTTCTCTCCTACTCTATTAGCTGTGCAGGAAGGCCCGGGGTATCTCTGACACACAATACAGGATTCGTCCTGTTTTCCTGTCTTGTTTCGTGCCCTTATGCTCTGAAATCTGAAGGTGTCTGGAAAGTAACAGCTTTCCGCCGGAAAGGTCAAGATTTTCTCCCTCCTTGTGCACCCTTCATGGTTTGCTGTCGTTCGCCCCTCGTTCAGCTGCTGTCTCGAAACTGCGGTTGGTTCATGTGCTTTGCCTTGCTCAGAGTGTGCTGTTGTGCTCCACCTTTTATCAGTGTGGGGAAATTTAATGAAAGTCAGGTGTGAATGGTTACCACTAATTGCCTGACCATAGTATTGGGGCATGTCAGGGCATGTCAGGCACACCGCACAGGTGTGGGTCTATTTTCTCCCAGACTGTCCGTGTGAAAGTGTTCGTGCAAGAAAATGGGGTGGGGCAGCTTTTCCATATATCCTACTGGGTAGGATGTAGTAAAGGTGTTGTAGGGAACAGAGGGAACCATCAGGTGTCCCACTCCCACTGCCTGGAGACCCCTCACCCAGGTGATTCTCCCGCACTGTTCCACCCCCAGGAATTGGATCCAAAAGCGATGGGTGTATTCTGGCCACCTGGATTGTTCAGGATTTCAATCGGGCGACACACACCGGACCAGGACCTTTGCCCTTCGCCTTGGATGAAGCACGCAATTGGACTGCTTTCTCTTTATTTTCTGCAAATTCAATTTGAGATGGCACACAACTCGTCTCACACCCCCCTTTATAAATACCCTGGGTCACAATGGAACATGAACCAGGCTGGTTGGTGGGAATGCAATATTTATTTTAAAATTCAAAGAAATCACACACATTTTAATATTTGGCAGCAATCGCTAATGGGGTGATAATTACAATGAAAATCACTGAAATACACTTAGTTAACCTTCTACTAGAACAGATCCAAAGCACAAATGAATAGGAGCACTTTTTCAATTAGGCTTGATAGCACCCAAGTTGAGGTTTCCCCCTGCAATGTTCCCTCAAACCACAATTACTTGAATTCTGAGTGGATTGACAGAAGCAGCACGTAGTCGGGGATATGAGGCAGCAAATCGAATCAAAATCTGACCTTCCCTCACAAAATAATAGGACTTTAAAGCCCTTTGCAATGGCATGAAATGACACTCGGAATTTGACAATGAATGTCCGGTTAAATCAATGAAGCAAATAAGATTTCTCACAATAGCAGGAAGGTATAAACACTAGCAATACAGTTCACCAAGCAAGTGGAAAGCAACAACACAATGCAGCCGAATCACATGTTGGAAAGTTGCATTTTACTCATTTGCTGTTTTAAATATCAAAAAGGATTTCTATGAAAAACGGGTGAAATACTTGAAATCGGAATGCGGTTTTTGGGCTGGGGAATAGATGCACATCACAGGGACAATATAGAAGTGATATGATATCTCTAGCTGAAGGATTGGATGAGATCTGCAAGAAAAAAGGAGGTTTGGTTTTGGAAAAATAAAGCCGTTAAAGAGAGGAAATCTGTTTGGAAAGAAAAAGACAAAGTTTACTTGTACTAGATTATCAAGAAGATAGCGCTGCCCATGAAACAGGTTAAGCGGCCGGATTAACCCGCTCCACGTCGCGTTTCTCTTTATGTGGAATTTACTTCAATTATTCAAAATATTACTAAGGAGTTACAAGATGGGGTGAATGAAAGAATGGCGCTAGCACTCGGAATCAAGGACAGGATGCACAAAGAAATCTGACAGTTGAACAAATTACCAAGGCATGGATAGGATTACTTACAGAGTAGAACAAAGACAAAGTATCAAGATGAGGTAGGCCATGAGTTGCTATGGGATGGGGAAATACTCGCAGTCCACGCTTGAGTTTGAGATTTTGGGACAGTCAACTGGGTTCTGGTCACCGCACGGCAGGCGCCCCTTACAGCAAACAGCTGGACAATTCTGGTCAATGGATGGCAAAGGTACAGCTGGAGGGCAGGTGTATAACTGGTGTGCAGTCAGTGGGCAAAAAGCCGGACTGGTCACAGTATGCTCCCCAAAAGGGTACCACAGCTTTTCCCTTTTGTTATTGTGGGTTTTAGTGGGATTTCTGGATCAAGGCCTTGCTGAGATAGGGTCAGCTATGCTTTGGCCTGGCTTTAGACTCTGGAATCTGGCAAGATGAATGTAGAATATCAAAATAGGCAGGCGCTGGAAATTCAGGAGAGAGTGTGTCCAGAATTCTGTCAGCCTTCCTTATTTATAAGGCATGGTGACATCATAGGATTATATGGTGGGGCAGGCTTAGCTGGGCACGCCTCTAAACAACTGGATTGGTCAGGGGTGATTGTTACCGCCTTGCTGTCAGCTGGTTGGATTCTTAGGGACATGACATCAGCTTTATGAGGTGGGCTTTACAATGCAAAGGATCATTCCACAGTTACTTTAGCTAAAATCATTCTTCACATAAATTACACATTTGTACAGTTGTGGGACTTTAACAAATTACATAGGCAGATTACATATTTCTCTCAGAGCAGGGTGTTCCCACTCCCAGTCTGTACGCCATTGTTTTGCCCTTCTAATAGTTTTTTGCGATTTTAGTGAGAACTGCTTCACCCAAAATCCCACAACTTTAGGTGTGTGTGCATATTGTCATAAGGCATATTTCAATACATTTTTAACGTTCCACCATATGTACTTTCCCCATGATTTACATTCTCCTTGTGTTTGTGTCCCATACATGCTATGGACGGCTGCAATATCTTGTTTAGAAGCCACAAAAGTCACATTTAAACTGTACAATGTTTACATTTCTGCGCTGTCCCCTTACAGAATTAAGTGTCTTAAAAGTTTATTCATCAAATAGTATTTTCAGACAGACCGTCAGCCTTTGTCCTTCAACTGGGACAATTTATTTCTTCAGCTACCTACAACTGTCAGTTTCAGCCGAGGGGGGCTATGGGGGTTTCCCAGTTTAATTGAATGTTTATTGCCACTCGCCTACTTCACACATGGGTGTCCCAGATCTATTGTCTCAAGCTGAAGCCCAGACAAATGTCTGACAGCGTGTGACATTTCTTTGTCTTGATCCATTCAAAGTTTTCAAAGGTAGCAGTTAACAGGTAGGTGTCCCACAATGTAGTGTGGCTTCTTTTGGCGGAAGGCCTCAGTTTAGCCAGCAGAGAAACCTGTTCTGAAGCTTCCTCAGTCAAACCAATGCATTTAATTCTTTATTTTACTTTGTTCTGAATCAGAAGCAAGCCTGTTAAATAAAACATCCGCTATATGTTTCCCAGCAAAACCCCCTTTACATTGCTAGGCAAGGACAAGTTTTTATTCAACATTGTACTTTTAAAACAGGCATTTTTTTTGGGTGGTCTGCAAAAGCCCGTTTTGACACATGGTGAATGCTGCTGGGATGTCCCTCTCAAATTTGGTTTTTCTCTTCCATCTTAATTCCCACATTGTTCTGCAGCCCCAGTCAGTTTCTTTTAAACAGCAGTTTGTCCAAGACACAGGTTCACTGAAATTGACATAGCCCATAAAGCTAGGGTTTCTTTGAAGGTTGATTCTTGACATTTTGTAACCCAAACAACAAATGTTTTCCGTTGCAGCTGAAAGTAAAGCTTCTGTTAATTTCCCAGTTCTGGCCTGACATATCCTGTCATGCAGGGATAATGCTTTCTTCTGCTAGAGCATAATCTGGATATCGATGGTCATGGCAGAACCTCATTGATAAAAGCAATGTGATGTTGAATATATGAAAATAGCGTCAGGGCAGCATCCTTTTCAATGTAAAATATTCCCTTTTTCTATGGGAAACTTTGAGCTAGCAGCAAAGCAACACAGCTTTTCACTTCGCTTCTTTGGTACATACAAGGCAGCCTTTCACGGGGTGCTCCCTGTTCCAACTTGCCCAGTGGTGCTTGGTAAAACAGTGCAGCCATCCTTTTGTAGCTGCAAAACAGTTTTGATGCGAGGCAGTGGTGCTCAAAGGAGCCAGCGCAGCCATTTTTCCTTAACTGCTGAGGTGCAGCTTGGTTATGGATGGGAATTCTGCTGAGTGGGTCAATGTATCCCACAGGATGACAGATCCACAAGGACTAGCGGTTGAGGCACCTTCTGCTTTCTCACATGAACGACTTTGAGCAATGCTTGCATTAGGGTGGATTTCGAGGTTAACCTCTCAAACCTGGGCATATGTTATTCTTGCAGCCGGTCATGAGAGATATTACCCTACTAATGCATGCAATGAAACAATAAAATAATATGTTTGTGTTTACAACTGGAAAAAAGTTATCCATGATTTTTTGAAGCAGCACACAGGAAAAAACGGATAAACACAGAATCTCACATTTCTTTTGAAAACGCTGTTAAAAACACCCCCAAAAGTAAAATAAATAAGCACTGACAACAGGAAACCCTAATTCTTTTTTTTTTAAAACACTTTATTCTTGGATCAAAGGCATGCAGGTACAACAAAACGGTAGAGAATTATTACGTTATTGTTACTGTTCAGCCTCTCTCTCATTCTTATATTGTTCAAAATTGATCGAAGTCTCTTAGCCTTTGAATGTTCTCATTTTTCATTTTTCAGTTCCTTCACCCATTTCCCTCCACCCCCCTACTCATGCCCACCCCTCTCCCTGCTTTAACCATAACTTCAAAAATAAAGAGATCAACATGTGTGAGGTCCATGGATAGGGTTTGATTTGTGTTCATTCCTTCTTACTGTTGATGGAACTTATGACATGTGTGTTCCTGAGAAGACGGGGTTTGAAGTATTGGACCTCTCTGTCACTCACCCACTCATGGAATGGGGTCCCGACCGTCAAGAATTTTAGGTGTTTTCCCGCACTGAGTGTGCATATTTTCTCCATGGCCATCACTCCCCAGACCTTGACCCACCACCATGCTAGTATGCGGCGGTCTTTGTTTTTCCAGTTCTGCGCTAAGGTCATTCTTGCAGCTATCTGATAGCAGGTGAGTGATTAGAGTAGCTGTCGCCCCTGACATTGCATATTTGCCGTCTACAGGGACACCTAGCAGGATGGTTTTCGGGGACCTCGGGAGTTCGACGCCAGAGATGTCCTTTATGTGGCCCAGTATTTCCTTCCAGTAGTCCACTGCTTTGGGGGATGTCCACCACATGTGAATTAGGTCTCCTCTCTCCCCACAGTTTCTCCAGCAGTTTGGCAAATACGTCTTAGTGATTTTATGAAAGCGGTATGGGGACATGTACCACCTGAGGCACAGTTTATAGGCAGATTCTTTAATCATGGGGCATCTGGAGGTACCATGTGCTTGTGACCATATTTTGCACCATTCTTCTTCCGTTAAAGACTCTTGCAAGTCTTTTTCCCAGTTCACCTGGTATGGGAGGCAGTCTGTCGTTTGGGAGTTTGAGAGGAGTTTATAGAGTCTGGTAACCCCTTTTGTTGTTTGACCATCCTGCAGGGTTAGCTCTAGGCCGGACGGTGGTTGTGTGCCCGCCCTTTTCGCCCTTGGATGGGTACTCCAATGCCTTATTTGCACATATCTGTAGAGCTCCCTTTCCCCTATGCCGAACTTCTGCTGACAGTCTGAGAAAAGTAGTGGGGAACCATCTTTGTACATCTCCGTAAGGGTCAGGGTCTCGGCTCCGGTCCAGCTCTCCCAGTCTTTTTTTTTCTGGAGGCCCAGGGCGAAATCCTGGTTGTGCAGTATAGGTGAGTATGGGCCCAGACCTTGTGGGGTGCATTTCTTTTTCCTGGCCGTATCCAACTCTGCAGTGACCACTTTGTTGATTCCAGGAGAGCTCCACCTGTTCCTCTGTGTTCAGCTTTCAGACTTAGCAATGTGATCAGAGGGGTCGACGTGACTGATTGTTCTATTCTGAACCATCCTTCGTTATTCTCAGGTCTGGCCCAGCGCAGCATAGGGTTCCATGTGATATTTTCGCCGCAAAAATATTGCGATGCAAAAATATCGCCATATTTTTGCAGCGAAAATAACACATGGACCCTGTGGGGGACACCCCCGCAACCCACGCATCATTTTTTTATGTGTGGGGGACACCCCCGCACCTAATATTTTCGCCACCAAAAACATCGCCAATTGTCGTTCCCGACGACCATATGTTCGCCGATATTTTGCTGGCGAAAATATTACCTGATACCCAGCATAGGGGCTAGTCGTGCAGCTAATATGCATCTATCCACGTCTGGTACTCCCAGGCTGCCGAGGAGTGGGGGATGCATTAAGATAGGATTGCGTTTTGCAACTCTGATCTTGGTTTGGAGGGATGGGTACCGGGATTGAGCCCCACAAATAAAGGAGACGTGGGAGAATGGTCATCTTGACTGCAGTGATGCGAGCGAGCCACGACAGTTCCTGAGACTCCCATTTGAGCAGTTCGTCCTGTAGTTGCTTACATAGGGCGGTGATGTTCGCCCGGAATAGCTTGCTTGGTTCTCTGGTTAGTCTTATTCCCAGGTATTCGAGAGATTAATGGGAAGTACTTCTCTAGCATTTCGATCACTTCCCTCTTCGCAGTGATATTCATAGCCTTTGATTTGGGGATTGTGTCGCCTGGATATCCCATGTAAAGAATGATGTCATCCACGTATAATGCGATTTTATGGGTCTCCGTACCTAAGGTCACGCCTTTGATGTTGGCTTCTTGTCAGAACAGCGTTGCACATGGTTCCATTGCCATTGCAAATATTAGAGGAGAGAGGAAAACCTAATTCTAATTAGACCGGCAGCTATGGCAAAAAAGTAATAACAATTTCTTTTTAGTGATTTAAAAAATTTAGTGGGCATGGCCAGGTGCCATGCCCGCTAGCCATGGCCAGTGGGCACGGTCCATTTTAATACACTATCAGTGCATTAAAATGGACTGTGCCCACTGAATGGTCTGGTAGTATTCTAAAATATACAGTGGTGCAGCAAAAATGTGTGGAATAACAAAACCCTTGAAATTCAATGAAAAAACTTTTGTTAATGATCAGTTTAGGTAAGAAGCTTATCAACAAAACCCCTGAAATTCAACATATTGGGGAACTCAGGACTGACGTGTTCCTGTTGCAAAGCCCAAAAGGACATATTTATTAGAGGAGAAGGGATTCACAGTGCCATAGAAAATGGCATTATGGGGGATATAGTATTATAAGGGAGATCATCTGGAACGCGCTGAGTTAAGCCGGCCCAGAGTTCTCCAATGTGTTGAATTTTCAGTTTTTTTTATTGAAGAAAAAAATATTATGTTGGTGGTCACTGCCCTGTAGTTAAGGTAAAACAGAGTTACATAGGAAATGGAAAAAATGAATTGCTAATAACTTTTGACTTGTGCAACGGTTTTGGCTGAACAGAAAGATTCTTGGATAAATAAAAAATGTATTATGAAAACAAAAAAACACAGTTTTGCCCTAGTACCCATTCATTTTCCCACAGACAAAAAAGGTGCATTTTTGCCAGACCGCATCACCCAATCCGCTGGACAGATTTGGATTAGGTCCGAAATAACTTGGGCACAAAGCATTAATTCACAATCAGTTTGTGATTTGGAGTTTATTCCGTCCAGTCCTTTTTTTAATTTTTGACTGAGAAGGGGGTCCCCTCTTCTCAAAATAGATAGCTATATCTCTGGTAAATTGCCAAGAAACCAAGTGTTTATAAATGAAACAGCCATCATCTTTACTTTTTCTCGATGCAAGAGATGAGATAGCTGCATTTATTACCTCGGTTAGCCAAAAAAGAAAAGGCAAGAAAATGCCTTTAGGGTAGCGGTGGGGGTCGGGGAAATAGGACACCAAGTTAAATTTGGGAGTTTGAGGAGTTGTAGGGACTGGGTTGTGTAATACAAAGTTTTTCCGTAACTTCACATATCAGACAGAATAGCTGTGAATAGCTGAGATTTCAAAACAAACTGCGTCACAGAAACAGCGAATGCTGAGGGGGGAATAGGTGAGGGTAGGGCAGGTGAGGAGGCTATCGGGGGAATGGGGGCAGCAGGCACACATGAGCGGGGTACTTGGTGATGTTCTGGGAGGGCAGGGGAACATTTTTGGGGTTTGTCGTACTCTTACATCCCTTTCCTCCATACTGCATGGGCGTCCCTCCCTAGGGACGGGAGACGGAATCTTTTTCACAAAAAAAACCTTCTTCCCCTTTAAATTTAGAGGCGCGGCCCTGGGAGCATGCGCTACCCTGACTCCGCCCACCGCTGCCACTCCTCAGTCACCTTTTCTGCGTCAACGGAAACGGGCCGATTTCACCAGCGCTCCTGGGTTTGGCCCTGCCATGTAATTCCACACGCTCTTATCCGGGTTCTTCTTCTATCTTTTTGTTTTTATTTGTCATTCAGGTACTTGGTCCTCCGGTGCATATCGACTTCCACGGGCTTCAGCAGGTGTCCTGCCTGCAAGGGGCTCTTTCTTTTGTCGGACCCCCATGCTCTTTGTCTCAGCTGCCCTTGGCCCTGACCACGGCTGGGAAGGTTGTACCACATGCGACGCACTGACTCCATGCGCACTGAAGAACAAGCTACCTAGGTGGACGGAGCTCTTGGATGGGTCACCTCCAGAGGACTTGAAGAAATTTGTCAAACAGAGATCGAGGCCCAAAGGAGGGCTGCTATTTTCCATGGCACTCCGTAAGGGTGACTTCTTCCAGAGGAAATGCCAGAGGGGTCGTCAGATCCTTCTGGAATCGGTGCTGAGGGACCGCAAGGGCCAATGCCCTAGTACCGGCTCTATGTCCGAGGGGGCGCCTGCACGCAGCACTACCGGCGACAATGCCAAGAGCAATACGCCTTCCAGGCCTAGACCTGAGGTGCCGAGTAGGCCTCATGCTCCAACACCAAGAGTCTTGGAGGAGGCTGTGCCCAAAGAGCCATGCATCACGACTTTGGCACGTAGCTTGACAAAATGGCTGCTGTGCCAGACAACATGGCTGCTCGTCGGATGCCACTCCTAGGAACAGAGCAGGCAGGTGAATGAATTTCAAGGTGGGGCTCATGTCAACCAGGTACGTGGCCTACAGTTTATCCATCAGCAGCGCAGGGCAGGTTCCCCCTGTAACCTAGACAGAGTGCGCTCTGGTTCCTGGCAGCCCCCAGACATCCATATCTCCTGCCTCCTCTTCTGCCTCCGAAAGACAGGTTCTTCGAAAGGTTCTTGGTGCTGATGCAAACCCCCCCCCCCCCCCGATGGAGGCCATCCAACGGGATGCTGTCAGGGACTTGCTCCCTCCGGTCACTTCACCAACGCCCATACTCATTCCTTCCATGGCTCCGGTGCCACAGGCCGCAGTGTAACCCCTACTTCCCCTGCTGGCTCCTTTGATTCTAGCTCCCCTGCCTTCCACAGCACAGGCGGACCCGCACCAGCCTCTGGCTCCGGTCTCCACACGCCCAGCTCCCATCCACCCGCTCTGGACCAGCCGGACACGCTGGTGGACACAGACGAGCAGGAGGTCCCTGACGCGCTGTCGTCAGCAAAGGCCTTCCACAACAGGCTTACAGGTTTGACATAATATTTGGGCCTTCCTCAACCCGAGATAGAGCAACCCAAGGAGGGGATCTTGGCAGAAGTCCTCACCGTAAGACCCCCTACCAAGACGGGTATCCCGATACAGAAGGACATTGTGGCACTGGCCAAGAAGGGTTGGCTCAACCACACTCAGCCCAACCTGTCAATCAGCGCCTCAACGCCAAGATTGCTGCAGCATCACTCTACTCTAAGCCTCAGTCGTCCTAGGACACCTCGTCCTCGGAGCTGCTAGGTAAGGAGGAGAAGATCTTGGAAGCATACGGGAAGAAGCAGTATTCCAATGCCTCCCTGCACCTGCGTCAGGCCAACACGGATGCCATGCTAGCAGGCTCTAACCAGAAGCTTTGGCGGGGAAATAGCGAACTTCCTCCCGGAACTTCCGGTGCAGAGCCAGGCTACCTTAAAGGCGGGTCTATGGGAAGTCAGGCTGGTAGAACAGGACATCATGGAGTCCACTGTGGCCACATCGATACCTCTGGCCGGGCCATCTGCATCGCCATGGACATGAGAATGACCGCCTGGCTTCGGGCTACTAAGTTTAACCCTGGCGTCCAGGATTGCATATTGGAGCTTCCGTTTGAGGGGGGGGGACCTCTTTCACCCTACCACTGACGAGGAATTAGATGAAAAGAAGAACAGCTTGCAGACTAAGAAATCTTTATCCTGACGAAGGCCACGCCCAAGGCGTACAACCTATCGCATCAATGCTCCGACAATGGGCGGGCGTTCAGCAGGTTCCGGGTATTCCAGGAACGGAGGTCTAGACAACCTGACCACTTGCCGAATCTGCACCGGGACAAGGAACAAAAGGGGGTGGGGGGTGGGTTAAGGACTTCTTCCAGTCCCCCTCCTCAACGACAGCCTCAGAAGGAAAAAAGGCATGATGCGTTCCTTCGGGTCCATATGTCTCCAGTGGTTGGTAGGCTTGTCTCACGTGCATTTCTGGTGCCAAAACTTTGCGGAACCCTGGCACCTATCTCTAGTATCCACGGGGTACCGCCTACCAATACCTCCCTGTCCTCCGTCCTCCCTTCCACTCCCACAGATTCGGACAGTAACTCTGTTGGCAGAGATCCGGTCGCTCGTCGAGAGCCAGTCAGTGGAAGAAGTACCAGCCTCCCAGAGAGGATTAGGCTTCATTCCAGGATTTTCACCATACAGACCTATCCACCCTCAACCTCTCCCTCCCTCCCTCTACAGAAATTCAAGATGGTTATGCCAGCACTCATTGCAGAGATAGTAGACGGGGGAGACTGTATGTGCTTGATGGATCTGAAGGATGCTTACTTACACGTCCCGATTTGGCAGCTACATCGCTCCTTCCTACGCTTCAGGATCATGGGCTGTCATTTCCAGTACAAGGTGCTACCCCTTGGCCTAAACTCAGCCCCCAGGGTATTCACCAGACTCATGAATGCAGTGGCAGCCCTCCTCAGGGCCCAGGGCCACCATGTCTACCTGTACCTGGACGACTGGCTTGTCAGGGCGAGATCCCCGTAGGGAGTTACCCACACTTCCTCTGCGCTTATGAACACGCTCTACGACATGGGGTTTGCTATCGACCTGAAGAAGTCTCAACTGCATCCCGCACCGAGCCTCACCTTCCTGGGCCTCTTCTAGGACACATGCTCTGAGAAGTGTTTCCCTCGAGGACAAGATTACGGCCATCAAGAGGGCCACAACACACTTCCTTACCAGGGCAGTGACCTCGGCGTGGTGGAACCAACACTTACTGGGTATCATGGCAGCGGTCTTTCTGGCCATGCCACGCACAAGACTCCAGATTAGGAGATTACAGCTGCACTTCGCAGCCTCATGGAATTAGGAGAGGGGCTCCCAAGCGGAGCTGGTCAGCATACCGCCTTCTCTCCACTCGGACCTCATGTGGTGGTCCAGGGATTGCAACCTGCAGACGGGCAGACCTTTCTAGGAACCGCCCCACAGGTCACCATCATAATGGACTCCTCCCTAGAGGGCTGGGGAGCCCCTCTGGACAGCCACAGCGTCTACGGAGTCTGAGACCGGCAGGAACAGGAGTCGCATATCAAATGGCTGGAGCTCAGGGCCATCTGGCTAGCCCTCGGAGCCTTCCTTCCGCTCATTGGGGGAAGGACCGTCCTCCTCCAGTTTGACAACTCCACCAGCATCTACTATGTCAACAAGCAGGGGGGTACCAGGTCCCCTCCGCTGTGCAACCTAGCGGTCAGCATGTGGGAATCTGCCCTGGAAAACATCGACCTCACGGCCATGCACCTCCCGGGGGAAGCCCACTTGGAAGCAGACAGGCTCAGCAGACTGGGAGTGGACAAATATGAGTGGCAATTGAACAACCAGGTGCTGCAGGTGGTCTTCGACACATGGGGCCATCCTCAGGTGGATCTATTTGCCTCCTGGAAGAACAAGAAGTGCCATCTATTTGCATCTTGGAAGGGACGAGGCCCTGACTCCCTAGGTGACGCTTTGCAGATTCAATGGGAAGGCATGACAGCCTACGCAAGTCGGACGCACCTTTTGTCACCTTTGGGGGCTCCAGACCCGGTTATCAGGCATTGAAGGCTTCTATTGCACGGTGGATGGTTGCGGCCATCAAGGAGGCCTATGAGGGGCAGCACAAACCACTGCCAGCCAACATGCATGCACACGTGGTCAGAGCCAAGGCCACGGCCATCAAATTCCAGTGGCAGATTCCGTGGCAAGTCAAAAGCAGGGCGGCCACCTGGGCCTCCCCTTCGGCTTCCTGCAAGCATTACTGTTTGGACGCCGGCTCTAAGCCAGACGCGGCCTTCGGAGAGGGGGTTCTACAGAACTTGTTTGGTTAAGGAGGGTCTCCTCTCCACCCTGGGGCTACATTCAGTTGTAATCGCCCATGCAGTATGGAGGAAAGGGGATGGGACGTAAGAGTAATTACAAGTTACTCCCCGTAGTGACTAACATACTCTTAGTCCACCGTCCTCCCCCCTAATAAAACTGGCGTCATTAGGCAATGTTAAATATTGTCGACGTGTCAATGGGGACTGAGGAGTGGCGCCGGTGGGTGGAGTCAGGGTAGCAGATGCTCCCAGGGCCGCACCTCTAAATTTAAAGGGGAAGAAGGTTTTTCTAGCAAAAAGGTCCTGCCTCCCATCCCTAGGGAGGGACGCCCATGCAGTATGGAGGAAAGGGGACTAACGACGTTAGTCACTACAGTGAGTAACTTGTCATTTTTTCCCTATAACCGCAGGTATAAGAATGCAAAATAATAACGAAGGGTATAACTGAGGCTATTTGTAGTTTATATCCGCGGTTATAGAGAAAGTCAATGTGTGTGTGTGTGTGTGTGTGTGTATATATATAATTACACGGCCTGCGGTAGCGTGCGTGTAGTTATGGTTAAGTTGCTCAACTCTTAGGAAGAACACTTTTTGGGCGGCTTATAACTTCGCTCCCCCTGGACGAATCCTCACCAAACCTTGCAAAAAAAGGTATATGGCCTGCTTTGAAATTTTGTGGCAAGTTTGGTGAGGTTTCGTCAAGGGTGGTCAAAGTTATAGGGGTAGGGGGTCCCAAATTTTATTTTTTCCATAGGCTGAATGGAAATAAACTTTGCTCACGCCTACAGCCCAAACCGCTTCACCAAATTTGCGGCAGGAGCAGCGGCTTGGTCCCGAAAGCGTGATTTTGATGGAAATCCATCTAGTAGTTTATTTTTAAACGACCAGAAAGTAGGTCCCAAAAAATGTGTGGCATCTGGATTCGGTCCGCTGACCCATTTCCTTGTTCGGTCTGCGTACAGGCCTCTGATTGGTCCAGAGGGTGACGTAATGTCTGTGGACATCGGACGCGCCCACTGATTGGATGGTAAAAAGCGTGAAGTCAGGTTTTTATAAACGCCCGCCATGTTGGATGGAAGTAGGAAGAAAAATGTATTAGCACCCCGGGTTCCCGCTTTGGGAACCCGAGTTGCTAATGGCCTTTATCCCCCATCACAGGGTCTGTAATGGAGGATAATGGTCCGGAGCCCTCATTTATTTATTTATCAGTATTTCTCATGGTCCTTGATTACAGCTTGCATTATATACAGAGGACTGTTGTCTTCGAAAGATATGGATCACAGCCTCTTTTATTGCTTGTAAGGTAACTGGTGGGATTCTGTGTCCCACAGAAGTAGGCTGTGTTGTTACAGTATTGGTTGAGGAAGATGATGTGGAGGAAGACAGCCTACTACTTGCCAAGAAAGGAAAAGTCTTTCTGAGAGCATTGCGGTGGTTGGATTTGGTGTGGCGGTGCATGGAGGTAGTCCTGTAGGAGTAATGTCCAGGTAGTCCGTGACTGAGTACAATGCTGCACTCCGTGCATTTCACTGAGTGGTGATGTCTCTTGGGGAGCAAGGATGGCAATAGCTGATGCCATTTTTAAGATAAATAGCAGTTTTGCTACTACTCTGCCAAGTATGTGCTTTGTACTAGATTGTTAATGGATAATGAGTAATAATAGGTGTGGGAGCTGTACAAGGGTACATTTTGAGCTTCAAAGTTCCTAGATCAGTAGAAAATGCAGTTCCGAACTGTATATGAAGCAAGGACCTGAACACGAAGTGCAAATGCGTTCATGGACACTTCATCATGACGGAAGCAAAAACTGTGGAAAAAGTATAGAAGTGTTGACATTTCAATGACATTTGTGATGTCGTCTTTGATGTCCTGGGTGTTAGTCTTAGCAGTGCACAGTGGTGGCGCGAGTTATGGTTGCTTAGCTTACCATAACTGGCGAATTTCGGAGGTTTTTCGGTTTTACTTGTAACCATAACGTCCCTTTAACAAAGTTTTTTTTATTGAATTCCATAGGTTTTTATTAGTGCAACTTAACCATAACGTCTCTTTAGCAAAGCTTTTTTCAGAGTGAGTATATATATATATATATATATATATATATATATATATATATATATATATATATATATATATATAATATAGAGCTACAGTGACGTCGGGGGTGAAAAATCACTGGCCATGGCCATTGACACGATAGGCATCTGGGACTCCCATCCATGCAGTAACCGGGACCAACACTGCTTTGCTTCAAAGCGATGAAGGGGCCAACCCCTTCCGGCCATGTCGCCTAATAACTTAGCACAAGTTACAAGACTATTTAGAGCAACATGGCCAGCCCCTTCCTCGCTTTGAAGCTAAGCCTTGTCGGTCCAATTTACTGCACGGATCGGAGACAGTCCATAGTCCCGAATGCTGTTTGCTTTCTTAGTTTTAAATCTCTCATAACACACTAAGTAACCAGACAGCATCCGCATAAAAGGTGAGCAACTTTTATACTTTGCCTGCATATTTATCAGAATATTTCCTCTCTCAAGTTAATTTTCTGGTGTTCATTACTTTTTTTAACAGTCCAATGCTATTTTGTCTTGCACATTTACTTCTAAGGGGATGGTCAATTCAACTACATGTGTTCATTTGTATATTTCACTTTAAGATATATGTTCACTTACTGTGCGTATATTCATGGGTGCCAGCTTTTGATTTTCTCTATGGGGGCGAAAGTACCTGGGCATATGTTATTCTTGCAGCCAGTCATTATTTCTCTTTTTGGTGCTACTTAAATGCGGTTAGTTGGGGTTGTGCGATATATCACAACAGTCACCAAGAGACTGGCCATAAAACAAGGGCCCTGTAGCACTCTGCTTAAACAAAGTCTGTGAACCTTTGCAAATAATGTAATCTAACTGTGCATTGCCTGAAAGAATTTTCAATTCTCAAAGCCTGCCATCTTTTAGACATAACAATACCTCTGTCAAAACAGGTCAAAAGCAGTCTGTGACGGATGAACGTCTTTGAGCGATGGGTTACAAGTGTAAAATGTAGGAAAGAAACCGATTAGATTTTTTATTTATAGAAATCACAGGAAAACAATGCATTTTTGGGACAAATATGCTAACAAAATGTAACATTGATAACAGAGTGGAGAACATCGGTCCTTGACATGGTGTGAGATAATGTGACTTGAAGACCAGCTGTTGCAGGGGAAGTGGAATCATAAACCAGGGACGGGCGCAGGACAGAATTACATAGGCACGGGGTGCAAGAGAAAGTGCTAAATTAAGTATGGAGGGGAGATGGAAAAAAAAGTGCTGTAGGGTTGTCTGTGTGGGTAGGGAGAGAGAGAAGCAGGGTGATGAGTTACGTAGATTGCTAGGAAACAGAATCTTCAGAAAGGAGGAGGGTTTTGAGGTTGGATTTAAATAGTGGTAGAGGTGGAGTTGTACAGAGAGGAAGAGCATTCCAGAGTAGGGGAGTGACGAGATGGAGAGAGCAGAGATGAAAGGGAGCACATGGGGCTTGAGTAGTGGCAGGAGGGGAACCGAGGATGCTTGTAACGAGCGAGGTGGAGAGTAGGGAGCGAGATGAGCAGATAAGTAGTGTGAGAAACTACAAGGTGTTTCATCCACTGGTCCGGGGGATCTGTCATCCAGGTGGCCAGGAGACGGCCATCGCTTTTGGATCCAGTTCATGGGGGGGTGGATCAGTGCGGGAGGATCACCTCGGTGAGGGGTCTTTGGGGAGTGGGACACCGGATAGTGAGATACGGTATCCCCTTCCCTGTAACACCTTTACCCCATCTGACCAGGTAGGATACTTAGGAACTCAACCCGCCACCCCCCTTGCACAACACAAACACTTTCTCACGGACAGCTCGCAATGAGAGAAAACGGACTAACACCGGAGTCATATACCTGACGTGTCCCAATACAATGGTCAGGCAATTACCACACTACACTTCCCCACACGGCCCGCAAGCCTTTGTGCTCTGAGGCCTGTGGGGAAGCTAGTGCTTTACAAAAGTTGAATAGAATAAAAGCCAGAGCAGTAGAGCACACTCTGAGCGAGGCAAAGCACACAAGGATACAGTAGTTCCAAGATGGCAGTTTAACTTGAGGAGAAAGAAGGCAAAACCGAAGGGGATCAGAAGGAGGGAAGTTCCCTTGACCTTTTTGATAAGGAACCGTTCATTTCATAAAGCCTCGAGAATCGAAAGCATAAGACCAGGAAACCATGCTGAGGAATCCTGCATTGTGTATCGAAGGTACCGAGGGCCCTCCCGCATCGATAATCAAGGCGGGGAGAATCACCAGCTGCTGTGGTACTGTCCTTGGCTCTAACAACAAAGCAGCGTCTGTGAAATCGGCACAGCCAGTGAGTTGAGGAGACCCATACAAGACCGGTCTGTGTTGAAGCCAATGTTGCATGCGGCAACATTGTATGGCGAGCGCTGGAATGAACATTGTATGAAACGCGTGTGATAACCAACGTAAGTAAAGTTGAACTGCAGATGAGTGATTGAACTTTGAAACCAAGATATACGATACCTTTGACAGAGTGGTCCGGCACTGAGTGCATGCTCAATCAAAGGTCTTGGTGTCCAGCTGAGAGTTGACAAAAGTGAAAGAATGGCAAAGGATTGTGAATCGAAGTGGTCCTGCAATGGGGTCAAGCAAAATCCTGTGCACAATCGAAAGTCTTCGATGTTGATGCAGTAAAGAAAGTTGATGGCAAAGTAGATATAGTTGGTCCGAGCCCGACAGAGGGAAATCAGTTTGAAAGTATGTGTTACAATAGATAAATTAGACTGAGGCCGGTAGAGGGAGACTAATTGAAGATTTTGTGTTAGAACGGATCTGAGCCCGGCAGAGGGGGATCCGGGGTGAACCGTGAATCACCCGAGAATTTGAATATATGGAAATCCAAATTCTATGTGAAATACAATCTGTGTTTTAAAGTGGATCTGAGCCCGGTGGAGGTGGATCCGAGGTGAACAGGAAATCACCTGAAAAAGGTGTGCGTAGGAGAAACCTTAAAGGAAAGGAACTTTATTATTTGTTTGTTGCATTAGTCCCACTGAAAGAAGAGACTCTGAACAGCAAAGAGGCTTAAGCACAGAAGGCCATGTTGTTGGACTCTTGAACTGCACCCTTGTGCTAGAGAAGCTAGAGATTGTGCTAAGCTCAAGTGTGCTGCCTTGTCCCATGCTGAAAACGTGCAGAAGGGAAGCCAACAACTTGAATGTCCTGAAATACTTCTTGAACACTTTTCTTTTGTATAACAGTGTTTTCCACACTATTTGTATATAGACGTAAGGATTGGCAATAGGTTGATTAGTATAGGCCCTTTTATTTTGACAAGACACCACTAGAACTGCATTATTATTTTTTGATGGTCGTAGCTTGCTCCCATTTTTAGATTTAGGATTAGATTGGTGTTTTTCAAACCCAATTGAAGTTCAATAAACACCCTTGAACTGTGGGCCTTTGTGTCTGTCTTACTGTTGATACCATGTCTTCCTCACAGTCGGGTGGGGGCAATTCCATGGGTAGTTTTGAAGATGATGAGAATAAGTTTATACTTCGCTTTTTTTCCCCATAGATAGTAAGTCAATCTGGCGACGGGCAGAGGATGTAGAGGCAAAGCGAGAAAATTGAAAAGTGTGAAGACCGCAAAATTGAGGACTTTTTACAGAGGTGAAAAGGCATAATTGGGGAGGCCATAGAGAAGTCTGTCACAGCAGTCAGATCTAGAAAGGACTAAGGAGGAGATTAGCTGTTTAGCAGTATTGATAAGAAGAAGATGACAGATTTCTCTGATATTGCGGAGGTTGAGTCTGGCTGCAAGGGCAGATTTGGAGATGAAGAGTAAGACGTTGAGATGGATCAAAGATTACACCAAGGTTATGAGCAGAATCAGAGTAAGGAAGGTTGTCAGAAGACAAAGTGTGAGGAAGAAATAGTCTATTTGGCTGCGAAGTAGAGAACTTCAGTCTTAGTGGAGCTGAGCATGTGCAAGGGTGCCGCCATCCAATATTTGAAGATGGAGAGACAGTTTGACCTTTCTGACAACAGGTTGTCGGATAGGGAGGGAGAGGAGAACAAGATCTGAGTGTCATCAGTGAAGAGTTGAAAGGAGAAGCCGTATGAGGAGATCATGATGCCAAAATCTGAAGTATAGAGAGTCAATAGAAGTGGACAGACTCTTGGGGGACTCCAAAAACACTGGGGTGAGTGGGGAGGTAAGGCTGTTCCAGGACACTTGAAAGTGTGTAGGGGCAAGGTATGAAGCAAACCAATCAAGGACCTGATCTCTGTTGCCAAGGAGAGAGAATACAGGGAGAAGACAGTATTGAAGACAGCAGAAAGGTATCGAAGAATAAGAATAGATTAACAGTTTGCATTACGTGCGGAAGAGATGAAGTTGCTGACATTGTGGAGAGCTGTCTCAGTAGAATGCAGAGGTCGGAAGCTAGATTGCAGAGGGTCCCGGAGGTTGTGAGTATCAAGGAACTTAGCGAGTCGATTGAATACTACTCGCTATAGGATTTTGGAATAGTGTGGTAGATGAGACATGATGAAAGTTCACAGGACAGTTAGGATCCAGACCAGTTTTCCTAAGGAGAGTAGCTGATTTATAGGATGACAGAAAAGTAGCATTATCATGAGAGGGATTGAAGAGGGAAGTGAGATCTGGAGCAACACTTGGAGCTATGTGCTTCACAATGTGCAGGGACAGTGGGTGAAAGGGGGCACAGGAAGGGTTAGCCATGAGGAGTAAGGCAAGAATCTCCTCAGGGTTGGTGGGCGCAAAGGATGACATAGTAGCAGGAGTGGAGTGTAGAAGTGATGGAGAAAAGTGAGCAGGAGGAGGGGATAGAAGTTAAGTATCAAGGGTACTGCAAATGGTAGAAATGTAGCAGAATCGAGAGCAAGATCATTTGCAGAAAGAGTGGAGGAGATTGAGGACGGTTTAGGAGGTGAGATAATTAAGTTGAGGGAGTTTTGGAGGTGCCTGTGGACGAGTGAGACGAAATGAGATAGAGATAGAAGTTAAGAGCCGAGGATGGTTTTTAAGAGCAGTAATGTAGAGTTGGAGATCTGAGGAGCGTCTTGATCTTTGCCAAGTGCGAAACATTTTATGCATTATCAGGGTGTGGATGAGGTGTAATCCAGGGCCGTGGAGGGGAGGATTTAGGAGTAAATGTGGAAAGATGGTAGCAAGAGGAGAAGGGAGCATAGAGCGTAGTGTTAAAGTTAGTAAAGGGTTCTTCAGTGGATGGAAAGGTCAGTCCAGCAAAGGAGAGAGCGTGGTGCAGGTCAAAGAGGTAGTCGGGGAGTTTGTAGGAGGGGTAACTTGCACTTAATAACAGTAGTATTAGATGGAGAGAGTGAGCAGGAGTGGAGATTGAGGCAAATACATTAGTGTAATCTGACAGAGAAGGAGCCGTGGAGATGTGTTGAAATGAGAATAAGAATCACAACCCAGTTCCCTCTGTTTTATGAAGTCCAGCCCTACGATGTATGGGGCGTTGTGCCCAAAGGTCACATGTTCCACTATGGTTTCTCCAGGGAAGGTATTTCAGACCTGCTGCTGTGGCGGTGACTGAAAAGTTCCTTACGGTAAGTACCCCCATTTTATCTTGTTACAAAGGTAAGTCTTGGACTAGGATCCGTGACACAGGTACGACAACCATAGCCCAGGCCAGTGGAGTTTAGGGACAAGATTTCTCTGACAAATGTTATCCTATGGGTGACAGGAGGACAGAAACGTGTATGTTAACTTACCCCCTGAATCCAATTCTTCCAGGTCACCCTGCAGGTCTTCCGGAATTCGCTGGGTCTCCAATCTTCTGTCTTTGCTTTGGGTGAGGGGTGCCCAGTGGTCACAGGTGTAGAGGTCACTTTTCGTGCCTGGAGCGGCTTGCGGTTCTCACCAGACAGTTCCAGGCAAGTTCTTGTTGAAGACACCCAAACAGAGAAAAGATGTAACCTCATTGCAGACCCTTCAGGACATCTCACGGGATTGAAGAAGGATTGCTCCAGTGGAGGTCACTGTGGTCGGGCAGCGACATGCGATCTTGCAGTGGTGAACACAGA
The DNA here is from genome assembly GCF_040938575.1 of Ambystoma mexicanum. Taxonomy (NCBI): domain Eukaryota; kingdom Metazoa; phylum Chordata; class Amphibia; order Caudata; family Ambystomatidae; genus Ambystoma; species Ambystoma mexicanum. The sequence goes on from NC_090930.1 coordinate 1,115,608,171, forward strand.
AGCATCCCCAACTCTGTTTCCCTTGACGTGAGAAGGCTGAAATTACAAGGACAGTCCATTTATGGCATAAGCTGAAGATTCTGTAAACCCCAAAACTTTGCTCGTACTGGCGACGGCTGCAGCGCGGTTGCGCAAAAGGGAGCTGGTCAGTCCACTAGGTGGTCCAGCGACACTTCGGAAAGCTTCTAAGGCATGGATCTGTGAGCAGAGGTCGGGACTGGTTGTTCCCACCGGTCCAAGGGTCTTCTGAGATCAGCCAGAGGAGCAGGGCTTCTCTGGGCCAATCACTGGAGGTAATGCTGGTCAGCTGAAAGGGGTAGTCTTTGAGTTGTCAGCGGTCTGCTCTTCATAGAAGTCATGGTTCCAACTATGATCTCCCGACCATTTGAAGGAGTCTTCCTTTTATCCAGGATTCAAGCTAGAAGCAAGCCCACTAATGTTAAGGATCTGCACCATTCAGACAGCCACTGGCTTTCCAATCATGGGCAACCATTGGTTATAAGTTCAGCAACAGTTTTCCAGGCACCAGATGAAGGGGATATGGACTTGACTATCCAAGGCCCTTCCTCTGGCTCACGCAGCCTCTTTGCCCATGAATGCCTCAACCTTCCCAGAGAAAGGGATTTCCATGTAAGAAATTTCATGGTTCCATGTGATAATGTCGCCTGAAAAAAGTCGCCAGGTGGGTGAGTTTTTTTTCCTTACCCCTAAAATCCTCCCCCAAATATTCTAGGAGTGATACCATTTTATATTATAAACTCCAATCCTAGAATTTTTGGGGAAAGTGTTTGATTTTACTGAGGGTGCATCTTTGGGGAAATGTCGATCCCTGGTGCCCATTTCCCAGGTGACTTTCATTTGTCACCCATTTCATCACCTGGAAGGCAGGAAGAAGGTCAAAGAATAAGCAAAATATATTGTGGCACTGCCATTTTAGGCTGCTAGCCACGTTTAGTAGCCATTCGTGGAAAGTGCAAAAGCGCATTTGTAAAAAAAAAACCGTACAAACAGTACAAATATCACAGCTGCCAGCGGTTTGGCTTAGGCACATATCAAAAGTAACCAAAAAGCCACTATATAAAGTTTATAAGGATACAAAATATACTAACTGCACTACACTGGAAGGTGGTGATGTGTGCAATTGTAAAAATACAAGAATTCATAATGAAGACCTAGGGCCTCATTATGAGGTCGGCGGTAACCCGCCGGTGAGACTGGCGGGTATCTGCCGACCTCGTGACACAGTTTCCGGCACCTAAATTCCCGGTGCTGCCGGGACATTACAAGTCACGGCAGACCGGGAAGCTAGGTGCCGGAAAACGTTAGTCCCCATTCCTGTGGGGTCCCATACGACTCCATGGAAATGGGTTCACGGAAGCACCAGCACCGTTACTAACGTGCTGCTGTTTCCATGATGAGTCTGCCTACTGGGGCTGCTGCGCCCTCCAGTTTCAGACCTGTCAGGCGCAGCGCCTCCGGCAGGCAGACTCAAAGTTTGGCGGTCCAGAAACAAGAGTGCCGGTAAGCTTACCAGCGGACAGCCACACTCCCAATGAGGCCCATTGTCTCTCAACTCTGACAGTCTTTGGGACTTATCAGTTTCCCCATTAGAATGACCAAACAGGCAAAGTTTGCTGCTGGCCAGATGTGATGACCAGTGACTATGCATGACTGACTGGATAGCCACTGACTGTTTGTTTGAATGGTGCAGATGCTTACAATTGGTGGGTTTGGGCATGCTCCCAGCCTGAAACTTGGATACAAGGAGGGTTCCTGCAGCTGTTCAGCAGGTCATTGTTGGAGCCAAGACTACTACGGAGAAGAACTATGTGAGGGGTCAGTAATTCGAGGAGGACAACTGTTTGTCTGTGTTTTCAAAATATGCCATTTTCTTTTTAAGAAAATATATCGAAATGCCTCACTGTACCTACTCTGCTGAGGAATTCCCTACATAGTCTAAAAGCTAAGGGAACACATTCTAACACCGGATAACTGTCCCTCATACTAAACAACAAACACACAAACAAAATATATGGCAATTCAACATGACATGAACATTCTTTACATTTCCTCAAGGACATAATTTCCTTTCCCCAGGATGAATAAGGCCTCATTACGAGGTTGCTGCCAACCTCGGAACACCGTTTCCGGCACCTACCTTCCCGGTGCCACTGGGACATTACAAGTCCCAGCCCACTGGGAAACTACGTGCCGGAAAATGTTAGTGCCCATTCCCATGGAGTCCAACAACAGGATTCCATGGGAATGGGTTTACGGAAGCACCAGCACTGACACTAACGATACCGATGCTTCCGTGATGAGTCTTCCTAATGGGTCCGCTGTGCCCACCAGGGTCAGACCTGTCGGGCACAGCGGCCCCGGCAGGCAGACTCGGAGTGTAGCGATCCGGAAACAAGGTTGCTGGTAAGCTTCTGGGGTACAGTTATCCACTTTCCACTTCTAAGACAATAGCCACAATGGTAATCCTGGCCACAATGCTTTTGTCAATCCCACATAAAGATTTGCCACAGTTCAAAGAAAAATACAATATCCACACTATTACAATATCCACACTGTTAATGTTACACAGTTCTTGGTTAACAGTTAGGACTTCTTGAATTTGGGTTTCAACAGTCAAAAGGGTATATTTGTCTGGATGACTTCTTAATATTGCTGCTTCCACTTCTCCTATTATACTTCTACTTGCTTCACTATGGGAACAGTCATCTTTGTCCCACAATATTTCACCTAAGCATTCGACAACTGCAATTTAGCATCTACTGACAACCACATATACCTATTTAGTTTCAATACTTTGGACTACTGCCACAGCTTCTGTTACTTTAAGACAGACTTTGACAAGATATATTGTTAAAGTACTTCAACCTCCTCAGGTAGGCAGGGCACTCTTCATTTGAATAGCTTTCTTCAAAGGGGAAGCCTATTTGCCTTTCTTGTCTTAACTGCCCCAAAACTAACCTGGGTTTGCCTTCAAGACCCTCTTCTCTCTGGCTTCAGTAGTCTTGGGCCTTACAGGTTATGTGTGCTTCAAAAATAGTTGGTACAAGCACCCAGTTCCCCTTTCCCAGCTGTACCTTCGCCTTTCTCCCAGATATCAGCCCAAACAATTACGCAGAAGCCTTGGTGCCACTCTCTTAGCTTTGCACTTGTATCTTAGGCCTTTTGTTTGTTAGTAACTTTACAATTCAGCTGGATTGCTCTAAATTCTTGAAAAGGTTCAGCTTTAAAATGAGTATGGGGTGCCTCTTGGCTTGGGGCAATTCTTGTTCTCTTCTTCAATCGTTTATAGTCTTTTAACTTTTAAACTAAAGGTATCGTACTGTCATGAAAAGGTTCAGTCTTTCGGTAGAAACTATAATTAGGCACACACGACCACTCTTTGATGTAGTTTTCAAGCTTTAAAAATGAAAATATAATTGCATTCCTGTAGAAGTAAACGATAGATTTCAGGCCTCCTTGGAGAATCACAATAAGGCACACGTGACTATTTGTTAATGTAGTTTTCCCACAGTAAAGATTGTAACTTCCTGCTCCCACCTGCGAGGCTAAAAACCTCAGGGTCATCTTCGACTCCACACTCTCCTTCTCTCCTCACATCTCTGACGTCTCTAAGAAGTCACACTATAAGCTGCATCTCCTCAGTGGTATTCTTCCTTTCCTCTCCTTCCCCTGAAGCTCACTGTCTCCAGGGCTCTGGTTCTCTCTAGGCTGGACTATTGCAACAGCCTCTTTCTAAATCCGCCCTCTGCAACTCATCCATAACAGGACTGCGAGATGCGTCCTTGTCCTCAAGCTCAGGGATTGTATCTCTCCAGGACTGAAATCTCTGCACTGGCTCCCAGTGGCTGCGAGGATTAAGTACAAAACCCTCTGCATTGTCCACAAGGCCGCCTGGGGCCTCAATACCTTCAGCTCGCTCTTCCTAAATATCTTCCTTCTCAAGCTCTTCGCTCATCCGTCTCCAACTCCCTCTGGGTCAGTCGCTTCTCCAAGCAACGAGTTGGTGGTAGATCTCTTTCTTCGGCTGGGGCCTGCCTCTGGAACAGCCTCCCTTCCTCCCTGAAACCTGAGGAGAAGCACCTCAAAACCCTCCTTGTTGCTTCTGCTTTCTCTCCTCCTCTCCCCTGTTGAACTCCTGGCTGAAACTGAACTGCACTGGTTACCTGGCCACCCTCTGATCTCGGGCCCAGGTCCCCTCCCCCACCAGTTGCACACCTGCACTGCCTCTCTGGCAACCCCCACATTTGGGGACTGTTTTTCTGTATCCCTACCAGCACTTGACACCTGATGTCTGCACTTACCCTTGCACTTGCCACCAGCTGGCCGTACTTTTTACTTATTGTTTTATTTATTCTATTCATCCCATGTACTGCACTGTCCTCTCCCCTTTGCCCCCTGCACTTTTCCCCTTCCCATGCACTTGCACGATCTGAATGACACCTGGCCTGGCCTAGTAAGATCGTTGTCTCTGTCTTCCCTCTGTTCCCCCTCACTTGCCTCGTCGCGCCTTGAAACACTTGTGTATTGGCGCGTTATAAATGCCATATCATATCATCACAGTTAAATGTTCTGAAATGGTCTTCACAGCATTCCCTTTCCTTAATTAAGAACATGGGACCGCTCTCTGAACAGCAATAGTATTCTGTTAGTGGAACAATGGGTTTTAACAGCGTTAGCTCCCCACGCGAGTAAGAAACTCTTCACTGAATACACGTGTTACAATTCCATTGTTCAGAGGACTTGTAATACAATGACCAACTTCTATTCGCTTAGAAGTCTTACGAAAGTGGCAAAGGAGCTGCTTACAGTTACCGGCAAGGCTTGCGCAATGTTTTCTAATGCTGTGCTTCACTCACTTGCTTCTGAAACACTTGCTCTGTGGGTTGCACTGCTTTCTCGACTTCTACAACTTCTGCTGCTTCTGAGTGTCTGGGGACCCGCGCCCTTCTCCTGAACATGTCTCTCAGTGCAGCCACACGTTTTTGGAGTCTCCTCTGCTCGACAATTGCTTCTGGCCTATGTTTCGGGAACAATTGCAGCTCGGCAACAACAGCAATCAGGCTCACATGGGGGAAACTGTTTCTCCTGCACATCTTCCGCTGCGCAGCCTCTGCACTTCAGCGTTTGGGAGGATAGGAGTCTCTCAGAACATGCAGGTGAAATCTGCTGTCTCAGAACACGGAGGTGAAATCTGCTGTCTCCACGTTCCGGCGTCCCTCTTGTTCTCCAACTTTGCTTAGTCTGCCAGCCCCGTGCCTTCCTTCTGCTTCCACTGCTACGGCCTGCACTCCAGCTAACGTTCCAGCTCCTTCCATCTTTCTCTGCCTGAGCGGGCCTTTTATGCCTCCCTGGTCCCTTCAGGTGTGGGATATTGGGCTCAGTTATTTGCCTGATACCTGCAATGGCTGTCAAGCTTAATTGCCCGACTGTTGCACCTGCATGCCTCTTCAGCCCTCTTCCTCATCTGTACCTTTGGAATTTCAACAAAGTCAACTGCTGCTTTTTGGCACACTGCCATCAAAAGTGTGGGATTACGGGAAAAGTTAAAGAGGGGGTTGTCCCAGTCCTTCTGGTCTGTTTCCACCCCCCATGTGATCCTCCCTCAGTACACCACCCCCAAGGTTGGGATCAAGAAGCATCTGCCTTTCTCTGAGACACATGAGGAGGGTCCGAGAACAGGTTTCTGGGAGGAAATCATCTCCGATTCTTCACAGCAAGCCTGCTAACGACATGAGGATGACCCCTGCAGCTGACCAGCATCGACTCTAGTGTCCTGGTAAAGCCCTGCTTCTCTGTCCTGATCTCAAGATGGCCTTTGTTGGTGCTTTGACCCCTGGGCTCGATTGAACGACCAGTCTCGACCCCTGCTCATGGATCCACGCCTGCTGAGCCTTTGGAAGTGTCCCTGGACCAAGCAGTGGACTAACTAGCTGCCTCCTTGGGTACCTCGCTGCAACCGTCGCTGTTCGGGTGCATTCTTGGAACCTGGAGGATCTTCAACTTGTGTAACAAGATGACTGCTCCAAATTCTCAACCTTCTTGCATGAACGGAAGCTGTGCTGGGCTTGCTCCTTTCTTTGTCCATTAAACATTGTCTGTTTCTGCCAGACCGTGGTGACTCTTGTTGCAACACTCCTTCAATCCCTGGAGGTGTCCTGAGGTGGTTTGCCCTGCAGAAGTATTCATCTTTCCTCATGTCGGTGTTCTACTGGAAGCATTGCTACTGACCGAAACTAAATCCTGTGTTTGAAAATGACCTTTACACCTGCAACGCCTCTGCTTTCCTCGACAGGACTAAGCACAGAATAATTTTCCCTAGCAGGTCCCAGAACACCAACAGTGCTCGATGGAGATATTGGAGTTAAGAGTTAAGTTAACCTACATGTTTCTGTCCCACCTGTCCTCCACTAAATCACTCTTTCCATGAATTTGGTCCTTGGCGGCCTGGTCAAGGATCCCTTCTTAGGACTGTCCTAAGTACTGGCATTCAGTAAATTTACTTACCTGAACTGTATCTAACTTTTTGATTCATATTCATCATAACCACTGGCATCACCATCCTCTTTATAAACCTACCTGTAAAGTATATACATAGGAACAAGTGACTTTTGGGCACAAGATCACAAACCATGTTAGGGTTGGGCTTTATAAGAACTATGAAAGCTGTTCCATGATTATCCTGAAGTGTTCTTTCTGTTTCTAATGCATTTGTGTACCTACACTCTCACAGCCCTCCTGAGATTAAGCCTTGCCACTCTATTACCTTACCTTGATTGGGTTTGACTAAACTCTGTCTCTTCCCTGTTCGCCCTAATAGGGTAACCTTCCAAAATCCTGCCCCCGGGCTGATTTTGGAAATGCATCTTAATAATGCTGTTGAAGGAGCTGGAGGTTTCAGAGTTGTGTTGATCAACCCTGATGTTGCAATCTCCCATGATGGTGAGGTTGGGTTCTGGAATGAGGAGTTGAGCAATGGTGTCAGCAAAAATGTTATTGAAAGCATTACAAGGAGCTGGGATGCAATAGGTGGTCAGGATGTGGGAATTGTAAGCAGACGAGGGCCAGCACTTGATCAGGAGAAATTATGCGAGGTCAGAAAGTGTGCAGTCTATGTGAGTTGTGAAGAATTACTTGTTGTTGATAATGGCAGTGCTGCCTTCTCTGAGCGAGGGTCTTTTTTCAGGAGGATGTTGTCACTGGGTGGGATTGTCTCCTCGTGGCTATGTTTACAGTGTTCAGGGAGCCAGGTTTCTGTGGGGTTGCGAATGGTAGTCTGAGAGTGGTATGTTGGACCTCAATGGCATGATTCGCTTCTGACCGGGCGTTGAGGAGTATGGAACTCAAATAGTTGGAGATCGGAGGCTTATGTGTACAGGGATTTAGGTAGAGGTTAGAGTAAAGAGGCTTGAAGTCGGTGAGGAGGTCAGGCTCATGAAGAAATGTTGGTTGTTGAATGATTTGAGGGTGTGGGAGGAGTAAGTGTTTTCATTGTATTGTCGCCCTGTTCTGACTGAGACATCTTTTTCTTTTCATCTGTATTCACCTGGGCATAACTGAACTGTTCATTGTATTATTTCTGTAAGGTGGAGTGAGGTTACACGCAGAATAGAAATGTGGATTTCTATACAAGAACTGAATGAGCTGGGGGAATATGCAGCCGTGGAGCTTCACCAGGCAAAGGACGTGAACACTGGGGGCATCTTTCAGCTACGACAGGTACATTCGCTGTGCAAGGTTCAGACACCTTTTCTTTCTCGCCGGTTAGTGAGTCACTTCTTTGACATTGTATTCTTTGCGATTTCAGGGCCATTCACGAAGAGTTCAAGTGACGGTGACCCCTGTGCAACAGTCGGGAACTCTCCCTCTAATGGTGGAAGCCATCCTCTCCTTGTCCATTGGCTGCATTTACGCCAGGTCCACAAAACTACAAAGGGGATTGGACAGTTACCAGGTATCGGCTAGCCATGGCAATACTGGAGACCTGTTGGCAGTTTGAATTCTTACTGCAAAAGATGATGTAGTTTTTATATGATAAATGGAAGAAGGCATATAGAGGTCATTGCAGAAAAGCAGTCCTTTCTAAGTATTCCATACCTAATTGTGCACTTTTCTGAACGATGAACCCTGTTTTCTAATATTCAGCCCTGTTTTTGCCTTTTCACAACTCCCGCAGGTATAACGTAGAAACACTATGGTTCCTCCTTTGTGAATGGTTAAACACTATTGTGCACATGGTTACATATATAAAAACAGATTGGTTATTTAGACTGAAGCAGATGGTGCAGTAGGTGAGTGTTCCTTGTGCAGATGTCTGTGTGTAAATTGATGGTCGCACCAGTCAACTTTGCTAGGACCCACTTTGCCATGTCTCCTTCCCAGGTAGATCCATAAACTGAGCGCTAATTCTGTTGGGTTAAAGTTCCGTTGCAACTTTTGTAATGTGCTTAGACGTTTTGACTAGATGTTCGCCTTAACAATTTCAGACGGTCTTAGCGCTGTCACGCATTTTGTTTTCTCATTGAGATGTCAAGCCATCATGTCATTAGCTATGTTGCATGCTTTATTTAAGGCCATTTTGAAGCAAAATGACAGCTCACATCTTCCTTAACTCTTTAGAACACCAATTTGCCAACTTCATAGGAGCAAGTAGAGTTATGGAAGACCTGTCTTCCCAAGGAAACATAAATGGAGAAAGCAGCCTTCACTAGGTTTTAGACAGCATGTGGCTGTAAACTGGTATACTTTCCATTTGAATAGGTATGGTGGAGCTATTAAGGGGGAGTCAGACATTTTAAGCCTGGATATTTTGCTGTCTTGGTCTAACTTCCCCTGCACTGTCCGCATCCACTGTTCATTATTCTGTTTAAGGAGTTATTGGGTTAGATGCATAAGGAACACAATGACCAGTATCTAGAGACTACTCGACCCCAAATGCTGTGTATTTTCCCCTTTGTCATTTGACAGCTCAATAGCCCGTTTCTGATGTATGCCCATATTCCTCATTTAAATATGTGTTATTAAAATGTTAAAAGGCTCTCCTACCTGGGGCTAGGATTTCACCTTTGCTAATCCTCTACTCATGATGATTCGTCAGTCGAGAAAATAGTGAGAAAGCCAGGGTAGCCTGGCCACAAGGGTTGATATCCCAGTCTCTCACTCAAAGCCGAATTGAGGAAGCATGGATCAAGGCAGTGTTGGGCATCGCTTCCCTTTCTTGTACTATAGGTCTCCTGACAGTGAATAAAACCGTGCTCATTGCAGATACAAATGCATCCAAAGGTTTGGCGTTGGGTGATGTGACTAGGGGATTCCCCTAAATTCCCATACGGAGTGAATATTCTAAATGATTGCATGTGAAGTGTGAGATTTGAAGAGCATTCCTTTGAGTAGCTGGCCACACCAGAAAGCATATTCATTTTTCGCAACTAAGATTTTCTGTCTAGAGAAATGATGACATGTTTAGGCTGGAACTTCTTGAGGCACCAGTGGCTACACTCGAACTGTGTCTTGGTTTCAGGTTTCAAGAAAGGTGCATTTTATGTACTCCTACGTCCCTCCTCCATACTGTATGGGTGTCCCTCGCTATGGTCGGGAACTGAACCTTTTAAAATTTAGTTACGTGTGGGGTGCGGCCCCGGGAGCATCTGCTTCCTTGACTACGCACACCGGCCCCACACACCAGTCCCCTTTTCCACGTCGATCGGAGCGGATCTGTTTTTTCCCCTCGTAATTCCATGCCATCAGATCTTCCCCAGGGATATTAGTCCTGTTATTTCATTCTGGACTAACCATTATACTTATTTATAGAGATATAAATACACCATCCTCTGGTGGCTCGCCCCTCCGTGGCGCATGTTGGCCGCAGCGGGCTTTAGTAGGTGCCTGGCCTGCGACAGATCCTTTCCTATGTCGGACCTGCACACGCTTTGCCTCTGATGCCTCAGTGAAGACTACAGCTGGGATAGCTGCTCGGTGTGCAACGCGCTTACTCCCCGGTCACAAAAGAACCTGCTGGCCAGCTGGAGGGAGCTGTTCTCCAGATCACCACTGGAGTATATCAAGGAGTACTTAACAGAGGAAGACCAAATCTAAGGTAAGAATCTTGTTTTCTAAAGCACCCCACAAGAACGACTCCTTCCTAGGGAAGCGCCCAATCGGGAGGGGCCTATTGGGCTCTGCTACCAGCACTGGAACCGGGACCGAGGCTCCTCGAGCTACCGGCCACATGGCTGAGGGGTGCATGGATCCTCCCGGTCCCAGCACTGATCGGCCCGACATTTGTTGTACCGGGGCATCACCCGAGGGGCACTGCTCTACTACCAGGCACAAGCCTGAGAGGGCGCCTACACGCAGTACAGAAAGCACTACCATAACCTGTCCAAGGGCACACAGCCTCCCAGGTCCACACCTGAGGTGCAGGGCAGGTCTGAGCCTACGCCCTCAAGCAAACAGGCAGAGGCCAGGGCCAGTACAGTAGACAGCACACATCCAGCACGTGGCACAGTCAGACAAAATGGCGGCTTGTCTGGAAGTGCGCCTTTCCAGCGAGCACCAAAGACCTGATTTCACACCAAGGGTGGAATGGTCGCCTACAGTCACATGGTGCACCTCCTACCCGACCACATCAGGGCAAGGGCGCTAAACGGACGAGGGCTATGCCCAGAGCAGGCAGGGCGCAGGGAGAACTCAGCAGTACGTGCAGACCCACGCTGCTGTACCAATGCAGGGACACGCTTCACCAGCGTGTGCAGAGTGCTTTTTCGACAAGTTCCTCACACTCATGAAATCCCTGCAAATCGGGAATATACTCAAGGGAATCATTCAGGTCATGATCCTGCCTATGCTCCTGCAGCAGCCAGCTCCATCACAACCTCTGGCTAAGGTACAGTCCCCGGTCCCAAATAGCGAGGTGGCCTTGCCACATCGCACAGCGCCCCTCCCCCCCCCGCTCAGCCTAACAGCATGGCGCAGCCTCCTGCAGCTCCCCCAAATACTCTGCCAGATGACTCCAGGGACCTGCAAGACACAGCGGGCAACACGGATGATGATGATGATGATGAGGAGGAGGATCAGGACACCTCTTCCTCCACAAGGGCTTTCCATGAACGGTTGGCCGCAGTGGTGGAGTACTTAGGGATTCCTCAGCCACAAAAGGAGCAGCCAGAGTCAGGGGTCCTAGCAGAAGTACTTGCCATCCGCTCAACCACTCCGGTGTGCAGAGTCAAGGGAGCGCATGCTCCCAAGGCTACGCCCCCAGCGCAACTAAATGTAAAGGGGAAAGAAATGTTTTCTGGTGAAAAAGGTTCTGTTCCCATCCCTAGCCAGAGACGCCAATACATTATGGAGGAAAGGGGATTACAAACTAGGAGTATGTTAGTCACTACAGTGAGTAATTTATAATTTCTCTCCAACAATGGATCTGGTTCCAATTCTCCCACCAGAATGTAACAAGAGTCCACACTGCTGACCACTTCATCACAAATCTAGTTTAAAGGTAAAGAAGGTAATGTGCAGATGAAAAGGTCCTGCTTGCCTGACTGCAGTGAGCTATTTAAAATCCGTACAACGTTAGGAGATGTAGGAAAGTGCATGGAGCTTGATGAGCCTCATTATGAAAGCCCTTGGAGAGGATGCGGTCTCTACGGGCTTGGAAACCAGGCGATGTGTGCTGGGCAGTGATGGGAAATAATGATCATTGCATGTGCATAGCTAACACAACTAATCTTTTCCCATCAAAACAAGTGCTCACAGCCCCACAGAATAGCCACTGTGTTCCAGTCGCAAGCCCAGCAAGCAAAGATGCTGGCTACAACATAAACTGTGATGATGTTGACTTTAGACTGGTCTTTTTGTTGATGACATTTATTAGTTTTAGTCCCATGTTTTGAAGCTGGTTTTCCAATTTACTACATATTCTCAGCATCTAATCTGCGTTTGTCATGTGGTTTATAGTACTGTGAATTCTACCCGAGTCTCCATTGCTCAGTGCAACAATGGCTATGTTGGTTGGAAAAGCAAACATCCACAGTAAACCGTATTGGATGTTTCACATGTCTTTGTTCCCTGGGCCCTTTTGAGACCTCCATTCATTGTATCTAGTAGGTTTAAATGTATAGGTATAATCTGGGGGCTGTCCATTTGTTCAGATGCGCATGCTATGCATATTCCATTACAGCAACAACAAAAAAGACAATTCTGCCATTTAGTGGTTTGCTTGGAATATTACAAATGTATTAGTAACTTGCAAACTAAATTTTTTTCAAGCTCTACAAGTTTGCAGTTACCCGTAATGCTCCTTGCGTGGCCCCATCAGATTGTTTTTTTCTTTTTTCTGCTATTGGTCTGATCACAGGTGTAAGGAGCAGAAACAAACCAATCACCAAACAAGACTGCACAATTGCGGAAGTAACTTTTGGATGCATACATCGATCCTGCATTGAACGGCAACATTGACCTGGTCCCGAAGGCGAGGTCTAGCTAACTTCAAGGGGGAGACCACTTTCAAATCTACAGCATGGATGGGGACAGTTAATCTAAAAATGACTTGTGCTGTTTATGCATACTTAAATGGATAGCCTTTCTCCCGCAGATTCCTCATCTGATAGATATTCCATCCAGCTCTGCTGCTTTGGCAAATTTTCGACAGGGGCGTAGTAGACCTTGACCCATCTTGCTCGGCTTCTGGTCGTTGGCTCTGGACAGGACATCAGGCGTTGTGTAAATACCTTGTTACTGCGCCCTACACCTCAGTTCCGTTTTTCCGCGCTAACACGCTGCTTGGGAACACAGGCAAGTCTTCGACTCATTTGACGTTTTCATCAGAACATTTTTGTTTTTCCAATTCCTCAACGCAAGATGTCGGGTATTGGACTTCAAGCAGTGTTCCCACTGTCGCACCAAGATGTCCATCACTAACCCACACTAGTTGTGTCTCTGGTGCACCAAAATGCAGCCCAAATCCCTTCATGAGCAGCTAAACTCGCTCTTGGTTGGCCGCCCTCTAAGTCACCAGCGCAGTCAACGTTTTGGTCTTCTGAGACCGAAACTGAGGGGCAAACCCCCAAAAAAGAACATAGGCGGAAGAAGAAGAAACAGTCCCACTCCAGCCATTCTTCCTCGTGCCGAAAGAAGAAGAGGCATCACCGCCAGGACTCTGATTCGTCGATGGAAAAGGGTAAGCCATCGGCGGGGCCTACCATCCTCCAAGAGAGGGAGGATTTAAGTCCTCTATGCTTGAAATGTTTAAAAAGCATGCTGCAGTTGGCACGGTTACCCCCCCCCCCCTCACGCAGCAGGTTTCAGAGCAAGGAGCGGCGCTAGGCATTTCCAACCCCTCTAGTGCCCCAGTACAGACAACGTCAGCGCCGATAAATCTTTCAACATTGAGGTCCAATGGAAGCTGGATCAACCCTGTGCATCCAAGGATATCGACGCTCAACGTCTCGACACCGACCTCCACCATATTGGTACCGAAAGACAAACCTTGACGTTGTCGAGTAAACGTTCACACCGCAACCCTGGTCAGAATATTTTGATACCATGGCAGGTATCTTCAATGATAATGGCGCCAATGATCAGGAGGATGTCAACCCCGTTTACTTGGGTACAGGAGGGATCGATTATTTTGAAGAACAAAATCAGCTTTTCCAGGTAGCTCAAGGCCTCCATGATGGCAGCGGTCTGGACACCTCTACAGACCTCGATTTTCAGCATTCCCAGCCCTATGTTCATAATATGTCTACATTCAGGGCTTTAGTAGAAATCGTTATTGATACCCTAGGATTTCATTCATCAGTGGTGCCAATACAAGGTGATGACCTTACCAATATTATAGATGGTCTCACCACACAGAGCGCAATATGCCTTTAAACCCTGCCATTGCTGATCCTTTAAAAATGATGTGGCAGCATCCATGTTCTATTCCTCCCGTCAGATCCACCATTTCTGGGAAATATAGGCCAGCTAGAGGAGACCCTTCATTCTTCTTCTCTCACCCTTCCCCGGAGGTGCTTGTTATGCAGGCTGCCACTGTCTCATCTAGACCTCCAACTTCCACTCTGCCTCCAGACAGGGAAGCAAACAAAGTTGTCTTAGCAAAAAAAGCATTCAGTTCAGGCAGTATGGCCCTTAAGTCAACAAATGTGGCAAGCAGTTTTGCCAAATACCCCTTTGGTCTATGGACAGAAGTTGAGAATGCTGCGCAGTACGCCCCTGAAGGAGAGATGCACAAGGGCTTCCTAAAGCTAGTGGAGGGTGGGAAAGAGGTGGCCAGGCAGTTGTTGCGAACGGGCCTGGACATCGCCGAACGTGTGGGCTGATCTATGGCGTCGACAGTAATGCTAAGAAGGCAGGCCTATTTAAAAACATCTGGTTTCTCGCCTACTGTTCATGTTAAACTTCTGGACATGCCCTTCGAAAGGTGATCTTCTATTCGGCCAGAAAGCCGATGATTCCTTAGAAAAATTCAAGGAATCCAAAAACGTGGCTACGTGTTTAGGCCTAGCTGCGCAGCCGGCCAAACCTGCCTTCAGCTTCGCCTCAAGGGCATGGGGCTACAGGCTGTATGCTCCTTATGGCAGGAGAGCGCAGCTCCCACTGGCCAGGTAAGGGCAGAAGCGTTTCTCAAACTCTGGAAGGGGCGGAGGGGCTTCTAGAGGTCAAAAAGTAGCAATAACTGGTCAATTTGTTTTGGAACCATGCCACTCTACCACCGGCTTCCTTCCTCCGCCTCCTAGGTGTCATGGCCCCCTGCATTTTTCTAGTGCCAGAGGCCAGGTTGTGCATGAGATCCCTGCATTGGCTCCTTATGGGTCAGTGGTCCCAGTACCTCTGCACTCTCTCTGATCTCTTCAGTGTGGCTGCATCCGTGGCCAACGACCTGTCCTGGTGGGTGGACCGCAACAGTCTCCTGGTGGGGGAATCCTTTGGGCCTCCTTGGCCTCAGACCGGAGTGGTCACAGTTGCATCTCTGAAAGGTTGGGGCGCTCACGGTGAGGATTTACAGTTGAGCAGCCTCTGGCCAGCAACGGAAGTCAAGTGGCACATTAACAGGCTGGAGTTGCGAGTTATCGGGCTTGCCCTGAAAGCATTTGCCCCGTCTCTGCAAGGGAAACATGTCCTCGTTCTGATGAACAACACACTGGCAATGACTATCTTAACCAACAAGGTGGTGTGATCTCCCGCCCCCTCGGCACAGAGGCGATGATGCTTTGGTTCTTGTCGCTGCAGAACCAGATCTCAGTCTCGGCAGTTCATTCAGCTGGGGGACGTGTTTCTAGTGGATTGGACCTTACCTCTCCATTATGCATTCCCTAAGATTCCTGTCATTCCATGGGTTCTCCAGAGGTTGAAGAGTTTTCGAGCGACCATAATCTTGATCGCCCCAGACTGGGCGAGGAGAACGTGGCACTCCAATCTCTTGGATCTGTCCACCTCACCGGTTGCCTCGGCGGCCGGATCTCCTGACCCAGTCGGAAAGTCGGATACTCCACCCAACCTCAGAATCCCTCAACATACATGCGTGGCTCTTGAGAGGATGAGGTATGATGACTGGGATCTCTCCGAGACAGTACTTGAGGTGTTGCTGGCTTCATGCAGACCATCTACAAGATATTTGTACACATGCAGTTGGAGAAGATTTGAGGCATGGTGCATGGAACTTGACATTGACCCAATTATTTGCCCAACCACTTTACTGACTGGGTTCATTCTGTCACTGGCCTCAACAGGCCTTCAGGTGCCACAGTCAAAGGTTAATCAGCGGCCTAGTCTGTGTTTAAGAGATCCCCCGGATCAAGTTTCATTTTTTTACGATACTGGTGATGGCACAATTCCTGAAAGTCCTTGTAAATAAGTTTCTGCCAACTCCCTTTGTTGACCTTAATCTGGTACTGACATTTCTGATGGCATCTCCCTTTGAGCCTATGCATACTTGTCCCTTAAGACATCTCTCTTTGAAAACAGCCTTTTTGGTGGCTATTACATCCGCTAGGCGGGTGAGTGAGCTGTAGGCCTTATGCTGTAAACCACAGTTCCTGCGTTTTTTCCGGGATAAAGTCTCACTCTGAGTAAGGCCTGGCTTCCCCCCCGAGGTTGTCTCAGAATTCCACCTATCTCAATCCGTCGACCTTCTGGTCTTCTACCTTAGACTGCACCCTTCTAAGCAGGAAGAGCGGTTACATCGCCTATACCCGAAAAGTCAGTTGAGGTATTGTATTGCGAGGACAGCTGATTTCAGAAGAGCTGACCAGTTCTTCATGGCTTTTTCCTTAGCCCGTAAGGGCCTGGCCATAACTAAGCAAACTTTATCCCGCTGGATCCTTCTCTATATAGCAGAATGCTACCAGTCCATGAGGGCCCATTCAACTAGGGGAGTCTCAGCGTCAACAGCATTACAGAGCAAAGTTCCTGTCCGGGATATTTGTCGCGCTGCGACCTGGTCATACCTTCATACCTTTGCTAAGCACTGTAGTCTGGATGTGGCTTGTACAGCTGATGTGCATTTTGGCAGGGCAGTGCTGCAAAATTTCTTAGTCTGATCTCTGCCCGCCACCTTCATCTACTGCTTTGGGGGTCTATCAGATGAGGAATATGCGGGAGAAAGGCAATCCGCAGATTCCTCATCTCCCATCCAGCCCCGCTCAGAAAGTCGGTGTTGGTGCGCATCTTCTCTTTCGTATGAGTTGGTGATAGTCCTCTGTATCCATTTTCTGTCTTTCCTGCCACATGTTTCAAAAGAAATAAATAAAAAGCAAAGAAATAAAGATTTTTTTCTGATGCTACTTGGTAGTGTCTGTTGCAAATTCTTCCCCCTTCAAAGGTCTATGGTTATTTCATTTTTTAAGGGCACATTAACCCGTTTGTTCTCTTTGTATGGCTATGCAGCATGGTGTGCTTGGGGGTATGGGGGGAACGAGGTGTGGGGCGTATTGACAAGGTATTTATACGACGCCTGACATTAACGTCCGGAGCCGACGACCAGAAGCATAGCAAGACAGATTGATGGTCGCCGGCCGGGTCAAGGTCTACTACGCCCCCTGTCAAATATTTTCTGAAGCAGCAGTGCTGGATGGAATATCTATCAGATGAGGAATCTGCGGGAGAAGAAGCCATAGAAAGAACATTACAGTAAGTAATGTATCCTTCTGGTCTTTGTCTCCCAAGACCCACTGCTCAGAAAAAGAAAACTTTGAAGTTCTGCCCTCAAAGTAATTTGATGTTCTGGTGACGTGCCATACATAAGGTTTGCAGAGACTGCTTATCCTGGGACCCTGCAGAAGAAGTGTGTGCAGCCTATTAAAGACGTTTAAGCCGAAGACTTTTAAGATTCGAAAGGAATAACACTGGGTAGCATGAGTCATGGTCGACTCTAGAGCCAGTTCTGCCGAAGAAGGGCATAAGGACATAATCGAGATCAAATCGCCCAGGGTTGGAAAACAGAAGCCTAAAGACATCCCTCTCTCTCACCCCCACCCCCCAACTCTGAAAGACAAGTAAACTCACTTGAGTTCCCAACTAAATAACCTGATATCCGAAGGGCGCTCTGGAAGTAGAGCTCATGGGCCTTCACATGCCACCGATAATGTTGGAGGGGATAAATTACCCAAGCCAAAGCTAGCAAGGGAGTTGGAACGCAGCCAGTGTGCAAGGCAAGTGCTAAGCCCTCACTCTGAAGTCCAAAGGCGCAAAAGAACGAGGTAACTGACATAAAATGGTGCCCATGTTGACACCCAGACTAGCACACAGTGCATCCAAAAACGGCACTGAGGAAGTTGGGACAGAACACACTGCTGAACTGTTGGCTTCCGAGACTCAACAGCAGGCTGCTGCTGAAAACAAGGCACAGAAAGAGTGTTTGAGGACGCACCATTACTCAGATTTGAGAACACTGAGTAGCTAACTGACTAATCTTTCACACACCCCCAGCCAGTACCACAAACTGGCACCATCACTGTATATTTTTGTATAGTTGCTATTATTTGAACATGTTATACTCGTGTAACTTGCTATGCCTTTACTATCTACTACAATGTAATTACTGTTCCTATATTCTTTGCATAACCATGTATCCTGTTAACTAAGCTTCGCATTATCTGTACTGCTTGTGCCCTGATACCCTTGGGTCTGGTGCGCACCATATAAATGAATAAGCAAACAAACAAACACTATGCACAAGAAAGGAAGGGCACAACATTTTCATCCATTCACAAATCCACCCAAAAGTATCCCGGGTTAAACCTATATTGCACACTCCAGCACCAGAACTACCGTTTGGGTCCTTAAGTAGCAGAGATAAAAAAAAAAAGTATTATGATGAGGCAGGCAGAAGAGCAACACGAGGGTATCTACCACAGCTTTGTTAATGGCACTACAGCACGCATAAGCTTTTGCCAAGGCCATAGCCTATGTAGATACACTAATTAAAGAGCAAGAAGAGAGGGAGGAAAGGAAACCTGGATGTTCATAGGATGAACCATATGATGTATATAGGACAAGGGCACGGGTGTTGGGCTCCCGCTCCTGCACTCAGCTGTTGTTCTTTCAGGCTTAGGAGGGCCACCATACCGAAGGCTGCTTGGGGCCACACCCCCTACTCTTTTTCAGCTGCAGTCCCATCCCACCACGGTTAAGCGTGCGAGACAAGTGTCCAGGTGTATTGCTCCCACTCTGTCCTGCTACTGCACTCAGCTGTTGTTCTTTCAGGCAAAGGAGGGCCACTGTACTGAAGACTGCTTGGGGCCACACTCCCTACTCCTTTTCAACTGCAGTCCTGGCCCGACAGGGTGAAGCCTGTGGGACAAGGGCGCAGGTGTTGGGCTCCCGCAGGGTGTTAGGCACCTGCAGAGGGTGCTCCCTGTCCCTGGCATCTGTCTTTGTCTTCTGCAGCAAATCTTACAAAAATAACAAGTAACGCGGGAACGGCACTGAGAAGGTGAGGAGACAGTGTGGAGAATCGATAGGGGCGGGCTCACCCAAACTGTTTGACTCTGTCTGAAGCTCCTATCTGCATTTGTTTACTTCACTCTACTATGTCAGCCTTGAATGTAATGGAGTGCCTGGCTGCTACCCCCTTCAACTCCCTCTTCCATCCCTGTGAACCTTTCCTATGTTTAACCCTGCCAAGAGGAAAATACTGACTGTAAGAAGGAAAATACCACCCTCATTACCAGGTGCTGATTTGAAAACACATTGCTTACGAGCGATGCCTACCAGATGTTTTCTGGTGATAAATTAATTGTGTGTTTAATGAAGGAGATTTCTGTGATGTCGACTCACCTGGCTGGTAACCTCAGACAGGATGTATACCTGCTGAGCAGGCTATGTGGGACTACACCTGAATAGTTTCCTCATTAGCAGGTGATGGAATCAAATCTTCCTAGAGCAGGGTTTTACTTTGTGGACCTGTGTATATCCTAGGAGTATAGTCTGTTCCCCCCAAATGCGTGCCATGTATGGGCAAGGGATAGATCTTTTTGTGAGATGCTCCCCTCCTTCAGTAGGGTGGAGCTTTTCTATGTTGTTCTTCAAAGGGGGAGAATCTGATTTTGCAGAATCTCTCAATGCAGAGTGATCCTGAGACCTCTGTTTTGGCCCAGTCTAATTTGATTATCAAACCTATTGACTTTGCATTATAGCCCCTATTTATCTATTCTTTATAAGGGAAACCTCTCGTCTCACAGCGTGGTGGAGTAAATTATTCACCCTTACCCACAATCAATGAATTGGAGTGCCTGTGAGCTTTATCTGTCATAAGGAGCCCATAAAATGAGTCCCAATCAGTATGAAAGCAAGTCGCTTCATTTTTGCCATTGATCTCTGCAGAAGAAATACATCCTTTAACATTCTGTGATAGGTTTAGCAATGACACGCTTGACACACAATATAGAGTTGTAACAGGAAGATGTTTATTCTCTGTTTGAGCAAGTAATGTGTTGGATCAAATCTCTGTTGGTGGCAAAGGGTTTCTCTAGAAACAATAAGTGACTTTTAGTGAAATGATGTCAAGGATGAGTTAAAGCGAAGTGGGGTTTCCTCAGCTGGTTTTCACCATCATGTTCTAAATAATACATTTAAAAATCCTAATCTTAACATGACCCTCATGGGACATGTACAAAACGAAATTTGAAACAAAGTGGCTAACAGAACGATTACAACCTAGTCCTTAGCCTCCTGGAAACAATATGGTAATATCACAAGCGTTCCAAACTTTGGCCAACAACAGAGTTCTCCTATCTATTCTTAACAGTCTATTCCAAAGCTGGTGGAATAGAACCAAAGCTTAGACTTCTTTCTGGGAAGGCCGTTTCCATAGATACTCACAGTCTGGACTTCTCCTTAAACCTCTTTGCTTTCCCCTCTAGACTTTAGGACCTCCCCCAGGAATACTGCTTCTGCTTTTTTGCCCATTCCACTATATAGATATCTTTACTTGTAGGCTTCTTGCCCGCATTGGGGTTCTCAGGATTCACAAAAAGATCATCCCTTAATCTTAGCAGCTTCAGAGTCAGGGAAGGTTACCCTGGGTCCGCCACTTTCTCAGACTTCTCAGCAGGCCCATCCTGGACTTAGATCTTCTCAGGTTTCTCAGTAGATCCTGCCTGGATCTTGACTTTCTCAGGAATCACAAAAGCTTAAATGGTTATTTCTCCCAACCCCACCTGCTCCCCATATCAGAATCCATATCAGGCATTCATGTCCCTCTTCTGCCATGGTCGGTGTTTCCTGCGTTGCTGGTGGTTAAGCCTTGGTTAAGGCTATTCCCCAAGGGTTTTGGGAGGTGCATGACTACACCTTCAGGCAAGCACCCCTGTTCGGGTCCTAAATGTCCTAGCGGCTCCCAGAATCTTTCCAGACCTTCAATGCTTCGACCACATGGCCACATGGTCAAGGTAGCACTTTTCTTAAGGTTTTTCCAGAGGTTCCTCCTTTCCCCAGGCTGTCAGTGTCCCGGCTTGTCTTCCTCCAATACTCTCCCATTGTATCAAAGGAGCACTGTTTTGCATGTCTGCCCCAGTATTCTTTCTCACACTGATCCTTCCCGAGCCCTTTTATACATACGTGTTGGGAATGGTTTCCAAAGACTTTATCTTATTGGTTATATCCAATGCCTTTTAGAATTCCCTTTTGGAATTGGTTATCCTCCTGAGATCCCTAATTAAGTTGATCTTAGTCCAAGTCACACATTGGTTAATTACCTGATTCTCTAACTGATGGTTAGCTCAAGACCTCAAAGACCACAAAGCTTGAAAGGCGCCTGCACTGTATGGTGGCATCTTGAATACATGTCTCTCATGGCAAGTAGGTTTATGGGTTTTCTAGGGCTCACCTATCTTTGCTCTGCGATGGTGAGCCGGGGTTGGGAACACTCCAGTCTCTCAATCTGGTAAGGGGTGAATGTTTCTTCCGTTAGTTTGCTAAATTCTATAAAGCTCTTTGTAGAGGTTCTCACAGTTGTAGATTAGCTGTTCTGTTTTGGCTGCCTTTATAACCTCTTAGGCACATTGAGCCATTATATTTAGTGGCATGAAGGCTTACTTGTGGAAAGGGTTTACCATGTCTCCAGTGGGTAAGTGAGCTGACAGGAACCCTTCTCATCGACCCTCTGGGAGGCACATCAGGTAGCGGCCAGATCAGCCCTGTCCTTTGTGGCTCAGTTCGCCCACACATCAAGCATGTGAGTTCAGGTAACTCTGCACAATACTCTGTTAATGATGTTTTGTTCATTAATGTATACACTGACCCATTCATGAACATAGTAGATTGCAGTGCAGCCTACCTTGCTGCAGTTAAGAGTGTGGGGGATCTGTGAGCAGCCCAACACAGTGCAGACATTTCATTGCAAGCCATCTCAATGAGTTTTGGGGTGTGCCTTTATTTTATTTCTGTAAGTTCCATTCCTCCTTTCTTCACTGCACGCACCGCAAGGCCACCAAAAATAACCAAGGTGTGTTGTACAAGACAACATTAGAATACAATGTACATAATGTATTTAATTGAGCGAGGGAGAGGGCGATTGATTGATTGAGGGGGTCAGAGGGAGAAAGTGAAATGGCAGCTGTCTGCATGCAGAGGCCAGCGATAAGAGCATGGGGAGGGAAACCTAGCTGCTCTGTGATGGCATCTGTATACCTTGCTGTGCATTGTCATGCCCTTGTCTTCAACTTTGAGGCACTTACAACTGCTCATATCAGACTCCTTTAAAGACTCCTAGCCTTCTGAAAATAACTTTTTTGGGACTTGTGGCTCTAAGGGCACAAGCACCCCCATCTTTTATAACTAAAGACAGAGTAGTTAGAGTATTTCCTTGTTTTCATAAGGCTATGCATTATGTTTACAACTCCTTCCTTTCTTAGATATTAGTTCTCTAATCTCCTTATCATTTACCTTATTCTTTAGTCACTTGCGTTGCCACACTATAGTTGCTAACATTGTTTTAACTGTGTTAAAATGTAAAGTAGCCAGAGCACCCCAAAAGCGATTGTGTACATAGTCGTATTGTATGGTTAGTGAGATACTTTCCTTTTGGTTTTTAATTGCTAAGAGTTTGTTCAAGGACGAAATCATTATATGTTTACACATTCTGCTTACCTTGGGTTATTAAGTGTTCTCTGTGTGTTCAACTGAACCCCTCACTGCTCTCACACTCTTAAGACTTGCTGCTCAGTCACACTACCCAGATTAGGTTCAGCTAGATAGTGTGTCTTTCCCTGTTCACCAGAATAGGGCGGCCTCTCATAATCATTCTGAAAATCCATTTTAAAACTAACCATGCAAGAGGGACATGATCTGTATGTAGTGTGGGAGATCCGACCCATTAAATATTACCTTAAGGTTTCCACCGCCCACTTGAATGCTAAGCATTTCTTTTTAATGGTTGCGTAGTGTAGTTCATGTGGGAGGTGAATGCAAATAATAAAGACGATGGGCTGTCTTTGTTCTCCTGGGATGGGACATCTACAAGTCATACAATACATTGTATTTGCAGAAAAAAAGGTGCTGTGAAGCCGGGGCACTTCAAGAAAGGTTTCTCGGATGGTAGGGTTTTAAATGTTTCAAATGTTTATTTATCAGTCTGTGGTGTTCTTTATAATTGTCATAGGGGCGGCCAGTGTCGAGAATTGTGTTGTAAACTACCTGTTACACCCCATTAAGCCTAGGAAGGTGCTGATCTCTTTTCTTGTTTTGGGATATAGAAGCTGAAGGATGGCTTGAATCTTAATCAATACTGTATATATTACACCCCTTGCTGACGGAGTACTGAGGTACTTTGTTTTGTTAGCAGCAAATCTGCTTTTCCAGGGATTGATGGGTAGACCACTGGTCTTAAGGGTATCTATTACCTCCTATAGATGGGCAACATGGTCATACCAGGAGTTGCTGCAGACAACAATATCGTCCAGTTATGCTGCCTCTTTACATCTCATGTGACCCCAGAATATGATCAATCAATCGCTAGAAAGTGTCTGGCACGCTGCAGGGTTTGAAGTTAAGATTCGTTGAGCAGGATCTAAAACTGGTTCCTGGGTGTCAGGCATCAACCAGTAGGCAGGAGCAACCGATGGGGAACGAGGAGCGAGTACCCAGAGCACTGCAAATCTAACATCCACATGAGATGCACACTTTACATTTTTGCCCATTATGTACGATTCATTATGTTTAAAATGTTTACCACATGTGTTCTAATTCTTCTTTATTAACATTCTCAAATACACAGTTAATGTCACGTATGCATGTCTGTAAGGCACAAGTTGGTCTGAGGAGCCAAAAGTAGCTCCAAAGAGCCAAAAGTAGCTCCTGGTAGAAAGGTAACTAGGCTCTCATAGGCTAGAAGCAGGAGCTAACTCGCCCAGCAGTTTTGAACTCTGATGCTGTGTAGACCAAATGGCATCACTGGTATAGTGCCTGCGGGGTTGGAAAAGCCATTTTCCTTGTCTTCTGGGCTCAGAGGGATCTGCCAATAACCCTTGGTGAGGTCTACCACACTGATGTTACATGCAGATCTCAGCTTTTCGTGCAACTTGTCTACTCTAGGTATGGGATAAGATTCTTCTGTAGATACCTTATTCAGCTTTCTGAAGCCCACACAGAAGTGAGTAGATCCATCAGGTTTTGTTACCAGTATAATGGTTGAGCACCAAGGGTTTTCTGAGGGTTCTATGATGCCATGTTCTTGCATGTCTTACACTTCTTGTAAAACGGTCTTTCGTCTGGATTCCGGAATGCAATAAGATTTTAGTCATACCAGTATCCTGGCTCAAGTTATAACTACTTGTTCTGCCTAGTCTGTTGTTTCTGGTAGATCTGAGAATAGTGCTCTGTAAAGGCATAGTCATTCTAGGTTCTTTTATGGTGTCTTCCAAAACATCAACAAGGCTAGCCAAGGATTGAACCCGGAAACATCTCTGTGTACTCTTTGTTTGGGTACTAACATCCCTACTGTAGGTTCACATGGTATGAGAGTTTGTTAATTTTTTGTATTCAGTTGCGCTACTTTATACGTGATCGCTCTAAGGGCTTTTATGATAGTTTAGGGTTCCTTCAATTGAACCAACCTCTTATTCTCACTGTATTTATATTTTTATTTATTTGAAAAACAGGGATCTCAATCTGAAATGACTTACAAGGACATATTTACAAATAGTGGCAGCATTCACACAAAGGGTGCCTCTACAATAGCACAAAGATGAGAACCAGTTTGAGGGTGTAAAAAAGTGTGACATCTACCAGAAACAAAACAACGGAGCAAATATATATATGAGAAAAAATATGATTTACAAAGTTAACATTAACCTAAGAGGGTAAGTGCTTCAAGCTAAAGAGGAGCACTATTTAAATATGCAAAAATAATTAAGTGCCACTGGAGGCAATGGTGGGGTCAGATCAGGACATTGGGGGAGAAGCCAGGTAGAGATTCCTCTTTAGCAAGTAAGTGAAGTTTAATCCTAGCTTTGAAGCGATCCACAGTTCGACTGGCTTTGTTTCTTTTAGGCATTTGGTTCCAGTGGAGCAGGGGGGGGTAGAAAGAAAGCAGAAGCGAGAGGAGGCACAAAGGGTCTGGAACAGTGAGGTTGAGAACAGAGGAGGATTGGAGGGAAAGAGATGGTGAGTAAACTGAGATACAATTAGACAGGTACTGCAGAGCAAGATCATTGATAGCTTTGTTGAGTAGGAGAAGGAATTTGAAAAGAGAGCAGTTGTGCACAGAGAGACAACCAGCAGGTTGTCAGTAGTAGAAGTGGGGAAGGATCTTGGTAGGTTGTAGACCATGTGGGTCGCAAAGGTAAAGACTTGGGAGGAAGAAGTAGAGAGGAATGCCAGTGAGTAGACTTGAGGAGTAGTTATTTTTCTGAGCACGAGAGTGAGATTTGAGTTTTCGTAGAGTGGTTAGTAAGAAAATGACACAATTTCCAAATATTGAAGAGGTTAATATGAGCACCAGAGGCAATGGTAGCGGTGAGTTGTTGCAGTCGTAGATCGCTATCCAAGAGGACCCCAAGATTGTGAGCCTTGGGTGGGGTAGCAAAATGTCAGGCGTGAAGGGGATAGGATAGGGGAGGGTAGGATTGGCATTGGAACTTGGAAGAAATATGACTTACATTTTTGAAGAGATCAGCATGAGGCAGCACAGAGCCATCCAGTGACAAATTGCAGTGATACAGTTCATAATCCATTACAAGATGGTTGGGGTAAAGGAGGGAAAGGAGAAAAAATATTTGAGTGTCATCAGCAAAATGGTGATGCTGAAAGCCAAAGGATAAGATAACTCTACCTAGGGCAGAAGTATGAAGGTGATACTTAGGGGACGCCGATATGGGTAGGGGTTGAGTGAGATGTTTGCGAGTTCCAAGAGATTTTAAAGAATCAACCTTCCAGGTAGGAGGTGATCAAGGCCAGGACAGAGTTACAAAACCCAAGGTCCTGGAGAGTGATAAGGAGAGAGTGGTTTACAGTGTGGAAAGCGACAGAAATGTCCAAAAGGATGACTATAGAAGAGCGTTTGCAGTGTTGAGCATTAGAGAGAAAGTTGGAGACATGCAGGAGTGCAGTCTCGGAGTGTTTACTTTGGAAGCCGCATTGAATTGGATCTCCTAGGCCATTATCCTCAAGGTATTTGGTGATCTGGTCAAAGACCACCCACACAGGGACTTTTGAATAATGGGAAGGAGAGAAACTGGATAATAGTTTTCTGCGTTGTTTGGGTCAGCAGATGGTTTCTTCAATAGTAGTAGGACAGTTGCAGATTTGAAGGAGGCAGTGAAAGAGTCCAGTGAGGAAAGAGGTTAAAGAGCTCAGATAGACGTGGTTAAGTGATTGAGACCACGTTTTTTACCATTTGGGGAGCAAAAAGTGTTGATACGATTGAAGGTGGGATTGAACTCTGAACAATTGTGGCTAAATCAATAAAGAGGTAGGGGGGAAGTCGAGAATAAAACATTCGGGAGAGGTGGTAGCCAGTGGGAGGTTTTGGCAGGGAGGGATAGCTATGAGCGTGTCACAAATTTTATAGGAAATGTATTGAGCAAATTAATTTGTTGCAAGGGAAGAGATAGATGATGGATATTGTCTTGGACGTTGCCTTCGGAGGTTTGAGCAAAGGTTGGAGGGTAGATGAACGTTTGCTGGGGTTATTGTGAAGGGAGCAGATTATGATTTTATAAAGTAGGACGTGTTGGCCGTGATTAGGGCAGCAAGGACATTTCTGTAGGCTACGAGACGCTGTGATGAATCTAGGGAATTAGTCCCTTCTCCCTAAAGGGGAGCCAGCCACCCCATTGGGACTACAGAGGTGAGCCACTATGTGTAACACCCCCTACAGGATAGAGCAGGCAGGATCTAACTGGGGCCGGGGGGACAAGGAGTCCCCAAATAGGGTTTCTATTCATCCTCCCTTATCTGAAAAGTCCCTTTCATTTGTTGATTAAATGGGAATTAAAGAGAATAATAATCTGCAAGTTCCTTTGCAAATGGCTATGATTTCTGACACCTTTATGAGAATGATGGCGTCTGAATCACAGAGACGGGAAGTTATCTTGCTTCATCCAGCAGTTTAATGGAATTGTGAGAGCAACCAAAAGAGAGGAGGAAGTCCTGCTGGGTGAGCAACAGGAAGGAACATCCCACTGGATAAAGAGACCGCCCCACGCAGACAGCGTACAGAACGGAGGAGCTGCGGGTCCTGTGTTACTCTGCTCTCCCCTGTTAGGTCTCTAGTCAGGGAAAGCTGACCACTCCGAAAGAGGGAAACAAACCATGACAAAGTTGGTCACACAGTGCCTGCAACCGATTATGCCGAAAACCTTTGAAGCACTGATGGGACGAACCGAACCCGACGAAGAAACACAGAAGGCCAAGAAGGAACCCGAGCCATGGTTCCACGTCTTTAGAGCAGCTTCCCCGGAGGAACACCGCAGCAGATGCTTGCTTGTTCCAGGTAATGTAAGGAAGGCATGGTATCAAAGTAAGACAGACCCAAGTGATCACAGTTCAATGGTGTTTATTGAACTTTATCTTATCAGGGGTGTGAAAAACACCTATCTAAACCTAAATCTAAGATGGGAGCAAGCTATGACCATCAAATAATAATTATAGTCCTAGTGGAGTCTAGTCAAATAAAAGGGGCCTATACTAAATAAAATAAAAAAAGGTTGCCAATCCTTACAGCTATGCTACAAATAGTGTGGGATAATGTTCACAAAAGGATAAGTCAGAATATTTAGGCCATTGGCCTCCGTTCATTCCAACCCATCACACTCTTGGACATCATTGGCACAAGGTCACAGTTCCTTTTTACCAACATCAGGGCCTCCGTGCCCAAGTCTCTTTTATTCAAAGTCTCTGGCTTCAGAGGGCCTGATGTACCAGAAACAATGAAAAATAGTGCCTTTCCAAATATTCAATTCGGGCGATTCACTGTTCACCTGGGATCCCCCCTCAGCCGGGCTTAGATCATATTTTCACAATTAGCTTCCCTCAGTCAGGTTCAGACCAGCTTTAATTTGCAGGCATCCCTCAGTCCGGTTCACATTTGCCACTGCAATATCTTCTCGGATGTGCTACTGATCACCTGGGACCCCCTCTTCCGGACTCAGATACCCTATTATGCCATTAGTCCCCCTCAGCCGGGCTCAGACAAATTTTAATTCATAGGCATCCCACAGTCAGGTTCACACTTGCCACAACAATATATTCTCGGGTGAGTTACTGTTCACCCAGGACCCCCATCTTCTGGGCTCAGACCCCCTTTCGACAATTAATGCCCCGCTTCCGGGCTCAGAACAATTTCAGTTTGCAGATAATCGAAGACTTTCGAATGGGCACATGATTCAACTTAACCCGCTGCAGGACCACTTCGATTTCACAGTTCAATCATTCTTACCTGCTCTGGGAGCTGGGGGTACCAAACAGAGACCTTCTAGAGAGCACCCATGTGGTGTCGGACTACTCTGCATCCGGTACCTAGTTCAATTTCATAAAGTTCAATCGTATACAAGTTCTCTTTCTTCATACCATGTTGCCGCTTGCAACCTTGAGCATAACACAGTCTGGTCTGCTATCAGTTTCTCCAACTCACCGGCTGTGCTGAACTTCGCTGGTGTTGCTTTGCTGTCAGAGCCAAGGACAGTACCATGGTTGCAATCGCTTCTCGCCGCCTTGCTTATCAAAGCGTGAGGGCCCTGTGTACCTTTGACCCACACTAAACCGTTTGTCAGCTGCATTTCCGGGTCTTATGTTTCTTTTCCTTGAGACTTCTTGAAAGTCGCAATCCTTTCTTGAAAAGGGTAAGGGTAATTCCCTCCTTGTCGTCCTCTATGGTCTCGCTGCCTTTCTCCTCGGTTCAAATTGCCCTCTCGGATTTGCTGCTTCCTCGTCAGTTTTCCCTTGCTCAGCGTGTTCTTTCATGCTCCGCCTTTTATCCATGTGGGGAAGTGTGATGGAAGTCAGGTGTCTGTAATTGTTAGTAATTGCCTGACTCTGCATGACCCTTGCGTTGGGACATGTCAGATACATGGCTCTGATGTTAGTCCGTTTGAAAGAGAGAGAGAGAGAGAGAGAGAGAGAGAGAGAGAAAATATATCACAAGTCAGGGCAGAAGCTCAGGCCCAAAGAGGTACGACACAGAACACTTCGAGCTTGGAACTGTGAATTCAAGCACGCAGCTTGGAAACATAGATTTTTAAAAAGTCAATTCTTTCCAAAAGAACTTTTGAACTGTGTAGCTGGAACGACACCGGAGAGACAATTGGGTGGGGTCAGAAACCAGCCAAGATCCGAGGGAGAAGAAGTCTCTTCACAGACTTGGTCTGATAGAATTAATGTTATTCTTTTCCCGTTAATGGTAGAGACAGACGTAGCTGAGACCAGGCTTAACACAGAGGACTGATTTTCATTGTAAGACATCCTCACAAGCACCTTGTTATTTTCTGATATAGACTAGGCCAAAGAACTCCTTAGAGTTAGGTAAAAGATCGGCCTTATTTTCTTTGCTAATAAAGAAACCTTGACCTTGTGTACGCCTCCTGTGTTTATTTATATAGCGCTTATACACAGGTGAAGTACTTGAAAGTGCTTCAAGGCAGGAAGGGAACAAGGGAATACAGTAATCATTCTTAGGCCTTGAAGTTTCCAAATGATCTAACAGAAAAGCTAGCTTACTAGGCCTGACGACATTTCTCCTAGTGCAAGGGCATGAAGTGGTACAGTTGAGACCAAGCTCGGGAGGAGGGGGTGGAAAACGGTGGGGGGTGGGGACAGGATGACAAACTAACTGGTCCAAGTACATTTAGGTCATGCATACTTACAGATGGTGGTACAGAGACAGGGGTTCGTGGGAGGATCACACGGGGAAAGAAACCCCTTATGAGACGGGATGACATTGTTAGAACGCTGTATAGACTACCCTCAACACCTCCTTTTATTTCCCATAGTCCTCCAAGAGCCCCCATGTACTTATGTACCAATCATACCTGCATGAGTAGGAGTAGGGCTGACTCCACTGACTTGCCTCTTCAAGATACTAAGACTAGGAAGATCATGACTGGCTCCACTGAACTGTCACCCCAAGGCACTGAGACAAGAAAGAGGCCCTGCACCAGAAAGAGATCACACAACCATCGCATTGAGCAGCATAGCCTTTGTATTCCCTGGAGCTTAACAAGGGAAGAAAGACTAACAGCATGGTCAGTCCCTCCCCAGAGGCACAGCGCGAGAAAATCCCCTACCGCAGACGGAAGAGCTATACCTGCAGCTGCTGGCCAGGACTTGGTATATGGTGAAACAGTGTCCCTACCTGCTGTGAAGAGGAGCGGCGACCCGAAGCTGAAAGAAGCGAAGGCACCCGACGAAGGACACTGCAGAAGATGATCCAGCACCTACACGCAGCCAGGCTCCCATGAAGTTCTGGGGAGCCGCGTACAGAAGCGCGACAACAGGAGAGAAGCAAGAGTCAACGTCGGAAGACACCAAGAGAACTGTGAACAAGGCGCGAGACCGGTAACCCACACTAAAAGTATGCTTGTGGCCTAGGGGCCTTGAGAGGGTGAGAGAGAGAAACCAAGTGGTCTGGGACCCGAGAGAGAGAAACCAAGGGGCCTGGGATTGAGAGAAAGATGCCAAAAGCTCTGGGACCCGAGAGAGAGAAACCAAGGGGTTTGGGACCCGAGAGAAAGGATCTAAGGGGTCTGGGACTCGACAGGAAGACACCAAGAGGCCTGGGACCGGAGAGAGAGAAACCAAGGGGTATGGGACCCAAGAGAAAGAAACCAAGGGGTATGAGACCCAAGAGAAAGAAACCAAGCGGTCTGGGACCCGAGAGAAAGACACACTGGGAACAGGGTTAAAGACCCTCCTCAGAAGGAACAGTATACTTGGCAGGAGAGTGAACCAGGGATATTGGACCAAATATATTGAAACTCACGCAGGCCCAATCATACCCGGGGGCAAGGCCCTCCACCAGCCCTCATCTTCATAGTCGCAGTACCTGGCAGGATAGTGAACCAGGTTGGCTGTGTGAGAAAGAACCAGGAGAAGAGAGTCATTCCTTTTGGTGTTTGTGGACATTGTAGAAAGGCCAAGGGGCAGGAGGCACACTCTTGGCAGTGCAAAGAGTTGCAAGAAGAACCAGGGGAGGGGGCTCATTCCCCTTGGTGTTTGTGGATGTTGTGAAAAGCCAAGAGAAGGGAGTCATTGTCTTGGCATTGTGAAAAGCCTAAGAAGTTAGGGGAAGGGTGTCATACCCCCTAGTGTGTTTGCTAACATTGAACAAAGCCTGAGGAGAACCAAGAGAAGAGAGACACACTCTCTTGGTAACAAGGTTTTGAGTTGGAACTTTTTGTTTTGGTGCAACTTTGGAACTTTGCTTTATACAACCAGAAATTCGGTTAGAACATTTTTTTGCCTAAACGGAGAATTGCGACCAGGGGAAGGGAGACATTCCTCCAATTTATGTACTGTATTCGTCCAGAAGAAGGGAGTCATTATTCTGGACTCAGAACGTTTAGTTATTTTCTTAGTGTAAGGGATAGAAGTAGGGTTTGGACACAGGATGGTGGACTTTTTAGTTACAGATATACTTACAGCACCTTAATTTTTGTTGAGGCACGGAAACCTGTCTTAAGAGTTAGGGATAGTTAGGTTTCCTTCTGTCATTTCTCCAGTAAAAGTGTGTAGCCAACAATATGCAACTTGTGTATCGATCTGTTAACTTCTGCACACCCCACATCGCTGCCCTTCCCAGCAAGTCGGGGAGAGTGGGAGAAGGTAACAGTCATTGTGGAGAGCTGCTTGTGTGGCATATTCATAAGGGTAGATCCAGGTTTCTGTGAAAGCAAGAAGTGAAAGTTGAGGGCGATCAGAGTCGAAGTGGTCACTAATGTAGGAAGACTTGTTGCAGAGGGATTGTGCATTCCAGGGGCAAAGTAAAAGAGAGGAGGGTGGGAGGGTGCATGTTGTGCGATAGGCAAGGGGGATAGATGAGGTGGGAGACCCTGTTAGAACAGGGCTCTGTCTTATTTGAGGGGTGTAGGTGCTGTGTGGTAGCGGATGCAGTGTGGTAGGAGGAAGATGGGGAGGCTGCAGAGTGATACAGACGTTACACCACATTGAGACTGAAAGCTGTGAGAGAAGGGAAGAAGAGTGAACAGAAGGAGGAATGGAGCAAAGTCAAGATGTTTGATGGAGGATTGAAGAAATGGGCAAGTAAAGACAATGAAGAAAGGGTGCAGCCGTGGAGTGAGAGAAGGCAGGTGGATGAGTGGAAAGGGGAACGGGTTGATGGTTGGCTGAGAAGAAGCAGGTGTAAGTTCTGAGGTGGGCTAGAATGAGTCCATAGGTGAACAAAAGACAGTTAAAAGGCCCAAACCAGCAATGTTCCTTGGTCCTGCGAGTTAACAGAATCTTTCCGGTGAATGGATAGTCAATAGGTAGAAGGATCCCTATGCACAGAGGCAGAAGTTAAGCCATTTCTAGCCCCCACTGGCACAAACAGGGGGCAGTCATTTGCTGCATTTGGCCCTTGGTTGCATGCGCCCAGGCTGGACATCCAGATGAGGCTGAATAAGGGAAGCAGTGTGTCCAAATGGTTTCCACCCTTGCAGGCAGAGTCCTGGGTGTTGTAGGCCCAGGGATCTTCCTTTTGTAGGCAGGACCCTAAGATGGTGCACAGGATCCTCTGCTAAAGCAGGAAGTGGCCAAGAAGAAATTTCCACTGGTGAGATTGAGCACCAGTATGTGCTCTCCCAGCTGAACTCTAATTTGGGCTCCTTTGTTATAACTTTGTTATTGGTCTTATTGTGCTTTAGCTAGATTATAGATATAAAGGTATTTTAGATTGGTGATGTACAATTTGCAGTCGTCTTCATATTCCATAAATGACTTTCCGGTTCCAGGCTGCTGATCTCATTCCTCCCAGAGTACATCCAAGGAAGTACATGGATGTTGTTGAAGCAGTAGTTCTAAGAGGGTTACACGGTTGAAGACTGTGGTTTGTCGAGTAGTGTTCTTGGGATGACAGCAGTATTCTATTCCAGTCCTTCCCTTGTGGACCGATGGTCTTGCGTATCATTTATTTTATCCTCTGCTTGCACCTTTCAACAAACCCATTGGTGTGGTGATGTTACGTAGATGTTTGAAGATATTCTTATAAAGATGCGCTCCCCCACTATTTTGAGACACAGCAGGCTTTATTGTAGGTTTCATGTCGCACACAAAAGACCCCCAACTCTCTCTCCTGATCTCCTATGCCAACTGCCTACCTTCAACCATAAACATTCCTATCATAGAACTGTTTGACATCATAGCCCTCATACATTCTACTCATTACTCTACTACACAAGGTAGCTCTACATAACACAACTCCTTCCCTTATATATAAAAAAACGTAACACACAACATTTAACATAACACAATCATAATAACTCTGATATCAAATTAACTGTGAAATAATATAAACAACAAAAACTTGAAACATACTTGTCATCATTTCCAAAATTCTACTGGGACAATTTATTTTATTTTGTATTTGTAGAGCGCACTACAGCCCACAGGCAACGAGGCACTTTAAGGAAGTTTACGGAGGCTTTCTTGCGGGTTACAATAAGCGGCCCAAAAAAGTATGCATAGATACATTCACTTAGATACATTTGTAAAGTTACAGTTGTTACAATTTGAACGTTAGTTCACTCATACTCTTATCTAGGTAACAGAATGCAAAACAGATAGATTTCATATACATGGTGACAAAGTAGTACAGATCTAATGGGGATATGCTCTTTAGATAAAGAGCTGGGTTTTTAGGGCCTTGTGGAAGGCTCTGTGTGAGTCGATTGTTCTAATCTGAGCTGGGAGGTTGTTCCATAGGGTTGCAGCCATAGTGGGGAAACTGGTGCCTCCTGCACGTACTCTGCACGTGTGAGGAACCGTGATGCCGTTGGCATAGGGCGTCCTGGAGGGTCTGGAAGCTGTTTGTTTGGTGATCCTTTGTGCAAGATAGGGAGGAGCCTGATCATGAAGACAATGTCATGGCATTGTATATACATATATAACCAATTTACACTGACACGATTTTGTTACACCGACTCCACCATTTTACTCACACGCCATCTTATGTTTAGCAATCCTTGACATGTTCCACACTTGTCCACTTTCCAACCTGACTGCTCCTTTGAGCACTTGCACCACCCGCACAGGATCAGAATATAATGGATCTCCTTTTCTCGATACCACACCCTTCTTCACTCGCACCATGTCACCAACTTCCACAACATTTACTCTCCTTGAAGATTTCTCATTTGTTTTTCTTACCGACCGCTCTTTCCGTTCATCCATTCTTTTTCTGATCTCTTCCACAACTCCACCCGTTTCCCTTGCCCTTCCCAACATGAAGTGAAGGAGACAAAATGGTATTAGGTTTCCTACCTCTCATGAGTTAAAATGCACTGACCCCCATTTCCACATGGGGAGCCATGCGCAGAGCATACAACCGCTCCTTTATAGCCACCTTTTTATCGCTGCCACACATACCAGCTAACCTAACAGCATCCATAATGCTGTGATTCAGCCTCTCGACCATTCCATTGCTCTGGGGCTGATAGAACACAGTGCGCTTATGCTTTATACAACATTTCCTCAGATATTCTTTGAACATACCTCCTATAAACTGTGGACTATTATCAGTAAGTATGGTTCTGGGTAAACCCTCCCTCTCAAATATGTTCTGGAGAAATTCCACCACACTTTGACCTGTGACTTCCCATACCACCTTGAACTCCATTGCGAGAATGTATCCATCAACACAATCGCAAATCTTCCACGTCCACACCCCAAATCATCGGTCCAAGAATGTCCATAGCCAGATCTTGCCTGACGCCTCCCGGTACCTCCTACTTAATTCATTGGCTGCAACCTAGCTTGAACAATTTTCCCCGACCTAGCACACTCTTCCCACCTTCCAACAACCATTTCCACATCCCGATCGAATGCTGGCCACCAATAATCCACCTTTATGGCCTCTTTGGTTTTATGAATTCCGATATGACCTTGATGTCCTATTTCAATTAACCTATTCTTCAGTCCATTTGGCACCACCAACCGATCCCAACGATACACCAATCCTTCCTTCAAACTCAACTCCAATCTTACTTCCCACAACACTCTCTCCTCACCACTCAACAATCTTTTTTCTGGCCAACCGTTTTGCACGAATCCAATGATTCGTCTCCACATTTCATCTCTTTCCAGCGCCCTTACCCATTCCTCCTTGGGTATCATTCCTTCATTGGTGACAAATACCATATCAGAACTATTTCCACTCAAATCATCCATACCTTTGGTTTTATCATCCGCCCTTAATCTCGAAACATAATCCGCCTGAACATTGTTTTTACCGGGTATAACTTTGACCTTAAACTTATGACATTGCAGTCTAGTCACTCAGCAAGCAACCCTTCTCGATACCTTGTCCAACCCTTTACTTTCAAAGATAGCTTTGAGTGGTTTATGATCCGTCCGTAGTACAAACTCCTTTCCCCACACAAAATTTCTCAATTTTTCGATGCTCAATGACAGGCCAGAGCCTCTTTTTCAAGCACCGAATTATTTTGTTCTGCACCCCTCAACATCCTTGAGGCATGAGTTACCACAACTTCATTTCCATCAATATCAACCTGAGACAACACTACACTTATACCTGAATCGCTGGCATCCACAGCTAGAATAGTTCCCTTGCTCGTATCAAACATAGCTAATGCTTTAGACATGTCAATTTTCCTCTTTATCTCACAGAATTCTTTCTTACACTCCTCACCCCATTCAGAATCCACCCCTTTCTTTAATAGAGACCTCAATTTCTTCACTCCATCAAAATAATTCTCTACAAACCTATGATAAAACTCTATTGTTCCCAGAAAAGATATCAATTCAGCCTTATCCCTTAGAGACTGAATTCTTTTGATACCTTCAAACAACTATCTTTTTGGCTTTAATCCTTCCTCAGAGATTTTGTGGCCTAAATAGTCCACCACCTTAGTAGCAAACACACATTTCTCACCCCGCAATGTTATTCCACGAGTCCTTGAAAATGTGCAACACTCTTTCTATATTCTTCTCAAGCTCTTCTTCACTTTCACCACATATTAATACATCATCCTGGAAACACCAAACCTTTTCCATACCCCTCAGTATCCTATCAATTACTTTCTGGAATACGGATGAAGCCGATATTAATCCAAAAGGCATGCGCCTAAACTGGAATATACCATCATACGTTATAAATGCAGTGAGCTTTTTTGATTCCCGATCCAAATCAACTTGATGGTATACGCTTGCCATATCCAATTTAGTAAAGAATTTTGCATTCCCAATAAGACTCAATAATTCCCCCATATTTGGTAAAGGATGGCAATCAGCTATCACACATTTGTTTAGTGCTCTTAGGTCTACACAAACCCTCAGTTCATCACTGGGCTTCTTTACTGCTAACAAAGGTGAAACCCATTCCACTGCCTCAGCCGGTTCAATCATTCCAGCATTTCTCAGCTTTTCCAGTTCCTCATGCACGGCATTCCGCATAGACATTGGAACCAACCTCAATTTGGCACATACCAGGACCCTCCCATTCTTCAGTTCAATCTTGTGCACCATTCCTTTTAGGCAACCCACTTTGTTGGTAAATACTTCAGGGAATTTCTCAATCAAACCAGTTTTACTTCCCACATGCAGAACTTGTTCCTCCGTGTTAGGATCTAATCTTATTCCTAAACCTTTTTGCTCCCTCCATCCCAAAGCCTTTCAGCTCTCATTGGAACATATATCTTTCCATGAGTTACTCTACCCTTGAACTCGAACTTGGCCGTACAACATCCTATCACCTCTATCTTGCTGCCATTGTATCCACCAGGGTTTTTATCTGATGGAGCCAGATCTCTCACTTTTCCACCAGCCACATTCTCATACACCATTTGGGACATCAATGTTACTTTAGAACAAGAATCTGCCATCATTTTTACTGACCGAACATTCACATCAATCCATGCAATAGGATGATCATCATCTTCCTCCTTGCACTTCACCATGTGGGCGTAAAAAAGGGTTGAGTCCCAATTTTTTGTTAAAGGGGGATTGAGCTGAAGTAGGGACTAAGTTGTGAAGTGTCAAAAAACACGCAAAGGAGCTCATTTACCCCACTTTTAGTCCACCTTGCACTTGGGTCAGGGACAAAAAGAGAGAATATCGTGATAGATTATCTGTTTTATCTATCTAGGAATCACATAGAACAAACATTATTTTCCAAAGAGTCGGCAAAGTAAAAACACATTTTTTAATCAAAGAAATATTGATAAAACAAAGAAATATATGTGATAGAACTGTTTGACATCATAACCCTCATACATTCTACTCATTACTACACAAGGTAGCTCTACATAACAATTCTACCTGGACTAGTCAGCAAGTTTGCTTCATGACCGTTGACATCAAGTTAGTCCCTTGGTCGGTTTTCTTTGGGCAGGCTGACTCTGGAAATGAATGGAATCAATAGATCACAGACCTGCTGAGCGGGGGTATCTCTCAAAGAGAAGGCCTAGAGGTATTGTATTGTATTGTGTTGTATATTTTAATGTAAAAAGACTATATATCAATACCACCGAATAGATGGTTTGAGTGGTCTGACAATGTCTATGCCTATCCTTTGGAATAGTCCCTTAATAAGGCAAATGCTGTAGAGTAGCATTCCGAACACATATGCCACAGTTGGAAATAACTACTAGCTACTTCCCTGTTTATTTCTGGCCAGTAAAATACTAAAGTAGTGCTAGTTATGTTTTCTAGACAGCCAGATGCCCCTTCCTGCATAATCATGGACCATCTTGTTTGTTAGTTCCCTGTGGGAGTGTGGGAAATAGCAGCTGCTTTCTCTAGTCCACTGTTAGCCAATGAAACTCTGTAGACCAGCCTGTCTTGTTTGCACAACCATGCTTCTCTTGTTATGGGTTAGAGTCCATTTTCCGCTTGTCCTTCGGCTACTCTAAAGCTCAGGTCTGTCAATTTGATGACTTGGAACCCTTGTCCTGTCTCCTGGCTTCCAGTCAATGAATTTGACCCATCCAGTTGCTATTTGCCATTCTTTCTGCTCCTCGATCCTTTGTTTTCTGGCTTTCTGGGTTTGGGAAAATCAACTCTGGAGAATGGGGCCTCTTGCCACCATACTTAGTTGCCCTTTTGGACTAATTTCTCAAATTCGGGTATGTCGGAACCAATGACCACTGGGAGGCGGGGGGAGGGTTAGAACTGCTGCCATTAGCACCAATTCCTGATCCTTGATCTGTATTTATTTTTATTTTTATGTTTACATTTGTAAAGTGCCCAAACCCTGAGGCACCAGGGTGCTGTTGCAAGACCAGTTACATGATACAATCTTAGCGAACTAAATAGTACATTTCACATTAAAGGATAGAACAGCATGAGTGGCAAATTAAGGACAGCAAACAGTGTTCAGGGACCAGAAGGCCAGAGTGAGTGCTTATCAGTTAGGTGAAAATCCATGTTTTTGCAGCTTTATGTAATGTCCATTAGTAGCTCTCAGGTCTTAGTTCAGTGGGGAGAGAGTTCCAGTGGTTGACTGCTATCGTTGGGATGCTCGCTCCTCCTCCTTTTGCTCTTTTGGTTTTAGGTAGGTTGAGGCGGTGGGCATAGGTGGACCTTACCGGTCTATTGGATTTGGATCTCTCAATTTTCTGGGCTAGGTATCTGCAGTGCTGAGTTGCTCAAACATTTGTGAGGCATCAATAGCGTTTTGAAAATGATCCTTTTGAATGGATTGTGTCCTCCCACGTATTCCTCATCTTAGATATATTCGTCAGCTTGCTTCTTCTTTCAGAAATGTTTTCCCACCAGAGGGTGCTGTGATCGAGGCTGCGTAGCTTGGTCCTTCTGTCGTATAAATGGCTCGAGCCGCGCCTGTTGGTTCAGTTCTGTTTTTCCGAGCTTCTGCTTTGTGTATCTAAAACGGCGCGTCAGTTTTTCTAATCAAGAAATGTCTTCTTCCTCAACCCCGACAACAAACAAGACTGGTTTTAAGAAGTGTCTTAAATGCTGAAGAAAGATGTCCATTACGGATCCTCACCGCAACTGTCTTTGGTGCCTTAGTCCTGATCACTGAGTCGACGAATGCGAGTCGTGTCAGGGGATGTCGAACAAGGCTCTTAAGGAACGCCAAAGTAAGCTTGCGGTGGGGAAGAGTCTTTCAAGTCTGCGAAAAGGCTAAAAGACTGGAGAGAATCGAGATCTAAATGTCGTCATGAGCCAAGGTGATCAAGGTCGATAAGTCGCTCGAGGAAGTTCTCTTCCTCGTCATCAAAAAAGTGACATCATAGATCTTCGTCCTCTTCTTCCCTGCCCGACAGCAGGTTAATATCTTGTCTTTGGAAGCATGATTCCCCAAAGAAATGGGAGGCCTTTCAGGCTTCAATGCTTAACATTTTTGAGAAGGCGGCTCCGACCCCCTCAAAAAAGCTGCGTGAAGAGCATGCCCCTGGCCACTCTAAAGGTGACAGAGGGAAATCCAAAACGTCTCCTGCTAAATCAGACAAAAAGTCGAGGGCGTCCTCGGACGATGATTCTCCAGCACCTCATGAGATTGTACAGAAACCTTCGGTGCATAAATCGAGGTTGCCGGAGGACGAAATGGCGTCCTTACCGTCGAAGTCAGCTATCGACTCGATGCGTCCTTCAACGCTGTCGAAGCCAAAAGTGGCGTTGATACCTTCGGCCTCAGCGTCGAAGCCTTACTCAACATCGAAGCAATCCTCGATGACTTTGGTAATTCCTTCGAGTATGTCGAAGCCGGTGTCGACGCCATCGACGCCTTTGTGTGTGAAATCTTTCATACCGGTTCCCACGATGACACCCACGATGACAACTATGGGTAAGACTAGGTCTGTTCCACCTTTACCAGAAAAAAATGTCACCCTCAGCCCAGGCAAGAATTTTTTTAATCTATGGGCCTCATTACACAGTAGGCGGTGGACCAAGGTGCTAATAGCACCTTGGTCCATGCCGGTAAAATACCGGCACCGCCTTGGAGGAAAGGGGAATTAGGGGTAATTCCCCCTTCCCCCATTGCCCTTCCCCATTCCCATTTTTGACCCATAGGGCATAATGGGAATGGGGAAGGTGCTAATTACGGTACCGCAAATTGCGGTACCGTAATTAGCAACCTTGTCCCTTTGCGGGTTGGTTTTTAACGCCTGCTAAAAAGCAGGCGTTAAAGTACCAACCCGCAAAGGGACCTCGTAGTAAGGCGGTAAGGGTTAACAGTCACCAGTTTCATTACCGGTGGACGTTAACCCTTACCGCCTTCCGTGTAATGAGGCCCCAAGTCTGCTATTTTTGAGGAAGAAACCTCTGATGAGGAAATCACATCAGCTAGTGTTCGATTTGGGACAAGAGAAGTCCCTGAAGAACTGTTAGATTCTAATTGAAAAATGTCAGACCTTTATGACTGCCTACAATCGGCCAGTGGCCTATATACCTCACCTGAGGTGGATTTTGAAAGGCCTCACCCCACAGACCATGCTGAACCTTGGTATAGGAACCTCATAGGAAGAGTAATAGATTTTATGGGGTGGAAGTCAGTGTCCCCAAGATATGACTAGGACGATTTAACAGACATTATTGATGAAGGACCTCAGAAAGCCCCAGTCCTTCCCTTCCACAAAGCTCTTCAAAAGAGAATTATGACAAATTGGTAGACACCTGAATCTCTACCAGCTGTAAATAAGAAATTTGTAGGAAAGTATAGACCTGCTCCTCGGATCCAGAATATTTATCTAAGCATCCTTCGCCTGAAAGTTTGGTAATTCAGGCTGCGACTGCGAATAGACAGTCGGCTTATCCCTCTGCCCCCTGACAGGGACGACAAAAAGATTGATGCCTGGGCGAGGAAGGCTTTTACTTCTGGTAGTATGGCCCTTAAGTCTACTAATGTGACTTGTACATTAGCTAGGTTCACTTACACCCTGTGGAGCTGTTTAGATGCAGCAGCTGATCACATCCCGGAGGGTGAGGAGCGGGATGGTTTCCTGGCGATAGTAAAGGATGGGAAGGAGGCTATGGAGGAGTGCCTCAAGTCAGGACTGGATACTGCAGATAGTATAAGCAGATCCATGGCATCTAGCGCAGTCTTGCATAGATTTGCATGGCTAAGAAAATCTGGTTTTGCATCTGATGTACAATCCAGATTACTCAATATGCCCTTTGACGGCTTGAGGTGGTTTGGCAGCACAGCGGACGAGAGCTTGGAGAAGCTGCAGACCTCGAAAGCGGCAGCAAAATCACTCAGCGCCGCTATAAGGCAACCTCACCAGCACTCTTATGCAGGGTCATCTTTCTGGAAGAGTCGCCCTTTTCGCTTCTATTCCTCTTTTGGAAAAGGGAGAGGGCAAGCCAGTCAGAGGGGACAACAAAGAAAACCCTTTTGTGGTGGAAAAGGGAGAGGTGCTAGATCAGCCACAGCAGCGGCTACTACCTCCTCAACCACTGCTGCAGCCGCTGCAAAGCCACTTTGAGGCCTTAATCCACAAGACCCCGGTGGGAGGGAGAATCACTCAGTATCTGGACGAATGCCTGGGCATTACGTCGTATGCCTGGGCACTAGAGATAGTGACCCATGGTTACTGTCTTCCTTTTCATCAAAGACCTC
Organism: Ambystoma mexicanum; assembly: GCF_040938575.1. Taxonomy (NCBI): domain Eukaryota; kingdom Metazoa; phylum Chordata; class Amphibia; order Caudata; family Ambystomatidae; genus Ambystoma; species Ambystoma mexicanum. Next base: position 1,115,649,881 of record NC_090930.1, read on the forward strand.
AAGATTATCCACTGGGAGGCAACTCTGTAAAAATTCCAGACCCGCTCCTTGTGCAGGAAATTTTAACCCTGCATGAGAAAGATGCAATATAACATGTACCTGTAGCGGAGAGGAACAAGGGTTGGTACTCCGCTTATTTTCTCATTCCCAAAAAGGACAGAGGACTGAGATCCATCTTGGATTTGAGAAAATTCCTCAGGAAGGACAAGTTCGAGATGGTGACCCTTTCTCAGATCCTTCAGGCTCTTCAGCTTCAGGAGTGGCTGGTTTCATTGGACCTTCAGGATGCTTACTTTCATGGGCCAATCCATCTCAAGCACAGAAAGTACCTGAGGTTCGCAATTGGCGGATCTCACTATCAGTTTTGAGTTCTGCCGTTTGGGCTGACCTCCGCCCCGAGGGTTTTCACCAAACTAATGGCGGTAGTGGCAGTGAGTCTAAGGAGGGAGGGGATTCACATCTACCCTTATCTGGACGATTGGCTAATCAGGGCAAGTTCACCCAAACTGGCCCAGGGACATCTGGCCATGACCTGTCACTTCCTACACAAATTGGGCTTCTTCCTCAATTACAAGAAGTCACAAATGATTCTGAGCCAAAGACTCCAATTCAACGGAGCGGTCCTGGACACCACCTCTGGGAAAGCCTCGCCTCCTGAGTAAAGAGCTCACCACATTCTGCAGATTATAACAAAGGTTCAGAATGCCCAACATCTACTGGCGTTCAACTTCCTAAGGTTGCTAGGCCTAATGACATCCTGCATTTTTCTGGTGCCAGAGGCTCGACTGAGGATGCAATGCCTTCAATGGGCCCTCAGGATTCAATGGTCCCAGTTTTCAGGGGAGATGTCAGATCTTCTACAGGTCCCGTCCAAGGTGGCTCAAGATCTCCTCTGGTGGGCTCACAAGGAAAATATCCTCAGAGGGGAACCTTTTTGGCTACCATGGCCGAAGATAACTGTAGTGATGGACACCTCACTCACTGGGTGGGGAGCCCACACCAACGATTTGACAATCAGCGGTCGTTGGTCTCCATCAGAGTTCAAACTGCACAGCAACCTTTTGGATCTGAGGGCTATCAGACTGGCGCTGACGGCCTTTCTGCCCTCTGTACAGGGAAAGTATGTCCTGATAATGACGGACAACACAGTGGCCATGTACTACCTCAACAAACTAGGAGGCATAGGATCACTCCCACTGTGCAGAGAGGCAATGCAGCTCTGGTTCTGGGCAATGCAAGAAGGAATCTCTCTATCGGCAGTTCACCTAGCCGGAGAGCTGAACACGGCGGCGGACACTCTGAGCGGGCAGGGCACAGTCTCCCACGAGTGGGAGCTAGCTCAGGAAGTCCTTCAAGAGATCTTCGCCCTTTGGGGAACCCCTCAAGTGGATCTGTTCGCGACCGGTGCCAACCGGAAGTGCAAACTGTATTGCTAAAGGGAATTTCCCCCGAGAGGAGCTCTAGGGGACGCGTTCGTAGTGGACTGGATATTTCCACTCCTGCCCCCCGTGATTCCTCAAGTAATCAGGAGGTTGAGAAAACCATGATCCTCATTGCCCCGGATTGGGCCAGGAGAACGTGGTACCAGGACCTTCTGGACATGTCCATCTGCCCTCCAATACGTCTTCCACAAAGAGAGGATCTTCTCTCGCAAGAGGAAGGTCGGGTTCTCCACCCAGAGGTCAAGACACTCAATCTTCACGCTTGGCTTCTGAGAGGTTGAGATATAAGGATTGGGACCTCCCGGATGGCGTTATGGAGATTTTGTTTTCGGCCAGAAGGCCAGCAACAAAATCCTTATACCTGTGTCGTTGGAAGAAATTCAGTAACTGGTGCGGGGATAAGAATGTGGATCCTTTTCAATGTACCACTCCCATGGTGCTTTCCTTTCTATTACATTTAGCCAACTCGGGGCTCCAAGTTGGAACTATTAAAGGATATTTGGCAGCGCTATCCATCATCAAGCGCTCCTCAGAAGAAGTTTCATATTTCAAAATGCCTTTAGTTATCCAATTTCTTAAAGGGTTAAACAAATGTGTTCCCTCCTACACCTTTCCAAGTTCCCATTTGGGATTTAAATTTAGTTTTAAAGTTTCTTATGTGTGCCCCTTTTGAGCCTTTACATTCTTGTCCTTTAAGCCTCCTAACGTTAAAAACGGTTATACTAGTGGCTCTAACTTCAGCCCGCAGGGTGAGTGAGTTGCAGGCGCTCTCTTGCAAGCCTCATCACACGGTTTTCCATAAAGATAAAGTTGTTTTAAAGGTTAAGCCTTTTTTCCTACCTAAAACAGTTTCGGATTTCCATCTGTCACAGAAAATCACTTTACCATCTTTTTATCCTCCTCCACACGCTAGTAAAGAGGAGGAAAGATTTCACAGACTAGACCCTAAAGGGGCTCTCAGTTTCTACATATCTAGACTGTAAAGATTTGGACAAACAGATCAGTTGTTTGTCGGGTATACTGGACACAAATTGGGCCTTGGTGTGTCCAAACAAACTATATCCAGATGGATTATCCTGGCAGTATCTGAATGTTATAAATTGGCTCGGAAGGAGCCTCCAGATGGTTTAAGGGCTCATTCAACCAGTGGCATAGCAACTTCCACAGCTCTTCAGAGGGGTGTCCCCGTACAAGACATTTGTGCTGCGGCCACTTGGTCATCAATGCACACTTTTGCAATACATTATTGTTTAGACACCACTTCTTACCAATGAGGCCTTTTTGCAAAAGCCATCCTTCATTCTGTCCATAATTGAAGAACTATGGTACTCCCTCCTCCTCTAAATTACAACTGCTATGGGAGTCTATCTAAGATGAAGAATACTTGGGAGGACACAATCCATTCGAAGAACAAGTTACTTACCAACTGCAACGTTCTTTCGACTGGATGTTCCTCCCACGTATTCCTCATCGACCCTCCCAACATACCCCTCTGTACAGTTCTTACGCTTGTTGCACTTGTACTTCCTTAAGAGCCTGACATCTGCCGACACAAAATACAACTGATGCGACCATTAACATCGAAAAAACAGAACTGAAACAACGGGCGTGTCTCGAGCCATTTATGCGACGGATGATGTCAACGCTTGGCGGCCTTCGAGGGAACAAGCTACGCGGCCTCGAGCACAGCGCGCTCTGTTGGGAAAAAAATTCAGAAAGAAGCAGCAAGCTGATGAAGATATCTAAAAGGAGGAATACGTGGCAGGAACTTCCAGTCGAAAGAAAGTTACAGTTGGTAAGTAACTTGTTCTTCTTTAATGGTGAGCCAATGCACTTTTCTTCTGGCGGCTGATATGTGGTCTCTCCTCGGGATGTTTAGGGCTTCCCAGCATGTGTGCCTGTTGAGTAGGGTAGGCCTGTATGTCTCCATGTAGTCAATGAATCTGAACTTTGGGTGTCCCTTCTTCCATGGTTATGGCAACACATGAACTTAATGCTGTTTGCTGGCTCCCACTGTCCAGTAGGGCATAGGTGGGTTCTCGATCCACCTGCACTTCATGGAGATGTGGGTACAGATTCTGTGCTCTTCCCGTTTGCCATTTCACTTCTTCCAGATACATCAAATATGCACAGACTTCTATGGGTTCAGATGCCTTCACGTTTGAATACAACCTGGAAATGTATCCACAATATCCACACTCATAGCATTGAATGTTAAGGGAGCAGTAGCGGAGATGAGGTGCAAGCTTTCACCCATGCTGCTTGGCTTGCTCCTTCCTGGTCGTCTTGTTCCACTGTTCTACTGGGTGTCTGCCTGGTACTCTTATGGGGTGGCCTTGTCCCATTATACTGGTTGGTCCTGTATTTGGTCAGCTTCCATTTAGGTATGTTGTTAGTTAGCTGCTTTCTGATAAGCTGAGGCGATGCTGATTTCCTCTTTAAGAGTCTTGTTGCCATACCCATCACTGTATGGGAGGAGGTAGGGCTTTCAAAAACTGTTTGTGTATGATCTTAGCGATGAGTACGTGTACTGTTGAGGTAGAAGGCTGGAGCCGTTTGTCAGCTAGTCCTATTATCTTGAAGTAGAGTTGATGCAGGGTCTCCATGGGGCCTGGCTTGGTCTCTCTGAACTTCGCACCATAAGGTTGTTTTCTTTGTGCCCCCATATCGAGTACCACCTGTTGAGTTGACGGCTTGATATGTGGTTTGCATTTGTCCTGTTAGTATTAGTATTCAATCAATATACGGGCCTAGGCACTCCTGGTGCCATTCGGTCCTCCTGACGCACTCTAAAAATTCATAAAGAACTATGCTGGAACTTCATCATCCATGTACTTTTGGAAAACAGAGGAAGGCATTTTAGGATGGTCTTGGATAGAAGCCAACACTTCTTTCAACTGTATTAAGGATTTGTGGTGTATTTCTTGTGCCACTGTTTGTCTGGAGCCCTGGGGTTGGATGGCTAGCTGAAAAACCTAGCAGTCAGCCTGTGCCTGTTGAGTCTGCAATTGCAGCAGTTGTCGGAGTTGCTGCGGCCCATCGATGAGTCTTGATAAGGATCTCCACAGCGCTCTTTCAGTCCCAACTCTGACACAACTTGTTGGCTACAGAAGACACTAATGCATGATTTTTATTACAATAGGGACAGAGTCCTCTTTAAAATCGCCTGTGGCCGTCCCTTCAGTGGGTAGGCTTGATGCCATGCTTGGTTGTGCTGTCCTCGGGCTATCTTTGGTTTAGGGACTTAATAGGCCCATGTATGTTCCGCTGTTGCCTCTCCGATCTGTAACCAAAGGATGAATGAAAAACCTTTGAGTTCTAGCTCTTCTCCTCATATCTCGGTCCCTCTCTATTTCAGCCACCCTTTATGTTGTTCTCCGTTTCGCCCTGGTGCTTGCTTGGATCAGACAAAGGGGCTCGAGCCCCTTTTGCATTTGGCCTGGCATGCCGTATCCTGCCTTCATGGTGTCCTTTCTTGGAGTCTTCTGGTACTGCAGTTAGTTGTGGCTGTTGGAGAGAAAGTTCCACGGAGGGTTCTGTTTCTGGGGGGAAGAAGGGAGGAGCCCCACCTGTGCAGTGAGAATGGGCTGAGATTGACGTCCTGGAGCACTGAAGAGCTGTGGGCCTGTATCTGGAACGCATTATCTGGAGCCAGGGCTCCTCCTTTGGGTGATCTCTCACAGCCAGCAAAATAAAATGAGTTAAATAAATAAATGAGTGAGGTTAAAAAGACCTCTCACAAAAATCAGATAAGGATCAAGCAAACTGTCAGCAGATATGCTGGAGTTTTTCTCAACAATCCCTTAGTCATTGCAGGGATGTTAGATTCTGTTATATTCCGAGTACAGCAGAACTTTGCCTCTTCTGTTTAAAACAGGATTTCTGGCATACACAATGTAAAACCTGAATTAAGCAAAAAAATGTTTGTGGACCTTACAGACTATTGCATAATTTGTCACTTGATCTAGACAACACTGCAGTGGTTACTATTCCAATTGTGTGTTACTACGCATAATGCTTCCCTTGTAATATGAGTCTCTGATGGTTTCTGCAGACAAGATACGAGGCATAAATACGCACCTGCAAATTATAGTTATATAAAAAAGACTAATTAGTGCTGTTGAGCAACAATTTGATTACAGTGGATCTTAGCTTATCTGATTGATTATGAACTATCGGCTGATGATCATGTGAGCTTAATTGTCCACTTTGAACTAACATAGTGAGTTGTAATTTTGGCATTCCCACTTTACAAAATTGTGTGATATAGGGAAAATCACTTCATTTTTGTTTGCCTATTACTGCCAAATTCAGTAGCATTTAACAATGTATGTTCTTTAAGTGTTATTGTGATTCAAATTTACTTGCTGGAGGGATAGGATTCCACATAACTTACCTTTATTGTGTGCATAGCTTTCTTTGATGTCATTGTAGTCGGTGTTCTTATTTAAGCCAACTCCTAGTAAGCTATGTTGAAAAATGGTACAAACCATAAACTAGCCCTATAAAATAGTCCTCTTTTCTTAACTTGCATTGAGCAAAGGTTTTTATTTCTGCTTTGTGCATGTTAACATTTAAATAGACTGTTAGTCTGTAACCCAAGACTGCCAGAGTAGATAGAACAGCTATAAAGCATTTCAGTGTGACCATTTCACAACTAATTGGCATCTAACAGTAGCCCGCACAGATTTGTAATATGTGCCTGACTAGAGCCCCTATGGCAGTATCCGATCCTGGTCGTAAGTATCCTAAACTTCCAGTCGGTTATATTTGTTTCCATCAATTGGTATATAAGTGTAAGAGAATTGCTCTCAATACAGCCACCACAATGAATATTTGTATAATACGTTTGTCATATTTTATTGTTGGTTCTTTCATTGCATATTTTGGAATATATATTTTTTCTCTTGCTTTGCTGTGTTTATATGTCAGCAGTCTTTGAGAAAGGTGCATGTGTTTTGTGTTTACACGCTTTATTTCTTCCTACCAGAGAGATGATGATGATGATGGTGGTGAGGATGATGATGATATGGATAGTTACCAGGTAGTATTGCTGCTGCTGTCAATCATGTGGCATGGGGCACAGCTCTGCTAATGGTCGGCAACTAGAAAGTGGGCCAGGGTGTTGAAGCAAGGACGTTGGGCTTCAAAGCAAAGGGTTAACCTGCTTAACTGACATACTGCAGCAACATATTCTTCTGTCATTCTGTTCCCATTTCATTTGCTGACTTACTTTTCAATGGCATTGCTCATCATTGCGAACCAAAGCTCGCAGCATAACAACTAAGATTTACAGAAACCCGTAACACATTATTCATCGTCATTTGCATAACCGTAATAACCTCCGTACCAAGTGCACAGCATGAAAACTATGGTCATTTGTTCACTGTTAGCAAATAACAAGGACACTTCGTCAGGTTTAAAAGTGTGCTGTCCCAATTAGCATGTTTGTTTTGGTTCACTGGCCATTGATGAGGAAGATATTTCGTAAGTGTGATAAATAAAATAAAAATCCCTATGAATGGAAATCTACCTGACGCACCTGACTGCAAACCTGTAATTGAGCAAAGGCATCTGAGTTTCACTACTTTAGCAGGACGTAAATGCTGAAGCATATTCCAGGTGGTCTGAGTGATCTTGAGCCACTCTGTTATCTGCCTCAACACTTTCCAACTGCATCAACACCCAGACACCTGCGTGCATTTGATGTAATTGGCCATTCTCTTATTTAGTTAGGCCATCACAGAGAAGCATTGGTAATGGACATTCCCTACCCCAAAAAACCCTGGGGCTGCACATCCAATGTCAAAAAGGTAGTTTTCAAAGCATAGATCCAAATTTCCAAATAGTTTGTCCAAATGTTTTTAAAATAGCCGAGTGTGCATCCTAGACGTATGTTGCAACATCTGTGGTCCACATCATGATAGAGCATGACGTGTCGGACACTGATTACGTACCTTTTAATAAACACTCCAGAGCCAAAGACTGCCTGATCAAGAAAGCACTCTAAAAATAATTGAACTCTTTGTGGACTTTTATATTCTTTGCCTTCTTCAAAGGTGTTTTTAGAAATGTTGTCACCCATTTATACAAAAGAAAAATATAACGGAAGGAAGTTTGTGTATGGTATTATTTACAAATGGATCATGTGTTGTAGCGAGTCTGTAGGATAGTTACAGAAATTATAATATAGAATGTCACATTTTCGATCCTTAGGACTAAAATCAGATCAGTACCTCAACATGTTCGAAGACCATCAATGGTTTACCTCTTCCCAGGAGTATAATTACGACCATCATAAAAATAATGTGTATATGTTAGGCATAGATTATGCTTTGTTTCTCGTACAAAGCCCATCATCGGCCTCTGGGATCTTGCAAAGTTTGATAGTTGATAGGTGTAACTTTGCAATAAATGTTTCCTTGTATATGTATGTTGAGGAATTAAGAGACTTTCAGGCCTTTTCCTGGCATTTATAAATCTGAAAGTTGTTTTATGCAGTTCTGCCAGTTGCGTAATCCTGCTTTGAGAAGAACTTTGACATGACTGCAGAATGCATTGCTTTTTGTCTTTCTACATCGCAAGTAATCGCCTCAGTAGAGAAACTTAACAGGTGAACTGATCGACAATAAGTGCAACAATTTTGGGAGCTTGCTTGGGGCTGCTACACTGCTGCCATTAGGAGATTGACGGCTTGACTGAGTCTTTCTACGCTCTCTGATCCAGACCACGCCTCCAGCTGACACTCTATTTCATCACCAGCCAATGGAGCGTAGTGTAGCAGTATGTTTGGTGTCCGGTGGCCCGGCGGGCCGTGAGCCCCATAGAACTCTAAGAAGTTCCAAGACCAAGAAAGATGGTGACCCTACTGTGACTCCAATGTTGGACGCATCCCTTGTCACGTTGGCTGTGAGCCCCGACCTGGTTTCTTCTCTACATGCTACAGGCGAAATGGGTAAGACAAAACGTGCATCTTCGAACATTTCACTATTGTCCTCCCCGATTACCCAACGATTCATCTCAACCAGACTTGGCGTCTTCTGCACGAAGAACTGTTGCCCCACCAAGAGACCAAAACTACACTAACTTCGAGCATGCCAGGGAGAGCAAAGGTGGAGGCCCCCGAGGAGTCACATAATGATTCCTCTTTCCGCCTGACAACTGGACACTCCACCCCTAACATAAGACTTACCATTTTGGATTCAGCAGCAGCGGTCTTTGAATCATCTAGCCACGGTACTGCTGAGCATGGCACCCTATTTTTATCCCCAGTTGACGAGACGCACCGGGGGTCAGCGGACGCTGCTCCCTCTTCGGTCTGCCCACGGGGCTGTGTCCTCCGGCCGCGTGACAGTTACGAGGACGCAAGGCAGGTCGATGCTCTCATCTTGGGCATTGAGTTGCCAACTAATGATCTGTCAGATAGGGGTCTACCTCTGAGTGCTGAGGCCCTAGTGGTAAAAGCCCAGATGCATGGCGTTCGCAATGTGGGCAATGTGACACATAGTCTGCCAAATGCCATCAATATGACGCTTACCTCACTTCAACTAGAAACACAGCGAACATCAGCTGAGAACAAAGACTGGCCAGTTCCTGTTGCGAAAAGTCCTCCAGCTGACAAGGAGTTGGCTCCGCACAAAAATCAGAGCTCTACAAAGGGAACGCATAACAAACGACCAGGACATGTAAATCCAACAAGACAATTCCTGTGTTTTATACCAAACCATTGCACAATGCCCTCACATGTCAGAAAGGAACAAAACAAAATGTGCACACAGCCCAGGATTTATAAGAAAGCACTAGTGAGGGGTGGTGGTCCAGGCATAACCTTTCCCACTGACAATGTGTTTAAACCACCTAGTGCTGTGCTGGGAACCCAACTGCTGGGCGAGCCATCAGATGCCAAACTCTTAGAAAGCATTGGCGTTTGTGGGGCACAACCCGAGAGAAACTACTATACAAGATTCTATAGTTCTGTCTCAAGATTTAACAAACCCTTTTGACTTTGTACCTTTCAATCGACCAGGCAATGACAAAAATCCATTGACGCCCTCAATAAGCTGGGGAGTTCAAAATTAACTGCCTTCTCCATGTAAAGGCGCCCCGGCAGTGAAAGATATAGGATGCTCCACAGGTCTACTGGAGAAGCAGACTGATGTGGCCCCAGATGGGCGGAACAAAATTCAGCCGTTGGGCGACTTGAAGTCAGGTCCCCCAAACACGTCCCGCCCTCTTGGTCTCTCAATCGAGCCAAATCTTCTCGGACACCGTAGATGGCCCTCCATCAGATGTAGCGACCAAGGTTTTTTTCAGCACCCTGGTCAAAATCACCCATCACTACCATTGGTATCGAGGCTCGGTCTCACCTTGGTCTTGGGGGCTCGACGCTGGATTCAGAGACACTGGTCCCAGCTCATAAGTGTATAGGAAAGGCACATGTTACAATCTCCAATTCATTGCGGCGGAATTCAAGTATTACTACTCCGCACGACACATCTTGTGAACAGGAGCCAGCTTGCCACAAAAGTACTCACCAGTTAGGAAAAACAAACCGGACCTCCTCACCATGATGTCCACTATTACCATCGCACTTGCTCCATTTATAAGCTCTCTGGGCACCTGAATGACACCCTCAAAGACCACACCACGCTGTTGGCAATGACTCATTCCAAGCTGGTTTTTCTGGAAGGGTATGTCACATCCAATGGCCAGTGAGGAGTATCTGACCAGCTGCAATTTGTCTTGAGGAAGGTGAATCCGCAACCTGTTCCTGACCAACATATAAGATGCTCCCAAGGGGCACAGACCAGCCTCGTCACTCAGCAGGTGGATTTAACTAGTGAGACAGAGCACTTCAAAGCTCTTGTGCGCAAATCCCTAATAAAGCACCAACCTTGGTCCAATCAGAGCAAAGCCAAGGATTTTCTGTTTGTTCTGACCATGACATTGAGGAAATGTTGGCTGACGCAGCCCATACAGAAGATTTGGCAAATACAGCCTTTGCCATATTCACAACGAAAAAACAAAACAGAGAAGACAAGGTTTCTTTGGTCAAGAAACCGTCTCAAGACCCACTAACTATAAGAGCCAACGTGCTATCTATTCCTTATCAGAAATTTGAGAAAGGCGCCCCAAAACCGGCAGCAAGGATAACCTCACTAAAAGGAAAGATTAGGGCAAACGGGAATGCACCTTTGCGTAATCCAACCAAAGTCCCTTTGCCTTCGGGCCTGATCACCACCAGCGATGTAAGCCTGTCACTTCAGGCCCTGCTTGATCTCTCTACATATTCCATTGAGGATACGCCAACTACCCTCTACGACGCATGAGGATCACAAGGGCTTCCTCCGGCTCAAATGGAAGTTGAACACACTCCAAGTCCTCTGTTGCTGGGCCCCTCGAATCCCCCTTTCCTCACTATGTCTGAAAAAAGAAGATCCTTCCTCGTCCAAACCCATAAAGGGCAGCCGATGTGAATGTATCAAGAAATACACTTCTAAAAACACACTTATTGCTCACTCAAAAAGATGGCGAATCGAGAACATCACATACCCCACAGGCCCAGTGCCTTCCGGCTCATTTGGGAGCATGAAAATTTGTTGAGAACCAGCCGACGGGTACAGCTGCCAGAATTCACCATCATCAAGCTAATAGATGTGAAAGATTTACAAAGAACAAGATCGGACTACGGGCTGAAAATGACACAAACAGAAAGTTTGTGGCGAGCTTACTTCAAGACCCGAAATATAAATCGCTGAAACTCGAGAGAATCTTCGACAGTGACAACAATATAATTCTCAACAGGTGGACAGTGTTGGACCTCTTCCACTGTATCCCCAACTTAAGGCAACTCTCTTCGAAAGATCTAAGAATAATCGAATTTGTGGACAATCAAAGAACTGAACAAATCTATTTGCACCTCACATCCCCAGTGATTAAGAACATGCTGCTCGATGCAGCAGAAAGCATGCTGATGCTAGGCTTTGAACTGACAACACTTAAGGATTCTGAGAGGGAGGGTAAGCCTTCCATGTGTGCTACGTTGTCACGTCCAAACCGCGAGCAACAAGGCTTTGTGGCGAAACAACCTCTAAAGAGACCAATGTCGATAAGCAAAAGCCAAAGTATTTGGATCCTCTTCACATTGGTCGTGTCCCGATTGGTTAGGGCCCAAAGCTAAATGTCACGTTTCCAACACAAACTGCCTCACGACAAATAAGAAGCATTAGTCATTTACCATCTGCTCCGACAGCCCTGATCAAAAACCAGGACTGGTCCTGGTTGTCACAAGCCTTGATAGCACACAATGACCTTTATCAATTTACGTCAGCGATACTGAATGCGACCAATCCAACTTGTAATTCCAATCAGAAATATCTTTGTTTGTCAATGGCGTCATGAAATACCTGAGGCTTTAGCCATTTGAGAAAACCCAGCGAGTTAAATCTGGGTTCCCACAACCTATTATGTCTTTAAGAAACCTGGTTTACGTGTGAACCCGGTTTTAGATGGCTTTGCAACATCATTAAGCGCTGCTATAAAAGGCAAAACTGGGTGCCCGCCTCTGGCTTGCTAAAAGCTATTAAGTCTGGAAGCCCTCTGACCTTTATTAAATCTGTTTCAACGAGCCCATTGTCTCAAGAGCTGCTACTCCCCTGGGAGACGGAGCATAACGTCTTGGACTCTCCGACACCAGCCAAATTGGTTATAATCAACGCCTACTGGAACCCGGCACTTACATCTAATGAAGGATTCATTGACCATATATCCAATATGATAGACAACGCATATATAAATCAACAAACCCGGAATGCGATTGTCTGCGGTGACCTAAATACTTCATGTCTCTATGGCAATTTTAGTGCACAAACCAAGTTACACTTGTCCTCTCATAACTCCAGAGCCATTATGTGGCATGCACATATGGCCACAAAAGACATGTACATGCTTAATGGAAACACCAACTTGGGAAAGTATGGGGCGATTGTCCGTGATAGACTATATCTTTGTTTCAGGTTACTTATTACCATAAGTTGCCTCGTTCAAAGTAATAAGAACAAAGAATAGTGATCACCATATGCTACACATGGAATGGACAGGCTCTACCCCGAACATTCGGCAAAAGATGTTGTCAGAATTGTCAGTCACTAGCGGTGGTTTACGTCTAAAACTGACAAACAACATTATGGTCAATCTTGTTGAGTCCTTCAGGTGTGGGGTTCACCGGTGGAGTATACTCCCCTTTTAGAACCTCACCTGTCCAAATCCAGTAAAAGACGGCGACCATGTCCAAAATTAATCTGCATGCTTTCAATATAGAGCTGGTTAAACGAAGAAAATCAGTGAAAAGGTTCATCAGAGTGGGCAAGAAATCAGGGGAAGCGCATCTGACCAAGAAAATCTCCTGTTGGGAAAAAGGAGCTATAAGAATTGGCACTACCTATTCAGACGGTCGTCATACCAACATGACTCGGAAACTATGCTCAAGATCTTGGTAGGAATTTTTGGTTGCTTACAAAATCAGTGGGACCGCAGCCGAACGATGACCAGACCAATCCTATTGGTGAATCTGTTTGGATTGAACACTTTAAAAACCTATATGTGCTGCCTCTAACATCACCATAACCTACTGTACCCCTGTTGGCACAGTCCCTTGGGTTTCCTTATCGACTATCAGTGACGTTCAGAGCCGAATTACAATTTGCGAGCCCCTGCTCCTGATGGATTAACAAATCTTATACTGAAGGAACACCGGGACAAATTGGCACCTTTTTAATCCATGCGCTGCTGTCACAAATTTCCTGCTCTCGTAGAATCCCGAGTTCTTGGAGGAGGGAGTTGTGGACCCCATTTTTTAAAATGGGGAACGTGATAAGCCAAAGAACTACCGTCCCATCGCCCTCCTTGATGTTTTTGGAAAGCTGTACGGCACAATCATTCTCGACCACTTTTGTACCTGGTGCAGGGGCTCAAGAGTCAACGACCCATTACAAACAGCGGTGGTTAAAGGAATTGGGACCTCTGCAAACATCTTTATCCTCAACATGTTGAAGGGGCGAGCGAAACAAGGGAAACTGAAACTCTTCATGCTTTTTTTGTTCTGGTACAAGCATTTGACCAGATCGACTGGCAGAAACTATGGAATAAACTGGAGGCAAAGAACTGCCCGGAGTCTCTTTTGGAACCCATAAAAGCCTTGCATCGAGCCTCCACCTTAAGAGTGCGACTGAACAAATCTGGCCTCCTTTCCAAAGATATTCCAGCTGCCAGAGGAGTTAAACAGGGGTGCTCAATGGCTGCGGCTTTGTTTAACTTCTTTCTGGCTAACATTAAGAACACAGATCCTGAGCTAAGCGCCTTCCCGCCAACGGTCGGCCGAGTTTTGTTGACTCGCATACTCTATGCCGATGACATATTGCTAATAGTCCAAAAGCCTATAGGTTTCCAAAGACAACTCAATGGTTTACACAGTTTAATTCCAAACAATGGCTTGGAGATGAATAAATCTAAAACTAAGATGCCAAGTTTTGGAAACTACAACAAAGGAAGGAATTCCTACTCCTGGTCGCTAGAGGGCCGGGCCATTGAGCAAGCAAGCGTCTTTAAGTACTTGGGAATCTAGCTCAGTGAAACAACATCAGAAGCCCCGATAGTGTCTCATCTAAGAGCTAAAACCAAAGCTTTGTCTGTTCGAGCCCGCGCTTTCAATCAAAAATATGGGCGGTTCTCCAACAAAAAGGTTCTCTCCTTGTATAAATCTAAGGTTGTCCCAGCAATCACCTATGGATCTGAAGCTATGCCCAACATTCCAGCAACTGTCTGGCCACAATTAGAAGGCCTTTTCTGGAAAAAAAAAAATTGGGACTCCCACCAGCAGTGCCAATCCAAACGATCCAACGTGAGTTGGGCATATCCTCACTAAAATCAAGCGTCGATCGGAAAAGCCTTGCCCTTTTGAGGAAATGTTTTCTATCTGAGCGCCCGGAAATCCTAAAAATGCTACATAAGGAGATTGTGGCCTCTGACACACCTATGCTACAGAACTGGAGAAGGAATATGTGTATTGTGTGGGAAGAGACTCGACGTTCAATTGAGGACCTACTCAATATTCCCATGCTGATAAAATCCAAATTGAGAGAGCTCGACTGGATCAATACCTTAGAGTCAGCAGCCTAATACAAACTGACTGTCCATATTCCAACAGAATTACAGAAATTAAATGTGGTGTGCGAGTATCTAAATAAATCCCTGCACCGAAAATTCATCCTTATTCGCATCAATCTTTACCCAAGGAATGCGATCCAAGCAATCCGTGGGCTATCCGACTCCAACAAATCTCGGTTTTGTAATGACACCCAGGCCGTGGAATCAATGAAGCACTTGCTCACTTATTGTCCATCCCTTGTGGGGAGAGCTGCACCTAACATTTTAGACATTTATTATCAGACTACCAAAGCGAAGAGAGTGACGTATTGTGGTCACGTCACTGCTAATCGCAGGGAACACGTTGTGTCATGTGATTGCTCTGACTACATTTTTGGAGCCTTTGCTTACTACGTGAAGAAATGTGTGTGTTTGCCTTCTCTTCTCTTACCTTTTTTCTGTTATTATTTTAAGTTAAATGCAAATAAAAAAAGAAATTAAAAAAAGAAGCGCAACAATGGACCTTTGGTTTTTGTACTTGCTTTTATACTAGAGTACATTTGTAGCTTGACTGTGTGCAAATGTTTGCAAAACACATCTCTATCCTGACAGTTGATGAAAGGTTATGGAAAATATATAAAAAAATGATCACCTACACCATACTTACAAATGTTTATCATTTAAAATGTTGTATATGTAATAAACTGTGAATGTGCTTTTTAAGGTATGTTTTACTGGGTTCTTTTGGGGTGGGTATTGTGGGGTGGCACATTGAATGGGGGAAGCTCTTCATAGCTCATAGATGTGATCCTCTTACTATGAGGCGTCCTCCACACTGATGTATTCACTAACTTCCTGCAGGCTGCTGTGTGCTTCTTGCCAACTCAAATCAATATCCGGAAATTAAACCTTTTCACAGCCGGCACTGCTGAAAAGCATGGTTGCATGTGGGTTTCTAATGGCATGGGAGATTTCACTTGGCACTTTCACTAATTCTCTTACATTTTACAGGGTGTGGGTTTTGTGGGCCTGGCTTGCAGTCCGATCTGTTATATACTTAGCTAGGAAGCAGCACTCTGGTCTTATGCGCCATTAAACAGTTTTTTTGGTACCATTTTCTCTGGAGAACCACATTTTCAAAACACTGAATTAATTCAGGGTGATGGCAGTACATCAGTGCTGCCTCATTTTTATAGCCACAAACCTTTTGATGTCTCGTTGGGGCAATTAAAAGACCCCAAATGCAGTAGATTACTGTAACCAGCCACAGGCAGATGAACTGTGCATGTTTTCCTGCAAGTGATTTCCCAGAGTGGGTACATAGAACTATTTAATGGTGTTACTGTAGATCTCAGTCTACTGGGATTTTTATGAAAATCAATATTATTTTATTTGACAGCGAATTTTACTAACCTCCTTTCGTCTGCTCCATACCTATGCCAGGAGGAAGATTTAAACACTGTCAGGGAACGGTGGTCAGAGGCACTCATAAAGCGGAAAGAGTACTTGGACGAGCACATCCAGAAAATTATCAACAAGCAAGGTTGGTAAAGACCCACAGTGCTTGCCTCCAAGCATCCGATTGAATCAAGATGTGCTTAATCCTACGGGGATAGCTGCTTTTTCACTTAATGTTTTGTGTATGGATCATAGGTTTCTTCATTTCTTTTGGTACAGGCGAAATATACTCTTATATAATGTGTTTTCTTTTGTGAATCCTGCTGTTATATCTATAGCTAAATGTTGAGATTGCATGCACTGTATTGCACAATTGGATGACTGCCTGCCTTGATATCTAGCACAAGCGTTTTTATCAAAGATAAAATTATGCAGAAGAGATTGGCAAGTTCTTTATTTAAAATAATATGACCAGATCAGTTGATGAAAACAAGTCACAATATTGTTTATTTTTGTTGTAGCAATCTAACAATGCAAACGGAAGAAAATGCTGATAAAGATTGAGGACGTTTTGTCTTTGTTGAATTTGCCTTCTCAAATACCCCATGCAAAGATGTGCTAAAGAACATGTTCTTCTAGGAAAAGGTTTTTCAAGTGGCTCAAATTGATTTGCAGGTGTGGATATCATACGAATTGAGGCCAAGCTACTGCTACACTGTGAATCTTTAAGCTCAGTGGGAGGGCATGACAGTCTGAGGCTCTTGACCCCAACAGCACCTAGTCCTTCACTTCGCAATGGTTGGTCGAAAAGCGTCTGGAATAAATGGATGAAAAGCGATGTTCATTTTTCCACACAAAAGTCCCCTTTAAGTGGGACACAAGTGGCACCAGTTGTAACATTGGCACTTGCACAGTCTAGAAGTTAGCTAAGAATTGCCTTTACCTCTGTCCTGCTCTATTTAATACAGCAACTTTTGTCCTACCTACTGGACCCGGTCACGATGCCTTGCTAAATCAGCATTGCTATTGAATCTTTTTGCTACAGAGTACAGTGTAGATAAAATATCCCTTTGTGTTAGTTAGGAAAGATTTTCTTTTTGCTGCTTTCCAGCCATAGACTTTGTTGCGCCTTGAAACTCATTATAAATACCCAATAAATAAATGAATGAGACATTGTGTCTTTTTGCAGTTGTTGGCTCCCTGACCTGAATTTTTGGAGGCAAGTAAAGCCCTCAACTTTGACTTCCCTTGCTTTTGCTCCCTTTTTTAGGAGGCGATTGACCAGTTCCAAAGAATATCAGTACTAGGAGACCATTTCTACGTTTGTGGAATTCTTGTATTTTTAAAAATGCACACATCACCTTACCACTAAGTGCAGTTGGGATCCCTTTATATTTTTCTTTTGTACAATGTGTTCAGGACGGGCTGGCGGCAGCAGATATTTTTCTACCGTGTTTTTTTACTTGTGCACTTTTTGCATCTTTTAGCATATTGCCACTTAGAGTACCATATACTCAACAATGGCTGTGCCATGAGATTTTCTGCCTGTGCTTTGGCTATTTTGTGTCTTGCCCTTCAACCTGCCTTCTAATGTCTGGAATAGCTATATATGGAAGGTCCTTGTTGAAACAAAGTGTCAGTCTGCGTGCGTGCCCGGATGTTGGGGCTGTGTCGTTCTGGATCCAGTCTACAGTCAAGCCAGTGTCTCTGTTGCTGGGCGGTTGGAGGCTGTCTGTTAAGAAGGACTTTCCGAACCAGGCCTGTGGACAGATTCTGAGAGACCCAGGTGTTCTTATGAACAGCGACAAATACTAATGTTCAGCCAAACCCTATCTAGATATTGTGACTGAACAGCAAGGTATAGAATGGCGTCAGAGTGGTGAAGGTTTAATAAAGCACACACAGAGCACTCTTAATAATCAAAGTGAGGCAGAATCTATACAAACAGTTATTTATTTAGGCCTCAACTTTCTCAATGAAAAAGTAACACACTAAAACATTCACTACTAATATTAGACAGCACTAACACTTCACTTTTAAATACAGTTGGATTCACTTTTCAATGTACTGTACGTGTAGCAAAGCAAGTCAATTAACAAAATAGAGCCATGCAAGAATACAAACTTTGAGAACAAATAGGTTTAGAATAAAAACATCATACATAGCCTTAAGGTTCTAACCTTAATAAGTCTTTCCCTAGCTAGAAAAGAGCCCTTCGAGTCAACATGCCCCAATAAACATTTTTAGCGGGAAGTCTCTTTCCGGAGATTGCGCAAATGTTTGCTCTAGTCAATAAGTAGCTGTATGTGTTCCAAAGTTTAGGAAAAACAAGAGGAACATTTTTAAAAGACCCTCTCTCAATTCCACCATAGGAGGAGAACAAGGTGAAGATTTCAGGCCAGAACACTACTGTCCAAGGCTAGGCAGGTGAGAGATAGGGCCAGGACCTTACGCCCATAGAACCCTACGGAGACAGGGGAGGCTAAAAAAGGTATATTTACTCACCCCCCGTACTCTGATTCCCTCAGTGACCACCGCAGGTGTTCCTGAAATTGCTGGGCCTTCTGGATTCTGGCCTTGGTTCTGTTGAATGAAGCCCATGGGTTGTGGGTGCAGATGGACCGGATTCTGAATTTCCGACAGCTAGACCAGCATTTCCTCCAGCCAAGCCCTGGTGAAGCCGTGCCTCTCTCTGTCTCTTGATCTCAGGAGACCCTCGTCTGTGTTTCAACCCATAGACTGATGGGAACAACCTTTCCCACCCCCTGCTTCAGTATCCATGCCTGCTGATCCTTCATATGTGTCCCCGGACAACCCAGTGAACTGACCAGCTCTGTCCTTAGCTACATTGCTCCTTTGGTCATAGTTCAGTCTTGGAACTCTGCAGAATTTCTGCTTGTAGGACAAGATGCCTGTCCCTGCAGATTCAGCCTTCCTGACCGAAGAGAAACGGTGCAGGGCCTGCTCCTTTGAACTCGCCACAAGGATCGTATGTCGCCGCTTGATCGTGGTAGCTCCTGCTGCAACCCACCTTCTTTGTCTTCTGGGGGCCTCCTGGGATTGCCTGCTCTGTGGTCAAGCCATGGGTCAAGGGTGTCCAGTGTCCAGCTGTCCAGTCTCCAGTACAGTCTAATCAGCATCCTGAACTGCTGACTAGCTGGACCCGTTCCCGATGCTGAAATTTACCAGACACCCACGGCCACTGTGGGCTTTCCATAGAGTTCTGGTATTGGGAGATGTTAGGCAGAAACCTGTGCAGTTCCCTTGGGGAACACTGCAAAAGATTTAAGACTACAGGTATAGCAGTAAACCCACTTGGTAGCAGTCTGCACCACCCAGATTTACCTGGTAGCTGTGGCTGAGCAGTCAGACTTCCCTCAAGAAGAGTTAGGCAGTATGCAAAGTATACACAATATGTACTCAGACACAATAGCACAAGCAAACACTGACCAGAGCTTGGTTTCAAAAGTATATAGTTATTTATTTTCAAGAACACATAAGTTGAAGACACTCTAGAAAAGTATAGTAAAAACACTTCAAACACAGTTATAATGAAAGCAGTTTCCACCCTTACTCCTATCTAGCCAACTCTAAGTTAACACCACATAATTAAAACAGAGGTGAGTGCTTAACGTTAGATGACACTCTAGTAGGTTCAAGGAAGGGATAAAAAGAAACAGAAATGGGTTAAACACACCACTCTAAGGTCCAGAACACTTGCAATAGACTCAAAGAAGCACAAAGTCACAGGTGAGCAAAAGACACTAGGCAGGGCCCACTCTTAGAGTAGCCGGAGCGAAAATGTGCCCAAGATCACACTGTTATTAGGGATTCAAAGTCTTGCAAAGAGTTAGAAAGAGTTTAGAGTGGCTTAGAAAGTTTAGCCAGGGTGTTCCAGGCACTCCCAGGTTCGAAAGCCGGGGGCTAAATCTACCCCGTACAGTCGGTGGCAAGGGAAGCCAGGCGGAACACGGTACCTTAAGCGGAAAGGGTCCTCCAGCGGTGGCAGTTGTTCCAGGCAGTGGCAGCAAGGCTCGACGTCGGTCAGGGGAGAAGAAGTTCTCGCTGAAGAGCAGAAGAAGAAGGTCGTTGCACTGCCCGGGAAGAAACCAGCCGCGGAGTCCTCCGGTTAAAGGGTTGTACCGACTTTCGTGGTTGGGGTAAAAGTGGTGGGGTTCCGGTTGCCGGGGTGCTTGGCACTGGCAAGGCGGCCACGAGATACCTCGAGAAGCGAAAAGAAGGCGAAAACTGGTTGTCCCCACCAGTCAAGGGAAGGAGCCACTCCGTTAAGAGTTCTCCTCGGTCGTCGGGAAAAGTGGTGAGACGGTTCAGCAGGGCTCCACCGGGTGGTGTCGTCGAAGCAGGTCGGCTCAGCTCTTCCCTCGTCGGATTCTTGGTCCTGTGGCGACTTCTGAAGTTCCAGTCCCCAAAGCCCTGCTTTTATGCAGCAAACCCCCATTCACCCAGCCTAGCTGTCACTCAAACATGCTAAGTGGTGAGCCGGCCGGCTCACCACTTGGGCCAATCAGGACGGAGTGCGACTTGAGTTACCAAGGTAACTCAGTCCAGGGTGCCTAAATCCCCCTCCACCCCTCCTAAGTACCCCAGACAGAGTGGCACCACTTTGGAGGGCTTCTGTGGAGAAGCCCGCCAAAAGTGGAACAAAGGGCTCCACTTTGGGTCAGAGTTACAGAGGCGAACGCCAACGACATTTTAGAATCAAGTTTTGGCAAAAAGTCCCAACCGGAGTTATAATAATAAATATATAAACCGGCGGTATGTTTAAGGCTACCGTAAATAAATAATTAAATGTGTTAGCCTAAAACAATGGGAAATCCCATAGGAAAATATTCGCGGTCGAATATAAAAAGTAGTTTCCACTGCCACCAGCCAAAACTCGATCAGGGGGGACGGAGACGTGCCCCCTCGACTAACAGACCCTGGGGCAATCGAATTGCCCCAGCCAGTACGTCCACAATATGATGGTTTGTACTGGTTCTGTTCAGGATTCAAGACTAGCAAAGTCTTTGGTGACTTTACATGCCCTGGGAGACAGTAGTCAGTCCCAGGGTATGGAGTCTATGCCGGGGAGTCCCTAGGACACCCCTGGGTCACGGCACAGAGGGTGCTGTGTAACCCACATCACAAAAATACATGAGGCCCTATGGAGTAAAAGACCCCATAGCCCATTCAACACAAGGTTTAACCAAGAAAACACACTTCAACATGTCCAAGAGTGAGGGTAAAATAGTCTCACTCTTGGCAGGGGAGAAAAAATAAACCCAGAAATCCAGCAAAGCTGCTGGGGGACTCACTAGGTAGGGAAATTCAACCTAAACAGAGAATTCTCCCTAACACTCGCCCCCCCCAGACTAAGGGACAGGAGGATTTAATCCACTCCTGGATGAACCTCATACCTCTAGTCGATGATATACATCCTAGAGAGTCCATCAGCATTTTGATGGTGACACCCTGACCTGTGCTCAATGGTGAAATCAAACCCTTGCAGGCAGATTGACCATCTCAATAGTTTTGGATTTTCCCCTTTCATTTGCATTAACCATCTCAAGGGTTGGTGGTCAGTCTGAATAACAAAAGTAGAACCATACAAGTATGGCCTAAACTTCTTCAGTGCCCACACAATAGCAAAGCATTCTCTTTCGATAGTTGCCCACCTTGTCTCAGGATCCTTCAGTTTCCTACTGATGAAGCAAATGGGGTGCTCCCTACCCTTCTCATCCAGTTGGCTTAGAACTGCACCTATACCTACATTGGAAGCATCAGTTTGTACAATGAAAGGTTGGTGGTAGTCAGGAGCTCTCAATACTGGAGCTTGGCAAAGAGCTCTCTTCAGTTTTTCAAAGGCCTGATTGCACTCCTCATTCCATTTTACCTTTTTAGGGAATTTGGGAGAGGAGATGACATTCAGTGGAGAAGCTATGGTCCCATAGTTCTCAATGAAATTCCTGCAATATCCAGTGAGGCCTAGAAAAGCTCTCACTTGGGTTTGAGTAGTTGGTGTTGTCCAATTTTGCACAGCTTCAATCTTGCTGGGCAAAGGCCTTATTTCTCCACCTCCTACCTCATGTCCAAGGTAGACCACTTTACTTTGACCAATCTGGCACTTACTGGCTTTGATTGTCAAATGGGCCTGTTCCAGAGCCTGCAACACATGTCCTAGGTGGTTCACATGTTCTTCCCAGGAGTGGCTGAAGACTGCAATGTCATCCAAGTATGCCATGCAGAAATCTTCCATCCCAGCCAGAACTTGGTTCACCATCCTTTGGAATGTGGCAGGTGCATTTTTTAGTCCAAAAGGCATGACCTTAAACTGGTACAAGCCAACTGGGGTTGAAAATGCAGTTTTCTCCTTGGCATGGTCTGTCAGGGCTATTTGCCAATAGCCTGACGTCAGGTCAAATGTGCTGAGGTACTTGGCTGCACCAAGTTTATCCACCAACTCATCTGTCCTGGGCAAAGGGTGGGCATCAGTCTTGGTGACTGCATTTAGAGCTCTATAGTCCACACAGAATCTCAAATCTTTGGATCCTGCCTTTGGTACTAACACAACTGGGCTAGACCATGGACTAGTAGAGGGCTCTATTACCCCGAGATCAAGCATCTTCTTGACCTCTCCTTTGATGTGGGTTCTGATATGTTCTGACATTCTGTATCCTCTGCTTTTGACTGGCAGACAGTCACCAGTGAGTATCTCATGCTGGCCCCAAGGGGTCAAGCCTGGTGATAGTGAGAACAGGGAGGCAAACTGATTTAACATAGATTTGCACTCCTCTTGTTGCTCAGGTGTCAGGTCTGAAGAGAGATTGACTCCTTCAACTTTTTCATCTAAAGGCACACCTCTGAGGAGATCAGGGAGAGATTCACTCTCTTCTTCCTCTGCAGCTGAAGCTAGAAGCAAGGCTCCTACATCAGGTCTGGAGATGTATGCTTTTAGTCGGTTGGTGTGGAAGACTCTAGGAGCTTCCCTGGGTCTGCCCAGATCCACCAGATAGTTGACCTCTCCAAGTTTTCCCACAATCTTGAAGGGTCCCATCCATTTGTCTTGCAAGGCCCTCTGCCTTGTTGGGAGCATAACTAGAACTAGCTGGTCTTGAGTAAACTCAACCATGTTAGCCTTCTGGTCGTGCCAATGTTTGACCAGAGCTTGACCAGCTTTCAAGTTGTCACTTGCTTCTGCCATCATGTGTGACATTCTCCTCCGGAGACCTATCACATAGTCAGTCACTCTGACTGGTTTGAGGGGAGGAGCACCTTCCAATCCCTCCTTAATCAGGGCCAATGGACCTCTGACTGGATGGCCATAGAGAAGCTCAAAGGGAGAATAACCTACTCCCTCCTGAGGGACTTCTCTATAAGCAAAGAGAAGGCATGGCAGTAGAAGGTCCCACTTTTTCTTAAGGGGTTCTTCTAAAGCACCTATCATGCTCTTCATGGTTCTGTTAAACCTTTCAACCAACCCGTTTGTCTGAGGGTGGTATGCGGTTGAGAACTTGTAGGTAACTCCACAGGTTTTCCACATGGCTTTCATGTAGTGGGACATAAAGTTTGACCCCCTGTCAGAGATTACCTCCTTAGGAAACCCAACCCTGGTAAAAATACCAAGGAGGGCCTTAGCCACAGCCGGAGCTGTAACAGTCCTCATAGGAATTGCCTCAGGGTACCTAGTAGCATGGTCTACTACAACAAGGATAAACCTGTTGCCTGAGGAGGTTGGGGGATCAAGGGGACCAACAATGTCAATCCCTACCCTCTCAAATGGGACTCCCACAACTGGGAGAGGCACTAAAGGTGCCACATTCTTGGAACCAACCTTACCAGAAGTCTGGCAGGTGTGGCAGCTCTTACAATATCTGTCTACTTCAGCCCCCATCTTTGGCCAATAAAAGTAGAGAGAGAGCCTTTCCTTGGTCTTCTTGAAACTCAAGTGACCAGCCAAAGGTATCTCATGGGCTAGTTGTAAGAACTGTTGTCTGTTCTCTTGTGGGACTACAAGGCGTTTGTAGTCTCCAGGTTCAGACTCAGTTGGTTCACTGTAGAAGAGGCCATCTTCCCAGTGTAACCTATACTTCCCAGGCTCTTGCCCATCAGCCTGAGAAGCTGCCTGGTGGCGGAGACCTTCCAGAGTTGGACATTCTCTTTGCCCCTTACGAAAAGCTGCCCTGCTAGGCCCACCTTCTGCCAGTAAAGACTGCAGCTCAGGATGGTCCTCAGGGTCCAAATCTCCAATAAGGTTGGGGCCTCCTTCTAGCTCTTCCTCAGAGTCTAGCCCAACCACACAGGGTTGTACCTCCCTCTCAGCCTCAGCTGGAGGTGGAGTTACAGGTGTAACTTTGGACAACCTAGGGGAAGTCCTTGTTGGAAGCACTGGAGTGCTTGCTGCTGGCTTTTTCCTAGGAGTCTTGGGTTGCCCCTTTGCTCCTGATCTGGTAGTAACTGCAGTAAGTTGCTCCAGTGGGAGAGGAGTGATTTCTGTCATCATCTCCTGAGATAACCCTCTCAGGGTTTTCTCTCTTGCAGGTTTTGTGAGTTCCTGTAACCTTTTGCTAGGGGGTCTGGGGGTATGAGATACAACTCCAAGAGCTTTGAGGTCATTACCCAACAGAACCCTACCTGGCACTTCACATTGTACACTGACAGGTATTTTTACAGCCATATCATTACATTGGATGAGAACTGGTAACTGGGGACACATCTGCACAGGCCCACCAGCTAACTTGGTGAGGCATTTGGGTGCCTTAGCAACATCCTCTGCCTTGAAAAATGATTCATCCACCACAGTTATGCTGGCTCCAGTGTCCCTAATGGCAGGAGTCTCCTGACCATTCACCTGGACACTGTCCTTATAATACTCTTTAGTATTATCTGGGATAGAGTTATAGACATCTAAATTCTGTTGTTCCCACAACCCTAGAGAGACTAAAGAAACACTAGCTGAGACTCCAGTGGGTTCATCAGCTAGTAATAGAAAGTTTCCACTTGCCATATGTACTTCCTCTTCTGGAGCGAAGGCTAAGGAGGCAAGCTGGACCCCTGAAGGTTTACCCTTACATCTGGGATCTCCTTTCACATGGTCAGTAGCCTTACAAACAAAGCATGAGCCAAAGGCTCGCTGGAATGGAGGCTTGTTCTGACCTCCTTCTGGTCTGGGACCAGGAGGTACACTAGCCTGATTTGGTTTCCCTTGTGGCTTACCCTTATAGTTTTGTTTGGGGCCCTCTTTGGAATTTGTAGTATTAGAATTCTCTTTGGAGTCCTTTTTAGGCTGTTTCTCCCCATCCTTCTTCTGAGTGACCCCAGAATCCTTGTGAGTGGCCCTGTTGGCAACCCACAAGTCAGCAGCCTTAGCTAGTTTCCGGGAATCTAATTCCTTGGAATCAGCCAAGTGTTGTCTGAGCTCAGGAGAGCAGGCATCATAAATAGTCTCCAACATAAACAAATTCTTCATACCTTCATAAGTGTTCACCTTGTAACCCTTAATCCACCCCTCTAAGTTTTTCAAACATTCATTCACCCAGGTAGCCCAAGGGGTACCATCATGCTTTTTGAGGCTCCTAAACCTCTTAAGATACTGGGAAGGGGTCTTCCCAAACCTAGCTATCAAAGCTAGTTTCACACATTCATAGTCCTTCCTATCCTCCTCCCCCATCTCCATTACCACATCAGTTGCAACAGGGGGAAGCCTAGAGAACAACCAGGTGAGTAAGTCATTTCCTGTGATGTTCTGGAGCCCATGATTATATTCAAACAGAGACAACCAATCCAACACATCCAACTTAGGCTCATACATACCAACCAATTCTTTAGGCATCCGGGGTCTTTTTGGACTGGAACTTCTAGAGGAGCCAGAGAGAGAAGCATTCTCAACAGATAATTTCTTCATTTCTAAGTCATACTCGAGCTCCATTTCCCTTAGCCTTAGTTCTTTGTCAGTTTGAGCATTAAGTTTCTTATACTCCAATTCTAGTTTCATTTTCTCCAGTTCAAAGTACTGAGGACTAAATGTGGGACCTGGTAAAGGTCCAGTAGGTACAGCAGGTAGAGCAGGCAGAGGCCTAGGGGGGACAGTCATAACAACCTCACCCTCCTCTTCTGACTCTTCCTCAGAATCATCAACATTTTGCTCCATGTTAACTTCAATACTGTCATCTACAGTTGCTGGAGTGGTAGGTTCCTCTGAACCATCACCCAGACTTTGGTTAGCTAACAATCTTTCAATCAGCTCCATTTTCTTGCCCTTAGTCAGGAGATCCTTATGTTTACAGAGCACTCTTAGACAATCAGCAGTTTTGGCTGCAAGGGACTCTTGACTATAGCTTTCTATAACTGACATGTTAGAGGATTACTTTTACAGTGCTAAGCTTTGTGGTTAGTTGCACTAAGGTATCTAAAGCACAATAAAATGTATACTCAATACAAATCCCACCGCTGTACACCAGTGTTAGGCAGAAACCTGTGCAGTTCCCTTGGGGAACACTGCAAAAGATTTAAGACTACAGGTATAGCAGTAAACCCACTTGGTAGCAGTCTGCACCACCCAGATTTACCTGGTAGCTGTGGCTGAGCAGTCAGACTTCCCTCAAGAAGAGTTAGGCAGTATGCAAAGTATACACAATATGTACTCAGACACAATAGCACAAGCAAACACTGACCAGAGCTTGGTTTCAAAAGTATATCGTTATTTATTTTCAAGAACACATAAGTTGAAGACACTCTAGCAAAGTATAGTAAAAACACTTCAAACACAGTTATAATGAAAGCAGTTTCCACCCTTACTCCTATCTAGCCAACTCTAAGTTAACACCACATAATTAAAACAGAGGTGAGTGCTTAACGTTAGATGACACTCTAGTAGGTTCAAGGAAGGGATAAAAAGAAACAGAAATGGGTTAAACACACCACTCTAAGGTCCAGAACACTTGCAATAGACTCAAAGAAGCACAAAGTCACAGGTGAGCAAAAGTCACTAGGCAGGGCCCACTCTTAGAGTAGCCGGAGCGAAAATGTGCCCAAGATCACACTGTTATTAGGGATTCAAAGTCTTGCAAAGAGTTAGAAAGAGTTTAGAGTGGCTTAGAAAGTTTAGCCAGGGTGTTCCAGGCACTCCCAGGTTCGAAAGCCGGGGGCTAAATCTACCCCGTACAGTCGGTGGCAAGGGAAGCCAGGCGGAACACGGTACCTTAAGCGGAAAGGGTCCTCCAGCGGTGGCAGTTGTTCCAGGCAGTGGCAGCAAGGCTCGACGTCGGTCAGGGGAGAAGAAGTTCTCGCTGAAGAGCAGAAGAAGAAGGTCGTTGCACTGCCCGGGAAGAAACCAGCCGCGGAGTCCTCCGGTTAAAGGGTTGTACCGACTTTCGTGGTTGGGGTAAAAGTGGTGGGGTTCCGGTTGCCGGGGTGCTTGGCACTGGCAAGGCGGCCACGAGATACCTCGAGAAGCGAAAAGAAGGCGAAAACTGGTTGTCCCCACCAGTCAAGGGAAGGAGCCACTCCGTTAAGAGTTCTCCTCGGTCGTCGGGAAAAGTGGTGAGACGGTTCAGCAGGGCTCCACCGGGTGGTGTCGTCGAAGCAGGTCGGCTCAGCTCTTCCCTCGTCGGATTCTTGGTCCTGTGGCGACTTCTGAAGTTCCAGTCCCCAAAGCCCTGCTTTTATGCAGCAAACCCCCATTCACCCAGCCTAGCTGTCACTCAAACATGCTAAGTGGTGAGCCGGCCGGCTCACCACTTGGGCCAATCAGGACGGAGTGCGACTTGAGTTACCAAGGTAACTCAGTCCAGGGTGCCTAAATCCCCCTCCACCCCTCCTAAGTACCCCAGACAGAGTGGCACCACTTTGGAGGGCTTCTGTGGAGAAGCCCGCCAAAAGTGGAACAAAGGGCTCCACTTTGGGTCAGAGTTACAGAGGCGAACGCCAACGCCATTTTAGAATCAAGTTTTGGCAAAAAGTCCCAACCGGAGTTATAATAATAAATATATAAACCGGCGGTATGTTTAAGGCTACCGTAAATAAATAATTAAATGTGTTAGCCTAAAACAATGGGAAATCCCATAGGAAAATATTCGCGGTCGAATATAAAAAGTAGTTTCCACTGCCACCAGCCAAAACTCGATCAGGGGGGACGGAGACGTGCCCCCTCGACTAACAGACCCTGGGGCAATCGAATTGCCCCAGCCAGTACGTCCACAATATGATGGTTTGTACTGGTTCTGTTCAGGATTCAAGACTAGCAAAGTCTTTGGTGACTTTACATGCCCTGGGAGACAGTAGTCAGTCCCAGGGTATGGAGTCTATGCCGGGGAGTCCCTAGGACACCCCTGGGTCACGGCACAGAGGGTGCTGTGTAACCCACATCACAAAAATACATGAGGCCCTATGGAGTAAAAGACCCCATAGCCCATTCAACACAAGGTTTAACCAAGAAAACACACTTCAACATGTCCAAGAGTGAGGGTAAAAGAGTCTCACTCTTGGCAGGGGAGAAAAAATAAACCCAGAAATCCAGCAAAGCTGCTGGGGGACTCACTAGGTAGGGAAATTCAACCTAAACAGAGAATTCTCCCTAACAGGAGAGAAACCTGTAAGGACTTTGCTTACCTTTTATTCTTCACTTCTAACACATTTACCTGCAACCGTTGTCTTTTACAACTCTTGTTCGTGAATCCCTCAGTAAATCCTCCTACACAGTGCAACTGGATATGGTGGCTTTTGGGCACTTGTGCCCCAATTCCTAGCAGGATGGGACCTATGAAGAACTAGGAACCATGATCTAGGTTTTCTTGTAGGTGTTCTACCTGTTCTCTAACAAATTACTTGCCTGTCTCCAGCTGGTTCTAAATTGCAATTTTCTGTGTTTCTCACTTATTATACACAGTTACTTAAAGAGTTGCTCTTAACATTGCTTAACTGTTGCATAACTGTTGTTGTGGTTCTGTTAAATTATATCTGTGTGTGTAGTAGTAGTTGTGTGACAATGCTTACTGTGACAAATCTCGTGATGTCGTCCCTTCTATCATAGGGGTAGCCCCTTCTCATGAGGCCAGGGAGGTGAGGACGCTACCCGATAGTCCCCCTGGTAGTGGTACTCAGCAGGTGGATCTCATGTGGAGGGATACCCCATGTTGGACTAGGGACGAATATCCAGGGAGAACGTGATATTCCAAACATCCACCACATGCAAATCCCCCCTCCACTCTTATGCACTTCACCTCTACAACCCGCACTTCCATGTATGTTATGCTACTCGACAACCCATTTCCCACTGAGACGAGTAAGAGTAGGGACTACCCAAAGGAAACATGCTTTTCCTCTACTGGGACAAAGAAGAGTAAAGACTACCCAATTTGGCAATTACTGGAACGAGGAGGAGGTGCAGAACCATAAAGAATATTCCCAGAACCTCTGATGAGCATTGTACTGTTTCTCGAATACTTATGGGATATGGGATAATCCATCATAAAAACAGAGAAAGGACTGAGGAAGACCGAGAGAAGCCTTCCCTGGAGGAACCGCGGGCGTTGGGCATGCTCAAGCTGTCGGGGAACAGAAGAGGCTGCTAAACACAAACTTACTGGGTCTATGGTGGTGCTCCCAATCGTTCCAACGTAGAAGGACCATCCTGCCAGAGGAAGAAGCAGCAGTCTAGGCCGGCAAAGCCAAGGGACAGCACAGTCGAGAGGAGACAAGCTCGCTGTCGGACTGAACGCTGCAGGGCTGCCGCAGCACGCCTTAGGAAGGTAGAACACCAAAACTGAAGTTGAAATACCCGGAGACCAACCAAAACTGACCGTGATGACTCTAAAGGTACAGGGGTGACCAGGAAAGTTGGTAGAGGCAGAAGGGAGCAGTGGGATACCCTGTCCCAGCCAATCAGGGAGCAAAAGGTAATCCTTGGGAACAAAGTTAATTTCCCGAACACCCAAGAAAGAAACCAAGTAAGACGGGTCTCGGACCCGCACTCATTAATGAAGATCAACATCTTTCATCTTCATAGTCGCAGTGCTTGACAGGATGGGGAACCAGATCTTCCAGAGAGAAGTAAGAAAAGTTGCAGTACTTGGCAGGATAGTGAAGCAGGTCTGCCAGAGAGAAGAAGAGAAACAGGGGTCAGGGAGCCCAACCGAAAAGTGGGGCATCTCCCATGCATCCGTACTTGCAGGAGAGCTAGCCAAGGGGGCAGAACAAAAAAGGAGAGAACCAGGGGTCTGGGAACCCAACAAGGAAGTGAGATGACCTCCTAGTGGTCCAACTTGGCAGGAGAGCAAACCAAGTGGGCCGAAACAGCAAGAGAAACCATGGTCTGGAATCTGAAATGCACACAGTATGAGTCATCTTCCTTGTCGTACTTGGTAAAGGGAAGATACCAAGTAAACCCCAATCAAAGAAGAGAAGTTAAGAACTGTGTGTTTTGAAGCAAACGTGTAAAAGGCCAGGAGAAGGGAGACATTCCCCTCTTTATTTTAGTATAATACAAGTTTATGCCAACAACCATGCCATCTGTGTGTCAGTCTCCTCTTTCTACACCCTTACATTACCCAGGGCTTTGTTGCTTAGTGTATTCAAAGGCCCAATAAATAGTTACATATGTTTGTATATCTCATGTCTAACTTGAATTATTGGCGGGCTGTATGTATGTCTCGTAGCCTTAGACCACTCTCATGAGTCTAAGACTTACTACTCTGCTCTCTACCTTGATTGAGTTTGGGTAGACAACAGTGTCTTCTCCCTGTTCATTATAATAGTTTGGTGCCCTCAACCCAAGGGTTGATTCTGAAAATCCATCTTGACAGTATTGTATTTTGGTTTTCTATAGAGTGACCCTAGCTAGGAAGCAACAGAGAGCCATAGATGTCATTGAAGGTAACGTATGATTCGGCTCTCTGATCCGAGAGCCGACGCGAAGGGACGCTAATATATACGAAGTGTTGCGGAAACAGAAGGAAGGTGGGATTATCCCATATAATGAAGAGTGCAGCAAACTGAATATGGAGATAGTGACATGATGATGTGACTAATGCCCTGATTTGAAAAAGGCCCATGAAAGCCAAAACATGTGTAATCACAAATGGCTAATCCACATAAGTGGAGGAAAAGTTTGGTTAAACTAATAATAAATACAAACGTTTCTTACAAATTCAAATGTGGCGCATGGTCTTTTGAGAGAGCGTATACCCCATGATCTGTGTTGCCACTGCAATGGTGTTCCAGTTGGCAAGTGCATAGCAAGAGAAGGTTTCTATTTGTTTTCCTCGCATGGCAGTTTAATCACAAGCCTAGTGATGTCCTTGCTCCTGAAGTAGCATGACCCACCAGAGCTGCTGAGTTTTGCAACTAGATAGGCACGTGTGTGAGAGGTGGTTTCTTTGTAGGTGTAATATAGGCACGTGCGTGTGTGTGTGTGTGTTTGTTTTCGTTTGTTTGTTTGTTTTTGTTTGTTCTGGGACTGTCTAGTCCCAATGCACATCCATGGTACCTGAATAGTTGTTGTGAGCAGTGGTTATCCACAATTGGATAGGCACTCACAGTTTGAATGGTGCTGTCATGCATGCTGGACGTGGTCCTACCTCCTACGCTCGTAGAACAGCTAGACCGTCCTATTCCAAATGGCGGTTGTTCGATACGTTGCCGGGAAAGCGGCGTTTGCACTTTTCACGTCGCTAACCTCACGTGTATTCTGCTTCGTCACGTGAACTACGGCATTACGTATTTAAGCAGCGTGGAAACTTCACTCGCTGCTTCTGATCGAATCATTTGGCGTTGTGTAGCTGAACCTCCGATCTGCATCCTTGCAAGTTACTACAGCTACTTTTTGGGCCTTCTATAGCGTGTTTTCCGCCACACGCTGATTCCTGGAGCTGTTTGGTTGCGTCTAAATCCACACGCGCACGTTGTCTTCAAACGCGGCTGGCCTGGGCTGCGTGAATCCTGTTCGCGTGCAAATCCACACGGGCACGCTATCTTCAAGCACGGCTGGCCTGGACTGCGTGAATCCTGCTCGCGTGTCAATCCACACGTGCACGTTGTCTTCAAACGCAGCTGTCCTGGGCTGCGTGAATCCTGTTCGCGTGTAAATCCACACGCATACTTTGTCTTCAAGCGCTGCTGGCCCGGACTGCGTGAATCCTGCTCGCGTGTAAAATCCACACGCGCACGTTGTCTTCAAACACGGCTGTCCTGGGCTGCGTGAACCCTGTTTGCGTGTAAATCCACACGCATATGTTGTCTTCAAGCGCTGCTGGCCTGGACTGCATGAATCCTGCTCGCGTGTAAATCCACACGCACACTTTGTCTTCAAGCGCTGTTGGCCTGGACTGCGTGAATCCTAATCGCGTGTAAATCCACACGCACACGCTATTTTCTTCGCGGCTGTACAGAACCGCGTGTACTTTGTTTATACCATAAAAAGGGCGCTATTTCCAACTCCTGCACCTGTGATATCAACAGGGGGATTGATTCATTTCTATGCTTTACTCTACGTGGGAAGGAAGCTTTTCAAGGATTATTGGAAGGTTACAGTGAACAGTACTTTGGACGCTATCCTGTGGTGCATTCAACCCGGTATCTAGCGTGAGCCTCGTTCCATTCGGGATAAGTCTCCCTTACTAATCTTCCCTTCCTTGTCGTTTGTTCTACCTTGGATTTCCTCAAGAGACTCTGCTGGATTCTTCTGCCCTAGACTTAAGGCCAGTGTGTGCATTCATGTCATTTTCTGTTCCATCATACTCAGGTTGGGGCAGTTATTTATGATACTTTATTTTGTTCTAGGCTGACTTCCTATACCTTACCCACGCCCTTTCCAGTGATCCATCGCTCTGCCTGTTTTACCAGTCAGAGAGTTGTATCATTTGGAAGGTCTTAACTTGACTTCACAACTATCAAATCGTGTGAACAGGGTTCCGGAAGACCCTACCACCTGTATCCTTTTGAGTACCGTATCCTTTTCAGTTAATACTTTGTTGCTCTCCGACAGGTGCAGATCCTTACCATTGGTGGGCTTGGACATGCTCCCTGCCCAAATCCTGGATAAAAGGAGGGACCCTGCTGCTTTTTGATTGATGTAGCCAACACCTCTATGAAGAAGTGTAGCCCCCTGACGACCCCTGAAGCTGGCCAGCACAGACTGCACTGCTGTCCCAGTGAAGCCATGCTCCTCTGCCTGATCTTAAGAACACTCTAGTCGGTGCCTCGATCCCTGGACCAGTGGGAACAACCAGTCTTGACACCTGCCTCAGGATCCCTGCCTTCTGAGTATTTTGGAAGTGTCGCTGGGACAATCAGTGGACTGACCAGCTCTCTACTGGCCTACCTCTCTGCAGCAATCGCCATTCTGCATACATCCTTGTAACTTGGTCGATCTTCAACTTGTGTAACAAGTGTAAGGGTGTAGAAGTAAGAGACTGACACACGGGTGGCATGTTGTTGGTTATAGACTTTTATTTAAATCCAAAAGAAAAGGAACAGCCCAACTTTCCCTGTTTCTAAGAGG
Organism: Ambystoma mexicanum; assembly: GCF_040938575.1. Classification (NCBI taxonomy): domain Eukaryota; kingdom Metazoa; phylum Chordata; class Amphibia; order Caudata; family Ambystomatidae; genus Ambystoma; species Ambystoma mexicanum. Next base: position 1,115,683,358 of record NC_090930.1, read on the forward strand.
GGGTCCCCAGCATCAAACTAAGGATTCTGTCAGGAGGTCTTGTCAAAAGTAAATGGTACACCGTTGTGTCAGAAACCTATTCCCTTCCCTTAGACTCTAAATCAACTAATGAGAAAAATTAATATATTGTTGGGTCAGAAGAATGATTGTACTTACACCTTCACTTATAGGGCAAAATGAAATGTTCTTCGTCAAGGACAGAACAGCAAAACAAAGTATCAAAGGTTCCTTGGACTGACTCTCCACAAAGGCACAAAGAAAATAGTCTTGTATCTTCACAATGTTCACAACTCCTGGGGGAATGGTTCCCTTCCCACTGGTCTTTCTCAGGTTTTTTAGGATGCTAAGAGAACGACTTCCTTCTTTTGGCTGTCGCAGAGTGTTCACAAAACACCAGGGGGTATGACACCCTTCCCCTGGTCTCAGACTACTTATAGTGCCAAGTGATTGACTCACTTTTCTTGGCTTTTTGCAGAGTGTTCACAGCACACCAGGGGGTATGAATTGCTTCCCCTGGTTTCAGACTTCTTTCACCATCAACCTGTTTTTTCACTTGGCCAGGTATTACTAATACAAAGCTCCCACACTGTGTCAAGCATAAAACTTCCTTTCCCTTGCTTTGCTTATGGACTCAGTCAGCCTGACTCCCTTTGCTTTCCGACACTCTAACTATTAAGATTGATAAGGATACTTCAATGGGTGCGGGTCCCAGACTCGCAGATACAGTACCCTTGCTATACTCTTCTGCCAGGTACTGTGACTATAATGATTATTCTGGAGGCCTTGATGCCTTTATGCATCCCAGACTCTCACTTTCTTCTTTCCATGTTCAGTCCACCTGCTTTACTAACCTGCCAGGTGCTGAGACTATGATGATCAACTTGGATGCTTTCACAACTTCATATACCCTCAGTGTTGGGGTCCCACACCTGTGACTCTCGTTTCCCTTCAGGTTCCCAGCTTCTACACCATTTCCTTGGGCCCCTTCCTCCTCCCCTCAAACTCGGTCTGCATGGTCCTCAGTGCTCTCAGGGCTTTCTACATGCTTCTGGCCTACCTCATTGTTTCCTCGCCGGTCAGGGGTTCCCTCTTGCTGGCAGCAGCTCCGCAAGGGACATTTAGTTGTGGCGATCCGCACGTTCGCCGTCCTAATGGGGCACCAGGAGCTGCTGCTTCCTCCTTCGTGGAGCGGTCCTCCCACGCCGGACCCTCCTTGTGCTTGTGTACTCCCTTTACCCCGTCACGGTCTGCCTTCTTTCCAGTGCCTCTTTCTCTCCACCCCTGACTCCTCCAGGGAGGGCTCAACATTAGTCTTCCTCAGTTTTTATACTTCGATAAAGTCCATATTGACTAGACTGCTCACTTTGGTTCTGCAGGGTACTCTTTAGTACTCCGTGCCTCTTCCTCATCTCAGTACTAAATGGATTAGTCTCCCAAGAACTAACAGATATTGCCTTTGTTTTGGTATTAGGAAGGTGAACTCTATTTGGGTAGCCGCTACTCTTCATCATCCCAGTACTTCCTATACTTGAAGTATAAGCAAATCACAGGAGAACAGTGGAAATGGTACTGGTATGGGTTGGTGAGGAAGGTGGGCTAGGGTAAGGTGGGTTCTTCAGTGTTCACCATAATAGGGTATCCTCCCAAAATCCTCTCCCTGGGCTGTATTTGGAAATCTATCTTAACAGTAGTCCCAAAAAAATACATTGTATGGCAAAAACAAGACGTATGTATACATTCTAATCTTGTGGGGTTGGCGATCAGTAAAACCTGTGTCTTCCTTTCCAAATCTGAGCCCCCTTGGGAACATTATTTATTTTAATTGTTCTGGCACTCTGGACCTCCTGGGTGCCATGCACTCAAAAGGTGAAGTTAACTCTGGCACTTGGAGAAATTGACAAAGAAACAGTGCATTTTTTGTGAAAAGAGTTCATTACATTGACCCTACCATCTCTGAGCTGAATGTTTTGGACTTAGCAAAATGTTCTCTGTTTTTGAGCCATTGAGTTTAAGAAGGCTCTGAGTCATCCAGTCCTCTCTCCTTCAGTCCGATCGATATAATAGATAGGTGAAAATCATTAACAATGAAACACAGTCCATTTTGGCTTTGAACGGTTTACCTAGCCAATCACATAAAGATAGGTGGTGAGATATGGGAGCCCTTAGGATCATATAATGGGAGAAGAAATAAAAGGCACTGTGCCGCTGTCCTCTATTGTCAGTCACTGAGAAAAGAATATAAGCAAAAACCTGAAACATAGACAGTGGAGGGGTCTGGCTGCTATGAAAGATTCACTCTGTCAAATGTTGCAAGCGGGTATGTTAAAAGAGGTGGCCTGACTGGCCAACATGTTCCTGTGTGTGATGGCTGAGATGAGGCATTTCTCACCAATTCATTATATTTATCAGACATGTTTGCACACTTAATCATTGTGGCATGACTGTCTCATAGTGCTTATAAGACTTAAGTAGGTAGACTGGAAAGTAGGATATCCCACACTTATCCCGTTACTTTACTGACAGGAATTACTTCATAGTAACTTACTTCGAAGTTATTCCTTTTAAAAAACAAATTTAAGTATATGGGGCGTGGGAGTAAGAGTCTGAAAGGGGTGGGAAGGAGCTTAGGGTAGGGCTGCTAGTATAAGGAAAGGGGGAGTTGGGGGGAACCCTCCAAATTAAAATAAAAAAATGTGATTCATTTTTTCAAAGGAATTACTTCAAAGTAATTCCTGTTGGTAAAACAACATGGAACCATCCCACCTACACTATGATCATCCTATATATTCTATAACTTATGTCAGGAGGTACACCTGAAACATTTGAGGATGTATATAGCTGTTTTCTCAATTTCGGATTCCTTCTATTTCTAGTACTGGGAACAAAGGATATTTGCTGTTAATATCCATCTCATTCAACTCTGCATTGTCTTTTTTTGATTCTGGAGAATATCTTTATGGATGGTCATTCCGCTTTCTGTTGCCCTGTGGCAAGATTTCAAAGTGTTCAAGATTTGTGATCAGACTCAGAAGACTGTAGGCCCGACAAGGAACTAAGCATTATACCGTGGACCCAGTTGTCTTTTTCTTGTATTCTTAGAATATTCTAACTGTTTTTTTTTTTATAGACTAAACTCAATCCTGTTTAAGAAATTCCCCCTGTTTCTGTGCATACCACATGTTGGATTGTTAAATGCACTCCTGTAACTTCTATGATTCTTTAGAATGACTTTAATTCCTTCTAGAATCTGTGATTCTTCTTTCTCGGAGGCAACCTAGGACGTTGAACTAGAACCATTGAAGTATTTCTGGCTTTACACTTTTATGCAGTGATAGTAGAAACGTTTTACGGAGTCATCTGTGCTTTTATCTGTTACAGACGTATTGCTTCACCTGATTGTACATCATAGCATGTTTGCTCATACCCTGGCTTCCCTCTTTGCCCTTCACACATTATTTGCATAAAATATCCATTATACTTGCTATTGAATACATGCTTCTTATGATGACATTTTTATTTCAGCAACAGAGGGGTTGCAAATATACCTTACTCCTCTTTCTTATACTGAAGTCTGTACTTTTGAATAAGTAAGATTGTGTGGACACAAATGCACTATGGTAACCCAGTATGCAGCTAACAACTGCACTTCTTCCTGTAGAGAAAACAGAAGATGACATAGAACGGGAGGCAAGACTGGTAGAACAGTGGGTGGGCTTGACGGAAGAGAGGAATGCTGTGCTGGTGCCTGCTCCAGGCAGCGGAATCCCTGGCTCCCCTGCCAACTGGTAAGTGAGGAGGTAACGGAAAAAAAAGCTAATCCGTTGAAGAATAATTGCCACTACACCTTTATTGTAATTGTTGTATCTGCATCCTTCATTTAGCTCTTCCCTTGCCCATTCAAAGATTCCATATTGGTGGAGCAGAAGGTTGCTTTTTTTACGTCGAATTTCATTGTTTGTAAAAAAAAATATTCTCTTATGATTTTTCTGAGTGCAAGCTACCTAGAGTCTGAAAATGCCATCAGCGTTTTACAGTCACAATAACATGAGTTATATGTTTGGTTTTTAAAAGCTATTTCTTTAGTAAGGAGACCGCATTTGTGATTTTAGTTGTCTTGCATATAAGAGTTTTGGTTAAGGGGTGGTTTTAACAAGGTAATTTTCCACAACATTCAAGTGCATTCTGTGCAATTAAAGAATCTATGTCCTTTTTCTTTCTCGAAAACATAGCTATAGGGACGCGATTGTCATCTTCCAAAATGTCTGCTAATGCTCACCTCAATAAAGAAACATTTGGATTATATATGTAACACTTTTACTAAGTATGCATTGTAACGTGTTCAATGAAATATTTCTTCTCAACTCCAGATTGTTCAGGTTTACATAATAAAAAAGCATGTGACCATTAGTAAGCCCTTTACTAATCTTATATATGTCCTAAATATAGTGACCCTATTTTGTCCATAGGACTTTCCTTCCTCATTGTCTTGGGGGGCTAACACATACTTTTCTAATGCCATCGCGTAATGTTTTTATAAAATTCCACACAGCAAAGGTTTAACAAGTGTGCAGATCTTCATCCTCAAATTATTGATATCTGCAGCCAAATGTTTACACCAATTTATTTCACCCTTAATTCAATTGTTCTGTTGATCTAAAATCTAATTAGTGTGGAAAGTCCTATGGGATTCCCCTCAGAAACCTGGTCTGGGACCCTTCTCATTTGGCAGGCGCTCTCTGATCTCGACCCTGGGTGTGATGTACTGCGGCAGAATCACATGGGTGATGGGGGGAATCAGACCAGGAAGACTGGGAGGAACCCCTTTTTTAACTTTCCCCGTGACCACTCCCTTCTGATGGCCTTTTGCCACTTTAAAGAAGTTGAAAAAACAAATGTCCTTAAAATAAACTGTGTCCCAGAATCCCTCAGGGCCTCTGACGAAGTAGAGGGCTGAGGAGGCATGCAGAAGGAAAGGACAGGCAAATAGGCCTAATAGCCTTTGCCAGAGTCCGGCAATTAACACTAAAGGCTTCCACCTGTAGTTAATTGCCCCATCTGAGAGGCATAAAAGGCTGCAGCAGGAAGGAGCTGGACCAGGAGCCATAAGGTTGGCAGTAGTAGCAGAAGAAGAGGCGGAGCATGAGGCTGGCAGTTCACATTGAAGTGTGACCAGTTAAAGGATGTTGGCATGAGAGAAGAGCAGATTTCAGCTGCATGTTCTGAGTTGGTCCTGTGCTCGCAAACCCTGTCTGGCTGTGGCAGCACTGGAAGAAGTTAACTGTTTCCCAAGGTGCGCCCAATAGTCGTGACTGCACAGCTGAGGTTGTGCAGATACTCTAGGCCCGTGTGCAGAAGCAAGCCGGGGGGGCGGAGTAGGAGAGAAGGTGACTGTCCATGGTCGAAGCCGGATCCCGAACACCCATGCCGCAGAGGGTTGTGGGTCCCAAGAGTGGCTGAAGTCTTAGTAGCAGAACGAAAATTTGGGAATTGGAAGCCGCCTGCAACTGCTGTGTTTTGGAGCCGGTGAGTAAAGATCTGTACTCTAATTCACTAAAAACTCCTTGCCGGTAACTGTAACCAGCTTCATTTGAACTTGCGTAGCAGTAGAAGCGAGTAAATGTTTCTTGCCGTGGGAAGTCTTTTAAACAAAGGGAATGTATCACACGCACATTTAACACAAGTCAAAGTGCTTGCTTGTGAAAAAAGCCTTTTGTTTTCCATTGTTACCTTATATAAGTGAACCGGAGTGGTTGCGTGTCTCCAATCAAGAGGGAGAATGTTGATAGTAATCACTTGCATGGTAGCAGCTGACTTTCCACGGATTGTTACAAGATCATTGCACCAAAGAAAGGTTGTGTATGAATGATTGTAATTCCGATCAACGTTAAAGCAGAATTCTATGCAGATAAAAGGGACCGCAAGTATTTACAATCTTTTGAAGTGGAATTCTCCATCATAGAGTGGTCGTGTGTACCTAATTCTGTTTGCCTTAAGAAGTCTGAATCTTGTAATATCTACAACAAAGTACTTTTGAATTGTAGACGTTGCTGAAGTAGCAAGAAGAACAAGCATTGTCCAAGCCAGTAGGCAAAATCCTTCATAATGTGAAACCAGCCCTATTTAGATCAAACGACCAATATGTTGAAGTTGTCAAAGTTGTTACAAATCCAGTGTCCTCTGATGCAAATGTGACAAGGTTATCCAAGGCTGGAAGAGTGGCAATACAGCGTTGAGGTAACTGCTGGAATAACAAAGGTCTATATAAAACTAGTGAAGGGAGCTGGGTGCTCGTTAAAATAACTTATCAACAATCTATAGAGCTGGGACTGTTGAAGCTGTCTAGAACCCAGACTAAAAAAGGCTGCCCCTTTCTCATGACCTAGGAAGGAAGAGTGCCTTGCCTACCTGTGGAGGTTGAAGAGTCTTGTCTGTAAGTTAGCTGATACATTCTTAAATTACCAAAGTTGCATCAGAGGTAATAGAATGGTGGTTGCCTATAAAATTGTCAGACTATTAAGGTGGTTGAAGCAATTGTACTCTGTGAAGCAAAGGAGCATGCATTCACAGTACCATTAAAAGAAGGGAGTTGGCACGGGGAAAGCAACTCCCTTCGAAGAAGCATCCTGACAAGTCATAGCAAAGACGCTGCAGAGAACAGTTGTTGAAGCAGAAATAGTACTTTTCTTTGAACTTTATCAGGCTTATCCTGGAAGGAGGATATCCAGGACTACCATTGGTGCTGTTTTCTTTGTGGAAATTGGAAAGGGAACTTTTCAACAAAGAAAGAAATAACTGTTACCAGTGGATTTCTGTTGGTGGATTTTTGTTTTCTTATGGAACTTTCAAGAACAGATTCAAGATTTTTCTTTTCGAAGAGATTGACTTTGGACATTCCTGGGAAAGGGATCTGCCCAGGTCAAGTAGAGGTTATCCAAGTCACTGGTTATTTGGTAATCATTTATTTATGTTTATGATTTACGTTGGCTGTTTTGTTGTTTAATGTGAGGGCCATTTGTGTGTATGCTAGGATATTGTCCCTTAGAACCTAGACTAGGTAGGCAACACCCTAGAGTAGGCTTAGTTAGGTTTTCTTTGCACTTTCTTTTGTTAATAAAATGTAAAATACTGAGAAAACTACAAGCAGTTGTTTGTCTCGCATTACTGACCCCTCACCATGTTAATCTCACAATGTTTCCAACATACTCTTTCCAACTCTCAATATTGCCCCAATAATATATAAAAACACTTTTGCCTATTTCGGTAGGGGAAGGAAACATGTTAAAAATGGGGCTACCTACCCAAAGGACATTTACTACTGTAGATACATGTGCACTTTTTCCCTTACAGCACATTATGTGTGACTTCATGTTTGTTCTGTACTCAGAGTTAATGGGAAATATCATACAAATAGCCACAATCTATAAAAAAAAGAGCCACTGCTCTCTTATCAAGTTCTTTGCATTTTTCACCTCATTTTGAATGTATTGGCTTCAGTGGTTGAAACCCAGTCATCAAAAGATAAAAGCGGCAATGCCATTAGTTACGTGTCTAATAATTTCTCATAAAAACACAGCTGTGATGACTTTGCACCACAAAGCCTACACTTGGCCCTGTAAGGACACATATGTGATGGCTTTGCCACAACATGCCAGCATTTCCCCACGTTAAGGACACACCTCTGGTATTGCTCTGCCCCAATATGCAAGTGTAATATATCTGTCTGCCACAGTCCGGCAATGACCCATATGCTGGCTCTGGTTTTGAGTAGTTTTAGGGTTTGTGCAACATTTTAGTTTAGTGGTACGCAGTTTGCTATGCCAGTTGTGGATACTCAACATGGCCGCCGGGGATGACCATGGTATTGTATTAAGATGAACACCTAGTGGTTATGTCAACTCACACGTCTACGAGACAAACATGGCCACGATTCCAACGCTGCTCGCAGTGGGACGCTTTGCAATGTTCCTAGAGAGTTTAGGAGTGTAGGATTACTATGGGTACCTTTTTTTTTGCTTTTGGGGGCCTGTTTCAAAATGGGAAGAGCACATTTAGAAATATAGACACAGTAAAACAGACTACCCCTCCCTTATGCACATTTACTAATGAGCTACTACTTCCGCGAGCAGGTTTTAATCAATATCTGCTCGTATACCAGAGATTCTTTTAAAAAAAGCAAATGTTTTAATCTACTTTTTCTTTTTTTTCATAGAAAATGTATAAACAAGTTTGGTATCTCACAAGGAAAACATAAAAATACTCAGCGATAACTGTTCACTGTTGAGTATACACCATACACAGAATGAGTACAACATACTAGGTGAGAAAATAGTGTTCGCACCGAGGGGTTAGTACACCAACATGTGTGAGAGTATAATTTTAACATAACATATGCACTTTTTAAAAATGACACAGAATTCATACATTTCACAATCTGTTGTACTGGGCATCTACTGATATGTATGTTACAGCACACGTAATGCGGTCCTATTAATTTAAGAAATAAAGTGACTCAATACATTTGTTTTTTAAAAATAATCTCTGGTATACAAGCAGATATTGAAGTTGGTCTCATTAGTACATGTGCATAACGGAGGGGTAGCCCGTTTTACTCTTTCTATATTTCTAAGTGTGCTTTTCGGAATGGGACACAACAGTGATTTTAATCACTTCATTCATAATGGTCTTTTTGCCATTATAGAATATATTCTTTGATGAGTAGGTATGGTCAGACTGCTCCTTTGTGTTTAAAATGCCCATTCGGACTGATTGATGCAGGGATAGACGCAAGTGTCACAATCCTGTAGTCCTTGCGTGGAGGTAGCACAAACTCCTGCCTCCCCGTAGGGTCTTGGTGTCTGCACATGTACAGTACACCAAACTACTTTGACCTTCTGGGGAAAGAGGGTTAGGGCCCGCAGGATTGGATGGGTAGGGATGTTAGGGTAACCAGAAAGATGGTTAGGGGGCGTTTGTGGATTGTTAGGGGGAATTGGGGTAAATTATTCTCGACCCTGGAAGGCTGCGCCCACTCATGCACACACACACACACACTCTCTGGGTGATGAGCACAAGGTGCCATAGATCAGTGCAACGACTTTGCATTACCCCACACGTACATTGGTGTGATTGATTGGCTTTGCGTTACCCCACACATACATTGGTGTCAATTCATTACCTCATAAACTACATGAGTGCTTTGCAATACGTCATGCAAACTGGTGCAATTAATTGCATTACTTCATGCAACTTAGACCCATCAATAATTGAGGTCTGCTCACTGCAGAGTTTTCTGGAAATTGCAATGATCAAAGATGATCGGAAAAACATGTGCAGGGCAATCAAAATACAAGGTTACTTAGCTTTGGCCGTATGTGCATTGTAACCACGGTGCATCATTAGGCGGTCTGGGCATTGCTCTTAGGTCTGGAACACTCCGGCGAGGAAAGAAAGGAAACAAACATTAGTGTTTGGCTTGTAAGCCTCTGTATAGTCACTCGCAGGGCTTAGCTTTAACGTGGCAATGCATAGTTATCAGAGTTTGAAACGAGCAGCATTCGGCGTGATATACAGGCTTGAAGTGCGCAAGGAATATTAAAAGAATATTATACAAGATCACAGCGTTCGCCATGTATTACTGAGTGATGGCTAATACGCTACTTATCTTGAGGATAGCAGGTCCTGAAGGAGATCAGGCGTGGGCGCGGCCCCGCTAATAGTACCACTGCAGTTGCTCATTGTGGAAAGATTCATTGAGGTCATAGTCCTGAGCGCAAGCGGCTCGTGTTTCTTTGACACGCGCACATACATGTTCGATTGGGCGTATTCTGGGCTTCACGAAGCCTGTGTGGAGTACGGCCTAGCATGCAGGGAACTGTAGTGCTGAAGGCACTGGGGGCTCCATAGAGTAGTTAGAACTGGTGGTTTTTGATGCTGTACTTGTGTCTTGAGGCTTCTGGGACCAGAATGGCAACAGGAACACCCGCAAGAGGGGAAGATGTGACATCTGCTGGGGCATACTAATGCTACAGTCTTATGTTTGACATATTTGCCCCCATTGTTCTTGACAATGAGATTGAGCAAGTATGTGTGTTTGGCTAATTATGCAGAACAAACTCTCTATTCCCTATATGACGAAAAGGGATTTGCCCCGAGGAAGGCTGGCTAGAGAAATAACCAAAACCCCTACAGCTGAAACTCGAGTTGGCCGATGCTTAATTGGTTCCCTGGAGATGTTTGATTTCCTGTTTATTTGGGTTGTGTTGCCCCATTGGATGAGCTTTATACGCTGCTGGGCTCTATCAACAAGGGCACATGGCTAATGAACTTTTAAAGTGCCTGGACTGCTGGTAAAGCAGGCCCCTGTGTAGATTAGTATATTGTGATGTTTGCACAATTTCATGGTTCTGAGTGATGATGTTGTGTGAGTCTGGTCTCATGTTTTCTGGTTTAAGAGGAACCTGAGGGCGTCCTCACTTCTTTTCCCCATGTATCCTCCTCTTGGGTGGCCAGGGAAAGGCAATTGTTCTTGGATCCTGACCCTGGGGGTGGAGATGCGAGGGAGAATCACCTGGGTAGAGGAGACTTGGGGAGTGGGGAGGAGACATCCTTAGGTGTGACACAGTATCCCCCATTTCCCTTTCATGGTGAGTCCTCTGCACCTCAAGCCTTTACAAGCTATTGTCAATCCGTTCCCTGTTTTTCTCTTAAAATATTCCCGAGGAAACACCAGTTTGGTACTGGCATGAGGAAGAGACCAACTAGAGGAACACATCCTCACTTTATTAACACACACACATACAGACATCCATTGTGTACTGGGACGAGGAGGAGGCCAGCAAGATTAATGTTTCAACAGTGAGCAGTCTAGTCCTTTTTGGACCAATCATGGTGGCAGGAACTTTAAAAGCAGGAAGTATTGTGGAAATGGAGGCAGCTGTGGAAGCAGGGCTGCGACCTCCTGGATTAAAGCAGACCTCTCTGGAAAAGCGGCATAAACCCTTAAGAAGATGCAGAGCGTATGCAGCGGGAAGCAAAGCTGAAGGAAGCTGGAGGCCGGTGGTGGACCGCAAGACAAAACCGGTGTGACCCAGCAAAGCGGTCGCAGGAACCCCGAGCTGTAGGAGATGCATCGTTTAGTGAGCGAAGCCACGGAGAGCCGCTGGGAGACTAAGCGAGGTGCCGCACGGGAAAGAGAGAGCTTGTGGTGGCAGGAGACCTCAGAGGCAAGCCATAAGCTCCGACCGGTTAGTCTTCCAAGCAGGGGGGCACTGGTATGGCCGGCGAGCCTGCAAAGCGAGCAATGAACATCGATTTGAATGAAAGCAAGTATTTCTGTGAATACCACTTTGAGTGAGAGCAAGTTTAAGCACTTTTGAATACTGAAACTTCCTGATATAAAGAACTGTATGATTTGAGAAAATAAGCATTGGATGGAGCCAAAAGAAATATTGCTAAATAAGCATTGACGATAGCCAAGAGAATTCAAGGAACTGTATGATATGAGGAAACAAGCATTGGCCAGAGACAAAAGATATATTAGTGGACAAGCATTGGCAAGAGCCAAGAAAATTCAAGGAACTGTATGCTATGAGAAAACAAGCATTGGCAAGGGCCAGGAGAAAATAAGAAAGTGCAACAAGGGCATGGTGGCCAACCAAGCCACAATACACTATCAAGAGGGTGTGATATATGTGAATGAATCAAGCGACACTGTCAAGCTGAAGCAGTGGTCATGTGTTGATGGAAAAGAAGCAAGTAAGGTGTATCGGTTGTGTGACCTGTAATGGGTGGACCGTGTGGTCTGACAACTGCCCTTAGACCAAGTGCACCCATGTATGGAAAAGCCACTGAAAGCACCCACAAAGAAGCTTGTGTTTGAATTGCAAAGGAACTTTTATGTGATTTGAAGTCAAGGAACTGAACTACATATGTGAATTGGTGAAAGTTAACCATATCATCTGCACTGGGAAGTGTCCCAAGGATATGTGTTGTTTTTGGAAAGCTGAAACACTTGAGCTCTAGGGGAAGGGAACCCCTGTGCCTTGTGAGCTATCTTGAACTTGGGGAATGGAACGCTGGTTACAAGCCAGGAGCTGGAAGAAGCTCTGAACTCTTATTTGAACACTACTTATTTTGATGCCGCCATCCCTGCACATTGTATACATTTAGATGTAAGGGCAAGTATAGGTTTTGGACACACAGACATTGGCTTTGGACCTCGTGACACAGACTATCCTTAGTTTTATTTAGGTGGAGAAATCCCACCTTAGCATAGGGGCACAATAGGCCTTATTCCCCCATACATTTTTTTGTTAATAAAAGTTTTTTCATCCAACTTTAATTTGTTTTTTGGGTCTCGTTTGTGATGTCTTCACAGGTTATATGTCACAGGGGAAATGTGTACATTGTTGTGATGTAAACGTTGGGCCTACATTTTATGTATAGGCATTTTGCAATAGAATATGTACTTCTAATAAACATATATATTACACGGCCACGTTAGTGGCCGTGTAGTTAGGGTTAAGTTGCTGTTTCCATAGGAAGAGCACTTTTTGGGCGGCTTATAACTTCGCTCCCCCTGGACGAATCATCACCAAACTTTGCAAAAAAAGTATATGGCCCACTCTGAATTTTTTTGCATGATGTTTGGTCCGGGGGGGGCAAAGTTAAAGGGGGGGGTCCCAAAACATTTTTTTTCCCCATAGACTGATGGGGGAAAACTTTGCGCACAGCTACAGGCCAAACAGCTGGATGGATTTGCACCAAATTTGAGGCAGTGGCAGGGGCTTGGGCGTGAAAGCGTGCTTTTGCGAATTTTGTGACAATCATCCAATAGTTCCTTTAAAAACGATCAAAAAGTATGTCTCTAAAAATTAGTGATATCTATGTCACACTTCCCTGTTCGCTCCGTGGAGAACATTGAAATTGGCTATTCCGTGGCGCGCTGCCCGCGACCATGTTGCGCTTTAACCGATTGATTGTGGCACAGCGTGAAGTGCGTCGTAATCTTTCGATACGTCCGCCATGTTTACTTCGTTTTCTGTTGAACGTGAACATCGGCGCTAACATACCTAAACGAAAAAGGCACCAATGCACTTATAACACTTATGGAACACTGTTTCGAAAGGTGAGCGTTAATGAGACATGGTAGTAGAAAGTCAAACATTGAAGTATTCTTGTTAGCACTGTCATACGGTACAGTGGGACTTGCTACTCATTGTACGAAATGAACTTACTGTGTCCATTTTACAATACATAAACATTACTGCAGTCAGACTGGTGGGAATCTGAGGCAGCCACCTGCTCTATTTCGTACACACAGCCCTTCTGCACGTGTACGCCAGTAGCGGTTCTCATAAATAGACGCTGATATGTTGTAGCAAAATGAAATGTATTTGCATTCGGAGTGAAGGCCACTGCATATTGGTCGACACCCATAAGGGTCCCTTGTTTTTTACCTTGAGGTACAGGCAAAGAGTAGAAAGAATGTAGGGAGTAACAGTTTGAAAAACATATTGTTCGATAAGGTTATGCCTCAAAAACTTTTGCACCGACCATGAGAAATTAGTTCCCGAACAGGCAGTCTTCCACATACACTAGTGTCTAACTAGAGCAAACGCAATGGAGGTGGTCCACATCATGTAAGTGTATTTTTGCCACCTATATAGCCAATTGACGTTATGTTTTAGTTTGTAAAAAAATATATATATTTTCCCTAATGTTTTACAAGTTTTATGTGCCGTTGCAATTTTATTCCTATTATGGACATTGCACATTGTCGCCGTTTGTAGGGTGCCACTACATTTCCCCAAATTAAAATAATATTTAATAAAAAGGTATGTGTTAGAATTCTTTTTTGTGCACAGGTTGTGCAGTGGTACACGTTTTATTTCCCCTTCCACCGTGCAGCTACTTCCAAACAAAAATTGTATTATTAATAACGACGTTCCAGCTTTCTGTGCCGTTCGATTTATTTTTCCAATTATGGACATTGCACATTGTCGCCGTCCCTAGGGTCCCGCTACATTTCCTCCTTTTGAATTAATTTTTTACTGAAAATGTTATGTAGTACAACTGTGGTTTATCCAAAGGTTGCATATTCATACATATTTTAATTCACATTTCCTCCTCAGATACTTTCTTCTCTATTGTGATTGTCACGGATTACAGATGCCAAGTGACGGGTTCTTTAACCGTCAAATACAACTGTTCATAACCGGCTGTCTGAGCATCCTAATTCACTGGGATGATCGTGTGGGCCCTCTGTTTCCCTACGCTGCTGCCGCTATAAGAAGTAACATTCCATCCTTTCTGGTGGTGTAGATCACAGCGGTTGATGTCGTCTTGCACATCAATGTGGGAGGAAAATGACTATTGTGGCGGTAACGCTTACTTTCTGTGTGGAAAAAAACAATGTGACCTTTAACCTTGTCATTGTCGACCAAAGAGACAAACTTAATACTTCTATGGAAAAGTGAATAGTGCCATCTTTTCGCACAGTTCATTGTGAAACAAAACTACTTTACTACTTGCATAGGGAGATGATTTTGCTCACTTTATTGTGAAATAAAATTACTGGACACATTTTTAAATTTTAGTGTTTTCTTTACAAATTTACTCTCTGTTTTCACAATGTGGCATGCTATGTTGCAGGTCGTAATGTGTTCTTTTGTAGGTGCTACATCACGGCATGTACGTCCATATGGACGCATTTATTTAAGCTGCCAAGGAACGTTATGGAGAAAGGTACTCCATACCACTTGCATTGGCTACGGGAGGGTCAGGCCCATCTCATATGCATTAGTGCCGTCAGGCCAATTTCTGTCACTGTCAGCCCAATTTCTGTCACCCAGTTGCCCTATGCACAGAAATGTTTGTGCAATAATATATGGTTACACCCTCCCAATACACATATCTTCACACCTTTCCACCTGTGTCACTTACAAAATTATGTGTCGAAACGTGAGTGGTAATGGTGTTGCATCCAGTATTTCTGACGTCATTGCGCTTCGCATCACAGAGTTTGTTTTGCATTTTATGTCAACGTAAGTACACTACTCCTTTGCTGTTTTCTCGCACATTTTTACAGAACAAAATTTGTACATGTACAACACATGTATGTAAAGGTCATTGACAATGACTGAAAAGCTTTGTGTTGTGCATGTGATAGTCTTTTCATATTTAACGGTACAGCTTCCGTCTCTGAGGGGTAGCCTCTATGTATGGGTAGTGCCCACAATGTCGGGGATATGGCTAAGGGAGAAAATATTGCATTGAGGTCGCCATGTCCACCAGGGACTGCCTTTCTGGTAAACGTCTTGCTCATAACCACACATTTATCAAGGAACACAAATGTGGTGCTGCCATAACCGTAACACAGTTTCTTTTTTGCTTTCTGCAGCCTGCAATGGAAAGCAAAGAAGGCTTTCTAATCCAATGCCCATCTTCCCTTTATATGGTATCCATCTTTAAAAAGGATTTGTTTTCTTCAGCCGGGAACGGCAGAGGCGTTCCGGTTGAAGACAAAAAAATCCTCTTTCTTGGTACCACAAATTACTGCTGTAAAATCTCGATTGATAATGGCATTTATCCCCCACTCTTTGGGGAGGAATGGGGGTGAATGATCCAGAAACGTCGGTATGCACTCTTGCTTATCGTGTTGCACACTTGCATTGTGGAGTTCTGTGCCGGAAATTTTGCAGTTAGAGGTTCTTACAAGAATACCCAATGTACTTTCGCACTATCAACCAGTTACACATGTCATTGTGAAGTGTGTATGACTGTTCGAACACTCCCCCATGCTGTACGTCAGCATATGATAATGTGGAATTCTTCGAAAGGTGGGCAGTTACTTCAAGTGTTCCTTTACAGTCGTATGCTTACGTGTTACTATTAGAACCCTGATAAATGTGGTTGAAAATGTTTGTTAAAGTAATGTTATGATGCATTTATACTACTAAAAACCTAAGGCATTCAGTTAAAAAAAGTTTGTTACAGGGACGTTATGGTTACGTTGCCCTCCCAAAAACCTGTAAAATTCACTACAAAAAAAACTTTGTTGAGGGGACGTTATGGTTAAGTTGCCCTATGAAAAACCTGTGCACTTGACTAAAAAAAATGTTTTCGCCCTCCCCATTGTGGTTCAAATTAAAAAACGAAAAACCCCTGAAATTCACCAGTTATGGCAGACTGAGCCCCCTTACTTGCCATCGCCACTGTGCACTGCTAACACTAACACCCAGAATATGAAAGGTGTCCTCTGAAATGTCACTGATGACATCACTGACGACATCACATGTTTAGCCTATTTGTTTTCGTTGTTTGCCATAAATATATATACATGTACATTCAGTAAAAAAACTTTGTTAAAGGGATGTTATACTTCACAGTGAAACTAAAAAAACACTGCACATTCCCCCATTATGGTAAGCTAAGCAACCATAACTGCCCGCACCACTGTGCACTGCTAACACTAACACCCAGGACAAGAAAGATGACATCAGAAATGTCATTGATGACATCACTGATGACATCACATGTGTAGCCCCTTCGTTTTTGTTCACTGTCATATCTAGGCCAGGTAGGTGTAGTTACTGACAGTCAGAAAGTTACCTTTGAAAAAGTATTACATTTATAGATATTGCTATTCTCACGTGTTCTTACACTACTTTCCTTAGAAATTAATCGCATCTTATGATGTACATATATTGGGGAAGAAGCAGGCCTGAAGCACAGCAATCATTTTTGTACGTGACTACAATCATGCACATATACACAGTTGCTAATGATACTGCCTCTTGTATGCTTACTTTACACTCCATATATAAGCCTCATATTTGTATGCATTGCAGTCTATTTGTTTTGTGTGTATTACTACAAATATGTTTTTAGTGATGTATTATTATTATTAACAACTGAGTACATGTTTCAGAGACCAGAAAAGTCTGGTACAGACGCATTCACCATTTTATAGTACAACTTTGGAAAGTAGAATTATAGCACCTCTTTGGTGTATGCTGCAGCCAATACCTACCTTTCTGTATGAGTAGGTTCCTGTACTAGAAAGAACATTGCAATGGAATTTTCTTTAGAACGCTACATTGCGTGATGAAGTATGAACTTTATTACACTTCCCGATAATCCCTGATACTTTTTTTTACCAAACTTACATTCTGAACCCCTTGTCTGAAAATTAAATGCCAGTGGCGGCTGCCCAAGGGCAAGTGCTGGGAGCGGAAGAGGCTGAAGGTGATTGGGAGGAAGGCTAGGACCCAGAGGACACATAATGACCAAGGCCACGATATCTCAACGACTGAGGGGTTTAGCACAGGAGGGGAAGGAGGAAGTGAAGAAGAAAGTCTTAAAACGCTTCCGTAATTTTGAGGAGGTCCGGCTCAAGAGGGAGGGGGAGGCTATTCCAGAGGAGGGAGCGAGCTGAGGAAAGAAATTGGCCTCCAGCTCGCTGCTTAGGGAAGCATGTGACACACACACAGAGTTGGAGCCAGAGGAACATAAAGACCTGGAGGGTGAGTATTTGGTGAAAGCAAGTTGTGGTTAACATGGTCTCTGGCCACAGACAGCCGTATGAATGATGCAGAGGGATTTGAATTTGATCCTTGCTGCAACCCAGAAGCCAGTGGAGAGATTTAAGGGCTGGAGAGATGTGGTCCGTGGGCTTGAGGCCAAGGATAAGTATTGCAGCCCTATTCTGGATATGCTGGAGGGGGCGGAGAGAGGAAGAGGGTAGATTAAGAGGTGCTGCAGTATTACATCCTGGAGTACCAGGCCTCTAGAGACATTGAGCTTCTGGGGAAAAGAAGGATGCCTCTGAGTCGGTGGAGTTGGAAGTGGGCCTTCTTGGCAAGGTCCATGATGTGAGGGAGGAAAGAAAGAGAGGAGTCGAAGATGACTCTGAGGTTTCTGACTTCAGATGAAAGGGGGGGGGGCATAGAGGGTGGTCAGAGAGAAGGGAGGAAAGGGGGAGCAGGAATACTGATAGGAAGGATCTCAGTCTTGCTAGCATTGAGGCAGAGATCTTTGGAGGCACACCAGGACTGGATAGCAGGAAGGCAGTCAGGAATGGTAGAGGAAGTAATAGGAAGTTCATAGGGACGTTTGAAGAAGAGTTGGGTGTCAATTGCATTACACTGGAAGTTGGGGGAGAAAGCGAAAACAAGGTGAGCTGTGGAGTGAGATAGATGTTAAAGAAACAGGGTGAGAGGTTGGAGCTCTGTGGGACGCCACAGGTAGAGATAGAGGTGGGAGAGGAGAAAGAGGGAGGGACGGTCGATGAGGAAGGAGGTCAGCCAGTCCAGTGCCCGTCTGAGATACCAAGGGTATCATGGAGCCGTTTTATGAGGATGGAGTGGTTGACCGTATCAAATGCTGAGGAAAGATTGAGTAGAATGAGAACAGCGGGAGAGTTGGAGTCCAGAGATGCAAGCAGTTCTTCACGGGTGTTCAGGAGAGCAGTTTCCGTGCCTCTGGTTCCTCGGAATTCAGATTGATGGTCGTGTAGGCAGCCAACCAGATCAGTATGCTGAGTCAGTTGTGGGAAGACCAATTTCTCCAGGAGTTTCCCAAGGAAGCGGGTGATGGAGCGGAGGCGATAGTTAGCCGGACAAGAGGGGTCGGCAGAAGGCTTTTTTAGGAGGGGGCGCACAAGAGAGTGCTTTGGGGAAGAGGGGAAAGACCCAGTAGCAAGGGAGCCATAGAGTTAGCGTGTCACAGTAACAGAAATGTTACTGGATCAGTGAGAAAGGGGATACCATGCATATCCCCAACACTCCAAATAAGGCAGGGTGTGCTGGTCTCACATATAAAAAGTAAAGGGGATGAAAATCCCTCTCTGCACTTGGGAACCGTAGTTCACACAAGGTACATCAAGAGAAAATACAAAGGGATACTCAAGGGGCAACCCAGCAACGCTGCACATAAAGTGCTGTGTACTGCCATAGGAAAATGCATTAAGCCCAAACGTTATAGGGAACTATAAATCCAAACATACACAATGGAGAAACATAAACAGATCACCCATAAAAAGAGTAAAATAAATGGCCAGATGGGAAAATGATTCCCACTCACCCAGGTACATGGAAAAATAATCACCAATTCCAGCAAAAACTTCTGAGGGTTTCACAGGTGATGATGATTTAGCATAGAAATGAAAATCTACCTTAACAACTATGTCTAAGCATAATGCGTAATAGTGTGTAAAACCAAGCTTGCACACTACTTTCAGTATTAAAATGTATTTACTGGGAACATGGCTGTTATTTAAGTACTCGTTGTGAAATTACAGCCTGTTACGAGGCAGTGATATCACCATCTCCATATGTTCTGTAATTTGACAGTCTTTAAATAATGCTCATGTATTTAGTAAAAACCTTTTGTTAGGAAAGATAATTTGTTTCTGCTTTCCTCCCATCCACTTCTATGGGACACTTTTTTTCTTTTTCCTTTGTTTTCACTCCTGACCTGGCTCATTTCTCTTGCTTTGTGCTCATTCAAATGGGGAAACTGATCAGTTGATCAGTCCATGAAACTATCCGTGCTGAGAGACTATGCTTCTCCTTATTGATGTCTTGTATTGTTACAACTGCACGTCCCACCCTAACGTGAAGTGTGGTTAGGATACCTCGTATCCTTATTATGCTCTCTTTGTAACTTTTGGGTTAAAAATGCAATACATCCAGGAGGGGCTGGTGGCAACAGATATTTTCTGACTGTGTTTTAAACTTTTTACTTGTGCACTTTTGCATCTACCACAAATGGCTACTAAGAGTGGATAGCACACTGAGATAGCGGTGCCAGAAGATGATTGTCTGTCCTCTGGCCATGTTGTTCTTTTGGCTTCTTCCTGCCCTCTCATTGCCGGCATTGCCATGTATGGAAGGTTGTTTTCGCGGGATAAGCGAACAAAAACATCACATAAAGCCTCAGAGTACATATATGCTACTTCTCCTTTGTCTCTTCCACTTCAAAAGAAACAACATACTATTAACCCAAATGTTGTTCCACTAGTAACACCCAGAACTGGTATGTGGACCAGGCACTGTTTTGAGGAGACAATGGATAAAGTTTCCTCCTTTGTCTCTTTTATGGACTGTTACCCTGTAAAACAAAAGTCTTTGTATGCAAAAGAAGGGGAACTACCAACTAAGTCCCCTAAAATACACACAATGCAAGCATCGCCATCTCACAACATCATTGATGTGACTGAGGACACAAAACATGACACCTTTCAGGATGATCAAGATGATCCCACCTACTATGACCCAGATGACCCTGACGATGGTATCTTGCAGTCTCCGGATGTCACAGAGGATCCTGAAACCAGTTCTCCTATTGACAACCAACTCTTATTTAATGATATGCTCAGGAAAGCTGCCAATCATTTCAAAATTCAAACACAGGAGTCTGTGGAAGAGACAGTCTTTTGTGGATAATATACTAAATGAGAAGAAAACAGTTAGCCAATCAATACCATTGCTACAATCTATAGAGAAGCATATCCAACCTTCCTTGACTGCACTATCCCTTACAACACCCTAGAGTAGAACATGTTTTTAAACATGCACCTCCATACCCACTTTATATCAGGGGCAATTTAAAACTGGATTCATTAGTCATTACCACTACTAGAAAAACAGCTGGCGTCCCCTTGTCTAATGCTGATGTTCCTCCAGACAAAGAGTGTAAAAAGAATGTAATGCCCTAGGAAAAAGAGTAGCTACCTCAGCAGCCAATTGTATGCACATAGCTAATAACACTACATTGCTTGCAAGTTACAATAGTGCGCAATGGGGCTCAGTGCAAAACCAGATGGATTCTCTTCAAGAACTGCTTAAGTCACAGTTACTTAAAAACTATTAATGTGGGGATACGGGTGGCTCATAATATTTTCAAAAACACCCTAGATGATGCAGAAGCAGAGTGTACCCTTAAAAATGCCGTTCCTGGCTACGCAATTCCAGCTTTAAACCAGAGACACAAGCCACCCTAATTAGCATGCCAATAGAGGAATCCGTCCTGTTTGGCAAAGCAGTTGATGACACGATTAAACACAGCTAAAAAGGAGCACGAGACCTTAAAAACGTTAGGGCAAATATCAAATAAACCTTCAGTTCAATGCAGTGTGTTTAATACCTGTTTTGTCCTTTCGAGGCCAAGGTTATTCAAGGTCCACGCAGTCAGAGTTTGGATCAGCCTCCTCCCCATGGTACTCAACTCCAGGTCAATCAACCACATTCCAAACCTCCCATCTAAGAGGGTTTCAGCGGGGCAAAGGATGTGGCAGAAGTGCAGCCTCGTTCCGGTCCCCTCCCGTGTATCCCAAGTAGGGAGTCGCATTACGCTTTTCGGCCACGGGTGGGAGGGCATAACATCAGACCAGTGGGTGTTGTCAACAGTGGCCAATGGATATTCCATCAAATTCCTAGAAAAACCTTGCCACCATCTGCCAATATCAAGAAGAATGTTGCAAGAGCATCACATGATAGTACAAGCAGAGATTCAAGCACTTCTACAGAAAGAAACAATAGAGCTGGATCCACTCCCATAGGTAAACAAAGGTATTTATTCTATATATTTCCTAGCTCCAAAGAAGGATTTAACTATGTGCCCTGTGTTAGACCTGCATCCTGCAAACACGAGATTACATGGCAACATTGGACATGAAAGATGCATACTTTGATATTTCAATGTTGCCAGCGCACAGGAAATACCTAAGGCTCAAGGTAGGGTAAGTTCACTATCAGTTCAAATTTCTTCCCTTCGGCATAGCCTCAGCGCCTTGAGTATTTACAAAGGTGCTCCACCTGCGCGGACAGTCCTTTCCAGTGTACCCTTATCTAAAGACAAGGGACACACTTCAAATGTGTTAACGGAACACTAAAGAAACAATCAACCTGCTATTCCAATTGGGTTTCTCAATCGAGAAAAGGCCTCGTTCCCAGTCAAGTAAAACAGTTTCTAGGGGCAATAATTCGAACAGAACCCACCCTTCTCGGGACAATGGACTCATGCATCTATCTTGTAGCACACACACGATTGCGCATGCATCCTATGCAAGAGTGGCTAGCAAAACAATTGTCGCAAGCGAGTGGTCTATGGGACAATCTAG
Organism: Ambystoma mexicanum; assembly: GCF_040938575.1. NCBI lineage: Eukaryota > Metazoa > Chordata > Amphibia > Caudata > Ambystomatidae > Ambystoma > Ambystoma mexicanum. Next base: position 1,115,705,481 of record NC_090930.1, read on the forward strand.
TTGTGATTTTGCAAACTCTCATTCAATCACTGCAATGGTGGACAAAGGAAATCCTTTTAACGGGCAAATCATTTACCAGTGGAGCAGTACAGGCCACTCTAACAACAGATGTATCGCTTTCAGGGTGAGGATTGTACTTTCTGCATCAAACTGTGCACGACGATGGACGCAAGAAATGTCAAGCATATCAATCTGCTAGAGCTACTAGCAATGTTCAAAGCTTTTCAAGTGTTTCAACAACAGCTAGCAGTGAAAACAGTCAGCACTAAAGCCATGTATTACATAAAAAACAAAACGGGACACACTCACCAGGTCTGTCCAAACTAGCCCAGAACATCTGGAATTGGGCCCTCAACACAACATGTTTCTTTAGTCACATTATGTTACATGGGAACACAACTGTCTAGCAGACGTGCCTAGCAGAAACATGCAACTTCCCTCAGAGCACAAATGGCAGTTACACGCAGACATCTACACGTCTTCAAAGACTGGGGCCGTCCAGACATAGATCTCTTTGCAACACAAGAGAACACACAATGCCAAGACTACGCATCCAGGTACCTCAGACAGCGTCCCGTGGGAATTCACTGTGGATGAATTGGTCAGGGAGATTTAATAATTAGCGTACTCTTTTCCCCCCACACTACTTCTGTACAAGATAATCCACAAATTGCACCAGGAATATGTCAAGATGATCCTAATGGTGCCAATGTGAGCACGCCAAACATTGTTCTCAGACATGTTGAAAATGTCACTTTGCCTGACAGTCAAACTACTGTGCCCTTACAACATGTTATCCCAGCATCAGGGGGCAACGCATCATCCATGTCCACAAACACTGAACTTAACAGCTTTGCTACTGAGGTCATAGAAATGTGAGCGCTTAAACTTGCCCCAAAGATGTATGAACATCTGAAGAGGCACCCTTCCAACTGTAAGGGTGATGCCTGCCCAGCTAGCCTCATCAAAGACTCAGCACCCACCCTAGCCCCCTTCCTTACAGCATTTATTAACTCCTCCTTCCAGTCAGGCCATGTCCCGTCTGGACTCAAGGAAGCCTGGGTACGCCCACTCCTTAAAAAAACCCTCACTCGACCCAACTGTTCATGGGAACTACAGGCCCATCACCAATGTTCCGTCCTGCTCAAAATTCTGGACAAAGCAGCTTACCTGCATGTCTAAAAATTCCTGGAAGATAACCGTCTCCTCGGCCTGCGGCAATCGGAGTTCCGCCCACGTCACGGCACCGAGACGGCCCACCTTGACCTAAAGAACCAAATGGACGATCTCAGAGATAAAGGCAAACCTGCTCTCCTATTGCTCCTGGATCTCTCCGCCGCCTTTGACCTGGTGGACCACAACACCCTGTGCCACCACCTAGCCACCCAAGCCAACTTCTCCGCCAAAGCCTGTCAATGGATCACCTCCTTTCTCCAAGAAAGAGCCATGAAAGTCTTTTCTGACTCAGCATCCGCCTCTCCTAGCCTTATCACCTGCGGTGTCCCCAGCCCTCTAGATAAGCAGCGTTTTGTGCTTATTTACGCATCTAATTATGGAAAATACGGATGATTTTTGTTTCTACTGCGTACCATGTACGCTGTGTTTATTAATTAAAAAGAGCATACTTTCCACCACTAGATGGCACTGTAGCAAGCTCCTGCCTTGAGGCAGGCAGGCCCTTCCCTTGCCAGTCTCTATGAGACATGTATCCTAATCCAGGGCTCAACCCACCCCGTCGGCCCTGGAAGACCTTTCCAGAAACGCACGTGTCCTTCTGCTACTTTTTTTAATTTGTAGAGTAAGCTGAGAGAGGAGGCCACAAACGCGGTGACACCAGCCAGGTAAGCAACCCGCCCTTCTGCTGCAGGCGCTTTTCAATTGCATTTTTATTTTCTGTCTGACAGCCCGGACCGCTATCTGATCGAATCTTGCATGGTCCGGGCTGTCAGAGAGAAATAAAACCGCAATTGAAACCAGTTCAAAGTATTTTGTTTCTTCCAAAGCAAATCCATCTGCTCGGGTCGGATGATCAACCAACTGCCTGTTTCCCAGAGTCCCAGTCCCCCTGAGACACAGGCTGTGTCCCTGATGAACTCCACCACAGTGTTGTCGACGCAGCCTGTGTCTCGGGGGGACGGGGGGGCCTATGACTCTGGGAAACACGTTTCCTTTGTCATCAGCAGCATAGCCAGCCCCCCCGCCCTGTGACTCTCTGTTGCCCCCATGCCCCCCATTACCGTGTCATGCCTCCTCTCCGTCCCCCGTGACTGTCTCTGTGCCCCCATGCCCCCCTGTTACCGTGTCATGCTGTTACGCTCACCTGATTCCCACGGGGGCGTCGATCTGGACTGGCCGGATGTTGCTTCCACCAGAGTAACACGTAAAGCCGAGATGACAGACTGGACAGACCCACTTAGCTTCGTTTGTTGGACTCGTACGAATATCTTTCTGCAATGGAGAAAGGGAATTAACCTCCCGTAATCTGAGCGTTAACCCGCCTTCCCACTCTCCTTGTCTGCCCACAGAACACTCCTGAAGTTCCCTCTTAATCTCACCTGAAGATTTGGAAAGATGAGCTCTCCATCCTGCGTCGAGCGCAGGGGCGCGTAGACGACCAGTTACTTCACTGGCGTAATTGGTGAGTTCCAGTATTGACTCCAAGTCCAATTGTTCGTAAGAGTTCAAAAGTCTGATCTTCACTCTGCCAGATACCTTGCAGGTTGCGGATTTAAACTACCAGAAGAGTTCCCAGTGGCAATTGGTAAGATCCTGGTAAGTCTATTGTGGTCCTCCCCTTTGGGGCCGGGGTACAGCGATGATGCAGAATTAACTGCGCCAACCCGAAATGAGGTGAGTACCCCCCTGTGGTAAATCAGGTAAGTCTTTGGGGTTAGGTTGTATTGTCAGTGTTTTTTCCCCCTAGGGGCCGGGGTGCGGCGGTGATGCGGAATTGACTACGCCGACCCGAGATGAGGCGAGTACCCCCCCTGTGGTAAATCAGGTAAGTCTTTGGGGGTGGTTTGTATTGCCCTTGCTCACCTATCTGTTCTTGTCTCCCCCAGGTGTTGAAGAATGGCCTGGAGATGTTGGATTCGCGATGGAGTAAAGGAATGCAGCCCCGGTTGGTGAGTTCAGCGCGGCTCTGCGAGGTGTGTGGCAATGCACCTGAGAAGGCTTCTCTCTTCCAGATCGACGATGTGCTGGATCAAGGATTCAGGTAAGCGTTTTGTTCTTACCTCTTCTCTTTCTCCTTTTCTTTTTTCCAGGTGTTCCAGGGCTGAAGCGGGCGTGGCTGAAGACTGGAGCTGCTGAAGACACGGTGAGCGTTACGCTGCAGCAAGCAGAATAACGCGAAGCACGTGTGGCTGTCCGGGTGTGGCTTAAATAGCCTTGGAAGAAGTCCCAGGTAAGTATTCTTCCACAGCCCCACCCGAGAGGAAAGGAGTCCCTGAGGTAAAGTAGTCCCTTTAAGCCTCATTTGGCTTGTGGCTTCGTGCAGCATGGTCTGCATCAGGTAGGTATGCAGCATGGTCTGCAACAGGTAAGATTTCTGTAATGAGCTAACCCCTAACTGGGGTTTTTGGGCATGTTTCAAGTGGCATGATGTCTGCTTCCGGGTTGCTGGGCCTGGTCTGGCTTTCCGGGGGCAGGCATCGTGACACATGCCTCCCCTCCCTCCCCCAGCCCCCGTGACTGTCTCTGTGCCCCCTTGCCCCGTTACGTGTCATGCCTCCTCCCCACCCCCATGACTCTCTGTGCCCCCTTGCCCCCCGTTACGTGTCATGCCTCCCCTTCCTCCCCCGTGACTCTCTGTGCCCCCATGCCCCCCGTTACCGCGTCATGCCTCCCTTCCCTCCCCCCACCCCCCGTGACTGTCTCTGTGCCCCCATGCCACCCGTTACCGTGTCATGCCTCCCCTCCCTCCCCCCACCCTCCGTGACTGTCTCTGTGCCCCCTTGCCCCGTTACGTGTCATGCCTGCCCTCCCTCCCACCGCCCCCGTGACTGTCTCTGTGCCCCCTTGCCCCCGTTACGTGTCATGCCTGCCCTCCCCCCACCCTCCGTAACTGTCTCTGTGCCCCCATGCCACCCGTTACCGTGTCATGCCTCCCCTCCCTCCCCCCACCCTCCGTGACTCTCTGTGCCCGCTTGCCCCCGTTACGTGTCATGCCTCCACTCCCTCCCCCGTGACTGTCTCTGTGCCCCCTTGCCCCCGTTACTGTGTCATGCCTCCCCTCCCTCACCCCACCCCCTGTGACTGTCTCTGTGCCCCTTTGCCCCCGTTACGTGTCATGCCTGCCCTCCCTCCGCCCCCCATGACTGTCTGTGCCCCCTTGCCCCCGTTACGTGTCATGCCTGCCCTCCCTCCCCCACCCCCCGTGACTCTCTGTGCCCCCTTGCCCCTGTTACGTGCCATGCCTGCCCTCCCTCCCCCCACCCCCGTGACTGTCTGTGCCCCCTTGCCCCCGTTATGTCATGCCTCCCATCCCTACCCCCACCCCCCGTGACTGTCTGTGCTCCCTTGCCCCCTTTACCATGTCATGACTCCCCTCCCTCCCCCACCCCCTGTGACTGTCTCTGTGCCCCCTTGCCCCAGTTACCGTGTCATGCCTCCCCTCCCTCCCCCCACCCCCCGTGACTGTCTCTGTGCCCCCTTGCCCCTGTTACGTGTCATGCCTCCCCTCCCTCCCCCGTGACTGTCTCTGTGCCCCCATGCCCCCTTACCGCGTCATGCCTCCCCTCCCACCCTCCGTGACTGTCTCTGTGCCCTGTTGCCCCCCCGTTACGTGTCATGCCTGCCCTCCCTCCCCCCACCCTCCGTAACTGTCTGTCCCCCCTTTCCCCTGTTACGTGTAATGCCTCCACTCCCTCCCCCGCCCCCCCCGACTGTCTCTGTGCCCCCTTGCCCCCGTTACTGTCATGCCTCCCCACCCTCACCCCACCCCCTGTGACTGTCTCTGTGCCCCCTTGCCCCGTTATGTATCATGCCTGCCCTCCCTCCCCCCGCCCCCATGACTGTCTCTGTGCCCCCTTGCCCCCGTTATGTGTCATGCATGTACTCCCTCCCCCACCCCCCGTGACACTCTCTGCCCCCTTGCCCCCTGTTACATGTCACGTCTCCCCTCCCCCGCCCCCGTGACTGTCTCTGCCCCCATGCCCCCCAGTTACGTGTCATGCCTCCACTCCCTCCCCCGCCACACGTGACTGTCTCTGTGCCCACTTACCCCCCATTACGTGTCATGCCTGCCCTCCCCCGCCCCTGTGACTGTCTCTGCCCCCATGCCCCCCGTTACCGTGTCATGCACCCCCTGACCCCCGTCACTGTCTCTGTGCCCTCTTGCCCTCCCCCGTTACGTGTCATGCCTGCCCTCCCCCGCGACTGTCTCTGCCCCCATGCCCCCGGTACCGTGTCATGTCCCCCCCCCCCCTTGACTGTCTCTGTGTCCCCATGCCCCCCGTTACCGTGTGTCATGAGCACAACTTATTTTTTGGTGTGTTTTTATAGCGCTGAAAATAAAGTGGCTAAATCGGGATGTTTTTCTTTTGCATCATATCGTTTTCCATTCAGGATGTGGAAAATAAAGGTACAGTGATATTATTTTGCCCCAACATGCTGCTATAAGGATTTACATGTTGTCATGATGCTTTACTATGCAATTTGGGTATTTTGCAAGTAAACTCTATAGGACAGTATTTTTGTAGGTCTTGACACTCAAAACTTAAATAATTGTAAGTATGGAATGGAAGAAAGTGGCCATGCCCAAATTGAAAGAGTGGGTTAAAATCCCTGCTTCGCTGTTTAGCGTAAGTGTGTGATCCTAGGCAAATATTGTAATCTCACCCTAACTTCAACTGCAAAAAATTGAGTGCTTATGAATGATTACGTGTACACCCTTACTACAATAGGACAGTTTAATAAGTGTAGGGCCACATTGGTGTACGCGGGTGCTCCTCTGCTAGTAGCTCCAATACTGCCGCATGGAACTGCATTATTTTAAAGGTTTTTATAAGCTAATAAAAAAATATTTTAAAAAATGCATTATTGCTGCACTGGCCCGCCTCCAATCTCGTAACACTGGATTTGACAGGCAGACAGTCCCACCAGCCAGTCAGTGCACCAGAAATTCTAGTATAGCAGACTGTGGTAGAACCAACATTACATTTTCTCCCCTGTTGCTCCCAGCAACTGAAGTGGTTTGGGCTGTCCAGAGTACTGCCCCCACTCTGCAATGTCCCCGTTATGCTATGATATTGAGTCTTTCATTGCACACCATCTGCCATTTGGACACTTTCTAGGACCTTCAGGATCTGCTAGAAGTGGGTGTTTCAGACTAAAAGCGAGAGTTAACTGATTGTAACATTGAAGCTGCACTAGAATAGTCTCATTACAAGTAAGAAGTTAAATGCCCTTACACAAGTAAGTTTGCCACCCCTCCACCGTCTCTGAAGTTAGTGCTTCTCCCAACATTTGAAGGGTTAGCCCTGTCTAAATTGTACCCCAGGTGCACCCCTGGATGTGTGCACTTGTACTTACAAGTTATTTCATGGCAGAATATTTTCCGCAAGTGTAATAAAATGGTTAAAGGCAAGCCAGACAACTTTGAGCTACAACTCTTTTTGTCTACGGGTCTGATTTTACATATGCACTGGGTGTATATGTTGGATACGTTTTACTCTCTTGCAGAGGAGAAAACTCATTTTTACTCTCTTGAAATTGCATTTACTCTCTAATTTCAAAAATCATGCGTAAAATACTCCCACCGCAAAATCTTATCTGGAGCACTGGGTGTCCCTCAGGGCTCCTGTATCGCGCCCATGCTCTACAACCTCTTCACGAGGCCCCTGTTCAACATCCTCAATTCCCTTGGCATCTCAGATACCAACTACGCGGATGACACACAGGTCCTTATCCCACTCACGGGCGACTACCTAGCAGACACCAAAACCCTCACCACCATCTACTCCACCATCCAATCCTGGATGGCGGAGAACTGGCTCTGCCTCAACAGTGAAAAAACTGAACTCCTCCTCATAAGGTCACCTTTCACTTTGGGCAACCTCGAAGATCAATGCGCTTCCTTCACCATTGATAACATTCCCATCAAGGTCTCCAACCACGTGAAGACGCTCGGAGTCTACCTGGACTCTAACCTATCCATGGACAGACAGGTTAATGCTATCGCCGCCTCCTCAGCTTACTACTCTAAAGTCGTCCATGCCGCCAGGCCCTTCTTGTCCCGCCATAACTGCCTCACCATTGCCAGGGCAATTATAGGATCAAGGCTAGACTATTGTAATGCCCTCCTCGTTAGGACCTCCAACGAAAACATTGCCAAATTGCAGCTAGTCCAAAACAACGCTCTGAAGGCAGCCACAGGTACCGCCAGAAGAGACCATATCTCCGAAATCAGAAGGCAGGCACACTGGCTCCCAGTCAAAGCGAGAATTGGCTTCAAAACCCTCACCATCACCCACAAATGCCTGCATGAACGTGCCCCTCCATACCTTACACACAGAATTACTAAGCACACAGACACAAGACCCTTAAGATCGTGCTATGTCAACACAATTGTTACGCCCACAACGCGAAAGGTGCGCGATGGTGGCTCCAGCTTCCCCACCCAAGTAGCCATGCACTGGAATGCACTGCCACCTCACCTCCGACTGATTGAGTCACACCTAGCCTTTCGCAAGGCTATCAAAACTAGGCTCTTTGCTTAAATTGCCTCTCAATGTGATTATGTACAAGTATGATTCCTTTACCTTGCTTGCTATTGTGTAACTATGAGACCTCTGGTCACCTGTTTTGTTACTCACGAGTCCTCTCATCTTCTGTAACAGCGCCTCGATGCCTTTTGGCTGCAAGTGTGCTTGACAAATGCAAATAAATAAAATAAAATAAATAAACCCAACACTAGACACTGCTATTTCAACAAACGGAAACTCTTTGTCTTATGGTGCAAAACATGCAGTATCAACCCCATTGACTGCTCACCTTCACATTTAGTACACTATCTGCTTTATCTTCTAGACTAATGATTAGTCTTTAATTCTCTTAAGATTCATCTGGCTGCACTTTCAGATTACACAACCTCTCAAAGTAAGGTATCATGGTGGAAAGTTCTAGTGCCATTATGGATGGGGTTACAAGACTATACCTCCCAATTTCAAGTCCAACTCCCGGATGAGACTTGAATGTTGTCCTTACCAAACTCATGGGACCCCCTTTAAAGCCAATGCATAAAGACAGTCTTGGACATCCTACTTCTAAGACTGCTTTTCTTGAAGCCATTATCTCAATAGGGAGGGTCAGTGAACTGCAAGCTCTCTCAGTTAAAGACCCGTTTGTTATTATTCCCAAGGACAAAATAGTGTTATGTACACATCCACGTTTTTCTGCTAAATGTATTTCAAAGTTCCATGTCAATCAATCTATAGAGCTTCCAGCTTTCTTCCAAAACCCATAAAATTCAGCAGAGAGAAGCCTCCATACACTAGACATCAGGAGGGCTGTAATGTACTACCTAAACAAAACTAAGCCACTTAGGATAACAGATCAATTCTTTGGTTTCCTAGTCGGATGCAAGAGAAGGGCATGCTGTCTCTAAATCTGCTATTTCAAAATGGATTGTCAAGTGCATCCAATTATGTTATCCTCTGTCCAAGAGAACATTACCATTCATGCCTAAAACACACTAAACTTGAGGAACCAAGGCAACTCTAACTTTCATTGCAAACGTACCATTAGATGCTATTTGCAAAGAAGCTACTTGGAGTTCAATTCACACCTTCACACAACATTGCTGCTTAGATGTACATTCAAGAGGTGATTCACAGGTGGGTCAGGCGGTGTTAAGACTTTTTTTTTCCGTTGTACCTTCTAACAACCAACCACCATCTCCAGGTACTGCTCGCAAGTCTATGCAAAGCATGTGATTCTAAGCAGAGCCACAAGCCTCAGACATATATTACATACCTGCAATAGTCTTTCTGACGTTTCTATCTGCTTAGATTCACATGCGCCCACCCTTCCTCCCCTCTTGGAGTTGAAGGTACACAGACATCTTACACCTTTCTTTCCTGTACTCAAGCATACCCTTCACTCCTCATGTCCTAAACAAAACAATCTGAGGACCTTGACGCGTGAATGCCCATGGGTACAGCACACGTCACACTTGGGATAGTATTAGAAACACGCCCTGTCGATGTCCCTTTTTGAACTTCGAAAACAAGTCATGCAATACCCTGCACCTACAACTAGATGTCGGTTTATGCAAAGCATGTGAGTCTAAGCAGATACAAGCGTCAGAAAGATGTTTACAGGTATATAATATATGTCATTCTGCATAACTTGTATTATTGAGGGTGCTATGTGTGTGCATAACTAAACCCTTCACTCTCACACCCCCTTAGGTATAAGCCTTGCTCTTCTGTCACACTACCCAGATCGGGAATTGTACGGTCAGACCGTATAAAAGTCTGAAAAATGCTACCACCAAAGGTTCGAACACCAAAAGTTCGAACCTTTGGTGGTAGCATTGAAGGAAAGTATAAAAAAAAAAGACTGCAGGGGTGTCCCCTGTATACTCTGCAGTATAGTGAGCGGGGTGTTGCGGGGGACACCCTCGCAGCACACCCGAAAATAAAAAGAAAACAGGGGGTGTCCCCCGCAACACCCTGCTCACTATACTTTAGAAAAGGACCCTGCATCGCTGGTTCCTGATCACGGAAGTGAAAGGGAACTGGCGCCGCAGGGGCACAGCGTGAAGAGAAGGTAAGCAGGGTCTGTTTATGTTGGGGGTGTGGGTGTGTCGTGAGTGTGGATGGGGGTGTGGGTATGTAGGGGTATTCAACGTGTGTTTGCATGGGAAATGTACGAACCTTATATGGTTCGTACATTTCACATGCAAACTTTCCGGCCGTGGGAAAATCAGCCGCGGTCGGATCACGTAGATCCCCCAGATAGTGTCTAGACATTATTGTGTGTTCCTGTTCATCAGAATAGGGTGGCCTCTCTATATTTGGCCACAGGGCTGATTCTGAAAATACATCTTAACAATTGGTGCTCAGCAGTGAGCATGAGGAGATTGGTACTCTGTGAAGTCTCACTGGAGTGATCTTAAAGTGTGTGTTACTCAGGACTCTAACTTTAAAAAGCATAGGCATGTAAAGTACTGTTGCTACTACAAATATGGACACCTTATTTTTGCACAACGTTGATTTCTTAATGAAAATGTGTAGTGAAAAAGGTTTGCCTATTGCTGGTAATTAGTGATTTACTGCAGAGAAACCTGGAACAGCAGACATTTAGTAAAAGTGCCTGGCCTGGGTCTCGTAATGTTGATGCTGGTGCACGAACCAGTGGTAGGGGCCCTGCCATTGTTACTAATAATTATGACCATTTGTTATACTTCTGAGGATGAGGCCTTCTCAAATGCAACTGTTCCTACTGCTAATACTATTATTGTTGAAAATGTATTCAAACTTGAGAAGGAGAAACTGAGAATGAAAGAGATGGATTTGCAGTATAGGTTGGCTAAAATGGAGTCTGATGAAGAAGAGAAAGAGATGGACATGGTTTTCCAGCTTGAGCTCGCAAAACTGAATGGGTGTAGAAACTCCTACAAAGGGTCTGAAAGTGGCTCTGGTCAGTGCTCCAGATAGGATTTGGAAGTGGGAGTATTTTACTCCCTATTTTTCAAAGTTGGGAGTAAAATGATTTTTTAGGGAGAAAAAATGTAAGTCGAATTCCAAATGAGAGTATCTTATAAGTGAGAAAAAATGTGTTTTAACTGGAAAACGTAAATGTTTTTGTAATAATAATTTCTTTGAACATAGTTATTCATACACATTCAAGATACATGTTTATTTCTTCCGTACAGGCAGTTATAATAGTTTCCTCTGGTGGTACTATGTGCTGTGAGGGCATCTTGGAGTAAGACACAAACAACAGATTCAAAGTTCAAAACATACACTTTTATTAACTCAAATGTCAGGATGGAAAAATGCATATCTGGCCTTATACTAATGTGGTATTTCCCTACCAAACCAAAACTAAAGAAAGTGAATAAGTTCAGTTTAGGATTCTGTCTGTGTCCAAAACCTATTCTTGCCCTCACAACTAATCTTATGCAACCTGCAGGGATGTCAATAACTACAAAAATAATGTGCAATATAAAGTTCAGAACTTGGTTCTGCTTATATTCTTGTTCTTTCAACTCCCTTCCACAAGTATAAAGCAGTTTTTATAAAAAAGACTGAAGATCGTCTTGAGTTCAAAATTATGTAAAGTTGAACAATACTCAGGGTTCCCTTTCCCAAGTTTCAAAACACAGTTCAAACACAAAATCCTTAGGCTCTGTTCTCAAGACAAAGAAACAGCTTCAATCTCAGGAATCCATTCCCCAAGACACAATTTCAGTGAAATATTCAGATGAGGGTGTCTCCCCAATATCTTTAATGTTCTGTGTCAATCTGAGGTCCTTTGTATATTTCTGGTCTTTGTAGCACAAAGAAGGTTTTTGGTTGAAACTGATAAATCACTTGTTCACCTTTTTAAAATTAATTTCCCAAAGTACTGTTAACGTCGAGAAAAAATAAACGTTGTCTTCACTGACCTTGGCATTGACTTTGTAGTTGAACAGTAGTTGGCCTCTTTACATTCATATACCATGCTTTTGTAGAAATAACATAGTTCAAAGTTAATTGCAATGTCAATTTTCTTTCACTTTAAGTGTTAACATCCTATGTATATATTTGTATGGAGAAAGCTTCCTATCTCTTAATTTCCTCATAAGTAAATGTTTTTCTTCAATGTGTTATTAAAAATGGTACAGTTTTATAAGTGGACAGTTCTCTGTCATTCGGCACCATCGTAATCTGTTAAAGGTTTAAGGTAAGTTACTTTCATTCACCTCGTTGTTAAATACAGCATTCAGAAATGTTGCAGACTTTATAGCTTGAATATTCTCAGCCTTTCTGCACCTCCGTGATATGTATAAGTAACTTCGTCATGCTCGTTTAGATCATTACGTTTTAGAATTCTCATGAGCTTTTAAATTGTTCTCATCGTGCAGACACTGTGCCTTTAAATTGTTCTTATCGAGCACAGACTTTCGATAACAGGTTTTCATTTGCCTGCAACCAATCCGTAACAAAGTATTCAGTTGGCTTTCATGAATTAACAAGCCTTTAATGTTCGTCAAACTTTCAACAACATGTCTTTCAATCTACGCGACCACTCCGTAACAAAGTATCCTTACACATAGCATCACACACATACCGGGTTTCTTTCTATCTGGAAACTCACTGGTTGCTTTGATGTGCGTCCCAGCTGCGAAGATCTTCTGGACTTTTCCTTCTTGCTTCAGGGCTCCACCTTCTGACCCTCAGGCAATCCTGAGTCGGCTTCTGACCTCAGGAGAACAAGCCTCATGCACAATGGAAAAAGGGGTAGCCTTCCCGCATGGCTCCCCTTTCATGCTTCTGTCAGTTTCGCAGAGCCCCTGCTTGTGTGCCGCTCTTCCTTGAACCAAAAGTGTGTTGATTGCGAACAGTAACCCGCTGTACTTCTTGGCCTCCCTGCCGCTGGAAATTCACCACCACTTCTCCTGTCACCATTTCCTTTTATACGAGCTAGGTGGGGCTTTTTATACAAGTGCAGCCCTGTAACAGGTTGCAGGTGTGAGTTATCAATCAGCCCTGCCTGACCATCATTAAAGGGACATGTCTTACCTTTACTGCTCTCAGCAGGCCTCTTCTTCATCCCAGTACCTAAGTGGTGAAAGTAAAAAGTCTTCACTACTCTAGGTTGCTTCCTCCTTGTCTCTGTACTTTTGATGGTCATGTGTGAATTATTCAGGGAAGTTGTTTTGTAATGCCCCATAAAGACGGGAGATAGGTTGGTTTGGTCATTATTAGGGAAAGGGGGATACCATGTCTCTCCCAAGGGAATCATACTCCCAGTCCCTACAGACCCTCCGCCCAGGTGATCCTCTCTTGCTTGTCCACCCCCAGGGTCGGGATCCAAAAGCAATGGCCTTTCCCTGGCCACCTCCACAGAGGATCTATGGGGAATAGGAGTGAGAACATCCTCAGGTTTCTCACAGTGCACTACTGGTCCAGACATATCCATGGAGCTTTGTGGGGGAAAGCAGGGACACATGGTCCTATGTGTCTGTTTCCTATTTTTTGTTGGGAGCATTTGTACTCCCCATTTAAATTTTTTGGGAGTATTTGCCTATTTTTAGGGAGTAAAAGTGGCACGATACACTCCTTATCTTTAGGGCTTGCTGTGGGTCCTCCTCTCATCAAAGTTTCCCTAAGTATCTTCTTGGTGTTTATGATGAAAAGCATGGCATCATAGAACGATTGACTGCCTTTGAATTTGCTCGTGAGGTACAAGAAGTTGAGTCTGATAGCATTGATTGGTTGCTCAGCAAACTTCCTCAGAGTGAGTGTTGTCAAACGCTGAGACAACAGATTTTAATAAATTAAAACAGACTCTGCTCTTAAAGTTTAAGAAGGCCCCTACTCCAATACCTAGAGGTTTAGTTGACCACAAAACTGAGAATGCCACTTGGGTCACCTATGCTAATGACTCTCTCAAAAACGTAAGTGGGTGCATTGAAGTTCATAAGGTGTAACCACTATTGAATGTATGATGAATCTGGTCATGATGTGCATATGTTTGCTTCCTGTTCCCCAGAGTAACCAATATTTAGCAGGTTAGTTCCTAAGAAACTGGCTATTGATGGCGATGTATGGGTTCCCAAAGGGTGTCCCATAAGGACAAAGCAGCTCCTCATAAGTTTGAGGAGGTGAAGAAGCAGAAAGAAAGTGGTACTGATAAAACTGGACCGTATACAGCCCATAAAAAAAACATAAGAGCGGTAAACCACATCGAGACTGTTGAGATGGATTTCCCAAATCATCTTTGGGGCAGGGGGTTATTTTGGGACACCACTGTGGGTACCAGAAGTAAGACTGACACAGAAATGTTTGCTTAGTTTAACAAACTAAAAACTCCCATGGCCTACTGTACTAAATTTCCAGTCCAACGGTTGATGAAAACCTTCATGAGAGGATTTTGAACTTGCTCCTAACTCATGAAATCTTAGCCATCAGACTACAGACTATCATTAACGAGTGCAGACTATGCAAGACTCCGAAATAAACAGAAACTCTAAGACATCTTATGATGCAGTGTCTGCAAATGAGACAAGAGAGAGCAGCATACCTGACTCCACTATGTGTAGAGTTGTCTATTGCAGAAGAGGACGTATGGTGGAAGCGTTTGATCACAGGGGAAAACACAAAATGGACCATTACCATGGCAAAGTTGTTGAAAATTGCTTAAAAAAAATCAATTCATGACAAAATTCGTTGGACTAATATTCGGTGCCAATGTCTTTCTAAACTTCGGGTGAACTTGTGTCACTGTTGGTCATCTTCTCTTTATGATTTCTCTGCTCTGCTTTGGTCCTACCTGCTTCTGTGTTTTCTCGCTTTTCTTCTTCTTCTTTACCTTCATTGACTCCGTCAAGACCTTGTAAAAATCTTATTTTGATTATACACAAGTAAATCATTTTCGAGGGGATTGTGTCCTCCGACGTATTCCACATCTATGACCGTAATCCCCACAGCTATGCTGCCTTGGAATTTTTTTTTGGTGTAGGCGTCCTGCGTCCATGACGTCGATACGCTGCCCTCACGGGCCTCTGTTGAGGGTTGACATCACCGGATGTTATATCTAGGACGCACGGCGCCCGTAGCCTCAGTTCTGTTTTTTCTGTCAACGTGTTCGCCACGGAATCTCGGCACGCTCGATTCTTCTCCTGGTGACTCGGTTCTTCGTACTTGGATATTGTGAATATGTCTTCGTCTTCTACTACCCCGAGGTCGGGCTTCAAGAAGTGCCGGGACTGCGGTTCCAAGATGTCCCTTACGGACCCGCACAACGTTGGCCTTTGGTGCCTCGGCAAGAGCCACGCCACTGACGACTGCGATGAATGCCAGTCCTTGACGTCGAAGGCCTTTCGGGAGCGGAAGAGGAGGTTGTCTGTAGGTACGGTTTCCAAGCCCCGTAAGTCGAAATCCGCTGGGCCTCAACCGACGATTCACGGGGCAACTCTCCGTGTCGGCGTGAGTTCAGGGGGTCTCGTTCTCGGAGTGGGTCCCGCCATTCCTCTGCCTCTTCTAGGCACTCTAGGAAGCGCCGTCACCGGTCGCCTTCCCCGACCTCGTCAGAGGACTCCGCCAGATGACGGGTGGCTTGTCCTAACAAGCATTAATCACCGGCAGAATGGGACACGTTCCGCAAGGAGATGATGTCGATTTTCAAATCGTAGGGCACCGTTCCGTCCGTGCCTTCAAGAGAAGCCGGCAAGGAACGAGCTAAGGCCAACGCTCGCACGCCTTCGGACTTGAGCAGTCGGCACGATCATCGATAGCCGTCCAGTTGCTGATCGTACAAGGTTGATTGCAATAGCCGGACCAGGTCCCGGTCCTCGACGCCCTCGAGACCGTCGGAGCCTGTGAGGCCTTCTAAGAAGGCATCGACGCCGTTGGCGCCATGTCCGTCGAGGGACTCTCTCTCGAGACTCCGGCTCTGAGGAAGTCGTCGGCGCAGAGGCCGTCGAAGGGCACGCTCGGGGCTCCGGCCTCGAAGCCGTTGTCGAAGTTTTCGGCACCTCGGTCAACGTCGACGCCGACTCCATCGGCGCCCTCGCCGCCTTTCGAGGAGAATTTGCCAGAGGTACCCCGGAGAGTGGTGGAACCTCTGAGGAAGGCCCTTAGTAAATCAGTGAGTCTTGATTTGAGCCTTTTTCTGTACCATCGTCCAGGGATTTATTACAGCCTTTGGATTACATCTCTGAGGTGGAAGAAGGGTCAGATGAGGAGAGGGTTGTACCTCCTGAGGTTCCTGATGACCTGTTGTCTGGTCACAGCCAGATGGAAGACCTGCGTCAATCCTTGCATGATGCCAGTGATCTGGACACCTCTCTGGAGGTTGAGTTTGGCAGGGCTGAGCCTGGTACACATGCTGACTCCTCGTACAGGTGTCTCATCTCGAGGGTGAGTGAGTATTTGGGGTGGTCTGCTCCACCTGTGGATTTTCTGCAGGATGACCTGACCGATATATTGGACCAAGGTCCACCCACTGACCCGGTGCTGCCATTTCATATAGCCTTACAAAGAAGGGTGGAGGCGGCTTGGGCTGCTCCGGAGAATCTCCTGGCAGTGAATAAGTTGCTACCGAAAAAATACCGTCCAGCCAGTGGCGACCCCTGCTACTTGTCTACGCACTTCACTCTGGAGAGTTTGGTGGTGCAGGTGGCTATGGCCCCAGCAAAGCAGGCTGCGTACCCTACCATCCCTCTGATTAGGGACGATAAGCGCTTTGATGGTTGGGTGAAGAAAGTGTTTTCATCTGGGGGTATGACTTTAAAGGCAGCCACCTCTGTTTGTGCCTTGGCAAGATTCACACACACTCTGTGGAATTGTGTATCTTTGGCGGCTGAACATATTCCCGAAGGGGAGGAACGGGATGGTTTTCTGGCCCTTGTGCAGGATGGCAAGGATGCCATGTGTGAAACTGTTCAGTCGGGTCTGGGCATGGCAGACTGTGTCAGCTGGTCCATGGCGGCGAGCACCGCGATGTGCAGGTTTGCGTGGTTGCGGAAGTCGGGGTTTGCTCCTGATGTGCAGTCCCGGCTTCTCAACATGCCCTTTGATGGTGTCCATCTTTTTGGCAGCAAGGCTGACGAGAGCCTTGAGAGGTTGCAGACCTCCAAAGCTGCAGTGAAGTTGTTGAGCGCTGCAGTACGTCAACCTCCGCCTTTTCGTCCTAGGGGACAGCAGTGGAGGGGAGGTTCCTTTCGATACTACTCTTCCTTTGGTAGATCGAAGGGAGCTGCCAGTCAAAGGGGCCAACGTAGGAATACCACAGGTGGAAAATAAGGTACTCGAGGTGCCAAAGCCACTCGGGCAGTTGCCTCTTTGCCCTCAGGCACTGCAGCAGCTGCTTCCTCTCGGTCATGAGGCCAGGTCCCATGGTTCTCCGGTTGGGGGAAGGCTGACGGAGCATCTTGTAGAATGGCATGTCATTACTTCAGATGTGTGGGTTCTGGAGATCATAGCCCACGGCTACTGCCTTCCTTTCCGGCAGAGGCCTCACGACAATCCGCTGGGAAAGCTCTCTTTGAAGAATCCGGATCCGCTCCTTGCGCAGGAAATCAAATCCCTGCTGGAGAAAGGCGCCATAGAACTGGTGCCTGTAGCGGAGAGGAACAAGGGATGGTATTCCCCATATTTTTTTGATCCCCAAAAAAGACGGAGGATTGAGACCCATAATGGACTTGTGTGGTTTGAACAAGCTCCTCAGGAAGGACAAGTTCAAGATGGTTACTCTCTCTCAAATCCTCCAGGCCCTTCAACTTCAGGACTGGTTGGTGTCTCTCGACCTCAAGGATGCTTACTTTCATGTGCCGATTCATCCCAAGCACAGTAAGTACCTGAGGTTTGCGGTTGGCGACTCGCATTTTCAGTTTCGGGTCCTGCCGTTCGGATTGACCTCTTCTCCGTGGGTCTTCACCAAGCTAATGGTGGTGGTGGCAGCGTTTCTCAGGAAAGGTGGGATTCATGTCTTCCCCTATCTGGACGATTGGTTGATCAGGGCGTGCTCTCCCGAGCAAGTCCTGGATCATCTGTCTGTCACCTGCCACTCCCTTCACAAGCTGGGCTTCTCCCTCAACTTAAAGAAGTCCCACTTGACACCTACCCAGCGGCTCCAGTACATCGGAGCGGTGCTCGACACATCCATGGGGCAGTGTTCGCCCCCCCAGGTGAGGGCTCATTCTGCAGATGGTGGACAAGTTTCAACATACCCAGAGTCTCCCGGCGTTCGAGTTCTTGAGGTTGCTCGGCCTCATGGCTTCCTGCATTCTATTGGTGCCAGAGGCCAGGCTGCGGATGAGATCTCTGCAGTGGGCTCTCAAGATGCAGTGATTACAGTCCTCTGGCAGGATGTCGGATCCTGTTCAGGTGCCTCCCTCGGTTGCCCATGATCTTCTGTGGTGGGCTGACGAAGGCAACCTGATGAAGGGGGCTCCATTTTGGCTACCCTGGCCGGAGGTGACGATCGTGACGGAAGCATCCCTTATGGGATGGGGAGCTCATGCCAACGAGTTGACAGCGGTCGTTGGTCTCCGTCGGAGTCCAGACTCCACATCAATCTTTTAGGGCCGTCAGGCTAGCCCTGAAGGCTTTTTTACCATCTGTGCGGGGGAAGAGTGTCCTGATCATGACGGACATTAGTGTCCATGCACTACCTCAACAAAAAGGGGGGGCAGGGTCACTCCCACTGTGCAGAGAAGCGATGCAGCTCTGGTTCTGGTCCATCCAGCAGGAAATTTCTATCTCGGCAGTTCATGTGGCCGGAGACAAAAACATGGCAGCAGACGCTCTGGGCAGGCAGGGCACGGTCTCTCACGAGTGGGAGCTGGCTCAGGAAGTTCTGTTGGAGATCTTCACTCTTTGGGGGACCCCACAAGTGGATGTCTTTGCCACCAGTGTCAACCGGAAGTGCGAAAGATTCTGCTTGTGGGAATTCCCTCTAAGAGGAGCCTTAGGGAACGCGTTCGTAGTGGAGTGGTCCTTCCGACTGCTGTACGCGTTTCCTCCAGTCCCCGTCATTCCGCAAGTGTTGCAGAGGTTACGGAGTTTCGGTTCCCGAATGATCCTCATTGCTCCGGCATGGGTCAGGAGAGCGTGGTACCCGGACCTTCTCGACATGTCCATCTGCCCTCCACGCCTTCTTCCCTATCGAGACGATCTGCTCTCACGGGAGGGGGGTCGGGTTCTCCCTCCAGAGGTCAAGTCTCTCAACCTTCATGCTTGGTATCTGAAAGGTTGAGGTACAAGGATTGGGACCTCCCTGAAGACGTGATGGAGGTGTTGCTTTCGGCCAGAAGGCCAGCAACAAAATCCCTGTACCGTTGCCATTGAAGAAAGTTCTACGACTGGTGCAGGGTTCAGAATGTGGATCCTTTTCAGTGTAGAATTCCTGTGGTTCTGTCTTTTTTTGCTTTAGTTAGCCCACAAGGGCCTGCAAGTGGGTACCATTAAGGGTTAACTGGCGGCGCTGTCATATTTAAGCGCTCATCTGAGGAATGTTCTTATTTTAAGATTCCTTTGATTTCCCAGCTTCTAAAAGGGCTAACTAATGTGTTTCCACCGTCCCCTTTCCAGGTGCCGGGATGGGATTTGAACTTGGTTCTAAAATTTCTAATGGGAGCTCCGTTTGAGCCCTTACATTCTTGTCCTTTGAGACTGTTGACCTTTAAGACTATATTTTTGGGTGCGGTTACTTCCGCTCACAGAGTGAGTGAGTTGCAGGCATTATCCGCCAAGCCACCTTTCACGGTGTTCCATAAGGACAAGTTTGTCCTTAGGGTTCGTCCTTCTTTTCTTCCGAAGGTTGTGTCGGAATTTCATTTGAGCCAGAAGGTTATTCTTCTGGCGTTCTATCCTCCCCCGCATCCTGGTAAGGAAGAGGAGAGGCTCCATAGGTTGGATCCGAGGAGAGCTTTGAGCTTCTATCCCTCACGGATGTCCCGGGGCAGAGTGGACGATCAGCTATTTGTAGGATACGCTGGAAGGCGTTTAGGTCAAGCTGTTACTAAGCAAACCTTGTCGAGATGGATCATTTTGACAATCTCTGAATGTTACCGTTTGGCGGGTAAGGACCCTCCGGTAGGCTTACTGGCCCATTCTACTAGGGGTGTGGCTGCCTCTACTGCTCTGCAGAGGAGTGTTCCCATTCGTAATATTTGTGAAGCAGCCACATGGGCCTCTGTCCATACTTTTGTAAAACACTACTCCCTGGATTCTATCCATGGGCAAGATATGGCCTTTGGTAAGGCGGTCCTCTATTCTGCAATTTGATTGGGCATTCTAAAATTCTACATTCTGTTTCTCGCCTCCAGACGTTGGTACTGCTTTGGGAGTCTGTCATAGATGTGGAATACGTCGGAGGACACAATCCCCTCGAAGAACAAGTTACTTTCTTACCTGGTAACGTTCTTTCGATGGGATGTTCCTCCGACGTATTCCACATCGCACCTTCCCAGCCTGCCCTTCTACAGAATTTCTTATGCGATTGCAGCTTACGTTTCTGCAAGGCTTTCTGCAGTCATACTGGCAGGAGATTGGTGCCACACGTTCTGGGGAAAAAAATACAACTGGGGATACGGGCGCCGTGCGTCCTAGATATAACATCCGGTGACGTCGGCCTTCGACAGAGGCCCGCAAGGACAGTGTATCGATGTCAGCGACGCAGGACGCTTACGCCGAAAAAAAATTCCAGCTCTCAAATGCGGCGGTAATACCGTTACCGCTGCATTTCAGGGCTCAGACCAAACTCGTGATAAGGCCCTGAGAGTTTAGTCAAACCGAATCAAGGAACGGTAGCAGAGCAGCAAGTCTTAGTCTTAGAAAGGCTGTAAGAGTGATATAGGGCTACAATGAGTCCACAGAGAGTGTTGGGGAGAATTCTCAAAAATGTGTTAATTCCCTCCACTTTAGAGACGCCCAGCAACTTTGCTGGATTTTGAGGACTTGATTATTTTACCTGGAAGTGTGTGTGACCTTTTTTTCCCACTCTCTCATGTATTTTTATGTGAATTTCACCTCTGTGTTTCTTTTGGTTATGGAGTCTAACAAACTCCATGGGCATCATCTTTTAAAATTGTGTCACACTGCACCTTCAGTGCAGTGGCAAAGGGAAGTCTTTTAAATTTCTAAAGGTTTAAATACCTTCTCTGGGGTAAACTACTGTTTCCCAGAGCAGTAAAGTGAAATTGACTTTACTTAGCATTGTACTTGCTAGACCCAGCACACCCTATCTTACAGTAGAGTGCTGCAGCGGTTACTTGGTATATCCCCTGTGTCTAAATGCTCATGTAACATATTTTATGTTACCCTTTCCTCACAGAATGGCTGGTGGCAGTGGTTTCTTTCCGAACTACCATGGTTTGCATTTACTGCGGCTGTTTGCAACTTCGGTAACGCTAACCGAGCGAGCCATCTTTTTCAAAATGGCGCTGAGCCATCTTTGACAAAATGGTTCCCGGTCTTTGTTTTTCACCATATATTTATGGAATCGTCCTTCTAGAGATTTTCTCTGCGCGCCAAACCAGGTTTGGTCTCTTTGTTAATTTTGCCTTTGGCGGGCTTCATGAGTAAAACCCGCCTCTGGCTCCAGAGTGTCTGGGGTAGGCAGGAAGTGAGGGAGGTGCCCGAAACTCCCTGCACTTAGTCTCTTAGGAGACCCAAATGCACTCTGTGATGATTGGCCGGCTGACTGTCCGGCAAGGACAGCCACCCTGCTGGGTGACTGACAGCTAGGCTGGAATGAATGAGAGAGAACTGAATAAAAGCCGAGGCTTTTGGCTTGGAAGGCAGAGTCGACCACTGGACGAAGGAACCAAAGAAGAACTTGAAGAGAATGCCTACTGCAGCTCGTGGACCGTTGGTTGGCCCAGTGAAGCCCTGCTGCTCTACTGAAAATCCAAATTCGTGTCGACAAAGAAGCCCCTGCAAGGATGACTTCTCACTTTGAGTTGGTGGGATCAATCAACTCCAAAGTAAGCCACCTGGGCATTCTCTCTGAGCTGGTTGTATTTCCACAGAGTTGCTGCTGGAAACCGAAACGCCAGGGAGAGGAACACCAGATTGTGTGCGTTGCTTTTAAGTTGGCCAAGAGCTCCAGGAAGATCCTCCGGACTCCCAGAAAGCAGGACTGGCCTGGCCTGAGCCCCCTCAACAGACTGCCGCACCCCAGAAGCCAGAAACCACGGTGTTGCTATAATTGCTGGGTATTCGCGAGGAGCTGGAACACCGATGTGCCACTTGTTTGAAGATTTCCCGTTGCGAGCAGTGACTGTCACATTACAGGGCAGGATCCCCAGAATTCTTCCCTCTTGTCCCCACGACTGAGGCCCAGGAACAGTGAGATCTGCAAAGCTGCACAGAAATAGGATTCATCTGCTGCACATTTTCTTCAATCCAAAGGTACTGTAAAGTCTGAGAGAACTTACCTCTTATTGTAGAATTGCTTGCATCTTCTACTACTCACAAGTCTCAAAAGGTTGTGGCCCTACATTGATTCTTCTTTTCTTCAAAGACTTCTAAAACATTGTGCAAAGACTTTTTCTACTTACCTACCCGAAGTGCTTCAGTTCATATAAACGTTTGCCCATTAACTTTGGCTTAACATGTTATACTGACTGACTCTGCTGCTTAGGGGATCCAAAAGTATTTGCCTGCTTAATAATATGTGTGGTCTCTTGTTTGTTATAAAAACCTTTTGCTTTGACCAAGTTCAAAGGGTATTCTAAATGCAAACAGCAAGATATTCTTTCTCCAGCACCCTAGCTATTGAAGTCACCAGAGGGTGTAGGTTGTGACTGTGGGCCATCCCAAAAGGGTCTTTAATGATTTAGAAACTAAGAGTGTGTAGTTTTGAAGTGCATTTGTGTGTTGCTTTTATATTGCTCCCTTCTGAAGAAGGCTTATTCTAACTGACTGATAAATAAATTCAGAATTGTGTATTCAAGAAACCGTGTGTGTGTTTATTTGAATACTAGTCACTGTGAATCTCTGTGTAACTCCCCTACAGCTCACATTGACTCCTCTTGAGATAAGCCTGGCTGCTCAACACGCTACCAACCTGTGTACTACAGACTTATAACAAAGGCTGGATTCCTATTGCCTGGTCAGGGTTGTTGTAGTGCACCCAAAGGGTACTGCATACAATCTTCCCTTACACAGAGCAACACCAATAATTCTAATTAGACAGGTAAGTTTAAAAATATACAATAGTTTATTAGGCCTTTAAAATCCACACTAAGTACATCAAACTTCTAGTCAAATATTGCCACACCAACACTAAAAAAAAATATATGCATTCACCCTTAGGAGAAGTAGGATAGCGTTTGATTCAATGACCAGTGAAACACGGTTAGGTACTCAACTGCATTAGAAATAGAAAGAACACTTCAGAATAATCATAGAACATTGTCCCTAATTCTTATAACGTCCAATCCAAAGGTTATTTGGGGCCTTGTGCACAAATATCACCACGTCCAAAGTAGATACTTTACTGGTAGGTTTATGCAGAGACTGGCAGTGCCTGTGGTTATGATTAATAAGAGTGAAAAAGTTAGATAAAGTTAAGGAAAGTAAACTCGCTCAATCCCAGTCCTTAATATAGTCCTAGGAAGGAATCCTTGACAAAGCCTCCACGGACCAAAGTCAGGAAACAGTGATTTTGGGACAGAAATATACCCCCATATAACCCTATGGAGAACAGTGGGGGACAGAAACAGATTTTCTTTTTGCTGCTTTTCACCCAATAGATTTCTATGCCACATCCTTTCTTTTTGCTTTTCTGAACCCTGTCCTGTCTTTGTGGAGGTAAATCAAGCCTTCTGCTTTACTTCCCTGGCCTGTTTGCTCATTCGTATGCGGAAACTGACTAGTGAGACTTGTGAAATCCTTGTATTGTTACAATTGCACACATCACCTTACAGTATAGTACAGTTAGGATACTTTGTATCCTTATAACTATTTATATAATGGCATTTTGGTTACTTTGGCAATGTGCCAAAGGCAAGCTGCTGGCAGCAGAGATATTTGTAACTGTGTTTGGGACATTTTACTTGTGCACTTTTGCATTTACCTCAAATGGCTACTAAAGGTGACTAGCACCCTAAGATAGTTTTGCCACAAGGGTTTTCGCTTGTTCTTTGGCCATATTGTCAGTCAATATGTTTATTCGGATAAATACACCCACCAAACACAAATAAAGCAGTTACACATACAATATACAAAATAACCAATTCATCACAATTATAAAACAACAATGTCTGTGCTTCAAATTTACACCAGAGTCATTAAATTATAAAAACTATGTTGTTAAAAAAGAACACGGTACATGTCAAATAGCATTAAAAAGGATCATCACAATTAAGCCAAAATCCCCCTCTCCGATATATAGCTCTTTTCAAAAGGTACAAAAGTGCCCAGGCTGTCAATACATAATCAATACAGAATATGTGGCCAATAGAAATAATAAACCCGGCCTGTGAGAACGAATATTGGTTGACCTGAGTACCAGTAAAATAGTAGACCTTCTAATGGCATTATACGCTGGACAAAACAGTATAAGGTGCTCCAGATCCTCTCCATCTGCCCCACAGGCCGGACAGCTCGATGTGTCGGGATACCCGAGCCAATTTGCCATTTTTCCCCTCAACTGTAGACAGTCAAATATTGTTCTTTGGCCTTCTTCCCAGCTTCTCAGGTCATGAAATGCCTTATATGGAATCCCCTTTTCTGGGGATAGCTGTGGCTTTCGCAGGCTAATCAGTGGTTTGTGTGTGTGGCAAGAGGGGAATGTCTGTTGCTGCGCAGATGTTATGGCGTGCCCTGCAGAAGTCTTCATCTGTCCTCATTTGGGTGTTCTACTGGAAGCTGTCTAGAACCGATTTCCAAGCACAGTGACCGAATAAAAATGAAATCCCGCCAGCGAAAGCGAACTCTGCACCCACAACCCCTGGGGCTTCCTCGACCAGATGAAGCTCAGACGATTGTGTCCCCAACGGATTCTGGAACACCAGTAGTGGTCTCTGGAGAAATCGGAGTCAGAGGTCAGTTAACACACCTGTTTCTGTCCATCCCTGTTTTTCATAGGGTTACATTGGATGTAAAGCCCTGGCCCTAACTCCCTCTGACCTGACCTTTGGTGGTCGAACTTGGGTGAAGAATCCTTTCCTATGCCTATTTTAGTGTGCTGGATTGAGTACTGACCTGAATTTTACTGAACGTTTTATATAACTTTGCAACTTTGCTATATACACCACCACAGCCCACTGCATTCTTTCTATATAAACTTATCTGAACAAGTGTTTACTTTGGGACTGGTGACTTTTGGGCACAAGGCCCGACACCGTCTTGGGGTTGGCCTTATTCAGATTGAGGGAAGCTGTTCTTGTGTTGATTCTAAGGGTACTGCCTATTTTTCCTTGCATCCTACTACTCACCTTTATTGCACTGGTAATTGATTGATATGCACTTCTATTCTCCAAATGGTGAATGTGTATATGTTTTATAAGGATTTGAGCCACAATACATACCTGTGATTTGTAAATGCTTAGTGTGTAACTAAAAGCCTGATATACTTACTGTCTTAACTGGAATGAATGGCATTCTGTGTGGACTCATTGTAGCCCTATACCAATCTGACATCTTTCCTGAGACTATGCCTTGACTTGGTTTTGGCTCACCTCTCATCGTCTTCCCTGTTCACCATAAATAGGGTGACCTCCCAAAATTATCCCACCAGGGCTGATGTTGGAAATCCATCGTAACAGGTTGGTTTGCAGCAATGGGATAACGTCTTTAGCATTCAGTTTAGAGACACTGGAGTGATACCTTAGTTTGTGTTACACAGAAAACTAGGCTTTAATGTTTTAGGCCTTTAAAAGTTACACAACCTATATATCAGTATAGGGAAATTCACCAGTACAACTCTTGGTATGTGCAAAGCTGATTACTTAAAACCATTGTGTACAAAGAAAGGTTTACCTACCTGTGATGTTAATGCTGATCTTTTGCAGAAACTGATAGATCACCAGGCAGAAGCTAGAAAAAAGTATTTGCCTGTTGCACCGAAGAAAGCACGAGGTAGCACCTCTTTGCACCTCCCGCTACTTGACCTCTGTTGGACTTGTGTATTTTACTAGTGGACTCATAACGAGCCCATTGAAGCTTTTTTTCGCTCAGAATCGAGCGTTAATGTGTGTTCCTTCTAAGCCACGCCCACAGGAGGGCAAGGCTACAAAAACAGCAATCCGCGCGCACGCGCACCGAGGGGAGAGCACCAGGAAGCACCTCTTTGCCGAGGAGGCGAGGCGGCGTGAGGGGGCTTCCGTGCTACCCGAGTTGGTGAATTCAAATTTGGGCATTAGCAATGTCGACCAAATCCTTAAAAACAGTTATGCCACTGAGAATTCCCCCTCTGCCTGTAAAAGACAGTTCACGCACATCGATTTCTCCATCTATCCACGAGTGTTCGACTCCGGTCAGGGGACCATGCAAGAGGGGCTCACTCGTTAATGCGGATATCTGCATGTTTTGCAAAGGCTTGTTGTCGGCACATAGAGCAAAGAGGGCTCTAAATAATAATCTGATGCGCGGGGAGGTGGTGGCTTCGAGTGAGGAATTTTCGAGTGCCAATCCCCATCTTAGCCCCCCTTGCCCTCCATCAGTTGCCTCATCTGTGCCGGCACCTCTGGTTTCCAAACTCCCGCCCTCACCACTTGTCAATTTCTGATACTGCATTGCTAGATTCACTAACTCCTGTTGTGAACCCCCCCACCACCCCATTTAGTAAAGCTAATCATTATTGATCTTGACATTGATGGCTCTGCTTTTTCAGATAAATGTATGTCAGATAATTTGTCTTGCTCGCCAATGATGTTTTCAGACTCGACAGGCAGTTTCAGTGATTCTGTGGCGGTATCCGACCATTCGGCAAACAGTAACGCATGTGTACGCACTTTGGGTACGAACACCTCCTTTTACCCGATTTCTACGCCCCCCCAGATGGATATTTTGCAGTTCATTCTTTAAGCAATTACATCGTCTTTTGGACCAGAAAGTGACAAAACAGGGTGACATATTGAAGGAAATGGTTTCTGTGCTTAATTTGTTTAAGAAAGCACCTATGTCTTCGGTTGCTTCTCAAACCATTTCTGATGAGGATTCCCCAACACCTACATGTACCTCTTTGAGTGTGTTTCAAAATCATGGGTATAAGAGTGTCTTACCTTGTATTAATTCTATTATTTATGATGATGCAATTGCTCCCCAGATTCGAGATATGGAAAGGTGCTAGTGCCCCCCCTGAGCATGTCCTGCCTTTGAAACTAGCTTCTACGCAGAAACTTTATTCAATTTTTAATTTTGCCAATAACAGCCCACACAAGGTGCTAAATGTTTTAGCACCCCTGGAAATGCAAGTGCCTAGCAAAATAGTGGAAAGGAATGCAAAAATGAAACTACCCAAAAATCAGTCGGCTCTCAAACACACTAGAAAGGCAGCATCCAAACGGTTTTCGAAAGCAATCTCTGTACCAAATAATAAAAAAAAATGTGACTGTATCTGAAACAATTAAGAAAAAGTATTGTTGTTGTATCAAGCTAAGTCGAATGCCCAGCCCAGTGGTGGCCTCATTTTATGCCCCCCTTGATGCTCTGGTAAATGAAATTTCTCAGCTGAAGCCTTGCAGCTCTAGTTCAACTAACTCTCTCCTGATTATTAGATCTGGTGTTATTAGTGCTAGTGTGTATCTACCCCGGCTAGTATGAGTGGCGTGGTTTTTCATAGAGCGGAAATAAGAAAGGCTTTAGGCGCTTATATGCAAGGCCACACTCTTCCCCCCTCTACACCGGTGGCTCCCTCTACCTTGCCTTGTATGTCTATCGACAGCCTTAGCAAAACATTGGGGGCTCAGAGGCAAACATTAGTGGGCATTAGTACAAATGGTGCTGCCTCTGTTTATCCTGTAGATTCCACAATGGGTCTAAACCCTGTAGGTAGCTGTAAGGAGTCAACAGCGGTGGTCAGCTCTTCTGCCGTGGTTAGTTCTGCCTTGCAGCTTCAGATGAATTCGCCAACTGATTTTTCTAATGCAGTTCTATCCCTCATTAGAAATGCCCTGGGGGACCTGGGAACCAATACCAAATGGGAGAAAGTGGATCCACCTGGTGTGTCGAAGAATGACCAAGTGAAAAAGGGAAGTGAGAAAGTTGCAACTCGTCCAACTCTATGCTCTTTGGGTTTGAAATGTAGACCTGCTCCATGCATGCAATTCGATCTTAACCAAAGAGCTGTTTTGGCAATCTTCTCTGATATTCAGTCGTTGGCGGATATTACATCTGCAGATCTAACTCTGGTAGAATTTTGAACCAACCAAAATCTAAATGCAGTTCGAATTTGGATGCAATCCAGAGTGGTCCCAAATCTTGTTTGTCAGGCGAAAAGCCTTCTATTTGACCTGGGCTTTTTTGCTGAGTGCAGAGGTGGACAGCGTGGCTGTTTCATTAGTGGCAAACAGCAAGGAATTTGTAACAAAACCCAAATCTTTGACTCCTGCCATGTCAGGCACGAATCAACTGCTGGAGGGTATATGTGTTTGTAATTGTAACTCAAATTTGAATTAGCTAGCTCATTCTATAGGACACCATTCTCTCTCTCTCTAGTCAGTTGAAATTCTCAGGGATTCAAACATCTCTTGAACAACGATGAAAGTGAATTAAGTAAGTTTGATATAACCCTCCTACAGGAAACCTGGTTAAGATCACCTTTGGTATGGGCGAATCAAGTCCATCTGAATCCCGCTTTGAAATCTGTAGCGGGTACACCATCTGCGGGCCTTATTGTGGCTTTGAAAGAGGGGCCTGGATCCTCCTCAAAACTTTGGGCGGCTCCGAATGCTTATATGTTGCTTGTCAGGGCGGTAATTCATGGTGGTGTTTATGCAATACTTAACATCTATTGGAACCCGGTAGCTATCTCTATTGATTGTTTCTTTAGGGATCTTAACAGCTTATTTGATATGGTGTCTGAAGATGAAAGCATTTTATATTTCATTCTGGCTGGTGATTTTAATTTAAACTGTTTTGCAAAAGGTGGTGAGCGACATAGTGAGAGATTAACTCTAAGGGAGTCTCCCTTAGAAACCTGCACATTCTAAATGCTGTATTTGACACAGACATTCCACCTGCTCCAACCTGGCATAGAGGAACCTCCTCCTCAACAATTGATTTTGTATATGTAAACTCTGCATTATGGTCAGCAATGCAAACATTTCATGTTTCCCCCTCTTCGGTGAGTGATCATAATTAGTTTTTCGCCAGTTGGCGAATGTTGATTGCAATCAACGATCACAAGCCGACGGTTTTGAAGGGTGGCTGCTTGGTGGTAAATGGTGGTGGGAAGCGTTTATGATGGACTTAGAATTCCTTGATTCACTTTAATCAACTCTATAATTCAAATGAAACTGATGATTGTCAGATCTCTAATATGGGCCTGATATGCAGTAATGTTATGCAAACTTTTAGTCAGCCTAAATCTTCTATTTTTAGAAGTAGGCTACATTTGCATACTTTTGAGAGGTTCATATATATTAGAAAATCAGTGTTTCATGCTGGGCTAAGAAGGCTATCAAGGCTTCCCCTTTCCCTCAGAGCGGTCCTCACCAAAAGAGTGCGTTTGGCTTATAACAACTGGCAAAGAGACTGTGCCAACATGCTATCCATATTGGCGGAGAAAAACATATAAAAAATGTGGGCAACACTAAATCAAGCAAACAGTAGACATCAAATGGATATGCAAATATCGGCAGTAGACGTACATCAGTGGGTAGTACACTTTGAACATCTGTACGCACCACCTTTAAGCCCTATGTTTCTAACTTCACTGCAATGGAATTTGGGATTTCTTTTGTACTTTGATCAGAATGAAATCACGCAATTAATTATGACTTCAAGTAATTTGCGTGCAGTTGGCCCTCATGGTATTTCAACTATGCAATAAAAAACATCCTGAAATTTGGTGTTCCATTCTCTTTAACATATTTTCTGCCATAAATCCACATCAAAAACTGCCAAAATCATGGACTGAAGCAATTACAGTTCCAGTTTACAAGAAGGGTGATCGTCAACTACCCATGAGCTATCGTCCAATTTCATTATTGGACGCTCCTGTTAAAAAATGTTTCTGAATCATTCTTAAAGAGCTTAATATGTGGGTTGAAGAAAAACGACTGAAAGACCCTTTACAGTCTGGATTTGTAAAAGGCATGGGCATGATTCCAAACATCATGGCCCTTTCGATGATTCAATCCCAACAAGTTGATAGTGGGTCTCCTCTATACCTAGGCTTTATTGACTTTAAAGCCGCTTTCGACTCAATAGACAGATCAATGCTATTGGCAAAACTTAGTCGACATCAATGTCCCCCATCATTAATAAACTTGGTGATGTTATTACATTCAAATACATCCATGCGTGTGAAATTGAACCTTGATTGCAAATTGTCCACTTCAATTCTCACGCATAGAGGGCTGAAGCAGGGCTGTGCCCTTGCTTCTTTTCTATTCAACTTATTTATTTTCGATCTTGGCCCTGCACTAATGAACTGTATTGCTGATCCACCTCGCATTGGCCGCCAAAAGATTCCGTATCTATTATACGCGGATGATTTGGTCCTGTTATCCCAAACACCTATTGTCCTTCAGAATATGTTAAAACAATTGGGAAACTATGCATTGGCAAATAATGTGATTATCAATACCACCAAATCACAAATTTTAGTGTGCAATAATAATACCTCCAAAAAATATCATCCCAGATGGATACTCCAACAGTGTGAACTTTCCGTAATTTCGAAATATAAGTACCTTGGAGTGTACATTGAACATAATAAAACAATAGGCATGTTGACTTGCGAAATGAAATGTAAATTAAATGCCTTGATATCACAATCTAATATAGTCTTGAGGAAATTCGGGAAGTTTTCACTAAAACATATTGTATCATTCTACAAGTCAAAGGTTATACCGTTTCTCTTGTATGGTGTAGAAGCCTTTGTTCCTCAGGACCGCAAATTTTGGGATAGTATGGAAGCAAAATACTGAAAAGCAGTGTTACAACTATCCCCTGGAACACCCTTGGCAATACTGCGGTTTGAACTAGGCTTAGTATCCTTGTACTCACAAGTCATATGGAAGCAGTGTGCCCTTTTGCGAAAATTATTAGAAGGGTTGGGGAAACCTACCCTCTTGAATGTTATAGCCCAGAATCTGCTTTCATCTAAAAACGGCCTTCCTAGTAAGTGGCGAAATTACACTTTAAATGTGGCAGCTGATGGCGCTGTCACTATTGATCTCCTTCTAACCAACCCGGATCGTGCAAAAATCAAAATCTATCAACATGATTGGGTCGGAAACATGGTGTTGTGTACTAAATTCAAAGATTTTAATGCTACTGCGTTTGGTACTAAAAAATATGGAGTTATTTCTGATTATTTGTTGAATCTCCATCACATTTGTTTCGTCAGAAGTTTTTTAGATTTAGACTGAATCAGTACGAAACAAAGGACATCTTGTTTAGAAGGAGACACATTCCCAGGGAGCCGAATTATTGTCGGTTCTGTCTAATCACTGATCAGAGAGAAACTTTACAACATCTTGTAATTGAGTGAATTGCGTTGAATGACATAAGGAAAAAATGCTTCGGAAAGAAATTAATTGTTCAGTGTCATCTAGATCATGATCAAATATGGAATTTATTGTTTTCAAACCGGAGAATAACAATACAGATTGCAATTGTGCAATGTTTGGATATGGTATTTCCCGATGTAATGTCTTAAACTGAAGAGTGTAAACGGTAGTTACTGCAGGATAAATGTCATGAGTAACTAGTCACACCAGACTTAAGATTTAAGTCATCTTGGATCATATATTGCAGCTGGCACATTTGGATAGAGGGAAAGTTGTCTGATTGAGTGACATTTGTATTTGACTTGTTGATAAATAATCAATTCTCTTTTACATACTGTCTTTATATTACACTTTTCATTTTGTTAACTTGCCAAATAATCTGCATTTTGAAGATGTATGTCTTTTTGAAATTTGTGGTTTTGTTTTTGTAATTTTGTGAATAATTATTTGAAAAGTTGATTTACCAACTGTAACAAATAAAAATAAAAAAAATGTGCCTGTTGCCAGTGGTATGGAAGATGTTGGGACAGGGCCTTGCAATAGTAATGGTCTTCTTGTTCTGGAAACCACAAATGGCACCAGTGAGGAAGAGGAGAGAGCTTCTCTATCCTCTGTGACAACATCTGGAGCAGAAATCATTTTTGATTTGAGAAAGGAGGAGCTGAAGCTGAAGGAAAATAACTCAATTATAACATTGCAAAGATGGAGTTTGATAAGGCTGAGAAAAAGAATGATCAAAAGTTCCAGCTTGAGTTGCCCAGACTACAATGGTCTTCAGGCTTCTCCAGAAGGTCTGGGAATGGTTCTGGGTCATTCTGTCGTCCAAGATTTGCTAAGGATCTGTTGCATGTCTATGATGCAAAGAATGGCATTATAGATTGGTTAATGGCCTTTGGTTTGCTGTATTGGAATATGCTTTTCAATTACAAGAGGTGAATGAGTCTGATGAAATTGTATGGTTGCTCAGCAGACTTCCACAGAATGGCTGCAGTGCTATTGTGGAGTTGTCGGAGCCTGAGAGAAAATACTTTGACAAATTAAAGCAGTCTCTGCTCTTAAAGTTTGTGAAGACCCCTGCCCAATACTTCAAGATGTTTAGATACTACAAGAAAAAAAGGAAATAATACTTGGGTGACATTTGTAAATGCCTCTTTGAAGTACGTGAGTGGCTGGATTCAATGTCATAAAGTAACCACGTTTGATGGCATGATGAATCTTGTTTTTTTAATTCTTTTTTTTTTATATACATGATTGATGGTTTCAACCGTTAACAACAGAGGGATAGAACCAGGTAATCATAAATGACATCTTGATTGCACTGATTTACCATGTTAGTTTCCAAAAAACAAAACCCTCGACCATTCTGCGTCAGTGAAGAGGGCTTCAAAGTATTTTTCCCATTCATTCCTAACTTTGACATCTCGAGAGAACAGCCCTGATAGAAGTAACTCAGAGATCCTGGAGACTGTGTGGCCACCCTCTGATATATCATATGTAAGATCTGCTGCCGAATTCGTGTCACCCAGTTCACAAAGATTTAGCCATCATCGTGTAATCGCGTGTACAATGGTGTGGTACAGTAAGTACTGACCTCGGTGTAAACCGTTGTGACTTTTTAGCTCTAGGAAGGGCACGAGTGAATGACCCTGAAGCAGATCTCAATTGTTGTAAGTCCACATGCTTCCCAGTGTGCACGAATCCCTAACCTATCTGGAGTTTATCTGGGACTACAGAGACCAAGGGGATTTGCGTAGAAGAATTGTCTGTTATTTGAAGTAACCTAAACGCTCTATTCCAAAGATGTATACCCAGTGTCACCAAAAGTGAACTTTGATAAGCTTGGGGCGGCTTAAGCCACAATAATTCCCAGAAATAATAGTGTTGAATTGTGGGCTGGAGCAGTGAGGTATCGAGAGTGGGTTAGTCTGTTAACCAGCCGACGACGAATTGTAGTTGCCCTACAAGGAAATACAATATGAATTGGGGTACTCTGATCCCACCCGCCTCATACTGTTTCTGGAGGGTACATAAGGCTAATCTGCATCTCTTATTTTGCGACAGGAACCCCCTACACAGTGCATCTAGCATTTTGAAAAAGCATTTAGGTATGTTGTATGGGACATTCACGAAATAGTGTAGTAACCTGGGGAGGGCAACCATCTTTAGCAGCGCAACCCTGCCCATCAATGAAAGAGGTAATAATGTCCAAAATTGGATGGATCTCCTGATGCCCTCCAAAGCCTTCAATGTGTTGTGTATGTGTTCCACTGCAGGGTCACAATATATGTGTACACCCAAATATCTGAAAGTGTCAATCTTCCATTGAAGCTCCAAAATTGTCAGTTCATCGCTTCGCATCCTGGCTAATCCAGCTAACGGGAACAAACATGATTTCTCTTTGCTAACCACAATTACTAAGAGTTCTGCAAATCTGTTTAGGCCATCTAATATGAGTTACAGGTTGTCCTCAGGGTTTTGCGTATATAGAATAGTGTATCGTCTGCATACAAGGATATTAGATGGCGTGACCCTCTAAGTTCTCAGGATTCTGAAAAGTGTCAGCCGGTTTTAACTCTAGCTACTGGTTTAGTGTATATTAGGTGTACCCAGCGTATGTAGTGCTTACCTGTACCAAACCGCCTAAGTGTGGCGAATAGCCACTCCCATCTAATCGAGTCGAACGCCTTAATGACGTCTAAAACTGCTACTGCGCAATCTATTTCTTGGAACTTAGTGCTATCAATGATGTGATGTAGGCGCCTTAAGTTCCAGGATACGTTCCTGCCGGGCACATAACCTGTCTTATCAGAGTGTATTAGGATAGTGATTACCTTTTTGAGTTTGTTGGCTAGAAATGCTGCGAGTATTTTACTATCTTTGTTTAGCATGAATAAGGTTCTGTAGAAGCCACAATCCATTGGAGGCTTGTTAGTTTTAGGAAGTTGAATTATTACTGATTCTCGTAAGATGGGGGTAAAATACCAAGTTCAAATGTTTCATTGAACATTTCCAGGAGAGGTGGGGCGAGATCAGCAGCAAATTCTTTATGAAACTCGCTGTGCAGGCTGTCTGAACCGGGGGTTTTGCCAGTGAGTAACGAGCGTATTGTGTCCAGCAGTTCCTCTAGGGTTATAGGGGCATCCAGGCTGTCAGATGTTACACTGTCCAAACGAGGAAGATTAATTTGGTCTAGTGGAGCTTCTATCTCCATGTGCGGGATCGTAGTGTCTGCTCGGTACACAGAGCTATAGAATTTGAAGAAGACAGTGTTGATCTCAATTTGTGTGTTGCAGGCTCTGGTCATTTTTAATGGAGCATATCAATTCTCTTTTAATGTACCTTGTATACAGCCATGCCAGGAGGCTTCCAGGCTTGTCTCCTTCTGTGTGCTGTCTCTCTATGTATTTAGAATATGCGTTGAGTAATGTGACTGTGTATAGTGCTCATGTGTATAAACTCTGCTTTTATACTTATGAAATTTTAAAATAATTAAATGTTACTGTTAATTGCTGTGTTGATTGTGTTAGGCTTGTGTTTGGCTTGCTACTTTTATTGATTTACCTGCAACTCTGTCTTCGTTTACAGAAGCTGCTTAGTCTTTCTCCCTCTTCTTAGCATATTGCGCTAGACGCTGAAACTACATTTGCCATCTACTTTGTAGTTTCGTGTTCCTCTTATTTTGCAACAAGGTGCGTGAGAGCCGGCGCCTGAGGGAGGCCGGTTTGTGTTGGTCCATGTTTGATCCGCCTTCCTGCCTTGCTGGGGGCCTTTGCAGTCCTGGGCCTTCCCCTATCCTGAATAAGATGGCAATTTAACACAAGG
Source organism: Ambystoma mexicanum (assembly GCF_040938575.1). Classification (NCBI taxonomy): domain Eukaryota; kingdom Metazoa; phylum Chordata; class Amphibia; order Caudata; family Ambystomatidae; genus Ambystoma; species Ambystoma mexicanum. The sequence goes on from NC_090930.1 coordinate 1,115,740,654, forward strand.
AGAAAAACAGCGAGACCAGAGAGGGCCGCAAGGAGGGAAGTACCCATGTCCTCTAAAGACTGTTACTTTCATGAGCTTTAGAAAGTAAGAAACCGAAGACCAGGAATTAAGACTGATCAAACCTACACAGTGTGTCGGAGGTACCAGGAACTCTCCTGCATCGATAACCCAGGCGGGGTGGAGCGATTGCCGCTGTGGTACTGTCCTTGGCTCCTACAACAAAGCGATGGCAAAAAAGACAGCAGAGCCGGTGAGACTGATAGCAGAGCGGCTTGTGTTTTGAACCAGAGCTGCAAGCGGCAACTTTGTATAATGAGAACAGTGTGTGAGGCGTTTGTGATGAGCGACAAAGATATAATTAGAACCAAAGGAGTAATTGAACTTTACATTTGAACTTTGGGAGGCCAACAAAAGATACCATACACAGAGTGGTCCGGCGCCATGTGGGCGCTCTTTCGAAAGTCTCTGTCAGGTATCCAACGGATGCTGAGTGTGAAAAAAAGAAATATTGAAATCGAAGTGGTCATGCAAAAGGTCAAGCTAAGCCCTGTACACATTCGAAAGTCTTTGATAGTTTAAGGTACATCACAATTGGTCTGAGCTTTGCTGAGGGAGACTAACTGACCCAAAGAAAGTGATCTGAGCCCAGCTGAGGGGTATCCGAGGTTAACAGTGCAACACCTGAGAACGATTTCTCTGAACATTGTTTAAAAAGGCATCTCAGCCCGAAAAGAGTGGGAATCCAACTTGGAACTTGTGAAAAGGCTATGGGCCTGGCTGAGGGGGATCCAGGGTGAACACCCAACTTGAATACATGTGAAATGAAAAGAATGTTTACATATTGTTTTTGCACAGCAGGCCCTTTTGAGTCTAGAGACTTGCAAGGAGTAAGGAGGCTTCAACCCGGAAGGTCCTAAACTGCGAAGATTGAACTGTAACCTTGTGCCGCAGAAACCAGAGAGTGCGCTATTCTCGTGTGAACCACCTTGCCCTGCGCTGAAAACGTGGGGAAGTGAGGCCAACAGCCCAATAATTCTGACTTATCATTTTGTGAACACTTCTTTCATATTCATGATCTTTGCCCCCCATTATTTGTAAATTTGTAGTAAGGATTGGCAGTAGATTTTTTAGTATAGGCCCTTTTAATTTGACAAGACTCCACTAGGATTGCATTATTATTATTTGATGGTCGTAGCTTGCTCCCATCTGTAGATTTAGGTTTAGGTAGGCGTTTATCTCACTCTTGTGAAAGTTCAATAAACACCCTAGAACTATGGTCACTTGTGTCTGTCTTACTGTTTTTTGTTGATACCATGCCTTCCTTACAGAGACCAAAGTCCACACGAGACAATCATAGGAGGTTGGTGGTCCCTCATAGTCCTACGTCCCATCCCCTTTCCTCCATACTGCATAGGTGTCCCTGGCTAGGGACGGGAGACGGAACCTTTTTCACCAGCAAAAACCTTCTTCCCCTTTAAATTTAGAGGCGTGCGGCGGCGCGGCCCTGGGAGCATGCACGCCCCTGACTCTGCCCACTGGCGCCACACAGTCCCCTTTTCTGCATCGACGGCAACGGGCCGATTTCACCAGCGCTCCTGGGTTTGGCTTCAGCCTTGTAATACCATGTGCTCTTCCCCGGATACTTTCTTCTTATCAATCTGGTACTTGGCCCTCTGGCGCCATGTTCCTCCCCGGCGCATGTCGACATCAGCGGGCTTCAGCAGGTGTCCAGTCTGCGAAGGGCTGTTCCCTACGTCCGACCCCCATGCTCTTTGCCTCCGCTGCCTTGGACCCGATCACAGCTGGGAGGGTTGTACCGCGTGCAATGCGCTTACACCGCACGCTCAGAAGAACAGCTTAGCTCGGTGGAGGGAGCTCTTTGAGAAGTCGCCGCCAGAGGACTTGAAGGACTTCGTCGGACACAAGTCAAGGCCCAAGGTAGGGCTGCTTTTTTCCATTGCACCCGCAAGGGCGACTCCTTCCCAAGGAAACGCCTGAGCGGGAGGAACCTTTCAGGTTCTCGCACCAGCACCGGTACCAAGGCTGTTTCAGATACCGGCTGCCAGGCCCAGGGGTCATTAGATCCTTCCGGGGACAACGATGAGGGACCACAAGGTTCTTTTACCAGGTGTATACCCGAGGGGCTATGCACTAGTACCGGCCAGATGTCCAAGGGTGCGCCTGCACGCAGCACTACCGGCGATACTGCTGAGGGCAATACGCCTACCAGGCCCCGTCCAGAGGTGCAGGGTAGGTCTCATGATCCACCGCCAAGAGTCCTGGAGGAGGCCAGGCCCAGTGAGCCAAGCACCACAACTTTGGCACGCAGCTCGACAAGATGGCCACCATGCCAGACAAAATGTCCGCTCGCCCGATACCGCCCCTTGGTGCATAGCAGGTGGGAGAATGAGTTACAAGGTGGGAGTGGTGTCAACCAGGTACGTGGCCTACAGTTTATCCATCGGCATCGCAGGGCAGCTTTACCCTGCAACCGGCTAGACAGAGTACACACCGTCAACATCACCTGCCACCCAACTGGCCTGTGAGGACAGGTTCTTTGAAAAGTCCCTCACTCTTATGAGATCTCCTCCGATGGGGGCCATCCTTTGCGATGTGATCAGGGACATGCTCCCTCCGGCCCCTCCACCTGCGCCTATAGTCATTCCTCCTATGGCTCCAGCGCCGCAGGCCTCTGTGCAGCCCCTGCTGCTTTTGCCGGCTCCTTCGATTCCGGCTCCCCTGCCTCCCACAGTTCAGGCGGTTCCAGACCAGCCTCCGCAGCATCCACTAGCTCCAGTCTCCGCACCACAGCCCTCGGTGCCCAGCACCTTTCCACCCGAGGAAGAGGACCCTGACACGCCGTCTTCAGTCAAGGCCTTCCATGAACGGCTCTCAGGTTTGACAGAGTATTTGGGGCTTCCTTAACCCGAAGTTGAACAAACAGAGGCGGAGGTTCTGGCCAAGGTCCTCACTCTACGCTTCACGGCTAGAACGGGGATCTAGATGCAGAAGGATGTCATCGCCTTGGCCAAAAAGGGGTGGCGTCAACCCCATTCAGCACAGCCTGTTAATCGGAGCCTCGACTCCAAGTATAGGCAATTGGAGGGTGATCCACTCTTGCTGTCGGCACACCCTGAACCGCACTCTTCGGCGATCGCTGCACCGTCACTCTACTCCAAGCCTCAGTCGTCCTCGGGCACCTCGTCCTCAGCAATTCTAGGCCAGGAGGAGAAGATCTTGGAGGCTTAGGGAGAGCAGGTTTATTCAAACGCCTCGCTGCACCTTCATCAATCCAATGCGGATGTAATGCTGTCAGCCGTTAACCAGAGGCTTTGACGGGAAGTTCTTCCTTCCAGAACTTCCTGTGCAGAGCCAGGTATGTTTCAAAGCCGGGCTGGCAGTGGCTAAATTGGTGGTGCAGGACATCATGGAGTCCACCGTGGCCCACATTGACACCTCAGGACGGACCATCTGCATCGCCACGGACATGAGAAGGACTGCTTGGCTTCAGGCTACCAAATTCAACCCAGACGTCCAGGAACGCATATTGGACCTTCTATTTGAGGGTGGCGACCTCTTTCACTCCACCACCGATGAGAAGCTAGATAAAAAGGAAAACAGTTCCCAAACTGCAAAGTCTTTGTCCTTACGAAGGCCATGCCCAAGGCGTACACCCAGTCGCATCAACGATCCGATTAGGGGCAGGCTTTCAGAAGGTTCCAGGGCTTCCAAGAACGGAGGTCGAGACGGCCAGACCATTCTCAGAGTCCGCATCGGCGCAAGCAACAAAAGGGTCAGCGGGGGCAAGGACTTCTTTCAGTCCCCATCCTCCGCACCAGCCTCAGAGGAAAGAAGGCATGATGCTACCCTTCACGTCCACGTGTATCCGGTGGGGGCAGGCTTGCTCTTCACGCACAATTTTGGCGTCGGAGGTTTACGGACCTCTGGATCCTATCAGTGGTGTCCACAGGATACCGTCTACCGATTTATTTATTTATTCGCATTTGTTGAGCGCACAGAAGCAGCCCTGAGGCATCGTGGTGCTGGTTACAGCAATAGAGGGATTTAGTTACAACACAGAGACAAAAACATAAACAGGTTTAAGAAAAACATTAGCATTGTGTAAATGTTTGGCTGTGGGTGGTGGTGGTTTAGTTAAAGAGACGTTTTGAGTTTTTTTCTGAAGGCTATGAGTGAGCTTTCTGCTCTTAGAGCATGAGGGAGATTGTTCCAGAGTCTAGGTGCTATGTAGGGGAATCCTCGTCCTCCCGCTGTAGTCTTGTTGATACGTGGTACAGTGAGTTGGTTGGCATAGCATAGTCTGGTGGGTTTGGATGAGGCCGGTCTGTGGAGAGTGTCTGAAAGATATGACAGTGCAGTGTGATGGATGCATTGGTGGGTAGTAGTCAGAACCTTGAAAGTGATAAGTTCTTTGACAGGGAGCCTGTGAACAGATTGTCTTACTTGTGAGATGTGGTCCCTTTTAGAGATGCTTAAGGCTGCTCTCAGAGCATTATTTTGAGTGATCTGAAGTTTGTTTAGGTTTTTTCCAGAGGTGCCAGCTAGGAGAGCGTTACAATAGTCGAGTTTAGCGCCTATGGTAGCTATAGCTATTGATAGACAGTTTTCTTTGGTTAGGAATGGTTTGATGGCGTTGATGAATTTGGTGCTTAGTGCGGACGCGGAGACAATGGCACTAACCCGTTTATTCATGGACAGAGTTGCATCAACCCCTAGCGTTTTCACAGAAGATAGGACTGGGATGGTGCAGTTGTCAATGTTAAAATTGACATAGAGACTATCTAGCTTGGCAAGTGTGGACTTTCGGCCGAGAATCAGGATATCAGTCTTATCCCCGTTAAGACATAGGCCATTAATGGCCATCCAGGCTTGAATAGTGGTGTATATATGTTTTAGAGCCAGGGCGTCTGTGTGGTATGAGCCTGTTAAGGGGAGGAGCACTTGGGTGTAGTCTGCGTAGTTGGTGTATGCAATCCGAAGTGCATCCAGTTTATCGAAAAGAGGCTTTGTAAAGAGGTTATACAGTGTAGGTGCTGTACAAGATCCCTGTGGGACACCGCAGTGTATTATGGATGGTATTGCGTTGGATGTGTTCGAGAAGACTTTCATGGCACTGCCTTCTAGAAAGGATGTTATCCATGAAGTAGCTTGGTCTGAGAAATGTGCTGAATGAGAGAGGTTTGCAGTGAGAGTTTTGTGGTCCACTAGGTCCAACACTGCTGAGAGGTCAAGGAGGAGGAGGAGGGTGGGTTTACCTGTGTCCAGTATCTTCGTTATTTGTTTTTTTAGGTCCAGCAGAGCAGTCTCTGCTTCACTCCCTCAGATTGGGACAGCAACTCTGTTGGCGGAAGTTATGTCGCTCGTCGGGAGCCATGCAGTGGAAGAAGTCCCAGTCTCCCAGTGAGGTTTGGGCTTCTACTCGAGAATTTTCGCCCTACAAAAGAAGAACCAGGCTGGCCGAAGAGTTGTTTTGGACCTCTCCACCCTCAACCTCTCACTCTCTCTTCAAAAATTCAAGATGGTTACGCCAGCACTCATTGCGGAGACACTGTGCAGCTGCCATTTCCAATACAAGGTTCTACCCTTGGGCCTCAACTCAGCCCTCAGGGTATTTACCAAACTGATGAATGCAGTGGTGGCCCTCCTCAGGGCCCAGGGCAACCACGTCTACCTGTACCTGGATGACTGGCTCATCAGGGCGAAATCTCCAGAAGCAGTTCACCACGCTTCCTCCGCCATTATGATCACACTCCACGAGTTGGGATTTTCTATCAACCTCAAGAAGTCTCAGCTGCAGCCTACACAGAGCCTCACCTGTCTGGGCCTCATATGGGACACAAGCTCCAAGAGAGTTTTTCCCTCGGAGGACAAGATCATGGCCATCAAGAAGGCTGCAAGTCTCTTCCTCTGCAGAGAGGCAACCTCAGCCTTGTGGTACCAGCACTTGTTGGGTATCATGGCATCGGTCCTACTGGCCGTACCCCACACCAGACTCAAAATGAGGATATTACAGCTGCACTTCACAGGGGCTCCCAAGCAGATCAGTCAGCATTCCTCTTTCTCTCCACCTGGACCTCACCTGGTGGTCCAGGGACTGCAATCTGTGGATGGGCAAGCCCTTGTGCCAGGCAGCCCCTCAGGTCACCATCACCATGGATTCCTCTCTGGAAGGCTGGGGGGCTACGCTGGACAACCACAGTGTCCATGGAGTCTGGTCCCTTCAGGAGCAGGAGTCTCATATCAGCTGGCTGGAGCTGAAAGCTATCCGGCTAGCTCTCAAAGATTTCCTTCCGCTCATTGGGGGCAAGGTTGTCCTCATCCAGACAACTCCACCAGCATGTATTATGTGATCAAGCAGGGAGTCCAACCTCGAAGCAGACAGGCTGGATGCAGACAATTATGAATGGCAATTGAACAATCAGGTCCTGCTGGGGATCTTCAGCAGGGGGGGCATCCTCAGGTGGATCTTTTTGCCACCTGGCTCAGCAGGAAGGGCCAGCAGTTTGTGTCTTGTCAGGGACAAGGCCCCGGCTCCCTGAGCGACGTGTTCCAGATACAGTGGAACAGCATATGCATTTCCTCCCACTTCCCTGGTCCACAGGGTGATCTGCAAGATAAGAGAATCATGTCACCTCCGCGTCATTCTGATAGCTCTGTGGTGGCCGGCGAGACCATGGTTCTCAGAGCTTCTTAACCTCTCGGACAGGCCACCCATTCACCTGCCGCTGGGCCCAGCTCACCACCTCTCGCAGCAGAGGGGCGGGGTTATCCACCCCGCTCCACAGAAATTAGCCCTCGCAGTGTGGTTCCTGAACAGGTCACACTGAAACATCTGAGCCTGTCACAGGCTAACCTAGATATCATTTAGGGCGCTAGGAGCAAGGCTACTAGGAGCCGGTATAAGAGCAAATGGACTAGGTTCTGACACTGGGCAGGCCCTAAGGAGATTGACCCCCTTACTTGCACTTTGGATGATGTGCTCTCCTTCTCGGCACACCTCGCTCACTCAGTGGTGCAGATAGACACATGTCACACCTACTTGGCAGCCATAGGTGCCTACAGGAATTCTGAGGAGGAGGTCTTCTCCTCCAACCCAGTGGTTAAACGACATTTGGCGGGCCCCACTAGGCTCTACCTTCTCGTTAGCCATCCCCGATGACTACACCATCCTCCGAGCGGATAGAACTGAATCTTGAGGCGGTGACCTGGCCGTAATCGCCAAAACACGCCTAAACATTACACTTGACTCCTCTACCCACCTCCCATCATGTGAATCACTCACAGCTAAATTGCCTACTGCCAACTCCCAAACGATAACCATTCACTTACTTTACAGACCTCCTGGATCCTTCGAGGAAGACCTCACCAATAACCTTAAAAACACCTCCCGGATCCTCCTCTTAGGGGACTTCAACCTAGGCTTTAAAGACCCCAAAGATCACCAGGCTACCCTCATCAATAATACTCTGTCTGAACTAGGCTTTGCCCAAAAAGTAACTGGCCCCACCCATAACAAAGGGAGAACCCTCCACTGGGTAGCAGATTACAACTGCGCGGCCTCTATCACCAATAACTCCCCTCAACCATGGTCTGACCACCATCTCATCTCCTTCACCCTCAAAGCTTCGAGCCCCATTACCAATAATGTGCTAGCCTCAGCCATCCCCACAAGAAGTAAGAAAAATATAACAGTGGAAAAACGGATCCCTCTCATCCTCCCGACGCTGAACCAACTCCATGCTACCTCCAACCCCCAAGACCTTGTAGAAACCTACAACAAAACCATGCGCACAGCCCTAGACTCCATTGCACCACTAAAACTAAGAAAATGTAAACCAAAAAAGCACCTCAACCAATGGTTCTCTAGCCATCTTAAAGCTCTTAGATTAGAAAAACGTAAAAAAGAACAAGCCTGGAGACAATCTCCCACAGACCTTAACAAGTAATTGCTCAATAAAATAACGTCCAACTACAAAAAAGAAATCATAGCTGCTAAACAAGAGTCCTACGACCAGAGAATTGCACAATCCAAATCCAGTACCAAAGAGTTGTTCACGATCATCAAAGAACTGGAAACACCTGTAATAACTCCAGACGCTTTTCTGAAGGACAAACAGTGGTGCACTAGTGTCCAAAATGCCCTAAACAATAAAGTCACAGGCCTACAAACTAAAATTAAAAATAAAAAAGAATCCATAGCTAAACCAACCAACCCCACTAATGCTGCCCCTCACCCCACACCCCAGCACCCCCAACTAAACCCCTCTTGCTTCAGCTTTTCCAAAGTCACCACTCTTGAAGTGGAAAAATTCATTCTCAGTCTAAAACCATCTAACTGTCAGGGTGACCTCTGCCCCCCACAAATCATCAAAGATGTGGCAAGAGACCTCTCGCCATTCATTACCAAACTCATTAAAGCTTCCTTCTCCTCCGGCACCGTCCCTAGCAACCTTAAACAGTCCTGGGTCCTCCCCCTCCTCAAAAAGCCCTCTATTGATCCCACCATTCCCACTAATTACAGACCCATTACCACCGTCCCATTCCTGCTCAAGATACTAGACAAGACAGCCTACCAACAAATTCAAAAATACCTTGAAACAAACCATCTCCTGGGTATTCGGCAATCAGGCTTTAGACCCCAACACGGGACAGAAACTGCCCTTATCGACCTGAAGGCTCAAATTGATACCCTCAGAGACAACGGGAAAACTGCCCTGTTACTCCTCCTAGACCTCTCCGCAGCATTCGATCTAGTCGATCACAAAATTCTGTGCAATCACTTGGATTCAGCGGCCCACTTCTCCCAAGAAGCCATCGGCTAGATCGAGTCATTCCTAAGCAATAGGTCCATGCGCGTCTTCTCTACAACCGCTGCCGCCGACCCTATCCCCATCACATGTGGAGTCCCCCAAGGTTCATGTGTCTCCCCTACACTCTACAACGTGTTCACTAAGCCCCTGTTTGATGATCTAGACGATCTGGGTATCACCTACACTAATTATGCCGATGATACCCAGATTCTCATCCCGTTGACGGGAGATTACAACCATGATTTGGCCTTGGTGAACAGGGTGTACCTCATCATCCAGGCATGGATGGCCTCGCACAGTCTATGCCTGAATGATGACAAGACGGAACTCATCATCCTTGGCTCCACCTCAAACCTAACCAAACTGGACCACAACTACACCAGCTTCATTATAGACGGGAACCCGATCAAGGTAGCAAAAGAAGTGAAAACCTTAGGAATATACATTGACTCCTCCCTCTCCTTGCATAAACAGGTTAGCTCCTTGTCATCCTCTACGGCCTACACATGTAAGCTTATAAGAGCAGCCAAACCCTTCTTATCAACCCAAAGCTGCATTACACTAGCTAGAGCCCTGGTATTAACAAAACGGGACTACTGCAAGGCCCTATACGTAGGAGCCAGTAGGCAAGTTACCAACAAAATACAGACGCTACAAAACAACGCTCTTAGAGCCGCGCTTAGCATCCCCAACAGAGAACACATTTCTAACATTGGGAGACCCCATAATTGGCTCAACACTACAGATAAAATCATGCTCAAAGTAGCTTCACTGACACACAAATGCCTCAACAACGCTGCCCCACGCTACCTAGTCGATAGAATAAACAAATACACTTCTAACAGACCCACCAGAACCTCCAATGCAAATCTGCTCAGAGTTCCAAGGTTCAAACGCACCAAAATGGGCGGCAACAGCTTCCGGGTGAAATCAGCCCAACATTGGAACTCCCTACCACCCCCTCTAAGGACACCCCAAACATACACACACTTTAGACTCAACTACATCCACTGGATAAAGAACAGCGACCACTAATATCATCCATCCATCCTTACCGCTGTAAACTATGTAAATATATATACCTGTAAATATATATACTTGTAAATCTGTAAACTCTTGCCTTTATAGTTCCCACCTTCCATTGTCCTATTCTAATTTTTGTACTGCATTGTAACCTGTAACTAAGCTGTGAATAACCTTGCTGCTCACGCGCCCTCATACCTTTTGGTCTGGTGCGCAATACAAATGAATAAACTAAACTAAACTAAACTACCCGCCCATCAAGAAACATCTCAATGTAGTGTTGGGCGCCATGGCGCACAAACCTTTCGAACCAATGGCATCCGCGGACATCAGAATGTGTTAGGGAGAATTCTCTCTTTAGGCTGAATTTAGTGACACCCCACGATAGACTCCATACCCTGGGACTGACTACTGTCTCCCAGGGTATGTAAAGTCACCATTGGCTTTACTAGTCCCAAATTATTAACAGAAACCAGTACAAACCATCATATTGTGGACGTACTGGTCGGGGCAATTCGATTGCCCCGGGGTCTGTTAGTCGAAGGGGCACGTCTCCGTCCCCCCTGATCGAGTTTTGGCTGGTGGCAGTGGAAACTACTTTTTATATTCGACCGCAAATATTTCCCTATGGGATTTTCCCATTGTTCGAGGCTACCAACTTTAATTATTTAATTCTCATAGCCTCAAACATACCGCCGGTTTATTTAATTAATATTAATTCTCCGGTTGGTATTTTTTGCCAAGACTCGATTCTAAAATGGCGTTTGTGTTCTCTTCTGTGACTCCAACCCAAGTCGAGCCCTTTGTTCCACTTTTTGGCGGGCTTCTCCACAGAAGCCTCCAAAGGTGGTGCCACTCTGTCTGGGTACCACAGGGGGTGTAGGAGGGGGTTTAGGCACCCTGGACTGAGTTACCTTGGTAACTCAAGTCGCACTCTTGTGTGATTGGCCCAAGTGGTGAGCCGGCCGGCTCCCCACTTAGCATGTTTGATTGACAGCGAGGCTGAGTGAATGGGGGTTTTCTGCATAAAAGCAGGGCTTTGGGGACTGGAACTTCAGAAGCCGCCACAGGACCTGAGAATCCGACGAGGGAGAAGCTGAGCCGACCTACCACGACGACACCACCGGTGGAGCCCTGCGGAACCGACTCACCACTTCCCGACGACAGAGAAGATCTCCCGGCTGGAGAGGCTTCTTCCCCTGACTGGTGGGCACAACCAGTTTACCTTTCTTTCTTCGCACCCCAGCCCGGTTTGTGGTCGAACTACCCGCGCCAAGCACCCCGGCAGCCGGATAGCCACTCACCACTGAACTTCGAATCAACGGACCGCTCCTTGTACCTGAGAAACTCCGCGGCTGGTTTCTTCCCTGGCAGTGCAACGGACTCCTGTCTTCCTCCACGATGAGATCCTCTCTTCCCCCGGACGAAGCACCGACTTGCATCCGCTGCCAGGAACAACTGCCCCCGTTCGAGAGTTCTCACCACTTTAAGGTACCGTGTCCGCCAGGCCTTCCTTTCTAAAGATTGCAGCAAGGTAATAATAACTCCTTAACCTTCTGGACTGGGCTGGCCGCGTTGACCCTCTAACTGGTCCCTTTCTTTGATCCAACTCCTTTTTCATTACAAGACTTTTGTGCACTGCAACCGTGTGGCCTTGGACACATTTCGTCTCGATCCTCTTAAAGCGGATCCGGCCTACTGACTCTGAATTCACAGTTTTACTTTGCCTTCCCCTCCTGTTCTGTTCTTGTAAAAGTGTTGGGATCTGTTTCATGTTGTTCTCTGCTTTTCTCTCCCTTTTTACAAAACTAATTATTAGAGTGACATCTACGTTAAGCGCTCACCGCTGTCTGAAAATAAGTGGGGCTTTACTTAAGACTTGTCTAAAATTCTTTTAAGGGAGTGTATATCTTTTAGTGACCGTGTTTTTGAATTGCTTACTATTAGTGCCTGTGTGTTTTTCTAGATGTGGTTTTAAATAAATAATTATATCTCTTTTTCACCAAGCCCTGGTCAGTGTTTACTTGTTCTATTTTGTGCTCTTGACCTATTGTGAATACTCTGTATATTGCCTAACTCTTCTTGAGGGAAGTCTGACTGCTCAGCCACAGCTACCAAGTGAATCTGTGTGGTACAGACTGCTACCAAGTGGGTTTACTGCCAAACACCTGTAGTCCTAAATCTTTTGCAGTGGTCCCAGAGGGAACTGCACAGGTTTCTGCCTAACATACTGGTCACCATTAAAACAGCTGTGTTGGTGGGTCTCACCTCGGCTCGAAGAGTCAGCGAGATCCAGGCACTGGTGGCATCAGAACCCTATGCTGCTTTTCTCAAAGATAAGGTGGCCTGAGAACACACCCAGCTTTTCTACCTAAAGTAGTCTCCTCTTTCCATCTGAATGAGGAAGATGGTGTTACCTATGTTTTTTGCAGATCCTAAGGACGATGTTCACAGGGTCTTGCACTGTCTGGATGTCAGACATGCCCTGAAATTCTATCTGGACAGGACTAAGAGCTTTCGCAAGTCGAACACTCTATTTGTCACCCTCGGGGGGGGGGGAGGGGCAAGGCCCGGGTATCAGGCATCGAAGGCCTCTATACCAAGGTGGATGGTTTCGGCCATTAAGGAGGCCTATAAGGGGCAGCACAAGCCACTTCCAGCTAACATGCATGCCCACGCTGTCAGAGCCAAGGCCATGGCTGTTGCATTCCAGAGACAGGTTCCGTGGCAGGTCATCAACAGGGCGGCCACATGGGCCACCCCTTCGGCTTTCTGTAAGCACTACTGTTTGGCCGCCGGCTCTAAGTCAGACGTGGCTTTTCGGACAGGCGATTCTAAGGAACTTGTTTTCTTAAGGAGAGTCACCTCTCCACTCTGGGGCTACATTCAGTTGTAATTGCCCATGCAGTATGGTGGAAAGGGGACGGCACGTAGGAGTAATTAATAGTTACTCACTGTAGTGACTAACGTACTCCTAGTCCATAGTCCCCTTTCCTCCACTGTTGGTGCCAGGAATTTTACAAAGAAGAGCAGCAAACTGATGACACAAAGACGACCTTTCAAGGTGACCAGCATAGACTCCAGTGTTGTGAAGGTGAAGCCCCGCTCCTCTGTCTTGATCTCAAGAAAGCCTTTGTTGGTACTTCGATCCCTGGACTGGTGGGAACAACCAATCCTGATCCCTGCTCGAGGATCCGTGCCTGCTGAACCTTAAGAAGTGCCCCGGGACCAACCAGTGGACTGACCGGCTCTCTTCTTAACTCACTGCAGGCACCTTATTTCTGAGCAGAGCCTTGCAACTTTACATATCTTCAGCTTGTGCCACAAGTCGCGTGCTCTTGCATTTCAGCTATCTCACTCCTAGGGAAGCTGTGCTGGGGCTGCTCCTGTGTCACTGCTGTACAATCGCCTGTTGCCGCCTGACCATGGTTACCTTTGTTGGATCTTGTCTCCTTCGTATCCCTGAAGTGTCCCGAGGACGTCTGACACAGAGCTCTTCACTTTCCTTCATTTTGGTCTTCAACTGGAAATTGTCCAGAACCTATTCCTGCTCAACACACCTAACCAAAACGAAATCTATTGAAACAAAGTATCTCTTCTATATAGGTGAGACTTGTATAGGAACAAGATCTGAAGCACAAGAATGGAAACCCCAACCATGGAATTCGGAGAACAGAGCTGATGTGGTGGGGGTGGGGGTTTAAATCTAATTTGCTGTTGCTTTCTTCCCCTGTCTCCCATAGTGTTTCTTGGGTTTAAAGCCCTGACCCTAACCTTACCCTGACCTGACCTTTGGTGGTGGAACCCAGGTTAAGGATCCCTCCTTAGGCCTATCCTAGCGTGTTGGATTGAGTTGAGTACTTAACTGAACTTTACTGAACTTCTTAATCACCACCATAGCCCACTGTATTCTTTCTTTATAAACGTACCTGAAGACGTTATAGTTTGGAGCTGGTCACTTTTGGGCACAAGGCACCAAACCATTTTAGGGTTGGACTTTACAAGATTAAGGGAAGCTGCTTTGGTTTTGATTCTAATGAATTCTGCCTATTTCCTTTGCATCTGACCACACTCCTGTATTGCACTGGTAATTGATTCATATGCAATTCTAATTCTCCTAATGGTGAATGTGTATATATGTTTTATAAGGATTTGTATGAAAATACTTACCTGTGATGTTTCTATGCTTAGTGTGCAAATTAAAGTCCTAATAACTAATTGTACTTTTATATAGTTATATAGCGAGCATCCAGAGGGGCAAAGACTGCTCTTCAGAACACCCATGAAGAACTGCTCGCCTCTCTGGACTCCTCCCAGCTGTTCTTATACTCCTCGATCTCTGCTCTGCCTTTGACACAGTCAACCATTCCATCCTCAAATAAAGGCTCCATGATACCCTTGGCATCTCGGAACAGGCACTAGACTCGCTGACCTCTTTCCTCACTAACGGCTCTACCCAAGTCATCCTTGGCTCCTTCTCCTCTCCACCTATGGGGTCCCAACGGGCACTATACGCTTCCCCCTGGCTCTGTAACATCTACCTTGCTCTCCTTGCATGCCTCCTTCTCCTCCAAATTCCAGTGTTAAGCAGACGAGACACAGCTCTTTTTCAAACTCCCTGCTGACTCTCTTGCACTCTCCATCAGCCTATCTGCCATCCAGTCCTGGTGCACCTCCAACGATCTCTGCATCAACACCTGTAAAACTCAGATCCTTCCCATCGGGAACCCTGCTCCTTTTTTCTTCCCCTCACTCTGGCCTTCCTCCTTGGGCTCTCCCTCTGCGCCTTCAACTGAAGCCAGAAAACTTGTAGTCATCTCCGATTCCTCTCTCTCCTTCCTCCCTCACACACAGAACATTGCCAAGAAGTCCCAATTTTAGCTCTTCCTACTCAAAGGAATTTTCCCTTTTCTCACTTTCCCTAAGAGGCTCAATGTGACCCAAGCCCTGGTTCTCTCTAGGCTTGACTACCAAGGCTGTCTCGGCCCGGGGACCACACTATCTTCTATCTAGACCACCACGTTCCTCTGGCACCAACTCTTTGTGTGTAAAGCGTTTTGCTAAACAGAGAGTAGGTGGTCATTCACTTTCTTCAGCGGGCTCTCTCCTATGGATAGCCTCCCCCTCCTTCTGCACCTTGAGCAGGATCTTGTCAAATTCGGGAAGCTCCTTAAGACTTAACTCTTTTCCTCCTGCTTCCCTTCTTCCCTGCTCTGCTAATCCCACAGTTGCAGCGATTGGTGTCCTGGGCCGGTATGCATTCTCGGGCTCCCTGACCTCCCACACCAATTCTGCCCAGCTTCTGTTATCCACAGCACTTGCATCCGGGCGCCCTCTGCCCTAGAGATCACACTTTCTCCTCCCGCGGCCCGGTCCATTTAGCACTCAACATTCCTAGTACTTATTCTGTGGCTCACCCATGAGCTCTGACACCCCAGCACTTACCCCCACTTCCTTGCTGCACTTGCACGTTCTGAATACTTACAATGCATAGTAGGTTTGTCCCTTCTTCCTTTTTCTCCTCTCAGCTCTTACATATTGTGTTTTTAATGTATTTCCCACCCCTGCTCCCTCCCTGCCATGTGGGTGCATTGAAAAAGTATTTTTTATTTTATAAGTGCCTAACAAGCAAACAATACAATAAATGTTTACTGACTAAATGGAATTCATGTGTTATTCTGTATGGACTCATTGTAGCCCTAGACCACACTCGCACTTTTCCTGTGACAAAGCCTTGACTTGCTCACCTACCTTGATTGGGTTTTTCCCTAACCTCTGAGTCTTCTCTGTTTACGTTAAATAGGGTGGTGTGAAGGCATCATGAAGCAAGACACAAACAACAGACTTAAAGTTCAAACAAAAGATACTCATTAACTTAAATGTCAGGATGGTAGAAGGCCTAACTTGCCCTATGATGAGGAGGGATTTCCCTACCTGAACGAAACTAAGGAAAGTCTGAGTCAGAGAGTTCAACTTAAGTCTGTCTGTGTCCAAAACCTGTCCTTGCCCTCACAACTAAAGCTAAACAATGTGTAGGGATGTCAATAATCAAAGAAATGGTAATTAACACAAAGTTCTTCCAGCTCGTAGCTTCCTTTTTAGCTCCCCTTCCCCATGTTCAAGAAAGTTCCACAAAAGTCTAAAAATTACCTTCCTCACGTACCAGGTAATGCAATTCCACACAATCCTCGCGGTTCCCTTCCCCAAGTTCAAGGTAACACAGTTCAAAACAAAGGGTTCTTGAGGCTCTGTCCTCAAGGCAGAATGTGCAGTTCATCAACTCTCAGGGTTCCCTTCCCTAAGATTTCAAGTTAGCAACTTGTATTACAAGTTCAGTTTTTCAAAAGTTCAAACGCAAATCTAGTTCCACTTGACGCTCCACCTGGTTTGCTTTACCATTTCACTTGCAATGCATCTCCTTGGTTTATTTCACAATGTCTTTGGTTCTAGCCTCTTGGCTCTGCCATAACGTGTCACTCACCTCCTGCCAGTGTTTGGCCTTGCCGCACTGCATTTACTCATAAAGTTCACTTTGTGGTGGTTTTGCTCATGTCCCCCCTTTCAATGGCACCCTTTTCTTTATGTTGTTTTTATATGGTTTACTCCGTTCATTAGTCGAAAAGCTTAATAGCAAGGTTTCATTTAGTTCGGTATTCAACAGATATTAAATATGCTTAATTTCAAGTGTCCATTCAGTTCGGCATTCAGTGTGAATTTGTTATCATTCATTTCAAGTTTTCCTTCATTTCAGTATTCAATATGTATTCAATATATTTAATCTCAAGGTTCTATTCAATTCGCTATTCAATATGTATTCATTATGCTTAATTTTAAGTTTCTGTTTAGTTCGATAAGTTATTACCTGCTCGTAGCCCGCTTGGAAGGCCCTGGCTGTTGAGTGCCTCTACCTGACACCCACCGGTCTTCGGCGTTGTTCCTCGGTGGCTCCGGCTGCTTCTTTCTTCTTTCGTAGGTCGGCAGGCCAGCTTCTGCAAGTCCCGCTCACACCCAGGGGCCTGCCTTGCACACGCTGGTTGCTCTGCTGCCTCTGGATGGACATGGATGGCGTCTTGCTTTCTTCTGTACTTTCGCAGCTCCTGCTGCTGATTCCTCTGTCCCATCATGGCTGCCTCTTGCGAAAACGGGTCCCATGTTGGTCTCCTCCCCACAGGTTTCCCTGTTTTTTTCTACAGTGTTTTTTGGCTCTCTCTTTATACACCTGAAACCACTTAACAGGTTGCAGGTGTGGATCCTTAATTAGGTTGGTCTGACCATATTAAAGGGGGACTCTCACCATACTCTGCAGGAATCTTCCAGTGGTAAAATTAAGGTGCAGTGTTCATTAGTCTGTCTCCTCTTCCCAGTACTTTCAAAGGTTGGATGGGGAAAAAGGAGGGCAGCGGTCGTGCAGTAGCCCATAAAGGTTTGGGAAGGGTTAAGTTGATCATCAGTGGGGAAAGGGGGATACCATGCCTCACCTTTAGGTACCCCACTCCCACTCTGAGGGCCCTCCACCCAGGTGATCCTCTCTTGCTTCACCGCCCCCAGGGTCAGGATCCAAAAGCGACAGACTTTCCCTGGCCACCTCAGAAGATGATCCAGGGATTTTAGAAGTGAGGGTATCCTCAGGTTTCCCACAGTGGCCCGGACTGATACTGAACTCTATCCTAACACCTCCATTGGAATCATTGGGACATCCTACATTTTGCTATTGTCTTGAACTTTTGCTGATTTTTGCAGTTAAGTGAAGCCTTTTTGCTTCACTTAGCTTGGAAAGCTGATCTGTTTTGGGAGCACTGATCAGTCCCTGTAGCTAGCCGTACAGGAGAACTCTGTTCTCCACATTCAAATTATTGGTTTATTTTTCCCTGATCAGCATACCTTCTATGAAGTGCAGTACTTTGTTTCTCACAAACTTTGTTTATGGTGGTTACTTGCATGATGTGGCTGTTAGCAGCTGATGCTTCTGTATTTTCTTTTTTATAGTCTTGTGCACTTTTGCATTTTACAGCTTTATGTCATTTAGAATACTATGTATTGGTGGTGCCCCACCAAAATATCTCAAACACCATTGCTACAGAGAAGAGAGCTAGAATAAAAGTGGGCCAGAAAGCCGACTTTGTGGTTGTCATGACAACTGGAAATGCAGTGGCATAATCCACCATGGCACCAAATGTTATTTCTTATTCCTTACAACAATGTAATCCAATAATGGCTTGTTTCACTTATTTTCCCCCAAACAGGAGTACTGTAACATGTCACGTGTGTGTGTCAATTTCAAAGCTAGGGCACTCAGTTATATTTCTTTTCCGAGTCTTCTCTTTCTTCTCCTTCCTCCCTTGCATTGTCGCTCTTTCCTTCCTTGCTCTGTCACTCCTTCCTCCCCTGCTCTGTCACTCCTTCCTCCCCATTTGCTCTGTGGCTCCTTCCCCCCGTTTGCTCTGTGGCTCCTTCCCCCGTTTGCTCTGTGGCTCCTTCCCCCCGTTTGCTCTGTGGCTCCTTCCCCCCGTTTGCTCTGTGGCTCCTTCCCCCATTTGCTCTGTGGCTCCTTCCCCCCCGTTTGCTCTGTGGCTCCTTCCCCCCGTTTGCTCTGTGGCTCCTTCCCCCCGTTTGCTCTGTGGCTCCTTCCCCCCGTTTGCTCTGTGGCTCCTTCCCCCCGTTTGCTCTGTGGCTCCTTCCCCCCGTTTGCTCTGTGGCTCCTTCCCCCCGTTTGCTCTGTGGCTCCTTCCCCCCGTTTGCTCTGTGGCTCCTTCCCCCCGTTTGCTCTGTGGCTCCTTCCCCCCGTTTGCTCTGTGGCCCCTTCCCACCGTTTGCTCTGTGGCCCCTTCCCCCCGTTTGCTCTGTGGCCCCTTCCCCCCGTTTGCTCTGTGGCTCCTTCCCCCCGTTTGCTCTGTGGCTCCTTCCCCCCGTTTGCTCTGTGGCTCCTTCCCCCCTGTTTGCTCTGTGGCTCCTTCCCCCCGTTTGCTCTGTGGCTCCTTCCCCCCGTTTGCTCTGTGGCTCCTTCCCCCCGTTTGCTCTGTGGCTCCTTCCCCCCGTTTGCTCTGTGGCTCCTTCCCCCCGTTTGCTCTGTGGCTCCTTCCCCCCGTTTGCTCTGTGGCTCCTTCCCCCCGTTTGCTCTGTGGCTCCTTCCCCCCGTTTGCTCTGTGGCTCCTTCCCCCCGTTTGCTCTGTGGCTCCTTCCCCCCGTTTGCTCTGTGGCTCCTTCCCCCCGTTTGCTCTGTGGCTCCTTCCCCCCCGTTTGCTCTGTGGCTCCTTCCCCCCCGTTTGCTCTGTGGCTCCTTCCCCCCCGTTTGCTCTGTGGCTCCTTCCCCTCCGTTTGCTCTGTGGCTCCTTCCCCCCCGTTTGCTCTGTGGCTCCTTCCCCCCGTTTGCTCTGTGGCTCCTTCCCCCCCGTTTGCTCTGTGGCTTCTTCCCCCCCGTTTGCTCTGTGGCTCCTTCCCCCCCGTTTGCTCTGTGGCTCCTTCCCCCCGTTTGCTCTGTGGCTCCTTCCGCACCTTGTTCTGTCGTTCCTTCCGCCCCTTGTTCTGTCGTTCCTTCCGCCCCTTGTTCTGTCGTTCCTTCCGCCCCTTGTTCTGTCGTTCCTTCCGCCCCTTGTTCTGTCGTTCCTTCCGCCCCTTGTTCTGTCGTTCCTTCCGCCGCTTGTTCTGTCGCTCCTTCCGCCCCTTGTTCTGTCGCTCCTTCCGCCCCTTGTTCTGTCGCTCCTTCCCCCCGTTTGCTCTGTGGCTCCTTCCCCCCGTTTGCTCTGTGGCTCCTTCCCCCCGTTTGCTCTGTGGCTCCTTCCCCCCGTTTGCTCTGTGGCTCCTTCCCCCCGTTGCTTTTGCTCCTTGCGCTCTCGTTCCTTACCCCATTTGCACTGCCACTCTTTCCCCCGCCCTATTCGCAATGCAACTCTTTCCCTCTGCCCCATTGTTAGGCAGAAACCTGGGCAGTTCCCTTGGGGACCACTGCAAACAGTTTAAGACTACAGGTGTTAGCAGTAAACCCAATTGGAAGCAGTCTGTACCACCCAGATTTACCTGGTAGCTGTGGCAGAGCAGTCAGACTTCTCTCAAGAATAGTTAGGCAGTATATTAAGTATATACATTAGATACAAAAATACAATAGCACAAGCAAACACTGACCAGAGCTTTGGTATAAAAGTATATAATTATTTATTTAAAAACACACTTGTTAAAAATACACTGGCACTAATATGTCAAGCAAGTTCAAACACAGTCATTAGGAATATATACACCTCCCTGATTAATTATTTGACAAGTCTTAGGAAAAGAACACCACTTATTATCAACACAGAGGTGAGCGCTTAACCAAGATGACATTCCAATAATTATTTAAAAAGGGAGAGAAAAGGCAGAAATAGGAAAACACACAATACCAACACTTTAAAAGAACCACAGCAAGTCAAGAAAGGCAGGGTCTACTGTAGAGCAAAAAGTTAATAGGCAAGGCCCACTCTTGGAGAGAGCAAGGCAGAATGGGCCCAAGATCACACAGTTGAAGTATACTTTAAAAGTCTTTGCAGATAGTTCAAAAAGGAGTTAGATCAGTTCAGAAAAGTTAGTTAACAGGTCCGAGGTCACCCCAGGATAGAGAGTCAAGGATTTACGAGACACCTTGAACAGCCTGTTGCAAGAGAGACCAGGCGGGACACAGTACCTGAAATGGTGAGAAAGCTCCAGCGGGGGCAGTTGTTCCTGGCAGCGGGTGCAAGTCAGTGCTTCGTCCAGGGGAAGAGAAGATCTCGACGTGGAGGAAAGCTGGAAGTCGTTGCACTGCCAGGGAAGAAACCAGCCGCGGAGTTTCCACTTAAAAGGTACTACCCTTTTATTTGCGGTAGTGGTGAAGCGTGGCTATCCGGCCGCCAGGGTGGTTGGCACGGGCGATTCGACCACGAGATGATCCAGGAAGGCAAAAAGAGTGCGAACTGGTTAACTCCACCAGTTCAAAGGAAGAAGACTCTCCTGGAAGAAGATGTTCTCTGTCGTTGGGAAGTGGTCAGTCGGTTCAGCAGGGCTCCACCGGTGGTGTCGTCGTTGCAGGTCGGCACAGCTTCTCCCTTTTCGGATTCTTTAGGTCCTGTGGCGACTTCTGAAGTTCCAGTCCCCAAAGCCCTGCTTTTATGCAGAAAACCCCCATTCATCAGTCCTAGCTGTCACTCAAACATGCTAACTGGTGAGCCGGGCGGCTCACCATTGGGCCAATCACGCAAGAGTGCGACTTGAGTTGCCGAGGCAACTCAGTCCAGGGTGCCTATTCACCCCTCCCACACATCCTGTAGACCCAGACAGAGTGGCACCGCTTTTGGAGGCTTCTGTGTAGAAGCCCGCCAAAAGTGGAACAAAGGGCTCGACTTGGGTTGGAGTTACAGAGGCGAACACAAACGCCATTTTAAAACCGAGTCCTGGCAAAAAAAAACAACCGGGGAATAAAAAATAAATAACCCAGCGGTATCTTTAATATTGCACCAAATAAAGTGGTGAGTTTAAAATGAATGGGAAAATCCCATAGGAAATATTCCGGTGGAATATTTTTCGTGGTAACCACTGCCACCAGCCAGAAACTCGACAAGGGGGGACTGGACAGTGCCCCCTTGGAAAACAGACCCAGGGGCAATCTAATTACCCCTACCAGTGCTTCCACAATATGATGGTTTGTACTGGTTCTGTGCTCAATTTGAGACTAGTAAAGCCAATGGTGACTTTACATGCCCTGGGAGACAGTAGTCAGTCCCAGGGTATGGAGTCTGTGTTTGGGGGCCACTATGATACCCCTGTGTTACTGCACTGAGGGTGTGTGTAACACACTTACCAAAAACACATGAAGCCCTATGGAGTAAAAGACCCCATAGCCCATAAAACACATTACAGAGTCAAAAGACACTCTCAAATCATGCCTAAGAGTGGGAGAAAGAGTCTCACTCTTAGCAGGAGAAAAAAACAAAACCCAAAAATCCAGCAAAGCTGCTGGGGCACTCACTAGGTTTGGGAAATTAGCCTTAACAGAAAATTCTCCCTAACACCCATTTGCACTGCAGTTGTTTCCCTCAGCCCAATTTACACTGCAACTCTTGCCCCCTGCCCCATATGCACTGCAACTCTTGCCCCCCACCCCATATGCACTGCAACTCTTTCCCCCACCCCATTTTCACTGCAACGCCTTCAAATGTTGTAAAATGCTCCTGTGTACTGTTGTTGGCCTAGCTTTCACCAATCAGATTTTTTAATGTTCCCTCGTTTGCCATTTGTTTTGTATTCCTCCCCCCACCGTGCTTCCTTCACCCCCCGGCACTGCACTTCATGCTCTCCCATGCTGTAATTTCTTCTTCCCTGTGCTATCATTCCTCATTCCTTCCCTCCATGCTAAGTGTAAAATGCAACAAACTACAAATGCCAAAACTAGTGACATTGCCAATGCTTGTCCATATATGGTAAGCATTTCCCGAGGGGGGAGGGTGGGGGGGAAGAAAGAGAGGGGGGGGGAGGAGGGAGAGAGAGAGATGGGGAGAGAGGGAGAGAGAGGGAGAGAGAGGGAGAGAGAGAGAGAGAGAGAGAGAGAGAGAGCGAGAGAGAACACGAACGAGAACAAACACATGCACTGGGTCTGTCTAGGCCCAGTGCACATCAATGTGTTAAGAAAGATTTTTCTTTTTGCACCTTTGCCCTGTATAGTTTCACCTGGAACTCCATTCTGTTTTCTGTGTTTTTATCCTGTACTGGCTTTTTGAAGGGAATGAAAGCATTCAGCTGTACTTCCATTGCCATTTGCTTATTGTTATACAGGTAACTGGTTAGTTCTTCAGACTATCAGTACTGGGAAAACTGTTTCCCTTTTTAATTCTTATACTTTTTAACATTGCCCACAACACCTTACAGTGCAGTTCAATGGGGATACTTTTGTACTATCCTAGCTTTGTACATGTTGATTATTGGTTACTTGTATATGTGCCTAAGAACAAGCTGTTGGCAGCAGTTACATTTTTACAGTGTTTGCATTATTTGCACATTTGCTTCTACCCTGCATGGCTACCAAACATGGCTAGTACCCAGAAATGGCCGTGCCATGAGGTTGTCACATGCTTCCTTGGCCATATCGTTGTTTGGTTTCTTCCTGCCTTGCCAGGTCAGGAAATTCTTTATACGGTCATGCATTTGCCTGGGAAAGCTGCTGCTATGGATGCCTTTGTGTGTGTGTGGGTCCCAGGAAGGGGGTGGGACTGACTAGTCCAAGTCCACATCCTTGGTGTCAGAAAGTCCCAGTGTGGGGCAAATGTGAAACCAGTAGTTGCCCCTGATTGGAATTGGAAGACTACTGGCTGTTTTAATGGTGCAGATCATTACCATTGGTGGGCTTGGTTGGACTTGCTTCCAGCTCGGATTTTGGATAAGAAGAGGATCTCTGCAACAATTTCTTCAGATGATCGTTGGAGTTAAGAATCCCTCAAAGAAGAGAAGCCTGCTGAGGATCCGAATAAACGACTCCTGAAGTGGCCCAGCATCCCTTCCAGTAGACAGCCCAGTGAAGCCCTGCTCCTCTGCCTGATATCTGAAGACCCTGAGCGGTGCTCCATCCCTTGGACTGGTGGGACCAACTAGTCTCAAGGCCTTCTCAAGGATTCTTCCCTTCCCTTTTGACCCATTGAAAATGTCCCTCGTGGTCTTCCTCGCCAAAAGCATTGCTGTTCCGCGTTCAATTCCGAAACATACGTGGTCGCCAGCTTGTGTAACTAATGCCGTTCTCCCCGAATTTCAGCTTTCCATCTTCACTGGAACATGTCCTGGAAGAGCTTCTGTGACCGCGACTGGAAGGACAACTGTCGTCTGTGTAGGGAGCCCATTACTGGAACTTGTCTTCCTCCAACTTGTGAAGTATCCTGAAAAGTCCTGCATCAGTGGTTCTTGCATTTCTTTATTACCAGGTTGCATCTTGCAGCTGCGCCTGACCGGAAGAATCGTTTGACCTGCAACTTCTGGACACCTCTGACCGTAACCAATGGTGGAAGAACGAGCCCCCAGCAACCCACAGAAGATCTACAAAGTCATCTGGGAAAATGGGAGTAAGGGGGTAAGTAAAGACGGTATATCTGTCTCCCCTCATCCCATGCCCTCCATAGGATAACATTGGGAACAAGTCCCTTTGTATCCTTATTCCATTCCACTCACCTTTTGGTCAGTGAACCTGGGTTGAGTATCCTTCCCCTGGGCCAGCCTGGGTTCTGGAAGAAAGGAAAACACATTTACATTTGTTAAAATTGTTGTGGAATGTTCAACCTATCATCACCACATGCCTATTGAAACCTACCTACAAGGACATAATTCTGGTGAGAAACATTGTGGCTCGTTTGACATTTGGGCACAAGGCCCCATTTGTCCTTGGGCTTGGACTTCTTGAGTTAGGTTATTGCTTTGTGATCTGGTTCCATCATTGACTGCATCTAAAATACTTAACTGCTGTTGATAACTAAGTTATTGGATATATATTTTAACCTATGGTGACTGTATATATTTTTATCATAGAGTGTTGTGTGATACTACTATCTGTTGGGTTCGTTTTTCAGTATGTTCATAGGTCCTTCAATAAATAGCTGTATTTTATAACTGACTGTCCAAATTGAATTATTGAGTGCCGTACAGTGTGGACTCCTTGAGGGCCCCTGACCCACTCACACACTCCTGAGAATAAACCTTGAATACTGCTACCTTCGTTTAGTTTTGGCTAACCTCTTTGAGTTCCTGGTTTACTATAACTAGAGTGGCCTCCTAAAATCTATCCACCAGGCCAGATTCTACAATTCCATCTTAACACCATGCCAAAGTGTGTCTGTTGCTGGGCAGAGATGCATTGACCAAAGGCTGCCCAGGATTGGACAGTTTGAATGTTTCAGCTAGTCTTCAGACCATCATTATAGCCAAGATCCCTACGGAGGAGAGCAGCCTTCTGAAGGCCCATAACCTGTCTTTGGAAGATTGCCAGCAGCCATTTCTTCACTTGCCTGGCAAAGCCCTGCTTCTCTGCAGATCTTCCAAAGACCTTCATCAATGCTTTGACCCTTGGACTGGTGGGAACGAGACCCGACCTCTGCTAGAAGACCCAGCCTTTGGAAGCATTCAGAAGTGTCCCAGAGTTATCCTGTGGCCTAGCCAGACTTCACCCTGGGCTACATATTGCAATGGTTTCTGTTTTGATTTGTGCCTTGTGACTCCACAGATCCCCAGTTTATGGAACTAGAAGCATTGCCCTGACGTTGCACCTCTCCACCACGAAGATAGGCCCTGCAGGCCCAGTTTCTTTATTTCCGCATCAGGATTGCCTTCCACCATTTTCTTCAAGCTGTTTGCCACCTGAATCGCGTCCTGAGAGCACTCTGAGGTCGATGACTGCTGTCCACAATATAGAACTAATGCATTGGAGCCTGGAACAGCAATCTAGCCAGACCTAAACACCAGACGACTGAAATGACCTCTTCACTCGAGGCCCCTTGACTTCTTCCAACAGAACCAAGGTGTCATCCGCAGGCGTCCCGACTGGCGGATTCTTCCGCGTTGGAGTTTGGGACATAGAGGTAGGAGGTTCTAGTCCCTCCTTTGTGTCTATGCCATGATCCTCCCTGGTAACGCGGGGCCGCTGGGAGTATATTTTTCCTCCCTACCCAGCGGTCCCTGCGTTGCAACTACCACAGAAGCTCTCGTTCTTCCGGGTTCCTTCACTCCTATCTCTCGTTGTCCTTGTTTACTCTCGCTCTCGCTCTTAGCGGAATTCGCTGTCACTTAACTTGCTCTCTCCTCCAGTTTTTATGCTCGCTGCCTTTCGGCGGTTCCTGGTCTCTGCTGTTGCGGCCCCGTCCATGCGGATAGGCGCTGCCCCCTTTTTCTTCGTTTCCCTCTTCTCTCCCCGTTTCTTTGCGGGAACCTCTTTCTGCTGCTTATCTTACCGCTGGCCTTCCACCCTCTGGTTGCCTTGGCTGGTGGGTGTTTTCCGGGGTGTCCGGCCCTCGGGCTCTCCACTCCTATGCTGCAGTACTCTCCTGCTTCCCGGCAGTATTGGTTACAGAGCTACCAGACGGATCCTGTGCAAGATCTTCCTCCGGCTCACCTGGAATCCCATTTCTCCATTGGGACACACCTTCCTTGCTGCGGACCAAAGGAGACACAAGGGTTTTTCCCCATTTGGGGTTTTTTCCCTCATTCCGGCTTGATTCCGGAAGGGGGGCCCTCGGACAGCTATTTGCCTTAGCGGTCACGGTGGCCTCCCACCGTGACAAGCAAGCTCATCGGAAAAAGGAGAGAGATTACCTGACTCGAAGGCATTTGCAGGACCCCGACAGCAATTCTGGCAGTTCAGGTGAGGAGAGCTCGACAGAGGGGGGGGGGAGAAGGGAAGCCATGCACTTAACCTATCACACAAGGTACAAATTCAGAAGACCCGGTAATTCCAGGAACTCTTGTGATGGTCCCTGAATGAATCGGAGAGGGTTGAATAAACATGTCTGTTTTGCCCCTCCCCCACCTCCTGTCACCATAGGGTTGTATAGTTGTAAAGTCCTAACCCTACCCCTCTCTCCCTTGCCTAGCCTAGGACTGTGGTGTTCTGGTCAGGTATCCTCCACTGGGTCTCCCTCAAAGTGGCTGGGTTTGGAGTGGGTCTGTTAATGACATTTTTCTTGTTTTTATTGCACTTTGGAACACTTAAAAATGACTTGTTGTTTCTCAGTGAGAGGGTTTGTGGGGCTGCTAGCCCGTGTGGTTACAGCCGTCATGAGTGGGCCAATAAACCCTGATGCTGCGGATTTCTGGGCCTGCCGGGTCCTGATGAGCCCTGCACCTGCCCATGCTGATTGTTTGTTATTGTTATTTTGCATTTATATAGCGCCTTATATACCGTTGGTATGGTCTTAAGGCGCTGGTTGGTTGAACGCCCTTGGGAACCGAAGTTTAGATCAGTAGAGAGAGTGGAGAGAGTCAAAAGGTGCGTGTGAGCACCGGGTATGTGTGCAGCTCGTGCGGTATCCGTGTAATACCTTCTCTTTAGCGGTAGGTGTGATGGTTGAGAGATCAGGAGTATGTGTTCGTTCTAGCAGGATTTATCCAGACCGGGTGTGGCTGCGCTAGGCCTGAGGAGAACGCCTGGCTGGGGGTTGTGTAACCAGCAGTGATTACTTAGAATGATGTGGAGTGAGCGGCGGATGTTGGTATGAGAACAGTTTGGTGAGTTCGAAGGCACGGGCAGGATGTGGAGCAAGGACGTGGGCATGAAGTAGCAGATCAGGAGAGGTGAGGTACCTGTGAGCAGGAAGGGAAGCTAAACTGAGCCGAGTTCGATAACGAGCGGGTGTGGCAAGGTTTCACCCGTGCTCTGCTTTCGGAGTAGCGGACGCTGATATTGCCTACAGCTACAAGCTCGGTGAAGCCTCAGGGGATTCCCCGAGCCAAAAATAAGTACTTGCTGTAATGAAATGTGTGATAAAACTTGCGTGAGCCGCTGCACTTGGGGGTAATGCTCTGAGACAAGACAAGTCAATAATTGTTCATGATAAACTGTGCAGAAAAGTAGTTGCTTCATAAGGTGACTCTGTATGTGAGCTCTGTGAGGTAAAAGGGCAATTTGAGACATGATTTAAGCTCTGCACTATCCTGTGTGCTGAAGCCACACGCTGTGGAATAATAGAAAGAAAGCAACTCAGGAGGACTATGGCAATCAGGTGTCCACAGTTAGACGCTCTGTCATGTGTTTAATTTCATTTGATTTTCCCATTCTATCACTGCAATTCTATGTTTCACTTCATCATGTATTGCATGTAATCATGTGTCTCGGTTCTTCATGTTTTCATTCATGTATATGACTGCAGGTCTGGAGTAAGAGACTAGTAAGGCAGGAGTAGGCCACTTTTAGTGTATTGTGAAAGGAGAACAGGTATTGGTTTTGACAGAGGAACAGCAAGAGTGTGTTTCTGGTTGTAGGAAAGTGTGTATGACTTCTTCCCAGGAAATCCCCCTACCCATCCATTCATGTTACCCTAACCCTCTTTCCGGTGTTCCTCTTTCCCCCTACCTATCCACAACCTCTCCCTAACCCTCCCTCCACCCTCCCCCCCTTGGCTGCCTCGTGGTGACCTGTATTGCAGAAACAAGGGACCTGTGCCAACCAAGGTGGGAGGGTCGTACTCTTTTCGGATTCTGGGGTAAGGGAGGGGTTGTGGATACCCCTCCTGGTGTGACGCTCAGAGACTCCTAGCCCGCCAGAAAAACCTGTATTGGGAACAGTGACTCTAAGGTCACTAGGGCCCTTCTTTTCTAAGTAGAGAATTACTTCTTAAGGATTTTCTTTGTATGTAGTTTGCCAACTTCTTTATTTTTAACCTATTATTTCTCAAATTGTTGATTACTTACCGGGTTCTATTAGTTTGTTCACCTGCCTTACTATGCTAACAATATCCTGAAACCTATTTCTAACTTTAAAGTGAAGTGTTAGAGCTCTTAGCAGAGAGCACATCACGATCAATGTGTATGTATTAGTAGTGAATGTGTTTTACTTACCTGGGGTTTTTCATTGATAATGGTACATCTAAATCCTAAACAGATAACGTTGTGTTATTCATTCTGCCTAACTTGTATTATTAAAAGGTCTGTGGGTGTGCTTATGTTAGGAAATATTTCTCTTTTAGCAATTTCCCCTCCATAGTTCTATAGACCCCCAAACATTTTGCTTTTTGTTTTTGAACCTGACCTGATTTTTTTGCAGGGGAGTAAAGCCTTCAGTTTCACTCTCATGGTCTTTTTCTCATTGTGTTATGGGGAAACTGATCGGTCCTTCAGACTATCAGTACCTGGAAACTGTTTCCCTTTTGACTTTTACACTTTTGTAATTTTTTAACATTCCACACAGCATCTCACAATACAGTGCAATGGGGATACTGTTATATCACCTTAGTCTTTTACGCTTGGGATTTTTGGTTACTTTATTTGTGTGCCTAAAGACAAGCAAGCTGGTGGCAGCAAATGTATGTTTACTGTTTTTGTGTTTTTTCTAGTTTGCAAATTTGTGTTTACTGCCTATGGCTACTAAACGTGGCTAATGCCCTAAAATGTTCACTCCACAAGATGTTTGCTTGGACTGTGGCCATATTGTTGTTTGGCCTTCATCCTGTCTTGCCAGGTCAGGAAATCCCATACATCGGCATGCACTTGCCCGGGAATCTGCTTCTTTCACAGGCTAGTGATGTCTTTGTGTGTGTATGGTTCAGGAATGGGTTGGGATAAGAAGAGGACTCCTGCAGCCATTTCTTCAGATCGGAATTGGAGCTACGCATCCTGTGTAGAAGAAAAGCCAACTGAAGTTCCGAAGAAGACTCCTGAAAAGGCCCGGCGTCCCTTCCTGCATCTGGCCTAGTGAAGCACTGTTGGACTACCTAATCTATGAAGGCCCTGTGTGGTGCGACAACCCCTGGGCTGGTGGGACCAACCAGTCTGTTTTCTCGAGGATCCGGCTGTCCTGAGCCTTCAGAAATCTCTCTGGACCACTGGGTGGACTGACCAGCCCTCCAGTACGCTACCTCGCTAGAGCGTTTGCAAACGGAACTTCAGTGGTTGCCAGCTTGTGGTCTAAGTCGCCTTCCTGCCGCATTTCAGCCTTCCAGCTTCAAGGGATAATGCTCTAGAAGATCTTCTTTCACTGCGACTGGAAGGATGCCTTCCGTCATCTCTGTGCAGTGGCCGTTGGTTGAACTCGCCTTTCTCCATGCAGTGAAGTGTCCTGAAAAGGTCTGCATCAGTGCCTTCCGCATTTTACCATTGCCAAGGATTGCACTCTGCTCCTGGACCTGACCAAAATAATCCTTGCACTCACAGCTCCTGGGCACCTCCCACCGGAAGCAACAGCAGCATATCCAAGCCCAAGTAACTGCCAGTCGATCCATCCAGTACTCTGGGAAAATCAGAGTCAGGAGGTAATTAAACGCAAAGCATTTGTCTCCCCCTATCCTCCATAGGATAACATTGAGAACAAGTCTCTTTGTGTCCTTCCATTCCACTGCTTTTTGGTCATTACATTGAGTAGTGTAACCTGAAAGATAACACATTTTTACTTACCAGTAACTTTGTTACATCTCTTCTGTTGAACAATCACCAACGCAAGAAGATTACCTGCATCAGATGCATTCTGGGTAGAAGCATTGGGGCTTGTAGGCACACAGCCCCACTCTTCATACCGATTGGGTTTCTAAAGCTTGGGCATATGTCCTGTGACTTGGCTCCATCTTACTGCATTTCTTAACTTCTTTTATTGATTTTAGACATTGAATGCGTTTTAAGAACCTATGGTGACTGTACCGCATGTTTTTTTATTGAGTGTTGTGTTATATTATCACCTGCTTGTTTCATTTTTTAGTGTGTTTTTTAGCCTAGAATAAATATAGTATTTTTGTACATACACTCCTGTCTAAATTGAATTATTGTGTGCTTCACTTTGAGGACTCATTGTGGACCCCTGAGCAATAGCCTTGACTGCTCTCCATTGCTACCTTGATTGGGTTTTGGCTAACCTTTGAGTTCTCCTGTTCACTATAACACGTGTTGCCTCCTAAAATCTGTCCGCCATATTGTATAAATTCATCTTAACAGCTTAGCTGAACACTTCACCACTCTCGCTCCATCCACCTTTACAACTGTGTATGATACACCCTTCTTTCCATCACTGCCAGGGATACAGTGCCAGTGACCTCTAAATCGAAGTTGCATTTTAAAGGGGAACTGGGTAACAAACCTTTCTTCCCTCATCCTCACTGCTGCATCTGCATGCAGCCTTTGTAAAAAAAAAAACTGCAAAAAGCCCTGAGTACTGCGAAGGAGTTGGGCAGGGCAACCTGCTTGAGTACATAGACTACAGGCTACATTTGGGGCACTGTGAAGGCATCTTGGAGTAAGACACAGACAGCAGATTCTGAATTAACAATAAAAAGTCAGGATGGAAAAAGGCTCAAAATGTGCATAAAGAGGTCTGGGGAACCCTCTAATGGTACCAACACGGCCCATTGACCTGTTCTTGGGTGGATGGCCCCTGGGAGGGTCTGAACCACATTTTATCTCACTATGCTTTCCACAGAGGAGAAATTTCTATACTCATATCAGTCTTTGTCCCACGTATAGGTAGTCCAGCACCTAAATGGTAGGCAATTCTCCTCTGAACAATAGTACCAACAGACAAAGACTGATATGCAAATGGATATTTCCCATCTGTGAAAGGTACAGTGAGCTAAAATGTGGCTGCAGACTCTAGAGTGGGTACCATCCCATAGAACACACCATTTCTGCCCTGTCCGTTATCATAGAGGGGCGCCCATGACACATTTTTGGGAAAAGGCCCATCTTGCCCTATGCCTTAGTGGGATTTCCCTACCAAAATAAAACAAAGGAACGTCAAAGAGTTCAACTTAGGAATCTGTCTGTTTCCAAACCTATATTTGCCCTCACAACTAATCTACACAATGTGTAAGGATTTTAGCAACCAACAAAATAGTGTTTGACACAAAGTTCAGAGCTCTGCTCAGCTCGCAGCTTTCTTTCAGCTCCCTTCCCCAAGTATGAAGCAGTTCCAGTAATACTCTCAGGATTGTCTTAAGTTCAGGATGATTTAGAGTTAACCAATTCTCTGGGTTTCCTTCCCCAAGTTTCAGACACAAAATATTTTGAGACAGTGTCCCCAAGTCAATAAGCCGGTTAAACCTCAGGGTTCCCGTCCCCAAGAATCACTTTCAATGTCTAATTGGTATTTCTTTTTTTTTTTTTTTTTACAAGTTCTGCGCCACACTCGCACCCTCTATAGATGGTTGGTCTTTGTACAAAAATATCTTGACTGAAAGTACTTGTTTATTCTGATTTTTAAGTATGTTTTATTATTTACAATTTCTCCCACTCTGCTGTTTCATACACTTTTCTTTGATTCACTTTGTAAAGTTAATTTCCAAAGTTCCGTTCACCTTGGAGTTCCACATATACAATGGGTTCACTTATATCATTGAAGTTTTGTTCACTTTACAATTCAATGTGCATTTGTTTATTTAGTTCAAAGTTGTATGGACTTGTAGGCTCAGCATGTATGAATTTCACTTACATTTAAAGTTGAATTCACTTTTGAGCTTGGCACATGTAAATTCAATGGTTAATTTGTTTGTGATCTTCCTAAGTAATAATTCCATTTATTAAGTTTTCTTTCCGTTCGGTATTCAATAAGTATGAATGTTAGGGAGAATTCTCTCTTTAGGCTGAATTTCCTAACCTAGTGAGTCCCCCAGCAGCTTTGCTGGATTTCTGGAGTTTGTTTTTTTCTCCTGCCATGAGTGAGACTCTTTTTCTCCCACTCTTGGACATGTTTATGGTGTTCCTTTGACAGTTAATGTGTTTTATGGGCTATGGGGTCCTTTACTCCATAGGGTCTCATGTGTTTTTTCTATGTGTGTTACACAGCACCCTCCGTGCAGTAACACAGGAGTGTCATAGTGACACCCCACCATAGATTCCATACCCTGGGACTGACTACTGTCTCCCAGGGCATGTAAAGTCACCATTGGCTTTAATAGTCCCAAATTATGAACAGAAACCAGTACAAACCATCCTATTGTGGACGTACTGGTCGGGGCAATTCGATTGCCCCGGGGTCTGTTAGTCGAGGGGGCACGTCTCCGTCCCC
The DNA here is from genome assembly GCF_040938575.1 of Ambystoma mexicanum. NCBI lineage: Eukaryota > Metazoa > Chordata > Amphibia > Caudata > Ambystomatidae > Ambystoma > Ambystoma mexicanum. The sequence continues at coordinate 1,115,773,183 of NC_090930.1, forward strand.
CCTGATCGAGTTTTGGCTGGTGGCAGTGGATACTCATTTTTATATTCGACCGCAAATATATCCCTATGGGATTTTCCCATTGTTCAAGGCTACCAACTTTAATTATTTAATTCTCATAGCCTCGAACATACCGCTGGTTTATTTATTTAATATTAATTCGCCGGTTGGTATTTTTTGCCAGGACTCGATGGCGTTTGTGTTCTCTTCTGTGACTCCAACCCAAGTCAAGCCCTTTGTTCCACTTTTTGGCAGGCTTCTCCACAGAAGCCTCCAAAAGTGATGCCACTCTGTGTGGGTACCACAGGGGGTGTGGGAGGGGGTTTAGGCACCTTGGTAACTCAAGTCGCACTCTTTTGTGATTGGCCCAAGTGGTGAGCCGACCGGCTCACCACTTAGCATGTTTGATTGACAGCTAGGCTGTGTGAATGGGGGTGTGCTGCATAAAAGCAGGGCTTTGGGGACTGGAACTTCAGAAGTCGCCACAGGACCTGAGAATCCGACGAGGGAGAAGCTGAGCCGACCTACCATGACGACACCACCGGTGGAGCCCTGCGGAACCGACTCACCACTTCCCGACGACAGAGAAGATCTCCCGGCTGAAGAGGCTTCTTCCCCTGACTGGTGGGCACAACCAGTTTACCACCTTCTCTTCGCATCCCAGGCCGTCTTGTGGTTGAATTGCCCGTGCCAAGCACCCCGGCAACCGGATAGCCACTTACCACTGGACCCCGAATACAAGGACCGCTCCTTTTACTTGAGAACTCCGCGGCTGGTTTCTTCCCTGGCAGTGCAACAGACTCCTGTCTTCCTCCCCGACGAGATCCTCTCTTCCCCCGGACGAAGCACCGACTTGCATCCGCTGCCAGGAACAACTGGCCCCGCTGGAGTATTCTCCCCACTTTAATGTACCGTGTCCGCCAGGCCTCCCTTTCTAAAGATTGCTACAAGGTAATAATAATCCCTTAACCTTCTGGACTGGGCTGGCCGCCTTGACCTTCTAACTGGTCCCTTTCTTTTGGTCCAACTCTTTTTGAACCTTTGCAAGACTCTTGTGCACTTCAACTGTGTGACCTTGGACACATTTCATTCTGATCCTCTTAAAGTGGATCCGGCCTTCTGAACTTGCCTTCTTCTCTTGTTTTGTTCTTATGAAAGTGTTGGGATCTGTTTCATATTATACTCTGCTTTTCTCTCCCTTTTAAAACAAATTATTAGAGTGCCATCTGCGTTAAGCACTCACCGCTGTCTGAAAATAAGTGGGGCTTTACTTAAGACTTGCCTAATATTCTTTTAAGGGAGTGTATATCTTTTAGTGACCATGTTTTTGAATTGCTTACTATTGGTGCCTGTGTGTTTTTCGAGATGTGGTTTTAAAATAAATAATTATATCTCTTTTAACCAAGCTCTGGTCAGTGTTTACTTGTTCTACTGTGTTCTTTTGACCTATTGTGAATACTCTGTATACTGCCTAACTCTTCTTGAGGGAAGTCTGACTGCTCAGCCACAGCTACCAAGTGAATCTGTGTGGTACAGACTGCTACCAAGTTTACTGCCAAACACCTGTAGTCTTAAATCTTTTGCAGTGGTCCCAGAGGGAACTGCACAGGTTTCTGCCTAACAATGAAGATGTTTGTTAAGCTTTTCTTTCGGTTTGGAATTAAGTAGTTAAAGATTTTGTTTCGTTCATCTCGTTTATTTCGATTTTCCACAAGTATGAATATATGTTTATGCTTTTCATTTGGTTCGGAATTCAATAATTATTATGGATTTCATTATGTTCATCTCGTTGAGATATATCTTTGTAGATTACTTTTTATAACGTGCCCAGCACTCTAAGACTTTCGAAAATGTGCTTTCATGTACACGCAACCGCTCTGCTAGAATGTATTCTTAATAGTTCAGTAGTTAATGAGGATTCAGATCGGATACCTTCGAAATCGTGTTTTATCATGCACGCAACCTCTCTGATACAAAGTATTCTCTGCGTAAGTTCAAACATTTGCATACCGGGTTCCCTCTCTCATAGAAACTCACTGGTTGTTTCTTTGGAAGTTCCTGCAGCGTAGATCTCTCGGCCTTCTGTTTGCCACCTCTGGGCTCCACCTTCTGCCCCTCCTGGATCGGCTTCTGACCCCAGGAGAACGAGCACTGCGAACACCAGAAAAATGGGCAGCCTTCCTGCACTGCTCCCCTTTTAGTGTTCGTTCGGTTTGACTGAGCCCCAGCTCCTAGGCCGCACTCCTATGAGCCGTTGACATGCTGCACACGTACAGCTCCCTGTTGCTTCTCTTGGCCTCTCTGCTGCTTTAACATCACTGCCACTGCCTCCCCTTATAACATTTCAGCTTTCATTTATACACCTGCAGCCCTTTTACAGGTTGCAGGTGCGAATGTGCAATCAGCCCTGCCTGACCCTCATTAAGGGGACATGCCTGACTTTTACAACTCTAAGGAGGCCTCTTCCTCGTCACAGTGCCAGAGTGGTAAAAGCACCTAGTCTTCATTACTCCTGGTTGCCTCTTCTTCGACCCAGTACTGTTAGTGGTTGTATATGAGGAAGTCTGGGCAGATGACTCACAATAGCCCATGAAGTTGGGGGAAGGATTGTGTTGGTCATCAGTAGGAAAAGGGGGATACCATGTATCTTCCAATGGCATGCCACTCCCAGTGCGCAAAGACCCTCCACCTAGGTGATCCTCCCTCGCTTGTCCACCCCCAGGGTCAGGATTCAAAAGCGATGGCCTTTCTCTGGCCACCTGCATAGAGGATCCATGGGCAATAGGAGCAAGAATACCCTCAGGATTCTCACAGCACCCAGACCCAGGGAAACTCTGGGACTCCCCTGAACACATGTATTGGGTAACATCGCCATTGAGGCGCTGGATTGCAGGCTCAATGTGGAAAAGTAAAAGATGACTCTCTTTGGTCAAACAAGGATGTCTACTTGCTTGATACCTTTTCTGTTTTATATATAAAAGATGCCTTTTCTGTTTTATATATAAAAGATGTCAAAACATGTGGAGGAAGCTGCAAGAGACACTCCAAATATAGAGGGGAAGCCTGTGCCTATACTTAAATACGGTGGTGATTCTGTCCTCCTAGCCAGGACACCAAATGCCCTCAGAGCTCAACTACAAGCAGTCTTTTCTTACTGTTGCCGCAGCCATCTAATTCTGAACAGATGCAAGTCAAAAGTAATAATTTTCAGAAATACCAACAGGGGCAGGTCCAAACCCAGTTTCATGTTTGAGGGGGAACTAAAAGATGTAGTGGACAGCTTTTCCTATTTAGGTGTCCTATTCACCCCAAATCTTTGCTGGAAAGCTCACATAGAGCTGGCTCCTACAAAAGCCTCCACTGCAGGCAGACTCATTACTAAGCTGGTCCACAAACACAGGGATAACTTCGCTGCTGAAATTGAGAAGGTCTGTTGTGCAAAGTTTGGAGGAACAGTTGCCTATGGTGCAGAGCTATGGGGGTTTGACAAATCAACTACTCAAATGGGTACGTGCAAGCAGCTCTTTTGGAAGAATCTCCTGTACCTACCTAAATGTTTCCCATCGGCCACCCTTCCTGGAGATGTTGACTTCCAGAAGCAGGAGATAAGGGGGATGGATAGTCCTGCCAGATATGCTTTTAAGTGAGCGGCCTCTTGAGACAAGAGAACTGGTGGATCTGGCATGGCCAGAACACTTACTTTTCATAACCCTCTCTCTCTCCATACAGGAAGAATGAGCTTCAGACATATATTGTAGCAAGATTTTTATGTAACTTACAACTACCTGTCCCCATTACATAAACTTAGCCAGAGGGCAAAGACGAGGGAGGTTGATTGAGGAAGAGCGGGATGGCCTGGTACATATATCCTGGGCTGAAGGTATTCGTGGCAGGGGGATGCCACCAATACCGGTCGACAATTGTCAACCCGCAGAATAAATGCCTTTTTGCCCTTGCCCGAGCGAACGCTTTACCTCTAGCTGCCATCACTAACAAATGGAAGTGTGAGTCGAACCTTAAATGTCCAATGTGTATGGCGGATAGAGCGCATCTGCCCCATTTTCTTTTAATATACCCAGTCTACCACTATTCTGGGCCCAAATGTATCTTACCTCTTCTAAGAAGTGAAGGACTTTTGGATAACCCCGATATTTCTTTTGCGGGATGTGGACATTTACATCACCAAAGCTACCTCAAGTTTCATTTTTGGAGCCTGACGGCACATGGTGAAGAAGGCCAGTAGCCACTGTGATTAGATAAGGTCTCCGGGGCTGTGAGCATGTATATGGATTCAGATGGATTCTTACAAGCTCTTCCCATGGTGTTAATTATGCCCTTTGGGTTCTGAGCACTCAAAAGCCTCTCCGTTCATGTTTTCCTAATATTTTCAATGCTATATTTTAATGTTTTTACTAAGCTGATTGTTTTATATTGTATGCTTTTTATTGTTTGTATTGCACCTTCCTGTCATGAAAGACTCAATGAGTCGAAAGTGTAAATAAAATCTATATCTCTTTGAGTCTCAGATTAGGGCTTAAATACTAACCGAGAGAAATCATTTTGGGGTAAGTAAGTCATTCACTTATTCTCTTAAAATGTAGCATTTGCCTTTAAGAGATGTGATCCATCAAAAAATGGCAAACTTCACAACTAAGAAATGCAATAAGTTAAACTTGATCAATAAATCCTGACTGACACCTATGTATTTTAGGACATAACAAATGTTTGTTCTTCTATTTAGGGTTCCTCCTGTTGGAATGGAAACCCACATTCCAGTGCTTTTCCTTGATCTGAATGGTAAGCTGAAGACCTGTTTCACTTTTACATGCGATTTCTTTCTCTCAGGCCTGTGTTCTATGTTGTGCCCAGTGTTAAGTAGCCCATACCAAAATATATTGGGCCTTTTTGAAAGAACAAAGTATAATCACATCATGCCTTGGGTCTGACAAGAAATGTGCAAGTTTATTTATTTTAACAGCATATCAGAAATGTTCAAACTGTGTACCTGTCGAAGGGCATGTCTATAGAGCCTTCAGTGAGCAACAGTTATTGACATTAGAATTATCTAAATTTTTAAAGCGCAGGACAGGAATCATAATCATCATCATTTTTAAGATGGATTTTCAAAGTCAACTGAGAGGCCACCCTATTCTAGTAAACAGGGAGAAGACACTGATGTCTAGCCAAACTTAATCAAGGAATGGTAGCAGAGCAGTAAGGTTTAGACTCAGCAGGATGGTGTGAGATTGGCCTAGGAATGCAATGAGTCATACAGAGCACTAACAATTCAAGTTAGACAGAAGACATACAAAAATATGCAATTATTTATTAGGCAACTGAATACACTCTAAGCAATGAAAACCGTGGGTAAGTATTATCACACAACTATTACTCTCACACATTTATACATTCACTGTTTGGGGGTTCTTTTAGCAGAACACATTTAGGTAATTGTAAGCCGTGTTAAAAGCAACACTTTAGGCAACCGGATATTGTAAAGCAATAATGAAAGAAAAAATAGCAGAGTAAAGTAAATTGTTGCAGAACACCCACAATAGATCCTAGATTCACTTCCCTAGGTCTTAAACAGTCCTGCCCTGCTAGAAAATGGGGCCTAGTTTCCAAAACAATTACCAGTTCCACGCGATTCACTTTGTAGAGAGTCAGGAGTGTTTACTATTTGATTCTCAAACGGGAGTTGGAAAAGCCAGTGGTTGCAGGTAAGTGTATACTCAATACAAATCCCACCCCTGCCACCAGTGTTAGGCAGAAACCTGTGCAGTTCCCTCTGGGACCACTGCAAAAGATTTAGGACTACAGGTGTTTGGCAGTAAACCCACTTGGTAGCAGTCTGTACCACACAGATTCACTTGGTAGCTGTGGCTGAGCAGTCAGACTTCCCTCAAGAAGAGTTAGGCAGTATACAGAGTATTCACAATAGGTCAAGAGCACACAATAGAACAAGTAAACACTGACCAGGGCTTGGTGTAAAAGAGATATAATTATTTATTTAAAACCATATCTAGAAAAACACAGTCACTAATAGTGAGCAATTCAAAAACACAGTCACTAAAAGATATACACTCCCTTAAAAGAATATTAGGAAAGTCTTAAGTAAAGCCCCACTTATTTTCAGACAGCAGTGAGCGTTTGACGTAGATGGCACTCTAATAATTCGTTTTTAAAAGGGAGAGAAAAGCAGAGTACAACTTGAAACAGATCCCAACACTTTTACAAGAACAGGACAAGAGGGGAAGGCAAAGTAAAACCGTGAATTCAGAGTCAGTAGGCCGGATCCGCTTTAAGAGGATCGAAATGAAATGTGTCCAAGGTCACACGGTTGCAGTGCACAAAAGTCTTGTAATGGTTCAAAAAGGAGTTGGATCAGAGAAAGGGACCAGTTAGAGGGTCAAGGCGGCCAGCCCAGTCCATAAGGTTAAGGAGTTATTATTACCTTGTTGCAATCTTTAGAAAGGGAGGCCTGGCGGACACGGTACCTTAAAGTGGTGAGAACGCTCCAGCGGGGGCAGTTGTTCCTGGCAGCGGATGCAAGTTGGTGCTTCGTCCGGGGGAAGAGAGGATCTCGTCGTGGAGGAAGACAGGAGTCCGTTGCACTTCCAGGGAAGAAACCAGCCGCAGAGTTTCTCAGGTACAAGGAGCGGTCCGGTGATTCTCGGTTCAGTGGTGAGTGGCTATCCGGCTGCCGGGGTGCTTGGCACGGGCAGTTCGACCACAAACCGGGTTGGGGTGCGAAGAAAGAAAGGTAAACTGGTTGTGCCCACCAGTCAGGGGAAGAAGCCTCTCCAGCCGGGAGATCTTCTCTGTCGTCGGGAAATGGTGAGTCGGTTCTGCAGGGCTCCACCGGTGGTGTCGTCGTGGTAGGTCGGCTCAGCTTCTCCCTCGTCGGATTCTCAGGTCCTGTGGCGACTTCTGAAGTTCCAGTCCCCAAAGCCCTGCTTTTATGCAGAAAACCCCATTCACTCAGCCTAGCTGTCACTCAAACATGCTAAGTGGTGAGCTGGCCGGCTCACCACTTGGGCCAATCACACAAGAGTGCGACTTGAGTTACCAAGGTAACTCTGTCCAGGGTGCCTAAACCCCCTCCCACACACTCTGTGGTACCCAGACAGAGTGGCACCACTTTTGGAGGCTTCTGTGGAGAAGCCCGCCAAAAAGTGGAACAAAGGGCTCGACTTGGGTTGGAGTCACAGAAGAGAACACAAACGCCATTTTAGAATCGAGTCTTGGCATAAAATACCAACCGGTGAATTAATATTAATTAAATAAACTCCCGGTGCACCGCGAGTCCGCACCGGGAGCGCCGAACGGTCGGGTTCTACGGCATCCTCCCCGGCGCCATCAACCACGAGCCAACGCTCTGGCTCGGGTAAGAGGAAGGCCAAGCACCCGGGGAAGCTTGAAGGCCCCATCGGAGGGGGAGCGAGGCAGTGATCCTCCCCCCAAGGAGAAGGCGGTGAGCGCACCTAAGGTGGTGAAAGCCTTAATCCATGCGGCCAAGGCCTCTATCGAGACAGTCGCGGCGGCCCTGGCTCAGCCTGTGGAGGCTACACCAGTGGTGGCGACCTCAGGGCTCAGAGTCTCCCTGCCACCTCGGAGGGAGTCCTCTTTTATGCCCATCGACAGGACCCCCGTGAAACCTCTGGCGGAGAAGAAAAAGGGGGGGCAGGAGGTCGTCGTGGATCCGGCCTCAACCTCTGAGGAAGAGCTGATCGAAGTCTTAAGCCACGGCGGTGGCGTGGAAGAAGACCAGCTCGTCGGGAGGGACCCCGACGTAGGAGACAACGATAACGTCAAGGGTGCCGACGGGGCTCCTGACCGCCCGTCGGACTCCCCTCAACCAGTGCCGCAAGACAACTCGGCGGCCATTTTGTTGGCTATACAGTCCTTATGCTCGGAGATAAGGACGAGACTGCCGTTACCACCAGCGGAGGAACCGCTCCCGACGGGGGACCCGGAGCCAGGCCCTTCTGGGAGCCCTCCCCCTAAGAGAAGAAGGATTCATCCTCCACCTCCTTTTCAGCCATCGCTCCCTGTTCAGCCCTCCTCCCCGTCCACGACACGTGGGGATGATACGGGGACTGACACGGCCGCGACGGGTACAGACGACGAGGTTTACGACGAGGATCTGCCGTCGTCACCTCCCACCCGGGCTTCTCCGCCCGACGAGATTGGATCATTTCACTCCATGATCGCCAGGGCATCCGAGCTTTTCCAGCTCTGCCCGGAAGAGAAGAAGAAGGAAGGTTTCCTTTATCAACGGCGCGAGGCCAAGAGGAAGACGGTCCTCTCTGTACCTCTACTGGACGATATTTGGGATGAAGGCCTCGCCCTCCTCAAGAACCCATCTACGACGCCGGCTAGAAGGGATCGGTACGAGAAGAAGTACCGGGTCCCGGACACGGCCCCCTTGTGCCTTCGGGCACAGCCGACCCTGGACTCGGTCGTGTTCGCGGCGGCCAGGAAGAAAGCGGGGGGGGTCGGGGCGCGGCCTCTACATCGACCTCCCCGCCGGACGGCGAGGGAAAGAAATTAGATACGATGGGACGCAGAGTCATCTCGTCTGCAGCGACGACAATAAAGGCGGCCAACGCCTTGGCTATCGTAGCACGCTACGACAGGGAGTTGTGGTACAAACTAGCCCCCATGCTGGACTTGCTACCAGACGACAAGAGGGCGGAAGCCCTAGAGATCTTGCTGGAAGGAGAGGTGGCGCCATTACGATTGCGACGGATATCGCTGAGACTGGATTTCGCCAGTTGGGCAACGGCGTGTGCCTTAGGCGGCGTGGATGGCTCAAGGCTACTGACTTCCGTCAGGACGTGCAGACCAGAGTCTTGGACATGCCGTTCGACGGAAACAACCTGTTTGGGAAAACAGTGGACGATTCCCTTCAAGCCATCAAGGCGGACACGGAGACGGCCTTTGCTCTTGGGGTTCTCCAGCAATGGCGGCCGCCCTTTCGGAGCGGCAGAGACAAACAGGGTGCCTCCAAAGGTTCCAGCGGCAGATTTTCCACCTACCATCAAGCGGCCCGTTCGTCGTCACAGGAAGCTTACAGGGGACGAGGCAAGTCAGCGGACCCCGCCGTCGTCGCCAAGGAGGACAAGGCGGCAAAGCCTCGTCTAAACAGGACTGAACCGGCCGTGGGGTCGGGCCCCCACCAAAGCACCCCGGTGGGAGGCCGGCTGGCGAGCTTCGTCAGCGTGTGGGAGTCCATCTCCACCGACCGTTGGGTGCTGGACGCCCTAGCTCATGGTCACGCACTCGAGTTTCTAAAGAGGTGCCCGCGCATCCCCCCTGTGGCCAGGAAAGAACATCAAGTCCCTCAACTTCTCTTGGAGGTAAAGGCGATGCTCAAGAAGGGCGCCATCGAGCTCGTCCCTGTCATGATCTCTGCTTCCAAAAGGTCAGGGTTTTCCCAACTCCCTTGGAAGCAGATCCATAACCCAGGTTCCGAGTGCCAACCAGTCCCAATTGGGACCTTTTGGACCCAGTCCTGGCGCCAGTGGCACCAGGCTCATAAATATGCCCAGTCCCAGCGCTGGAAGCGCCGGGCTCATAATGCTTGGGTGGACTTACCTGCAGCAGACCATGCTGCTTACTTGCCTGCCAGTTGAGTCTCTGATCCTCTTCTGTTTGGAACTACTTTTCCTGTTGGGTGGGGCAGGAGCCACTCCCTAGATTCACAACACTGGAACTCTTCTGGAAAGCAGGAACTCTTTTCTTACCTAGGCGTGGCTGTGGAAGGAGACACCTAAGCACTACAGGAGGCTATTTAAACCACACCCGATGGATGAATCTTGCTTTGCGTTATTCTGCATCCTCAGCAGCAGAACGCTCATTGTGTCTTCTGCATCTGATCCTGGGCCTAAGGAGAAAGGCTTACCATTCTGAATCCAGTCTTCAGCAACACCTATAAAGACAAGAAAGAACAGGATAGCATTACGGTCTTCAGTGACAGCTCTTCACTTACCTGGTCCATCGGCTGTCACCAACGCCTCGCGCTGCATTCCGGCATCTGAAAGACAAAGGCTTACCTACTCTTCGTGCGCTCCGGAGGTCTTCACACTGCATTCCGGCATCTGAAAGACAAAAGCTTACCAACTCTTCGCACGCTCCGGAGGCCTTCAGCGCTGCATCCTGCATCTGAAAGACAAAAGAAGGTGCGTTTAAAGACATTGGGGAACTTTAATACTCACGTGCCATTACTCCTTTCCACATCTAACCCAGTGGGTATTCAGGCACCCTGCAGCCGCCCCGAACTTGTACCTGCAAAATAAAAAGACAGTTAGAGCGCATCGTGAAGCAGGCAACAAGCGCTTACTTACGTGCTTCCAGGCGCTTCTATTCATCACACGGGCTCCATCTTCAACTCACTTCAGCCCGCCATCCGCCATCGCCGGAACCCTGCAAAACAAGAGACATCATTACTAAAGACTTTAAAGACATTAGAATTACTCGAAACTTACCGTTCGTGCAGTAAACGACGGACAGCAGTCCTCTGAAGTCAAGAGGCCTGCTCCCCTTATCCAGTGAAGAAACTGGTTACAGCACCCTGCCTCGAGGCAGATGGAGAGCACGGCGTTCACTTACCTAAGGTGAGAGCGTTAACCTTTGGGGTTCTACAGGAGAAGAGAAAGGGAAGAAGAGAGAGACATTCAATAACCCAGTTCATTAATCCCACATTTTCTATCTGCAGACATCTTACCCTTCGAGCCAGACATACAGTGCACAGAGGTCCAGCCCAAAGAGCCAGCCGTGTGTTACACATCACCTTTGAAGATACGGTATACGCCCAGTCAAGACCGGCGCCTCTACGGGAATCAGGTGAGCGTTACAGTCCCAAAGAGGCTTCGGGGCTCCGGAGTTTACTCAAGATACTTCCTCGTCAAGAAGAAGACGGGAGGATGGCGTCCCATCCTGGACCTACGACGACTGAACAAATTCATCAAGGCACAGAAGTTCCGGATGGTCACCCTCCAACACGTCCTGGGTCAGCTGGAGGAGGGCGATTTCCTGTCGTCGTTGGATTTGGAGGATGCCTACTTCCATATTCCCATCCTAAAGGGACACCGAAAGTTTCTCAGGTTCGTGGTCCAAGGGCGTCACTACCAGTTCAGAGCCCTTCCCTTCGGATTGAGGTCGGCACCCAGGGTGTTCACCAAGTGCCTCGCACCGGTGGCGGCGCAGCTGCGCCGAGAGGGGATCCACGTCTACCCCTACCTGGACAACTGGCTCATCCGAGCGAAGACGAAGGAGCTCGCCGTGGAGCACACGGCAAGGGCCGTCCAACTATTCACGGACCTGGGATTCTCCATAAACTACGCCAAGTCCCACCTGGTGCCCGCGCAAGACGCACTGTTTCTGGGAGCGAAGCTCGACACAGTGTCGCTTCTGGCCTCTCCGTCGGAGGAAAGGACGAGGGCCATCTTGGGCAAGGTGCAGCGGATGCTGGTTGCGGACGCGGCCAGGGTGAGGTCCATCAAGTCCCTCCTCGGAATGATGTCTTCTTGCATTTACCTCATCCGCATGTGCAGGCTCCGGTTGCGCCCGTTGCAGGAGTTCCTGGACGCGCGCTGGATCCAGACGACGGGCAGCTTCGAGGAGAGGATCACACTCGACGAGAGTTTCCGACGAGCGATCCGGTGGTGGGGCACTCGCGCGCATCTGACGGTGGGCATGGACTTACAGACCCCCGGCCACCAGGAGACAGTGACCACGGATGCCTCCCTGGAAGGGTGGGGAGCGCACACCGAAAAGCTGCACGCGAGAGGCCTTTGGCTTCTGACAGAGAAGTCCCTCCATATCAACGTCCTGGAGCTCCGTGCAGTGTTTTGGGCCCTCAGGTCCTTTCTTCCGTCCCTCAAGGGCAAGGTGGTGAGGATCTTCACCGACAACACCACCACCATGTTCTACATCAGGAAACAGGGCGGAACCAGGTCCCCAGCCCTGTCCAAGGAGGCGCAAGATCTGTGGCATTGGGCCGTCGCCCAAGGGCTGTTTCTGGTGCCGTTTCATCTGGCAGGGATAAAAAACACCATCACCGACTCGCTCAGCAGAGAGCTACGCTCGTGCCACGAGTGGGAACTACGACAGGATCTAGTGGACCGCCTCTTCCGACGGTGGGGCACACCCCAGATCGATCTGTTCACGACGGCGACAAACTCCAAGTGCCGGAGGTTCGCCAGCAGGTTTCCCCAGCCGAGGAGCATGGGCGATGCTTTCTCGTTCCCCTGGGAGGGCCTGTTTCTATACGCGTTCCCTCCTTTGCCATTGCTGATCCGGCTCATCAACCAGCTCAAGAGGTCACGATGCAGGATGATCCTCGTCGCACCTGCGTGGCCGAGGCAGATATGGTTCCCGGACCTTCTGCACTTGTCAGCGTCCCCGTCAATCAAGCTGCCAGTGGACACGGATCTTCTCTCCAGAGAAGGAGGCGCCATCCTCCATCACGACCCGAAGTCGCTGAGCTTGCAGGCCTGGCTCCTGCAGCGTTAGAGTTTGGAGGATACGACATACCGGCCGACTGCAGAGAGGTTCTTGCAAAGGCCAGGGCGTCCTCAACTCTTAAATGCTACGGACACAAATGGAAGAGGTTCTCTGTCTGGTGCCACGCACAGAAGATTAACCCTCTACGGATTACGGCTCCCCAAGTACTGCCGTACCTACTGATGCTGGCCAAGGCTGGACTGGCGCACGCGTCCATCAAGATTCATCTTGCTGCGATCTCCCGATACACCAGAACCACGGGGCGGACGTCTTTGTGGTCTCATCGTCTGGTGAAAGAGTTCATGAAGGGACTGTTCATGAAGGGACTGTTCAGATCGTTCCCGCCGGTGAAGGCTCCAGCCCCGGCGTGGGAGCTCAACGTGGTGCTGACCAAGCTCATGGGACCTCCGTTCGAGCCTCTGCACTCGGCTCCGTTGAAGTTCTTGTCGTGGAAAACAGCGTTTCTTGTGGCCATCACCTCCGCACGACGGGTGGGAGAGATCCAGGCCCTTTCCTGCAAGGCCCCGTACTTGACTTTTCACGACACGAGGGTAGTGCTCAGGACGCACCCCTCTTTCATGCCCAAGGTGCCGTCGGACTGCCATCTCAACGAACCCTTGGTGTTGCCTGTTTTCTTCCCGTCGCCTTCGTCGCCGGCTGAAAAGACTTTGCACTCGCTGGATGTAGCTAGAGCGCTTAAGTTCTACGTGGACCCCACGAAGTGTTTTCGAAAGACGTCACAACTCTTTGTGAACTTTGGACCTGTCAATCGGGGGAAGGCTCTCTCGACGGCTTCCATTTCCAGATGGCTCTCCGGCTGTATCATGTACTGTCATCGGTTGGCAAACCGACCGCTGCCTGGCCGTCCGAGAGCCCACTCCACCAGAGCGATCGCAGCTACCACGGCGTTCCTATCTGGTGTGCCCTTGCTGGACATCTGCAGGGCTGCTACGTGGAGGTCAACGCACACCTTCACTAAATTCTACTGCGTCGATCGGGATTCCAGGGAGGAGTCCAGGGTCGGCCAAGCAGTGCTGCGCAACCTGTTCGCCTAAGGTGAGCCTGGTGAGGAGGTAAGAATTGCTTAATGTTGAGTTTGATGTAATGCTTAATGTTGAGCATTTGCCACCTCCCGTGGTTGTGCATGTGTGTACTGCTATGTATTCTTTATTCATGAGCATGTGAATCCATGCCAGACCCCATGCTGCAGAAGGAACAAGTTACTTACCTGTATCTGTTGTTCTCCAGCATGGGTCTGGCATGGATTCACATGCGAACCCTCCCGCCTTCCCCTGTGCGGCTCTTCACTTGGTCATACTGCCACTTCACGTGCTGCCAAATCTGAAGATGGCTGCCAGAGGCGGGGCTTAGGTAGAGGGCAGTCATTGGCTGTGGACAGTATGACGCAGAGATCAGTGATTGGTTACTACTACGAAAGACAGATCAGAAACGAAACTGATACTGATTTTTTCTTTACCGAGGATTCCCAGCCTGACGACGGGGAATATTCATGAGCATGTGAATCCATGGCAGACCCTTGCTGGAGAACAACAGTTACAGGTAAGTAACTTGTTCTTTACACTTGACCCAATTTCAGAAGGTCGAAACAACTTATCGCCGCCAGCATTAGTTGAAAAAACCCAGAAACGTTCTGGCCCTCTACCAACTCTAAAAGTTGCACTTATCAACACACGCTCCTAGTCAAACACTCTAAAGACATTCATGACTACATAGTCCATAGCAAAGTGGATGTACTGTGCATAACCGAAACATTGTTACAAGACACTAGTAGTCCCATATATCAGATGCCTCTCCTCCTAGCTATACTTCCTACAATGTAGATCGCAGAGAAGGGCGTGGAGGTGGAGTGGCCATAAAAGGCCTAGATTGGATAGCTAAATCCAATCTAGGCCTTTTTCCAGCTAACCTCACATGCTCAAGCTGCGAGACTCTACTTAAACTGACACCAACTCACCATCATTGCGTCAATATTATATTGGTTTACTGTCGTCCTCGCAATATGCCCAAATTTAATTAAGTCCTGGGAATTCTTAAAGAACATAACAGCCCAAAGTCTTCCACTCTTTTTGGCCGTTATGCATCGTTGGAAGGGTGATATTGAGGATAGGGAAGCTACAATACTTGAAGCAGCCTAAACAGACAATGGATTCATTATTATAAATAACGATCCAACCCACAAGAACTCCCATTTGCTGGACTGGTTGGTTACTAAGAACATTGTAACTAGGGACATTACTACTCTACCATGCATCTGGTCTGATCATTACTTGATTAGTTTCACCATGTATTTACCAACACCAATTATAAAAAGGCCCTACCAACATGAAATCGGCCAAAGGCTGTAACTTTAAGAAATGTAGTTCCTTTCCCTGATGCCGATGGAATCTGTATGATCCCATTGTAAATGAAATGCCACTGAGAGACGCGGTCGCTAAAACGATCAAAGACTTTTTCAAGGAAAACCCAAATGAAGATACCTCCCCAGCCAACACTTTGGACGCCATGAAAGATGTGGTGCGAGGAGAATTGATTCTGTATGGGGCGGCATTTCACAGACGCAATCGACAAGTCTGGATGAACCTCGAGGAACAGGTCCAAAGAGCTGAAGCAAACCATAAACGTAAAGGCTGATCCCCAAAATCCCAACATGCCTTACAAGCTGCCCGGAAGAAACTGGAAGCCCACTACGCGGAGAACACAGCACACCTGTTAGCCAAATCCAAACAAAGCTACTACGCCAGAAACAACAAGGCGAACAAACTGCTGGTGGAGAAATTAGCCAAGGTGAAGAGGAAAAACACGATCATAGGGCTTCGCGACCAACAAGGCAAGGTCCAATATGTTGAACAGGAAAAACTTCAGCTGGCGGCAGCACACCTTTTCGAGGTAATATCTGCAACACTGCGGGACCAGAAAGAACAGTTAGAGTACCTGCAGAATGCAGCACTTCCTCGGCTCAAAGACTGTGTCCGGGAGATCCTCGATGCCAGATCTCAGGTGAGGAGGTTGACGCTGTTATTAAATCTCTCAAACCTAGAGCTCCTCCCCCAGATGGATATTCAGCAAAATTCTACAAAATGTTCCGTCCCCAACTGATAACCCCTCTGGTCACTCTCTTTAACTTGTTTGGCGAATCGGGATCTGTTACCCCCTCTATGCAGGAATCCATCACTATCCTCTTAGTCAAACCAGGCAAAGACCCCAGAGACAATAGTTCTTACAGAACCATCTCCCTCCTGAAAATTGACGCTAACATCTACTCAAAAATATTGGTGAACCGCCTAGCAGGCGAGCTGCCCGTCATAATTAACCTGGACCAAACCGACTTCATTAAAAATAGGTCAAGCCGGGATAACATCCACAGAGCCCTAAACCTAATAGATATCGTGACCCAACATTCAAGGAAGCTAGCACTCGTGGCCTTGGACGCGACCAAGGCGTTTGACAAAGTTGACTGGGCCTTCATGCGTTTCACTCTGGAAGCCTTCCGCTTCGGGCCAACCTTCCAAAAACTTGTTCTGGCTAACTATCAATCCCTGAAGACCCTTCTCCGGGTCAATGGCTCCCTATAAAACCCTATCTCCTTAACTTGCGGAACCAGACAAGGATGCCCCCCTCCCTGCTCCTATTTGCGCTGGTTATGGAGTCCTTTGCCCAAAGAATTCGGCTGGAACCAGAGATCAAGGGCCTTCATATTGGCACCTCTCAGCACAAAATTATACTCTATGCAGATGAAGTGCTGCTATCCATCACAGATACTAGCTCGTTAGGGCCTACTCTCACTGAGATTGATAGATTTGGGAAAGTGGCGGGCTTTGCCATCAATTTCGGTAAGTCCCTTGCCCTGGGGATAGACTTGGAGCCGGGGGAACAGGATTCCTTTAAACCCTCCGTCCGGTCCAATGGAGCGAAAAAGTCATTCCTTACCTTGGGGTTCAGATTCCCGCTTGTTCGAGAGATTTATATCGGGCACATTTCCCCCCCATTCTTTATAGAGCTTGAGCGGGACCTGAACCGATGGTGGTCGCAAAAAATCTCGCTCATCGGACTCATTACCGCCTGTAAAATGAACCTCCTTCTGAGGTTCTTGTACGCCTGCTCCTCTCTACCCACCACGATCCCTCTGCCCCCTCTCCGCTGCCTGTAGAGGAAAATGTTACGGTTCATTTGGAAAGGGAGGAAGGCAAGAGGGTGATAATGGGCAGCGCCAAAGTAGACGGGTTGGGGGTCCCTGACCTGCGTATATACCAGGTGGCAGCACAGCTGGCACACATGCGGAAAAGGGTTGTGTCCTCTGAGCGCCCGAGGTGGGTGGAGGCAGAACAATCCCGTCTGCCGCTTCCCTTGCGCTTTCTCCTGCACGTCCCTCCCCCACTGCGCCAGTACTTGAAGATGTTGTCCTCCACTAAACACACTCTTACACATGGGACAGGGCCTTGAGGCATAGGAGCATACCGAGGGGGCTGGGTCCCTCCTCTCCAATATTCCACAACCCGACTTTCTCACCAGGGTTCCATCCACTGAACTTCAAAAATTGCATTGCGGATGGTCTTGAAACTTTGGGACAACCTTTTGAGGGGAACCAGCCTCGCTCATTTGAACAATGCAAAACGGCCTTCCAGCTAACCGAAGTGGACAAGTTCCCCTACATTCAACTGTGATATTTGACTATAAACCTCTGCAGGAAGACACAAGGGCCCCATATATGTTGCAATGGGAGGCAGACCTGGGACACCCCTTGGAAGACCAGACTTGGGCACTGACACACTCCTCATCCTTTTGCATCACCAATAGAGAATGCGCCCATAAGGTACTTCTACACTGGTATTACCCTCCTCTCAGGCTACACCACATTAACCGGGCCCTAAACCCTGGCTGCTGGTGCCTATGTGGACAACCGGGGTCATACTTCCACATGTGGTGGTCATGCCCAATTGTGAAAGCTTTCTGGACAGAATGTATCACCACTATAAAGGACATCACCCAGGTGGCAATTCCAATGGAACCGGAACCAATCCTATTAGGAGCCCCTGCCCTGGGGATATACCCAAGATCCGGAAAGCGAGCCAAGCTACTGACCCAATTCCTCCTGGCCGGGAATATCACAGTTTCCCGCACTTGGAAGACCACTGAGGGCCCCTTCATGACTCTTTGGTGGATAAAAATGTGGGACATACTGATAGCAGAAAAAGTATCAGCAGCTAAAGCAGGCCTCCTACATCATTTCATGGATATTTGTGCACCATTCCTAGACTATGACCAAAACTTTTCGGCTCTAACCAACAAACCCCCCCCAGGCCAGGAGTTGTCTTCACTCAGAAGGCGAACAACCTGTGGTGAGGTCTTCTGGGCTTGGCTGGACCAGGAGGAAAACGGAACATGGGATTGAGGGGAGGCCTGGGCTGGGGGCATGGACAGATGGGACTTTAGTTGGCTCTTTGTTGACAACCGGACGGGGAGTTTGAGAGGCGTGTTTCAGTTCCTTGTATTGCTGTCATCTGTGTTCTGGTTTAAAATAAACATAGTTAAAAAAAAAAAAGAAATTGAATTCCTTGGACATCAGGAAGGGAATTGAGACAATCTTGACCAATACTTAGCATCCGACCAAACCGAGGACATGCTGAAGGTATTTAATAATACATTCACAACTATATTTGACAAGGTCCCCCCTATCCAATCAAAAATGGCCAGAGAAAATATTAGTCATCAAAACCCGTTCACTTCTGAACTGGAGGAGCTGCAAAAAGAAAAGAAGGGCTTTGGAATTGACTTGTAAAAACACCCCTCGGACACCACAATACAAGAATGGAACAAAATTGATAAAGCTTACAGAAATTTGATAGTGACCACCAAGAAAAATTATTATAACACCCGCAATGAGCAAGCATCCAACTATTCAAAGGAATTATTTTGTCACAGATGAAGACTGTGCTCGGATTTCTTTAGCATTTGAAGAAAAAATCGCTAAGGCAGGGATACATTTTTAACAACCCAGAGTTCTAATATCCAGCTGGTGTCTTAATCAATGCTATATAGCCGAAAGAAACGGAAGATCCTCCCTCCTTTTCTTTTCCTCTCGCCTTCTCCTTCTCTCCCATTTCAGCCACGGAAATTAACAGGCTATTAGCCTCCATGAACCCTACCACCTGCTCATTAAATCTAATACCACCCAAAATTATCTTACAACACATTAGCCATTAAGAGGGTGACCATCACACCCATTAATTCCTAAGAAAATGAACATGGATCCTACGGATCCTTGCAACCTTCGTCCGATTACAAACAGTCAGTTCTTTTAAAAAATATTGGGCAAGGTCTCCACTTCCCAACTACAGTCGTTTATAGAAAATAATAACAAATTGCATTCTAGACAGTATGGCTTTCATCCATAATATAGTAACAAGATTGCTCTTCTCGATTTACAGAACCACATGCTAGAGATTATTGACCATGGTAAAGCGGGGATGTTGATCCTATTAGATCTATAAGTGGCATTCAATCTTGTCAATCATGAGAGACTACTAGAGTATTTGCAACAACAAGGGGGTTGCTCAGAGAAGACGATAAACTGGATTAAATCTTTCTTGTTCAATCGAATTTCTAAGGTACAATGGGGTGCTGCCTCTTCTCCACCCACTCAAATAAAATATGAAGTCCCTCAAGGTGCATCTATATCACCACTCCTGTTCAATCTTTACATGCTCGCCTTATGTGTACTACTAGATAGACTTGGAGTCTTCTTTACGAACTACGCCAATGATACGCAACTGTTCATCGAGCTCAGTGGTGATCATCAGCAAGACTCTCTAACTCTTGAAAACATCTATGTGGCTATTGAACAGTGGATGTCATCAAACTGGCTTTGCCTTAACATCAAGCTTCTAATTTTTGGTTCTCCCCAGTCGAGGGCCATGTTAGACCCAGTATATTCCCAATTCATGTTGCAGGGTAACAAGATCAAAACGCAATTGAAGGTGAAAACCCTGGGGCATTCCTAGAGGCATCATTGAATTGAATTCAGACTCCCATGTTCAAAACATCTTCAAATCTTGTAACTAACATCTGAGGCTTCTGCGTACCATACGCCCCTTTATTAACAACAAGAATGCGTTAACAATTTCCCGGGGCACAGTATTATCAAGATTAGATTACTGCAACATCTTACTATGTGGATCCACAAAGGCTAACATAGTCATGCCAAGTTATTCAAAACAATGCTATTCGCATCGCTATGTCTATTTCTAGGAGATCCCACATCTCTAATACCAGGAGAGACATACACTGGTTACGGTACAACAACGTATCAGTTTCAAAATGGGATCTCTCATACACCGTTCTCTTTACAGAAAAGCACCAAAGTACCTAAAAAACATGATCATACTGTATATAGTCTGGTCAGAGTTCTACGATCCTCAGATCGGAACATGCTACAAGGTATCAGAAGCGAAAGAACCAGAGGTTTGGGTAAATCTTTTGAGGTGAGGGATCCTGTTTTCTGGAACTCTTCCAAAATCCACAAGATGGATTTCTAATTGGAATTGCTTTCGAAGAGCATTAAAAACCTACTTCTTCTGCTAAACGGTAGTTCACTTGTCCGCTCAGTTATGCAATAGAACCTGGATGTCTTTGTCGTGTCATTTTTGTTTGTTCCTTTGTGTCAATGTTAGCGCCCTGATGCCTGCAGGCTTTCGGCGCTATAGAAATAAACAAAATAAAAAATAAAATAAATTGGCAACAGTGCCAGTGTTTCCGTGTCCCCATTCCCATTCCTGTGCAACAGGAATGGGGACTTAAACTTTCCAACGCCTGACATCCCAGGCCGCCGGGACTTGTAATGTCTTGGTGGTCCCGGGATATCAGGTGGCGGAACAGTGTAACGAGTTTGGCGGCGAACTGGTAATGAGGGCCATTGTCTGCAAAGAAAAATTTAAAGGGGCACAAATTATCCCAACCTCACTTCACCATAAGGCAGTGGTATTCAAACGTTTTAATGCTGTGCCCCACTTTGAGTAAACATATTTTTGACACCCCCTCACTCTTGAGTAAAAATATTGGTGCCGGCGCCCCCCTTATACCTCCCCCCCCGTTGCCATTTCTGCCTATATTTAATATTAAAATCAACCTCTGTATTTATTATTTTAAGAAATTTGTGACCCTGTCTCCTTTCCACCTGGACATCCTTTGGGCCCCGCTCAGGGCGGAGGGGGGGGGCAGCCCCACAGTTTGAAGATCACTACAGGTGATATGTGCAGTTTAAAATATCAAGAATTCCACTATGGGAGACTCCTGTCTCCAGTCTTGGGAACTGATAAGTCACCTCATAAAAAGTAAGTGCAAGCAAGGTAAGTAAATATGAGGGCTTTATTTACCCCCAAAATGTCAGGCCAGGTTATATACAATGGGAAAAAGGTAGGGTGTGCCATTGAAGTCTAGGGGAGGAACACAGCAACAAGAAAGTAATTCCTAACAGTCGTTAAGATTTATTTTCTCTACCTGCTATTTACTTGCTTTTACTGCTTTCCCTCCAAAAGACATCAGAGATTCTGATATTTCTGCTATTGTTTTGAACCTTTCCTGTTGTTTGGAGGTAAGTGAAGATTTACTCATACGTCCCGTCCCCTTTCCTCCATCCTTGTGGGCGTCTCCAAACATGGGGACGGTACCGGATCCTTTGGCAGCGAAAAATTGAGCTTCCCCTTTAAATTTAGCGGGACGCAGCCTCAGGCGGGGGAATGCCCCACTGAGGCCCCACCCTCCGGTGCCTCTCTTCAGTCCCTTTTTCTGCATGGATGATGTTGGATCTGGCAGCAGGCGCAAAGACTTTTTTTGTTTTCGCTTTGCTCCCCGTAGTTTTTTTCATTTTGATTTAACTACCCTTTGGTGCCTCGCATGCCGCTTGCAGGAGGATTCACGAGATGTGCCTCATGCGACTGCTCGTTCCCGGCCTCAGACCCCCATGCACTCTGCCTTGCGTGGTTGTGGCCCGTCTACTTCTGAGATGCGTGTTCGGCTTGCAGCGCTCTCGGGCACAGGTCATTGAAGAATCGGTTGTCGCGGTGGAGGGAAATCTTCCTCAATTCTCCTCTGCCCCACCTTAAGAACTTCTTCCCCAGGACCTCTCGTCAAGACAAGGTAGGCCCTCTGTTCAGCACAGCTGCACAGCGCGGCAACTGCTTCCCCGTGGCTCCCATGGATCAGGGTTCCTTTACAGGTTCTGTCAGGCTTGAGTCCTCTAAGGCTACTGTCTCCCAAGCTGATAGGCTGGGGGGTTCTTCCGGGTGCTCCGGGGACAGACCTGAGGCCGCCCTGGCTACCGGCTCCCAAGCTGAGGGGCTCAGGGGCCCCTACCAGACTGTCCTCGGATGGGCAATCAGGTTCGTCCTCCTCTTCAACCCCAGGGGGTAAGGGATCGTCGAGTGCCACCTCCAAGAGTCTGTCCTCGGCACGATCCAGCACAGCTACTGGCACAGGTGCAGAGGGCATCCAGCCTACCAGAGCTTGGTTCAAGGTTGTAAATCAGGGCGTTACAACTAGCGGTCAGCGAGCCGAGGGCTCAGGGCCTACAAGAGCAATCTCTGAGGTTGACGCTTCTGCTTCGGGTGCAAGACCCAAGCTGTATACTCGCGTGTCTGAGGCCTCTCGTGTCTCAGGGCCTTCTCACCCTACTGCCCACGGCGTAACGCAAGGTTTTAAAATGGCCGATGGCAATATGGCGCAGCCTGCCAGTCCAGCGGCCATCTTGTGTTCAACTCCTGGGCTGCCTGTGCTTTCGCCCAGCGAATGGGCTTTGCAGGATGATCCCCGTCCCCTTCACTCTGGAAGCGGCAGCGGATTGTCTGGTACAGACTTCAGGTCTCCTCAGCGGTACATCTACCCATCACAGCCTTACAGATACACACCACAGGAGCCTCT
The DNA here is from genome assembly GCF_040938575.1 of Ambystoma mexicanum. Lineage (NCBI taxonomy): Eukaryota > Metazoa > Chordata > Amphibia > Caudata > Ambystomatidae > Ambystoma > Ambystoma mexicanum. Next base: position 1,115,795,623 of record NC_090930.1, read on the forward strand.
GCGCTATGACCAGCAGCAGAGGCGCCGCGCCTCGAAAGACCAGGCCCCTAGGGACCCAGCAGCTAGCGAAGACCGCTTCTTTGAGCGCTTCCTCTACCTCATGCGTTCCCCTCGGATGAAGGGACTACTGAAGGACATTGTGAAGGAGGTCATCCCACACGTGGCACCTCCCTGTGCCGGTCCCTCCCGCGGTCCACGCCCTACCATTTGTTCGGAAAGCTCCACCTCCTCCTGTACCACCAACGCCTCCCCCTCAACAGCCGTTGGACCTGTCTTCAGCACTGGAATTAGGGGGGACCCTGTAGGCACCTGTGTGCCTAGGCCCGACCTGGCACACTAGGCACCCCTGCCTTACTCCCCTCTCGACCTGAACTAAGTCTGAGAGATGTCCTTGTTTATCTAAGCGGACCCCTACCGTAGTGCTGCTGTGTAGCTCCATCAGCGTTGCCAGCAAGGTGTCTGGTATTCCTTATGCCCTGACTTTAGCCCAAAGTTTTGCTCTGTCGATCTGATCAAACGCCTTGGATAAATCTATCCAGGTACTGTAAACTGGAGCTCCCCCCTTTTCTTGAGGTTGCTTCACTAGCCAGGCTCAAAGTCAGTCCATTTATCGATGTAAAGAGCCCTTTCCTGAATCCTATTTGGAAAGGAGTCATGATCTCCTCTTGATCCACCCATGTATTCAAATCTTTCAGCAGCAATTTCATGAAGATTTTACTCTCAATGTCCAGGAGGGCAATAGGACAGTAATTCTCTGGCTTTGTCCTATCGCCCCCCCCCCTTGAAGAATGGCATAATTAGCGCCGTTTTCCATGTGGGGGGGACTTTTTGTCCTTAATATCTCCTCGTATAGATGTTTTAGAAGCTTAGAACATAATTCTACCTCGTTCTTGAGTACTTGATACGTAAGTCCATTGGGGCCAGCGGCTTTCGATGTGGAAGATTTGATGATTGTTTCTGCAATTTCTTCCTCCTCAATCGACATTTTCCACTCTGGGCTCCACGGATTTTGTTCTTCTTTATCTTTTAATTCCTTAAAAGTTTCTGTGAAGTATTGTACCCATGTCTCTTCCGGCACTAAATTGCATAAGGAACTGGTTGACTGCGAGTCTAATTCGCCCATTATTGTTGGTATCCGCCAGGAGTTTTAACATTAGCTCCCCAACTTTTTGCAGTCGTGACATTTTATGGTTTTCTGACCAATGTTTGTAGTTTTTTTTATTTTGATTTCTTTGACTTCTTTTTTGTTTGCTTTTTCATTTAGGTTTGCTGCTTTTATCCTGCTTGAATCCTTTTTATTTTGTCAACTAATGACAAGTTGGCAAAGAAAAAAACCTCCACTCAAACCGCCAAGTCCTTGGCCATCCTGACAAAGCCTGGACAGAAATCCTTCCCTCAGTCACAGGGCAGGACTGCGCTTTCTCCGGCTTCAAAGAGTTCCGGGACAGCGGTACACGGTGGCTGGACAGGTCACCCAGCAACAACAAGAGGAAGCAGCTGAGGACGTTGCATGGGTTTTTCTGCTTCCCCTCCTCTGCCCCACCTCTGATGCCAAGAAGCAGTGACGTCAAGGTCAGGGAACACAGCTCACCTGTGGGGGGCCGTTTGGTGCTTTTTCAGGACACATGTAATCGTCTTTTCAACAGACACAGGCTTCAGTCTTCGTCTTCCTTTCCCTCTACCATCCTCTCCTCCTCTTCATCAGATTGGGTGCCCGGGAGGTCCTGTCTCTCTTGGAGATGCAGGTGATCGAACTGGTTCCTCTTTCAGACAGGGGCTGCAGCTACTATTCCAGGATTTTTGTGGTACCCAAGAACAACCAGGCTTGCCTGAGGGTTGTCTTGGACCTGTCATTTCTAAATCTGTCTTTACCACTGGAATGCTTCAAGATTATTACACCCGCGCACATAGATGAGTCTGTGTGTGCAGGGGACTGGATGTGTTCCTTGGACCTCAAGGATGCGTACCTGCATGTGCCCATCTACCAAGCGCATTGGAAGTTTCTGTGGTTCACGATTTTGTCATACCGCTTACAGTACAAGGTGCTGCCCTTTGGCCTGAACTTGGCCCCTCATGTCTTCGCTAACTTGATGAACGCAGTGGCGGCCTTCTCCGCTTGGAGAGCCATAATCTGTACCCTTGTTTGGATGACTGGCTGGTGAGGGTGGGGTCACCCAAAGGGGTGGTGCACTCCTGCCAGAGATTGGCAGATATCCTTCATCAGCTGGGGTTCTCCCTCAACCAGAAGAAGTCACAGTTGTGCACATCTCAGGAACTGGTCTTCCTATGGGTGTGTTGGAGCACTACAGTTCAGCAGGTGTTCCCTATGCCTGAGAGGCTCCTGCCCCTCTGCAAGGTGGTGCAGCACTTTCTGGCCAACTCAACCATCTCTGCATAGTGGTTCCAGCATGTTCTGGGACTCATGGCCTCCTGCATGCTTACTGTACTGCACGCCCTCCTCAAGATGAGGCACCTCCAGCTCCACCTGGTGGCCAATTGGGAGCAGGAGACAGGGTCTCAGTCGGACAGGGTCCCAATATCAGCGCTTCTATGGCCCGATCTTCGCTGGTGGGTGGAATGTTTCAATAGGAACCCCATTCACCCGACCTGATCCTACCCTGGTGGTGACAGACTCCTCCTTTTCGTGTTGGGGGCCTACTCTGGGGGGCTATATGACGGAAGCCCTCCTGCTTATCAATCTTTTCGAGCTCAGGGCAGTGGGCCTGGCCCTCAAGGCGTTTTTGCCCCTCAACAGGGACAGGTCTGTTCTGGTCAGGACAGACAATTGTACTACAATGTTTTTCCTGAGCAAGCACGGTGGCAACCATTCCCCCTTCCTCTATAGGGATGCAGTATTGATCGGCCGCTTGGGGTAGAGCACCTACGAGGGGGAGTTGCACACCGACTCCTTGTTGCCGCTCTTCCAGCGTTGAGGGTTTGCGGACCTCGATTGTTTGCATCCCCTCTGAATTCCAAGTGCCCCAAGTTTGCTTTATGGGCAGATGGGGTCTGCGATCTCTGGGAGATGCCTTCCAGATTTGTTGGCACGGCCGCAGGTGTTATGCGTTCCCACCCACCCCTCTACTCCAACGGACCCTCCGCAAGTTCCGTGCTTCGGGGGACTGCAGCCTCATCCTGATTTCCCCCTAACTGGCCTTAGAGACCCTGGTTTTCAGATCTGCTGCAGTTGTGCTCCCAGGGTCCCGTCCAACTTCCGGTCTCCAGCAGGGCATTCCTGACACAGCAGGGTGGGGCGATGGAGCATCCGCACCCAGCCAACCCAGCGCTGGAGATCTGGTTCCTGACCAGCTGAGGCTTCAACATGCTTAATTTTCGGATGACAACTGGGACTTCATTTAACAGGCCAGGAGACCCTCAACTTGGTCCCAGTATAAGAGTAAATGGACTAGGTTCTGTCATTGGGCTCGTGACAAGGGTCTGGACCCTGCCACCTGCCCGCTGGATGACATACTGGCTGTTTCAGCGCATCTGGCTCGTTCTGGAGTTCAGGTGAATACTTGTTGCACTTATTTGGCGGCCATCGGGGCTTACAAGAATTCCCCTGAGCAGGTGCTTTCTGCAGCAAACCAGGTGGTTAAGGCTCACCTGAAGGGGCTGTGTAGGCTTTTTCCGCCGGTGCATAGGCTGCACCCTGTCTGGGACCTCATTGTGGTTCTGGCAGCTTTACAGCGCAAGCCTTTCGAGCCGATGGCTTCTGTGGACATCTGCTTAGTGATACTAAAGACGGTTTTGCTGGTGGCCCTCACCTCTGCGCGCAGGGTTAGTGAGTTGCAGGCATTGTCCTTGTGCAAGACCTTGACCACGTTTCACACCCACAAGGTCATCTTGCGCACTGATCTGAAATTCTTGCCCAAGGTGGTCTCTCCATTTTATCTGAATCGCGTCTGCCTGCCGGTGGTCTTCCTGAACCCGCAGTCGGAGGCAGAGGGGACCCTGCATTCTTTGGACCTCAAGAGAGTCCTGAGGTTTTTTCTCTCTCGGATGAAATTCTTGAGGAAGTCTGAGGTGTTGTTGACTTTTGGGGGTTCCTCCCTCGGTTCTATCGCCCGTTAAATGGTTCAGGCCATTTGGGAGGTGTACACGGCCATGGGCAAACCTGTTCCTGAGGGAATTCATGCCCACGCGTTTCAGAGACATGCTTCTTGGGATGTCATCAGCAAGGCCGCTACTTGGGCCACTCTCTCGGCCTTCTGTAAGCACTATTTACTGAACACCAGCTCCAGAAGCGATGCAGAGTTTGGTCAGGCGGTTATGAAGAATCTTTTTGCTACGTCCTAGATATGAGGCAGGTTAGGTTATGTTATTGTTATTGTGCATTTGTATAGCACCTTATGTACCATTGGAATGATCTGAAAGCACTTGTGGGTTGAACCCCCTTGGAGACCGTAGTCCGTATCAGTGGCGAGAGTAGGGTAATCTATAGTGCTTGAGTGCACTATGTATGAGAGCAGCAAGTGCGGTTGTGAGAGGTCAGTGGAATATGAGCAGCAAGGAAGTCTGCATTCTGGCAGGCGTGGGCCTCTGTAGGAGATTTGTGTGCAGCTAGGGTGATATATATTTTTTTTAATGGGGTATAGCCGCGTTCTATCAGGTTGTTGAGGTGTTCATGGAGTAGTGTAAGTATGTGTGCAGCTAGGCCGAAATTGATCGAGGAGTATAGCTGCGCTCGATTGTTTGTTGGTGTAAAGTGGAGAGTGAGTATATTGGTGTGAGTGATGAGTGACTGTGCTTACTGGTGGGAGGCCTCTGATTCTGATTACTTTTGGAGCCCAATGTGCATACCTTGACAGTGCTGGTGGTTCGTGATAGCCGATTTCAGAGTCCGATTCTCCGGATGGTGCGGGTATGTTATCTTCGCTCAGTTTGCGGGTACTCGTATCTGAGGCTCTGTATTTGTTACGCTCACCTGGTATCCACGGGGACAACACCCCTCCCTGGTTGGATGATTTGCACTCTCAAACCTTCTCCCGGTCCCTTGGTAAGGCCTCTGGTTAAAGATGGGTCTTAATATTGTAAAAGGTGGATTCTCCGTCCTGCTCCTCGTGGCAGGGGCGCGTAGATGTGGGGGGCGAGCAGCGACCAAGTTACTTCACTGGTGCAAGCCCCACTGTGGGAATCCAGGCCTGCTGCGACTCCGTAGGTTTGCTGCTTTACAGTCTTTATATGCAGCTCTTATATTCCTCTTAGTTCGAATAATAATGTCTTGCTTCTTTCCTTTTAGGTATGGAAAGGTATTTTGGTGTTGTCATGGAGTTTGAAGATGAGCATGGGCCGGTAGGCGAAAGCGCCGTGTGCGGGATGCTGTCCGGTGAGTAATGCGTGGCGCTGTTTCGCCTTTTATATTGCTAACCTGTGTCTTTTCTCTCCTTGCAGGTTGCAATGTTACTCGCCGAACGCCGTTATGTTCCAGCAATTATACTGACCAGGAGATGACTACCCAGGTAAGAATTGTGTGGCTTTCTTCATTCAGCAGGAAACGTGAGTAAACGCTTACTAATGCTGTCTTTCTTTCTCCTCTTTTCAGGTTATGGTATTCCAGGATGCATGCGGTGCCAGATGATGGAGTTCGTACCTTCATGTGAGTGGAACTGAAGTCAGCAATGGATTGAAGACAGGATACTGTTCCAGGTAAGTTTCGAAGTGTTCTTTCTCTCTCTGCAGGTCCTTGGTTTCAGGTAAGCTGGCATCAAAGAACTGGACGCGGTGAGCGTTACGCTGCGCACAGCAGAATAACGCAAAGCATGTTCTGCTGTTTGGGTGTGGTTTAAATAGTCTCAGGTAAAGTAGTCCAGGTAAAATGGTCCCAGGCCTGCCACACCCAAAAGACTTGTAACTGAGCTGTGTGTGTGCGCCTCCATGTTGGCTGAACCCCCCCCCTCCAAGTTAAATAGCCCCAAGTAAATAGTCCCATACTAATGTTGGTCTTCATGATGGTTTTGAGCCTGGCGCCAAAGGCACCAGGCCTGACTCCAAGAGAGTCTTGGATGAGGTTTTAAGGCCTTTGACCTGGCCCTAACTGGAAGGCTGACTTGCCAGTGAGGGCCAGGGGCAAGGGTCATGACAGTATTAGGAGTCATAGGGCCAATTTTCCGGGTCTCTAGTCATGTTTATGGCGGGGGCTGGGTAACTCATTGGCATGATGGTGATTATATAAAATAAATTGCAACAACGTAGTCGAGAACAGAGAGCACGGGGCCGTATAGTACAGTATAGGTGCTATTCAGCCTCAGGTGAGGTCATTCATAGCCTTATTGCTTGCCTGACTTTGAGCATATACCAGAATTGTATACAAGTTGTGGGCGACATGATAAAGCCTGTTCATGATGCTTGAAAATTAGTGCTTTCAGGCTCTGCAGTAGTGGCACTGTGGGTAGGGTAGTTAGAGCATGACATGGGTTGACAGAAACTGCAGATTGTGGTTAGATGACAGAGTGGACCTGCGATTGGTGTTATGCAAATTAATATCTGGATGGGTACGTTTGGTAAGGACAGGCCTAGTCGCATTTGCTGTTAGTGGGCAGATTGCGTTTGGGAGTGCGGCGGTGCAGAGTCTGCGGATTTGGCAGTATGACAGTGGTTTGCAACTCCTGGGATGATAGTGCTGTGCTTCCTTATGCAAAGATAGCGGTTAGGCTTCGTTGTGGGTGTTGCTGAGCTATGGTCTCCAGTATGATCTATACAGACAGACATCTTCTGGTCTTAGAGCGTGGGGTATGTCAGTTCTGGTGGCGATGAGCATGCCATGACGAAGCATACGATTAGTAGTGGCCTTTGTAGTTGGGCAAAGGTGCAGAGTGTCAGCAGCTGGGTCTCCTAGAGCCTGTTGGTCACTATATCTGGCTTTCGGGCCTTAACTGTTCCTAATTCTGTGATGGTGCCATTAATGGGCGGCTTCTGTGGCCAACAGCTGTTATTTTGAGGTAGTGCCATATAAGCCGAAATCTGGCCATTGGTGGAGTGCTTCGGCGGTTCTAGGCAGTCCCTTTCAATGTTGAGGGAAAAAGCCAGGTTTTCAATGCTTTTCAGAAGGCCTTGTAGTCCTAGTTGTCGAATGTGGGGAGGCAGTGAGTTCCACAGTGTCGGTGCCAAGGTAGAGAAGGCTGACCCTCCAATCATGGCTGAATTGGAGGCAGGAATCACTGGTAGGCGGGCCGTGCTAGATCTTAGGGGGCGTGATGAGAGTTAGGGCATAATCTTTTCTTGTAGGTATGTCGAGCCGGTCTTGTGTACTGTGCTGTGGCTGATGCATAGGATTTTGAAAGTGGCCCTTCATCCAATAGGGAGCCAGTGAAGGGTGGGGAGAGCAGGCAAGATGTGGTCCCTTTTTCCCAACTCAAGGAGTCGTCTGGCGGTAGCATTTTGCGCTCTTTGGAGTTTATGTTGGTGGGCCAGTGCACCCAGATAAATGGAGTTCACGTAGTCTAGTCTAAACATGACAATGGGCATAATGGCTGCCAGTCTGTTGCAGTAGGTGATGTAAGGGAAAATGCGTCTGAGGTGGTAGTGACAGGATTTGGATATATTATTGATCTGGTGGACGGGGGATTGCTGAGGAAGGGGGACCATGGGAGTGGTTGCGGGAGTAGAGCTACATTGCCGTGCACCGTGATCTCTGTTTTTCCAGGGTCAGAAGGAGGTGGTTTCTTGTCATCCATAGGTCTATATCTCAGAGGCAAGCTGCTCGGTTGGGACGTGGATAGATGCTTGTTTGGGAATTCTCAACATAATTTGGGTATCATCAGCATAGTTATATCAGGTGAGGTTGTGTGAGCGGATGATCCCTGGCAGGGGGGGGGGTCAGGTAGAGGTTGAAAAGGAGCGGAGAGGCAGGCTCCTTGGGGTACACCAGTATTCAACGGGCGAGCGGTTGAGAGAAAAGGGGAGGAAGGAGGTGATTTGTTTCCTCTTGTTGAGAAAAGAGGATATCCAGTTGAGTGCCAAGTCTCGGATTCCTAGGGAGTGGAGTCCTAGTCGAGTCGATCGAGGAGGATTCAATGGTTAATGGTGTCAAAGGCATCTGAAAGATTCAGGAGGACCATCGCTGTGCATCCCCTAGAATCTGCCGACACTTTGAGGTCATCCCAGATCGAGATCAGAGTGGTTTCTGTTCTGTGACGGGGTCAGAACCCTGATTGTGCGGGGTAGAGTAGGTTGTTGGATTCTGCAAAGTGGTTGAGCTGAGAGTGTACAGACCGGTTGATGAGTTTTGCCAGGAATGTGGTGTTGGAGATGGGCCTGTAGTTCATTGGCTGGAAGGGTATCCAAAGACGCTTTCTTCCGAAGTGGTTTGACATGCGCTACTTTGAAAGGTTCTGGGAAGATGCCAGAGGTGAGGGAGTCGTTGAGTGAGGACTTTGCTTGTTCTCCTGCGCGGGTGGAAGAGAACATTTCTTTGAGGTGAGGGGCGGGCCAAGGGTCAATGGGGGACCCGGAGGGTCTGCTTCTGGAAAGTAGTTTGAGGAACTCCTCGCTCGAGATGGGGCTGAAGGAGTTGAAAGATGGTGTTGCAGTGGTCGGAACTGGAGAATTTGGCGTAGCGGGAGTTGGGCAGGATGTGAGGATGGAATCAAGGCTGGCCATCCTGACCAGTGCTGTGTTGTGGAAGTGTTGGGAGAGGGAGTCGCAGAGCTTTTGTGCCAAAGTGTTAGTGGGAATGGTGCATGCAGGCTTCACAAATTCTGAGATTATCCTGTGGAGCTCTTAGCTGCTGCTGCTGCTGCTGCTGCTGCTGCTGCAGTTCAAGATCCTTTTATTGTAAGCGCTTTTTTGCCTTTCGTATCTCGGATTTGTAGGTACGGAGATGGGGGGGTGAATACAGACTTGCTGTGAGGGGTTTGGATGCACGCCATTTGCGTTCGAGGTAGTGATTTTGGCTTTTGAAAACCTCTAGGTGGAGCGTGAACCATTTGGGTGATGGTCCTATGCGGTTGGCAGGAGGACAGGCGGGGGTGAGAGGAAGAAGTGATCTTTAACCCAGGAGTCAAGCTCCCCCTTCTGTTCTTGTTCGATGGATTCAGGAAAGGGGATGAGATGTATGAGTAATTAAAGTTACTCACCATAGTGACTAGAGTACTCATAGTCCGTAGTCCCCTTTCCTCAATACGTCCCAACCGCCCACCCCCGCTAGTGTGCGAAGGTCAGAGTAGCCAGGTATGTAAGTGTCTGATGTGTTCAAAGGGTATCGAGGTGAGGCGCACGAAGGCGGGGCCTCAGCGGGGTGTTCCCATGCCCGAGGCCGCTCTGCGTGCGGTATACTAAATTTTAAGGGGAAGCAACATTTTTCACTGCCAAAGGTTCTGGTACTGTCCCCTTTTTGGGGACACCCACAAGGATGGAGAAAAGAGGACTATGGACTACGAGTACTCTAGTCACTACAGTGAGTAACTTTAATTTTTGCTCCACTTATCTTGCTAAGCTCATCTGTTTTGGGTGCACTAATCAGTCCCTATGACTTTCAGTGCAGGAGAACTCTGTTCTCCATTGTTAAGTTCTTTGATTATTTTTCCGGCCCACATCACCTTCGGAGAAGTGCAGTAAAGGGACATTGTGTGCCTGTAGCTTGGCTTTTAGCTACTTTTTGGTTACTTGCACGATGTGTCCAGAATGTGGTGGTGGCCACAGATACTTTTACAATGTTTTCTTTTTTGTAGTCTACTCTAAGGGTGCTGAATTGGCAGACGGTCTTTTTAAGACTGTCCCCTCATTTCGATTGTACTTTGAAACACTTACAACTACTTTTTGTCTCAAAGCAACAAGTGGTTATAAGTAGCTTGTTCAACTTCCTAAAAGAGACATCTAGCTCCTGAAAAGACTTTAATTTGGGGCCTGTGACAGTAGGCCCCTTCTTTGCTAGATAGGGATGGATTGTTTATGGTTAGAACTTTCGTTCTAAGGTTTTGTATGGTGTTTGCGAACTTCTTTCTTCTAATCTTATTTGTTCTCACGAGTTAATTACTCACCTGGTTCTACTTTATCTTGTTTTACTGCCTTACAGTACCTTAAAAAGTATTTATAACTGTGTTTAAAAGTAAAGTTTTTGTGTTCTTAGCGGTGCACCGAAATATAAATGCATATATATTAATATTGAATGTTTTAGTATGTTACTTACTTGTGGTTTTGAATTGATAAGAGCTATAACCCCTACCTCCTCAGAAAATGTGGATAATGTTGATGAGGATGATAATGATTCAGAGTCAAGCTCTAATGTTACTGATCAGTTAGAGGAGTTGGAGGAGTCTCAGGATGTGAGCCCCACTGCACCTTCACTAGCTTTAGGTCCTCAAGCTATAACCACAGGGACCCTACCAGGCCCAGTACTGAGTCCAGAATGTGTCTCTCTTGAATAAATGAGACTGGAGTTAGAGTCAAAAGAATTGAAATGCAAACTGATAGTAAACATCAAGAACTCCGGCTCAGAGAAATGGAATTGAATCATGAACTTGAAATTAAGAAATTGTCTCTTGAAAATGGTTTGATCCCAGAGTCTTCTAGGTTTTACAGTCCTAAGAGGCCTCGCATGCCTAAAGAAGCTGTGAGTATGTATGAGGTGAGACTTGATATTTTAGATTGGTTGGCTGCTTTTGAATATAACTATGGGATTTAGGGTTCCACAGGGAATCAGTTGATTCCTCGGGTTTTGTTTAGGCTCCCCCAGGTTGCAACTGATGCTGTAATGGAGGTGGGGGAACTTGAAAGATTGGAGTATGAAAATGTGGTGCTAGCTTTGATAGCTAGATTTGGGAAAACTCCATCCCAGTACCTTAAGAGGTTTAGCACCCCCACAAAGCATGATGGTACCTTTTGGGCTACCTGGGTGTGTGAATGTTTGGAAAACTTAGATGGTTGGGTAAAGGGTTACAGAGTTAACACTTTTGAAGGCATGAGAAATCTGTTTTTATTGGAAACTTTTTTTGATGCCTGCTCTCCTGAGCTGAGACAGCACTTGGCTGACTCGAAGGAACTTGATCCCAAGAAGTTGGCAAGAGCAGCTGACTCATGTGTAGCCAACAGGGCCACTCCGAAGGATTCTGAGGCCACTCACTAAAAGGATGAGGGGAAGCAGCACAAAGATGAGAATAGAGACAATTCTAATTCCAAACAACCAGAAGAGGCCCCCAAACCACATAAGGGTAGATCCCATGGGAAACCTGGTAGGTCTAGTGAATCCTCTGGTGTCCAACCAGAGGGAGGTCAGCAGAAACCCCCATTCCAGAGAGCATATGGTAAAGGCTATGTCTGTGGGTCTGTAGACCATATGAAAGGAGATCCCAGATGCCAGGTTAAACCTGCAGGGGGTCAGCATTGCTTCCTTAGCCTTCATATCTGAGGAAGAAGTACAAATGGCTAGTGTTCACTTTCACCTATTGGCTGTAGAACCCTTGGGCGTTCAAGCCAATGCATCCTTAGAGCCCCTGGGTATGGGTAATAAACAGAACATGGATGTGTATAACTCCATTCCAGAGAACTCTAGAGGGTATTATATGGACAGTTTCTTGTGAATGGCCAGAACACCCCTGCCATGAGAGACCCTGGTGCCAGCAGAACAGTTGTGGATGAAAGCTTTTTCAAGCCTGAGGATGTTGCTAAGAAACCCAAAGGTCCCACTAGATTGGCTGGAGGGTCTGTCCAATTGGTTACAATTCTACCAGCTCTCATTCAGTGTAACAATATGACATTGAGGATTCCTGTCAGTATTCAGAGTGAGGTGCCTGGGAGAGTCCTGTTGAGGAATGACTTAAAACCTCTAGGAGTAGTGTCCAGTGCCCCCAGGCCTCCCAGTGAGAGGAAACAGAACCGAATTGGCTAGAGAGGCAACCCTAAGAGACCACTCTTAGCCTGTGGGAACCTATACAGAGACCCCCACTGTTAGCCCTTGTGTTAGTAAGTTGACCTCTAACCAAGGCAAATCTGAGGCTAGAATAGTAGGGAAATGGGACCCCCAACCAAGCTCCATCATTGCCCATCCAATTGTAAAGTCTTTGAGCCCCCTGCTTCTGAGGAAGAGGTGGATAGACAAATTGGCCCCCTCTCCAGGCCTGTTAGAACTGGTAATTCTCAAAGCTGGTGGAAAACCAGGAAAAATGGGTCTAAGGCTAAACACTTTAAGACTAGTGGATCTTGAACTGAAGACTCCAGTGTAAATCCTAGTGTTAGGAGGGAAACGTCTAAGCCAGGTAAAACCAGATCTCTGAGGAGGTGGAAGCATGTACCTTGCTTGACCACAGCCCCTCCAACCAAGAAACCCGAGACCCAACCTGCTCTTGTTAGAGAGGTGGTGAGGAACCATGGAGGCCCCTCTAGATCTAAGGGATTCCTTTCTAAGGACCCCTTGAAAACGCCTATTTTAGGTTCAGAGGTTGTTAGGACTTCTGAGGGACTGTTAGACCAGATCCCCTATACCTTAAATAAGAAAGATGTACCAAACAAGGTTTGCAGGTCATATAACTTGCAAATGAAAACACCAGATAAAAAGTGTCATAGCAACTGTTACAAAAGGTTGCTGGTGAACTCAGCAGCCCATTTAACCGTCTTGCAACAGGAGCTCTATCCTGGTGGGGATTAGATCCTCCTGTCACTTAGTTTGGGGAGGACGAGTGTTGGGAAGAATTCTCATAAATGTGCCAATTCCTCTCTACGTTCAAGACCCACATCTCTTTTGCTGACCTTTGGGACTTTGTACTTTTAATTCTGTTTGTTTCCTGTGTTTGTTTCTTTTGATTATGGAGTTTTAGATAACTCCATAGGCATCATCTTTTTTATTCGTGTCACACAGCACCCTCAGTGCAGTGACACAGGGATGTCTTTCAGACTGCCCAAAGGTTTAAATACATTCTCTGGGATAAACTACTGTTTCCCAGAGAATGTAAAGTGAATTTGACTTTACTAACATTTCCAAATTCCTAGACCCAGCACACACCATCTTACAATGGAGTGTTGGAGGGTTTACATAGCATCCCCTGTGTCTAAATACTCATGTAGCAGTCAAATGCTACCCTTTCATATTGAAAAGGCTGCTAGCAGTGGTTTTACAACAAACTGCCATGATCTTTCCCGACCGCGAACACAGGTAGCTAAAAATCACATGAGCCATGTTTTTCAAGATGGCGCCTTAAGCCCCTTTGTTTAAGCAGGTCCCGGTCTTCTTTCTTTTGCTGTTTCTTTTTGGAAAGGTCCTTCTAGTGTTTGTCTTTGCACGCCAAACCAGGTTTGGTCCCTTTGTTCGTGTGCCTTTGGCGGGCTTCAGGACTGAAAGCAGAGTCGACCACTGGAACGAAAAAACCGAAGAAGAGCTGGAAGAGAACGGCTGCTGCAACTCCTGGACCGTTGGTTTGCCCAGCAAAGCCCTGCTGCAGGTTCGAATTGCCAAGTTCATCTCGACAGAGAAGCCCCTTCAAGGACGACTTCTTCCTTTGAGTTGATGGGACCAATCAACTCGTAAGCCACCTGGATACCATTCTCAAGGCTAGTTAGGATTAACCAGGGAGAGGGATACCAGCTTGTGTGCTTGAATCTACAGCTACTGGAACTGAAGTGACCCCATCTTGTTTGCTTTTTCGACGATCCCGTGCAGTGCAGGAGTCCCCCGACGTTCTCCCGCATGTCCCCACGACTGAGGCTCAGGAACAGTGAGCTCTGCAGGACCTGCCAGGAACCAACGTCTTCAACTGCATATTGTTCTTCATAGTAAGGTACTGTGCCAACCCGATTGAGAGAACCCCACACTCGCGGTGAAAGTTCGTGAAACTTTCCCAACTAACAGGCCTAATCAGCATGTGAGCCGACATATGATTCTTTTTCGCCTAAACTACTTCTGAGAACTTTTGCAAAGACTTTACCGTTTGATACCAGAACTGCTCTTTCCTATCCAGAACACTAGCCCATTGACTTCGGCCTGCCCTATTGGCTTGAATTGAACACCTCTGGTGAACTGAAATTATTTGCACTGTCTAACAAGTATATGTGATCTATTCTACTTACTTTTCCCCTTTTGCTCACTTCTAAGTAACTGAACTGCCATTTGGCTCCTATTTCAGGGGAGCTCAACTGTCTCAATATCTTACTTTTGTAGTGAAGTGTATATGTCTAAGTTGTCTTCTGCTAGTGAAATGCTTTCTAAATGATTGTTTAATAAATTAATAAGTGTTTTACCAAGAAACCTTGAGTATAAGTGTTTACTTGAACCACTGTGATTGAAAGTCCTCTGTGTAACTACTTGTACTGCTCACATTCACTCTTGAGATAAGCCTGGCTTCTCAGCTCGCTACCAAAAGCTCTGTGGTACAGACTTATACCAAAGGTTGGTTTGGCTAACACCTGTCGTCCTAATTGTGTGTAGCGGTCCCAAAGGGTACTGCATGCAATTCTGCCTAACACCCTTTATTCAACCATCTAAGTTCTTCAAACAGTCACACACTCAGGTAGCCCAAGAGATACCATCATGCTTTTTGAGGGCCCTAAACCACTTAAGTTACTGGGAAGGTGTTTTCCCAAATCTAGCCATCAAAGCTAGCTTCACATTTTCATACACCAATCTTTCAAGTTCCCCCACCTCTATTACAGAATCAGTTGCAACCTTGGGGAGCCTATACAAAAGCCAAGGAATCAACTGATTCCCTGTGAAACTCTGAATCCCACAGTTATACTCAAAAGCAGCCAACCAATCCAAAATATCAAGTCTCACCTCATACATACTCATAGCTTCTTTAGGCATGCAAGGTCTCTTAGGAATGAAACATCTAGAAGACTCTGGGATAAAACCATTTTCAAGAGACAATTTCTTCATTTCAAGAGCATGATGCATTTGCATTTCTCTGAGTTTGATTTCTTGATGTTTACTTTCAGTTTGCATTTGGAGCCTTTTGAACTCTAACTCAAGTCTCATCTTTTCAAGAGAGACAAATTCTGGACTCAGTACTGGACCTGGTAGGGTCCCTGTGGCTGTAGGTTGACGGTCTAAAGCAGGTAGAGGTGCAGTGGGGCTCACATCCTGAGACGACTCTGACTCTTCTAGCTCCTCAATAACATTATAGTTAGACTCTGAATCATTATCATCCTCATCAAGACTATCCACATTTGCTGAGGCGGTAGGGGTTACAGCTCTACCTCCCAGTCTTTGATGATTCAACAATTTCTCAATCGATTCATTTTTCTTGCCTTTAACAGAGAGAGACCTGACTTTAGACATCTTTCAGTTGATCTACTGTTAGAATGATGAGGGGTTCCTGTTTGAAGTTATCCATATTTGGCATTTATAAAACAATTGATTTTCTAGTGGTGCTTTGCCTTGTGAAGGTTATTTGAACAAAGGTAAGAGCAGCACTCTCAATGTAACGACTATACTTCATCCTCACCGCTTGCAACCAGCATTAGGCAGAATTGCATACAGTACCCTCTGGGACCACCACATACAATTAGGACTACAGGTGTAAGCAAAACCAACCTTTGGTATAAGTCTGTACTACACAGTTTTTGGTAGTGAGCTGAGCAGCCAGGCTTATCTCCAGAGGGAATGTGAGCAGTAAAAGGATGTTACACAGAGGTCTTACAATCACAGTGGTTCAAGTAGACACTTACACTCAAAGGTTTCTTAGTAAAACACTTATTAGTTTATTACACAATCATTTAGAAAACATTCACTAGAAGGAGACAACCTAATAGCGTACACAAATATACTTCAATACCAAACCAATAAGTTTCTGAGTAAATTAGGCTCCCCTGAAATAGGAGCAAAATGGCATTTTTGTTACTTTAAATGGGAGTAAAAAGGCACAAATTAATAATATAGACCACAAATACTTTCTTAGGCAGTGCAAATAGTTTCAGTTCACTAGAGGACTCGATTCAGTTCAATAGGACTAGGCCAAAGTCAATGGACTAGTGACTTGGATAGGAAGGAGCAGGTCTTGTAGTAAACGGTAAAGTCTTTGCCAAAGGTTTCAGAAGTAGTTTGTACGAAAAAGAATCATATATTGGGTCACAAGCTGATTAGGCCTGCAAGTTGGGAAAGTTTCACGAACTTTCACTGCGAGAGGTAAGTTCTCTCAATAGGGTTAGCTCAGTACCTTGATATGAAGAAAAGATGCAGCTGAAGATGTTGGTTCCTGGCAATTCCTGCAGATCTCACTGTTCCTGACCCTCAGTCGTGGGGACAAACGGGAGGACGTCGGGGGACTCCTGCACTGCACCGGGACTGGTCAAACAAGCTGGCAAAATGGAAGATCTTCAGTTCGAGTAGCTGTCGTCAAGCAGTCAAGCTGGTGTCCTTCCCCCTGGTTAATCCTAACCAGCTAGAGAGTGGTATCCAGGTGGCTTATGAGTTGATTGGTCCCACCAACTCAAAGGAAGAAGTCGTCCTTGAAGGGGCTTCTCTGTGAGATGAACTTGGTAATTCGACCTGCTGCAGGGCTTCACCGGGCAAACCAACGGTCCAGGAGTTGCAGCAGCCGCCCTCTTCCAGCTCGTCTTCGGTGCTTTCATTCCAGTGGTCGACTCTGCTTTCCGGTCTGAGAGACTTGCCTTTTAAACAGTTTTCTCCCTTTCATTTCAGCGTAGCTGTCACTCACCCAGCAGGGTTGCTGTCCTTGCCGGACAGCCAGCCAATCACATCAGAGTGCATTTGGGTCTCCTAGGAGACTAGGCACAGGGAGTTTCGGGCATCTCCCTCACTTCCTGCCCACCCCAGACACTCCTTCAGCCCTGAAGCCCGCCAAAGGTGTACGAACAAAGTTACCAAACATGGTTTGGAGTGCAGAGACAAACTCTAGAAGGACCTTTGCAAAAAGAAATGGCAAAAAAGATGACAAGGACCCGTTAAAACAAAGGGGCTTAAGGCGCCATCTTGAAAAACATGGCTCCCGCGATTTTTAGCTGCCGGTGTTGGCGGTCGGAAAAAATCATGGTAGTTCGTTGTAAAACCACTGCCACCAGCCATTTCGATAGGAAGGGGTAGCATTTGACTGCTACCTGAGTTTCTAGACACCGCGGATACTAGGTAACCAGTGGTGTCGCTAGAGGGAGTCCTGGGGGGGGCACCCCCCCTGTGAAACCCTGTGCCCCCCCGTGTCCCCTTTACCTGAGACGAGCAGTGATCATGTTCTCCCCTTACTTTTGTCTGTGCCCCCCTACTTTTGTCTTTGGCCCCCTCTGTGCCCCTCCTAAATTTGATTCCTGGCGACGCCACTGTAGTTAACCCCTCAAGCACTCTATAGGAAGATAGTGTGTACTCTGTCTAGGTATTTAAAAACACTAGTAAAGTCCATTTAACCTTACATTCTCTGGAAAACAGTAGTCTATCCCAGAGAAGGTATTTAAACCTTTTGGAAGTCTAAAAGACATCCTTGTGTCACTTCATTGAGGGTGATGTGTAACACACATGAAAATATGATGCCTATGGATTTATCTAAAACTCCATAATCAAAGAGCGCAAGAGTAAAACACAATTCAAAATACATGAGGGTGGGAAAAAAGGCTCACACTCTTTCCAGGTAAAAAAAGTCCTCAAAATCCAGCAAAGTTGCCGGGGGTCTCTAAGGTGAAGCGAATTATCACATTTGAGAATTTTCCCTAACATAATGGAAGCACTTTTATTTGAGGAAGGTTTGTGCTTGAGGCCCTTCTTTCCTGTGGATACTCTGGATTTCTGCTTGGTCTCTTTCTTGTTGGAAGATGTGGGTAATGGGGTTTTCTTCACTGGAGAGATACTGGATTTCTCCTTGATCTCAGTGTGAAAGTCACTTAAAGTTGCCTCCCTGGCCGTTCTGGACAGCTCCCTTTTATTCTTGCTAGGGGGCTTGTTTGTGCTAGAGACTAGACCAGGGTATTGAGATAATTTCCTAACAGTACCCTACTAGGCACTTCACACTGAACACTGGCAAGAATTTGAACAGTCCTATCATTGCACTTAATGATGGCTGGCATTATGGGAAACATTTGGACAGGGCCTCCTGCAAGCTTGGTGGGCCGTTCGGATGCCTTAGCTACATCCTCAGGGTTGAGCAAACTTTCATCCACCACAGTAATGCTGGTGTTTCTGATGGCGGCAGGGGTGTCCTGGTCATTTAAAAGTACATTGTCCTTATAATATTCTTTAGTGCTATCAGAGATAGAGTTGTAGACCTCTATATTCTGCTGTTCCCACAGACCCAGAGGCACTAAAACTCTAGCTTGAACATTTCAGCTGGAGTGTGAAGGCTGGAACCTGCCATGGTTGGTTCTCCCTCGTGGGTGAAGGCCAAGGAGACAGATGGGATCCCTGAAGGCTTACCCTTACTTCTGGGATCCCTTTTACATGGTCACCAGAGCCACACACCACACATTTGCCAAAGGTTCTTTGGAATGGGGGGTTCTGGTAACCACCCTCTGGTTTGGCTCCAGAGGGTTCACTAGCCCTACACGTTTTATCAGGGAATTTGCCCTTAAGTTTGGTGTCCTCTTTTGGTTGGGGATTAGTGGAATTATCTTTTCCATCTTCCTGATGCTTCTTCCCAGCTTCCTTCTTGTCAGGAGCTACAGAATCCTTGTGAGTAGCCCTGTTGGCTACCCATAAGTCAGCAGCTAGTGCTATTTTCTTGGGTCAAGTTCTTTAGAGTCAGCCAGGTGCTGTCTCAGCGCTGGGGAACAAGCATCAAAAACGCTTTCTAGCATGGTGAGATTTCTCATGTCCTCAAAAGTATTCACATTATGGCCCTTTATCCACCCATCTTTGTTTTTCATGCTCTCACACATCCAAGTTGTCCACAACACACCATCCTTTTTTCTATGGTCTCTGGACCTTTTCAGGTATCTTAACCAACTGGTAATCTTCTCTATCAGCCTCATTCAATTCCATCACAGCATCACTACCATTCTGGGGTAGTCTAGAGATGACCCAGGGAACCAACTCACTGTCACATATACCTTGTACCTTACATGTAAACTCAAAGGTGCCTAACTAATCAAGAATGTCAGTCTTCACATCATACACTTTCACCATATCATTGGGGACACGTTGTTGGGCAAAGTTTGCATGCAGTACCCTTGGGGACCACTACACACAACTATGACTACAGGTGTAAGCAAAACCAACCTTTGGTATAAGTCTGTACCAACATTTTAGGGTAGAGAGCTGAGCAGCCAGGCTTGTCTCAAGAGGGAATGTGAGCTGTAATTATGTTACACAGAGGTCTGTAATTACAAGTATTCAAATAGACTCTTATACTCAAGGTTTCTTGGTAAACACTTATTAATTTATTTCACAGTCAGTTAGAAAACATTCACTAAAAGGAGGCAATCAAAATCACACAAACATATTCTACAGTACTTCACACTACCCGCTTCTGGGGAATTTAAACTACTTTGAAGGAGGAGCAAAATGGCATGCAGAGCATATGAAGTAGGAGCAAAAAGGCATAAGTTAATAAAACGAATAGTAGAGTTATTCTTGAACAGTGAAAATAGTTTGAGTTCACCAGAGGAGTTGGTCCAATGCAATAGGTATGCCAAAGTCAATGGGCTAGAGTCTTGTATCAGTAAAAACGGTTTTGGTAGTTAAACGGAAAAGTCTTTGCCACGGTTCTTAGAAGTAGTTCATAGAAGAAAGCTGACTAGGCCTGCAAGTTGCCAAAGTTTCACGCACTTTCACAGTGAGAGGTACGTTCTCTCGGTCGGGTTTTCACAGTACCTTATGTTAAAGAAAAAGATGCAGCTGAAGACTTCTGTTCCTGGCAGTTCCTGCAGATCTCGCTGTTCCTGAGCCTCAGTCGTGGGGACAAGAGGGAGGACGTCAGGGGACTCCTGCACTGCACAGGGACTTGTCACAAAACTGGCAAATCTTCGATTCCGGTAGCTGTCGTCAAGCACACAAACTAGTGCCCTCCTCCCTGGCTATTCGGTTTCCTGCAGCACTCAGAGGAAAATACAACAAGCTACATGAATGGTATCCAGGTGCCTTACGGGTTGATTGGTTCCACCAACTCAAAGGGAGAAGTCGTCCTTGAAGGGCTTCTCTGTCGAGATGTACTTGGCGATTCGGACCTGCAGCAGTGCTTCACTGGGCAAACCAACGGTCCAGGAGTTGCAGCAGCTGTCCTCTTCCAGCTCATCTTCTGTTCTTTGGTTCTAGTGGTCGACTCTGCCTTCCAAGCCAAGAGACTCCCATTTTAAAAAGTTTTCTCCCTTTCATTCCAGCCTAGCTGCCACTCACCCAGCAGGGTGGCTGTCCATGCCAGACAGTCAGACAGCCAATCACGCCAGAGTGCATCTGGGTCTCCTAGGAGACTAAGCACAGGGAGTTTCGGGCACCTCACTCACTTCCTGCCCACCCCAGACACTTGGGCGCCAGAGGCGGTCTTCAGTCCTGAAGCCCGCCAAAGGCGTAGGAACAAAGGGACCAAACCTGTTTTAGCGCG
This sequence comes from Ambystoma mexicanum, assembly GCF_040938575.1. Classification (NCBI taxonomy): domain Eukaryota; kingdom Metazoa; phylum Chordata; class Amphibia; order Caudata; family Ambystomatidae; genus Ambystoma; species Ambystoma mexicanum. The sequence continues at coordinate 1,115,816,028 of NC_090930.1, forward strand.
CTGAGACAAACTCTAGAAGGACCTTTCCAAAAAGAAATGGCGAAAAACGAAGACCAGGACCCGTTTATGTTTAAGTTTATGTTTATTGTGTTTATATAGCGCTTTACACCAAAGCGCTTTACATTATAACAACAAGAATACAATAACAGTAGAAGCAATTACAAAATATGAGTCAAACCAGTAATACAGCAACTAGAACAATTTGCCAGTGAAAATAAATGAGGGAAGAGGGGGTGGAGAGGGGAAGGAAGTGGGGAACAGGAAGTGGAATAAGCTGAAGGCGAGAGAGGAGGAGAGGGGACTTGAGAGGAAATGAAGCAGGGGGAGAGACGTAAGTAGAGGAGGATAAAAAAAGGGGGGCGGAGGGGACGGTGGAGGAGGACCAGGGAGGGGAGTGTAGAAGAAGAGATTTTAAGGAGGCACGAAAGGAGGAATAGGTGGGGATGGAACGGATAGAGAGGAAGGGAGTTCCAGTGGCGGGGGGGCAAGGAGCTGAAAGCAAAAACGAGAGGCGGCACATGGGGACGGGGGTCCAAAGAGAAGGAAGAGATCTGCAGATCAGAGGGAACGGGAGGGAGTGTAGAATGAGATGAGAGAGGAGAGATATGGGGGAAGCAAGATCATGAAGCGATTTAAAGACAAGACAGAGGAAGTGGAATTTGAGTTGGGAATGGAATGAAAGGAAAGCCAGCCAAGATTTGAGAGCGAGGAGGAGATGGAGTAGTGAGGAGAGAGAAGGCAGAGGGTACGAATGGCAGAGTGGTAGAGGGATTTGAGGGGGGGCAAGATGAGAAGCAGCGAGTCCGAAGAGGAGTGGAGAACAGTAGAAAAGACGAGAGAAGAAAAGGCAGGAGATTAGAAGTTTAGTGGAGTGGAAGGTGAGAGAGGAGCGTACTTTGCGAATATTGAAAAGGTGGTAGCGACATGCGCGGGAAGTGAGAGAAATATGGTGGGTGAAGGAGAGGGAGGAGTCAAAGTAAATGCCTCGATTACGAGCATGGGCAGAGAGAGGAAGATTAGCGGGAGGAAAGTGAATAGAAGGAGGAGGAATAGTGTTGGAGGGAAAGAATAAGACTTCAGCCTTGTCTGTATTGAGAGAGAGAAAGTGGGATGACATCCAGTTTTTAATGGCAGTAAGACGAGAAGAGAGTTTAAGATGGAGGTCAGGAGTGAATGAAGAAAATGAGAGGAAAAGCTTGGTGTCATCGGTGTAGAATTGGTGAGAAATACCGAAGGAAGAGATAATAGGGGCGAGAAGGGAGGTGTAAAGAGAGAAAAGAAAAGGGCCAAGGACAGAGCCTTGGGGTACACCATAGTCCAAGGGAAGAGTAGAAGAGGTACGACCACCCCAGGAGACGGTAAAAGAGCAGTGGGAGAGGTAAGAAGAGAGCCAGTTGAGGCGGAGCCTTTGAAACCTAAAGAGGAAAGAGTGCTGAGCAGTAAGGGGTGATCAACGGTGTCAAAGGCTGCAGAGAGATCAAGGAGGATGAGGACAGAGGATTGCTTAGAGTAGCGAGCGGTGAGGAGGGAGTTGAGAACCTGAGTGAGGGCAGTCTCAGGGGAGTGTTTAGGGTGAAAGCTAGATTGAAAAGGGGGGAAGGAGAGAAAAGTTTGTAACAAACGCATAGAGCTGAGAGTAGATTATGCGTTCAAGTAATTTAGAGAGGAATGGAAGAAGAGAGATTGGACAGAAGTTGGATACAAGGTGAGGATTAGCGGAAGGTTTCTTCAGAATAGGGATGATGGTAGCATGCTTGAAGGCGGAGGGGAAAGTAGCAGAAGAGATACAGATATTGTAGAAGGAGGTTAGGTAAGGAATGAGGAGAGGGTAGATCTAAGGAATAAGGAGGGTAGGGAGTGGATCAGAAGGGGCAGCAGTGGGATGAGATTAGGACAGGACAAGGGAAACTTCAGACAGAGTGAAGGAGAGAAGTCAGTCATACAGGCAGGGGGGAATGGGGGATTGTAGCAGAAAGAGGAGGAAGTGATGTTTTGGCGAAGAGAGAGAATCTTGGATGAGAAGAAGTCAGAGAAGTCAGAAGGGGATAAGGGAGATGAGGTTGAGCGGTCATGAGTAGGTGGGGTGAGGAGGTGAGTGTCATGATGCCTACCCCCGGGCATCAGGACCAAGGCCCTCAGCTCTGGGAGCAGGCATCCAGGCATTTGTTTAAACCTCAGCAGCCCCAGCTAGGGGCTGTCTGGGTTCAGTCCTGGCACCTTAGGCGCCAGGCTCATCATAGAAATCAGTCCTGGCGCCATAGGCGCCAGGCTCATAGACTTTACTTACATGATGCAGACCATGCTGCAAAAGAGTCCAAGCCTACATGAGGCCTGGATGGGACTATTTTGTTACAGGGACTATTTTTTACTCGGGCGTGGCTCTTGGGAACTTTTTACCTGGAACTACTTTGGAGGCTACTTAAACCACACCCGAACAGCAGCACATGCTTCGCGTTATTCTGCATCCAGCAGCGTGACGCTCACCGTGCCTGCAGCCAACATCCAGTCTTCTGCCACGCCCGCGTGCCTGCAGCCAGCATCCAGTCTTCTGCCACGCCCGCCTTGAATCCGGAGCTCCTAGAATAAAGAAGAAAAGGACAAGGTTAGAAAACGAACTTATTTCAAATTCCTCACCTAATTCCGGAACCATATCATCTCCGGACCTGGAAAGTACATGAGTTCTGCACGCGTCGCTTCGCCAGCTCCAGCACGGCGCCATACTCACCAGTTCTCACAGCATCTTTCGATCCGGCACTGTCTCCATCATTTCTTCGCCGTAATCAGGCACCTAGGGGACACAAGAAAAAACAAGGTGAGCCAAGGGAATCAACAAATACAACCTCTTACCACCATAGACTTACCCGATATACCACCGGCGGTATTATTCCATAACTCCACATTTTCATATGCCGCATCTGTAAAGAGGGAGAAAAACAACACGTTAACGCATGCAATAGTTACCGGACAGCGTTGGGTAACACAGACTCTTACCTGAATGCCAGCAGCAGCTACGAGACCTTCTTCTCACGAACTCAGTTGCAACTTAAGGAAGGAAGGGGACAAGAGTGAACATCGGGCACATTGAACTCTTTGAACTTGATACTTACCAATCCCGCCAGGGACTTCATTGAAGTAACTGGCATCTACGCACCCCTGCAAGACACGCAGGATGGAGAGCTCATCTTTTACGAACATAAGGTGAGGCTACTAAGGGGATATCGGAGGTGATTAGTGGGGGAGAGCGAGAACAGTTGGGAGGCCATCACTGAAACCCACAGGTGGTTAATCCCTGTCTCCACTTGCAGGAAAATACTTCTTCGGGTCCAGCAGACAAGACTAGGCGGGCCAGTCCAGACAGTCATCTCTGCACTACACATCACGTTGAAGGAGACCGCAGCTGTCCGGGTCCGATCGACACCCCTGTGGGGTCCAGGTGAGCGTAACAGTGAGAACGGGTTTGAAAGATACGATGAGGATGAGAGGTTTGGGAGTGTAGACGTTTACAGTAGTAGGAGCATTTAGCAGAGCTGAGGCTGGAGTCATATAGAGAGTGGTAGGAGAAGTAGGATGTCTGGTTAGATAGAGAGGGGAATTTGAGCCAGCGATGCTCGAGGTGGCGTAGGAGACGACGCATGGACAAGAGGTGGGAGGAAAGTCAAGGTTGAGAAGGCTTACGTGTAGGGCGGAAGGATGAGAGAGGATAGTTGATCGAGACTGGAAAAGATTGATGAAGACAGAGAGGATAGGGCTTCATTAGCTGAGAGAGAAGAGAAATCAGAGAGAGGGGGAAGAGAGGAGGAGCAAGTATCATGAAAGAGAGAAGGGCTAAATTTACGGAGATCTCTTCGAAAGAAGGATGAGGAGGAAGGAGAGGGTTGAGGGAGAGGAGGAGTAAGGGCGAAGGAGAGCAGGCATGGTCAGAGAGATAGTTGGGTAGAGACGGAGGAGGAGGAGTAGGTAGAGTTGAAGATAAGATCAAGAGTGGAGCCAAAAGAATGAGTAGGAGGAAGAGGAGAAGGGAGAGGAGATGGGTGGTAGAAGTCAAGGATGGAGAAAAGAGGGGAAGGATGAGGAGGAGAGGGGAGGTGAAGATTGAAATCGCCAAGGACGGTGAGAGGAGGAGGAGAGGGGGAGATAAGAGAGAGGAGGTGGTCAAGGTCTTCGTAAAAGGAGGAAAGGGGGCCAGGAGGTCTATATATAGTTAGAAAAGAGATAGGGTGAGGGGAAGAAAAGGATTTGTGGAGGTATTCAAAGGAAGGGAAGGTTGGGAGAGGTACAGAGGAGGTAGAAGAAAGGTATTTAGGGTGGAAGAGGAGACCAATGCCTCCACCATGACCAGAGGAACGAGGGACGTGAGAGAAGGAGGAGGATGATGTAGTGAGAGAGGCAGGAACATTAGAGCTGTGAAGTGGGATCCAGGTTTCAGTTATACAGAGGAAGTGAAGGTTAAGTCGGAAGAACATGTCCAAGACAGCTGCGGTCTTATTGCAGATGGATCTAACATTCCAGAGAGCAATGTTGATAAGCCTGGAGGGTCGGAGAATAGGGGGTAGATAAGATTGGAAGAAGGGGAAGGGAAGGAAGCGGATGGGGTGGGCGGGGAAGGGGGTTGAGAAAGGGAATGGACATGATGATGAGGGGAAGGGAAAGGAGAAGAGGGAGGGTAGGAGAGGGGTAAGAGGGAAAGGAGGGAGGACGACGAGTAGAGTGAGGACTGGCGATGTGCATGACAGAGAAGCTTGAGTGACTGGGTTAGGAGGGCCCAGGAGAAAAGGCGGGTCGTAGGAAGAAGGGGCTCAGAAGGTATCAGGGAATATAGGTTAAAAGGGGTCCAGATGGTGGGGGGGGGTCCAGCCGAGAGGAAGGCCCACGAGGAAGATCCAGGGTCCAGGTTGAGGCAGGCAGTCCTTCAAGAGATAGAAACTCGGTGGGGACAATGGGACGACAGACCGGAGGGGCTCAGGGGGTGGCAGATGGTTAGTAATCAGGTAGGACTATGCCGGTAACAGTTGGTCTGAAGGAACAGATGGCTCCAGAGGTAGCAGATAGCCCTCAGAGGAGAGAGATAAAGTTATGGTGGGGACCAATAGGCAAGAAAGTTCCAGCGTGTAGCAGGCAGTTTGCAGATCCAGGGGTTACGGTCGTAGCTGGCAGACAAAGGGAAAAGAGAATGAAGATGGTGGCAAATCCAGCGGTTATGGTGGGAGCAGGCAGTCCAGGGACAAGAGAGTCCAGTGAAGGGGGGGTGGTCGGTAAATATGAAGGGACCAAGAGGCGGCAGAGGTCAGTAAACGGGTAGGTACCGGAATATGGCAACCAGTGCAGGAGGCAGCGGCACTGAAGGTGGCAGGTAGTCCACAGGATTGTGTCCGCAGGATTAAGGCAGTAAGGCACTAAATAGTTGCCCAGTGGTGATGCCCGGGTGAACCATGTGAGAGGGGGTTGCGCACTGATAAGTGAGAAGTTAGGCAGGGCAGCCAAGAATGGTAGGTGGTGGTCCAGTACACCCACCTGACAGAGGCAGTGACGGGGCCCGCTTCAGCCAAGGAGGCAGGGGCAACAGCAGGTTCCTCCAGGCAATGAGGCAAGAGCAGGAGAGGCAGTGAAACCCCACAGCCTCGGAGGGGCCAGAGCAGAGGAGATGCAATGGAGAAGTGCTACAAATGGAGAAGTGCCGACCGTGGCCAGCAGAGGTTCAGCTCATCTGCCCAGGATGAGAGCAGGAAAGGACTGCGAAGAGATGGCCGTGGGGCCGGGGCTCAGAGGTGTCTGCAAAGAAGGGCAGAGCAAACCGGCAGAGACCCAGGACACCGGCCTGGGACAAACGCAGAGGTAGGGCCGGAGCTGGGAGGCGCCGGCACAGAAGGCACAGATGGGCGAAGCAACGGCCGTCAGAGGCCCCGGACAACAACGCAGAAGAGGGTCTGCAAGACACCGGCGGCAACCAGCAGTAGAGGAGAGGCGGTGAGCCAGGCACGTCAAAATGGGTCGCCGCTGCAGAAGAGACGGAGGCTGCAGGCACGGACGCCGACTCACCGCAGTACCAGCAGCAGAGGAGAGGTGTGAGCCAGGCAGCAGAGGAGAGGCCAGGGCAGGAGCGTCTGCAGCCCCCAGCACAGAAGAAGCAGCAGAAGCCTGAGAGCTGCAGCCCTGAAAAAGGCACAGCAGCAGAAAAGCAAAGTTTATTTATTGTTTGCTTGTTATGCGCTTACACAATAAGAATATACTTTTTCAAAGCCCCCACAGGGCACAGAGGGAGGGTGGGAAATACAAGTTCCAACACAATATTAAGAGCAGAGGGGGGAGAAGGGGAGGGACTGACCTACTATGCCTTGTGAGTATTCAGAAAGTGCAAGTGCAGAAAGGAAGGAGGAGGAATGGGGTAAGTGCTGGGGAGTCCAGTGCTGGGGAGTGCGCGTCTCCAGGGCGGAGGGTGTGCAGATGCAAAGTGCTGTTGATAGACAGGAGCTGGGGAGAATTGGTGTGGGAGGTCAAGGCCCCGAAGATGCATAAGGGTCAAGGGCACCAATACAGCACCTGTGAGATTAGCAGAGGAGGGAAGGAGGAGGAAAAGATGAAGGTCTTAAGGAGCTTCCGGAATTTGAGAAGATGCTGCTCAAGGCCTAAGGAGAGGGGGAGGCTATTCCAAAAAAGGGCAACCCGCAGCGGAAAGAGAGCAACCCCCTGCCCTTTGTTTAGCAAAATGATTTACACACAAGGAGTGGGTGTCAGAGCAACGAAGTGGTCTAGAGGGAAAGTATTTAGTGAGATAAAGTTGAAGATAGTGTTGTCCCCTGGCCAAGACAGCCTTGTGGATGATGCAGAGGGATTTGAATTTAATCTGTGCATCAACCGGAAGCTGTTCCAGAGGGTTCTTCAATTACAAGTAAGTAAGATGCTTTTGTGGATCAAAAAGTTTCAGGGACCTTTGGAAAGGCTCCCTTTGGGTGCACACGTGTTAGGCCTAGGCGAACGGTATGGGTGAACACCTGCATCAGCTCTCCAGCAGCAAAGCAGCAACAGAATAACTTGAGTTAAGTATTACCACGAGTCCCAAAGTACTTGAGGAGTTGTGAAGAAGATGCCTTGTGAACAAGGCTTGATCTTTCTGTCCCTTTGCCTTGCTGCTTCTCTCTCCCTATCATAAATTAAAATAAATAAATAATGCCACTGGATTCATTCATGGTGCAGCAGCGTTGGACCGTGTCTCCTGTTCCTTGATCGTGGTGAAGAAAGAAGGGACGATTCCAAGATGGCCGCCGACACCAGGTAGACGTGTGTCGTCGGCGCTCCAGAACCTCCAACTCACTTAAGCGATTCCATCACCCCTTATGAGCTGAGGAACTCAGGAAAACAGCAGCCGGGGCCCCCCCGTACTTTCGATCACCCGTAGCTGCTACATCACCCAGCAGGAGAAGGGGAAACCACTGCGGTGCGCATCGGAGGCCCACGGGCGAAAGGAGACGCATCTGGCCTACTGTGCTGAGCAGGAGAGGGGGAGCTGCAGGCGGGACGAGATCGCAGCCCGTCCCCGTCCTCAGGCCGGCGAACAGACAGAGTGGCGCTGCCTCGGGGTAGTGGACGTGCTCTTGGCCGCACAGCACGCTCTCCCGCCGACCATCGGGCGGGCGCGGCTGGCTGAGCCGGGGAGGAGGAGGAGACCCCGGGAAAGGAGGCACCTTCGGGACACACTGGCGGAGTTGCTATTGGCCCGGCAGCGGAGCCTCGGATTGGAGGCCCGCGGGAGCTGGGCGCACGCCGGGGGGCCCGCGCAAGTCCTTTGGAGCGGCGGCGAGCTCCAGGCAGGAACGCCGGCCCGTGAAGTGGAGTACGGCCCCAGGCGGCGAGTGGATACTACCAGAGCAGTGCGGTGAGCGGCGAGGGGAGCGGGGCCCGGGGGACATTTATGCTGGGCTGGCGTCGACACCTGCGCGGCCTCAGGGAGGTACTGTCCTACTACACGCAACCCCAACAGGCCCCATGGCAACGTTAAGCACTGCAGGGCTGGGGATTCAGGCCTGGTCAGGAACAGCGAGGCAAGGAACTCAGGCCCGGTCAGGAGTAACTCCCTGGGGAGGCACGGGCAGGATCAGAGGGGACCCTCCGGCCTTCAAGCCACAATTATGACAGCTAAAAACAAGAGCAAGGCCAATAAGAGCGGTCAGTCACAGGCAGATGCCTCAGGCCCCATCATGGCCCTCTGGGCAAGCAAGGACGCAGCCGAGGAACGCAGGGCCACATTGGGGGGGGGGGGGGTATGGAGCAGGAGCACGCCGAGACCCTGGAAGCGTCTGCACAGATCTCACGCCAGGATCTGCATGGCGAGCTGCTTTCATTCCAAGCATCCATGGGGAAAACCTTTCAAGAGCAATTTCAATTAATGAGGTCCGACATCAACCAGGCGCTGGCCGAAATCAAGCAGGAAGTGGGTCAACTGGGGGAGAGAATGGACATAGTCGAAAAAGGCCTGCAGGAGATAGGCAGAGAGAACAGTGAAGCTATCGAGAGACTCGACACGGCAACGCGGAACTTGGAAATAAGAATGGAAGACATGGAAAACAGGTCTCGGCGGATCAACATCAGGTTGAAGCTTCTGCCGGAGACGGTGCAAGATAGGGACCTGAAGGAAACGGTTCAAGGATTTTTTGCGAAGCTACTGGGCGAGCCTTCACCTGATCGGATCGAGTTGGACAGGGTTCACAGAGTGGGCTTCCTCAATAGGTCTAGGCCGCGGGACGTGTTGGCAGCGTTCACAAGATATGCTCAAAAAGAGGCAGTACTAAAGGCCACTAGACAAAAAGAGCCGATATCCTCTAACGACCAACGTATTGAACTGTACCAGGATCTCGCCAGCTGTACCCTGCTCAAGAGGCGACAATGGAGCCCCCTCACCCTGAAGCTTAAAGAAAAGGGGATTAGATATAAGTGGACCTTCCCTTCTGGACTTGTCTTCGAGTGGGCTAGTTCTCAGAAGCGGATAACCACGATGCAGGAAAGAGCGGGGAAGGGGGGCAGGTATCCTCAGGTGCTGCACGAGGGGCGAACTAGAAGTGATCCACGCACCCGGGTAACAGACATGGGACAAATGAGTGGGGGTGGGGAGCTGCTGGGGGGGTCTTGAACGGCGGGGACAAGTGTCTAATCACAATTCAAGTGGGTAACGCATAATATTAGGGGCCTCAATACCCCGCTGAAAAGGAAAAAGCTGGAACAATTTACGAAGCGGGGAAAACCGGACTTTTTGGGATTACAAGAGACACATCTGCTTCGCAAGGACCAGAGTCGCTTAAGGTTGAGAGGGTTTGATCAGGTGTCTCAGGCGTCTGGTCCCACGAAATCGGAGGGGGTGACGCTGGCCATCAGGGGAACAGTGAACTTCCGCTTGGAGGACACCCTGAAGGACAAGGAGGGTAGGTTTGTTGTGGTAAAAGGCACAATTGCGGAAGAGATGTATACAATAGGGGTGATTTATGCGCCCAACACAGGGCAGGACTCCTTCCTCTGCGATCTCATGGGGAAAATAGGTGACTGGGCAAGAGGCAGATAATCATAATGGGGGACCTGAATATAGCATGGAACAAGGTTAAAGACAGGTCAGGAGGGACTAAAAGCCGTGGGGGAGGGGCGGTAGCCTTAGCGGAACTCCGGGACAAAGTGGAGAGCGTAGGGTTGAGGGATGTCTGGAGGGAATTGAAAGGGGACGAGGAGGGCTACACATTCCTTTCCGAAGTTCACGGGACCCAGTCCAGAATTGACTACATCTGGATCTCGGCCAATCTGGTGGGTAAGGTTAAAGAGATAGAGGTTGGGCCCATGGGAAAAGCAGATCATAAAATATTGTCGATGCAGCTGGAACTGGGAAAGAGGAGGAGGGGGCTGTGGGGTTGGAAATACCCGGAACACCTGTTGAGGGACCCTGTGGTAACAGAGGAGATAGAGGGCAAGATGAGGGAGTTCTTTGATGACAACAAGAGAGGGGACACGGGTGAGGATATAAGATGGGACACGTTTAAGGCCACATTGAGGGGGGAAATTGTAGCAGTTAAGGCACAGAGACAGAAACAGCTACAGGCCTTGGAGTCCAGGCTAGAAGTGGAAGTTGAGGAAGCGGAGGCAGGGTAGCGGCGAACCCCAGCAGGACTAACCAGAAGGTCTACAGGAGGGCAGTAGGACAAGTGGGGATCCTTCGGACCAAAAAAGCAGAGGGGGCCTTGCTTTTTGTGAAGCAAAAATGTTATGCAAGAGGGAATAAGGCGGACGCCCTGCTGGCTCGCCTCCTTCGGGGAGCTGCCTCTAGAAACACAATCACGGCTCTAAACTCAGATAGGGGGGAAAGGGTTACTTGAATAGAAGATATCCAAGAGGCCATGGCCGAATTTTACGAGACCTTGTATGCTTCACAGCAGCCCTGCAGCCAAGCCCAAGTGAAATTCCTGGAAAGGGTTAACCTGCGTAAAATTGAGGGGGATGCCCGGACTGGCTTACAACAAAAGATAACAGAGAAGGAGGTGAGGGGGGTTATTCGGAAGCTGCCCGCAGGTAAGGCCCCTGGCCCTGATGGGTACACTGCGTCCTTTTATAAGACCTTTGCGGGAGTGCTGGTTCCACAGTTGACCTACCTTTTCAACTCTTTTTTAGGTAGTGGGCAAATCACCCCGTCCATGAAAGAAGCCAAGATTTCCCTGATTCTGAAGGAGGGCAAGGATCCCCTCGAAAGATCCTCCTACAGGCCAATAGCGCTTATTAACATAGACGCAAAAATCTACACTAAGATCCTGGCGAATAGGCTCGAGGGGCTTCTCCCGGATCTGATCCATCAGGATCAGGCGGGATTCGTGAAGGGGAGGCAGACAGCGGATAATATTAGAAGGGTGGCCCATCTGGTGGAAAAGGCTGAAAAGACTCGTACACCGGCAGTACTTCTGTCCTTAGACGCTGAAAAAGCGTTCGACCGGGTGGAGTGGTCCTTCCTTTTCAAAACCATGGAAAAAATGGGGTTAGGAGGCGCTTATTTACAGATGGTCAAGGCAAACTATGAGGGCCCATCCGCCCGCGAGCGAGGGTGGTGGTTAATGGGGCTTTAACTAGATCATTCCAACTCCAAAGAGGTACAAAACAGGAATGTCCCCTATCGCCCCTGCTATATGCGGTTTACTTGGAGCCCCTCCTGCAGGCAATTCGGGAATCCGAAGGAATACGAGTATGCAATGCAGGCTACTACTAGAAGACTTTTGGGAAGCATCCGGATTACGCATTAACATGCACAAGTCCGAATTGATGGACCTGACATTGGCAAGGATAGAGAGGGAGGAGTTAAAGGGGAAAACGCCCTTCGACTGGCGACCAGGGGGAATTACGTACCTGGGGGTGAGAATCTCTCCGGCTCCGGAACTAAAACGACTCAAATACAATACTCCTAAGAAAATCAACATTAGGAAACATCAACTTAAATTGATAAAAGAATTGGCGGAAGATTCATCTATTACACTGAAACCAGCAGATAAAGGCGGCGCCTTAGTACTGATGGATACCAACTTTTACAACTATGGATGTCTGAATTTACTGAATGACCAAGGCACATATTTGGTTTTGGATTCTGATCCTATCCTGGCCATCAAAGACATTATTAAAAAAACAGTAGAGAAAGCATCAGAAATGGATTGGATCTCTGATCATACGTGTGACTTTCTAATTAAAAAATTTCCTGTGACCCCGGTATTTTATGCTCTTCCAAAAATCCATAAAGATAAGACCAAACCACCATTCAGACCTATTGTTGCGGGGACTGAAAGTGTGTTTCACCCCTTAGCTACTTATTTGGATCAAGCACTCCAACCATTGGTACAACGGACATCCACTTACTTGAAAGACACTGCTCATTTTCTGAGAGTCATCAATGAAACACTAATCGACAACTCCACATCTATCCTATTTACACTGGATGTTAATAGCCTGTACACTTCCATCCCACACCAACAAGGGATAGAAGCGCTGGAATGGTTTCTTTTGAAACATAGAAACATCAAGATCCATAAAGTATTTGCTATGGAACTTATTCACATCATTTTATTCAATAACTATTTTAGGTTCAATGATAAATTCTATCTACAAACAGCAGGCACATCGATGGGATCACCTGTGGCCCCATCCTATGCCAACATTTTTATGTTCCATTTTGAAGAGACCTATGTATTGAATACTGAACCGTGGAAAACCAAGATAGCTCTGTGGAAAAGGTACATAGACGATATCTTCGGTATCTGGCTAGGCACCAAAGATGAACTCAACCAGTTTTTCCATTATCTAAACAATTGCCACGAAAGAATTACCTTTACCCTAGAGATGGGCACACCCAACATTCATTTCCTGGATATTAACATTGGAATCATCGGTAACAATCTACAAACCAGTATTTATAGGAAACCCACGGACTGCAACAGCACACTACGATTTGAAAGTTTTCACCCAACTCACTTGAAGGACAACTTACCTTTTAGTCAAATGCTACGTCTTAAAAGGATTACATCTGACACCACTAAATTACAAGGTGAATATGAGGAGATGAAACAAAGGTTCATCAATAGGGGTTTCCCTGATGCCATCGTTGATAAAGCTATCAGACGTACCGCTACCCTTACAAGATCTAACCTACTGGAAGAAAAACCTAAGAAGACTAATACTAGACTCATTCACACACTGAAATTTTCCAGTCAGAGTTACCAGATCAAGAGAATAATCACCAAGAATTGGGACCTCATCAAAGCTGACTCTAATCTCAACAAGTTATTCCCAGAACCGCCAATGTTGGCATACAAGAGAGGAAAGAACTTGAGGGACAGTTTGGTTAAAGCAGAAAAGAAAACATCACCAGCACAAACGACTTTGAGAAAACAAAAACCTGGAACTTACCCATGTCTACACTGCCAGCATTGCCCTAATATAATTAAAGGTGAATACATCCGACACCCCAACAATGGCAAAAAAATATACCTATCAGATCATGCTACTTGTGACAGCAAAAATATCATCTATGCCTTAAGATGTCCCTGTGGGAAATATTATGTAGGCAAAACCATCAGGAACGCGAAAGAACGCTGGACAGAACATAAGTCTAATATCAGAACACAGAATGACAAGTCACCAGTCTTTAGACACTTCAAGGAGAATGGCCATAACATCGCACAACTCAGATGGGTTATTTTAGAAACTGTACATTCCCTGTCAAGAGGAGGAGACTTTGCTAAGAAGTTAGCACAAAGAGAACTGTACTGGATCCACAAACTGGACTCGGTTAACCCTAAGGGTCTGAATGAAGATTTCTATCTAGGGCCCTTTCTTTGAATCGCCTTCTTTCTAACGCCTAACGTACTGCTAGCTTTTGAGCTTAAACTTAGGTTCTCACTTCCCCCTATAGTCACTATTAGTCAGCTTAGGGTTCACATCTGGGCTAATCATATCCATTTCTCAACAGATTGTGCACTCATTAGACATGAGGCAGAGTACAACGTGCCTTGTTGATCAGATTGATATTACTTATTCATTGTATTTCTATAGATGTTTTTTCCCCTGTGTTTACATTTTTCAATGTATAAGTTTTCTATGTATAACATGGCATACCTGGCTACTAATGCATTTACATGTTCCTATGATTATGGCATGGAAATATTCGGGCTATGGATATTGAAAGGTTCATTGACACTAGTTCTTTAAGTACACTCCCATTCATACAGCTCCTCTGATCATTTCAAACAAATATTTGGGTCATTCTCCTTCGAAAGTTCAATGACAACAGTTTTTTCATTACATCTCTGGGTAGACCCCCCTCGAACGTGCTTTCCCGTGTTCCCTGACCGAATCAGTCACTCTCAACAGACGTGCATACAGTGTTTACTTGTACGTAATGACGTCACTACAATGACGCATATATTAGCCGCCATCTTTGACGGTGTTTCAAGCGACTGCTCGTTTTCTCTTACCTGTTTTTCCTGCCTTACTAAGATCACAATAAGTTTTTCTAGGACAGGGCCTCACAACTTCAATTTAACCCTGATATACACTTATGTAATTGTATCAGTCGCTCTATTTGTAACTGGCTTAACAGACGTGTATAAAGTGTTGACATTGGCGACGTCATGCGTTCTACGGTGCGCTGCAGCGTAATGACGTCACAACAATGACGTATATATTAGCCGCCATTTTTTAATGGTGGTTTATAGCGACTACTGGTTTCCGCTGCACTTACCTGGCTTACCTGCCCTACTATGACCACAGTAAGTTATTCTAGAATAGGGCTTCACTACTTTCACTCAACCCTGACGTATATTCCTGAAACTTTAGACTGACTTAATCGTTCTATTTGTAACGAGTGGCACCTTCATTTTGTAGGAACCGCGCACAGATTGATAATACTGTCTTCCATTGACATCAATACGGCACCTGAACCTTTCTGAGCTTCAGATGCTAGCGATTTCGGTTTGACTAAGTAAGTCTACGGATTTTTTTCTCCTACCCCTACCCACTCCAAACCACAATGCTCCATTAGCAACCTTTGCCTCTTTTGTTACACTATAGGGGATTCAGACAGCTACACCTTGTTGGGATGACACACTTTTGCAACAACTTGACCCAGTTCATCCTTTAATGTAACATACGGTATGTCCTTTACACTTTTTACACTTGACACACCGAGGGGTATTTGGAACAGTTCTTTTTATAAATTACAATTGTCTGATAGAATGATGACTCTGCCAAAATGATATTAACTCTAGCTCCTTGATGCTTTATAACTAGATTGTAGACTCTTATAGTGGGTGAGCCACCTCCTGCATTAAAAAACGCATAGGATGATTGGATAATTTACTGTCTCTGCACAATTAGTCTATGTTATTATCATGTAAACTGAAATTATTATTATTTTTAATATATCTCTCTAGAGTTACTGTGATTGACACAACGAACAACAACAGCCCCTGATGAAGAGAACATTTTTCTCGAAACGCGTTGGGCATTTGCTCTTTGAAAAATAAATCCTGATTGGACAACCAACTCTCTTTTGAACTGATTAATAGACTTTGACGTTAAACGGATACTGTGAACTACTTTGTTGCTCAATTGTATCTTATTTTGAATTACTATGTTGTTACATTTAACTTTCAATTGATTTACTCTATGTACTCCTATTCCCCTCTTGGGAATATACCTTCATTCAGCTTGTTTAAGCGATTAATAGAGTGCAGGGGACGGGAGTTCCCTATTAGGGTTCTTTTTTGGTCTTTGTGTAATTGTACAACCCATATGCCAGGGTTGATATTTTTTCTCCCCTGCACCTTGAATTTTTCTTAAATAGATTCCTCTATTCCATAATAGAGCACCATATGTGTACTTAAATCCGATACATTCTGAGTGTCAGGTGTTTACCCTCCAGTTTGTTAATCCCTCCGGCTCTACCAGGATGGTATGCAGCAAACTACCCCCCACTCCTGCAAAGAATTAAAAAAGACCACCTTAAATGGCGGAACTTGCGGATCTCCTGGTTGGGGAGGCTAGAGGCACTTAAAATGGTTAGCCTCCCGAGGCTGCTCTACCTCTTCCAAGCTATCCCTCAAGCAGTTCCGGCCAGCTTCTTTAAGGAGCTCCAGGTGGTAACAAACAAGTTTATATGGGAGGGAAAAAGGGCAAGGGTGAGTAGGATGCAATTTACGGCCCCGAGAAAAGTGGGGGGGGGACTAGCTCTTCCCAACTTGCGTCAATATTACGAAGCGGCCCACCTGAGGGTGATTAGGGAATGGCTCCGGGAGGGGGAAGGAAAACACTGGGTTCAGATGGACAGAGCGGTCACGCGACACAAACTGGGGGAGGTTCTGTGGCTACCCAGACAGCATCGTCCGGGCCATATGTACCTGAGCTCGATCACCAAACTAGTTGCAGACAATTGGGACAGACTGGTCCAACGCAAGGCAATTACAACCTACCCGTCCCCCTTCACCCCCATCTTCAATAATAAAGACTTTACCCTGGGGTTGGAAAGCGGGGCATTCCGGAACTGGCAGGAGGGAGGATGCCGTTGGATGCGGGACATGTTTATAGGAGGGGAGATCAGTTCTTTTGTAGATTGCAAAAGGGATTTCGCACTGGGGGAGGGTGAAAGGCTGAGATACTCACAGCTGCGACACTGCCTTCTATACCCCATAAATAAGGAGGTGGCTACTAGACCACCAACCCTTTTTGAGAAATTCCAGATGACCAACGACGGCTCGAAAGGCCTTATCTCGCAGCTTTATAAGATCTTGGATGAGGCTACCCCGAGGCCGCAATGGGCATATATGGGAAGGTGGGAAAACATTCTGGGCAGGGAAATAGAGAAGACGGAGTGGGAAAATCTATGAAGGAAGATTCCTAAACTAGTGAGAGCCTCTCGAAACCGGGAGGCCTGGTATAAGATATTATATGGGTGGCACTATACTCCAGCTCGGCTGCGCAGGATCTACCCGGATTCGTCGGGAACTTGCTGGAGGGGATGCGCCCAGGAGGGCACTGCGGAACATATTTGGTGGCGATGCCCAAAAATATTCCCGTTCTGGGGAGACATCAAGCAGGCGATGGAACAAGTGTTTGGGTGGAGGGAGGCATACCCCCGGAATGGTCACTATTAGGCTTGAGGCCAGCAGAAGGGCCGGCTGGTTCGAGGGGCAGGGAAAGAGCGAGGGTGATGCTCACTCTGGCAGCAATGACAATCATAGCCCAGAGATGGAAAAGCTCGAACATACCAATGTTTCAAGACTGGTTGCGTAAAAACTGGGAGATAGTAGCGATGGAATGGGTCTCCTATGCAATGAACAATACAATACAAAACTTTGCGGGCGAGTGGGGTGATGTCCTTTCCTTTCTCAGAGATGATTTCAGGAGCGGGTGGTGGCCGCAACGTTTAAGACTTTTGGATCTGGAATAACCCTGACTAGACACTTTGTGGTGAGAGGGAGCTGTGGAGACTTTGGAACAGCACCAGGGGGGTGGGGGGATTGGGAGGGAGGGGGAGTTATGGGGATTGCTAAAGTTGTTGGAAAATTCAATAAAGAGAATTTTAAAAAAAAAAGAAAGGAGGGACTTGAGAAGGAATGTCACAGCAGCAGTCGAGAGGAAGGACTCCCAGCAAAGGATTCTTTGTATACAAACGTTAGTCTACAGTTTTAGCACCTTTTCAGGGACACCAAGAGTGAACATTTACTGCCTGGTCAATCTGCTTCGAGTCTTCCGTCCTTCACTCTGGTGAAGGGACTTTGAGGGGGATCTTGCCTCTGGAGGTCCAGCAGGCGTCCACTAAAGTTCTGGGAGGATTTGTTCATGGGAAAATTATGCACTGCAATATGGTCAGAGGTCCCATGGTATTTGTGGTTTGCAGCCCGGGAAGGTCACAGTATGTCGTGGGATGGCTCGTCTTGCAGGTCATTTTATGGCTGATTGGTCCCACCAGCCAAAGGGAAGGATTTGTCCTCTTTGGATGCTCCTCTTTCAATTAGAAAATGGGTTCAGGACAACAGTGGTCTCATCTTGGTTGCCAGAAGCGGCTGCAGGCGTCTCTGGTCTTAATCGGTTCTTCTGTTCCAGTGGTCGACTTGTCTTCTGCCTCAGGATCCTTGCCTTTTATCAGGAATTCACACTCATCCTCTGCAAACTCACCCTGCAGTTTACAGAAAGGGGCGGATGGCAGTCCAGTCACGTTAGCCAGTCCCCCCCCCACTGGGAGCTGGTTTCTCTCGGGCACACCAGAAGACAAAGCATACCATAGTTTCGGGATTCTCCCCTGTTTCCTGTTTTTGCAGACACACTGGAACCTCTGGCTTCACAAAGGATTCCTGCCAATGACCAAGAAGCTGAAACCAGGACCTCCCCCACCCCGAATGGTAGAAGAAGGACCATGGAGGGACAAGCACACAAACGGCAAAAAAAGAAAGAAGCCACCATTTTGGTTCAATGGTGACCCTTCTGTGCATAACCGCAGCTGCGGATACAGCCTGCGAGTAGAAATTGCACAAATGTCGGTAGAATGCAACCAAAAACCAAAACTCCCAAGTGTAAAAATCTAGGGTGATACAAAAGTATCCCCATTAACCTGCACTGGAAGGTGTGGTGTGCAATGTTAAAAAGTCACAAAATGTAAAAGGGAAACAGTTTATCAGTACTCATAGTCTGAAGAACTGATCCTTTTCGCCATAACAAATGAGCAAAGGGAAGGGAATGAAGCTGAAGGCTTTACTTCTCTTCAAAAATCAAGATGTGTTAATAAAACAAAGCACAATTATTGTGGGTCCTGGGAACTATGAGGTTAAGTTGCCAAAACAGAAATATTTTGCGATATATACACAAAATACAATTCTAGCACTTACAGGTATAGCACAGGGTAACGCATTGGCCAACACAACCAGGAGGGCTACCAAAATCCAGGAAATATATTAGTTACAGAAGAGCATATTACACATCAAGGAGGTAAACAGTAGTACCACGGTGAAACATTGTATATCCTTAGACCACAGCATATTACACATATTTAAAAATACTCAGTAATTCAAGGAGAGTCCCTAACAATCCATGGCTTGGTGAAGAACATCAGGGACCCTAAGGAGGCCTTAGAAAAATACCACAGTCCAGGTAAGCACCTTGCAGTGTCACTTGTACGAGTTCTATAGATGAGGAAAGTACCCCATAGGAAACAGGGCAACGTCTATAGGCTGATCTATGGCTATGATGTGAAGCCAGGTAAGTCCCAGTTCCTTCTCAAAGATGCCCAGAAAAAAGCAGTCGACCCCAGGGGGACACCAGTGGAGATCCAGAAGAAGAAATCCAATGGAGGGTTTGAAACCCTATAGCCTCAGGAGCAGAGAAGCAGAGCAGGATTCAGCCCACAATGTTAACCAGTGGGGAAATGTAGTAAAAAGGGTCCCGCTGAAATGAATGCTCACTGCACCAGGCGAACCCCTTAGGGTTAGTATCTTGAACAACCTGCCAAACGGTGTCCAAGAGATAAGTACTTACAGTGTTGGTTCCAGAAAACACTGTTCCAGGAAAACCGAACAATCCAGTAAGTAAAGGCTTCTTTTTACATGGTGAAATGAATGACACCCAGGGGCATGTACACTGAACCATTGACTACCCCGACGGCCCAACAGAACAACAATCATCCTTCACGGGAATGAGACCAACATTATGAAGTGGAATCAAGGATGTAGATGGCTCCTTCACACGTCAGACCTCGGCAGCTTAGCAGGCAAACGTCTATGGCACATCAGCGAAACCAGCCCCTGCAGCAGGACAACAGTGGTAGTGAACTAAGGTGGCCTAGACAAGCAGGTTTGGTGGGGCCTTAACCTCCTTCCATGAAAACCAGAGCGGAAGACCATGGTGATTACACTGCAGTAAAACAGCTGTAAAATGGCCCCAGGATGAAAAGCCTTTCCCAATCAGATGAGGAGGACCAACAGCCGAACAATGAAAACCCGGGAAGAATGTCCAGCCCTCGAAAATGCAAACTGGAGCACAGCAAAGACACTAATCACACCTATGGTTTTCAGTGGCAAAATCCTACAGCAGGTAAGTAGGCCTGCTCCCCATCCAAACATCCAGCAGAACTGAGTGTAGGAACACGGATGTCCCCTACATGTGCCTTCACTCACAGAGGCTGGCTTCTAACAGCCCACCCATCCAATTAGGATATTTAAAACAAAGATTTTGGTGGCCAAAAACCACCAAACACCCAGGCCCACCCCAACTGGAAGTGAAGTGGCCTGCCGAGGGGCGGTAACTGTTCCACACCAGTTCGAACCACTATGGAGGGTGCTATCTTGGGCTCACAAAGACCCCACATGGGCATATTGGCCATTTGAGGCCTAACAGTTTCCCTGAACAAAGGACGCCCCTAAAACACAAAACCCATTAGTACCCCAATGGCTGCCTTGAAGGTACATTCGGCTGCTAATGTGGTAAATCAACTTGCACCCTTCGTGAAGCCGAAAATGAATGTTAGCTGTTGCAAGACTACCCTTCTAAAACCATTATAGGGTGATAAACTCCATCTGTGCTGGATGCATAATGGGCGACCCGTGGACCATATAGTCTCAAAGAGTGAAAAAAGATATAGTGGGAGGAGGAGTTCAGCAGAAGTCCAACTGACCAACAAAATACATTAGAAATGCCAAACAATAAAGAGGGTAAGAAAAACGTGTAGGGATCCCATAAAATGAGACTGTAAACCCCCAAAATGTAATTCTGCCCTAACAATGACAAACTGATTAAGATGTGGTATGGTGCAGTTATGCGGTTTGCAATTTGTGCAGTTGTGGTATCAGATGATGCCAGTGCTGCTCACTGGTCACAGTACATGTAAGAATTGGACTCCTTTCCAGTCCCAACAGAATTTGTAGACCTCTTTAATTCTCTTATGGTAGGCCTTGGCACAATCGATTACCCGCCATCATTGTTTCTTAGTGCTATCACATCATCTTTCCTGGTGTAGGGACGAGCAGCAATGCTTTTTATGGACTGTGGATAATTGAGGCTTGCAACCCAGCTATACCCATCGGGTAAGGGAGCACCAATCCTTTGGTTCCCCCTGGTCTCATGAGAAGTCTGCGGACACTGGCAAAGCTTTGCCGTCAGACAGATCATGGCAAGTTGCAGACCCTGGGCTTACTCATGGCCCTGTTAGGTTTGGTTCATCTTTTTGTGTTTTGGATTTCATCCCAAGGTTAGTCAAAGGAAGAGTGTGGGCTCCGGGTGAAAGGGAGTTATTAGGAGCAGAGTATAAACTCGGTTTCCCATCAAGTGGCTGCATCCATTAAACCAATTAAAGCAGTCAGAAAAAAACAAAGTACTGGGCCTCCCGCCAGCAGTACAGCTTGGGACTTTCGTCATTAGAATGGTAAAAAATACAGCTTTTCACAAGCGCTAACATGTAACGACGATAGAAATGACCACCTGCTGTAGAATCAACACAACTTCACTATCACACCCAAAACCAGAAGAACGCAAAGAATCTCCTAGGCTTTAGGAGCTGTGGCCAGATTTAAGAGTAACAAGAACAAGTTATTTTCTTGGGCCGAGAAATGATATTGTTCGGCTGCTACAAGATACTTATTTTGAAAAGCGTTTTTCATTCTGGTTATACCCTTTGTATTCATGGGGGAGTGCTTCAATCAGAAACATTGTACACAAGCAAAACAGTTTACAAAGCAAACCCATTGCAGGGTGTTTAATAGTGGTAGATTATTATAGTGATTACTAAGTAGAGTATTATCTATTTGCTGCAGGGGGATGATGTAAGTGAGATAATGGAATGGGAAAATAACAGACTACCATTTATACCATATTCATGTATTTACACCCATGTGCTATTTTTATTTATTTATTTATTTATTTATTGCATTTATTTTACGCCCAAACCCGGAGGTACCACGGCGTAGATTACAGAATACTTAGTCTTGGTCGTAACATTTACGTAACATTTGAGGATAGCTCAATGGCAACGTGCTCGCCTTGGAAGCAAGACGACACGGAGCAACATGGGTTTGATCCCCGGGTCTGCGCTTAGAAACCTCTGGGTATTAAGCACATTATAAATAATCAATCATAACATAACATGGAGTATGGTTGAGGTTTGGGGAAGAAGGGCATGTTGCCATAATGGTTCTAAGGTACCCTGTCTCTATAGAGGAGATGCCTTTTAAGAGCTATTTTAAAAGGGGGCTTTCAACCTATTTTCTTATCATATATTCACTGATATGCAAAGATATATTGTCCCTTTTTGTTGCATTGTAAACTTTTTCATGCAGTTTGAACATGTTTCTTTGTTAAATTACATGTTTGTGTGTAAATGTATTGTAACTTGCTTCCCAGTGTACACAATGACACAAATCACATTTTGTGTGGATGCTACTACAAACTGATTGCAACTTTTTGGTTTTAAATAATTCTTCTTTTTACTTTATAACTCTAGCCGATGATCTAAGTGCCAATGAACAGCTAGTGGGTCCGCATGCATCGGGTGTTAACTCTATTCTACCAAAGGAGCACGGGAGCCAGTTCTACTATCTGCCAATTATAAAGCACAGTGATGATGAGGTATGAAATTAATTTTTGGTGTTATAGGCAAATGTTTTGAAAGCTTTCCCTTTTAGCAACTTTCCCGCCATAGTTTCTATGACCCCCAATCTTTTTGATTTGTGTTTGAATCTGTGTTGACTTTTTGAGGGAAAGTAAATCCTTAAGCTTCTCTTCCACTACCTTTTGCTCATTTGTTATGGGGAAACTGATCAGTCATTCAGACCATCAGTTATGGAAAACTGTTTCACTTTTTCCTTTGACCTTTTACATGTTGGTAACTTTTTAACCTTACACACTGTTAGAGTTGTTTGCCAAAGTCCTGTCTGTGACAAGACTTTAGAAAGCCCACCTTGGATGAACAGGGTTGCACCCCTAAGGTTTAGCCTGAACTACCCAAAGGTTTGGTTGCTGTGGACAAGCAGCCAGGCTCGGTCTAGGAGGGGGAGGATGGTTGTAGTTAAGCATACAGAACCCA
Organism: Ambystoma mexicanum; assembly: GCF_040938575.1. NCBI lineage: Eukaryota > Metazoa > Chordata > Amphibia > Caudata > Ambystomatidae > Ambystoma > Ambystoma mexicanum. The sequence continues at coordinate 1,115,838,595 of NC_090930.1, forward strand.
GAACATACACTTAGTACAAGGGAACTCTTACACAACTGGAGTTATATAAACAAATATGTATTTATATACACTAAGGCTTGTAGCATTCAAGTAAGGTAAGTCCTATCACACAATAATATAAAACGAGTACAGTTGCAATATTCACAGAGTTAGATACTTTAGAATAGCAGTAATTGTAACAAATCACATAGTCAAACCTCCTGAAACATATATGCACATTTATTGAAACTCTGATAACTTTTTATAACTTCAGTTTAGCCTATCTTAGAAAGTCCAGCCCTGTCTTAAGTGAGTCTCACAAAGTCAGAAGGGGACCCTGGGGCACCAGTGACCAAGGGCTGAGGAAGACAAGGCAATCAAGCAGAGTTTAGGGATCAAAGAAGCAAATTCCAGCAGAAACTCTTCAGATTTGCAGTTTGGTATCAGTCACTGTTACAGGGCAAGGAAATGACGAGGTTCCCTCACTGGATTGCCCCAATGTCCTAAGGTAACGTAGAGCACAATGGGTTGTCCACCCCAATGTAGATCAAGGTGTAGGCCCAGGAGAGGTGCGAGATGCAGCTGTCTGCAGCCCTCAGAAGCACAGGATCAACAAAACAATGCCCCCGGTAAGTAACAGAGCAGGAAAGTACCATAAAGCAAAGAACCTGATGCAGCAGGATGGTCCCCATGGAGAGGCAAGCACAGACCCCGGTTTGGGATTCTCGGTCTTGGAGACAGGATTGAAGAACTTGGAGTAGATTTGGCAGTTGCTCTTGTGTCATTGGATGCCCAGCAGAGGATTTTTGCAGCACTGTCTTGTTGGCACCCTTTTCAAGGCTTGGGTTAAGGACAGTTGTCGTCTGGTCGATTTTGCTCCCGTTCTCAGTCCTTGCCTCAGCTAAGGGGACTTTCAGAAGCGTGATGCAGTCTCTGTAGTTCCAGAAGGATGCCCATAAAGTTTCAGACAAAACCCTGCTTCGGAATACGTTGCACCACAAAATGGCACAGGGCCCGGGCATTTGGTGAATTAGGGACCATGGATGTTGCAGCTCCTCCAGGGAGAGTTTAAACTGCAGTTAGTCTTGGGACCGGTTAGGCCCACCAGGCCATTGGAGGAGGTCATCCTCTTCGGGGCTTCTTGATCGCACAGATGTTGAGGTCAGGACAGCAGCGGTTACTCTGGTGGCTATGGACATCCTTCTTCGTTGGAATCTTGGTTCCAGTGTTTGACTCAGAGTTTCAGATCCAGGACCCTCAGACTTATGCAGGAACAGCAGCTGAGTACACCAATTGCCATCCATGCACCATTCCAACTTGGGGGTGGCTGTCCAATGGGGACAGCCAGGCTCCTAGTGCAAACTGATTCCAGGCAGGCACACTGCAGGACAAATACCAGGGGGGTAGGGGGTTCGTTCACCTCCCCAACTTCCTGTCCTTTCAGGCACTGAGAGTCTTCGCTGGCTTTCCAAGGGAAGTCCGCCAACGACAAAAGACCCACCAAGACGTCTCCACCTAGCCAGGTAAAAGAAGGCTCAAGAAAGGATGAGTCATCTAGAACAGGGATTAAAAAAGTGCAGCCACCATTTTAGGCAAATGGTGTCCCTTGTGACCGTTACCACAGCTGCGAAGATAGCCTGTGACAAAAGTCCACAAAGAGTTGTGTAAAAAGGTACAGTGCCACCAGCCTGTCGAATGATCTTGCCACAGTAACCAAAAAGTTACTGGAGAGGCCAGAAAAGGGAGACATTATTTCCCCTCAGTACTCCACTTAAGGTGGGGTGTGCTTATCTCACGAAATAAAATGCTGGTGGGGCAGAAAAAGGGTCCCCGTGCCCTGGTAACGTGTTATCACAGGTCAAATAAAAATGGAAGCTACCAAAAAATGGAAGTACCAAAAAGAGGTCAAAAGGGTTCCCATGGCCAGAGTGAGTGTGGAAAAAGGTTCCCACTCATTAGAATCAGTCCAAGAATTCAATAGTCCAGCTAAAATGCTGGGAGACTCACACAGTGGGGAGAAGTTCACTCAAAAGGGAAAAGCTACCTTACACACACAGCATCTTACAGTGCAGTGCAATGGGCATACTTTTGTATCACCCTAGCCTTTTACACTTGGGATTTTTTTGTTTCTTTTATATGTGCCTAAAGACAAGCTGATGGCAGCAGATCTATTTTTACCATTTTGTGTCTTTTCTCGTGTTTACATTCGCGTTTACTGCATTTGGCTGCCAAAGGAGGCTAGTGCCCTGAAATGGCCACGCGATTTTCACTTGTTCTTTGGAAGGGACTGACTGGTCCCATTCATAATCTGTTGAGCCAGAAAGTCTGAGGCATGAGTGAAACAATTAGTTGTCTCTGATTGGTCAACTACTGGCTGTTTGAATGGTACAGATCCTCACCATTGGTGGACTTGGACTTGCTTCCAAGCTGGATTTTGGATAAGAAGAGATTCTGCATCCATTTTTACAGATGAGCGTTTGAGCCAAGAATCCCTTGTCGGCATACACAAACGCACCCTGTTTAAAAAGTGGGCAACTTTGAAAATATGGAGAGGCGTCCCTACTCCCTTCTAGACAGGTTCCCTAACACGGAAAGCGTCCTTCCCTCTCTAACCATTTGCTGGCATGCCGCTCCTCATGTGCCATCCAGACTACCCTACATTAAACCAGGCATGACTCTCACACACCCACCCATACCAACCATATTAACCTGGCGTGAACATCTACACACCCTCCAACCCGACCTAGCATGTCTCACAGACCATTCATTTACTGGGCGCGACCCGCACACTGCAGCACTGACTAGGAGATTAACCACATCTATTGACCAAGCGTGACTCGTACACTATTCGTACTGACAATGGCACCACAAAAATGCCATTCAGACCTGCCAAACTGTTATGCTGGCGTGACATACACACCACCCGTACTGACCATGACATCACACGCATGCCATTCAGACTGACCATACTGTAAAACATGTGTGATAAAACACACAAGCGTGACTCTCACACTATCCGTACTGACCATGACACCACACAAACTGTTATACTGGCGTGACATACACACCACCTGTACTGAATTCTAGGTCATATAAACCAAACAAAACTCTTGAAACATGAAACCTAGGCCATATTAAACCTAAAAGTCCATAACCTGATGAAGTTCTACACCATACCCAGTATAAAAAGGATACAAATTCCATGCTTCATATTTCACCAACTGCTTCTATAATACCGCACTATGTAGAAGTAATTGTCTTGCCGGCTGCCTGCATATTAACTTCTCCTCAGGCCCCTTCATAAGGCACACAGATATGTCCCACGTTGGACTCTGGGCGTAAAAAGACGCATATGCAGCTACACCGGACACCATCTGCAGTCTAAACTCCAAAGCCTCACCAAGCTCTGTCATGTCGGGCAACCTCTGCAGTTTTTCGCTGTGCCTCCACTTTGTTTCGTTCCGCAATACCCAGTCTTCTCCTGCACTCGAAAGTTTCGTCTTAGCTCCGCCCTGGAATGGCTGTCCATACATAACCTTCAATATGAAAAGCTGTCCGTACCTAGCCTTTGTAACGTCGCCCTGGATTGGTTGCCGGATACTTCCTGATAGCGTTAGGTGATGAACGCTGCCTTGTTTTGAACCACGTTTGGCGTTCCATTCAATCGCAAACACCCTGTATGCCCATCGTGACATCATCACTCTTGCTCTGGGTGCTGGTCCATGTGTAGCTCCGCAGATCCAACCGTCAATTGGTGCCCGGCTAACACCTCTCACTACAGCGTTGCGCCCCACCAGACCCAGACATAGTCCTCCGATCAGGTGAACGTTATTTTCCTTATTAACACCACCACTCTTCTCCATACAGATTTCTCCGACCTCCGATGTTCCCAGTATTCACCAGCCAATGGCACCGTGAACCATGCACATATGTTCCTCGAGCAGGGTCCTGCTAGCATGTGCTTTTACCTTACAACCAAGATCCATGTAACCCAGTCTCTGGGAACTTGTACTGTCCTTTTTATCCTGGGATCACTATCTCCTTCAGGATACTCACAGGATAACCTCTTCCTGCTCCTTCCCCCCTCATTAATGTAGGGTCCACTCCAACCAGCTCAATCCCGAAGTCCTCCGCTCCTGTGCCCTGGGTGATGGGTCCTACTCGATTTAGGGGCAGTGTGTCCTCTTTCCTTGTCCTTTCTGCACCCCCCGCAGCAGATACATCAGCTTAGTTTCCAGAGATTCCTCTCCTTAAACGCAGGTTCTTTATCTTGACCGGCTCATAGCCAATTAATGACTCTCTTAGATATCTTGTGGTTACGCTTAAGTTTATTACCTGTTCTCAAGTTAAATTTCCGTAAGTAAGTAACAAAGGACAAGAACACTGGCACACCCATCACCCAGGCAGGGGCTTAATAAATGTCCTGGCTAGGAACCTTCACCAAACACTCCAGATGACATGACAACATTCCACCATGCAAACCTAGCACTACACAACACATCTCCTTCCCTTACAACACCACACAATGTGCACCTGAACAGTCACACTCTTCCATCATCGGGTAGCAAGCACTACACAAAAAATGCATTTTAAGAATCTATGGTGAATGTAGCACTGTTTATAATTGAGTATTTTGCAATATCACCTGCTTGTTACATATTTTAGTGTATGTTTAAGGTCTATAATAAATATTGTATTCTTGTCCATTCCTGTCTAAATTTAATTATTGTGTGCTTCATTGTTTATACTCAACGTGGACCTCTGACCACCACGTACACTCTCCTGAGAATAGCGTTGACTGCTCTCCACACTTACCTATATTGGGTTTTGGCTAACCTTTGAGTCCCCTGTTCTCTATAACTAGTGTGGCCTCCTAAAATCTGTCCACTGGGCCAGATTCTAGAAATCCATCTTAACAGCAAACCTATTGAGCCTCTGCTTTTTCCCTTTTTTATGTTAGGTGCTATGTAAGCTCATTTATATTTTGATTACCCCAACTCCCTCCTGCGCCCACTTCCCCAAGATTCCTCATCTCTTAAAATAACTGGGGAATATGAGATCTGGAAATGTTTAAATAGCCACATAGGAGTGTTGGGTCAACTTTAGTGTAATGTCCATTGTGAAAGTATGGTCTCTGTTAGGCAGAAACCTGTGTAGTAGCAGTCTGTACCACACAGATTCACTTGGTAGCTGTGGCTGAGCAGTCAGACTTCTCTCAAGAAGAGTTAGGCAGTATACAGAGTATTCACAATAGGTCAAGAGCACACAATAGAACAAGTAAACCAGGGCTTGGTGTAAAAGAGATATAATTATTTATTTAAATCCACATCTAGAAAAACACACAGGCACTAATAATAAGCAATTCAAAAACACGGTCACTAAAAGATATACACTCCCTTAAAAAAATATTAGACAAGTCTTAAGTTGTCACGCCGCCTGTCCAGGGGTCTCCTTACCCGCTACGGCGCTCCCCGTCTTGGAGATTGTATCCCCGCTTTCGGCTTCGGGGTCCAGGGTTGTCCTCGGTCTCGGGCGCTTCCGGGTCTCCTGTGCGCACTGCTTTGTGCATGCGCGGGCGTCCGCTCTCCGCGCATGCGCGGTGCGCAGAATGCTCGATTCAGGGAGATATGCGGCTCAAGCCTCGTTGTGGGGTATTCAATGCCTGGGAGACGGCACGGCTTGCGTTGCAAGCCTCCCAGGTGCTGGTGGGCCTATTTAAGGAGCCCTGATCCTTTTTCAAACCGCGTCTCAACACGGTTTGTTTGGATCGTGTCTTCGCTGCCTTGTGTTGCCTTCCCACTATCCTGTTACCTTCTCCTGCCCTTGGTCTGCCTGGGGCACCCTGCCCTCCTACCTGTTCTGCCTCGCTCCCTTCCTCCTGCTTCCTCCCTGATTCTGAGTTCCCGCTGGCCTACCTTGGTTCTGGTCCTTGTGCTCCTTTCCCGCCTGTCCGGCTCAGTCCTCCCTGATTCCATCCGGCTCTGAGTTCCCACTGCTCCTTCTGGTTCCCGTGCTCGTTGTCCGGCCTGCTCCTCTTGCTGCCTAGTCTTCGCTCCTGGAGGTACTGTTCAGCTTCTGGTCTCCTGATCTTCATCAGCTTCCGCCGAGATCACACTGCCTTCTGTGGACCTTGAACCTTCTACTCAGAGGCTCCCCCTGCCAGTGCTTGCACTGTCCTGACGCCACGCAAATCAGGGGTGAGCCAACCCGTGGCGTTGGGAGCCGGTTCACCTCCAATCCGGTTCCATTCGGGCTGGTGTTGGGCCGGTTCCCCGTGCCATCGTTCACGTCCCCTCGGATCATCTGACAGCCTGGCCTCATCACCAAGGAACCCAACCGGACGAACAGGTACGCAGCGTTCTCGTGACGCTATTTACAACAGATTGAGATGCCTGTCTTCTGAAACCTCGGACTCTGCGATGGAAGAGGATCCGGGTCTTCGTAATGAGCTTCAAGCGCTTCATGCTGAGAAGGCGGCACTCCGTCAGGAGAATGTAACCTTGCGCCAAATGGTGACACAGAATGTTGGTGCCATTCCACAGCCTGAAGGTCCCATGGCTCACACTGCTCCCATCAAGTTCGATGGAGATCCCCGCCGCGTGGGTGAATTCTGTAATCATTGCCGCATACACTTTCTCTTCCGTTCAACTCATTTCACCAATGACAAGGCCAAGATCGGATACATATTGGGCAACTTGTCTGGAAACGCGCTGGCCTGGGCAACTCCTTTGGTCGTTACCAATAACCCAATCCTGAATGATTTTGTAGCCTTCGAGAAGGCATTCTTGGATGTGTTTCAATCCCCCAATCTGGCTTCAGCAGCACAGAACCAATTGATGGACCTACAACAAGCCAATACTGACATCATCTCTTACATCAGCCGTTTCCGTCAATTAGCAACTGACTACTTATGGCCAGAGGTAACACAAAAGACCTTGTTTCGCCGGGGATTAAGAGAGGAATACAAGGATGAATTGTTACACATTCCTGAACCTGACGATCTACAGAAAATTATTGATCAAGTTTTGAGAATTGACCAGAGGTTGGCCGAGAGAAAAGGAGAGAGACGACGGTTTGAGAAGGGAAACCCCAGACCACTAACTCTACCTACTGGGATGTCAGCACCTTCGGATTCTACCCAGGAACCAATGCAACTGGGAGCTGTAAGGGGCCCTTTATCGGAAGAGGAGAAGAAGCGCAGGAGAAGTCAGCGACTGTGTTTGTACTGCGGAAGTGCTGGTCATTTTCTGGGAACCTGCCCTCTGCGTCCTATCAAGAAAGGGGGAAACTAGAAGACCTGTCGTCTAAGGGAAAGGCTACGACAGGTCCTTTCTTGCTTTCAGACCTTTCCAGCCCTGGGTTACAACTGCCCCCAATGCAGCCTGCCGTCTTGATGATTCTTGAGATCACTTTAAAGTGGCTTGATAAAACGGTTCATGTCCATGGTCTTTTAGATTGCGGGGCCTCCGGAAACTATATTGATAAGGCATTTGCCATCAACATTGGTATGCCTTTACTTACCAGAAGAACTGCTATACCGGTAGAGGTCATCGATGGTACACCTTTGGCTTCCGGTCCCATCCGGTTGCATACAGTCGGCATGCTATTACAGATCAAGGGGCATGAAGAAAGGATAGTCCTCGACGTCATCAAGTCACCTTCGTATCCAGTGGTTTTGGGACTGCCTTGGCTTTTGCGACACAATCCTGCAATCAATTGGGAGTTCCGCACTTTGAAGTTTGTTTCTGCCTTTTGCCTCCGTGAATGTTGCTGCCACAACACATCCTTGAAGTCTACAACCTCGATCCCTCTAGTCCCGGGAGGGGACTAATCTGCTTTATGTTCCCTGTCCTCGATTCCGAATGTTTATGCCTACTTTTGTACGGTGTTTTCTGAGCCCGGAGAAATACCTCTTCCTCCTCACAGGACATTTGATTGTTCCATAGACCTGATTCCTGGTGCTGTGATTCCTCATGGGAAGTTATACTCTCTAACTCAGTCTGAAAAACAGGTGCTCCGGGATTATCTGGATGATTGTTCTAAGAAGGGTTACATCGTACCTTCCAAATCCTCCGCCGGTTTCCCGCTGTTCTTTGTCAAGAAGAAGGAGGGGACCCTGTGGCCCTGTATCGATTACCGCCAATTGAATGACATAACACTCAAGGACAGGTACCCATTACCTTTGATTCGGAACATCATAGAGTCCTTACGTTCTGCCAATATCTTCACTAAGTTGGATCTCCGGGGTGCCTACCACCTGGTTAGAATCAAAGAGGGCGACGAGTGGAAGACAGCATGTAAGACACCCTTTTGGCAGTACGAATACAGGGTAATGCCCTTCGGGTTGTGTAATGCCCCAGCCGTCTTCCAACGGTTTATGGACAACGTCTTTGGCGACCTGGTTGGAATCGCGGTTTACCTGGACGACATCCTGATCTTCTCGGACAATCTGAAGGAACATGTCTCGCATGTCCGTGAAGTACTTCTGCGATTGTCACATAATCACCTGTATGCCAAAGCCGAAAAGTGTTTTTTTCATCGGAATAGCATGGAGTTCCTGGGATACGTAATCAGCAATGCAGGTATACACATGGATTCGGGCAAAGTGACGGCTATTCGGAACTGGAAACAACCTCATGATTTGAAGTCCCTTCAGCGGTTTTTGGGGTTCGCCAACTTTTATCAGCGTTTTATCCCACAGTTTTCACAGGTCACGGCCCCATTGACACGTCTGACCAGTGTTAAGATACCTTTCCTTTGGGATCAAGAGGCATCAACAGCTTTTGAGTGCTTAAAGACAGCGTTTAGTACAGCTCCTGTTTTGCGTCATCCTAACGATGAGATGCCATATGTCATCGAAGCAGATGCCTCCGACTTCGCTGTTGGAGCGGTCCTCCTGCAAAAGCATCCTACGTCCGGTGACGAACACCCGTGGCCTATTACTCACGGAAACTCACCTCCAGTGAGCTGAACTACGCAGTCATTGAAAAATAACTTTTGGCCATCAAGACGGCGTTCGAAGAGTGGAGGCATCACTTACTTGGTGGTCGTTTCCCTGTAGACGTTCGTACTGACCATCGTAACTTGCAGTTCCTACGATCATTGCAGTGTCGCACTGCTCGCCAAGCCCGATGGGCCTTCTTCTTCTCTCACTATGACTTCAATATCACATACATTCCTAGCTCCCAGAACCAGAAGGCTGATGCCTTATCTCGATCTTTGGAAAAGGAAGAAGTGGGAGTCGGTTTGAACACCCCTATGATATCTCCCAAACACTTTCTACTGACCTTAGCTCTGCATCTCCAGAAGATCATTCAAGAGACCTTGAGGGATCCGGAACGTGTCAATCTGCTGAAGAGACCCCAGATCTGCGAACGCGACGTTTTTTTGTTCTTCCTGAACCGGTTATACATACCAACGACTGCCCTTCGCTTGGCCATTCTACATGGTTTTCACGATTCTCAAGTAGCTGGTCATCGAGGTATCAAGGCTACCCAGGAGTTGATCTCCAGACAATTCTGGTGGCCTGGATGGGCCAAAGAAGTAAGATTGTATGTGGAAAGTTGTCCAATCTGTGCTCAGACGAAGACGCCCAGAAGAAAGCCTTTGGGACTACTTAAGCCTACTGAAACACCACCCTACCCTTGGCATACTATCACCACTGACTTCATTGTTGAGCTTCCACCCTCTGAGGGTCACATTTGTGTCATGGTGGTCGTGGATTGTTTCACTAAATACGCACACTTCATTCCTTTCATGAAGATCCCAACTTCTTCCCAGATGGCTTTGGCATTTCTACACATCATTTATCGGTTACATGGACTCCCAGAGAAGATCATCTCTGATCGTGGTTCACAATTTCTTTCTTCTTTCTGGCATCAGTTGTGTAATCATCTAGGTATCCACAGAGCCTTGAACTCAGGCTATCACCCGCACACCAATGGTCAGACCGAAAGGACAAATCAAACCCTGGAGCAATACTTAGGTTGCTATACCAATGCCACTCAGTCAAAACGGCTAAGGTACCTTGATCTGGCGGAAGTTTCCTACAATAATGCGGCCCATGCTGCCACCGGCATCAGTCCTTTTTTTTGTTCAGCTGGACAACATCCCAAGCTGGTTCCCTTCTCACCTGTGGTGTCCAGCTCTGTTCCGTCTGCGGATCAATTGGTCTTCAATATTCAGAAACAGCATGACCTGGCCCGGAGAACCCTTACGGAGACACGGGAACGCATGAAGGAGCAGGCTGATAGGGGCCGAACCATGGAGCCCGATTTCCAGGTGGGCGATCTGGTCTGGTTGTCCTCCAAGAACCTACCTGTTCGTAATTTACCCACCAAGTTGGCACCCCGGTTCTATGGGCCCTTCAGGATTGCCAATCGTTTGTCTTCAGTGGCTTTTCGATTAGTGCTGCCCCTCACTCGGAGAATACACCCTGTATTTCATGTCTCCCATTTGAAGCCCTATGTGAAGGATGTCTTTAAGCGCTCTGGTCCACGACCCTCCTCTATTCTGGTACAGGGGGTTCCTGAGTTTGAGGTTCAGGAAATCTGTGATTCACGGATTCGTCGGGGTTTACTCCAGTTCTTAATCGATTGGAAGGGTTATCCTGCTTGTGATCGCACCTGGGAGCCGCACTGTAATGTGCACGCTCCCCGGCTTATCCGTGAATTCTTTCTTCGTTTTCCCTGGAAACCAGGGGCCCCGGGTCTTTCTGGGAGGGGGCATAGTGTCACGCCGCCTGTCCAGGGGTCTCCTTACCCGCTACGGCGCTCCCCGTCTTGGAGATTGTATCCCCGCTTTCGGCTTTGGGGTCCGGGGTTGTCCTGGGTCTCGGGCGCTTCCGGGTCTCCTGTGCGCACTGCTTTGCGCATGCGCAGGCGTCCGCTCTCCGCGCATGCGCGGTGCGCAGGATGCTCGATTCAGGGAGATATGCGGCTCAAGCCTCGTTGTGGGGTATTCAATGCCTGGGAGACGGCACGGCTTGCGTTGCAAGCCTCCCAGGTGCTGGTGGGCCTATTTAAGGAGCCCTGATCCTTTTTCAAACCGCGTCTCAACACGGTTTGTTCAGATAGTGTCTTCGCTGCCTTGTGTTGCCTTCCCGCTATCCTGTTACCTTCTCCTGCCCTTGTTCTGCCTGGGGCACCCTGCCCTCCTACCTGTTCTGCCTCGCTCCCTTCCTCCTGCTTCCTCCCTGATTCTGAGTTCCCGCTGGCCTACCTTGGTTCTGGTCCTTGTGCTCCTTTCCCGCCTGTCCGGCTCAGTCCTCCCTGATTCCATCCGGCTCTGAGTTCCCACTGCTCCTTCTGGTTCCCGTCCTCGTTGTCCGGCCTGCTCCTCTTGCTGCCTAGTCTTCGCTCCTGGAGGTACTGTTCAGCTTCCGGTCTCCTGATCTTCATCAGCTTCCGCCGAGATCACAATGCCTCCTGTGGACCTTGAACCTTCTACTCAGAGGCTCCTCCTGCCATTGCTTGCACTGTCCTGACGCCACGCAAATCAGGGGTGAGCCAACCCGTGACGTTGGGAGCCGGTTCACCTCCAATCCGGTTCCATTCGGGCTGGTGTTGGGCTGGTTCCCCGCGCCATCGTTCACGTCCCCTCGGATCATCTGACAGCCTGGCCTCATCACCAAGGAACCCAACCGGACGAACAGGTACGCAGCGTTCTCGTGACGCTATTTACAACATAAGTAAAGCCCCACTTATTTTCAGACAGCGGTGAGCGCTTAACGTAGATGGCACTCTAATAGTTTGTTTTAAAAAAGGGAGAGAAAAGCAGAGAACAAATTGAAACAGATCCCAACACTTTTACAAGAACAGAACCGTGAATTCAGAGTCAGTAGGCCGGATCTGCTTTAAGAGGATCGAAACGAAATGTGTCCAAGGTCACACGATTGCAGTGCACAAAAGTCTTGTAATGGTTCAAAAAGGAGTTGGATCAAAGAAAGGGACCAGTTAGAGGGTCAAGGCGGCCATCCCAGTCCAGAAGGTTAAGGAGTTATTATTACCTTATTGCAATCTTTAGAAAGTGAGGCCTGGCGGACCCGGTACCTTAAAGTGGTGAGAATGTTCCAGCGGGGGCAGTTGTTCCTGGCAGCAGATGCAAGTCGGTGCTTCGTCCGGGGGAAGAGAGGATCTCGTCGTGGAGGAAGACAGGAGTCAGTTGCACTGCCAGGGAAGAAACCAGCCGCGGAGTTTCTCAGGTACAAGGAGCGGTCTGTTGATTCAGTGGTGAGTGGCTATCCGGCCGCCGGGGTGCTTGGCACGGGCAGTTCGACCACAAACCGGGCTGGGGTGCGAAGAAAGAAAGGTAAACTGGTTGTGCCCACCAGTCAGGGGAAGAAGCCTCTCCAGCCGGGAGATCTTCTCTGTCGTCGGGAAGTGATGAGTCGGTTCCGCAGGGCTCCACCGGTGGTGTCGTCGTGGTAGGTCGGCTCAGCTTCTCCCTCGTCGGATTCTCAGGTCCTGTGGCAACTTCTGAAGTTCCAGTCCCCAAAGCCCTGCTTTTATGCAGAAAACCCCCATTCACTCAGCCTAGCTGTCACTCAAACATGCTAAGTGGTGAGCCGGCTGGCTCACCACTTGGGCCAATCACACAAGAGTGCGACTTGAGTAACTCAGTCCAGGGTGCCTAAACCCCCTCCTACACCCCCTGTGGTACCCAGACAGAGTGGCACCACTTTTGGAGGCTTCTGTGGAGAAGCCCGCCAAAAAGTGGAACAAAGGGCTCGACTTGGGTTGTAGTCACAGAAGAGAACACAAACGCCATTTTTGAATCGAGTCTTGGCAAAAAATACCAACCGGAGAATTAATATTAATTAAATAAACCGGCGGTATGTTCGAGGCTATGAGAATTAAATAATTAAAGTTGGCAGCCTCGAACAATGGGAAAATCCCATAGGAAAATATTCGCGGTCGAATATAAAAAGTAGTTTCCACTGCCACCAGCCAAAACGCGATTAGGGGGGACGAAGAAGTGCCCCCTCGACTAACAGACCCCAGAGCAATCGAATTGCCCTGACCAGTACGTCCACAATATGATGGTTTGTACTGGTTTCTGTTAATAATTTGGGACTCGCAAAGCCAATGGTGACTTTACATGCCCTGGGAGACAGTAGTCAGTCCCAGGGTATGGAGTCTATGGTGGGGTGTCACTATGACATCCCTGTGTTACTGCACTGAGGGTGCTGTGTAACACACATCGTAAAAACACATGACACCCTATGGAGTAAAGGACCCCATTGCCCATAAAACACATTAACAGACAAAGGAATACCATAAATCATGTCCAAGAGTGGGAGGAAAAGAGTCTCACCCTTGGCAGGAGGAAAAAAACAAACTCCAGAAATCCAGCAAAGAGACTCACTAGGTTAGGAAATTCAGCCTAAAGAGAGAATTCTCCCTAACAGTCTCTCTTTGTACGTTCCAGAAAGGACCCTTGTCCTTTGAGTGAAATAGGGCGTTTTCTTGGAGTTACATCACTAGAAAAAGTTACCAGACCGATTGATTCTACAAAGAGAGCTGAGATAGGGACAACACCTTTAGAGGGTGGAGTCTGCAGTCTGTATAAGGCCCAACACAGAAGACTTTCGGGAGAACTATCTAAATCTGGGAGCTAACTGGATAGATTGCAAGATGGTCAAACAGCAGCTTGCTGTACACATTGCACAGTGTGGGGGAGACGCACAAGCCTTGGGGTACTCTGCAGGATATTGGCGTGGGACAAGCAGCAGCATCCCCTGTCAAGACTATTTTGAGACAGTTTGAGCTCCCCTGAAATAGGAGCCAAATGGCAGTTCAGTTACTTAGAAGTGAGCAAAAATGTATAAGATAAGTAGAATAGATCACATATACTTGTTAGACAGTGCAAATAGTTTCAGTTCACCAGAAGAGTTCAATTCAAGTCAATATGCCTGGGCCAACGTCAATGAGCTAGTGTTCTAGATAGGAAAGAGCAGTTCTGGTATCAAACAGTAAAGTCTTTGCAAATGTTCTCAGTAGTAGTTTAGGCGGAAAAGAATCATATGTTGGGTCACAAGCTGATTAGACCTGCAAGTTGGGAACATTTCAGGAACTTACACTGCGAGGGTGGCGTTCTCTCAATCGTGATAGCACAGTACCTTAGTATGAAGAAACAAATGCAGCAGAAGTTGTTGGTTCCTGGCAGTTCCTGCAGATCTCACTGGTCCTGAGCCTCAGTCGTGGGGACAAGAGGGAGGACGTCGGGGGACTCCTGCACTGGATCATCGGAAATCGCAAACAAAATTGAGTCACTTCAGTTCCAGTAGCTGTAGATTCAAGCACACAAGCTGGTGTCCCTCTCCCTGGTTATTCCTACCCAGCCATGAGAATGTTATCCAGGTGGTTTATGAGTTGATTGGTCCCACCAACTCAAAGGGAGAAGTCTTCCTTGAAGGGGCTTCTCTGTCGATATGAACCTTGGCAATTCGAACCTGCAGCAGGGCTTCACCGGGCAAACCAACGGTCCAGGAGTTGCAGCAGCCGTCCTCTTCCAGCTCTTCTTCGGTTCTTTCGTTCCAGTGGTCAACTCTGCTTTCCAGTCCAAGAGACTTGCCTTTTAAACAGTTCTCTCCCGTTCATTTCAGCCTAGCTGTCACTCACCCAGGAGGGTGGCTGTCTTTGCTGGACAGCCAGCCAACCACGCCAGAGTGCATTTGGGTCTCCTAGGAGACTAAGCCCAGGGAGTTTCGGGCAACTTCCTCACTTCATGCCCACCCCAGACACTCGGACGCCAGAGGCGGTCTTCAGTCCTGAAGCCCGCCAAAGGTATACAAACAGAGGGATCAAACCGGGTTTGACGTGTAGAGACGAACACTAGAAGGACCTTTCCAGAAAGAAACAGTGAAAAAAGAAGACCAGGACCCATTTAAACAAAGGGGTTTAAAGCGCCATCTTGAAAAAACATGGCTACCGTGATTTTTAGCTACTGGTGTTTGCGGTCGGGAAAAATCATTGTAGTTCGTTGTAAAACCACTGCCACCAGCCTTTTCAATAGCAAAAGGTAGCATTTGACTGCTACACGAGTATTTAGACACAGGGGATACTATGTAACCAATCCAGCACTCCATTGTAAGAGGGTGTGCTGGGTGTAGGAATTTGGAATGACTAGTAAAGTCAATTTCACTTTACATTCTCTGGGAAACAGTAGTTTATCCCAGAGAAAATATTTAAACCTTTGGGAAGTCTAAAAGACATCCCTGTGTGACTGCACTGAGGGTTACCTTAAACTGGTAGAGGCCTGCTGGGGTTGAAAATGCAGTTTTCTCCTTGGCATGGTCTTTCAGGGCGATTTTCCAATAGCCTGATGTTAGGTCACATGTACTGAGGTACTTGGCTGAACCAAGTTTGTCCACCAGATCATCTGTGCTAGGTAAAGGATGGGCATCAGTCTTAGTGACTGCATTAGAGCTCTATAGTCCACACAGAATCTCAACTCCTTGGATCCTGCCTTTGGCACTAGGTCAACTGGACTAGACCATAGACTAGTAGAGGTTTCTATTACCCCGTGATCAAGCTTCTTGTTGACCTCTCCGTTTATGTGGGTTCTGACATTATCTGACATCCTGTAAACTCTGCTTTTAACAGGTAAACAGTCACCAGTGAGAATATCATGCTGGCCCCAAGGGGCCAAGCCTGGTGGTAGTGAAAACAGGGAGGCAAACTGATTTAACAGAAACTTGCATTCCTCCAGTGTCAGATTAGAAGAGCGATTAACTCCTATTTTCTCATCTAAAGGTTGTCCCCTGAGGAGATCAGGTAGAGATTCACTCTCTTCCTCCTCTTGAGCTGAAGCTAGAAGCAAAGCTCCCACTTCGAATGGATTGTGTCCTCCAACGTATTCCTCATCTTAGATATATTTCATCCCGCTTTGCTGCTCTTCACATTTTTTTTCGGCAGAGGGCGCCGTGCGTCGATGTCGAGTCGATAGTCCCTCGAAGGCCTCCGTCGAGGGTGACTTCATCGGGTATATAGGTAGCGCGCGCCCGTTGGCCTCAGTTCCGTTTTTCAGCAGTATCCGTTGCTTCGGAGATTCGGTGCTCCTCGAGTTCTGTGAAAGAATAGTAAAGAACGAATATGTCCTCGTCATCGATGCCGACCACGACCCCGAGATCGGGTTTCAAAAAGTGCAAGTCGTGCGGTTCAAAAATGTCGATCACAGACCCGCACCGAGAGTGTTTGTGGTGCCTCAGAGAAGGCCACGACATGGAGGCCTGTACGAAGTGTCAGGCGATGATGGGGAAAGCCTTGCGAGAAAGGAGGGGAAAACTACAGGTAGGTCGTAAATCCTACTGTAAAGTCTCTAGCGTCGAGTCGAGGTCCCGCGAGGAGAAATCTCCTCGACGCGAAAGGCATCAGTGCAGGTCCCGAAGCGATTCCCATCGCTCGTCATCTTTGATGAAAACAATCGAAGAAACGACGCCACAGGTCCCCCTCCACCACGTCCTTAGGCGGGTCCCCAAAACTGATGAAATGCCCCACGAAACATTCATCCTCCGAAGAGTGGGAAGCATTCAGGGTCAATATGATGGAGGTGTTTGAGAAAGCAAAGCCTCGGTCCGCGCCTTCTTCGGAAGCCGGCCGGGAGCATCATCGCTCCGACACTCGCGCGCCCTCGAGCCCGGGTGATCGAAAAAGGAAGGATAGAGAACCTCCCAGGACGCCGAGTGAAAAAGACCGCTCGAGTCGAGTCGACCGCTCAAGATCACAGACGCCGTCCGAGACCGAACGCACCTCAAAGGGTAAATCTTCGAAGAGCGCCTCGACGCCCTCGAAGCCGGCTCTGTCGACGACCACTATTTCGTCGACGCCTTTGCCGACGTCGACCCTGAAGCCCTCGGCGCCAAAGGCTCCAGCTAAGCCAGGCTAGCCAGAAAAAGGGAAAGACAGGGTTACAAGACGTGTAATGCCCTCCGAGCCCTTTGATACACCTCTTCCTCCTCCAGAGAAGGTTTTCAAGCCTCTCCCTAGGAAGGAGTTTTTCAAGTCCCTGACCTCAATTTTTGAGGAACAGGAAAGATCTGATGAGGAGAATGTACCTTTTGGGCTAGAATATGGCACCCCAAATGTCCCAGAATGCCTGACTTCAGAAGGAAGCAGAATGAGGGACCTGGTGGAATCATTACACAATGCAAGTGGCATTGACACATCGCCTGAAAATGACTTTGGCAAACCAGAACCAGGAGGGCATGCCAGTCCATCATACCATCAGCTAATGACAAAGGTAGTAGATTACTTAGGATGGGCTAGACCATCAGCCCAATTCATCTAGGATGATTTGACAGATATATTGGGCCATGGTCCCACCGAAGACCCAGTACTACCCTTTCATGTAGCCCTGCAAAATAGGGTGGCCAAGAATTGGGGAAACTCCAGATTCTATTCCTCCTGTGAATAAATCCCTCACCTCAAAATAGCACCCTGCCAGTAGCGACCCTCGCTATCTGTCCAAACATCCCACTCCTGAGAGTCTGGTCATACAGGCAGCCACAGCTTCTAACAAACTTGCGTACCCTTCTATCCCTCCAGTCAGGGATGATAAGCGTGTGGATGGCTGGGCATGGAAGGTATTTTCAACTGGGATTATGGCTTTAAAATCTGCCAACTCCACATGTGCCTTAGTTTTCGTACACTCTGTGGGAGTGCATCGCAATGGCAGCGGAGCACATACCAGAAGGGGACGAAAGGGAAGGGTTCCCAGCCATCGTCGGAGATGGGAAGGAAGCCATGCAGGAATCCCTTCAATCTGGATTGGACACTGCGGATAGTGTAAGCAGGTCAATGGGCACCAGCACGGTAATGCGCAAATTTGCGTGGTTACGGAAGTCGGGTTTCGCACCGGATGTACAGAACCGCCTTCTGAACATGTCCTTTGACGGGTCTCACCTTTTTGGCAACAAGGCTGACCAGAGCCTTGAGAGGTTGCAGACCTCAAAAGCAGCTGCCAAATCTTTAGGGGCTGCTATTTGGCAACCTCAGCCTTTTCGTGCGCCAGGACATTCGTGGAGGGGACAATCCTATCGTTACTACGCCTCATATGGAAAGGCGAGGGGAACGGCCAGTCAAAGGGGCCAGAGAAAGGCCACTCGCGGTGGACGAGCAAAACGTGCAAAGCCAGCTCCAGCTGCAGCCTTTTTGCCATCAGCGGCTGCAACAACCGCCACAAAACCACTTTGAGGGCTTACATCACTAAACACCTGTAAGAGGCAGGCTGTCACAGCATCTGCAAGAATGGCGAGCCATTACTTCAGATGTTTGGGCTCTAGAAATAATAGCCCAAGTTTACTGCCTTCCTTTTCTAACGCAACCTCAAAGCAATCCACCAGGGTGTCTCTTTGAAGTTTTCAGACCCGCTCCTACAGCAGGAAATTCTAACCCTGCTGGAGAAAGGTGCTATAGAACCAGTACCTGCAGCGGAGAAGAACAAGGGATGGAACTCCCCATATTTTTTGATCCCCAAAAAGGACGGAGGACTGAGACCCATCTTGGACTTAAGAAACCTGAACTAGTTCCTCGGGAAGGACAAGTTCAAGATGGTTACCCTTTCTCAGATCCTTCAGGCCCTTCAACTTCAGGACTGGTTGGTGTCATTGAACCTCCAGGATGTTTATTTTCATGTGCAGATTCATCTCAAGCACAGAAAATACCTGAGGTTCGTAGTTGGGCGACTCACACTATCAGTTTCGAGTCCTGCCATTCGACTTCCGCCCTGAGGGTCTTCACCAAGTTAATGGTAGTGGTGGCAGCGGACCTCAGGAGAGCGGGGATTCACGTCTACCCCTACCTGGACGATTGGTTGATCAGGGCACATTCAGCCGAACAAGCACTGGATCAACTGAAAGTAACCTGCCACTTCCTCCACAGACTGGGCTTCTCCCTATGTTTCAAGAAGTCTCAAATGACACCTTCCCAACAGCTCCAGTACATAGGAGCTGTATTAGACACATCCTTGGGAAAGAGCCCGCCTCCCAAGTCAAGGGCTCAAGACGTTCTTCAGATGGTTTCCAAATTCCAAAATGCTCAAAATCTCCAGGCGTACGACTTCTCAAGGTTGCTTGGCCTCATGGCATCCTGCATATTTCTGTTGCCGGAGGAACGTTTGAGGATGAGATCCCTTCAATGGGCTCTAAAGACTCAGTGGTCCCAGTTCTCAGGTCGAATGACGGATCTTCTCCAGATTCCGAACAAGGTTCGACAAAATCTTCTATGGTAGACTTGTTCAGAGAATATCCTGAAAGGAGAACTTTTTTGGCAACCATGGCCGGAGATCACAGTAGTGACGGACGCCTCACTCGAGGGGTGGGGAGCTCATGCCAACGATCTGACAATCAGCGGTCATTGGTCTCCATCGGAGTCCAAACTACACATCAACCTTCTGGAGCTGAGAGCCATCAGACTAGCGCTGAAAGCTTTCCTGCCGTCTGTCTGGGGAACAAATGTCCTGATAATGAAGGACAACACAGTGGCCATGCATTATCTAAACAAAAGAGGAGGTGTAGGGTCACTACCTCTGTGCAGAGAGGCAATGCAGCTGTGGTATTTGGCAATTCAGGAAGGAATCTCTTTAATGGCAGTTCACCTAGCCGGGGAGGAGAATATGATGGCAGATGCTCGGAGCAGGCAGAGAACGGTGTCCCACAAATGAGAACTGGCTCAGGAAGTCATTCAAGAGATCTTCGCTCTTTGGGGAACCCCTTAAGTAGACCTATTTGCGACCGTAATGAACCGGAAGTGCGAAAAGTATTGCTCCAGGGTATTTCCCCCGAGAGGAGCCCTGGCAGACACGTTCGTGGTGGAGTGGAATTTCCCACTATGTCATGATGCCTACCCCCGGAGCACCAGGCCAGGCCCAGCACCCCCGGAAGCAGGCATTATGCCCTCGGGTAAAAGCCCAGCTGCCCCTTATAGGGGCTCTTTGGACTCAGTCCTGGCGCCTTTGGTGCCAGGCTCATGTTGGACATCAGTCCTGGCGCCATAGGCGCCAGGCTCATAAAGGGAGGTGTTTTGTGCACTTACCTGATGCAGACCATGCTGCACGCTTCAGGCCTCCCTGAGACCTGAAAGGGACTATTTTTTCATAGGGACTATTTTTTCACTCGGGCGTGGCCAGGGAAGGATACATACCTAGTTGGGGAAGGATACATACCTGGGACTTCTTTGGAGGCTATTTAAGCCACGCCCAGACCAGCAGCTCATGCTTCGCGGCGTTCTGCTTCCTGCAGCTTAACGCTCACCGTGTCTGCTCCTGCTCCTGGACTCCAGCCACGCCCGCCTCGAACCTGGAAGACCTGCAAGGAAGGAAGAGGAGAGAAAGGTGAAAACCAAGGACTATTTCAAACTTCTTACCTGCATCCGGAATCTTCTCGCCAGCATCCCTGAAGAAAGACTTCCATTTAAAAGCATCGCTTTGCTCGCTGCAGCGCCACACTTCACTCACCTGTCCTCGAGACATCTCCCGGCTCCATCGCGGCTGCCAGCACCGGACGCCACATCTCTGCACCTAGGGGAGAGAGGAAGAAACAAAAGGTGAGCAGAAGGAACATATACGGAAAGCCTGATTAACAGCCATAATACTTACCGGCTTTTCTTCCACATTTCGGGTCGGCGCCGCCCCGTTGGCAGGTACCGTACCCCGGCCCCTATGGGGAAAAGACAAGAGACATTTCTGGGGAATGATAAGGACATTTAGAGGGATCGCCCTCATCACTACTCACCTCGGCAGTTTAACCCCTCGATGCATCGCCTTCATTCTGCACCTGAAATAAAGGACAGATCACAGGTTAGAAAGACAACATAAAGGGGGCCTCACTTGAACTTTGAACTTTCATACTTACGGCGCATCGCTCAGGAAAGTCAAGTGGATTTTGCCAGCGCCATTCTGAAAACCAGTGAAGTAACTGGACGAACACGTGCCCCTGCACCAGAAGCAGGATGGAGAGTTCATCCTTCCAAACCATAAGGTGAGCTTAAACCGTGGTTTGGAGGAAGTTAGAGAGGAACGAAGGGGGAAACGGGGGAGCTAGCACACTATTCTGCAGACTGTTAATCCCCTTTCTCATCTGCAGCAGGATATTCCTACGGGCCAGGCAAGCACGATTTGGAGGTCCTGTCCAATCGGTGTTCCGGGTCCTGCGCATCACGCTAGAAGAGGCCACAGCAATCCAGACTAGACCAGCGCCCCCGTGGGAACCAGGTGAGCGTTACAACTATTGTACACGTTCCCTCCGATTCCCGTCATTCCTCAGGTCATCAGGAGACAGACGGGTCGGGAACTGCATGATCCTAATTGCCCAGGAGAACGTGGTACTCGGCCCTTCTAGACATGTCCATCTGTTCCCCAGTACGTCTTCCTCAGAGAGAGGACCTTCTCTCACAAATGGAGGGTCAGGTTCTCCATCCAGAGGTCAAAACTCCCAACCTTCACGCTTGGTATCTGAAAGGCTGAGATACAAGGATTGGGACCTTCCAGATGACGTCATGGAGGTGTTGCTTTCGGGAAGAAGGCCAGCAAAAAAATATCTATACTGTTGCCGTTGGAGGAAGTTTTGCAACTGGTGCAGAGAAAAGAATGTCGATCCTTTTCTATGTTCTATTCCCGAAGTAATGTCCTTCCTCCTGTCCCTAGCGCATAGAGGTCTAAATGTTGGTACCATTAAAGGTTATCTTGCAGCGCTTTCCATTTTCAAGTGCTCGTCGGAAGAATGCTCCTATTTCAAAATTCCTTTCGTAGTGATATGATAGGTTATTTATAACGCGCTTAATACCCAGAGGTTTCTAAGCGCGGACCCGGGGATCGAACCTGTGTTGCTCTGTGTTGTCTTGCTTCCAAGGCGAGCACATTGCCGCTGAGCTATCCTCCCGAGACGAATTCTTAAAGGCACTCACTAATGTGTTTCCCCCTTACCCATTCCAAGTGCCAATTTGGGATCTCAATCTGGTTCTAGAATTCTTAATATGTGCTCCTTTTGAGCCTTTGAAAACTTGTCCATTAAGATTACTGACATGGGAAAACTGCTTTCCTAGTTGCTTTAACATCTGTTAGAAGAGTGAGCGAATTGCAGGCACTATCTTCTGGGCCACCATATACTGTGTTCCATAAGGACAGAGTTGTGTTGAGGGTTAAAACCTCATTTTTACCTAAAGTGGTATCTGATTTTCATTTAAGTCAGAACATTGTTTTACCCACATTCTATGCTCCACCTTATCCTACTAAGGAGTAGGAAAGATTACACAGGTTGGATCCGAGAAGAGCTTTAAGCTTTTACATTTATAGGCTTTCCAAGCTTAGAGTGGACAACCAACTGTTTATTGGCTACACCGGACGTAAATTGGGTCAATCGGTGACAAAACAGACAATATCACGCTGGATTGTGCTTTGCATTTCAGAATGCTACAGATTAGCACAAAAAGACCCACCAGAAGGGTTAAGGGCTCATTCCACCAGAGGCATCGCCTCTTCTACAGCCCTTCAAAGAGGTGTTCCAATAAGGTCCATTTGTGAAGCAGCAACTTAGTCTTCACTGCACACCTTTTCAAAATTCTAAAGTCTGGATGCTTCCCAGTCTAAGGAGCTGAATTTTGGTAAAGCAGTACTATATTCAGCCATCTAAGGGTATTGAAAAATCTAACCCCTCCTCCAGAGAAATTGTCCATACTGCTTTGGGAGTCTATCTAAGATGAGGAATATGTTGGAGGACATAATCCATTCGAAGAACAAGTTACTTACCAACTGGTAACGTTCTTTCGATTGGATATTCCGCCAACGTATTCCTCATCGCCCTCCCAGCTTACCCCTCTGTAGATATTTCCGGGTTATTGCCATATCAACTCTCGCAAGGCTGATACCTGTCTACCGGCACAACCTACAGAGTACAAAATCAAAGGTGAAAAAGGAAAAACAGAACTCAGGCCAATGGGCGCCGCGCGTGCTACCTATATACCCGATGACGTCACCCTCGACGGAGGCCTTCCAGGGACCATCGACTCAACGGCATCGACGCACGGCGCCCTCTGCCGAATAAATTTCCGAAGAGCAGCAAAGCTGGATGGAATACATCTAAGATGAGGAATACGTTGGAGTAACATCCAATCGAAAGAACGCTACCAGTTGGTAAGTAAGTTGTTCTTCTGGTCGGGTGACAAGCTTTTAGACAGTTGGTGTGAAAGACCCTGGAGGTTTCCTTAGGATTGCCTAAATCCACCAAATAGTTGACCTCTCCATGTTTTCCTACAACCTTGAAGGGTCCTATACATTTGTCCTGTAAGGCCCTCTGCCTTGTAGGAACCATAACTAAAGATTGCTGGTCTTGAGTAAACTCAACCATGTTGGCCTTCTGGTCATGCCAATGCTTCACCAGAGCCTGACCTGCTTTTAAGTTATCAGATGCTTCTGTCATCATGTGTATCATTCTCCTCCGGCGACCTAACACATAGTCAGTGACTCTCACTGTCTTGGGAGAAGGAGCACTCTCCAACCCCTCCTTAATTAGGGCCAATGGACCTCTAACTGGATGACCATAGAGAAGCTCAAAGGGACTAAATCCAACTCACTCCTGAGGGACATCTCTATAAGCAAATTAGAAGGCATGGCAGTTGAAGGTCCCACTTTCTTCTAAGGGGTTCCTCTGGAGCACCTATCATGCTCTTCATAGTATGGTTAAACCTCTCTACCAATCCATTTTTCTGTGGATGGTAGGTAGTTGAGAACTTGTAAGTTACTCCACAGTTTTTCCACATGGCCTGCATGTAGTGGGACATAAAGTTTGATCCCCTGCCAGAGATGACTTCCTTAGGAAAACCTACCATGGTAAAAATACCAAGTAGGGTTTTGGCAACAGCCTGAGCTGTAACAGTCCTCATAGTTATAGCTTCAGGATACCTAGTAGCATGGTCTACTACAACCAAAATAAATCGATTGCCTGAAGAGGTTGGAGGGTCTAAGGGACCAACAATGTCGATTCCTACCCTCTCAAAAGGGGCTGCCACCACTGGGAGGGGCACCAAAGGTGCTCCACTCTTGCCAGAGATCTGACAAGTGGGACAGCTCCTACAGAATTTATCTACATCAGACCCCAATTTAGGCCAGTAGAAATATAGAGAATGCATTTCCTTGGTCTTCATGAAGCTCAAGTGACCAGCCAAAGGAATCTTGTGGGCTAACTGTAGGAACTGGTGTCTTGTCTCTAAAGGCACTACAAGTCTTCTGTAGTCCCCTGGGATAGACTCAATTGGTTCACTGTAGAAGAGGCCATCTTTCAAGTATAACCTATGCTTCCCTGGCTCTTGCCCGTCCAGCTGGGGAGCTGCCTGTTGGCCAAGACCTTCAAGAGTAAGACACTCCCTTTGGCTTCTGCTGAAGTCTCCCCTACAGGGGCCACCTTCGGCCAGTAAAAACTGCAGCTCAGGATGGTCTTTAGGATCCAAATCTCCAACAGGGGCAAGGTCTTCTTCCAGCTCTGAATCTTCAGCAGCTGATTCAACCCTTCCTGGTTGTTCCTCACACTCGGCCTCAGCTGGTGGAGCAGTCACAGGTGTGACTTTGGACAATCCTCTCTGGGATATCCGTCTTGGTAGCACAGGAGTGCTTTCTGGCTTTTGCCTTGAGGCTTTGGGTTTTCCCTTTGTCTCATTCTTCTTTGAAATTGCCGTTAGTAATCCTGTGGGCTAGGTGTTATAGATTCCTCTTCAACATCCTCTGGAGAGCCATCTAAGGTACTATCCCTGGCCCTCCTTGTCTACTTCGGTTTCCTTTTGCTGGGAGGCCTGGGGGTGCTTGATACAACTCCAAGAGACTTTGTCATTCCCGAACAGGACTCTCCCAGGCACCTCACTTTGTACACTAACCGGTATCTTGACAGTCATGTTGTTGCACTGGATGAGAGCTGGTAGTCCAGGAAGCATTTGGACAGGGCCTCCAGCAAGCTTAGTGAGGCTTTTGGGTGCTTTAGCAACATCCTTAGCCTTGAAAAAAGATTCATCCACTACAGTAATGCTGGCCCCAGTATCTCTAAGGGCAGGAGTCTCCTGACCATTTACAAGTTCACTGTCCTTGTAATATTATTTGGTGTTATCTGGAATTGAATTATAGACATCTAAATGCTGTTCCCACATACCCAGGGACGCTAAAGAAACACTGGCAGAGACTCCAATGGGCTCTTCAGCCAGTACTTGAAAGATACCACTTGTCACATGTACTTCTTCCTCTGGGGAGAAGGTTAAGAGACAGTGTGGATCCCAGAAGGTTTACCCTTGCATCTGGGATCCCCTTTTACATGGTCAGTAGACCCACAAGCATAACATTTTCCAAATGTTCTGACAAATGGGGGTCTCTGCTGACCTCCCTCAGAGGTGTCACTAGCCTGATTTGGTTTCCCTTGTTGCTTACCCTTCATATGTTTGGGGCCCTCTTTTGTATTGGAGGTATTAGAATTCTCTTTGCCATCTTTCTTGTGCTGCTTCCCATCATCCTTCTTCTGAGGTGCCGCAGAATCCTTGTGAGTGGCCCTGTTGGCAACCCACGAGTCAGCAGCTTTTGCTAAATTCTTCAGATCAATTTCCTTAGTCAGCCAAGTGCTATCTCAGCTCAAGAGAGCAGGCATCAAAAATAGATTCCAACAAAAATAAATGTCTAATTCATTCAAAAGTGTTAACTCTGTAAACTTTTACCCAACCATCTAAGTTTTTCAAACATTCACACACACAGGTAGCCCAAGGGGTACCATCATGCTTTATGAGGATCCTAAACCTCTTAAGGTACTGGGAAGGAGTTTTCCCAAATCTAGCTATCAAAGCTAGCTTCACATTTTCATACGCCAATCTTTCAAGTCCCCCCACCTCCACTACAACATAAGTTGCAAACTGTGGGAGCCTATACAAAAGCCAAGGAATCAACTGATTCCCTGTGAAACCCTGAATCCCATAGTTATATTGAAAAGCAGCCAACCAATCTAAAATATCAAGTCTCACCTCATACATACTCGCAGCTTCTTTAGGCATGCTAGGCCTCTTAGGACTGGAAGACTTAGAAGACTCTTGGGTAGAACCATTTTCAAGAGCATGATTCATTTCCATTTCTCCGAGTCTGAGTTCTTGATGTTTACTGTCAGTTTGCATTTGGTTTCTTTTGAATTCTAACTCAAGTCTCATTTTTTCAAGAGAGACAAATTCTGGACCCATTACTGGACCTAGTAGGGTCCGTGTGGTTATAGCTTGACGACCTGAATCAAGTAAAGGTGCAATGGGGCTCACATCCTGAGACTCCTCTGACTCTTCTAACTCATCAATAACATTAGAGTTGGACTCTGAATCATTATCATCCTCATCAACATTATCCACATTTGCTGAGGGGGTAGGGTTGTAGCTCTACCTCCCAGTCTATGATGATTCAACAATTTCTCAATTGATTCATTTTTCTTGCCTTTCACATCGAGAGACCTGACTTTACGCATATTTTTCAGTTGATCTGCTGTAAGAATAATTAGGGCTTCCTGTTTGAAGTTATCCATATTTGGCATTATAAAACAATTGCTTTCATAGTGGTGCTTTGCCTTGTGAAGGTTACTTGAACAAGAGTAACAACTATACTTTATCCCACCTCTGCCACTAGTGTTAGGCAGAATTGCATGCACTACCCTCTGGGACCACCACACACAATTAGGACTACAGGCGTCAGCCAAACCAAGCTTATTTATAAGTCTGTACCACACAATTTTTGGTAGCGAACTGAGCAGCCAGGCTTATCTCAAGAGTGAATATGAGCAGTACAAGTCATTACACAGATGACTTTCAATCACAGCGGTTCAAGTAGACAGTTTATAGTGAGATTTTCGAATGCCATAGTTTCGAATGGCAAAGTTTCAAATAAAAACGTGTTAAAAAAATGAATTAAAAAAAATATATATTTAAATGGGGGGGTCCTCCAAACCCTGTTTTTACCCTTTCACACACATTTCAGTATTAAAAAAAACTTTACCTACAAAAAAAATAATTTTTTCGATGCATTTTTTTCCATACTTTTGTCATTCGAAACTATGTTTTCGAAAAAATGACCGGATACCAAGTAGACGCTTATACTCAAGGTTTCTTGGTAAAACCCTTATTAATTTATTATACAATCATTTAGAAAACAGTTCACTAGAAGGAGGCAACTTAATATTATATACCAATACACTTCAATACAAAACTCAGTTCAGTTACTTAGAAGTGAGCAAAAAGGCATAAGGTAAGTAGAATAGATCACATATACTTATTAGACAGTGCAAATAGTTTCAGTTCACCAGAAGAGTTAATTCAAGTCAATAGGCCTTGGCCATAGTCAATGGGCTAGTGTTCTGGATAGGAAAGAGCAGTTCTGGTATTAAACGGTAAAGTCTTAGCAAAAGTTCTCAGAAGCAGTTTAGGCGAAAAAGAATCATGTGTTGGGTCACAAGTTGATTAGGCCTGAAAGTTGGGAAAGTTTCACAAACATTCGTCGCAAGAGTGGCATTCTCTCAATCAGGTTGGCACAGTACCTTAGTATGAAGAAACAAATGCAGCTGAAGTTGTTGGTTCCTGGCAGTTCCTGCAGATCTCACTGTTCCTGAGCCTCAGTCATGGGTACAAGAGGGAGGACGTACGGGGACTCCTGCACCACACTGGATCGTCAGAAAACACACAAAAAATGGAGTCACTTCAGTTCCAGTAGCTGTAGATTTAAGCACACAAGCTGGTGTCCCTCTCCCTGATTAATCCTAACCAGCCTTGAGAATGGTATCCAGGTGGCTTATGAGTTGATTGGGCCCACCAACTCAAAGGGAGAAGTCGTCCTTGAAGGGGCTTCTCTGTCGAAATGAACTTGGCAATTCGGACCTGTAGCAGGGCTTCATCGGGCAAACCAACGGTCCAGGGGTTGCAGCAGCCGTCCTCTTCCAGCTCTTCTTCGGTTCTTTCGTTCCAGTGGTCGACCCTGCTTTCCAGTCCAAGAGACTCGCCTTTTAAACAGTTCTCTCCTTTTCATTCCAGACTACCGGTCAATCACCCAGCAGGACTTGCCAGACAGTCAGCCAGCCAGCCAATCAAGCCAGAGTGTATTTGGGCTTCCTAGGAGACTAAGCACAGGGAGTTTCGGGCACCTCCCTCACTTCCTGCCCACCCAAGACACTGAGACGCCAGAGGCGGTCTTCAGTCCTGAAGCCCCGCCAAAGGCATGCGAACAAAGGGACCAAACCTGGGGTTTAAGGGGCCATGTTGAAAAACCTGATTTTTAGCTACTGGTGTTCGCGGTCAGGAACAATCATGGTAGTTCGTTGTAAAACCACTGCCACCAACTTTTTCAATAGTAAAAGGTAGCATTTGACTGCTACATGAGTATTTAGTCGCAGGGGATACTATCTAACCCCTCCAGCACTCCATTGTAAGATGGTGTGTTCTGGGCCTAGGAATTTGTAAAGACTGGTAAAGTCAATTTCACTTTACATTCATTGGGAAACAGTAGTTTATCCCAGAGAAGGTACTTAAACCTTTGGGAAGTCTAAAAGACATCCCTTTGTCACTGCACTGAGGGTGCTGTGTAACACACATGAAAAGATGATGCCTATGGAGTTATCTAAAACTCCATAATCAAAGAACACAAGTGTAAAGCACACATCAAAATACTTGAAAGAGTGGGGAAAAAAGGCTCACACTCTTTCGAGGGGAAAAAAAAGCAAGTCCTCAAAATCCAGCAATGTTGCTGGGGGTCTCTAAGGTGAAGGGAATTAGCACATTCATGAGCATTCTCCCTAACACGGACCAAGTGGAATGGTGTGCAGAAGGGAACCGGGGAGGCACAGGTTAGACGCCAAAGGCTGTGGTTCGGAGGATATGCAGAATCATCTTCCTAGTCCCAGTGGGACCAAAGAGAGTGACCAGTTGAGAGCACTTTTGTGTCACCCTAGGCTTTTACACTTGGGATTTTTGGTTACTTTTGTATTTTCCTAAAGATAAATTGGTGGCAGCAATTACCTTTTTACCATTTTTGTACATTTGTCTTTACCGCGTTTGTCTACCAAACATGCCTAGTGCCCTAAACTAGCCATGACACAAGATTTTTGCTTGTTCTTTGTTCATATTCTTGTTTGACCACCTTCCTGCCTTCTCAGGTCAGGAAATCCCATATAAGGTCGTACTCTTGCCCGAGAAAGCTACTGTTTTCGCAGGCTAGTGATGCCTTTGTGTATGTGTGGCTCAGGAAGGTGGTGGGACTACTCTACATCTGGGTCTGTGGCATGAGTAAAATCCACAGTAGTCCCTGATTGGGCTGTTTGAAATGTGCAGATCCTTACCATTGGTTGGATTGGACGTGCTGCCAGCCAGGATTTAGGATAAGAAGAGGACTCCTTTCAGCCATTTCTTCGGATTAGCGTTGGAGGTGTCCTGTGTGGAAGAGCAGCCGACTGTAGATCCGAGGACAACTCCTGAAGACGCCCAGCATCCCTTCTTGTGTTTGGCCCGGTGAAGCCCTACTGAGTAACTGATCTGCGAATAACCGGAGCGATGCTTCCACCCTTGGCCCGGTGGCACCAACCCGTCTCGACTCATCCCCGAGAATCTATCTGTCCTGAGCTGTCGGAAGTGTCCCTGAACCACCCGGTGGAATGATCAGCTCTCTGATGTGCTACCTCAGTGGTTTCGTCGTTCCGTGTTCGTCGCTGGAACCTTGGTGGTCACCAGCTTGTGGCATAAGTCGTCTTGCTGTTGAATTACAGCCTCCCATCTTCAAGGGATCATGTTCTGGAAGGTCTTCAACTGTGACTGCAAGGACGCTGCTGTCAGATGTGTGCGGTAGCCATCGCTGGAGCTCGACTTACCCAGTCTGATTAAGTGTCCAGAAGAGGTCTGCATCTGTGCCTTCTGCATTTCTTCTTCACAAAGGGTTGTACTCTGCTCCTGGAACCGACCGGAAGAATCCTTGCACCCACACTCCTGGGCACCTCTCACTGGAACCAATGGCAGGAAAACCTACCTCCAGCGACCCCAGTCGACCCACCTAGTCATCTGAGAAAATTGCAGTCGGGGGGGGGGGGTGATTGGAGGGGGTAAGTAATTGCAAAGCATTAACATCCCCCCATTCTTGGAATAAACTTTAGAATAAAAGTTGGATATTCCATTCCATTGCTTTTTGATCATCTGATCTAAAAGCTTATATCTGAAAGATAGGAATCTAATTTTACCTACCTGTAACTTTGTTGAATATCTACTGCAACATTTCCACCACCACAAGAACTCTTCCTACATCTGTCCCCTCTCCTAAGAAGAAGCGTTGTGACTTTTGGGCACAAGGGCCCCATACATCATAGGTATTGGATGTATAAAGTTAGGGCATTATTCTTGTGAACTGGTTTCATTCTACTGCATCACTACTTACCTTAATTTTGTTGTCTAAGTTATTGAAGGCATTTCTAACATTCTAAAGGTGCCTGTATGCATGCTTGATAATTGAGTGTTGTGTTATATTATCCACTGCTTGTTTCATTTCCTAGTGTTTGTGTTTGAACCTAGAATGTATTGTTGTACTTACCTGTCTAAATTGAATTATTGTGTGCTTCACTGTGTGGACTCGTTGTGGACCCCCGACTCCACTCACTCTCCTGAGACTAAGCCTTGACCACTCTCCATGCTTACCTTGATTGGGTTTGGCTAATCAGAGTGCCCCTGTTCACTAAAACTAATGTGGCCTTGTAAAATCTGTCCACCAGGCTAGATTCAAGAATCCATCTTAACATGGGCACACTCAGAGATGTGGATTGAGATCTCGGAGAGACCAACATCAAGTCAGAACTGAGGCCATTTACGCAAAGCCAGAGAAAAATCTGCCAAAATGGCAGTGCCTCAAGATGAAACACACAAAGAAAAGCCACCCAAAAAAATGGCTACATAACTGGACTTAATAAACATAATATGAGTATCCCTGTTGTAAATTCAAATAAGTGTATCAAGAGTAACATAACTTGGCTTAACCTGTTAGAAATCGCTCGCTTTTTATCTGTTCAGAGAGCAATTGCCTACCAATCCAATACAAGTCTACAGCACTGTGCTATGATTGTACTTTATCTTTGATAGCAGTGCTATCAAATATAAAGTGTAAATCTGTCACCAGGCTGTGCCACTAACACACTCGAGGTAAGGGGATTCACCATGGGTGTGAAAATGGAAATTGGGCTCTTGTAAATAAACCCTGCCCTGATAGCTAAATCGGCTACTTGGGGAAGCACTCCGATATACATTTGAAGCTTTAAGGTGGGTTTAGTAAAGGTTTCACTCTTGGTAGAAAGAAGCCACAATTCCAAAAAGTCAGCAAAATGTCAAGGGGACTGGGTTTTCAAAAATAGGGTAAAGAATTACTTTGAGCTTGCGTCACTGCTTTGCATTTTTTCCTGCCCAGGATCACAGTATTGTGGGTGGCTGGCTTGTGGGCACACGGGCCAGCCACATAGTTGCTGGGGACACCCAGCAGGTATAGAGACTGCCACGGTCACGCGGCCACACCGGATGCATTGGCACCCTGCTCCGACCCTCATGTCTGTGATCACAGGGGGTCTATTCTAGGATCACGCATACCTCAATCAGTGGCTCCGTGGACACATGGGCAGGAATACATACAGGCCGTGATAACCAGCAGATGCACAATAAAGGACGTGGACACCAGTTGCCACGCAGGGAGTCTGCTGTCTTACACCGGCACGTCTCGCCTGTCTTCTTCTTGCTGATTGATTTTATCCATCAGCAGTGATTTTTTGATTCCTATGCTTGAGCCTTATTACTCCATCTTGTTGGGTTGAGTATATAGTCGTGGGTTAGGATTCTTCTTGGTCTGTGTGGACTTTTCACAGTAGGGCTGCTTTTCACAGGGATATTTGCAGTGATGGGCCGCAGGTAGCGGTCGAAGGGATTTGCAGTGGTGGCAGTGAGTCTTCTGATCAGAGGGTTCGGGTTCTTATCCAGTCCCTGGTAGAAGTTCTTACTCAGCTTCGCTAGATGTTCGTACAACATCTCGATGTCAGGTCTCTGTCAAGGTCTGCTATCCTTTTGGAAGATTGGAGCTGCAGACAATAGCCAGAGGGCCTTGTTCTGGACTATCTGAAGACTCTTCCGCTGTCGCTCATTGCCATGAGCGACACCGGAAGGTCATCCATGATGTGGATGCATACGTCAGGGTAGGTCTGATGATCTCCTTGTAGACATTGATCTTTGTCCAGAAGGGCATGGACTTGGTCTTCAGGAGTGGGTGCAGCGCTGTCATCCTTCCTGTTGCCTTCTACTGAGTATTCTTGATATGGCTGCTGCAGTTGAGTTTGCTTCAATAAAGGACATGGACACCAGTTGCCATGCAGGGAGTCTGCCGTCTTACTCCCGCACGTGCCGACTGGGGTTCCTTTTATTGGGGAGCCACGTCATGACTTGGTCATGACCCACATCCTTAAAGGGGACAACACCACACAGAGAACTTGTGACACGCTGACGTCGGGGAATAATGACAAAAAGCTAATTGAGCATTTCACAGGAATGAAACCTTTCGAGGACACATGGGTCCATGTATTTGGGTACACATAAAGAAAGGTTGGATGTTTCTTGGGGCAGCTGATGGAATTTTAGAGTCCTTTCTCAAAGTTACTGGGAACTGCGTCAGGCTGATCTGATGTTTCCTTTGCCCTTTTAAAGGTAGGGGTGGTCATGAGCGTGGCATTTTAGGGGGCTGAGAGAAGAAGGCAGCCCACAGTAGGCTGCCTCCAAGACTAGACTGGCGATTGAGACCATTGTGCGCGGGGGCAGCAGCGATGGTGAGGAATCACAATGGTGAATTCCTTATGGAACAATGCGACTGTAAAGGTAGAAACCAGACCAGATGCACAACATGAAAGACTGAGAACAAGAGAATGACAATGACAGGAAGAGATGTGGAAACTGATGTTTGTCATGTTTCATTTGCAGAGTCAGAGATACATTTTCACCCAGGTCAAGCATTTCCATGAAACCTGTGAAAAGTCATCAGGCTGGTGCATGGCATCACAAAATGTTCAAAAGGCTACACGATGTGTGTCACAATAAGACAAATGTCCTTTTTGCATAACATTCAAAGGGATTGTTCCTCAATCTGGATCAGAGTAATCCTAAAGTGAAACACAAGGCTTTTTCATTCACAGGGTTGGTACTGAAACCATTTCACACAGAACAGGCGAATATCCTGTAGCTGAAAATGCAGTTTCTCTCTCTTGCCGGCACCAGATGTCTAAGGATGGCTTGTTGGTTAATCTGCATCCAGTATGTGTTCATTTTCACAGGTTTGCCTTAATGTGATGTTGTTTCTCTTCTGCATAGGTCTGCGCCATTGCTTCTTGGGACTCTGCGATTCATGATTCCGTGCACTTGAACAGGGTCACACCACAGTATGAAAGGGTCTATCTGATTGTAAAGGCCACAGTGCAGCTGAGTCACCCTGCTGCTATGGAGCTGGTGCTGCGGAAAAGGATTGCTGTCAATGTTTACAATAAGCAGGTAATTGATGTTTGATTCTGAGGGATTTCCAGCCTTTCTTTTTTTTCAAACACAAGTTCTCCCTCTTGACGCATTCTTCTTGTCTTAGCATAAGTATCTGAGAATAACTGCAATGGTCTTGAGGCAGAGACATTATATTTGAGGTTTTTTTTCTTTTCCTTTGAACTCTTAGATGATTTTGGATACAGTATGTTATCTTGCATTTGTATAGCATCTCCTGCCATAGTTTATGGCATCAAAGCACTTCTGCCTGTCAGAGAGGCAAAGCAGGAGTATAATAGAACATTCAGTAGTGCTGGAGAGGAGCAAAGTCAGGGAGGTAGTTGGGATGAGGGCGAGGGATAGATAAGGTGTTTAGGAAGGCATGAGAAGGAAAAGGTGGAGGAGCTCTGTGTACAATTTGGCCACATTTATTGTGGGAATTTACTGTATTTGTGCGCAGCGCCTAAAGGAGAGGGAGCTGGAAAAGAGGTGTTCGCTGCGCCAGGGTGTATGTCTGCAATGTACCCGCTGCATGGTGAGCTGGGCTGATTTGTCACCCTACATGGGTTATAGGCAGCAGGTTGGTGGGAGCTGCACATTAGTTTTTACTTCGACATAGTTTCAAGCCATTTTACCAAATTGGTAGTGCAATGTACATTTTTGGTAGCCATTGGGCTTGCCAGTATTTTTTATTCCTGTATTTTATTCAGACAACATCTGCCCTCAAGCTAGCAGTGAGAGATTCAGCAAATATGAAACTGTTCGCAGCAGCAAGGGGAACAAAAGAATGCAGCAGTATGGCACCAAATGGTCCCAGGATGGAGACATTGGCCGGTGGCACTATCAGATGTTCCAAACTGCAGATCCGGTTGGTAGTTTAGACTTCAACCACCGTCTGCACTTTTGCAGCAACCTACAGAAGATTCCAGCAATAAACAGCAAGTGGCGGTGGTAAAAGCGCCAAGAAATTGTTCTGGCCCGGATGTCTCTACACAGACTATGTAGGGAGACTTTAGGGGGCCCAGGCTGGACCTCCAATGGCAAAAAACCTAAACTGGAATATTCCCAAACCACTTGCTTTGCCCAAATGGCAAGAATGACAGCAATATCTGCAAAAATATCCTTTAGCAGGTCAGGATACCTGCTTCAACCTCGTTGCTGAACAGAAAACCAAGAGTGCTACAGGGGCAGAACAAAGTGGAAATACCCTTTCAAAAAGGGGCTAGCCAAAGGCTAATCCAGCCAATCACTAAAAGAAGCTTGGGCAAAGGGTCAGATGACCCGCCATACTGGTTTGTCAGTAGGACTGCCTTAGCCACCACCACAGGAACGAGCGGGCTAGTACAGGGACCTATTTTAATCTAAAGCCAGTTAGGACAAATATGGCTGCTGCCATGATGGGTGCAAGAAAATATTTTCTTTTTGATGCTTTCCCTTTCCAAAGACACCTATTTATTTATCTATTTAATTGTTTTTTTTTATAACACGCTTAATACCCGAGTTGGGTTTCTAAGCACAGATCCGGGATTCGAACCTTCGTTGCTCTGCGTGGTCTTGCTTCCAAGACCAGCACATTGCCCCTGTGCTATCCTCCGGACATCCTTTCTTTTTGCTTTGCTTAGACTCCTACCTGAGCTTTCACAGGTAAGGAAAACCTTCTGCTTTACCTCCATTGTCTATTTGCTCATTCTCATAGGGAAACTCCTCAATCATGAAGACTATCAGTACTGGGAGACTGTCTCTCTTAGTGAATTTCTGGTATCGTTACACTTGCACACATCTCCCTAAAGTGAAATGAGATCTGGATACTTTGTTTCCTTGTATATTTTTCTGTAGTGGCTTTTTGGTTACTTTTAGGGCGTGGTTTGTGTGAGAGCCTGGATGTGTGGGCTGGGACTGTCTGTTGCCAGTAC
This sequence comes from Ambystoma mexicanum, assembly GCF_040938575.1. Classification (NCBI taxonomy): domain Eukaryota; kingdom Metazoa; phylum Chordata; class Amphibia; order Caudata; family Ambystomatidae; genus Ambystoma; species Ambystoma mexicanum. Next base: position 1,115,873,996 of record NC_090930.1, read on the forward strand.
AAATTCGGTGCATGTTGCAGATCCTTACCATTAGTGGCAAAATAAATTGCCAACACACAAGTTGCACCAGGTAAGGTTGTTTTAATCGTTATTGTGTCCTTCGGTTAACACGTGTTTCGGCCCCTGACCTTTTTCAAAAACTGACATTGACTTTATAGAACACAAATTATATGTGAATAAGCAAAGAAAAAACTAAATTTATGAAGGATAGAGACAGAGAAAAGGGGGTTGGAAATGGGTATGGATTTTCATGGGAGAAAGAGAAAATATAACAAACAAAGGACTTTGTATTGTGCCCTGTCATTCAATCTTAATACAGGCATGTTCTCACAATGCAACATGCATGTTCAAGAATTCCTAAATCAAAAATCACAAGTTGTCAGAGAAGTATCCATCACCACAGACATTAAACCGCTTCAGCTACGTTGCGATAATCTAGTTTTTTAAAATCCAGGGAATTAACAACATAGAGATTGTTACTTACACTTCGTAAATCATAGTTCACGAATTTCAGAAAAGGTATCTGTAACCCCAATCATTGGAACACTTCGGTTTAGTTTCTGTAGGCTATGTTTCAAAATCCACTAAATTCGTGACATATAGATTGTTGCTTATTGGATCATTATATGAAGGTAAAAGTAGGGTACGACCTACCCAAAATATTGACAAGGTAGGAAGTCTTGGAAGTTGCAAAATATGTTCTTGTTGAATCATTCATTAATGGGAAAATCCCTGTGCCTGAAACTGTGGTAATTAAGTTATCCGGATTGTCTGACAAATAGTATCAGACATATGGAGAGTTTTGCGTATACTCGATGGAATTGTATAGTTGTAGAGGGCATGTCATGATTGCAAATACCACATATTGACTACGGACAAGTTGTGATTCTTGGTTCTGAGTCTTTGTGTTAAACATGTTGTTGTAGTCCTCCAAAAACACTCTGCTTTCCACATTCATCAGTTATTAATGATACAAAATTGATCAGTAACATAAATCGTTCTCTATCCCTAGTGATCACCCTTAATGTGACTGAGAATATTAGAGCAGTTTCAGATCTGAAGTTTGAATGGTCTATTTGTTTTGTTCTACTTTATGAGTGGCATCCCTGTGTTTCATAAAGAAAACCTATATTACCATCATGAGTGATCTACGCTAGTTATAACTCACAAATAAACCGCATGTTATTTAGACGTGCAATGTATATTAAAATGAATTCTCAATAAGTCATGAACATTATATCACACTTGCTAAAATAATTATTTATAGTGGCGTTCTCAATCGCCAAGTAAAGGCCATTTTATCCATTTGTTGCGTCTCTAACATAAATTCATTGATGAAGTCAGTAGTTCACAACAAAGGTTAACAATTGTAGTTAAATGTGAGTTATATCGCCCATTCAAGCCAGTAGCCTGAAAGATAATCTTGCTCTCATTTCTCACCTGCGTCTACCTGGAGCTGAAATCGCCTTGCGGCCGTGTAATTGAATAACAAACACGGCTGTCATTTTGTTTCGCTTTTATAGTGAAATCGAGACATTTAAGCCACGCCCCCCTGACTCCCGATGAACTTACCATTTCATAGGGATACTGAGTCAGTGGCATTCATTGTTATGATAGTGAACACTTAAGTTACATGATTTGTAATAGTCTGTATCATTGGCTTTGATTCTTTGAACTTGCTAGGTATTACGGTGTCCGGTCATTTTTTCGAATAGAAAAGTTTTGAAAGGCAAACTTTCAAATCTTTTTTTCAAAATACAAAAGTTTCGAATGCAATTTGATCAAAAAAAATGTGAAAGTTTGCCTTTCGAAACTTGGGTTTGGCTTAGGGTTGGGGGGTAGGAGGGTGGCGTGGGGGTTGGGCGGGATGAGGGGGAACCCCCCCCAATATACCCTAAAACCTTGCAACGTTTCATGGAGCTGTCCAGTGCTGAAATTACAGGACTGGACAGCTCCATGTAACGTTTCAACGTTACAAACAAAAAGGCAGTGAAATGCTACTTTTAACATGTAAAAGTGCATTTCAGTTGAAACCAATCCATGACTATTGCCGATGGATTGGTTTCGAACGAAATGTACTTTTCATGTTAAACATAGTATGTCGTAGCTTTTGATTTAGAATCTTTTGTTTCGAAACTTTGGCTATTCGAATATTTTGATTCAAACAAATGTCCATAAAACCTGTATTTCATTGAAATACTGTGATATTCTGTTTAACTAATTCAGTTACGTGAATAGCTATAGATCCCAGTAGGATATGCTTGCCAGGATGGAGGGTAGTAGAACGTGTCGCTTGGATCGGATAGTGGGCGATAACCATGGGAGGTGAGGCCAGTGGAACCCCTAAATTTGCCTGTTCAAAATCCTTTCGTTTGTTGCTGCGTTGTGTGTCTGCAAACATCGAGAATCCCTTAGACCTAGGTTGCTAATAGATAAGTGTGGATTGGAGTATTGCTATCCCTCCCTGTCGCTTTGGGCAGAACAGGACTTTCCTAGTGACCCATAGGGGGTGGGGGAGAGATTTCCTTGCCAGATTAAGTTCAACATTTTAGATTCTAATGTCTTAAGAGTACATGATGGGACTTGCACGGGAGGGCCTGGAAGACTTTAGCAGTCGCAGAAGTAAATTCAACTTGACTGCAATACACCTGCCAAACCCTGAAATCTCTTTTGGTATAACGATCCAGGTCTCGAAATAGTTCCTGGAGGAGACCTGGAAAATTATGATGAAAGAGTGTGTTGTGGGAGCATGTGAGATATATTTTCGATATATATTTGGTTTCCCATCTAAAGGAGTATGTTTGTTTTAGATGCTGCATTTCCGGTTAGGGCATCAATAAATTAAGGGCTGCCAATTTAGAATAATTAATGGCGTAGCCCGAGATCTGTCGAAACAGGTCTGAAATTTGAAAAGGTTCATTTAATAAAATTGGGCCCGGATCCAAAGGTGGTCAAGACTCTGCTAGATATGACCAGATTATGCTATCAAAAGCTTTAATTGTGTCTAGTGTAAGTAGGGCTAAAGGCGTTTTTCTTTTTGTTGAACCAATCTACTGCATTAATTACTCTGCATATTTTGTCATGGGTTTGGTGGTCAACAACAAAACCAGATTGATCCAAGTCAATCAATTTAGGTAATAGGGGAGCTAGGCGGTTAGCCAGGACTTTGGAATATATCTATGCATCATCATTTAGGGTGGCTATAGGACAATATGCCTGGCAGTCCATTGGGTCTTTCATCGGTTTGAGCAGAAGGGTAAGGGTGGACCCAGCCATGGGGGTTGTGGGGGGGGGGTCACACTGCCCGTGATCAGGAAATGGTTAAAAAGTTTAGTGAAAAAGGCCCTTCCAGGCCATAAGGGAATGTTGACAAAAAGGTAAAGCAGCTTAGGCAAGATGACCATTTTAAGGATTGCCATTAAGTGAAATCGGGAGGTGTCCCCACATCTGTAATTGTAACGCTCACCTGATTCCCGCAGAGGCGCCGGTCTTGACTGGGTGAATGCCGTATCTTCAAAGGTGATGTGTAACACACGGTTGGCTCTTTGGGCTGGACCTCTGTGCACTGTATGTCTGACTCGAAGAGTAAGATGTCTTAAGTAAGTGAACGCCGAGCTCTCCATCTGCCTCGGGGAAGGGTGCCGTAACCAGTTTCTTCACTGGATAAGGGTGCAGGCCTCTTGACCTCAGAGGACTGCTGTCCGTCGTTAACTGCACGAACGGTAAGTTCTGGGCACTTCAAATGTCGTAAAAGTCTTTTGTAATGATATCTCTTGTTTTGCAGGGTTCCGGCGATGGCGGATGGCGGGCTGATGAGAGTTGAGGATGGAACCCGCGTGAGGAATAGAAGCGCCTGGAAGCACGTAAGTAAGCGCTTGTAGCCTGCTTCACGATGCGCACTAACTGTCCCTTTTATCTTGCAGGTACAAGTTCGGAGCTTTAGAGAAGCTGAAGGGTGCTGGAATACCCACTGGATTCGGCGTGGGAAGGAGTAATGGCACGTGAGTAATAAAGTTGCCCAATGTCTTTAAACGCACCTTCTTTTGTCTTTCAGATGCGGGATACAGCGCCGAAGGCCTCCGGAGCGTGCGAAGAGCTGGTAAGCTTTTGTCTTTCAGATGCCGGAATGCAGTGCGAAGACCTCCAGAGCATGCGAAGAGTAGGTAAGCCTTTGTCTTTCAGATGCCGGAATGCAGCGCAAGGTGTTGGTGACAGCCGATGGACCAGGTAAGAGATGCGCTGCCACTGAAGACCTTAGTGCTAACCTGTTCTTACTTTGTCTTTACAGGTGCTGCTGAAGACTGGATTCCAGGTTGGTAAGCCTTTGTTCCCTTAGGCCCAGGATCAGAAGCAGAAGACACGATGAGCGTTCTGCTGCAGAGAATGCAGAATAACGCAAAGCAAGATTCATCCATCGGGTGTGGTTTAAATAGCCTCCTGTAGTGCTTAGGTGTCTCCTTCCACAGCCTCGCCTAGGTAAGAAAAGAGTTCCTGCTTTCCAGAAGAGTTCCAGTGTTCTGAACCTAGGGAGTGGCTCCTGCCCCACCCAACAGGAAAAGTAGTCCCAAACAGAAGAGGATCAGGGGCTCAACTGGCAGGTAAGTAAGCAGCATGGTCTGCTGCAGGTAAGTCCACCCAAGCATTATGAGCCCGGCGCTTCCAGCGCTGGGACTGGGCATCTTTATGAGCCTGGTGCCACTGGTGCCAGGACAGGGTCCAAAAGGTCCCAATTGGGACTGGCTGGCACTTGGAACCGGGGTTATGGGTCTGCTTCCAAGGGAGTCGGGCAAGTCCTGATCTTTTGGAAGCAGAGATCATGACAGCACCCCCCCCTCAAGGCCCCCTCCCAAACCGGACTTCTCCGGGGGTTTGGGCTTATTAGGAAATGTTCGATGAAATCTTTTGATTAGACGAGGCGCGTGGACATATTCTGCAGGTTCCCAGGATCTTTCTTGTCGACAGTAGCCTTTCCAGTCAATCAGGTAAAATAGTTTAGATTTGGAGATCTTGGAATCCAGGATGCTTTTGACTTCAAACTCGAGTTCTCCATCAACTAGATTAGGTTTTGGAGATTTAGTTAGTCGGGTTTGAGGTTGCACGGGTTTTAATAGAGAGACGTGGAAGACCGGATGTATCTTCATGTGAGGGGGCAAGTCCAACTTGACCGCTACTGGATTTACTATGGTAGCGATGGAATAGGGACCAAGGTATCTTGGGTTGAATGTGCATGGTCCTTTTAGAGGGAGATATTTGGTGGATAACCAGACTTGATCTCCTACTTGATATTAGGGGGCTTCCTTCCGATGTTGGTCTGCTCCTTTCTTGTATTGTTCTTTAGCCCTTTGAAGGTGAGAAACGGCTTCCTTAAAGGCTTGGGTGATTGTAGAATGCAGGTGGTCTACTGCTGGTGTTCCAAGATCTTGGAGTGGATCCAGCTCCGAGGTTCGAGGGTGACTACCGTATAAAAGAAAAAACGGGGTCTTCCCAGTTCCCCAGTGGACAGAGTTATTGTAGGCATATTCGGCTATCCAAAGGATATCTTTCCAAGTTTTTTCAGTTTGTTGTAGCATGCAGCGCAAATACTGTTCCAGAGTTTGATTGGTCCTCTCGGTTTGTCCGTCGGTTTGAGGGTGGTGGCTGGTCAAAAGTCTCACATCAATTTGAGCCGACCGACAGCAACTTCGCGAAAAATGAGAAATAAATTGACTACCTCGATCCGAAATTAGAACTGAAGGAAAACCGTGCAGTCGGACGATGTTTTCGAGAAATTCTCGGGCCAGAGTTGCTGCTGTTGGTAAGCCTTTGAGTGGAATGAAATGCGCCATCTTGGAGAATAAGTCCACGATTACTAGGATCGTATTGTATCCGGAGCATGGAGGTAGATCGGTGATGAAGTCCATAGAAAGCGTATGCCAAGGGCGAGGCGGGATGTCAATAGGGCGTAAGAGGCCGGCTGGTTTTTCCTTTTGACTCTTGTTTTGGGCGCATACTCCACAGGACATTATAAAGTCTCTGATATCTTTTTTCCAAGACGGCCACCAGAAGTAGCGCTTGATCTTTTCCGAGGTCTTGGTCATACCGGGATGTCCTTCCATTAAAGAATCGTGATAACAAGAGATTACCTTTTTCTGTAAATCTGTGCTGGGCAGGTATAACCGTTCTTGGAAATATAATAGGTTGTCCTTTCCCTGCAGATGCCAATTCTGTATGTCTGCTGGAGTTACCAGTAGCCTGGCTTTATCCTTAACTTCCTCTATGGATTGTGTGGCGATTACACCTAGAATTCTTTGTTCGGGAATGATAGGTACAGGTTTAGGATTGATCAAATGTTCTTCCACTCCCATCCGCGAAAGGGCATCAGCTTTACCGTTTTTTGTACCAGGTCGATAGGTAATTATGAAGTCAAACTCGGCAAAGAATAGTGCCCAACGGAGTTGCCTAGAGGATTGAGCTTTTGCGGTTTTCAAATATTGCAGGTTTCGGTGATCTGTAATCACAGTAACGGTGTGTCGGGCCCCGAGAAGATAATGCCGCCAAGCCTTAAAGGCGGACTTGATAGCTAGAAGTTCCTTATCAGTAATAGTGTAATTGATTTCAGGAGGCGAGAATTTGCGGGACCAAAATGCCACGGGATGCAACTGATTGGTTACTGGGTTCTTTTGTGATAGAACTGCCCCCATGGCAAGGCTCGAAGCATCAGTTTCAACGATGTAGGGGAGTTCTGGGCGAGGATGTTTTAAGATCGGTGCAGAGATAAATCTAGTCTTCCAATTCTGGAAAGCTTGTTCCGCCTCGGTAGACCATTCAAAACGTTTGTTTTTCTTTAACAAGGCGGTGATGGGCTGGACTATTCGAGAGAATTCGGGGATAAACCTGCGGTAAAAGTTAGCGAAGCCTAACATGCTTTGAACACCTTTTACGGAGGATGGCGATGGCCATTTGAGAATTGCATCGACCTTCTTTGAATCCATACGCACTCCGCTAGGTGATAATATGAATCCCAAGAATTCAACTTCAGTCACGTTGAAAACGCATTTTTCCAACTTAGCGAAAAGTTTGTGTTGACGCAATCTCTCGAGGACCATTTTTACGTGTTTCCGATGTTCAGTTTCCGATGAAGAATAAACGAGGATGTCGTCAATGTAAACAACAACACACACATCTATGAGCTCTCTGAGGACATCGTTCATAAAATATTGAAAGGCGGCCGGGGCATTGCAAAGTCCGAAGGGCATGACCTGATATTCAAATAGCCCATACTTGGTGCGGAAGGCCGTCTTCCATTCATCGCCCTCTTTTACTCGTACCAAGTGGTAGGCTCCTCTAAGATCCAGCTTTGTATATATGCATGCTTTTCTGACTTGGTCCAGGAGTTCAGGGATCAAAGGTAACGGATATCTATTCTTAACGGTGATCTGGTTCTGGGCGCGATAATCTATACAAGTTCTAAGGTCCCCTTCTTTTTTTGGAACGAAGAACAAAGCTGAGGAAGCAGGGGACTTGGAAGGACGAATAAACCCATTCGCTAGGTATTGATCCAGGTATTGTCGGAGGTGAAGATTCTCAGGCTCGGTGAGGGCATAAATTCTACTACAAGGAGGAGTAGATCCAGGTATCAGGTCCATCTGGCAGTCATAAGACCTATGAGGAGGTAGAGAGTTAGCCTGATCCTTCCGGAAAACATCTTGGAATTCTAGGTATTCAGGAGGTAACTGGGGAGCCTCCGAGGAAATTGCTGCCAGTGCAACACCAGGTCGAGGGTGACAAGTAGAGACACATTCTGGAAACTGAACCGTTCTTGCTCGCCAATCGATCTGAGGATTGTGCTTCTCTAACCAAGGAATTCCTAGAATAATCTGGAACTGAGGGGCCTTGATCACATCGAACCCGATCTTCTCATGGTGTCCATCTTGATTTACTAGCGTCACTTCTTGGGTGGTTTGCGTTACTGGTCCGGAGGCTATCTCCGTACCATCCACCGTAGTAATGACGTCCTTTACAGCCTTTGGACAAAGAGTCAGATTCATCCTCAAAACCATTTCATGATCCACATAATTGCCGATGGCACCGCTGTCGACGTAAGCTTCAATCGCATGTAATCGATCCGGATGTTCAGGGCTAATGAGGACCATAGGTATCACGAAATGCGAGGTCACGGAACTGGTTTTAACGCTCGGCAAGAGGACCTCTATTCTTGTCGGGCGAGGTCGTTTCCCTGCTCAGAGTTTGTGACCCTGGTAACTGCAGCTCCTACTGCCTTCTTGGCTGGTTTCACCGGACAGTCTCGAAGAAAGTGCCCCGAGTTTCCGCAATAGAGGCATAATTGCAGCTGTTTTCTCCTTTCCCGCTCCTTTTGTGTTAGTGGTCCTTTCAGGCCCCCTATTTGCATGGGTTCCCCGGAGTCTACTCCTTTGGTAGGAGTTGGTGGTTTGGAAAATACTCGAGCATCAAACTTGGAACGATCGGCCTTCCTGTTCTGCAGTCTGTGGTCAATTTGAACGACTAAGTCAATATAGTCCGAACAGTCTTGCGGGGGATTCACTACTTGGGCTAACACATCTTTGAGCTCTCCACGTAGACCTCTATAAAACTGCGTAATCCTTTTGTCCTCAGGCCATCGAGTTTCCACTATCAGTCTGTTGAAAGACGCAATATAAGCCAAAAGGTCTTGATTACCCTGTCGCAATGAAAGGAGCTCATTGTCCAAGGCCTGCCCCTGTGAATGTCTTGCAAACAGTTTTTCCATACTGAGCTGAAAAGCTTGACAATCATGGAGAACCGGATCATCTTGATTAACTAGAGGGATCGACCAGTCTGCCGCATTGCCACTGAGGTACGAAAGCTACCTTAGCTTGATCAGTTGGAAAGTCTGCTGGCCGGCATAAGAAGTGCAACCGGCACTGATTAATAAATACTGCAAACCTCTTTGGGTCACCAGAAAATCGTTCGGGCGGAGCCAGAGGTACATTCCCAGGTAGGTTGATCTGCACTGGGTTTGTAGAGGATGTTGAAGGAAGATTTGCTCCTGATGCGGGTAACGGAGTTTGTCCGGCTAGTGACTGTAGCAATTGTCTAGCGAGATCGTCTGTTCGCTCCTTGGAAATAATCAGTTCCCTTCTTAGAGCATTCGTTTCCAAACGGGCTGCATGCACTTCTGCTCTTAGTTCCCCAAGTAAATGGGCTAGCTGGTCGGTATCCGAGGTTTCCATAGCGCCTGGGTGGGAGTTTTGCGGTAGGCTTTGCGTTCTGTAACGCTCACCCGCTTCCCGCAGAGGCGCCGGTCTTGACTGGGTGAATGCCGTATCTTCAAAGGTGATGTGTAACACACGGTTGGCTCTTTGGGCTGGACCTCTGTGCACTGTATGTCTGACTCGAAGAGTAAGATGTCTTAGGTAAGTGAACGCCGAGCTCTCCATCTGCCTCGGGGCAGGGTGCCGTAACCAGTTTCTTCACTGGATAAGGGTGCAGGCCTCTTGACCTCAGAGGACTGCTGTCAGTCGTTAACTGCACGAACGGTAAGTTCTGGGCACTTCAAATGTCTTAAAAGTCTTTTGTAATGATATCTCTTGTTTTGCAGGGTTCCGGCGATGGCGGATGGCGGGCTGATGAGAGTTGAGGATCGAACCCGCGTGAGGAATAGAAGCGCCTGGAAGCACGTAAGTAAGCGCTTGTAGCCTGCTTCACGATGCGCACTAACTGTCCCTTTTATCTTGCAGGTACAAGTTCGGAGCTTTAGAGAAGCTGAAGGGTGCTGGAATACCCACTGGATTCGGCGTGGGAAGGAGTAATGGCACGTGAGTAATAAAGTTGCCCAATGTCTTTAAACGCACCTTCTTTTGTCTTTCAGATGCGGGATGCAGCGCCGAAGGCCTCCGGAGCGTGCGAAGAGCTGGTAAGCTTTTGTCTTTCAGATGCCGGAATGAAGTGCGAAGACCTCCAGAGCATGCGAAGAGTAGGTAAGCCTTTGTCTTTCAGATGCCGGAATGCAGCGCGAGGCGTTGGTGACAGCCGATGGACCAGGTAAGAGATGCGCTGCCACTGAAGACCGTAGTGCTAACCTGTTCTTTCTTTGTCTTTACAGGTGCTGCTGAAGACTGGATTCCAGGTTGGTAAGCCTTTGTTCCCTTAGGCCCAGGATCAGAAGCAGAAGACACGATGAGCGTTCTGCTGCAGAGAATGCAGAATAACGCAAAGCAAGATTCATCCATCGGGTGTGGTTTAAATAGCCTCCTGTAGTGCTTAGGTGTCTCCTTCCACAGCCTCGCCTAGGTAAGAAAAGAGTTCCTGCTTTCCAGAAGAGTTCCAGTGTTCTGAACCTAGGGAGTGGCTCCTGCCCCACCCAACAGGAAAAGTAGTCCCAAACAGAAGAGGATCAGGGGCTCAACTGGCAGGTAAGTAAGCAGCATGGTCTGCTGCAGGTAAGTCCACCCAAGCATTATGAGCCTGGCGCTTCCAGCGCTGGGACTGGGCATCTTTATGAGCCTGGTGCCACTGGCGCCAGGACAGGGTCCAAAAGGTCCCAATTGGGACTGGCTGGCACTCGGAACCGGGGTTATGGGTCTGCTTCCAAGGGAGTCGGGCAAGTCCTGATCTTTTGGAAGCAGAGATCATGACAGTAATTTCGTATGTATCGTTTGCAATGCGTTTTCATAGTTGTCCGTATATAATGTGTCTTTTTCTCTGGAAAAAAGGATTCCCAGGTATCTAATGTACTGTTCCGACCACTGAAGTCCTTGCGTATTATCGGGGCATTTGGTACTAGGTGTAAGAGGGAATATTTCTGATTTGCCCATATTGATAGTATACCCAGAATACTCCCCAAATTCCTGTATTTCAGCCATGATGGGTGCCAGGTTTATCTCCGGTTGCCGGACATACAACAACAGACGTCTGCATATAGTGATATCAGCTGGGTAAACCCTTTCAAGCTAATCCCCTTGTCTGAGTGACGCAGCCGGACAGCCGCAGCCATGGGCTCTATAGTCAATGCGAATAGTAGGGGCGAAAATGAGCAGCCCTGCCTAATGTCCCTTCCCAGCAGGAAAAATTCGGATATAGCTCTATTAGTGAGAACCCGTGCCCCTGGATCCATATAAAGTAGTTTAACGTATCTAATAAAGTTTGGGCCCATCCCGAATGCTTTTAGGATGGCAAGGAGATAAACCCATGACACTGAATCGAAGGCCTTTTCGGCATCTAGTGATATTGCCACTGCGCTTCTGCCTGGGTCTATCTGTGCCATTATGCCAAAATGTCTGCGGAGATTGAGGGACGTGGATCTTGTGGGGAAAAAACCCGTTCTGATCGTGGTGTACTAGTGTGGGGACAACAGGCAAGAGACGATTGGCCAGGACCTTTGGGAAGATCTTGGCGTCAGTATTTATGAGGGAAAGGGGCCTATAGGAGGAAACATCCTGAGGCGGTCGACGCGGCTTAGGAAGCACAGTGATTATTGCCTCTCTCATAGTGGGGGGTAGTATGCCGCTTTCTAGAAATTCTTCCCATACTTGCAGTAATACCGGAGAGAGTTCTACACAGAACTCTTTATAGAATTCGGCCCCCAACCCATCCGAACCCGGCGCTCTTCCCGATGAAAGAGCATTAATTGCCTCTGCTATTTCATCCGTTGTTACTGGCTGCTATATTGCCAATCGTTCCTCCTCAGGAAGTGTTGGCAGGGAGAGAGCCTCAAGATACAATTCGATTTCTATTTGTGACTTCTTATCCTTGTTTGTGTACAGATTTTTATAAGATTAAGCAAATTCCCCGTTTATATCTTCGTCTTTAAGGAGTACCTCCCCTCGTGGAGTTTGTATGCTAGTAATCTGATGGGGCTGTTTATCGTGTTTAAGCAAATTGGACAGTGTTCTCGCCGCCTTATTACCCTCCCCGTATCTGCGAGCCCGAATAGGGGCTGCCATGTAGCGTACTTCTCTAATGGCCAGTTCATCAAATTCCTGAAGATTTGTGTGTATGTCAGCCAGTGTTTCACTATTCCTTGTACGGGTATATGTTCTTTCCAATGTATCTAGTTAGTTTTCTATGTTCCTTAATTCAGCTCGGATACCCTTCAACATACCCATTGATTTGGACATCAGGATCCCTCTGACCCATACTTTGAAGGCTTCCCACATTGTGGAGCACCTCTCCACCGATCCCATGTTATTGCTAAAGAATTCTTCTATTTCAATATGGAGGGGTTCCGCCACCCCCGGGCCACCCAGTATCTCACCTGGCATTCTCCATCTCTTGAATGGACTGGGACCGTCTCGGAGCACCAACTCGAGTGATACCGGGGAGTGGTCGGATAGGGTGCGGGGCAGGATCGCGCACGTCTTCAGCGCTGTGTTTATGGCCGTGGATACTAGCCAATAGTCGATTCTAGACTCAGAGTCGTGAACTGACGAATAATATGTGTATTTTATGCTGCCTGGGCGTGTTTCCCGCCAGGCATCTACCATTAAAAGTTGCGATAGTACGTGATTTAGCGTTAGGGCCGTTTTACTGGGGGCTCTGACGATTTTTGAGGACCTGTCAAGTACCGGGTCTAGAACAGCATTAAAGTCCCCCCGGCCCCCCCAAAATCACATTAGCAGTATCGAGCAAGGTGATTACCTGATAAATATCTATATAGAAACCAGGGTCATCTATGTTGGGCCCCCGTACGTGTTAACCAACAGCAGTTTCTGGCCTGCCACTTTTCCCCACACCATGACATATCTGCAAGCTTGATCAACCCTATGACCCTCCAACCCGAATCCCAGGCTTGGATGTATGATTGTAATAACCCCTCTGGATTGTGAAGAGTATTCAGTGTGAAATCTTAACTTCCCCCATTTAGGAAGGATATTTAAGTTGCTGGTGCCGGTTGCATGGTTTTCTTGTAACATTAGGATATTGGGGCCATGCCTCGTGACATAGTTTGCAACTTTCTTAACCTTCAGCTGGTTGTTCAATCCCTGTACAATCAATGTCAACAATTTTATCTTTAACCCACCCCCATCAGTCTCCAAGCAACCACGTTTTTAACAATAACCCAACATTCAACCTTCATAAACAGTTCAGATGAACACAGTTCCTTGTGGTGGAGACAACTCATTCCGCTGTCCCATGGTTAAAAGGAGCTGCCACAGGGTCCCCAGCTCCCACTCCCTCTCCCCACCCTCCCTCCCACATCATCACCCCCAACTTACGTATCCCCATTAACTCTTGGAACATTCCCGGGGTGGACATGTTGCTTCACATGACCGCTGATTTGGCCCCAGCACTCGATCATTATCTTGAGGTGAAGCCGCCCAGCCCTCTACTTTTTTGAGTTTGCATTCTGAGTGGCACCGCGGCCTATCGGATGTTCCAGCTTCGGGTGTGTCCTAATCCTCCGGCCTAGGCCTGTTGTTTTGTGCCGGTCTGCCCCCTCTAGGGGGAAGAGGTATAGAAGTCTCAATGTACTGTGTGGCCTCAGCCGGGGACTCAAAGAAATGCGCCCGTCCCGCGTGCTGAATCCTCATCTTGGCTGGGAACATCAAGGCATACGGAACCTGAGGTTCCCTGAGGAGTCTCTTTACCGGTTCATAGGATTGTCTACTGGCTTGCACCCCTGGCGGAGAAATCTGGGTATATATGTATACGGTTCCCTTCATATTGGAGCGTTCCTGCCTCCCTTGCCAACCGTAGGATTGTGTCTCTATCCCTATAGCTGAGGAGTCTAGCGATTATCGTGTGTGGTAGTGCACCTGGCTTAGGGGTCGGGCCAGAATGCGATGAGCTCTCTCAACCAAAAAATGCTCCGAGAATGCCTCCGGACCTAGTACGGATTTAAGTAATACTTCAAGTTGTTTCTCCATCTGGCCCTTGCCGAATGTTTCTGCCACTCCTACCACCCGGATGTTGTTCCGCCTTGAGCGCGATTCATGGTCTTCACACTTGTTCTGCATCTTTGACATGGCCTCCTTGAGTTGTGTAATCTCTCGGTGATGGTGTGCTATAGCGTCTTCGTTGACGCTTATCCTGCTCTCTGTTTCCGTGACTCGTGCACTCTTTCTCGACCCTTGCCTTGAGAGAGCCTATGGTGGAAACTATGTCGTCTAATTTAATGTTCACTGCACGGAAACCATTTTGAACTATCGTCAGCCTGTCCTCCTGCTCTTCACTCTCCGCACCCAGGGATTCCTTAACATTGGTGTGTACATCTGCAGTGGTAGTCTGCGCTTGGCCGCCTCTGTAAGCGTCCATGGGGCCCTTTCTCTTGTTGCCAGGAGTCTTGCCTCCTTTCCCTGTATTTTGTGGCTCACTCATGATGTTTAAGGATAGGTGCTGTTGTCTAGCCTTATTTTGTACCCCTTTTGTCCCTTTTCTGACAAGTTGTGAGGTGCTCCAGACTCTGGTGGAGGGAGCCAAAAGAAGGTTCCGGGGGGGATTGTCCACTATCAATGGATTGTGTTCTCCCACGTATTGTGTAGTAGGAGTAGGAGTGAAGGACAGTTTTATGGTGTTTTAGTTCTGCAGGAGTGATCAGAGAGACCGCTGTGGGCTATTAATGAGTCTGATCCACAGGATGGCGTGTCTGGAGTTCACCTGTCCACCAATTTGTCTGAGGCGGAGGCCACGTGTATGCAGCAGGGCAAGATGGGCCTGGATCACCCCCCAGCAGCCGTGCGAGGGGGGAGGAGGCCACGCCGGCCGCAGCGAGCAGGCAGTGTGAAGGAGATCCCCCCCCTCCTCTCTGTCCCTCTAGATTGTTCGCCCACAGGTGTACCCTCACTGAAACACGGAGCAGCGCTGCCAAACAGCACGCGGGGGGAGTCCCGGGGCCCGGCGTTAGGGGATCCTCGGATCGGGCGCATTAAACAAAGCTCGCCAAAGCCTGACCCCAATGTCAGCTCAATTTAGGATGTGCGTGGCTTTAGATCTGGTGTTCATGTGGCTCCAAACTGCAGCCCATAGCCAGCAGCGGGCCAGTCCGGCACACCACACTGGGAACCGGACAGCCGCCGGCCCGGTCCCGGTCAGCCGCCGGACGGCAGGGGGTGGGCCCAGGTCAGCCTCGTGAATGACTTTTGAGCTAAATGGGCTCCTGCCCCCCCACCGCCACGGCCCCGGACTCCCTACCGCTGTGCAAGCATGTCCTCCTTCGATCGGGTCCTGGAGCGTCGCAGCAGCGCCGTGCCTCCACTCCATCCCCCCGGCAGGGTCCTTCGGAGACGGGGACGAAACCAAAGCCCAGCCGTTGGCGAGTGCTAGTCCGCCGATGCCTCCCTGTCCCAACAGTTAGCTCGGGTCCCGCGTCCCCGCCTCCAGCAGAACGCGAGGGCCCAGCGCGGTCCGCAAACCCAGGCTCCACCCATCTGCAGCCTCCTCGAATCCACGGCCCCAGGCAATGTGCTCGCAGGGCCCTCAGGTGGGTCGCGCTTGCAGCACCAGCCGGTCCAGACACAGACATGATTTGCTACAGTTTGCCAAGTCGTTACGTCCCAGGATTTTCGGGAGCTGTGGACCGGTAGTTAGGCCATCTGTATCGAAGTTCTTAGCGTCTGAGGCGGCTTCCAAGAGGATTTACAATAAAAGGATTTCGAGGGGATTGGGTCCTCCGACGTATTCCATATCTATGACAGGTAATGTCCACAGCTGTGCTGCTTCGGAAAATCTTCGGCGTCTGCGTCCTGCGTCGATGACGTCGATGCACCATCCCTGTGGACCTCCTCCGACGGCCGACGTCACCCGATGTGATAAGTAGGACGCACGACGCCCGTAGCCTCAGTTCTGTTTTATCCGCAAACGTGTTCACTTCGTGAATCTCGGTACGTCTCGACTCTTTGGAGTTTGCTGTATTCTTCTCGGTTCGTTGAACCTGTTCGGTTTTTGTGAAGACCTGTTCGTGGCGATGTCTACTTCGTCTTCAACCCCACGTCCGGGCTTCAAGAAATGCGGGGACTGTGGGTCCAAGATGTCGGTCACGGACTCGCACGACGCCTGCCTCTGGTGCCTCTGGGAGGCCCACGATACGGACTACGGCCAAGGCCTTGCAGGAACGCAAGAAGAAGCTGTCGGTAAGTCGGGTGTCTAAGCCTCGGAAGTCAAGGTCTTCGGGGCTTTCGACGGATGACTCGAGAGGCGACTCTCCGCGTCATTGTCGGAAGTCCAGTGGGTCTTCTTCCAGGAGTCGGTCTCGCCACTCCTCCGCCTCTTCGAGGCATTCCAGGAAGCACCGGCATTGGTCGCCTTCCCCATCCTCTTCCGAGGACTCCGCCCATCGGCGGGTCACTTATCCCACCATGCAAGCGACACCGGAGGAATGGGCTTCCTTCGGGAAGCAGATGTTAGCGATTCTTGAATCGCAGGGCACCGGTCCGTCTGCGCCTCCGAGTGGGGTCGGTCGGCACTGGTCGAGAGACACCGCTCGTACGCCTCCGGGCTCGGGTGGTCGGCACGGCTCGCGGGAAAGGTCCCGCTCGGACAAAGGTAGCCGTTCTCGCCATGCCTGTTCTAGGTCCAGGTCCTCGCCGCGCTCGAGACCGTGTGATCCTGTGCCGTCTTCGAAGAAGACGTCGACGCCTGTGGCGCCGAGGTCGTGGATGATTTCTCTTGAGGCTTCGGCTCTGAGGGGGTCATCGACGCTGTCGGCGCCTAGGTCGTCGAGAGACACGCTCTGAGCTCCGGCTTCGAGGTCTGTGTCGACGCCGTCGATGCTGGCGGCGCTGCAGCTGACGTCGACGCCGTTTCTGTCGGTGCCGACTCGTTCGGCGCCCTCTACGCCTTTCGAGGCAGTGGTGTCGGAGGGGCCCCGTGGCACGGGGTTAGCCCCTAGAAAGGCTCTGGCTAAGGTCAGGCATAGCTTTGGTCCCCAGGTGTCTTCCTCTCACCGCCTGGAGTACATTTCAGAGGGTGATGAAGGCTCTGATGAAGGCTTGGTTCCGGTTACGGTACCAGATGAGCTTCTCTCGGGCCATAGCCAGTTTGATGACCTGAGGCAGTCACTGCATGATGCCAGTGGACTGGACACCTCTCCGGAGGTGGAGTTTTGTAGGCCGGAGCCTGGCACTCATGCCGATTCTTCATACCGGTGCCTTATGTCTCGGGTCACTGAGTACTTAGTATGGTCGGCTCCCCCAGGGGAGTTCGTTCAGGATGATCTCATGGACATCCTTGATCTTGGTCCCCCCCACTGACCCGGTACTGCCGTTTCATATGGCTCTGCAGAGAAGGGTGGCAGCGGCTTGGACTGCTCCGGAGAGTCTCCCGGCAGTGGGCAAGTCTGTCGCGCAAATACCGTCCAGCCAGTAGCGACCCCTGGTACTTGTCCAGGCACCCCACTCCGGAGAGTTTGGTGGTGCAGGCGGCTACGGCCCTGGCAAAGCAGGCGTCATATCCTACCATTCCTCCGGATAGGGACGACAAACGTTTTGACGGCTGGGCGAAGAAAGTGTTTTCTTCAGGGGGTATGGCGCTTCAGGCGGCCAACTCCATATGTGCCTTGTCTCGTTTCACACACACTCTGTGGAACTGTGTTGCATTAGCGGCTGAACATATTCCCCAAGGGGACGAACGGGATGGTTTCCTTGCTATGATTCAGGATGGCAAGGATGCCATGTGTGAGGCCATTCAATCAGGTTTGGACATGGCAGATTGTGTCAGCCGGTCCATGGCGGCGAGCACCGTAATACGGAGGTTTGCGTGGTTGCGGAAGTCTGGGTTCGCTCCTGATGTGCAGTCCCGGCTCCTCAACATGCCCTTTGACGGTGAACATCTTTTTGGCAGCAAGGCTGACGAGAGCCTTGAGAAGTTGCAGACCTCCAAAGCTGCAGCCAAGTCGTTGGGTGCTGCAGTTCGGCAACCTCTGCCTTTTCCTCCTAGGGGACAACAATGGAGGGGAGGTTCCTTTCGCTATTACTCATTCTTCAGTAAAGCGGGAGGAGCTAGCAGTCAAAGAGGCCACCGTAAGAGTGCCAGAGGTGGAAAACAGGGTACTCGAGGTGCCAAGGCCGCTCGGGCAGTTGCCTCTTTGACCTCAGGCAACGCCGCAGCAGCTACCAGTCATGAGGCCAGGTCCCATGGTTTCGCCGGTTGGGGGAAGGCTGGCGCAGCATCTTGTAGAGTGGCGTGCCATTACTTCAGATGTGTGGGTTCTGGAGATCAAAACCCACGGCTACTGTCTTCCCTTTCGGCAGAGGCCTCACGACAATCCATCTGGGAACCTCTCTTTGAAGAGTCCGGATCCGCTCCTTGTGCAGGAAATTCAAGCCCTGCTGGAGAAAGGCACCATAGAACTGGTGCCTGTAGAGGAGAGGAACAAGGGATGGTATTCCCCTCATTGTTTGATTTCGAAGAAAGACGGGGGATTGAGACCCATCATGGACTTGCGCGGTTTGAACAAACTCCTCAGGAAGGACAAGTTCAAGATGGTTACTCTCAAGTCCTCCAGGCCCTTCAACTTGAGGATTGGTTGGTGTCTCTCGACCTCAAGGACGCTTACTTCCATGTGCCAATCCATCCCAAGCACAAGAAGTACCTGAGGTTCGCGGTTGGCGACTCGCACTTTCAGTTTCGGGTCCTGCCATTCTGATTGACCTCCGCCCCAAGGGTTTCCAGCAAGATCATTGTGGTGGTTGCCGCGCATCTCAGGAAAGGGGGGATTCACATCTACCCCTACCTGGACAATTGGTTGATCAGGGGGAGCTCTCCCGAGCAAGTCCTGGATCCTCTGTCCATCACCTGCCACTCCCTTCACAAGCTGGGCTTCTCCCTCAATTTAAAGAAGTCCCATTTGACACGAACACAGCGGCTCCAGTACATCGGAGCAGTGCTCGACACATCCCCGGGGCAGTGTTTTCCTCCCCAGGTGAGGGCTCTTCACATGCAGCAGATGGTGCACAAGTTTCAACTTGCCCTGAATCTCCCAGCGTCCGAGTTCTTGAGACAGTTCAGCCTCATGGCATCCTGCATTCGTCTGGTGCCAGACACTCGTCTGCAGATGAGATCTTTGCAGTGGGCACTCAAGTTCCAGTGGTCTCAGTCCTGCGGCAGGCTGTCGGACCCTGTTCAGGTGCCGCCCTCGGTCGCCCTGGACCTTCTGTGGTGGGCCGTCGAAGGCAATCTGATGAAGGGGGCCCCATTTTGGCTGCCCTGGCCGGAGGTGACGATAGTGACGGACGCATCCCTCATGGGATGGGGAGCTCATGCCAACAAGTTGACAGTCAGCGGTCGTTGTTCTCCGTCGGAGTCCAGACTCCATATCAATCTGTTGGAGCTGAGGGCCGTCAGGCTTGCCCTGAATGCTTTTCTGCCGACTGTGCGAGGAAAGAGTGTCCTGATTCTAACGGACAACACGGTGGCCATGCACTACCTCAACAAAAGGGGGGGGCAGGGTCACTTCCTCTGTGCAGGGAGGCGATGCAGCTCGAGTTCTGGGCCATCCAGCAGGAAGTTTTGATCTCGGCTGTTCATCTGGCCGGAGAAGACAACGAGACGGCGGACGCTCTGAGCAGGCAGAGCACGATCTCTCACGAGTGGGAGCTGGCTCAGAAGATTCTCCTGGAGATCTTCGCCCTTTTGGGGGACCCCTCAAGTAGATCTCTTCACCTCCCGTGTCAACCGGAAGTGCGAAAGGTTCTGCTCACGGGAATTTCCTCCAAAAGGAGCCTTAGGAGACGCGTTCATGGTGGAGTGGTCATTCCCACTGCTTTACGCGTTTCCTCCAGTCCCCATCATCCCGCAATTATTAACAGAAACCAGTACAAACCATCATATTGTGGACGTACTGGTCGGGGCAATTCGATTGCCCCGGGGTCTGTTAGTCGAGGGGGCACGTCTCCGTCCCCCCTGATCAAGTTTTGGCTGGTGGCAGTGGAAACTACTTTTTGTATTCGACCGCGAATATTTCCCTATGGGATTTTCCCATTGTTCGAGGCTACCAACTTTAATTATTTAATTCTCATAGCCTCGAACATACCCCCGGTTGGTATTTTTTGCCAGGACTCGATTCTAAAATGGCGTTTGTGTTCTCTTCTGTGACTCCAGCCTAAGTCGAGCCCTTTGTTCCACTTTTTGGCGGGCTTCTCCACAGAAGCCTCCAAAAGTGGTTCCACTCTGTCTGGGTACCACAGAGGGTGTGGGAGGGGGTTTAGGCACCCTGGACTGAGTTACCTTGGTAACTCAAGTCGCACTCTTGTGCGATTGGCCCAAGTGGTGAGCCGGCCGGCTCACCACTTGGCATGTTTGATTGACAGCTAGGCTGAGTGAATGGGGGTATGCTGCATAAAAGCAGGGCTTTGGGGACTGGAACTTCAGAAGTCGCCACAGGACCTGAGAATCCGACGAGGGAGAAGCTGAGCCAACCTACCACGACGACACCACCGGTGGAGCCCTGCAGAACCGACTCACCACTTCCTGACGACAGAGAAGATCTCCCGGCTGGAGAGGCTTCTTCCCCTGACTGGTGGGCACAACCAGTTTACCTTCTTCCCTTCGCACCCCAGGCCGGTTTGTGGTCGAATTGCCCGTGCCAAGCACCCCGGCAGCCGGATAGCCACTTACCACTGGACCGCAAATCAATGGACCACTCCTTGTACCTGAGAAACTCTGCGGCTGGTTTCTTCCCTGGCAGTGCAACGGACTCCTGTCTTCCTCCCCGACAAGATCCTCTCTTCCCCCGTACGAAGCACCGACTTGCAACCGCTGCCAGGAACAACTGCCCCCGCTGGAGTATTCTCACTACTTTAAGGTACCGTGTCCGCTAGGCCTCCCTTTCTAAAGATTGCTACAAGGTGGTAATAACCCCTTAACCTTCTGGACTGGGCTGGCCGCCTTGACCCTCTAACTGGTCCCTTTCTTTGGTCCAACTCCTTTTTGAACCGTTACAAGACTTTTGTGCACTGCAACCGTGTGACCTTGGACACATTTAGTTTTGATCCTCTTAAAGTGGATCCGGCCTACTGACTCTGAATTCACTGTGTTTCTTTGCCTTCCTCTCTTGTTGTGTTCGTGAAAAAGTGTTGGGATCTGTTTCAATTTATTCTCTGCTTTTCTCTCCTTTTTTTAAACGAATTATTAGAGTGCCATCTGCGTTAAGCTCTCACCGCTGTCTGAAAATAAGTGGGGCTTTACTTAAGACTTGTCTAATATTTTTTTAAGGGAGTGTATATCTTTTAGTGACCGTGTTTTTGAATTGCTTACTATTAGTGCCTCTGTGTTTTTCTAGATGTGGTTTTAAATAAATAATTATCTCTCTTTTACACCAAGCCCTGGTCAGTGGTTACTTGTTCTATTGTGTTCTCTTGACCCATTGTGAATACTCTGTATACTGCTTACCTCTTCTTGAGGGAAGTCTGACTGCTCAGCCACAGCTACCAAGTGAATCTGTGTGGTACAGACTGCTACCAAGTGGGTTTACTGCCAAACACCTGTAGTCCTAAATCTTTTGCAGTGGTCCCAGAGGGAACAGCACAGGTTTCTGCCTAACAGTCTTCCCTACCGAGACGATCTGCTCTCACGGGAGGGGGGGGTCAGGTTCTCCATCCAGAGGCCAGATCCCTCAACCTTCACGCTTGGCTTCTGAAACGTTGAGGTATAAGGATTGGGACCTCTCTGAAGACATGATGGAGGTGTTGCTCTCCGCCAGGCGCTCGGCAACAAAGTCTCTGTACCGTTGCCGTTGGAGAAAGTTCTGCGACTGGTGCAGAGTTAAGAATGTGGATCCTTTTGAGTGTGAAATTCCCATGGTTCTGTCTTTTTTGCTTTCCTTGGCCCACAGGGGCTTGCAAGTGGGGACCATTAAAGGTTACCTGGCGGCGCTGTCCATATTTAAGCGCTCGTCCGAAGAATGTTCCCATTTTAAAATTCCTTTAATTTCTCAGTTTTTGAAAGGGCTCACTAATGTGTTTTCTCCGACACCTTTTCTGGTGCCCGGTTGGGAATTGAACCTTGTTCTTAAGTTTCTTATGGGTGCTCCGTTTGAGCCTTTGCATTCTTGCCCTTTGAGACTGTTGACTCTGAAAACTGTATTTTTGGTTGCGGTTACTTCCGCTCGCAGAGTGAGTGAGTTACAGGCACTTTCAATTAAGCCACCCTTCACTGTGTTTCATAAGGACAGGGTTGTCCTTAGAGTTTGTCCTTCCTTTCTTCCGAAGGTGGTTTCGGAATTTCATTTGAGCCAGAAGGTTGTTCTTCCGGCGTTCTATCCTCCTCCACATCCTGGTAAGGAAGAGGAGAGGCTCCATAGGCTTGATCCTAGGAGAGCGTTGAGCTTTTATATTTCGCGCATGTCCTGGTTCAGAGTGGACGATCAACTTTTCATTTGTTACGCTGGAAAGCGTTTGGGACAAGCTGTGACGAAACAAACTTTGTCTCGTTGGATTATTTTCGCTATCTCCGAGTGTTAACGCTTGGCGGGTAAGGATCCTCCGGCTGGCTTGCGGGCCCATTATACCAGGGGAGTGGCTGCGTCTACTGCCCTGCAGAGGGGTGTTCCTATTCGTCACATCTGGGATGCAGCCACCTGGGCTTCAGTACATACTTTTGTACGTCACTACTCCCTCGATTCCACCCGAGGGCAGGATCTGGCCTTTGGTAAGGCAGTCCTTTATTCCGCAATTTGATTGGTTATGCTAAATTTGTGTTCTAAATTATTTTCCCACTTCCTTGCTTGGTACTGCTTTGGCAGTCTGTCATAGATATGGAATACGTCGGAGGACCCAATCCCCTCGAAGCACAAGTTACTTTCTTACCTGGTAACGTTCTTTCGATGGGATGGTCCGACGATGTATTCCATATCGCTCCCTCCCTACCTTCCCCGCTGCAGAATTTCTTTTGCGATTGCAGCTTGCGTTCCGCAAGGCCTTGTGTGTCTGACTGGCAGAAAACTGGTGGCACACGTTCTGGGGGAAAAAACTACAACTGAGGCTACGGGCGTCGTGCATCCTACTTATCACATCGGGTGACGTCGGCCGTCTGAGGAGGTCCTCGGGGACGGCGCATCGACGTCATTGACGCAGGACGCAGATGCCGAAGATTTTCCGAAGGAGCACAGCTGTGGACATTACCTGTCATAGATATGGAATACGTCGTCGGACCATCCCATCGAAAGAACGTTACCAGGTAAGAAAGTAACTTGTTCTTCTGTATGGAGCGGGAGCACCAAAATCAGGCGGCCATCATCGATGAGTAGCGACCTCGACTCCTTAGCCGCATAGGAAAGGGCTGTCCCCTAGGGTGAAGTAACAAGGCCTGGTTAATCGTCACAGCGCGCTGTGTTCAGTCCGGCTCTTCCTCCTACCTTATATCCAGAGCTTTGCAATGTCACTGCCTCTTCTTTTTGAGACTAGTTGGCCTTCGCTCCCATCGCAGGTAGTGGGGTGGCCGTGTGGGGCGCTCAGGATCCTCGCCAATGGGAAATTGAGTGCCAAAAAGAGCATTTGCCTCGTCCATAGAGGATATCCTCTATGGCTCCCTGTGGAGCAACATATTAGGTTCAAGGCGCTGTGCATAGTACACAAGGCCTTCTATGGTTTAGGTGCTGAATTTTTTCAGACGAAATTTGGGCTGTACATACCTTCCAGGTCATTGCGTTCACATGATCTGAAGACCATACAGCTCCCGAGTGTCAGGCTTGCCCGTAAGGGTGGGCATGCTTTCCCGGTGGCGGCTGCTAAGGCCTGCCACCAGCTTCCTTTCCCACTGCACAGCGTTAAATCTCACCTATTGTTCCGTCGAGCGCTTCAGACTTTTCTGTTTTAGCTTTTTCCGGTGGACTGGACAGATCTCCCTTTAGCTTAGCGCCAAGATGCCTTCGGATTTATGCTGCGCTCTGCAAGTTTCTTTAAGATAAGATATCTGGCAATGAGTGTTATCATAGTCAAAGACGAGCCTGAATGGAAAGCCCCATCTGTATTGGACGCAGTAGTCACAGAGCTAAGTAGTAACTGGTCTCATACCCCATCTCTTCTGGAGGGTAAGCCGCCCCAGATCCTGGAAGAGATGGATTTTTGTCCCATGAAAAGCATAGTTCTGGGTCCCTTTAGATTTCTTCATAATGTCCTCCTTCATGTGGAAGAAATGCACCCTGGTCAGAACATTGGGGACAAAGCCTTTCTGTTTTTGGTATGGAGAGAACAGCCAGTGCATGCGATTTAGAGTATCTCTGCGTCACTCGCAAGGGCCAGGATTTCACGAAAGAGATCTTGTACGTATGTTCCAAACTGTGATCCGTGATTGCTTCAGGGATTCCACTTCGATTGTTGACAGCATTAGTGCTTGCTGCTCCTCAACCGTGGATAGGTGTTGTTCCATGCCCATTTGGTCATTGGAGATCTCCATATCTGAATTTTCAATATCCTCAAGCTTCTTTCCCATTGTGTTAATGTTATTGTTAATGTCAGTCAGAGCCTTGGAGAAATCGGCCTGCATTCCGATATATCTCGCTTGAGTTCACACACTACATCAGTTTTGATGCCTTAAAGGAGATCGGCGATGTCCGCTTTGGTGGCTGGGGTGGAATCAGTATCCCTGCCGCAGGGGTATCAAGAAGGTCTGAGTCCAGCATACGGCTAAGCCTGTGCGGTTCAGGTACGATGAGAAGGTCCTTGATATCGGAGGACCTTGATTTTATTGGGCTTATATAAAGCTATGTTACAGGTTAGTAGCTCTATAATGGGTCCCAGGAGTGTCAGCAAGACAAGGGTGAGAGGCAACAGTTAGTATAAGCTGTGCTGCTGGCACCACTCTTCTCTGTGGTATGCCAAAATCACTAGTTGCAGCCGCCACCAATCCAATTCCGGACGGCCACTATCCACCGGCCTCCAACAGATCACCAACCGGCGGTG
Organism: Ambystoma mexicanum; assembly: GCF_040938575.1. Taxonomy (NCBI): domain Eukaryota; kingdom Metazoa; phylum Chordata; class Amphibia; order Caudata; family Ambystomatidae; genus Ambystoma; species Ambystoma mexicanum. The sequence continues at coordinate 1,115,898,808 of NC_090930.1, forward strand.
CCTGGGTTAGGGACCAACAAGCCTGCAGTTAGAAAATGAAATGCAGTCCGCAGCGCTGTGGCAGCCAGGACATAAGAGGCTCCAGCCTCCATGTCACAACCTAAGCCTCTGAGGTATGTCTCGCCTCTCTCCAGGCTGCACCCCTCCAATTGCAGCACACAGAAAGGGGTGTGCTGTGGCCACGACACCTCAGCCAGGAGAGTCCCTGAGGGGGGTGGATAACTGCATGGTACCTTCGCCCCACCCACAGTCCACAAGGTCAGCACAGTCCATGCAGGATGGATCGCCAGCTCACTCACAGGTTCAGCAGCTCACAAAGCGCATCAGCTTACCAGAACCTCTGATCCTTTCCGCACCGCCACTAGCATCCATAGGCGTCTCTCAGCCGCATCAGGGCTCTGCCGTTCCCGGTCCGGCCGTCTCGCAGAAGCAGGCCTCGGCCAGGCCCATCTTGAGATCGCCTCCAGTCCGTACATCTGACCTCTCTCAGCCTGTTGTCCAGAGCAGGCGTCCCGTGTCCTGGGAATCAGTCAGGGCATGCCCAGGGTGTTTCCTTCATCCTGTGCCGCTCCGCTATCCCTCCGGAGTTGGCATGGCACACAAGCCATCTTCCACAGATCACCTGTGCATAATCCAATTTAGTAATTTAGTACTACTGTCTGGTATTGCTCTTGTGGTGTGGTGGATAAGTGGGATCAATTGTCAAACCTGGCAAAGTCAGAAGAATGCATTTTATGTAAATCCAATAGTTTCACTAAAGTAAGTTCATATAGTTCTTATAACTTTAGTATGTTATGTTAGTTTAATGCAATATGTGCCCCATAACTATACATTTTAGCAGATTTTGCGAGCCATTAGATTAATTTGTTTTTCTTTCCTCTTTGATTGCAGAGTTTCACTCAGAGTTTGAAGCGCAGAATGTCCTCAAAGAACATACTTTATTCCTGTGGTGTGACCTATGAGATTGTATCCAACATACCAAAGGTAACATCGCTATAATATTACATTTTCAAAGTTGGAAAATATTTTATTCTAGGGATTCAGTAGACCTTGTCTACAACATTACTCACTGTACCGGTTTGAAAAATCCAGCACTGCAGTCGTGTGAAAGAAGTCGGCGGTGGATACCACCATGGAGTAGGCAGTAAAGTGCCACTAGGGGAAGAAAGAACTACTTTGAGATTGGGCAAATGTGATTACCTGTGCAGTGTTAGTTTAGTGTATTGCTGCCCTCGAGATATACAGTTACTTATTTTTACAGGAAGCTAGTGCCGTAGCCAATGTTTTTGTTAGTGAGATTCCCCTTAAGACCCTATAGTTAGGCTCCTCAAATAGATCGTCCAGGCTCCTCAAGCTCACAATGCTCTCAAAGTGGTAGACATGACAAAGCAGCCGAGGCCTTATTGAAAGCAGGCATGGTTCACAGGTACAGTATACATTGTTTCCTTAGTACCAAATAAGAGAACGTCCAGACACCATATTTGTACAAAAAAATCTTGATTTTAAGGAAAAGCAAAGAGAAAAACACACAAGTATAATTTTGTAAAACGGAGAGGTCATAATGTAGCAGGGACACCTCAATTTTAAATAGGAGTTATTTTCGATTCAAAGTCCTTCCTGAAAAACAGTAGTAATAGGTATGTAAAATACTTTTCATGTCTGTAAGGCAAGTTTACAAGAGACCAAGTGGGACCACTATTGTGAATAGGGGTGGGTAGTTTCTGGTGGGAGAGAGTTACCTCAGTGTGAAAGTGCCCCCAAGGAGCAGTTCCTGGAGTTCAATTGGAGAGAGGCTCTCAAGCGTTCATGAAGATTAAAAGAACAGAGGGGAAGAAGAAAACAATGAACATGCCCGGCAGCAGCTTTGTAGTGTCAGGAGAGTGGTACTCTCTGACCGGGTATGCAGTTCTGTAGGGTATATTTTGCAGTTTCCAGAGACAGTTGCTTCATGGGTTCTTAGGCCATGCTGTGGACTCCAGTGATTATACACCAATGCAGATGGGACCTCAGACCCCTGTGAAGGACTATTCTGTTCTATGTGGAAATTCATAGGTTAGTGGTCTGAGCCAAGAAGCCAAAAGTTGTCAGCTACAGTTTTCGGTTTCCGGTGATAGAAGGCTATGTGGCGATCAGACTGAGTCTGACACACAGGGGATGCGTTAAGGATTTAATGAAACAATAAGGTAAAAATGCTTAGCTTTCCCTATTGCTAAAGTGTATATTCCCTACCTACCTAACCAAACTAACTAAAGGTGCTTGTCCATCGTCAAAAGTCCAAAATAAAATGTTGTAGGTCCAAAACCTACTTCCAACTAGTCTTACCACCGTAACGAACAACTAAACACCAACACCATGTTCAGCTTCTGCTAACCTCCCTTTAGCCGGCTTCACTGGGCTTCTTCTCAAGGTTATCCCATGAAAACAAAGTTCTTGTTTGCTCAGACAAAAGTCCAAAAGTCAATAAGGAAAGTTCCTCAAGTTTCTTTATCGGTCTCCTACAAACTTCTGTATTGGTTGATATTGATTTGTATACTTGGTCTAGCCGGGGTCTTGGAACCTTCCTGTATCCTTCTCATACCCCTTTTGATGGTGATCTTTTAATCTTTTCTTTCTTATTTTATCTCTTTTAGATTATTCAATTTTCGCTCAGTCTCTGATTGGACGTTCTTGTCCCTTCTCATCCAATTGATACAATTCCTATAACCTCTCCATACACTTGCATTGCAAGTTTCTCAGGCTCCCATAACCTGTATTCACACTTAGTTCAATTGGTTTCTCAATTTCTCTCATAGAGCACTGTCGGCCCCCTCCGATCTTTGTCGGACAGCTCTCAGATTCCCTCCCCAACACCTATACTTAGGGTTTCTCAGGGTCCTGTCATCAGCATTCTGCTCAATGTTTCTCATAGGGCATTGCCAACCCTCTTCAATCTTTATATCGTAAAACGCTTGTGGCTTCTTCCACTGTTGATACTTAAGATTTTTCAGGTTCCTGGAACTGGTATTATAACTTGCTTCATACAGTTCATTGAGTCCCAGTTGCCTCTCCCTTTTCTGAACCACCCGGATACCTTCGCTTGAGCTTGCCTGGTTCACAGGGCTTGATGTCGGGATATGGCAGCTTCGCATTCTCTCATTCTCTACTTTTTCGGGAATATCGCTAACTTGCGTCTGTTAAATTTGGTAGCCCCAGCACACACCGGCAGATGGGAGGTTTCGTTTCTCCAGTTTTGACTGATCTCAGTGTTGTTTAGTGGGCTCCAGGCCCACCATGGCTTCCTCGTGGTCACGCAACCAAGCGGGACGATCTCTATGACTCTGTCTCAGCAGCAATTGCTCTACTGCTCGATACACTGGGTTTATGGCCTTCTCTCTCTCTCAGGCTGCCGCTGGCTCTTCAGCTGCACAGTGCTCTGCCCCTTGAGGACGTACCTACATCAGAGGCTCTCCCCTGTGTTAAGGTTCTCTTCTCTAGATTCAGAGTTCCTCTTGGTTTAAAGTTAGTCCTTAAAACCCAAATGGGTCTGCCTTTCCTTTTTACTGTGTAATTCAGACGAGATCCAATATTACCTGAAACCAAAGAGATTGAGGAAATGTTACTACCTGGTCGGGTCAAAGCAGAAGTATTCAAATGAGAAGTGATAACATTTTGTCAAATTCCCATGTAGGCAGATAATGTTCCGTATATAGAGAGTTCCTCTCTGGAGTGTGAGTCTTTGCCCCCTTTAGCCTGAAAGGGGCTATCTCCCCCTTGAAGAGAAGGTACAAATACTCTAGAAGTGTGGCTCCCCCTTGTCGTTAAGGGGGACTGGATTAACAAAATCCGGTTTTTGGTGACTTGTCTTTTTCCACAGATGTTAGTTCCACCCTTCGGAGGTCCGGGCCTCTTGGGGTTTATTATATTCCCACTTCCAGCCAGGTAATATTTTATTATCTTCAAAGGCTTCTTAAGATGACAAGGGGGAGCATCCCTTTGAGTGATTCTGGTCATAAGGAGGAGGGGTTAAAAGATCGTAAAAAGTCAAAGTCCATACCAATAGTAACCTCCTCGGGCAGACCAGGTACTACTGCAGTTTTTATATAAGTAGAGTGACCTCTGATGACTAACAGACGAGGAACCTTGGGGTAGATCTTGGCATCCCCGTAGACGCATGTAATCTTGACATTCCCCTCCCCATTTAGGTCTTCGGGATATTTTAAATCTGACCATACTGCACTTTGTTTACTCCCATGGTCAATAAGTGCTTTGCCCCAAATGCTGTTGACTTGCACATGTTCTTGACTATGGAAGGGTCAATGTGTACAATAGCAGACTTGTGCCTTGTCGGTATTGTCTTCAAACTCTTTTTCCCCTCTCCATTGTTATGCAGCCATCCATCCTACCTCCATAAATTCGTCAGGGATGTTTTTAGGACAGACTCGGACGAAGTGACCTTTCTCCCCACACGAGAAACTGGTGGGTATAATAGAAAGAGGTGGTTTGGTTTGTTCTACCTCTTCTCGAGTGGGTTTTATTGAGGGAAGAGATATAGGTTTCCTACTCGGTTTCTCTTTTAGCATGGCTTCCCTGCAGGGTAACCTCTCTCGGTTTTACCAGATCTCTCCAGAGGAGAAACTCAGGGAGGTGGTCTAAAATCCCTCCTATTCTTTGAGTTTGCCAGTGGTTTTGAAATACCTGATGGTTTCTGAGTGTGCCTGGGCAGTCTGAACAGAAGTCTCAAGGGAAGGTTCAGATTGTTGTAAAATACCTTGCTGTAGGTATGGGGGTAGAGCACCAACAAATTGGCAATGTCCTCTAAGATCTCCAGTAGGGTTTTTCTTCTGAGCCATTGGGTGAGAACAGTCTGCACCCGACCAGCTAATTCTAAGGGACTCTCATTTGGGAGTAGTTGGATATTATGGAATTTGAGCCGATAAAAGGCCTCAGTCTGTTCTACTCGCTCCAACAGGACCCTCTTGATATCTGCAAAGGAGGCAGTTCCCTGAGGATTCATATTTTGATACATGACCTGCATTTCTCCTTTTAGTAGAGGGGCCAGATAGCAGATCTTTAGATTTTCATTCCAATTAAATTGTGCGGCTAATCTTTCAAAATTAATGAAGTGGCTCCAAGATCATCTCCCTCGTGGTAGGGTTGGAGTACACCATGAGGTAGGACCTGGTGACTCGGACCCCCTGTTAATTGGTTGAGGGTCTCCTAGAGACGTTGGTCTATCTGGATGTGGTGGTCTACAACCAATTGCAGGAGGGTCTCGAGCACATTTACTTCTACGTTTGGAAATGTGGATTCTAGAAAAAATTCAGAAGAGGGTGTTTTCTACTTCTAATTTGTCCTCGGAATCTATCAGGAGACTAGCGGAGAAGGCTGTAGGATCTAATGTCTCTAAATTAGTAGATTTGGGGGTTCATCCCAAAGACGGTTTTACACCCAACTGGCTTATGGGTAGAAGTTTGTCAATGGGTTTGGCCATATGATCAACAGATGGGTCTGACTCTCCATCAGGTAATCAGCCATCCCACTTGACATCATATGTGGTGGTGAACCAGAAGGCAGTATCTGACTCACAGAGGACTGCTTAAGGATTTCATTAAACAATAATGTAAAAATGCATAGCTTTCCCTATTGCTAAAGTGGTTTTCTATTTCTAAAGTGTCTCTCCAATGTTGGATCTTTCGTGGATTCATATGCTCTTTGAATATTCCCTGTCACCTGGCTGGGAATACTCTGTAACATTAAAGCAGTTTACCTTTAAACTTTAAAGCTGCTTGTCACTTTAGTGCTCTATTAGAGCCATTTTGGGTCATACTGCCCACAACCAATTAGATGTCCCCTTAGCTCTGCCCATGGTGGGCATCTTAAGATTCTTTACCTGCGTTAAGTGTTGGTAGCCCTTGACAATTCTCTTTTCTCCAATTTTTACATTTTCTGTCTTTGATAATTTACTTATCAAATCTTCCGGTTTTGGCGACACATGGTTTCTCGCCTACAGCACTGTCTCAGCCCATTCCATTGCCTCCGAAGCTCAGATCTTCCATCTGAGGCTTTCAGGAGTCCATTGAGATGAGAGACACGAGGAAGAAAAGCCTTTTTAAGGCCTGCTCGACATATAACCTGAAGAACGTTTACATTGAAGATCTTCATAAACAGTGTCTCTACTGTCTTTATCCGGACCACGACTTGAACCACTGTCCCATATGTCAGTCGTTCCCATCCAAGACCCGCAAGGACTGCCGCCCCAGATTAGTGGCCTGCTTGGATGAAGGTGCCGGGGCATTTGATTCGGCCTCTATCTGCAGTTGTGCCAGGCACAGCAGACCCATAGAGTGCACTGCCTCTTCAAAGAGGTCGAAGCCCCTTGAGGAATTTTCCCGGGGAAAGAATGCAAAAAGGGAACATGGAAAACACTCTTGCGCTGCTCCTTCATCGACAATATCGTTTACATCTCTGCCTATGCCTACAGTCACAGTGAACACTTCAGTCTCGAGCACCTTCTTCGATGTCTTCGTCATCCAAGCACTCTTCAGAAAAGTGACGCGTGCCCACGACTACAGTTCCATTATATTGATGACCCTGTTGATGACACACAGTCAGCCCAAATCTTTGTCAATGAAAAAATCCTCTTTAACGATGACCAACCTGTCGACAACTACATGGACCACCTCATCCATGACCAAGGCAACTATGTCAACTAGGAAAACTATTGCTTCTGTCCAATCAATCACTTTGTTGAAGATCAAATCTTCGACGTCATTGCCATCCAGACCTGCGCCATCACCAAGCATGTCCACATCGTCAGCGATGCCTCTACAGATGCCCTTGCTCTGCACGTTTCAAAAGAGAGTTGCTGTGGAAAGGGATGTCCAGTGTGCATTATCATACCGCCCCAGGCCAACTTGTGCTAAGCCACTGTTTTCACTGGCTCCTTATGCACCCCATGCAGTTCCCCATCCATCCATTGCCCCTCCTGCACAGCTGCTGCAACAGGGTGCTGATTTCATCATGGAGGTTTTGGAGGTATTCTTCTCAGAAAACAAAAAAGGAGAAGCTACATCTCCTATTGTTAGCATGCTTCTTCCAGGTCCAACAAGACCAGGCCTTCCTATACCTCAAGGTCCTCCAGTGGCACCTCAACCTCCTGCAAGGCCTTCTGTCCCAAAGCATGTATCTTCAGGCTCGAGAGATGCCTATGGATATACTATCTACACTACAGACAGTAGTTTCTGAGCTACATCATCAACTTTCGGCTACACCATTGCTGCCACCAGTGCAACCCTGTGGGTACCCTACAAGGGAAGGCCTCGTTTCTCCTCCACCTTTTGGGACAGCTTGCAAGGGCTCCACTTTTTCCACCAGTCAACCTCACAGATACGGACATTGATGACTCTCCATCAGATGGATCCCCAGGCACCCAGTTGTTACCTTCTGCTGCCTTTGGGTTTTCTCTCAAAGTCCTTCTTTTGGGCATCAGGAAGGACTACTCACATCCAAGGAAGAAAAGCTTCCCCCTGGATCAATCTATGCAGACGGGAAGGGTTTCTATGCTTGGCGGAAGCGGCTTTGTGTCTGTGCCCCCTTTCGCAGGTTCCGGGACATGAACTCTGGAGCTACAGGGCTGGCATGCTTAGTACGAATGACCAAGTTTAAACCTAGAGGGAATGCTTAAATCCCCACCCCCTCCCCTTTCTTCAAGTAACTTACTTGAATATTCCAACAGTCTAGCGTGAACATCCAGGACCCATCCACCATGTTAAATTCACACAAACAATCCAGAAAAGGTCTGCCCCATGAATACTACTGAGGAATAGGATATTCTACCAAGGATCAAGTAACTTAAATCAAAATACCAGAATGCCAAGTACCTAGAATATCCTTCAATTTCAAAGTATTTCAAGACATCTGATTCATGTCAGTGCAGTCTTTTTATGCTGCTTGTTTTAACCTGATGTTGGCGTGCCGTGGAGGGGAATTCTCCCACCTGCCATCTTGAAAGGGACACGATCATCACATTCCGGTGGCTGCCATCTTGGCTGGGGAACTAGAATCATGTAGAATGCGGACAAACGCTGGCATCCATTAGTGCCAGATCTCGCTTGGTCCACCGTGGCTGTTTGAGCCGGCCTGGTAAGAAGGGGACATGAGGTGGAGACAACTTGAAACGCCTAACACCACTCCAAGACGAGTTTTAATATCTGGTAGCAGGTGACGGTGAGCCAGTAGACCTACCACCAAGAGATTTTCCCCAGATGAGATTGGCACCTTCCATGCCCTCATGACACGAGCTGCAAAGCTTTTTGACCTTCTACCTGAAGAACAGAAGAAGGAGGATTCCCTCTACTAGCGATGGGAATCTTCCAGGAAGTCAATGATGGCCATCCCAGTGCTGGAAGATCTCTGGGAGGACGGCCTCTTTGCCATCAAAATCCTATTCTCAGAATCCGCTAAGAAGGATAGCTTTGAGAAAAAGTACAAGGTCCCAGATTCAGCACCCAAATGCCTGCGCACACAACTCCTGCCCAGACTCAGTTGTTTATGCAGTAGCCCGTAAGCGTTCTGCCAATCCCTCTTCTCCCTGTATGGTGCGGCCAGACAAAGAGGAAAAGCAGCTAGATGCTTTTGGAAAGAGAGTCATCTCTACAGCCCAGACGACCATTAAAGCGGCTAACGCTCATCTCTCCCGCTACGACCGTGAATTATGGTTCAAACTAGAATTCATACTAGATATTCTCCCAGAATTAGCAGGATGAGGCACTGACATTGCTGCATGAAGGGGAAGGGGCATCCGGTCATGCTATCTCCGTTGCTGTGGACATAGTTGATACTGGGGTTCTGACAGACGGGTAATGGGGAAGCGCTACGCTGCCAAGGAAGGTTGAAAGCCACCAACTTCCAGTCAGAGGTACAGTCAAAAGTAGTGGATATGCCTTTTTTTTAAATATGTTTATTTTAAACCAAGATAGGACACATTATCAATGACATTGCTTAAGAACACACCCATAACATTTTACTTTAGAATCATACCCCATCGCCCCCTTCATCCTCCCACCCTGCAGTCCCCCCCCCAACCTCCAGCAGTCCTTCCCCAGTTCCCCCATTCCTTGGATACAGTTGAGGCCCCTGCAGCTCAGGCAGGTACCGCGTCCTTCAGGGTCCATCGTGCATTAAGCGGTTTGAATGTCAAAGCGGGGAAACGCTGGTCGTAGTCCAACACCAGGGCCCAGACATTCTGGAAGCGGTGTAGCGCCCCCTCTTTTGCCGCGGTCACTTTTTCGGCTATAAGGATGTCCCATAGTTTGCCCCACCAGTGGGCTATAGATGGGCCGTCCGGGGACTTCCAGAAGCGTGCTAGGACAGTTTTACCTGCCGGGAGGCATTGCGTTATCAGTTTTGCTCCGTTCCCTGAGCGGGGATAGGATCCAGGGGTTGGGACCCCCAAGAGAACTGTTTCGGGCTCCACAGGGAGAGTCCACCCGGTGATTTGCTCGATCATCTGCAAACATCGCTCCCAGAATTGCCGGATCCTTGGACGCGACCACCACATGTGGAAAAAGGAGTCAGGCTGAGAGCATCCCCTCCAGCAGGCAGCGTTCAGACGCGCATTCATGTGGTGTAGTCTGAGGGGCTCGAAGTACCAGCGTAGCATGAGCTTGTATGCGCATTCTTTATTGGTGATGCGGGTCGAGGCGGAGTGGGTGCATGTCCAGATGTCCACCCAGGTCTGGGGATATGCTGTTTGATGGCACTGACCTTTTTTGGAAAAAGGTGGATGAGACAGTGCAAACCATCAAGGCAGACATGGAAATGGCCCGTTCATTAGGGACTCTACAACAAGGATACCAGTCCTTTCGCTCAGGTAAAGCAAGGTTTTCATGGATTACGAGGGACTATAGGCAGAGTGCTTGGCTGAGTGTTTGGTGCTTGCCAGGGGCTGGATTGGAGTGTTTCTTCCGTGTTCATCAAATCTGGAAGGAGCCTACAACCAACAAAACACCAGCCTAACAGCGGTAGACTGTTGGCTGTATTAAGGATTTAAATCGGGCAACACACACCGGACCAGGACCCTTGCCCTTAGCCTTGGATGGAGCACACATTTTGGAATGCTTTCTCTTTATTTTCTGCGAATTCAATTTGAGATGGCACACAACCCGTCTCACACCCCCTTCTACAAATACACTTGGTCACAATGGACCATGAACCAGGCCGGTTGGTCCATTTTAATGTTGGGCAGCAAACACCAATGGGGTGATAATTACAATGAAAATCACTGAAATACACTTTGTTAACCTTCTACCAGAACAGATCCAAAGCACAAATGAATAGGAACACTTTTTCAATTAGGATAGATAGCACCCAAGTTAAGGTTTCCCACTGCAATTTTCCCTCAACCCATAATTACTCGACTTCTGAGTGGATAGAAAGAAGCAGCAGGTAGTCAGGGATATGAGGAATTAAAATCTGACCTTCCCTCACACAATAAGAGGCAAAACTGATTTTAAAGCCCTTTGCAATGGCATGAAATGACACTCGGAATTTGACAAATAATGAATGTACGGTTAAATCAATGAAGCAAATATGATTTCTCACAATAGCAGGAAGGTATAAACACTGGCAACATCATGGCAATGGATCAACAAAAGGCATACAGTTCAACACGCAAGTGGAAAGCAAAAACACGATGCAGCCGAATCACATGTTGGAAAGTTGCATTTTACTAATTTGCAGTTTTAAATGTCAAAAACGGTTTCTATGAAAAACGGATGAAATACTCGAAATCGGATGCGGTTTTTGGGCTGGGGAATAGATGCACATCACAGGGACAATATAGAAGTGAAATGATGTCTAGCTGAAAGATTGGATGAAATTTGCAATATAAAAGGAGGTTCGGTTTTGGAAAAATAAAGCCGTTAAAGAGAGAAAATCGGTTTGGAAAGAAAAAGACAGAGTTTACTTATACTAGATTATCAAGAAGATAGCCGTGCCCATGAAACAGGTTAAGCGGCTGGATTAACCCGCTACACGTATTTTGCTTTATGTGGAAATTACTTAAATTATTCAAAATATTACAAAGGAGTTAGAAGATGGGGTGAAAGAAAGAATGGCGCTAGCGCTAGGAATCAAGGACATGATGCACAAAGAATTCTGACAGTTGCACAAATTACCAAGGCATGGATAAGATTACTTAGAGAGTAGGACAAAGACAAAGTATCAAGATGGGGTAGGCTATGTGTTGCTATGGGATGGGGAAATAGTCCACGCTTGAGTTTCGGATTTTTGAGACAGTCAACCGGGTTCTGGTCACCGCATGGCAAGCGCCCCTTACAGCAAACAGCTGGGCAATTCTGGTCACTGGATTGCAATGGTACAGTTGGATGGCAGGGGTACGGCGGGCATGCAGTTAGTGGGCAAAAAGCTGGACTGGTCACAGGATGCTCCCCAAAAGAGTACCACAGCTTTTCCCCTTTGTTTTGGGGGTTTTTAGTGGGATTTCTGGATATAGGCCTTGCTGAGATAGGGTCAGCTATGCTTTGGCCTTGCAGTGGAATCTGGAATCTGGCAAAATGAATTTAGAAAATCAGGATACGCAGGGCTGGAAAGTCTGGAGAGCGTGTGTCCATAGTTCTGTTAGCCTCCCTTATTTATAAGGCATGGTGGCATAGGATTATATGGTGGGGCAGGATTAGCTGGGCAGGCAACAAACAACTGGATTGGTCAGGGGTGATTGTTACCACCTTGCTGTCAGCTGGTTGGATTTTTAAGGAAATTACAACAGTTTTATCAGGTGGGCTTTACAATGCAAAGGATCATCCCACAGTTACTTTTGCTAAAATCATTCTTCACATAACTCACACATTGACGTAATTGTGGCCTTTTTTACATATTATCTAGGCAGATTACATATTCACGCAGAGTATGACAGTCCAAATCTCTAGTTTGTACGCCATTGTTTCACCCTTCTAATAGTATTTCGTGATTTTAGTGAGAACCGCTTCAGCCAAAATCCCACAACTTTAGGTGTGTGTGCATATTACCATAGGGCACATTTCTATTAATTTTTAACATTCCACCATATGTACTTTACCATGATTTGCATTCTCCTGGCGTTTGTGTCCCATACATGCTATGGACGGCCTCGATATCTTGTTTAGTACCCACGAGAATCACATTTAAACTGTACAACTTTTACATTTCTCCACTGTCCGGTTAAAGAATTAACAGTCTTAAATGTGTATTCATCAAATTGTATTTTGAGACAGATGGTCAGCCTTTGTCCTTCAACTGGGACAATTTTTTCCTTCAGCTACCACTGTCAGTTTCAGCCCAGGGTGGCCATGGGGGTTTCCCAGTTTGATTGAATGTTTATTGCCACTTCCCCCACTTCACACATGGATGTCCCTGATCTATTGTCTCAAGCTGAAGCCCAGACAAATATCTGACGAGCGTGTGACATTTGTTTGTCTTGGTCCATTCAAAGTTTTCAAAGGTAGCAGGTAACAGGTAGGTGTCCGAGAATCTAATGTGGCTTCTTTTGGGGGAAGGCCTCAGTTTAGCCAGCAGAAAAACCTATTCTGGAGCTTCCTCAGTCAAGCCAATACATTTAATTCTTTATTTTATTTTGTTCTGAATCAGAAGCAAGCCTATTGAAATAAAACATCCCATATGTTTCCCAGCAAAAAACCTTTTACATTGCTAGGCAAGGACATGTTTTTATTCAACATTGTACTTTTAAAACAGGCATTTCTCATCAGGCGTGGAACACCTTGATCGGCGCGAGCACCGCGCCTCTTCCAGCGCCGGGCCGGGGAGCGGAGCCCGTCCGTCGAGTGCACGCCTACCCCTCCAGGCTCCGAACAGAAGTTTGCTGCTGGCTTGGATCCTGCTGCGGTGCCCCCGGGGACGACGCCGAGAGGGGGGGGGAGAGCCTCATCTGGCCTCGTCGCTGCTGCCGGCCTGTGGGAGTCCCCGCCCGCCCGGGGCCTCGCCCGTGGGGGACTTCGGGGCTGGTCCTTCGGCCCTGAACGGCCTCGGCGGCGCCGGCCGCGGTCTGAGCCGGCCTTGAGCGGATCTGTCGCCTCCCCGCTGGGCTGTGCCGCTGCGGGACCGTGGGCCTCCCCGCTTCCTCCCTCCCTCCCCCCGGATATTCTCGGCTGCGCCTCCCGTCGGCTCCCTGTACTCGGCTGGGCCGGCCGCGGCGAGTCGGAGTGGTCCCGGCCCCCGAGCCAGCAGCCCTGCGGGACGTGCCGTGAAGCCTCCAGCCCCGATCCCGGACGGCCTCAAGTTGACATCTGCCTCCCCCCAGTTGCACCCCTCCTGCTCCTGTCATCGGAGGGAGACGGCCCGGGGCCTGGTACTCCCGCTTTACGACCCCCACCCTCTTCTCGCTGCCCCTCGGCTTCAGCTGGCGGCGGGCGCCTGGGGCCGCCCGCTCTGGTGTGGATGGAGCCGGCCCGCCTCGGGGGCCTGCAGTGACCAAGTCTTCCAGCGCAACCTCCAGGGAGGGAGCCCATCTTTGGAACTAAGACGATCCTCTCACGTCAAGTCCCCCCCTCTATATCAACAGCACATCTAAGGCCCTCCCTCCATCATTGCCTGCCGCGATTGACGTGGTGGCCCTCGACCTCGTCGCTCCCCCCCCTCAATGCACCGAAACTGTAGTCAGGAGACTCGGCCCGAGGCCCTGGGGCCTCCCTGCTCGAAGGTCACTCCACGCTTCGGGGCACCCACCACCGCCCGCCCCGCACCCCAGAGCTCCTGGACTTTCTCTCGCGTAAACACGCTTCTGGCCCACCTCCGGAGGGGGGAGGCAGACCTCCTAAACCACCGCCATAAGGTAAGGCGGCACCTGCCGCATCCAATCCCACCTGGACGCTCCGCTGCCCCCGGGCCTGGCTGGTTGCCCCCTCTCGCCTCTGTCCTGACTGCAGGGGCTACTCCAGTGCGGCATGTCTAAATCGGGCAAAGCCTCCAAACAATCTGACATTTCCACTCTTTTAACCATGCCCACGGGGGGGGGGGGGGGGGAGCAAGAGGGGCGAACGTAGTGAGGTTGGAGCCGGGAACGGCCACCCTGAGGACCAAGCTTCACAAGCGGTCACGAAGGCTGATCTCCAGAACCTTCTATCTGCCCTCACCAGGGAATTCCACAAGGGCACGGAAGAAGTCAAGACCCAAATTGCCCAGCTCGACAAGAGAGTGGGGGAGGTGGAGGCAAGAACCGAGGAGATCGAGACTACACTATGTGAGCAGAACTTTGAGATCGGAGAGGGGGCGGATAGGATAAAGGCCCTGGAGTGTAGGTGCGAGGCGCTGGAAGCTAGACAAGAGGACGCCGAAAACCGCTCGAGGCGGAACAATATCAGAATCCGGGGAATCCCGTCGGCAGTCTCGGAGAATGATCTCCCATCTTATGTTTCCGATTTCCTCCGCCACATCATCACCCTCCCAGATAACTCCCCCCTGGAGCTGGACAGAGTACACAGGGCTAGACCCAGGCAGAGATCCAACGGGGCAGCCGATGTCCTGGTCAGGGTCCATTTCTATAAACTCAAGGAGGAGATTATGCAAGAGGCCAGGGCCATGGGTCAAATCCACTTCCGCGACTCAGAGATAGCCCTATTTCAAGACTTAGCCGCCTCCACCCTAGCCAAAGGAAGAGCTCTGAAACCCATGACTGACTGGCTCCGGGAACGCAAGATCACCTATCGTTGGAGCTTCCCCTCGGGCCTCTCCTTCACCTGGGAGGGAAAACCTCAGCAAATCCCATCTCCACGTGAAGCCTGGGCGGCCGGCGGCAGGATCTCTCACTCTGCAAAACCTTCACCACTACAGCATGAGACCTCCGACACGGATGGCATCTGTGGCCCAGCTGACAGCCCTGTTGGTAGAAGGCTGGCCTGGATACCTTTATTTGTTTGTTGTTTCAAGTTCTGTTCTAGTTTACGTTTTCGGTTCTCCTTGGTCAGGGGGAAATGGGCTGGAACTCGAGCAAATGGCGAGAGGGAAAGGACAGCCAAAATGCAAGCCGACGATGCGCACTCCCCTCTGCCTGGCGTCTCCAGGGCAGTAGCGAAGAGGCCATCCAGATCTGAAGGGTCCCCAGCTCCGCAATCCAAAATACCCAGGGTAATAGCCTCTATCAATCCCACCCAATGATGTCTCAACCGGATAGAGAACTCTCACTCCTGACCTGGAACGTTCAGGGCCTGAATTCCCCCAGGAAAAGGAAGGCCGTGGAGCACAGGCTCTCCCGAATGGCACCCGACATCATTTGCTTGCAAGAGACTCATCTACTCAGGAGCGACGAACGCCGCATAACCTTTCAGCGCTATACCAAAAGATTCTTCGCCTCCGCGGACCTCAAGAAGAGAGGGGTGGCCATTCTGCTAAGCCGGGACTTGCCCTTATCCAATATCACCACCAAGCGAGACCCCGAGGGTCGCTATCTCCTACTAAAAGGCCTCCTGTTGGAACTTCCCATCACGATAGCCGCTATATTCTGCCCAAATACAGGGCAAAGCACTTTCCTCCGGAATCTCATACCAATACTCACCGCCTTCTCAGAAGGTCGCGTGTTCATAGGGGGCGACTTCAACCTGGCTCCCGACCCAAACCTAGACAAATCGCTTCCTCCATCAAAAGAGGATTTCAGCAAAGCTATTGCCATGGCGGAATTCCTAAGGGAGACTGACACTATAGATGTATGGAGACTGGCCAACGAGAGAGAAAGGGACTACACTTTCTTCTCCCACGTTCACCTGGGTCACTCACGGATTGATCTGCTTCTAATCTCAAGCATCCTCATACCCTGCGTCGAAGACATCCAAATCGGGCTCAGAGCCCTCTCGGATCATGCTCCAGTTATTTTGAACCTGAGGGTATCAGGCCTCCCGGAACCTCCCCAGAGATAATGGAAACTGCAAGCCAACATCCTAGCTGACATCGCAATCAGAACAGAAATGGCAGAAGCCCTCAAAAATTACTTCAGGGAAAACACCCCCAAAGACTCCTCGCTGGCAATGATATGGGACGCTATGAAACCTGTCATTAGGGGCACGGCAAACGACTGCACAGCTCGACTCAGACGACTCGGCAAGCTGCAACAAGACGCACTTGAAGCGGAGGTGTCAGAAGCGGAAATGATTCTTAAACGAGGCCCGAACAGGAAAGCGAGTCGCATGCTAAAAAGGGCGAAACGCTCCTTAGAAATGCACCTAGCCGACAAAGCAGCCAGGGCGCTAACATATACTAAACAGTTTTACTATGTCCACAGCAACAAAGCAAACCGGCTCCTGGTCCACAAACTAAAAAAGCTACGAACGAGGAACCTCATCCATAACCTCGCGGATGCGCAAGGGACCCTCCGCTACTCCGTCAAGGAGAAAATTGAAATCATGGCCTCCCACCACAGAATGATCATGTCGGGTGCTCCTACGGCCGAAACAGCGCACACCAAATATCTTGCAGAAGCACATATCGCCGCCCCAACCCCACAACTTGACGCCCTGGAGGCCCCCTTCTCGGCAGAAGAAGTCAGTGAAACCATATCTAAATTGAAAAACTCGACCCCTGGCCCAGATGGGCTTACAGCCCAATTCTACAAAAAATTCTCACATATCCTATCGCCCCAACTGGCTACCTTATTTAACTCATTCCTCCTCTCAGGCACGACCACCCCCTCAATGGAAGAATCAATAACCGTGCTCCTGCTGAAGCCTGGAAAGGATCGGAGCCAGTGTGCCTCCTACAGACCTATCACCCTTCTGAACTATGACGCAAAAATCTTCACCAAATCCCTCGCGAATAGGTTAGCTCCCCTGCTTTCCTCAATCATCCACCCGGATCAGACGGGATTCATACCCGGCCGCTGCACCCAAGATAATATAAGAAGAACCATCAATGTCATCGAATCAGCCAATAGAAGGGGGCAGGCACTGATGGTACTATCATTGGATGCACATAAAGCCTTCGATATGCTTGACTGGGGCTATATCCGAAACTCACTTACACACTTTGGCTTCGGCCCAAACTTCATAAAATGGACACTAGCAAACTACCAACACCCATCCACCAGCCTCAGAATGAATGGAGCCAAGTCCGACCCGATCAAAATCTCAAGAGGCACTAGGCAGGGATGTCCCCTGTCCCCCCTGGTTTTCGCCCTCTCCATGGAGCCATTCGCGATCAGGGTTCGCCACAATGCAGGGATCCAGGGTCTGGCGGTCAAGTCCCAAACATATAAAGCCGCCCTGTACGCCGACGACGTCCTCCTCACCTTAACCAAGCCAGAGGACTCCATGAAAGCCCTGTGGAAAGAACTACTAGACTTCGGGGAAGCCTCGGGGTTTAAGGTCAACCTCACCAAGTCCACAGCTTTAAGCATCAACCTTCCCAGCCAGCTACTATCGGACCTGGAGAGAGAATATCAGATCCCCTGGGCCAGAAAGAACCTCCCGTATCTAGGGGTCCAGCTCTCCTCCGCTTTAAGCAGACTATACAAAGCCAACTTCCCGGCACTCCTGAAAGAGCTCAATTCCGATCTCTCACGCTGGCAAAAACAGGAGATCTCCTGGTTGGGAAGAACCACGGCCGTAAAGATGAACCTCATACCTAGACTCCTGTACCAGTGTGCGGCCATACCCACTCCAATCCCGAAGCAAGAGATCCAGAAGTTACAAAAGAACATCATGAGCTTTATCTGGGAAGGGAAACAGCCGTGCATCCCGCGAAAGATCATGATCCGGGGTCGGGAGACAGGGGGACTGGGAGCACCCGACGTTGCAAGATATGCTCTGGCCGCTCAGCTCTCACCGGCGTTCGCCTGGCTCCCCGCCGCCTCCAAGCCCTGCTGGCTGGAGCTGGAGGAGGCCTGGAGCCCAGTCCCTATATCCTCATTGCCACACCTGAAGGACCCCAACGCAAACAAGGGAATGGGTCTTCTGTCGGCAACCGAAAACACAGTTAAAAGCTGGAGGAGAGCGGCGCGACTATGGAGTGTCCGCGGCATGACGGGCCCACTCACCCCGGTCTGGGGAAACCCAGAATTCACCCCAGGCTGCATCCCCAGTAACTTCAGGAGATGGAAAGCTGGAGGGCTGGAGAAGATACAAGATTTTTACGAGGAAGGAAGCCCTCTAGACTTCGAGGCCTGTAAGGCAAAGTTCGACGTGCCGGAGAGCGAAAGATTCAGATACACCCAGCTCCGCCACTGGCTTTCGAACAGAGAGATGAAGCGTCTCGGAACTAGGGCCCTTACAGCCCTGGAACTCACCCTCACAGGCTCCCCTCCAAAGGGCAGAATCTCCACCCTCTACAAGCTCCTGGACAGATCAGACCCATCCCGCAAAGAACCATACATGCTGAAATGGGAAAATGACATCGGGAGGCCAATCGAGCTGGAGGAGTGGAACCACATCTGGACAAGAGCAAACAGAAGCTCGAAGTGCGTGTCCAACAAGGAGGGAGCATTCAAGGTATGCTTCAGGTGGTATCGAACCCCAGAGACACTAAATAAATGCAACCCCTCGATCCCCCCGGCTTGCTGGAGAGGATGCCCAGACAAAGGCACACTCTTCCACCTGTTTTGGTCATGTCCCAAATCTATCCAATTCTGGAAATCAGTGCTGGATCACATCAAGCAAATCACAGGTCTCTCCATCCCATGGGACCCGGGCATCGCTTTATTGGGATCAAGCGGGGAGGGCCAATTCCCCCTCTCCGGGCACAGAGCAGAGTTATGCTCCCACCTATTGACGGCCGCGAAAATCTCCATAGCTAGGCTGTGGAAAAACCCAGAGGGCCCAGCAGTACAGATGTGGTGGGCAAAATGTTGGGACATAATTGCAGCTGAAAAGATAACTGCCCTCCGATTCGGAAACAGAGACAAATTCTCCCTAACATGGGCTCCCTTTTTGGACTACACCAAGAATTTCCCAGGGTTGGCACGTCAACCCCCCTCTTTGCGCTGGATGGACAATACCTAATAAATACAGAAGGGTCAATGCAGTAGCAGAGGTCCATACTGGCCCAAGACCCCGTTGGTGATTAAACCCAGGAATAATACATCAAGCCCCGGACAATCTGACATTCGCTGCCACCCACTCATGACCCAGCGCCTAATATACTTTCATGGATCCCCTCCCGCCCACTTGTAACCCATCACAGCCCACCAGGGCCAAATTAATCGTTTGCCCTTCCCCCGGACCTGTCCCCTGACCTGTTATTACTGTTGTTTTGTTTTGCTGTTTTACTACTTGTATCTTGAAGCTCAAAGTCGCTGCTCGCAGCGCTCTTTATGCACTCGCTAACACCTGATGCAATGTTTGTACTAAAACCAATAAATATATTTTGGGGGAAAAAAAACAGGCATTTCTTTTTGGTTTGCAAAAGCCCATTTTGACACATGGTAAATGCTGCTTGGATTTCTCTTTTTAAAAGGTTTTCTCTTCCACCTGACTTCCCAATATTGTTCTGAAGCCCCAGCCAGTTTCTTTTATACAGCAGTTTGTTCAAGACTCAGGTTCCGAGAAATTGACATATGCCCATAAAGGTAGGGTTTCTTTGAAGCATTGAATTTTGACATTTTGTAACCTAAAAGACAAGCCTTTTGCCGTGCGGCTGTAAGTAAAGCTTTTGTTAATTTCCCAGTTCTGGCCTGACACAGCCTGTCATCCAGGGATAATGCTCTCTCCTGCTAGAGTACAATCTGGATATGGATAAGCATGGCAGGGCCTCATTGATTAAAGCAATGTGATGTTGAATAGATGAAAATAGCATCAGGGCAGCATCCTTTTCAATGTAAAATATTCCCTTTTCAATGGGAACTTTTTTGCAAGCAGCAGAGCAGCGCTGCTTTTGAATTCTCTTCTTTTGGTGCACACAAGAACACATACTGGCAGCCTTTCTCAGCGTGCTCTCTGTTACAATTTGCCCAATAGTTGTTTGGCAAGATGGTGCAGCCATCATTTTGTAGCTGCAAAACGCAGTTTTGATCATGGATGGGAATTCTGCTGAGTGGGTCAATGTACCCCACAGCTAAGTGTTTGATGCTTGCCAGTGGCCCGATTGGAGTGTTTTTTCCTTGTTCATCAAACCGGGGAGGAGCCTACAACCAACAAAACACCAGCCTAATAGCGGAGCGTGGCTGAGTGCTTGGCTGAGTATTTGGTGTTCGGTGATCAATGAAGACTGGGTGTAATTGATTTTCTCCTCAACCCTGACAGTGTTGCCTACAGGATTAATCCCTAAAGACTGGCGGGTCGGGTAAGCGTATAGGCTCACGCCATTTTTTGAAATGTCACTCTGTGTCATCTGCTATACAAACATACTACCTCGGTGCATAACGGATGAAATTTATTCTCCCTCCTGTCCAGCATCTCGTCAAAGTGACTGCGAGCTCTTGTCGCCTTTGAGCTCCGACGCGATAATACAAAGTTGCATCCATAATTTTTCCATTGTATTCCACGTTTCACAGGCAGATCCTTTTATGCTTTTTAGAACTGCAATTGATAGACGGCAAGGATAATGTCTTTTCGGAGTTACTTTATCACATAAAGCCCTATCTCTAATCTGACAGTCTTCATCTAATACCACCTTTTCACCAGTGTAATATACTTTCTCTGTCCTTGTTTTGGTTGGAGTGACTGCGGGCGTTAAACGCCTTTGAGTTTTGACAGGACTACCCCATCTCACGGAAATCCCTCTTTATTTTCACCAGCCGACACGATGCACGAACTTAGGAGCGAGAAAAATTCTGCACTTGATAAAGCAAAACCACAGTATATGACAGACTCGGAGATGTTAAGGGCTATGTCCCTCTCACTGCCCCTTTTTTCCGGTTGACTCCAGTGATTTGGAGGGTCAAAGGGACTTGAACAAACTGGGTGCTCGCACAGGGGAACTAAACCAGAATGGTTCCCCTCCTGATTCGACTGTTAAGAAAATGCCAGAGAAGGGGTAAAAAGGGGCCTCAGATGATTACTTTCTTCTTCTTCCCCAAAGTTGTGAACAATGGATCTAACAGCATTAACTCGGTATCATCAAAAGGACTTGTGGCGGGGGACCCAATATACCCCATCGTTGTGCCTCAAGGAAATCTGTCACCCCTTTCTGAGGACTGTGTCTCTGTTCAAAACATTTAATCTAGGGATAATTCTATCAGTAGTAATTCTACTAAAGTTGGTGATAAAAGGAGGGTGAATGATTTTGATCCAATATTCTTTAACACACCCCCCTCCTTTTGAACTTCTAATGTGTCCCTGCTTTCAAATTCAGGAAAGAACTTTCGTTGGCAAGCCCCGACGAACCAGACTTCGGGAAAAAATAACCAAGTCCTGTGTACTTTGGTATCCCTTTATGAGGGCATGAAAGAGAACATTAATGTTAATTTCATTGTTTTACAGTCCCTGGTTGAAAAGATGGATGATATAAGGCTGCAATCATTACAGGGGACCAAACATCCCCGTTTTGACCTTTAGCAATCAAGATTTGGGGCTGGAGGCGAAAACTCCTGCCAGGCTCCAGTACAAAAGACTGTTGAGTTGGGGTGGGTCGTATAAGTTGTTTGAAAGGTGGGGAGAGAATTGACAATCCTGTTGGCTTGGAGGGTGAGAATCCTGTGAATATCGTGAAATTTGCCCCTCCTAATTTCAGTACAGTCAAATCTATCAATTCCAACCCAACCATTAGAACCCCCTCTCCAGTAGCCTCATCAGATGTATCTTGTGATGAGGTTGAAGAAACAGGGATCCGTGTTATCAGCCCTTGTTCCTCTAAAAAAAGGAAGACGGTTCCTGGGGGTCCCCCCTGAATGAAGAAATCTAAGAATTTACTGCAGCATAAATCGATCAACTCTGGAACTAAATCTTTTATGGATTTTTTCTTTTTTTAATTGTGTTTAGCCTACAAAAATAAGATTTTCACAACAATGAAGTACACAACAAAAACAGGAAAACAAGGAATACAGAGTCAACAAATCTTACAATACAATAACAAGACAAGAATATTACAGCAAAAATGAACAACATTTCATCAAAGAACAACCATCTGTTAAATTAATTTAATCTGTAAAAAAACAGGGGTTAGAATTCAGCTAATTTCCCCAAGAAAACACATACAAAGCATACAAGGCCAGAATTAGTTTCACCACATTGCCCCAACTGAGCCTAACGCAGAAATATCTTGGTCAGTAACAATGCACCCAGGTAATATAGCCTCGGTTCTGCAAAGGCAGGACAAGCCTGGACAATGTTTTTGAGTGTTTCCACTGCAGTAGCCTTACAAAACCTACAATTAGTGTTGGTTACTGACTTAGCCCATTTTGCCCTCGTTTCCAAATTTGCAAATTGATTCAAACGAAAACGCAAGTATACACCCCGAATCTTTGGACAGGGAAACAAGGACACATACATCAAGAGCTCAGATCGATTCCTTCTGAACTTTGCGTATTCCCCATAAAGGGAGAACTTGCCCAATAGATCTAAGGTTTCGGCCCAGTCTGCTGTAAATAGTTTTTCGCTTTACCATCCCAGACACCACCCTTAGCTTAAGATTGGAGAGGCATCTTTTATGTCTGCATTCCTAAATCAGCCTGTGGTGAAAGATATGTTATTTAAGGATCCTCCTGAATTGAAAAATCCTAAAAATCTGAAACCCCTGGTGGGGAATCTAGCTACCCAGCCCTCAGCTTTAATACCCGGTCCTCAGCAATTACTTAAAGCTATGGTTCAGCATGGCAACTCAAAACAAAAGAAATTGCTGGATGATCAGGCTGGGAAGGAGAAGAATGTAAAAATACGACGAGCCAAAGAGGTTACAACAGTCAATGAGGAAAAGGACTTCCCGGTGTGCCAGCCCCATATAGATTTGAATAAGCATGGGGAAGGGGGAGTTTAGGTGTGTTTGTGTGGGCAAACTAGTAAAGGAGGTCGGAAGAGTCAATGAGGAAAAGGGCCTCCCGTTGTGTGGGCCCTCTTATTTTGAGCGAGTGGGCCTCTACATTATCCATTCCACCCATACCCAAAACTTTGAATACTAATGGAAAGACCGAAACCATAATTGGAGTTGAGACGATTGCTCTCAACCAATATCCCTCAAGTTCCTGTAGGGATACGGTGGGGACTTTACAGTGTGGCTGTCTACCTTTAAGAGCCCCAGGCAAGTGGGGAAAAAAGGTTCTTCTCCAATCCTATTGGGGAGGAGAGGAGTTCCGCTGATTATAAACTCATATGGGCAAATCGGCCTAAGGGTCCTGCTTTAATGGAAAACATGAAATCAAAGGGTCCTCTCAATACTTGGTCCTCTAAGAATCCCAATAAAAGCAGGTATCCCCTTTCCAGTGGAACTGATTCAAAACGTACTTTGGTTTCTGAAAGTGTGCTACCTGAGAATAAAAATGGCGTTCTCCAGCGATCGACCCTATTACATCTTCTCTCGTTCATCCCAACTTTGGAGGGTATTTCGACCACTGACATTCCGAGGGTGGACTTCCCGGGGCAGCAATATTTGGAATGCTTGGTGTCGTGTTCATCTCAAAATGTGTTGTGGATACTATATTGAAGGAAAGAGATAGCATCAGAGTCCTGGGCTTTGATGTTTCTCGGTCCATTGAGAATGTGCAGAATATAGTGTGTAATCAGGGCAATCTTGATGGGTCCTCGCCCCCGCCCTCCCAAATTGCGTTCACAGTCTTGCAACAGAAGATGGTCCAATCAGAGTCATTGAATGCTTGGTCTTGGCTATTAAAAGGGTTTAATGACAACTGAATGTATGAGAAGCAGGCACAATGAATTTGATCCCACCCACCCCCCAAGTACAGGCAACTCAATTTAGCATGTTGAAATACAAGTGGACATGGGCATCTTTTTTTTCATCTGTCGAGGTCACCAAGATTCTGCGCTCATATTCAGTTGTCGTACTTCAAGAAACATGGCTCTTGCAAACTCCCATCTTCGAGGGTTATGTTGTAATTGGGCAGCCAGCCGTCCAGGACCCTAAGGGCTCTCTGTCTGGGGGCCTCTGCACGTTGATAAAGGTGTCTTATTCGCTTAAACTCTTGAGCTCCTATGATATATGGAAGGAGCATTAGCTACTGGTTTTGAAGCTATCACTAAAGAGGGTTGTTTGATACTGCTGATGTTTACTGGCGTGACCATCATGTTGAGTTGGAAGAATTTTTGTTGCGTATTGAAGATTGTATAGTGGCATGGTTTTCGAACCATTCAAGGAGACATGTTATTCTGGCGGCCGATATAAACTCTAATTGCTCATATATTGAGGAATGGGAACTTTCAGGCAAAAGAGATCCTGGCAATAAGAACAAAAAAAGAAATGGGAAAATGTGGTCTACATGTCTGGAGTGTTTGGGATTAGCCACATTGAATGACCGGGCTCCCGCCTTTACCTCCTACCTGGACAAATGGTTGTACAACTTCAGTCTTAGATTAAGTTTTCACAGACGAGTGGCTTTCTTTGAGATGTATTCATAGTAATCACGCCTTGTTGGAAACCGTTTTCTCGATTGAATTGTACTTGGGGCAAGATCAAGCAACTTTAGCTGTTTCCAAATCCCTAATATCCAATAGCAGTGGGAATAGGATCTCCTGGAATAAAGGCACGGTAAGGAAGGTTAACCATCAACTACCCATATATATGTCAGCAAACTCTGAGGCATGGAAACTTCTAGTCTTTGCTCCAAATAACTTTGGGAAATTTGTGGCCACACTGTTAATGGACGATGGAGCCATGATTTCCTCGATGTTGTCCCACCACCCATAGCCATGCATATAATGAGGAGATAGCTGCTCGTAAAAAACTGTTGAGGCAAATGATCACTTCACTCAAAAGTTCACATTCCCTCACCTTGGTGGAAAGAGTTGAAGGGATTAGAAAGGCCCAACAAACGTATAAGAATTGCCTACTTCAGTCCAGGGTGAGGCGTCCACAGGATGATGCAGAGGCAATGTTATGCTCTCTCAAGGATAAAGATGGAAGGGCTTTTTGGCAAATCATAATGCTGTCAATTTATCCCAACCACATGTCCATTTGAATGGTGTCTCGGAATCTACGTGGGTTTCCTACTTTACTGGAGTCTTTAGGTAATAATGAATCTTTTTCACTGGGTAAGAACTTGACTGACCTAACCCCAGAAGACTTCAGTGTAGAAATTGTCTTGGAAAGCCTGCATAAGATCAATACATCCCATGCTCCAGAACCAAATGGCCTGTCAAATTATCTGTTTAAGTGAGACCCTTATCGTCTCTCTTTCGGAATATTGTAAACATGGGGGAATATCCTCGAACTTGGTCTACCGCGTATGTGGTTCCTATCTATAAGAGAGGTGATAGGTCCAATCCACTGAATTACTGTCCGATTGCAATTCTGGTTGCGGACAGCAAGTTTTTTTTCATCTATCCTGCACTCCCATCTACAGTCATGGCTGTCAGCTTCTGGGAGAATTGAGAAATGGCAGACTGTATTCTCTCGAAACATGGGCACCTCTTTAAAAGGGGAAGTGGTGAACTGTTTGTTGCCGCTTTCCTGGAATGGAACTTATGAGAGTATATTTGTGGCCTCACTGGATCTTACTGCTGCCTTTGATGCCGTAGACAGGGGTCAGTTATGGTGCAAATTGGCCCTTTGGGGAATTCCCCAAGGTTTGCTGAGACTTATCATTGCCTTATATTCTAATACAAATTTAAGAGTATGTCTGAATCATTCATGGGCTATATCCCAAAGTATTCCAGCTGGTAGGGGGGCAAGGCAGGGTTTCATTTTGGCACCCTGTCTTTTCAATTTGTATTTATCTGACATTGGCCACCATCTGTCATCAGTGGGCATTGTTTCTCCAAAACTTCAAGGGCTCTGTTTTAAATGGCTGGCTTTTGCGGACAAATATCTTTTGTTTGATGTTACCGCAATCGGTCTATAGAGACAGATTAACGCTTTTGTAATCTATGCAAAAAATGTGTCCCTCATTGTGAACCCTGAAAAGACAAAGATCATCCAGTTTACTAAATCAAAGAAGCACTTTCAGCAGAGATGGTTTATTAATAGTACACAAATTGTGAAGGTTAATTCTTTAACGTATTTGGGGGTTTTAGTAAATGCTAGTCCTGGCTTATCCAATGTTTGTTGCTGGTCTAAAATCTGAACGCCTGTTCTCACTAATCAACCGGCCAGAGTGGACGCTAAATTTGGTGAAGTTTCATTAAAACCTGCAATACGTTTTTATGAAGCTTAGATAGTTCCGAAACTGCTCAATGGAATTGAGGTGTACCTGCTTAAGGTCTTAGATTTACTTCCCCGCCTGGAGGGTGATATCTGGAAAAGAGTGCTGCATGGTCCAAAGTACCATCCTATTGTCGCCATAATGTACGATCTTGGTATAGTCTCTCACATAGCGAGAGCACACATGAAGATTTTCATTAGTAAGAAAGATCCTCTGCCCCTCTGTGAATTCATTATTCTTAGATTTGAATAAAATATATTTAAGCCAATGCTGTGTACACTTCAAAAGCATCCAACAGCTGTGTTCTGGAATTCTTGAGGGATAAGGAGTTCAACCGAGGAACTGAGTGAAAATCCTATGAAAGTAAAATCTCAATTATTTCAATGGGACTGGATTAAAACACAAGAGTCCTTGCATTCCAATGGTTCCATTGTCCTCTTCATGGGGAGCATACAACATTAGGTATACTAGCCCCATTTCTTAGTATTTACTCAGATAGAATTACCCAGTTGAGCTTCCTACCTTTTTCGCTGGAACCAAATTCGTACAAAACAGCTGGCACAATATGATATTATCCCAAAGGATCAGGTTGACTGTAGATTCTGTATAAACAGCACTGATACAGTAACACACTGGTTGCTAGATTGTCGGGCTCTCTCTCATCTTCAATCTATTTAGCTAAAGAAATGTTATGAATTTCATGAAATTAACTCGGCTGAGGGATATTAATTGATATGGACCCTTGTCTTGGCTGGACAAACTGCTTCATCAGTAGTTGCTGTTACTGGATTTATTATGGCATTAAATCTGGAAGTTGATTATTGTTGATATTTTAACCTTTTAAAATGTGCTTCCTTTTTTCTTTGATCTAGTAGGAATTTGTGATGTTTTTTAGGAAAAATTGGAGTTTTTTCTCTTTTGATGTGTTTTTCTTTTTTGAGGTTGGTTATTTTGTCTTGTATCTTTTTAGTAATGGATTATGAAAAGTTATTCATTTTGAAATTTCTTTATTATTAATCTCCGTTTTAAGGGGTTTCTGTTTTTCTTTCGTTTTTTAACAATGTCTGATGTTTATATTTGAATGTTGTCTGTAGTTGATTAAAGGTTGAATTCTTTTTTATAACCATATGATTAATTAAAAAAAGAAATTGGTTCTCATGTTGTCCACAAACATCACGCACCAGCGTCACTCAGGAAGCGTATATTTTAATTTTTTTATTGGCATTCTTTTTATTGCATTTTAAAAAAAGAAACAAAATTGTGACAGCAGTATTACACCAGTGCATTCTGGTAATAGGAAATATATCAAAAATATCATAATTACATCGACCCAAGTGCTTCTTCACACCCTACCGCTCAGGAAGCTATAAGGAAGATCCCAGAAATATAGAGGAAACCAGCAAAGACACAGAGTTTCCTTGTGAAGTCAAGTACCAAAACAGGTGTGCCCCTGCCAGGGCCCCAGCCCTCTGCTTTGACACCCGAGTAGGGGGCTGGCTTACCAACTTTGGCACACTGTGGAACAACATCACCACCGACAAATGGATGCTGTCCATCATTCAGCAGGGTCATACCCTAGAGTTCATGGGGAAATGTCCCTCCATTCCTCCGCCACAAAGATGGAGAAACACCAATCCTCGCTCCTCCAAGAGGTACTGTCCCTCCTAAGGAAAAGGGCTGTCGAAAGTCGTAGCACTGCACCTCCGGGGCTCCGGACTGTACTCCAGATAATTTCTGGTCAGAGAAAATGTCAGGAGAATGGAGACCCATAATAGACCTCAGAAGACTCCACAATTTCCTCAAGTCTCAGAAGATTTGTATGGTGATGCTATAGCATATCCTGGACCAGATAAAGAAGGGGACCCTCTCTCCTCTCTAGACCTAGAGGATGCTTATTTCCATATCCCACTAATTCAAGGCCCTACCCTTCGGATTAAAGTTGGCATCAAGAGTGATCACACAATGCCTAGCTCCAGTGGCTGCCCACCTTCGTTGTTCAGGCTTTCACGTTTATTTGTATCTGGACGACTGGCTAGTGTACGCTCCATCTCTACCACTGGCGACGCAACACACCAAAGATACCATCCAGTTCTAACATCTCTGGGGTTCTCTGTGAACTTTGCATAGTCATGCTTACAGCCTGCTCAAAACACTCTGCTCTACGGCTCGTACCTCAACTCTCTTGCATGCCTCGCCACACCTTTGGAAGAGAGAGTGAAGACAATACTGTGCAAGGTCCAGCAGCTGTCGGGACTACCGGTTGCATCAGTCCGCTCCCTCCAGTTGTTCCTGGGAATGTCATCTTGCATTTCATTAATCCTTCACTGCAAGCTCCAGATGAGGACTCTTCAAGCGTTCCTAGATGCCCGTTGACAGCAGATATCGGGGTCCTGTGTAGACTAGCTTTGCCTCATGCCCCCTTTCACCAAGCTCTCCAATGGTGGAATTATTGTCTCAACCTCACTCAAGGAGCCCCCTTTCGCCTTCCAACGCATCGGATAACAGTTACCACGGATGTATCCCAGGACGGTTTGCAGAGCTCACACAGGACAGTTCCACACCAGGGGCTTGAGGTTACCAGAAGAACAACATTCCTTCACATCAATGTCCTGGAGTTGAGGGCAGTGTTTTGGTCCCTGAATTCCTTCAGACCCCGCTGCAAGACATGGTGGTCTGCACCTTCACAGACAACACCCCCACCATGTTCTATATCATGTCTGCAAACAGGGGGTGGGGGCACTCTCTGATTCTGTCTGCAGAAGCGCAAGCACTCTGGAAATGGGCTCTGGCACACGGCATGTTTCTGATTCCCTTGCATCTGCCAGGGATCCACAATTCAATGGCAGATTCACTCAGCAGGGAGCTCTGGTCCTGCCACGAATGGGAACTTCACCAGAGCCATTCTCTGTCTTTTAGCGAAGTGGGGGCACCCGGAGATCAACCTGTTTGCTACAGCGACCAACAAAAAATTCAACACGTTTGCAAATCGGTTTCCCCAGACGGTGAGCTTGGGGGACACATTCTCATTCCACTGGGAGGGACTGTTTCTTTACACCTTCCCCCCAATCCCACTGCTACCACGAGTGCTCAGTACACTCAAACAGAACCGCTGCACGATTATCCTGGTGGCCCCAGCATGGCTGCAACAAGATTTGTTACTCACACCTGCTTCACCCGTCAGTGGCTCTGTATGTCAAATTACCTCCTCTCTCTGACCTGTTCTCCAGAGACGCCTGGGTATCACGATCCAGCATCCCTCAACTTGACGGCTTAGCTCCTGTAGCCCTAGATTTTGGAAGGATTCCGCTGCCTCAAGACTCCAAATTAATACTAGCCAGAGCGCAAGAGCTCAGACTATGCTGTACTGCTAAAGGAGCAAGTGGAAACATTTTACCATATGGTGTGCGACTTACCGCCTAGATACGGTACAGGTTCAAGCTGCTCAAATGTTGCCATACCTCCTGTCTTTAGCAAAAGCTGTCTTGGCACACTGTATCAAGGTAGATTTGGCAGCCATTTCATGCTACACGTGTACCTCAAATGAGCCTTCTGTCTTGTTG